>NC_090933.1:513207413-514457413 GCF_040938575.1 Ambystoma mexicanum
CACCATCTTGAGCATTGCACCTCGCCCCATCATTGCCAGGGGTAACTTCGCCCAGAATTTCATACTTTTCTTTTTTTACTATGGCTATCTCGGTGTTGTGCCTATGTTCTTCTTCCACCGTATGGTACACATCTATCCCAAGGTACCGAAAGGTTCCAACAGCCCAAGGGGCTTGCAGCACCGGCAACCGCCGGACAGGGATCCCCTTATAACTACCTAGCGGGAAAATAACAGATTTCTGAGGTTTCACTGCAATGCCAGACAGTCCCGCGTACCTTTCCATAACCTCCAAGATGTATTGGAGATTCTCCTCCGGGTGCCTTAGATACAGCAGCAAATCATCTGCATACAAGGAGATAAAGTGTTGCTCCCCTCCCACCTCGATACTTATTGTATCATATTGTTGTCTGAGGTATATCGCCAGAGGCTCTAAAGCTAATATACACAGCATAGGGGACCATGGGCACTCTGCCTAGCTGCGATCTTTCAGAAATCACTGCTCCTGTTTTTACTCTGGCCAACGGTTTACTGTATAGCATCTTTGCCCATCTTGTGTATCCTGGTCCCAACCATAGCCCACCAAGGCTGCCAGCAGCCATGGCCACTTGACAGAATCAAAAGCCTTCACAGCGTCCAGGGACACTACTGCCATTTCACGCTCATTCATACTCCCCCACTCAACAACCCGATGGAGTCGTCTGTGATTGTGAGTTATGTTCCTATTCGGTACATAGCCAGTCTGATCAGGGTGTATTAGTTTGCCAATAACTCTATGCAGTCTGCCTGCCAGGACAGCCGTCAATATCTTGGTGTCCTGGTTCAGCATTGACAATGGTCTATAGGAGCCACAGCTATGTCCGGGCTTATTGGGTTTGGGAAGCGGTATTATGATCGCTTCTCTTAGTGACTCTGGCAGCCGTCCCATATCAAACGCTTCATTTAGCATATCCAACATCGGGGGGAGCACTTCTGCTTTATACACTTTGTAAAACTCACTTGGAAACCCGTCCGCCCCCCGGGGTCTTACTAGTAGGTAGCTGTCTCACCACCTCTTCTAACTCCTCCAAGTTAATTGGTGCGTCCAGCTCCTCACGTTCTTCAGCACTTATTTTAGGCAAACCTATGTCATCCAGCGTATTTGATATTTCCTCATGACTGCTTCCCTCTCCATCCTCATATAGGTCCCTGTAGTAATTTACAAACTCCTGATTCACTCCCTCTTGAGTGTCAGCTACACTACCATCTGCTCTAGTTATCGTCCCAATGGTGGGTCTGGGGATCTCACTTTTGTATAACCATGCCAAGAGCCTTCCTATTTTATCTCCACCCGCATGCTGTCTCTCTATATATTTCTTATAGTTAAGATTACACTGTCTATCCCATTGCTCTGCACATGTCTGTTGCAGTTTAAGTATCAACTCCATGTCTTTTTCAGTGTCATCTCTCCCCTTTTGTGCCTCTTCCAATTCCCTTTCTGCTTCCTGTAGGTCGGCCAGGATTCCTCCCTGCAGGCTTTTAGATTTTGCTATGGCGACGCCCCGCATCACCACCTTAAAGGCTTCCCATAGCGTGCCCGCTGAGTCCACGCTACCCGTATTCACCTCAAAGTAGTTTGTGATCTCCTCCCTTATCTCTTCCCTAAAATGGGGGTCTTTAAGCACCTCTGCCCGGAGACGCCATGTCGGGATTCGTGCTCTTGGGGGGGCAATATTGCCAGCCAATAACCAGAGGCGAGTGGTCCGACAGGACCCTCGCTTTGTATTCTGCCTGCACCGTCTCTATCATTACTTCAGGCGTAGCAAAGACATAGTCCAGCCTCGTATGTAACTGTTGCGGGGCAGAGTAGTGTGAGTACTGCCTTTCCTGGGGGTGTATCATTCTCCACACATCTACCAGACCAAAGTCGTCTAGCAATGTCTGCAGTGCTTTTGCCGCTGGGGCAGGTCTATCAAATTTCCGATCTGACCGGTCCACCCTAGGGTTCAGTACCCAATTAAACCCCCCCCCCCCCGATCACTGCACTCCCCACACACATGCTAAGGTTAGTACTCAGGGTTCTGAAGTATGTTGCCGTGTTCTGGTTGGGGGCGTAGGTGTTCACAATGCATATCTCCCTATTTTCCACGAGACCCCTCAACATGACCATTCTCCCATCTGCTTCTGCAGTTTCCTGCAACAAGTGAAATGGGACATGCAGCGCCACCCATATGAGCACTCCTCTAGCATAGGCAGAATACGTCGGGCCCGCCACAACACCTTTCCATTTCTTCCCCACCGTTCCCAGCTTTTCCCGTGCCAAGTGAGTGTCCTGCAGCAGCGCAATGTCTATTTTTTTGTCTGCGCAGGTACAACATAACCTTGTTCCTTTTTAGATAACTATTGAGGCCCCTGACATTCCATTCTAATTATTTTAAGGTCCCCCATGGCTTGTTAAATCTCCCATTCCCCCTGCAGCAGTGCAGACCAGTTCCCTTTCGCATTCTTGTCTATATAGGGTCGTACCCCAACTCAAACTTCCCTTAACTACTAACACCCCAAACACCCCTCCCTTACCTTTCCTTCCCCAACTTCACCCCCCCTCACCTCCCCCAACAATTGCCCAGCTCCATCCCTGGATCTCAGGCACCCCCGCATCTAGCACTTTCAGGCGATAGCCTGTACTCGAAGCTCATCAGGGTGAGGTAGCCCTAATGGCTAACCTGCTACTTCTACTACTATCTGGGGGGTAAGGTGCCTGTGTTCTGCCGCTCCTGTTTGCCACAATTCAACCACATGCTAATATCCACTTTGTCTATGTCAGAGCTCTATATTCCAGTCCAATGCCACTCAAAATCTAGGATATCCAAACACAGCTTCCGCGCTGCCCATCCCTTCTCATCTTTTAAAGTTCCTACCAAGCCTCCGCCAGGATACCTCACAGCGTGACACACTAGTCCCCACGAATTGCCACAGTCACTTATCTTGTTCTCCTTGGGCTCGTGTAGCATCCTGTTCCGGGCAGCCCTGTAAGTCCAGCCATGCGGCGGCCTCATCTGGGGTGTCAAAGAAAAACATTTGACTCTTATGTAGCACTTTCAATCTCGCAGGGTACAGGAGCATATATTTGATGCCGGCCGTGCGCAGCCGTCTCTTCACCGCTACATAGGTACACCTCTGCCTCTGGACCAGCATTGTATAGTCCGGGTAAGTTGTGATGGTAGCCGAGGCTCTGTCTATCGTTCCTCCTTTCCTGAAATATTCCAAGATCTTTTCACAATCTTTATAATTCAGAATCTTAGCAATTATTGCACGGGGAGCTGCTCCGGGTCTCGGTTTTCTCGTGAGGGCTCTATGTGCACACTCCACTGTAAATACTTGTGAGATTTTGTCAGCTCCTATTTCCTGCAGGATCATGTTTTCCACATAGTCTGTGGGGTCTTGGCCTTCTTCTCCTTCCGGCAGACAGACCACTCGAATGTTGTTCCTTCTCGCTCTCCCTTCCGCCTCCTCCACACGGTTCTCCAGGTTGGCCATTTGCTGTTTTAGTATGTGGACTTCTTTTGCATTGTCAGTGCTGGTGGTCGTGTTAGTTTTAACAGCACTTTTCAGGCTGCTCGTTCTGTCCGCCAGCGCCCTGACATCTTGTCGCAACAAATTGACATCTATCCCCACAGCGTCGATCTTAGCCTCTAGGGAGGTCCTTAAGTCCGCCATTGCCGTCCCCCAGGTGTCCTTTAGTTCTGTTATGGCTGCCAAGATCTGATGGTTGTCAGTTCCAGTTAGGCTTCCCGTGGGCCCACTTGCACCCATTAGCGCAATGCAGCTGGAGACTGTTGCGTCTTGGCGAACGCCTCCATCGTGGGTTTGCTCTTTTGACTACTCTCCCAGTCATCTTGCTGCCCAGGGCAAGTATCCCTTCTCGCCTCGATCGTGGCACAGCAAGCCCGCCACTCTGTTCCACTGTGATGTCTTCGGGTTACTCCCGGTTTCAGCTATTTCCGGGGTACCTTCTTGAAGTCCTGCGCACTGAGCGATCTCCTCGAGTGGGTTATGTCCTCCCACGTGTCGGTTAGCCCGTCTGCCTCTCAGCGCAATTTTGCTCTTTGCGCCCCCCAGCTTCCTCTCCTGGAGACCAGCCCCTAAGTTTTGCGGGCTGTTTGCCTTTCTGCAATGCCTCTGGGTTTGTGTGGCGCTACAGTCACACTTTCGCGTACCCGACGGTCAAGGAAGTTATTCTCGGGTTAATGTCTGCTGATCAGTGAAGGCAGCAAGCCCCCGTGCCCCAATTGCACACATGTGAGTGCCTTAAGTATGTGCTGGAAGCACTTCGTTTCTAATTTGGTAGTTGTTAATTGCTTCCATCATGCATAAAGAATGTCCTGCAAGCCGTGCATCTCCTCTGTCTATTTAGCCCAACATCCAAATAATCACTGGACCTAGTAAGCTGTACCATGGCAGTTTCACACACACGGGTGCCTTCATGCGTTTATGGAGCGCCTGCTGCGCATCCGTAGGTCCTACATTCAATATCCACCCCACATCCAGCAGCCGCTCATTGCACGGGCCATCCGCTGCCCCTTTGTTTTTAATATGCGGCACCCATGCCTCTGCAATATGCTCACTAGCGGGCGGCAGGGAGCCGCTCGCACAGCAGTATCTTGTGATTGGGGGGGGGGCACGCTGGCTCCCAAGTGCCGGTCCCCAGCCTTCTTTACGTGCGATCACCGCACACGCAGCACGGGCTCGCCCACTCCACCAGGCCTCACACGGGAGCCCGCGACCCCGGTTCCAGTAGCCGTTCACCATTCGGGGGGGGGGGCGCAGGCTCCAAGTGCTGGTCCCTAGCCTTCTTTACATGCGGCCACCGCACACGCAGCACGGGCTCGCCCACTCCGCCAAGCCTCACACGGGAGCCCGCGACCCCGCCTCCAGTAGCTGTTCCCCGTTCCATAGGTGAAAGGGAACAATATATCCTTGTTCGCTTCGCTCTCAGATCTATCCTGCAGTCACGGCTGCTCGCCCTTTGTCATCCGCCATTTTGAATACATTGTTTCAAGGCTGCCGAAAGCTTCCAAGTCGATTTCAACGTTGCTTCTCCCACGATCAGCTCAATATTTCAGGTGGTGGCAGGGCATCTGTTCTAACACCCGTGTTTTCATTCTTGGAGTTAATTGTCAATTTTTAGTGCATGTTATCACGGATCAATGTCGGATCCCCGGAGCAGCTCTCTCAGGCACGTCCTGTTACATGGCAAGTTAGCCACGCCCTCCAGCCGATCTTTATTACTATTATTCATTTTATTTATTACGGCCTAGCTGAAACTATTTGCTTGCGAGGATAGTGCAATGGAGTATGTTCGGCTCTAAAAGCAATGCGAAAACTAACGAAATAAATCGAGGTAAACACACAATGTAATGATTTTTTAGCATTGAACCACTGAGAAACAATTGTTTATCTACATGCGTGTGGAATGGGGACATGCATGCCCATGTGCCCGGTAGAAAGACGATCCCACAAAGTTTTACTTGCTCTTCATTCATTCATTAATTCATTCATTCATTCATTCATTCATTCATTCATTCATTCATTCATTCATTCTTCATTCCGGTATAAAAGTATCTAATGAGTTACTTACATTGTATTTGGCATTTCCATTGTGTCTCTGAGTAATGCAGTCCGTAAATCCCACTGTGTTCGTGCCAACGATTTTTCATATACTAAACTAACAGGAAACTCGGTCTAGTTTCAGATTTTCAGCCTTATCGTCGCTTACGTTATTGCACCCCTCCTTCAAATGAAGTCCTTTCGGCATGGTCCCTATCTCTCAAGGTCAAAAAACAATAGAACCTTATACTGCCAGTGCGAGTCGCAGGCCTCTTCAGCCCGCGAGCAAAAAATCAAAGCCGCTGACCTTCACTCTGCATAAGCATACATTCTTACTTTGCAACATCCCGTGTAAAGCCATCTGTGAGAACTTTCGACTCCATCTATGTACTAGGCCTCAATGTGCAATTGCGAACTGGCTTCTCTCCCATCTGCAACGCCTCGCTTGGCGCGTTATAAGGCCCAATTTTGTCCTCGTTGTCCGCGAGCTTTGCAGCCCTAGAGAACCATAACTATGGAGACATTGACTTTTTGGGGGAAGGTCAGGGAAAGTATAAAGTACCCGAGGAGTTGAGTTGAAAGTGAGATTTATTGTTTGTTTGTTTGTATTATTTGCAATACGCAAGCCTCCCCTCGGTTAACAGTGTGCAGCATTTACATGAGATTGCGAAACTTAGTTACAGCAACAAAAATATATACATACATATTCACAAGGTCAGCGATATGAGGGGAATAGAGAGAGAAGTCAGAGATGACACCCATGATGTTCGCCCCCCCAGGATGGTGAAGGGAAGGGTTAGGGTTAGCATACTTTGTATGCACACTGTACAATAACGTTATTGTCAAAAAGACAATCAGATTACAATCATTTAAACTGGGATTTGTACTTCTAAACGAGCTCTGCTTTGGGTGGACATGGCACAGTGGCAATGTTCGGTGGCAATGCATCAGTGCTGTGCACATAAACGCTCAAAATTCCATATCTGTGCTTCTCTAGTACAGTAACAATAAGGCCTTTAACAAAGTCGAACTCCATTTCCTCATATACTGATTTCACCACCCATTTCTTAATTCTTTTTGCAAAGGCCGTAGTGTAGCGAGGCATCCCTACATTTCCCATAGTCCTAGATTGTTCACGGCACACATTCTCGTTATGGGCCAAGACCGCTAGTAGAGTCCTATGTTTCATGCCCTGTATGCCGAAATGCAATCGCTTTGGCCTGTAGTTTAGGCACATATTGTGGAACACCTCCAAACCTCCTGTGTGACAGAATTCTGTCAGTCCCCTCAAATCTCTTGATAGTTTTATCAAAAACAATCTTCTCAATGGCTTTGTGTGTAGGTGAAGATGAAATCAACCACTTATTCCGTGCCTCCTCTGTGGACAAAGGGCCATGTTCACATTGGTGGAAATGTTGGTTTTCTGTCCAGCGGTGAACGTTGGCACAGTGGTGCATCAGTGACCGCCATTTTTCAAGTAGGATTTCCACTGACGCTTCACAAGTTTTGGAGCTCCACCAAAGATGGTTGCTGATGGACTGGGACCATTGTGAAATACTTTCCAAACCTTTTTTTCCCCTGCAGCCGAGATTTTCTTATTGATTGATTTAGCAAGATGCCATACGTCAAATTGATGTTTAATATGTGGGAACTGCTCTCTCATTGTCTTGGCAATTGAAACGTGTCTGTCCGTGGCTATGAGGTCGATGTGCATTCCCCTCGATTGTAGATATTCCAATTATTTTATAAATCCTAGTTCCTCCATGGCCACTGAGGATGTACATTGGGACACCTGCACGACCACTGAACTCACAATTTTCTTACTATCCATGTCCTGAAAGTGGTAGGTGCAGTACTTGGCAGAAAATCCAGGGCTGTCGCACTGTCCATCGTCGGCTAGCCTGAATCGTTTGCCTTCAGATGTACTTGCTAGAGACAATTGTTCAATTTTCCAAGCATCACTAATGGTTGGAAATAGATAATCATGTTGAAATTTGTAGTAGTGCGTTTTAGAAATTAAATGGAGTCCCACATACTGAAAGAAAGACTCTTAACTTTCTAAAACTGGACCCACTAAAAAGTGAGGCTGCTGCACACAGTAGATTGCCTGCTGGCATTTTCCCCAGCATCGGTTGTGCAGACCATGAGAACGTATGATTTAATCTACATGCAGCATGTATTTTGACGTTACTGCCTTGTTTTTGACGAGTCACATGAATCAATGGCTTCCCACATAATTCCCCTCTAACGGAATGCCCACATTTCAGCATACTTATAATATCCATCAAACAACTGTCGAATGCTATGTATTTGCCCTCTTTCATTAGACTGTCATCAGGCGTCAGTTGTTTTGGACTGTATCGTTGAGGACATATCACCACAATTGAAAGAAATATCGCTGATATCAAGTTCTGATGCGTCAATGAATGCTGCTGCTGGTTCATTCTCTGTCATTTCAAAATCTGTTGCTTCAACATTGATGGGAGAACACAACAATGTCGACAGCTTTTTGGGTGGCAATTTTTTGGCGGGTGTAGATTGTGTGAATTGATCTGCGACTACTTCAGAGCGATCTTCAATACATTCAGTATCATCTTCTTGTGGTGGTGCGGTCGCACTGTAGCAATGGTCCAATAAAACTTTACTGGATTCTCTGGACACATTCATTTCATGTTCTGGCCATTGGACATAAGCATCTCGAGTCTCAACACGCCGCGTCTGAATTGATAGTTCCTCCATAGTGTAAATGGTCTGGCAAGCAACATCTCTCATTCGCTTCACTGTCTGTGTATGTATAGTTTGTACACCCACAGGTAACTAGAGGACAGATTGGAAAAGGGATGTTCAGTTTAAACACAAGATAAAGTGTAGTCCAATTGACTGGAAAAAAACATTATATATTCCCCAGCACAAAACAATTTCTAAAATTATGAACTGTTTGTAACTAACCTTATTTTTGTTTCTTTTCTTTGCAACTTTCTTGACTCGAACTTCAACATCTGCACGCTGTTGCTCCGATTCGTTTCCGCATGTCTTCCCTTCCTCTTGCGCTGCAACGACTATATTTTCTGTATCCGCATAGACCGCACGGAATGACACTCAATCGACTCCATAACATGTATCGTAATTGTGATACATGTTACTTTCATTACTATGTATCACAATATTGAAAACATAAAACACATGTGAGGACGAACACACAGGTACATCTCAATAGCTAAACGCAAATTAAACATTGTGTAGAACAATCAAATGACAAGTATTCGAGCTCTGATGATCTAGTTCGATGGAACTGTCAGTATCCATACCTCTGGCTCCGCATGGACTGCCATGAATGATTGTATTGGAGAGGAGGCATCAGCAACTCCCTGAAACACAGTACTTGCGTTAGTATGGTTTTCAATATTGTAAACATAACACACTCTTGGGGTCGACGGCACAGGTACATATAAAGATATAACCACAAATGATGCATTGTCTAAAAGAATCAAGGAATATCTAAATATGATCAGATTTAATTGACTTATTTCTCCGATTTATTTACATCGGCATCATCTAAATGGGATGTTGTGATTGTAGTGGAAGCTCTGTCGTCTCCCTGAAACACAGTACTTGCATTAATTGGGAAGAAAGTATAGCAAATGGAATCACGTTTTATGATCACGCTCGATGGAGCTGTCAGTATCCATACCTCGTGCTGCTGAAGATTATCTAGGGATGTTGTAAATGTAGTGCGCACTTCCGAAAGCTGTTGCGCCGATTCGTATACGCAAGGTCCCGCTTCCACTTCCACCGGAATTACTTGAATGTCAGGCTCCGCATTAAGTGCATGGGTTGACGCTCCATCAAATGCCTGAAACATAGTACTTGCATTAGTAAGGATTACAATATTGAAAACATAACACACACTTGGGGTCGACCGCACAGGTACATATCAATGGCTAACCACGAATGAAACATTGTGTAGAACAATCAAACAGCAAGTATTCCAGCTCTGATGATCTAGTTCGATGGAGCTGTCAGTATCCATACCTCCTGCTGCTGAAGAACATCTAGGGATGTTGTCAATGTGGTGGACGCTTCAGCGTCTCCCTGAAAGACAGTACTTGCATTAGTATGGATAACACTAATTATAACTGAAAACAAACACCAGTGGACGATAACTAAGGTGTATATCAATTGGAAAGCTCTAACCAAACATTCGGTAAAATAATTACACGATACATAAAAACTATTACTTGACATGCATAAAACAAGTCTGTATCAGAATAGCCAAGTAAGATTTACCCGATACGCGCTAGAAGTGGTTGATAACTGCAAGCACGTCACAGATGTAGAATGTTCTTGCTTCAGATTCAAGGGATAGTCAAGCAGTTGTAAAGGTAAATTATTTTTTGATAATGAAATGCCAATATTTAAAATTGCCATGTAAGGAGACAGAATACTTGAGAGTAATGCTATTGAAAATGCGCAATATAGCACAGTTCCCTGTGCCCATATATAGATTTCGTTTGTGGGTTATGAAATCTAAAAAGAATATATTGATAAATGTCATTATTCAAAAAGCTATACACTCATATCAATGTCGAAAGTATTACAAGGGGCACAACACCTAAAATATCAATGAATCCATTCGGCTACCTACATACTACCGCAAGGCCTAAAGCTAAATCCGGACACTTGACTCACCAGTGGCAGAATGTGGACGAATAGAGTGGGAATAGCGTTTGCGAGCAATTTTCGTGTCGTTCGCCGTTTATTCTTCTTTGTTACCCAAGATGTGGCGTACATGTTCGAGGAAAAGTGCCGGCTGCAGATGCGGTATAGATCACCCCTCTTGTCCTCTAAGACTTGTTGGACTCTACTTTCCAGCTCAACCAGTGGATATCCGCAATGTCTGACCCATTCTCTTATTCAATCAACAGTTTTTGGGAATACATGCATTGTAGTGCCTTCAGATTTAGCATGGGTCTTCGAAGGGCAACCGCTAATCGAACAGGCAGGCATTGTTGAAAATTCTGAAAAGTAAATATCGACATTATTATACAATCTTGATGAATAAAAATGTGATACAAAAGGAAATGAACCATAAAATGTTCAATGCAAAGTTTGTTTTGGTCGCCGGAACTATACCAGTTCATCATGTGCGGCTAGTATTTGCATAAGTTGCTGAAATTTATAAATGATGTGACTAAACTCTGAACATGTGACTCGTCCCTTGGATGTTCTGTCTGGCACGAGAAGGAAACATGCTTACATTGTAGACTCCCGAAGGATGCAATTCGATGACAATTGACACAGATGAAAATAAATAGATCTATTGATAGCATAACAATTGAAACTCAAGTCAATAGCAATGAGACCAATGAACATAGCACTATTGAGTACTCTTCTCGCAAATAGATAGAAATTTAAAAATGAACGAAATATGACTAGGATACATGACTAGGATACATGGCCTTACTTTGACCAACAAACAGTTGGATTCAGCAAGCCGAGCAGTATGTTGCAGGAGAACAGGTCGATGGCCACAGGTAGCACACTGAGGAGTTTGCTCGAAGCGGTCACAGAAGTTCACGGATAGCACGACGACGAGCAGATTAGCATAGATCTCAGTGGTTCTCAGGTAGCACGTTCAGGAATTGACTTGCAAAGCTCAAAGATGTTCTCATGAGACATATCAAGTGGTTTATAAAGTATTAGAAACAGGGGTGTGTTTGTGAATGAATGACGTGTGTATGTCGTGGTTTGGAGGGGGCGGCCAGCGTCAGGCTTGGCCTGGCTGGAGACACGGGGTCTGAGGAGGCCATGTGAGCGATGGCCCCTGGGCGTGGGATACCTTTTGAAGTGTACATGGTGTTTGGCACCTTGGCCGTTATCGCCCCTGACAGCACACCATGGCAGCGCTCATCCCCGGGTGCGAACTGCCTTTGATGGGGGGGGGGGGGGGGAGGTGGATGGGCCGGTGGGCGTGCAGACAAGGCACTGGAAGACTGCTGAATGGAAACGCACTTGATTCATTAATAAAATCGAAACAACCGTTGTTAAAATATATGTGGTGTTTTTATTTCGTATCTTATTTTATTGGCACAAAAATACAAGACTTTACACATTGTACAGGTCAGGTTGCAGCACAGCGAGGGAAAATCCCCTGTACTGACCGCTGTCACTGGGGAAAGTTTGTCTTATGGCACGAACGGCACAGGCGGGTATTGCTCTTCGAACGCGGTGTCCAAATCTCCCGTGAAGCCTCCATGTAAAGGAACGATAGGCCGCCAGCCTGTACCACCTGTGAAAAAGAATGAAACAAACTGTTTTTAAATCACCAAGATAAGTTTAATAAATGTTTGTTGTCAATGACAATTCTTGTAACTAATGGCATTCTGCTCGGACAAATGCTATCTAGACACTGCACACTATTGAACGACTTTCATCTGTTACAATGATATGTAGATGTAATTTTGGAGATAGGAGACGACCATGAAATAGTAGTGGCATCACAAGCAGAGTATAAATACTCGTTACTCGGATTACAAGGACGAACAGTTGCGCGAAGTTCATGCATAAGCACCATCATTATCCTCGACACGGACCGTGTGAGGCAGGCTGCCCTGAAGTCTGGCAGCTTGGTGATGCATTGCGGCCGTGGATCGCCTTCCGAAATGTAGGCCACGCATCCCGAGTTTTCACAGCAGCAGCAGTTCTCGTCCTCGGTTGGCATTAGCTTGCACCGAATTTATGTGCACCAGGTGGAAACACCGTCCATACGACTAGGTCCACGGTCTTCATCCGTTGATTCGTCCTGCCAACTGCCATCCGAAGCCCCATCGTTTTCGCAGGTTTCCCTTTAAAGTAGTTCCTCCTCGGTATACTCGGGTTCGTACATGTAGGGCATTATTGTAGCCATTGTGTGGTAAACAAACTAAAATAATTTATAGCAATGGTACAGGTGTTCACACAGGCTACAAGCAACGAAGGTAGCTGACCAGAGCACAGAAACGAATCACAGAATACTCAAAGAAATACATTGAGAGGAATGGAATCGAAAATCTGCTGCTGTGTGTTGTGAAACGGTCTGTTTATATTTGAGGAAAGAGGCGTCCTGCCATTTCCATGGCGACACGTCATTAGCTGAAGCGCAGCGATTGTTGACACGAGACGTGCTTTGGCGTTGGGAAATGGGCAGTACGTGTCTGCTGATGACAGGCTCGGAGGCGGGGGATATGATTTAGTGCCGCAAAAGCAGGTCAGCCAGGGCGATGGGGCAAGTGATAGGATTATCACAAAATGGCAGCTCCCTGATGCCTGTTTTCGTGTGCGTTTAATGGACGAAAACTCGGGTAAGGTCCATAGGAAATTTTTCTAAAATCGAGCGACTTAGGCTTAAAAACCCATGGCCGACCCGTAGGAACAATAAAATGTTTTGACCAAACCATTCCTTTAAGGGTACAATCCCTGTTCTGGAATAAGCAGACTTTGCCTTCTGACATCACCCCTCAAAGTGCTTTGTGCTAAAGGAGCTGAATGGGACAGGAAGGGAGCGATTAAGGCAGAGAAAAACAAGATGGTGGAACCTTCCCCCAGTTGTAAAGAGCTCCCTCTGTTTACACTAACCCTGCTCCCTTCTCTTCTGTAGAGAATAAAAGGCCACGTTTGTATGCACCACCCTGGTGTGAGACCAAGCCTTTTGTGCATGCGTGTTCCCTTTGATTTCTTTTCCTAGGCCAGCTTCCTGTGGAGTGGCTATTCTCTGGGAAGGGAGTTGCCTGCCTTTACAAAAAAGCACCCAAAGTTACAAACATCGAAAGTTTTATGTGGACCATCCCTTGGTACGAGCTAGGTACTTACAACTCATGTTGTAAGAGCGCAGGGAAAGAGAACATTGGTGACCCAGGCACAAGGGTCAAACATGGAACATTCAGACAACAGGGGTTTAGCCTCAATCCACCAGCACATGATAAAACCATTTCACATGCTGTATAGATGTACAGTGCACCACAATAATCGATTCAAAATCATCCAGTCTATAAAGCATAATACTCTGATTATAATCATATTTTCAAGATCATCTCATTCTCAAAATGTTGGTAATTAACGAAAAAGACAGTCTTCAAAACAATGCAAGAACATGTAATTCCTAAAACGTGTTTCGACCATTAGTTTGTCTTCAGGGCAGTAAACTCTGTTCAAGGATAATCAGTGGCTGCAAAATAATTTCCCAAGTGATCTGCTAGACAGCATCCATAATCCAGCAGCACCCCAGATTGGGATTTGTGATCAGTGTGCGCAACAGCTAATTGACAATTAGTGACATCCGGCAGTTTCCATGAACAGGCAAACTTATATATACAGGTCTATTAGAACCTGCGGACTCAGTGGGTGAAATTCGGCATCCTGTGTTCAAAGCACCCCAGGTTACAGTCCTGCAAGCAGTGGCAGAGACAGCCAGATCTGTGAAGAATACACATAATTCCTTCACAGGGTTGACAAATTTGTGATGCCAAACTGCTGAATTTGTATCAATTAAAGACATTCTATCCATCATAGCCTGTGATATGGCTGATGCATAGAGATTATTATGCCACTAGCACAGTACCCTCATAACTGTAGGTGTTGGTACAGGGTTGCATGTCGTAAATGCAGCCCTGTGCTGTTACTGCAGCTGTCCAATGACCACTTGTGTCCTCTGAAACTGCCCTGTACCACTGGTAGAATAGGTGCTGCAGATCAGTATACGGTGCAGCAGGGCACAAGTGTACACTGTGCTTTTGGCATGGAGTTTATGAAAAGGGAATCAGATCACTGATGGAATTACCTGCATAATGTTATTAAATTAATAAACAAAATCACCAAAGCTAGGGCTTCTACACCCTTGCCAAACGGCAATAGTCACAATATGGACGAACCAACATCATGCAAATACAGGCATGGTAGATGCTGTGGAATGTAAAGCCTGCCAGTGTTCACCCTACATGCTCAGGAGGTCTAGAACAAGTTCATACTCGATAGGAATGAAATCATTCACCTTTTATTTTAAGATTTTAAAAAGTGCCAGTTGTTTACTATAGAAAGTAATGCAGCTCTCCTAAAAGGATCTGGTACCTTTACATGTATAGCAGACATGCTAAGTGGTGCATGTACTGCACGTGGATACTATAGCAATCCTGATGAAAAGTGCAGATTCTGTCCTTTCTAGAGAAAACAGCCACCCTGAAAAGTGGAGTATATTGTTATGAAAAATAGTAGTTGTGGCTGAAAATGGTTTACTGCCTGTAGCGATGGACGCCATACCTCAATTCAGTGCACCAGTCCTAATGGTGACTTTCTTGGTGATTTCCAACTTGAGGTAGAGTCCCACCAACCAGAAATGCACAAAATGGCCCATGTATTTCAGGCAACTTGATTTGGTCAAAATGTTCTACATCAGTTTGGCTAAAACAGCTATTGCCAGGTTGATGCAAAAGCATTAAGTCAAGCATTTGTTTCTAGTGTAGGGTGGGGAGAGGGTGGAAAGGGATTTGGAGTAGTATATCCTGCCAGCATTTGCTGTACAATCCAATTGTTGCATAATTAGCACAGCAGTCCGACAAGTGCCAGTACTGTCCATTAAAGTGTATAGCCATACTAGCAATAAATACCTTTCAATCCCTTTAAAGATAGTCCTGATAAAAAAAGTACCGTAATGTTCCAAAGAAACGGCTACTGCTGCAAAGCATGGGCTCTATCGCATTACAGGTATAATAACTGTTGAAAAGTGGAAGGTTAGGTCAACTCATCTGGGATTCCAAAACATGACCTGAATTATAAACACATTTCTGCAGTTGACACATTAACCCACCTAGCAATGTCATCACAATTGGCACCTTAATGTTGAACCTAGATCTCTGCAGCTGCTTTTACAGACTGAGGTATATTTCACACACAACTTGTACCTCTGGCAGGACCATAGAAGTAACACTTGTCAAACTTGTGACTGGCTCTTGTAAGCGATATTCAATCAACACTACAGCTAAGTCAATGCCTGGTCTGGGATGCTGAGGAAAACCCTTATTGATGTATTTTTATGTCCAGTTCAGTACTCTGGATGACAACCCTTGTATAACACCCCCCTCTTAGAATCCCCCTGACCCCACTGAGCCAAGAAGTAGGTTTGTTTTGCAAATAAAAAGGTTTATTTGAGAATTTAAACAATATATATATATATATATCACACTTCTATAAATAAATTGATAATGGATATTACACTTGTGAATATGAGCAGTAATCAGCAAGAGGTAACTTATGAATAGGAACAGAAGAATAAGGTGGGAAAGAATGCTTTATATGGTTCAGGGAAACGCAATGATGAATGAAATGCAGTACAGAAAATAACTTGATATGGCTTCAACAAAAGACAATGTAATCACTTTTCCTTGACAATTCACTCCCCCCTTATGCAATGTAAGAAATGGAAGGAGAGCACACAGTCTTCAAGAATCCCAACAAAATGCAATACGAAATGCAGTTCCCCCCCCAGCAAGCTTAGAGGAAAACAGGTAGAGGTTTCAAACACAGGCCCAAAATGCTTTGAATGTGATGACAATGAAGTGAGAAATGTGCTAAAAATGCTTTTAATTCCCTGTAGAGGTTCAGGGTGGGTGATATCTAGTTTATATTAGTTCAGGCTCACGTTCGCAATGCTCTATGTGTAACTAGCAGGTTAAAACGAATTTTAGCAAAGGAAAGCAAAAAGCTGATTTTTACATGTGGCTGAAATTGTGCAAAATGTCAAATCGCGCCAAATTTACTTGCGCGTGTCGAGCGTAATTACGGAGGCACTATAAGGAGGAGGAAGTCGGTTCTAGGTTTGTTGGAAAGCCTAGAATCATAGCTTTAAGATAAGAGTTCATTTTCGCTCCTAGCACAAACGGTTCCGGAGATACGGCCGATTTTGTGAAGGTAGTTTTTCGGACTTGAAATTTAAAAGTTCAAAATGACAGGTGACAGTTTTCAGCTTTAAAAACAACAGAATGACACGATTCTAGGAGGCAGTTCTAATAGGCTAAAATAGTTTGGATTAGATTATTTTAAACTAAGAGATTGGTTTTGGCACAGTGAGTACTCACACTATATTTTTGAAATAAGCCTCGTCACGGATCTGGTCAACACGTCCAGCGGCGGTTCTCTCTACTCGGCGGGACAATCAGGCACCGGTCCTGCTCACAGCGATCCGGATCTCTGGTTCTGCTCACAACGGTCTGGGTCAGCTCTGCTCTGCTGGTCTAGCCTCTCTGGATACAGCGGCCTCTGGTTCTGGATACTGCTCTGCTTTCCGGTCCGGATCAAGTGGATTCTGGATCTAACACTGCTTTCTGGGTACTGGCAAAAGTTCTTGGCAAGAGAATTCAGTCAGCTCGCCCGGCTGTGGAATAGTGGAATAGTTTGCAAACGATTTTGAGGCCTGCTGACAAATACTTTTGCTTGCAGTGGGCCTTCTTGGTTCAAAGTTCTGTAGTCTCTGTTTAGCTTGGAAGTCTAAGTGTTGGATCTCTGGATGTGAAGTCGTCGGTCAGCACGCTCTGCAGCAAATGGAATTGAATGTCTCTACCTGTCCCAGCAGTCTCTTTTTATGTGTTTTGGAAGTGGGTGTGTGCGTGGCATAACTGAGCCTGCCCCTCTCTACTTGTCATTGGCCCAATTCTCCCCTCTCCCATGATTGGGGGAAGGAAATGGATTGTCATCATGATGAGGTCTGTTTATGGGTCAGAGGATCCTTCCCCGGTCAATTTGCCCACAAATCTATATTTGATTCAAATACATATTTCCCAGATACACAATTTGTTGAAATTACATGTACACATTATATATTCTTTATGGTCCATGCTTGTCCGCCTCTGATCTTCCTGGGGGGCTTGCATTCAAAAATGACTACATTTTGTGCTTTTTGACTGGTTTACCAATATCGGACATTTACCAAAAATTACACACATGTGCGCAAGGAGTATGGACATTAATTGATGAAGTGTCAGATTTTTAACATGCAGACATTTGGAGTAAGACCCTATTTTCCGCTAGCAACCCCCCAGAGTACACCACAGGGTCTTAACACCTCTTAAAACGTGCACAGAAAAATCAAAAGAATAATGATATTACTTGTATAATTCTGATAAGTCCGTACTATGAATTATCCATCTTTTTTAAAATTATGCTCTTGGCCCAGATGGGTGTGGTTTAGGTTCCAAAGCACATGGGGAAAGCTTCTGTCTGCCCCGCCTCCAGCTCGGGTGGCTCCCAGAGGCACTTCTCCTCCCACTTCTCCCAAGAGGAAGCCACTTTATGGCCCCCCCCAATGTAACATTCGCCTGAGTCCAGGACAAGGCTTTGTTCAACCTCCTGCAGGTGCCCCTCCCCTAATCTAATCAGAGAGGTGTCAACTCTTTTTGGTGGGGAAGCAGGATGCAGCTAGGCCTGGGAAGAGTGGCTGAGCAGGTTTCTCCTGTCGGGGGTAGTTGTCAGGCAGAATTCAGCTAAATGTCACTTTAGTTCCCAGTTTAAATCAAACTTATAATTTTTACATATACATTAAATAATTACTTCCTTCAAGTCATTTCAGAATATAGTTTTACATTGTGGCCCCCTCTTAGCAAGCCTTTCCTTGGTCTGGTTTGGGTTCCTCTGTTCAGTTTTACACAAAAGTCTGGTGGTTTTAAAACGCCGGCTTTCTGATAGTGGTGAGTACCGGTATTGCATCAATTTTTGGGATCTGTCTTGAATTACTGCATTTCAATAGAGTGGTCTTTTGCTTGATAGTATAGGACCCTTGCTTAACATTGTTTTGATGGCATCCTTAAAGTAGAGTGGTGATGTGGAACCCCCCACAAGAAGGTTGTATCTTTGGAGTGGTCTTGTGCCAACTGCGCAGTTCTCCTGGATTCTGGTGTGAATGTGGGCGGCGATAGCTCATCCCCCTCCATCCACCCAGTCTATTGATTTAGTTTGTTCTGGGATAGAATAATTGGCGGCGACAGCTCATCCCCACATCTACCCAGTCTAAGAATTCAACATGGGTCAAAACCCTTGACACTCTGTCATAGTGCTATTGGCAAGTTAAATGTCTATTCTATATACATATCAGAAGATTTCAAAATAGGCTGGTGCCTTTCACAAGCTGGTAGGTTTGGGTAAATGTCAGTTACGTGAGATAGAGATGCCATGAAACTTACCGGTACAAGACCACCAGGACAGGTTTTTGACTGTAGAAATATAAGTATCTCACACAGTCAACCTGTGTCCATCATACATGCCCATAAAGAGGATTGGAGAAGTTCAAACATTATCTTTCAGTCCTTTGGGTCTCTCTTGAAACTGCCATTATAAGTATAACAACAACTCTGAGAAGTGTAAGCACTGTCTCAAAGAACAAGTATGTCATTCTCTATTGATTATCGTTTGGCTGTGCAATTGAGTATACCATGCTTTCTGAAATAAGTTGTTACTGGGTAGTTTAGCAACCCTAGTAATAAGTAACAGGTCTCTAGTATTCGAGTTATTGTAGCCCTAATAGGAAATGTGGGTATTCTGCAATTAATAGTACAGCTGGCCTACAAGTGCTGGTAGAACGCAATGCTTACAAGAGATCAGAACACTTCATATCCAGACAATCCTTGCCCTCTGCTGGGAATACCAGAAGGCTTTTCACTTTTACAAAAATTCATAGCAGCCCCTCCTCACTCTTGCACACATCAAAAACCTCAATTCATTAAATGCTTTTCAGTTCAGTATAATGCTATTCCCATACAAAGTAATTACTCACTGCTCTAAACATACAAACATGCTTAGATGAGCTATATGGCAATTCCCAAATAGTTTCAACGCCAGACCAGTGGGCGCCTCATTTGGGAAACCATGGCCAGTTTGATGACTTGGTTTACAGTGCAGCTAGTAATTTGCAATAATAGAATTGGCACAGTGTGCTTTAAAAGGCACGGTTTCCCACGACGTTTCTAATAAATGCTTAAACATGGGCCATGTTATCTTGGTGCACAGCTTTATTTCTCGTCCCAATCCACCCTAAATCTGAAACATGCACGATGATCACCTACCTTCATTACTGGAGACGACAACAAAATAAAATGGCAAACCAAAATGAAACCTATTGGTTTCATGCATCAGACTCCATGAGAAAATATTCTTTTCCCAATATTTTCTGAAGTTTAAAAATAAAGTTAGCCTCACTATGCTGCAAGAAGTGCTGTGATTGAAATGAACAGAAAGGTAGTGATTTGCAGGTGAATCAAGACAGCCGATAAAAATGCGTTTCTCCAGCTAACAATTGTCTGTCACTATCTCTTAAACTGGTGAGGTGCGGGTTAACAAAAACAGGATCTGAGATTTATCTGCCACCTGCTTCTTTTAAAGAATGTGTACTGTACTTCAAATGGATTGTGTCCTGCCATGTATTCCTCATCTTAGATATTTGTATCTTCCAGCTTTGCTGCTTTGGAAAAAAAAAAGTCCCACCAGAGGGCACTGTGCTCGAGGTCGCAGCTTCGATGTCCTTCGAGGGCTGCCGTCGAGCGACAACGTTATCCGTAGTATAAAGGGCTCGAGCCGCGCCCGTTGGCTTCAGTTCATTTTTTCCTGTAACTCTGATGCGTATTACGAAAACGGCCCTTCAGTTTTCTGTGAAATGTCTTCCTCTTCCACGCCCAAAACTGGCTTTAAGAAATGTCAGAAGTGCGGGAAGAAGATGTCGATCACCGATCCCCTTCGAAATTGCCTCTGGTGTTTGGGCCCTGACCATCAGGTCGACGAGTGCGGTTCCTGTCAAGCTATGACCAACAAGGCTCTTAAGGAACGTAGAGGTAAACTAGCGGTGGGGAAGGAATCCTCGAAGTCTTCTTCGAGAAAGATAAAAGAATCGAGTGAAAAATCCCGGCATAGGTCGAGGAAATCGAGATGTCGTTCGAGGAAATCATCATCATCATCATCTTCATCTAAAAATCGAAGAAAAGACGACACCGATCTCCTTCGTCTTCATCCTCATCGGCTGACGCAAGGGTCATCCCATACCCTTCAAAACATGATTACCCCAAAAAATGGGAGGCCTTTAGGGCCTCGATGATCATTTTTAGAACACGGCCCAGATCCCCTTGAAAAAGGCACGTGGAGACCATGCCCCATCTCATTCCAAAAGTGACAGGGGGAGGTCAAAGACCAGACACGCGAAATCCAACAACAAGTCGTTGAGGGTGTTGTCGGAAGATATTTCCCTGACACCTCATAAAGAAAGATCAGATCTACCGGCGCATAAACCGGAGGTGACGAATAAAAGGATGGCGCGGGGAATGGACCCGCCTGTCGAAAGCGCTCTCAAAGCCGACTTCGGAGATTGCGTCGACACCTTCCTCGACTGTATCGAAGTCTCCTTCGATGTTGTCGAAGCCAGTGATGATGACATCGACGCCTTTGGCGCCATTGTCGAGGCCAACTTTAATTCCGGTGCCGAAATCGACACCTTTGGCGAAGCCGAGGTCAATGCCTATTGAGTCACCCAGAAAGATATACCAACCACAACCTAGACAAGACTTTTTAAGTCTGTCGTGCATTTATGAGGAGCATTCCTCTGAAGAGGACAATACTCTGGCTGGAGTGAAATTTGGGACTAGAGATGTCCCTGAAGAATTAATAGATCCTAGATCTAAGATGGCTGACCTGTATGAATGCCTACAAACAGCCAGTGGCCTGGATACGTCTCCTGAAGTAGATTTTGTTAGACCCGACCCTGCAGATCATGCAGACTCAGGGTACAGAAATTTGATGAATAGAGTCATTGAGTTTATGGGATGGAACATTAGTTCCCCTAATTTTGATCAAGACGACATGACAGACATCCTTAATGAAGGCCTTCAAAAGGCCCCTGTTCTCCCCTTTCATAAAGCGTTACAGAAAAGGGTCCTGGCCATATGTGAAACCCCAGATTTTCGCCCAGCTATAAATAAAACCTGTGTGGGGAAGAACATGCCTTCCTCTTCTGACCCATAATACCTATCAAAACATCCCTCGCCTGAGAGCTTAGTGGTGCAGGCAGCCACATCTACTAGGCATTCGAACTACCCTTCGATCCCCGGGGAATAGGGACGACAAAAGGTTTGATGCCTGGGCCCGGAAGGTATTTTGTCTCCGGCAGCATGGCCTTAAAATTGACTAATATGTCTTGCACCCTTGCAAATTTCACTTACACCCTGTGGGATTGTATGACGGCAGCGGCTGAACACATTCCTGAAGGTGAGGAACGGGAAGGTTTTCTTACAATCGTCAGAGATGGAAAGGAGGCTATTGGGGAATGCCTCCGGTCAGGATTGGACACTGCTGACAGCATAAGGTCGTCCATGGCGTCTAGCACAGTCCTGAATAGATTTGCATGGCTGAGGAAGTCGGGTTTTGCACTAGATGTGCAATCCAGATTACTCAATATGCCTTTTGATGGCTTGAGGTTGTTTGGCAGCAACTTGGTCGAAAGTTTAGAAAAGCTGCAGACTTCGAAAGCGGCGGCTAAATCGCTTGGTGCCTCTATAAAACAGCTTCAACAACACTCCTACTCGGGGTCATCTTCCTGGAGGAACCGTCCTTTTCGATTCTATTCTTCATTTGGAAGAGGGAAAGGACAGGCCAATCAAAAAGGACGACAAAGAAAATGTCCTTGTGGTGGAAGAGGAAATAGTGTTAGATAAGCCCCAGCAGCGGCAACTCTCTCCTCAGCCGCTGCTGCAGCCGCTGCAAAGCCACTCTGAGGCCTTGACCCACAAGACCACGATGGGAGGCAGGATCACTCGGTATCTGAACAAATGGCGGGGCATTACTTCAGATGCCTTGGCACTGGAAACAGTGGCCCAAGGTTGCTGTCTTCTGTTTCGACCAAGGCCTCAGGACCATCCACCGGGAGCCACCTCTATCAAAATTCCAGGCCCACTCCTCGTGCAGGAGATTGTAACCCTGCTAGAGAAAGGTGTAATAGAACATGTACCTGTAGCGGAGAGGAACAAGGGTTGGTACTCTCCTTATTTTCTTATTCCCAAGAAGGGCGGAGGATTGAGACCCATCTTGGATTTAAGAAATTTGAACAAATTCCTCAGGAAGGACACGTTCAAGATGGTGACCCTTTCTCAGATCCTTCAGGCTCTTCAGCTTCAGGACTGGCTGGTTTCATTGGACCTTCAGGATGCTTACTATCTATCTCAAGCACAGAAAGTACCGGAGGTTCGCGATTGGCGGTTCTCATTATCAGTTTCGAGTTCTGCCATTCGGGCTGACCTCCTCCCATAGGGTTTTCACCAAGCTGATGGCTGGGGGGATTCACGTCTACCCGAAGTTCACCCGAACGAGCCCAGGAACATGTTACCATGACCTGCCACTTCTTGCACAGACTGGGCTTCTCCCTTAATTACAAGAAGTCACAAATGATTCCACTCCAAAAGTTCCAATTCATCAGAGCAGTTCTGGATACTTCCTAGGGGCAAAGCCTCGCCTCTGGAGGAGAGAGCTCACCACATTCTGCAGATGGTAACAAAGTTTCAGAATGCCAAATATCTGCCAGCCTTCGATTTTTCTGAGGTTGCTCGGCCTCATGGCATCCTGCATTTTTCTGGTGCCAGAGGCCAGATTGAGAATGAGATCCCTTCAATGGGCCCTTAGAACTCAATGGTGCTAATTTTCGGGGGATATGTCAGATCTTCAGCAAATCCTGTCCAGAGTGGCTCAAGATCTTCTATGGTGGGCTTGCAAGGAAAATCTCCTCAAGGGAGAATCTTTTTGGCAACCATGGCCGGAGATAACAGTAGTGACGGACGCCTCACTCACGGGGTGGGGAGCTCATACCAACGATGTGACTATCAGCGGTCTCCATCGGAGTCCAAACTACACATCACCCTTTTGGAGCTGAGGGCAATCAGACTAGCGCTGAAGGCCTTTCTGACCTCTGTATCGGGAAAGAATGTCCTGATAATGACAGACAACACAGTAGCCATGTACTGCCTCAACAAGCGAGGGGGCGTAGGGTCACTGTCACTGTACAGAGAGGCAATGCAGCTCTGGTTCTGGGCAATGCAAGAAGGAATGTCGGCAGTTCACCCAGCCGGAGAGCATAGCACGGTGGCGGATGCTCTGAGCAACCAGAGCAGTTTCTCACAAATGTGAATTAGCTCAGGAAGTCCTTCAAGAGATCATCGCCCTTTGGGGAACCCCTCAAGTGGATCTAATCGCAACCAGTGTCAACAGGAAGTGCGAACTGTACTGCTCAAGGGAATTTCCTCCGAGAGGATCTCTAGGGGACGTGTTTGTGGTGGACTCGGAAATTTCCACTCCTATACGTGTTTCCTCCAGTCCCTGTGATTCCTCATATAATCAGGAGGTTGAGAAAGTTCAGGAAATCCATGATCCTAATTGCCCCGGATTGTGCCAGGAACACGTGGTACCCAGACCTTCCGAAGATGTCCATCTGCCCTCCAATACGTCTTCCACAAAGAGAGTATCTTCTCTCGCAAGAGGAAGGTCAGGTTCTCCATCCAAAGGTCAAGACACTCAGCCTTCACGCATGGCTTCTGAGAGGCTGAGACCTAAGGATTGGGACCTCCCAGATGACGTAATGGAGATTTTGCTTTCGGCCAGAAGGCCAGCAACAAAATCCTTGTACAGGTGTCGTTGGAACAAGTCCAGTAATTGGTGCAGGGATAAGAATGTGGATCCATTCTTATACAATACTCCTACAGTACTTTCTTTCCTTTTACACTAAGCCAATTTGGGACTCCAAGTTGGTACAATAAAATGATACTTAGCAGCGCTATCTATTTTTAAGCGCTCCTCAGAAGAAGTATCTTACTTCAAAATGCCCTTGGTTATTCAATTTCTGAAAGGGCTCACAAATGTGTACCCTCCAACACCCTTTCAGGTTCCCATCTGGGTTTTAAATTTAGTTCTGACATTTCTCACATATATCCCTTTTGAGCCATTACATTCTTGCCCGTTAAGGCTCCTCACTTTGAAGACAATTCTGCCAGTGGCAATTACATCAGCCCGCAGGGTGAGTGAGTTGCAGGCTCTCTTGTAAGCCGCCTCCACACCATTTTCCATAGGGACAAAGTTACTCTTAGGGTCAAACCTTCTTTTGTACCAAAAATAGTCTGACTTCCACCTGTCGCAGAAGATTGCCTTACCTTCTTTCTATCCTCTGCATGCAAGTTAGGAGGAAGAAAGGCTACACAGACTGGACCCGAATAGGGCTCTCAGATTCTATATCTCCATGTTGGCTACATTTTGACAAAGTGACCAACTCCTTAACTCTTTCTCAAATTGGGTTTAGTGGTTACAAAACAGATGCTGTCCAGATGGATAATCTTGGCAATTACTGAATACTATAAATTGGCTGGTAAAGAGCCTCCAGATGGGCCAAGGGCCCATTCAACTAGGGGCATGGGGACTTCACTGACTCTTCAAAGGGGTAGTGCAAGATATTTGTGCAGCGGCCACCTGGTCGTCAATGCACACCTTTGTAAAGCAGTATTGCTTGGACTCAACATCATCTCAAGGTGGCCTTTTTGCAAAAGCTGTCCTTCATACCGTTCATGAATAACATTTATGGTACTCCCTCCTCTGAATTCATACTGCTTTGGGAGCCTATCTAAGGTGAGGAATACGTGGGCGGAGACAATCAATTCGAAGAACAAGTTACTGCCACGTATTCCTCCTCGACCCTCCCATCCTACCCCGCCGTACAGTTCACGCTAGTTGCTCTCTAAATTCCTTAAGAGCTGGA
This sequence comes from Ambystoma mexicanum, assembly GCF_040938575.1. NCBI lineage: Eukaryota > Metazoa > Chordata > Amphibia > Caudata > Ambystomatidae > Ambystoma > Ambystoma mexicanum. Next base: position 513,232,786 of record NC_090933.1, read on the forward strand.
GGTCAATGAATGCCTGGTCACCTGATGCACTTCAACATATCGTAAAAACAGAACTGAAGTCAATGGGCGCGGCTCGAGCCCTTTATACTACGGATGACGTCGACGCTCAATGGCAGCCTTCGAGGGACATCGATGCTGCGACCTCGAGCACAACGCCCTCTGGTGGGAAACATTTTGTCCGAAGCAGCAAAGCTGGAAGATACGAATATCTAAGATGAGGAATACGTGGGAGGAACATCCAATGGAAAGAAAGTTACAGTTGGTAAGTAACTTGTTCTTCTGCCTCTTTAACACATTCAAATAAGTTGTGTACCCTGCACCTTTTGGAGACAGTGCTGCCAGCTGTCCGTGTCTTTGAAGATTCATGAAGGTGCTGCAGCACCTCCAGCAACCCTACTTCCAGTGCCACTGTTCACCGGGACATTCAGTACCCATCTTCTCTGTCCAGGCATGTTCAGACTTGTGAATACATAGAGGGCCAAGCCCTACCCCATCTCTTTGCGGGTCTGGCTGCCTGTGCTCAACAATGGTCAGGTTCATGTCATGGAGCCATTCCGTGGCTAACCCAAAGATAAGTGGCCCCTCTGAACAACTTCTAAGGTTGTGTCTTGGCACTGGCATTCCACGTGGAGCCGTCACATGGCCACTCTGCAGGTAAGCAAGTCTGTAACATCTAGCAGCACATAGCGATCCATGCTGCTGTTTTCTTCTTTGGTTGATGCTGCTTTGCCTAGCAGTTCATTCTTTCCAATATTGAAGGCACGCTGGCAGGAGGCAACTCTACGCTGATGGGCTGCCTTGTAACGGGCGATCCACCAGCAATACTGGTACATATGGTTTTCAGTAAGCACAGGAAAGATACTGGCCCGCATTTTCATTCAGAGGTATGGAGTGATCAAGAGTCGTGCTATTGGTGGTCAAATGGACAGGGACTGGGTCCCTCCCAACTGCCATTTTCCCCCAATGGCTCTGGTTTCCACCTTGGAAGGCCTCACACCCAGGGACACCCATCCCTTCTTGACATGGTCAGATTAAATCTGGCCCGTCACATCACTATGTAAAACATTCTAATGTAGACTCCTTCTTGTACAGGCATAAGATCCGATGTGCCCTTTGCCTGAGTTCGGCAAACAAGTTTGAGGAGTGAAGGAGTGCCAAAACTTTGCTATTGGTGCTGCCGGATTGTGTGCTGGACTGTGCCTGCAGCTTCAAGGAAGCACATCGCACCACTTCATAAAATAACTCACTGGCGCGTTGCGCCGGCGCGTGATTTCGGCGAGCGAGTTTGAGGAGTTTGGAGGAGCTTGGTGGAGCGGAGGCTCCAATGGGCTCCCCCGTCCATCCTAGACTGCAGAGCCGACACCAAACTTTGAAATCTAATGCGCACAGCCCCACAGACGCGGACCCAGAAATCAGCAATAGCAGGCCTCTCCTGCTAACGGCTTCCTGCAGAGAGGCCGACTCATCGTAAATTGAAGAAACAAAACAGGACATCGAAACACCTGCGAAGGTGAGGGACGCAAGTGAAGTGATGAGTGAAGTGACACTGGCACCTAAGAGTAATCATTCCTTTGAATGCCTAGAGCCCACTTCAGTGCTAAGCCTCTCCACTCCAGAGCTAGAGATAGAAGGTAACCTTAATACCTCTCAGAACACAGCACCTCACTAAGACCACCTGATCGTTGGTAACATGGAACAAACGATTCAGCAAAATCAAAGCTTAGAAAAACCTCCCACCTCGCAAAAGAATGACTGAGTGGAGGACGACGAAATGCAAGTCTCTAACTCTGTGCAGACCGGAGAGATTGAACAAGAGACAGCGTTGAACAGGCTACGACCCTTGATTGGAAACCACTTTCAGGGGACACAGACAAATGTCAGAAATCTGCAAAACTAAACCAGCGTATGTGCAACAGAAAGATACACAACCTGACAACTCCTCGAGCGTGCTCAGAAGACGAGCAGCACAGGCCAAGCTGGAGTGCCAACAGAAATTTGCAACAACAAATAACTCGGAAAATCAAGTGGCAACTACGAACTCCAAATCGATTAGATGCACAGCGTGACTCTCATTAGATATAACAGAGATAGAATCGTGATGGCAAGCAATGAAAATCGAAACACTGTATTTGGACAGACATTACTACACTTTAACAAGAAGATGAAAACCGAATTGACAGCAACACCCCTGCCACAGAAGGGTAGTTCCAGATTCGAATTTGAATCACATACACCAATGTTCCCGACCAACCCAGATCCTGCGGTGGCATTCGACTTAAATTGAAATGGGAAAGAAAAAACCTGCATTGGAAGAAACGAAAAAAGATACTGAATGAGAAATTGTTTTGTAAATGCGAAAGTAATTGCACGTCACAGCAACAACAATATAATGCAATCCAGACGACTTTGTTGGATTTGCAGAACATTCTAATGGCAGCTTCCTCCATGGCCCTAGCACCATACGTGAAACTGTATGAGAGCTGCAGTGAGTTGAAGGATCAGGCGACGCTCCTAGCTCTTATACACACGAAGCAGATACACAATGAGGCGTTCATAAATAAAATTCTGGACCGCCTAGACCTGGAAGCAGAACAGTCTAGGCTATGGCAGTCCCGTCTCTTCGATATCGCAACAATGCATCATATGGACAAGTCATGTCGAACTACAACCTTGATGGAGATGCTAAAAGATCTTCACAAAGAAACCACTGCGAAGAGCCTTGAAATAGTAACACAGGAGAAAGAGCGAATCAGGGCCCCCGTGATAAATAGAATTTACAATACGTAGAGGCCACCATCCAAAAACCTACCACTCAGAGTGACAATATACAGGGTCAGGCGCTAGGAGCGACGTCTACAACTAATGAACGTCCACCAGTAAACACAAATATCTAATATGACTTAAATACCATCTTGACAAATGCAGCACGAAACATCACACAGTGGAGCAACCACTCAAACCCAGGGTGCGTATCCCATTTTTGAGAGCAAACTAGTAATACTGAAAAAGAAACTAACGAGACCCATAAAGAAAACTTCCAACCAACAAAAAAAACAACCAGCAAGGGGGAAAGCCAATGCAAATGGATCTCGGGCGTTTTTGAGAAACCTCCATATGCCGGTTATAACAAAAAGCCAGCTGAATAAAGACGCACCCAAAAAAATATCCCCCATAAAAACATCTATTCAAATAACAGGAAAAAAGCAGTATGAGATTAATTCACCAAATGAAGATCAGATTCAACAAGATCTCTTGCTGAACCTATCTGTCTATTCTATAGACGAAACGTCAATGGAATTATCCAATCTGAATGAAGATGTTTCAATACCGAATGAAGAACGAAATGGAACTTGCGCAGAAGTAAACCACACTGAGCAAAATACGTTCAACATTGCTTCAGACCTGACATGTGAACAAATATCAGATGCAGATTTGGAATCAACAAAAGACGAAATAACGTATAGCAGAAGAGACTTTTCATGTTGTGACCCACTTGTTGCATCACAAGACCAGACCTTCATGACAGTGGCACAAATATGAAATTTCGCTAGCTACGGCAACCTACCAAGGCACGTCTGACAAAAAAAATCACTGAATAACGACTTACAACTAACTCTGCCTACATTTACTGACCCGCGACGTCCTTCAGAAACAATCTCACTAATAATACAGAGTACAGCTAAACAAAATGACGAAGTAGTTTTGAATATAGGAAACGTGTTGAGGCTGATACTCAATCAACGAGTTTGACCCGGTAAAGTCATCAGATATCAGATTTGTAGAATGTCTAGACGAAAAAGACCCAGCATTGGTGGAAGTACACTTAAACTTAAAGACACTTTTAGACTCTTTACTAGCCAACCAAGACATATTTCGCTACTTGGGATTTAGAATATCCTTGCCTCAGCGATTGAAGAACTGAAAAAAATACTAAGAAATTCAAATTGGCCAAGAAGAGAAATGATACAAACCAATTTACTACAAGATCTGGGATATAGACCCTTATAAACTAAGAATTCAAACCGGGTCATTGCCATTCGTAAGACTTGATAACGTAGAATTGGATGTGGATACATCGAAGAATAGAAGACCACATTCTCCTGTAATAGAACACTGATACAAAAACCAAAGGAAATCATAACATAAAGTTGAACCACATGGAAGGTCTTGGTCTATTTGTTCATGGAATATAAGAGGCCATATTCATCTATTTGAGAAGAAAATTCAACAGATGTCTAAACATGATTTTATATGTTTACAAGAATCTTGGATTAGTCTCCAACCAATATGTGATGGTTACATAACAACAATGAATGCTGCAATAACGAGAGCAAAAGGCCGCCCTTCAGCATGTCTTCTAACGTACATAAAACAAGGGACAAATATGGAACTGCTTAAAATGCAAAATACTAATCCCTTTATACAAGCATCGATTGTGAAACACACTCCATCTAATGTTCCAACAGATCTTAAAAAACAACCAACTTGAAAACAGAAATAGGCCTAATCAACCAATATTGGAACCCTGTAGACATAAATGACCATCTTCATCAATGCGTTGGCATCAATAATCGATGACCTACTTTTCCGCTTCAAAAACGCAACTATTGTACTCTGCAGAGATTTGAACATACAACTCTGAAATTATTTCATCACCCAAATTGCCAAAGGCCCGGACTTGGACAAAAGAGCTGACAAGAAGAGACCCAATACTATTAAATTGTAATACCAAAGGCAATCTGCCAGCATGGCCTGCTTGGAAAAAAGGGAATTCAGAGGCAATCTTGGACTACATGTACATCTCCCAAGATGCGAGACAGCGAATATCACTACCATCTATACCAACTGATATTAGTGATCACTACTAGTTGGCCATGACGTGTCACGACTTTATCCCCACCGTGTGTTAATGGGGCCCTAAAGACCCTATTTGGCGCCCCTCGGGTCCCTTGGAGCCAGTCCTGGCGCTGTTGGCATCGGATGCACATACCAGGACGGAGTTTCAATGGACAATGGACAAGCATGGCCGCCCCCACGAGGACTAATGGAGAAGGGCACTCTGCGGTCTAGCTTCCAGAGCGGGGCCGCCCCGAAGGCACCCGGGATACCTGCTGGCTATTTAAATCACGCCCGAATCGAGGCACGTGCTTTGCTTTATTCTGCTCAGCATCCTGGCCTGCACGGGCGAGAAAAGGCAAGAACCATTGTCATCCTTACCTGCCCAGCGACATCCTCTGTCAACCGAAGTCATCCAACGATCATCATCCTCCTCCTGCATCTTCTCTGGAAAAGGAAGCGTGAACAAAACAATTAGTAAGCTACTTACCAGTTCGTCAGTAAGGCCATCGTCTCCAGTACATCTTCTGCCTGTTTGGGTTCCAGTGAACCTTTCCTCCTGGATTCTTCTCGACCTCCAAGACAAACCATATCACAGGTTAGCCACTTGCAAGGACGTTCGCAGCGCCGCTTGGCGCATCCATCTTACCTTCTCGAACACAGCCTCAACATCCATCCTCAGCTTTCAACATCTGCAAGAAAAGGGGAGAAGGTTATTGGGTGCTTAAACCAATATAGACTTGCTCTCATCTTAAAGACTTACCTGATAGTGGAGTCGCAGCCGCTCTGGACTCCGGCCCTCGCCTGTGAAGAAACTCGGCGGTACGGTGCCATCGACAACACGCCCCTCCTCAGCGCGGCAGGATGGAGACTGCATCTTAACAAACATCAAGGTGAGAGACGTCCCCAGGGGAACCGCAAGGGGAACCCGGGAGGTGGGTCGCAAGGGGAGAAACGGCAGTTAAACTTCACCTCCTGTGTCCTAAAACCGATCCTCGACCGCACAAACTCCAGTGAAGAGGAGGGGTCCCGGGGAGCATCCCGACCAGCCGAGGGGCATCCCCGTGGATACAAGGTGAGCGTTACAGACGTTGGGACCAAAAGAAATTGAAACACCAGCGCAAAGGTTACCTCCAATGAATTTGACCTATACTAACACAAGGATAAGAATTAGCACTGATCAAATTAACTATGTAAAACATACCTTTTGAATGGATTGTGTCCTCCCACTTATTCCTCATCTATGTTCTCCAGCATGGGGTCTGGCATGGATTCACATGCTCATGAATATTCCCCGTCGTCAGGCTGGGAGTCATCGGTAAAGAAAAAAATCAGTTTCAGTTTAGTTTCTGAACTGTCTTTCTACTAGTAACCAATCACTGGTCTCTGGGTCATACTGCCCCCAGCCAATGACTGCCCTCTACCTAAGCCCCTCCTCTGGCAGCCATCTTCAGATTTTTACCGTGCGTTCAAGTGTTGGGAGTCTGTAGCCTCCGAGCTTTTACTGCGTTTTGCTCCACCGACTTCACTTCCGATTAACGGGGACCCGTTTTCGGAATTTTCTTTGCCCCTCAAGGGCATCTTTTCGTCATGTTTTCTACTTCTCTGAGGATTCCAGAAGATCTTTGAGGCCGACCGTGCGTGGACATGGTCCAGGACAAGGGAAGCGTGACACCTGTTGGATCCAAGCTGTTCAGGAGCTGCCCTGGATGCGGACTTCAGAACGTCTTTAAGGAGGATGAGCACTCTTGGTGCCTCTACTGCCTTCACAACGACAAATCGCACGTGGAGGACTGTGCGTTTTTGTAAGAACATGTCCGAACGGACAATGAAGGATCTTCGTATTCGACTTACCAGCTGGCTGGAGGGGAAGATCCCAGTAGCAGGTGAGAAGAGGAAGAAATCCGAGCGGCCTTCTAAGACCTTTGAAGGCGCTCCAGCGACGGGGGCCCAACAAAAGGCAAAGCACCGCGAGTCAGCAGGCACTGGGAGCGCTGATCGGTCGGGCTCCTCAGCTGCCAGGCAGGGCGCTCTATCACCGACACATCATCCACGAGCCAACGCTCTGGCTCGATGAAGAGGAAGTCGGAGAACCCGGGTAAGCTTTGGGAGAAGTCCCGGTCGATCCCGATGGAGACAGCCGAGGGGGGGTGAGGCAGTGCCCCTCCCCCCAAGGTGAAGGCCTCAGGCACGCCCCATGAATGCCCTGATTCACCCGGCTAAGGCCTCGATTGAGGGAGTCGTGGTGGCCCTGGTGAAACCTACAGAGGTTTCCCCAGTGGAGCTGACTTCAGGGGCTAGCGTTTCCCTGCCACCCAGGAGGGCACGGTAGACATAACGGACACGGATACCACCTCTGAGGATGAGTTGGTAAGCGTCCAAAGGATCCTGGACAAGAAGTTTGGGGAATCGAGGGCCAACGGGAAGGTTCCTGACGAGGCCAGCGAGGATAGCAACGGAAGGGCCGACGAGGAAGATAGGGCCGCGGAGGACCCCGCGCCCCAACCGTCGGTCCTGTTGCAGCCGGTACCCGTGCCTCAAGACAATTCAGGAGCTATCTTGATGGCTCAACAGACCCTTTGCGTGGAGATGAGGACAAGGATGCCCTTACCCCCCACCGACGACCCAGCGCGGCCTGGTCCTTCGGGGAGCCCACCTAGCAAGCGGAGATGAGTCAATCCTCCTCCCCCATCCAGTCTTCACCCCCATCCCCTCCTCCGAGGGTTGAGACGGGAACAGAGACGGCAACGATGGGGACGGACGACGACGGTGGTGACGACGGAATGGACCTCCCCTCACCACCTCTTCACCCCCCCCCAAACGAAATTGCTATCTTCCACGCCATGATCACCATGGCATCTGAGTTCTTCCAGCTCTGCCCCAAAGAACAGAAGAAGGAAGGTTTCCTCTACCAACGGCGGGAGGCCAAAAGAAAGACTGTCCTCTCAATCCCGTTACTGGATGACATCTGGGACGAGGGGCTGGCGCTCCTGAAGAACCCGTCCACGTGTCCTGCTAGGAGAGACCGGTACAATAAGAAGTACCAGGCCCCTATGTGCCTCAGGGCACAGCTGTCCCCGGATTCGGTAGTCTCCGCGGCAGCCAAGAAGAAAGCGGCGGGGGCGACGGCGTCAACTTCAACATCCCCACCGGACGCCGAGGGGAAGAAGCTAGACGCCATGGGACGACGGGTCATCTTGTCGGTGGCGACTACGATTAAAGTGGCCAACGCCCTTGCGATCGTGGCACGCTACAATGGGGAGCTGTGGTTCAAGATCGCTCCCCTCCTGGACTTCCTCCTGGACGACAAGAGGGCCGAGGCCCTGGAAATCCTACAGGAAGGCGAGGTGGCTTCGGACCATGCCATCATGGTGGGCATGGACCTCGCCGACACCGGCTTTCAGCGCGCTTGGCTCAAGGCCACTGACTTCCATCAGGACGTGCAGACCAGGGTACTGGACATGTACTGGACATGCCCTTCGACGGGAATAACCTGTTGGGCAAGACAGTGGATGAGTCACTACAGGCCATCAAGGTAGACACTGAGACGGCTCAGGCCTTGGGTGTTCTTCAACAGCGACGTCCGACCTTTCGGAGCTCCAGAGGCAAGCAAGGTGCCTCCAAAGAAATCGGCGGCGGTTCCTCGACGTACCGCCAAGTGGCCTGCTCCTCATCGCAGGAGGCCTACAGAGGACGCGGCAAGACAGGAGGATCCCATCGTCATCACCAAGGAGGCCAAGGCGGCGGCGAAACAGGACTGATCCGGCCGTGGCGTCGGGCCCCCACCGGAGCACCCCAGTGGGAGGCCGGCTGGCAAAATTCATCAGCGTGTGGGAGTCCTTCTCCACCGACCATTGGGTGCTGGATGCCTTGGCCCACGGGCACACCCTGGAATTCCGAAATAGGTGTCCGCGTATTCCACCCGTGGCCCGGAAGGAAAACCACGCCCCACAGCTACTTCTGGAGGTACGAGCGATGTTAAGAAAGGGAGCCATAGAACACGTCCCAAAGAGGCTCAGGGGCTCCGGAGTGTACTCGCGGTACTTCCTCGTCCGGAAGAAGACCGGCAGTTGGTGACCCATCCTGGACCTTTGTCGTCTAAACAAGTAAATTAAGTCCCAGAAGTTCCGGATGGTCACCTTCCAGCACGTGCTGGGACAGCTGGAGGAAGGCGATTTCCTATTGTCGCTGGACTTGGAGGATGCCTACTTCCACATCCCCATCCTAAAAGGACATCGAACATTTCTATGATTTGTGGTCCAAGGGCCACCCTATCAGTTCAAGGCCCTTACCTTCGGATTGAAGTTGGCGCCCAGGGTGTTCACCAAGTGCCTAGCACCAGTGGCGGCGCGGCTGCGCCTGCAGGGGATCCACGTCTACCCCTACCTGGACGATTGGCTCATCCGAGCAAAGTCAAGAGAATTCGCTGTCGATCACACAGCGAAGACCGTCCAACTTCTCACAGATCTGGGATTCTCGATCAATTTCGCAAAATCCCACTTGGTACCGTCGCAAGTCGCCCTGTTCCTGGGAGCCAGGCTCGACACAGTGGCGCGATTGGCTTTGCCGTCGGAGGAAAGGACAAAGGCCATCCTGGGCAATGTACAACGGCTGTTGACCATGGACGCGGCCAGGGTGAGGTCCATCAAGTCCCTACTCGGCATGATGTCCTCGTTCATCTACCTCGTGCGCCTGTGCAGGCTGCGGATGCGACCCCTACAGGAGTTCCTCGATGCCCGTTGGATGCAAGCTTCGAAGACAGGATCTCTCTCAATGAGACTTTTCGCCAAGCGATCCGGTGGTGGGGCACCCGCGCACCTCTAGCAGTGGGCATGGACTTCCAGACCCCGGCACATCAGTAGACGGTGACGACGGACGCCTCCCTGGAGGGATGGGGGGCGCACACCCGGCATCTCCACGCAAGAGGCCTTTGGCTCCCGAGGAGAGGTCACTACACATCAATGTCCTGGAGCTACGTGCAGTCTTCTGGGCCCTCGGGTTGTTCCTTCCGTCCCTCAAGGGCAAAGTGGTAAAGGTCTTCACCGTCAACATCACCATGATGTTCTACATCCGGAAGCAGGGGGGCACCAGATCCCCAGTCCTATCCCGGGAAGCGCTAGATCTGTGGCACTGGGCCGTCGCCCAAGGGATGTTCCTGGTACCCTTCCATCTGGTAGGAATAAAGAACACCATCGCCGCTTAGCAGGGAGCTGCGCTCATGCCACAAGTGGGAACTGTGGCAGGATCAAGTGGATTTCCTATTCCGACAATGGGGCAATCCCCAGATCAACCTATTCGCGACAGCGACGAACGCCAAGTGCCGGAGGTTCACCAGCAGGTTTCCCCAGCTGGGGAGCATGGGCGATGCCTTCTCATACCCTGGGATGGCCTTTTCATATATGCGTTAACCCCCCTCATCCCCCCTGTTGCCGTTGCGACTCATCAGTCAACTCAGACGGTTTCCAGACCTTCTGGATTTGTCAGCGTCCCTCCCGGTCAAACTACCGACGGACGCGGATCTTCTCACCAGGGAAGGAGGTGCCGTCCTCCTTCACGACCCAAGATCGCTGAACCTGCAGGCCTGGTTCCTACAGCACTAGAGTTCGGAGGGTACGATATCCTGGTGGAGTGCAAGGAGGTGCTTGCAAAGGCAAGGGCGTCCTCGACTCTCAAATGCTATGGACACAACTGGAAAAGGGTCTCTGTCTCGTACAGTGCACAGAAGATTAACCCTCTGCGGATTACGGCCTCTCAAGTGCTGCTGTACTTGCTATCGCTTGCCAAGACGGGGCTGGCTCATGCCTCCATCAAGATCCATCTGGCGGCTATCTTCCGCTACACCAGAACTCCGGGGCGGTCGTCGCTGTGGTCTCATCGCCTGGTGAAGGAGTTCATGAAAGGACTGTTCCGCTGGTTCTCGCCGGTGAAGGCTCTGGCCCGGGCGTGGGAGCTCAATGTGGTGCTGACCAGGCTCATGAGGCCGCCATTCGAGCCTCTGCATTCGGCACCATTGAAGTTCCATCACCTTCGCGAGTGAGAGGTGGGAGAGATCCAGGCCTCTCCTGTAAACCTCCATACCTAACATTCCACGAGACGAGGGTGGCGCTGAGGATGCACCCCTCCTTCATGTCCAAGGTGCTGTCGGACTTCCATCTAAACGAGCCCTTGGTGTTATCTGTTTTCTTCCCGTTGCCTTCGTCGCTGACTGAGAGAACTTTGCACTCGCTGGATGTGGCTGGAGCACTGAAGTTCTACGTGAACCGCACAAACAGTTTTCGGAAGACATCACAGCTGTTTGTGAACTTTGGACTGTGAACCAAGGGAAGGCCCTCTCGAAGTCTTCCATTTCCAGATGGCTCTCCGGCTGCATCATGCACTGTCCCTAGTTGGCAAACCGACCGTTGCCCGGCTGTCCGAGAGCCCATTCAACCAGAGCGATCGCTGCTACCACGGCGTTCCTGTCTGGTGTGCCCCTGCTGGACATCTGCAGGGCAGCTACGTGGAGGTCGACGCACATTCTACTGCGTCGACTGGGATTCCAGGGAGGAGTCCAGAGTCGGCCAGGCAGTGCTGCACAATCTGTTCGCCTGAAGGTGAGCCTGGTGAGGAGGTAAGCAATGCTTAATGTTGAGTTGTTGAAATGCTTAATGTTGAGCCTTGCCACCTCCCGAGTTTGTGCATGTGTGTACTGCTATGTATTCTTGTATTCATGAACATGTGAATCCATTCCAGACCCATTCTGGAGAACAGTTACAGGTAAGTAACTTGTTCCATATTCGTAGCTTCCCAGCTTGGTTGTTTCGGAAAAACATTTTTGGCAGAGGGCGCTGTGCACGAGGTCGTGGTGTTGATGTCCTTCGACGGTCTCCGTAGCGTGTCAACGTCACCAGTCGTATAAGTAGCTTGTGCCATGCCCTTTGGCTTCAGTTCCGTTTTTCCGAGTTAACGGTGCGCTTCATATTTTCCTCAAAATGTCGTTCCAAAATGTCGTTCGCTGACCCTTAGTGTCTGCCTTTGGTGCTCACAGTGTCTGCTTTGGTTCTTGGGTTCTGACCATCGGACCAGCGACTGTGGCTCCTGTGAACCGATGACAGAGAAAGATCTTTTTTGAACGAAAAGGTTAACTAGTGGTGGGGCGGGAAGCTTCGAAGGCCTAGTTGAAAGCTGCTTCTAAGTAGCATAGAAAGTCAAGGGAGTCGAGCGACTCCGCTAGACATAAACACTTGAAAAAATCTCGATCTAGGACGTTCTTAGTCTTCTAAGAAGACGAAGAGGAGACCTAGATCTCCTTCCTCTTCGTCAGGCACATCTACCGAGATGGACTAAGTCGGATTCCCCCAGGAAATGTGAACAGTTTAGAAAACAAATGATGAAGGTCTTTGAGAATGTGGCCCAACCCCGACCCCCCCCCCCCCCCCCCCCCCCCAAAGAAACCTCATAAGAGCCAGACCCTGGTTGCTCCTTTGGACGATGCAGGAGAGTCAGAAACTACGAAGGCCAAGTCCAATAATAACGAGGAAACTCGACAATCTCGACCCCAAGTTAAAACGTCGAAGGTTCCTCGAGATTCGAGTGATTTCCCCAGTATCGGCTAAAAAGCATAAACCGTAGAAGCACTCGACGGGTTCTTCGCCATCCTCGCCGACTACCTCAACGGCGAAGGAGATATTGGCTCCTTTATCGAAGTCGTTGTTGGCGATTTCAAAAAATCCTTCGATTCCTTTCGAGGCAAATTCCGGAACAGGAAAACAGGTATACACCGTTACCCAAATAAGACTTTATTTGACTCCATTTGGAGTCAAATTTGGTACTAGAAATGTGCCAGAGGAATTGATTGACCCTGAGTTAAGATTGAGAGACCCGTGTGACACTCTACACTCTGTCAGTGGCAATGACACGTCACCAGAGTTAGATTTTCATAAACCTGATCCTGCAGAACATGCAGATTCCGGGTACAGGAACTTGATGAACAGAGTTGCTGAATATATGGGTTGGGGTAGGTCTTTACCAACCTTTGAACAAGATGATATGACCGATATCCTGGACCAGGGCCCCCAAAAGGGCCCAGTTCTTCCCTTTCATAGGGCTTTTCAAAGAACAGTGGTGGTAAATTGGGAGACTCCTGTTGCAGCAATCAATAAAGACTTTCCTAAACAATATAGGCCATCAAGCTGTGACCCTGATTATCCGAGTAAACACCCTACGCCAGAAAGTCTAGTGGTACAAGCTGCTACTTCCACGAGGCAGTCAGCTTATCCATCTATCCTTTCAGATAGAGAGGATAAAAAGGTGGATGCTTGAGCTCGTAATGTATTTTCCTCGGGATGTATGGCCCTTAAGTCAGCAAATGTTATCTGTACCCTGGCCAGGTTCACCCATACTCTGTGGGTTTGCGTATAGGCGGCGGCTGAACATATTCCAGAAGGCGAAGAAAGGGAAGGCTTTCTGAATATTGTGAAAGATGGCAAGGAGGCAATGGGGGAATGTCTCCAATCTGGATTGGATACTGTTTTACAGCATCAGCAGATCCATGGCTGCAAGCACAGTACTGCACAGATTTGTGTGGTTGAGAAAGTCGGGATTTTTACTTGACATGCAGGCCAGACTACCCAACATGCCTTTCAACGGCTCAAGGCTGTTCCGCAGTAAAGCTGATGAGAGCTTAGAAAAACTGCAGACCTCCAAGGTGGCAGCTAAGTCAATTAGCGCTTCTATACGACAGCCTCAAGAACCTTATTCAGGCTCATCTTCCTGGAGAGGTCGTTCTTTTCGATACCACTCATTTGGTATATGAAGAGGACAGGCCGCCCAGAAAGGTAAAAGAAATTTCCCTCGTAGTGGACGAGGAAGAGGTGTGAAATCAGCCTCAGCAGCTGCGTCTTTACCCTCAGCCGCTCCTGCAGCCGCCTTGAAATCTCTCTGAGATCTTAGCAGACAAGACCCCGGTGGGAGGCAGAATTTCTCAGCATCTGAACAATTGGCGGGGCATTACTTAAGATGCTTGGGCACTGGAAACAATAGCTCAAGGTTACTGCCTTCCCTTCCTAAAAAGGACTCTGGATCATCCATTGGGAGCCAACTTCTTTAACTCCTTTAACCTTCCTAGAGAAAGGTGCAATAGAACATGTACCTGTAGCGGAGAGGAACAAGGGTTGGCACTCCACTTACTTTCTCATCCCAAAGAAGGACAGAGGACTGAGACCCATCTTGGACTTAAGAAGCTTGAACAAGTTCCTCAGGAAGGACAAGTTCAAGATGGTAACCCTTTCTCAGATCCTTCAGGCTCTCCAACTCCAAGACTGGTTGGTATCATTGGACCTTCAGGATGCTTACTTTCATGTGCCAATCCATCTCAAACACACAAAGTACCTGAGGTTCACGGTTGGTGGCTCTCACTATCAGTTTCGAGGTCTGCCATTCGGGCTGACCTCCGGCCGAGGGTTTTCACCAAACTGGCGGTGGTGGCAGCAAGTCTCGGGAGAGGGGGTGGGATTCATGTCTAACCCTACCTGGACGAATGGTTGAACAGGGCTCTTTCCCCCGAACAAGCTCTGGAGCATCTCTCAATCACCTGCCACTCCCTTCACAGACTGGGCTTCTCCCTCAATTACAAGAAGTCCCATATTGTACCATTCTAAAGACTCCAATTCATCAGAGCAGTCCTGGATACTTCATCGGGGAAAGCCTCGCCTCCCGAGATGAGAGCTCACCACATTTTGCAGATGGTAACAAAGTTCCAAAATGCCCAGCATCTGCCGGCCTTCGATTTTCTGAGGTTGCTGTGCCTCATGGCATCCTGCATTTTTCTGGTGCAAGAGGCTCGATTGAGAATGAAATCCCGTCAATGGGCCCTCAGGATTCAGTGCTCCCAATTCTCGGGGAATATGTCGGATCTTCTGCAAGTTCCAAGCACAGTTGCCCAGGACCTTCTATAGTGGGCTTGCAACGACACTATTCTGAGGGGTGATTTTTTTTTTTTTTCCAACCATGGCCATAGATGACTGTAGTGACGGATGCCTCACTCACGGGGTGGAGAGCCCATACCAACGATCTGACAATCAGCGGTCGTTGGTCTCCATCGGAGTCCAAACTACACATCAACTTTTTGGAGCTGAGGGCAATCAGACTAGCTCTGAAGGCCTTTCTGCCCTCTGTAAGGGGAAGACATTTCCTGATAATGATGGACAACACAGTGGCCATGCACTACCTCAACAAGAGAGGAGGCGTAAGGCCACTACCACTGTGCAAGGAGTCAATGCAGCTCTGGTTCTGGGCAATAATCTGTCGGCAGTTCACCTAGCCGGAGAGCAGAACACAGAGGCGGACGCTCTCAGCAGGCAGAGTACAGTATCCCACGACTGGTAATTAGCTCAGGAAGTCCTTCAAGAGATCTTCACCCTTTGGGGAACCCCTCAGGTGGACCTGTTCACGACCTCGGTCATCCGAAAGTGCGATCAGTACTGCTCAAGGGAATTTCCCCCAAGAGGAGCTCTAGGAGACGCATTCGTAGTGAACTGGGAATTTCCACTTCTGTACGCATTTCCCCCAGTCCCCTTGATTCCTCACGTAATCAGGACGTTGAGAAATTTCAGGAAAACCATGATCGTAATGGCCCCGGATTTAGCCAAGAGGACGTGGTGCCCGGACCTTCTGGACATGCCTATCTGCCCTCCAATACGTCTTCCACAAGGAGAGGATCTTCTCTCGCAAGAGGAAGGTCGGGTTCTCCACCCAGAGGTCAAGACATTCAACCTTCACACATGGTTTTTGAAAGGTTGAGATATAAGGATTGGGACCTCCCGGACGACGTAATAGAGATTTTGCTTTCGGCCAGAAGGCCTGCAACTAAATCCTTTTTTTTTTTTAAAACGAATTTTATTAATTTTCCAAACCAACAAACAATACAAACCAAACATGCAGTGCATTTCACCACCATTACATTAACATCAATTAGTCTTAACCACTGCTCCCCCGGTCCCACCCCCCTTCAAGAGCCTGTTTGTCCTACACATTCAGTATCTGCTACAAATGGACGGGTATCGCTTTCTTCAGATTCCGCTGAATCAGATAATGTTCCAAACAGTCCTGCTATCAATACTTTCCATGCCATCAGGGTGCCCACTTCTTCTTCCCCACTCATGCTACATGCCTCCTGCCATACCACCGTTTCAGCCTCCGCCCATTTCTGTAATTCCTTCCACCACACCTCCACCCGTGGCTTATGACACTGTTTCCATCCCATAGCAATCCTCCGCTTTGCAAGGACATATGCCAAGTCTTTCAATTTCCCAACATGTTTAAGTTTCCGTGCTCTGGGGAACCCTCCCAGCAGGCAGGCCCAGGCCGTATCTATAATGAGCGTGACCCCTTTCTCCGATAATTATTGCACCACTTCTCCCCAGAAACACTCAATTCTCCAGCATGGGGTCTGGCATGGATTCACATGCTCATGAATATTCCCTGTCGTCAGGCTGGGAATCCTCGGTAAAGAAAAAAAAATCAGTATCAGTTTCGTTTCTGATCTGACTTTCGTAGTAGTAACCAATCACTGATTTCTGCGTCATACTGACCACAGCCAATGACTGCCCTCTCCCTAAGCCCCGCCTCTGGCAGCCATCCTCAGATTTTTACCGCACGTTGAAGTGTCGGGATCCTCGTGCTATTGCTCTCGAGCTTTAGTGCGTTTTCGCGCTTTCTTCATAGGAAAATTCTCTTTTTCGGTCAAAAGAGCCTCAAGCTCCACCGTTGCTATATCCGATCAACGGGGACCCGTTTCGGATTCTTCTACGCCCCTCAAGGATGAAGATTTCGTCGAGCCACGCTTTTGGAGGACTCCAGAACTTTCTCAGGCCCATCTCGTACATAGCCCAGGAGAAGGGAAGCTCGACGCCCGGGAAGCTGTTCAGGGTCTGCCCTGCATGCCAGTTTCAGAATGTCTTCAAGGAGGACGAACAGTCCCTTTGCCTCTACTGCCTGCATGAGGACAAGACGCACGTGGAGAAGGACTGTGCGTTTTGCGTGAACATGTCAGAGCGGACCATGAAGGACCGCCATCTGCGTCTCGCCAACTGGCTGGAAGGGAAGACCCCGTCGGGCGAGAAAAAGTAGTAGTCTGAGCGGTCTTCTAAGACCTTTGAGGGCGCCCCGGCGACGGGGGCCCAACAGAAGGCCAAGCACCGTGAGTCCGCGGGCACCGGGAGCGCGGAACGGTCAGGCTCTTTGGTTGCCAGGCAGGGCGCAACCTCCCCGGCGCCATCAACCACGAGCCAACGCTCTGGCTCGGGTAAGAGGAAGTCCGAGCACCCGGCAAAGCTCCTGGAGAGGCCCCAGTCGAGCTCGAAGGCCAATTCAGAGGGGGAGCAGGCGGTGAGCGCACCTAAGGTGGCGAAAGTCTTGATCCACCCGGCCAAGGCCTCTACCGAGACAGTCACGGCGGCCCTGGCTCAGCCTGTGGAGGCTACACTAGTGGAGGCGACCTTGGGGCCCAGAGTCTCCCTGCCACCGCGGAGAGAGTCCTCTTTCAAGCCCATCGACAGGACCCCCGTGAAACCTCCGACGGAGAAGAAAAAGGGGGGGGCAGGAGGCCATTGTGGATTCGGCCTCAACCTCTGAAGAGGAGCTGATCGAAGTCTTAAGCCACAGCATTGGCGTGGTGGAAGACCAGCCCGTCGGGAGGCACCCCGACGAGGGGGACGACGAGAACGTCGAGGGTACCGACGAGGTTCCTGTCCGCCCGTCGGAATCCCCTCAACCAGTTCCGCAAGACAACTCGGCGGCCATTTTGTTGGCTATACAGTCCCTATGCTCGGAGATGAGGACGAGATTGCCGTTACCACCGAAGGAGGAACCGCTCCCGATGGGGGACCCGGAGCCGGGACCTTCTTGGAGCCCTCCTCCTAAGAGAAGAAGGATTCATCCTCCACCTCCTATTCAACCATCGCGCCCGTCTCAGCCCTCCACCCCGTCCACGACCCGGGGGGATGACACAGGGACGGACACGGCCGCGACGGTTACAGACGACGAAGTTTACGGCGAGGATCCTCCGTCGTCACCTCCTCCCCGGGTTCCCCGCCCGACGAGATTGGATCGTTTCATGCCATGATCGCCAGGGCATCCGAGCTTTTCCAGCTCTGCCCGGAAGAGAAGAAGGAAGGCTTCCCTTATCAACGGCACGAGACGAAGAGGAACACGGTCCTCGCTGTACCTCTACTGTACGATATCTGGGATGAGGGTCTCTCCCTCCTCAAGAACCCATCCACAACGCCTGCGAGAAAGGCAGAAGAGAGAAGGAAGAAAGCGGGGGGGGGGGCATCAGCCTCCACGTCAACTTCCCCCCCGGACGGCGAGGGAAAGAAATTGGACACGATGGGACGCAGGGTCATCTTATCGGCAGCGACGACGATTAAGGCTGCCAACGCCTTGGCTATCGTAGCACGCTACGACAGGGAGTTGTGGTACAAGATCGCCCCCCTGCTGGACTTCCTACCGGACGACAAGAGGGCTGAGGCCCTAGAGATCTTGCAGAAGGGGAAGTGGCGTCGGACCACGCCATTACGGTAGCGACGGACATCGCTGATACTGGTTTTCGCCAGTTGGGCAACGGCGTGTGCCTTAGACGGCGTGGATGGCTCAAGGCAACGGACTTCAGGCAGGACGTGCAGATCAGAGTTTTGGACATGCCGTTCGACGGGAACAACCTGTTTGGGAAAACAGTGGACGATTCCCTGCAAGCCATCAAGGCGGACACGGAGACAGCCTGGGCTTTGGTGTTCTCCAGCAACGATGGCCCCCTTTCGGAGCACCGGAGGCAAGCAGGGTGCCTCCAAAGGTTCCGGCGGCGGATATTCCACCTACCGTCAAGCGGCCCGTTCGTCGTCACAGGAAGCCTACAGGGGACGAGGCAAGTCGGGCGGACCCCGCCGTCGTCGCCAGGGAGGACAAGGCGGCAAAGCTTTGTCGAAGCAGGACTGAACCGGCCGTGGGGTTGGGCCCCCACCGAAGCACCCCAGTGGGAGGCCGGCTGGCGAACTTCGTCGGCGTGTGGGAGTCCATCTCTCCCGACCTTTGGGTGCTGGAAGCCCTGGCCCAGGGTCACGCACTCGAGTTTCTAAAGAAGTGCCCGCACGTCCCCCCCCGTGGCCAGGAAGGAACATCACGTCCCTCAACTTCTCTTGGAGGTAAAGGCGATGCTCAAGAAAGGTGCCATCGAGCTCGTCCCAAAGAGGCTTCGGGGCTCCGGAGTTTACTCAAGATACTTCCTCGTGAAGAAGAAGAAGACAGGAGGATGGTGTCCCATCCTGGACCTACGACCACTGAACAAATTCATCAAGGCACAGAAGTTCCGGATGGTCACCCTCCAGCACGTCCTGGGTCAGCTGGAGGAGGGCGATTTCCTGTCGTCGTTGGATTTGGAGGATTCTTACTTCCATATCCCCATCCTAAAGGGACACCGAAAGTTTCTCAGATTCGTGGTCCAAGGGCGGCACTACCAGTTCTGAGCCCTTCCCTTCGGATTGAGGTCGGCACCCAGGGTGTTCACCAAGTGCCTCGCACCGGTGGCGGCGCGGCTGCGCCTGGAGGGGATCCACGTCTACCCCTACCTGGACGACTGGCTCATCCGAGCAAAGACAAGGGAGCTCGCTGCGGAACACACGGCGAGGACCGTCCAACTACTCACGGACCTGGGATTCTCCATAAACTACGCCAAGTCCCACCTGGTGCCTGCGCAAGACGCACTGGTTCTGGGAGCGAAACTCGACACAGTGGCGCTTCTGGCCTCGCTGTCGGAGGAAATAACGAGGGCCATCTTGGGCAAGGTGCAGCGGATGCTGGTTACGGACGCGGCCAAAGTGAGGTCCATCAAATCCCTCCTCGGAATGATGTTTTCTTGCATTTATCTCATCCGCCTGTGCAGGCTTCGGATGCGCCCGTTGCAGGAGTTACTGGACGCTCGCTGGGTCCAGACGACGGGCAGCTTCGAGGACAGGATCACACTCGATGAGATTTTCCGACGAGCGATCCGGTGGTGGGGCACCCGCGCGCATCTGACGGCGGACATGGACTTCCAGACCCCGGGCCACCAGAAGACAGTGACCACACATGCCTCCCTGGAAGGGTGGGGAGCGCACACCGAAAATCTGCACGCGAGAGGCCTTTGGCTTCCGACGGAGAAATACCTCCATATCAACTTCCTGGAGCTCCGTGCAGTGTTTTAGGCCCTCAGGTCCTTCCTTCCGTCCCTCAAGGGCAAGGTGGTGAGGAGCTTCACCGACAACATCACCCCCATGTTCTACATCAGGAAGCAGGGCGGTGCCAGATCCCCAGCCCTGTCCAAGGAGGCGCAGGATCTGGGGCATTGGGCCGTCGGCCAAGGGATGTTTCTGGTGCCGTTTCATCTGGCAGGAATAAAAAACACCATCGCCGACTCGCTCAGCAGAGAGCTGCGCTCGTGCCACGAGTGGGAACTACGACAGGATCTAGTGGACCGCCTCTTCCGACGCTGGGGCACTCCCCAGATCGATCTGTTCGCGACGGCGAAGAACTCCAAGTGCCGGAGGTTCGCCAGCAGGTTTCCCCAGCCGAGGAGCATGGGCGATGCTTTCTCGTTCCCCTGGGAGGGCCTATTTCTGTACGCGTTCCCTCCTTTGCCGTTGCTGATCCGGCTCATCAACCAGCTCAAGAGGTCACGGTGCAGGATGATACTCGTCGCTCCCCGCGTGGCCGAGGCAGATATGGTTCCCGGACCTTCTGGACTTGTCAGCGTCCTCGTCAATCAAGCTGCCAGTGGACGCGGATCTTCTCTCCAGGGAAGGAGGCGCCATCCTCCATCACGACCCGAAGTCGCTGAACTTGCAGGCCTGGCTCCTGCAGCGCTAGAGTTTGGTGGTTACGACATACCGGCCGACTGCAGAGAGGTTCTTGCAAAGGCAAGGGCGTCCTCAACTCTTAAATGCTACGGACACAAATGGAAGAGGTTCTCTGTCTGGTGCCACGCACAGAAGATTAACGCTCTACGGATTACGGCTCCGCAAGTACTGCCGTACCTACTGACGCTGGGCAAGGCTGGACTAGCGCACGCTTCCATCAAGATTCATCTTGCTGCGATCTCCCGATACACCAGAACCACGGGCCGGACGTCCCTGTGGTCTCATCGTCTGGTGAAAGAGTTCATGAAGGGACTGTTCAGATCGTTCCCGCCGGTGAAGGCGCCGGCCCCGGCGTGGGAGCTCAACGTGGTGCCTACCAAGCTCATGGGACCTCCGTTCGAGCCTCTGCACTCAGCCTCAATGAAGTTCTTGTCGTGGAAAACAGCATTCCTTGTGGCCATCACCTCCGCACGACGAGTGGGAGAGATCCAGGCCCTTTCCTGCAAGCCCCCGTACTTGACTTTTCATGACACGAGGGTAGTGCTCAGGACGCACCCCTCCTTCATGCCTAAGGTTCCGTCGGACTTCCACCTCAACGAACCCTTGGTGTTGCCTGTTTTCTTCCCGTCGCCTTCGTCGCCGGTTGAAAGGACTTTGCACTCGCTGGATGTGGCTAGAGCGCTGAAGTTCTACTTGGACCGCACGAAGAGCTTTCGGAAGACGTCACAACTCTTTGTGAACTTTGGACCTGTCAATCGGGGGAAGGCTCTCTCGAAGGTTTCCATTTCCAGATGGCTCTCCGGCTGTATCATGTACTGTCATCGGTTGGCAAACCGACCGCTGCCCGGCCGTCCGAGAGCCCATTCCACCAGAGCGATCGCAGCTACCACAGCGTTCCTATCTGGTGTGCCCCTGCTGGACATCTGCAGGGCTGCTACGTGGAGGTCGACGCACACCTTCACGAAATTCTACTGCGTCGACCGGGATTCCAGGGAAGAGTCCAGGGTTGGCCAAGCAGTGCTGCGCAACCTGTTCGCCTGAGGTGAGCCTTTTGAGGAGGTAAGAGATGCTTAATGTTGAGTTGTTGTATTGCTTAATGTTGAGCCTGATGCCACCTCCCGTGGTTGTGCATGTGTGTACTGCTATGTATTCTCTTATTCATGAGCATGTGAATCAAGGAACAAGTTACTTACCTGTAACTGTTGTTCTCCAGGATGGATTCACATGTGAACCCTCCCTCCTACCCCTCTGCGGCTCTTCACTTGGTCATACTGCCACTTCACGTGCTACCAAATCTGAGGATGGCTGCCAGAGGCGGGGCTTAGGGAGAGGGCAGTCTTTGGCTATGGTCAGTATGACGCAGAAATCCGTGATTGGTTACTCCTACGAAAGTCCGATCAGAAACGAAACTGATACTGATTTTTTTTTCTTTACCGAGGATTCCCAGCCTGACGACGGGGAATATTCATGAGCATGTGAATCCATGCCAGACCCATGCTGGAGAAGAACAGTTACAGGTAAGTAACTTGTTCCTTATTGGGCAAGAACAAAACATATGTGTCATATCAGCGTTCTCCTTGTCGCACTTAGGGCACGCCTGTCGCCCAGCATTACCAAACTTAGATATTCTCATAGGGGTCATATATGCTCTGTGCGTTATAAACAGCTGTATCTGTTGTAATCTGGCATTTCTTGATACTTTCTTGTGGTATCCCAGGGCACGTTCCCACATCCCGTCCTCCAGCAAGCTCCCACATCTGCTTCCCAGTCCAATCTCAAATGCGTCCGCTCCTTCCCAACCCTAGTCATTACCATCTCATACAATCTAGAAATCTCATGCCCCCCTTCTGATATGTCATATATTGTCCCCTTAGTGGCATCTGGTTCCTCCGCCAATACTGTCTCAGGCCATGTTTTCCGAATGTTCTGCACCAACCTGTGGTACGTGACGTACTGGCCCCTGTGCAAGCCCGACTCTTCCCCTAGTCCTTCAAAATCCCTGATGGCCCCCTCTTGCCAAATATCCCCCAACGTTACCAATCCGACCGATTCCCAATAGGTTCTGATAATCACCCTTAGTTGCTTATCTCCCCCCGCTAAAGCAACCTGCATCACCTGCGGGGAACACGGGTACGGGTCCTCATCATCCGACATGCTCTACGCCACATTTTCCACCCAAGCAACATCATCCCCGGGCGCTCCTTCATTTCTGAACCAGGCACCCAGATAATTTTCTTCAGGTAAAACGGGGTACAATCCTGCCCCAACAACCTAAATTCGGGGGTTGCTTCATTGGAGAGCCATTTGACCACATATTGTAGTTGACCAGCTACATAATAGACCTCAAAGTTACGCAGTTTAATACCCCCCTCTCCTGGAAATTCTGCAACTTCCACAGCGCCAGTCTGTTTCGGGTACCATGCCACAGGAAGTCTCTGCACATACTGTTCAGCTTGGCAAAAAACTTCTTGGGTATCATATGTAGAATATTACTAAAATAATGTAGAAGCCTAGGCAGGACCACCATTTTTAGCATCGCCCCCAGTCCCATCATTGCTAAGGGCAACTTCTCCCAGAACTCCATACTTTTACAGATTTTACCTATGGCTATATCGGTGTTATGCCTATCTTCCTCCTCCGCTGTGTGATACACATCTTTTCCCAGGTAGCGGAAGGAACTAACCGCCCACGGTATTGGCAACACTGGTAACCTTTCTAAGGGGGTTCCCTTGTAGCTACCTAGCGGGAATATGCTAGATTTATGGGGATTCACCGCTATGCCAGACAGCACCGCGTACCTCTCCATTACCCCCAGAATATTTCGTCCGGATATTTCAGATATAATAACAAATCGTCTGCATACAGGGATATTAGGTGTTTTTTCCCCTCCTACCTCAATACCTATCGTATCATATTGTTGTCGGAGGTATACTGACGGGGGCTCCAGAGCCAGAATGTATAACATCGGGGACCAGGGGCAACCCTGTCTAGTGCCCCTGCTAAGTTGCCATCTTTCGGATATTTTTCGGATATCGCCGCTCCTGTACGAACCCTGGCTAGCGGCTCACTATACAGCATCCTTGCCCTCCTGATGTAACCCGGCCCCATCCCGTACTCCCCCAGGGCCTCCAACAGCCACCTAACCGAGTCGAAATCTTTCCCCGCATCTAAAGACACAACCGCCATTTCACCTTCATTGTTACTCCCCCATTTGACCACCCGATGGAGTCGCCTGTGGTTGTGAGTTATATTCCGGGACAGTTATATGCTCGGGACATAGCCTGTTTGGTCTGGATGTATTAATTTGCTAATAACTTTCCGCAATCTATTTGCCAGGACCACCGTCAATATCTTGCCGTCCTGGTTCAGCATCGACAAAGATCTATAGGAGCCACAGCTATGCCCTGGTTTGTTGGGCTTGGGGAGCGGTATTCTGATCGCTTCTCTAAGCGACTCCAGCAACCGTCCCACCTCAAACGCTTCGTTAAGCATTTCTAGCATTCGGGGGGAGTACCTCCTCTATATACGCTTTATAAAATTCACTAGGAAGCCCGTCTGCTCCTGGGGTCTTACTGGAAGGCAGCTTCCTAACAACCTCCTCCAATTCCTCCAAAGTGATCGGTGCATCCAGCTCTTCTCTCTCTTCTGCACTGATCTTGGGCAATCCTATATCCCTTAAAGTGTCAAGTATCTCCTCTTGGCTGCCCCCCCCTTTGTCCTCGTATAGTACCCTGTAACAGTCCTCAAATTCCTTATTGACTCCCTCTTGAGTGTCCGCTACCTCTCCATCTTCTCTAGTTATTGTCCTAATCGGGGGCCTAGGGGTTTCACTCTTAGAGGCGGCCCGTTTTATCCCCACCTGCATGCTGCCTCTCAACATACTTTTTATAATTAAGGTTGCAGAGCCTTTCCCAGAGTTCCGCACACTGCTGCTGTAATTTAAGTACTAGCTCCGTGTCCACACTACCATTTTTTAATTCCTTTTTTTGTTCATCTTCTACCCTTTGTAAGTCAACCAGGACCCCGCCCTGCAGGCCCTTTTGATTTAGCGATGGCAGCACCCCGCATCACTACCTTAAAGGCTTCCCATAGTGTACCTACCGAGTCAACACTGCCAGTGTTTACCTCGAAATAGTTAATAATCTTATCTCTGATATCCTCTTTGAAAACTGAGTTCTTGAGCGCCTCAGCGCGGAGGCGCCACGTCGGAATCCACGCCCTAGGGCGGCAATATTTCCACCCCAGGACCAGGGGCGAGTGATCTGACAGGACCCTCGCCTTGTATTCTATTTGAGTAGTCTCTATCACTACATCTGGCGTGGCAAAAACATAGTCAAGTCTTGTGTGCAGCTGCTGCGGGGCTGAGTAGCGCGAATACTGCTTCTCATTAGGATGCTTTATTCTCCACACATCTGCCAATCCGAAATCGTCGAGCAGCGTCTGCAGTGCCCTAGCTGGTGGGGTGGGCCTATCAATCTTGTCATCAGATCGGTCTATCTTGGGGTTCAGCACGCAATTGAAATCCCCTCCCCAGATAACCCCTCCCCCCCCCACACACACACACGTACCCAGGCTGGTGCACAGAGTCCTGAAGTATGCCGCCGTGTTTTGATTGGGGGCATACGTGTTTACAATGCACACCTCTTTATTCTCTACCAACGCCCTCACTATGACCATCCTCCCCTCAGTTTCCACCACTTCCTGTATTAGCTGGAACGGGACGTGCGGCGCCACCCAAACCAATACCCCCCTTGCATAGGCAGAGTACGGGGAACCCATAACAATACCTTTCCACTTTTTCCCCACCAGCTCCAATTTTTCCCACGTCAGATGAGTCTCCTGCAACAGTGCAATATCTATCTTCTGTCTTTTTGAATACAGCATGACCATGTTCCTCTTTAAATAACTTTTAAGACCCCTGACATTCCACGTTACGATCTTAAGATCTCCCATAGCTCATTAGTATCCTCCTCCCCTCCGTTCAACCAATCCCACCCGTCCACGCAGAACAGATACAATCCTCTAGCTCGTCCTTGTAGGCTCATGTACAAACTCGAACTCCCCATAACTATGTACACCCCGAACTCCCCCCCCCCCCCCTCCCTTCCCTCCTCCCACCCAACCCTTCCTCAACACCACACTCCCCAACTGCTGCCCAGCTCCATCCCTGGATCTCAGGCACCCCCACATCTAGCCCTGCTAGCACAAACCTATGCCCAGGGCTCAGTAAGGTGAAGTTGCCCTAATGGCCACTTAACTACGAATACTAAGTGGGGTATAAAGACCATCTCTGCAAGGCTCCTCATAAAAGCACTAGTCGCAGTGCTCCTACCATATTATATAACAATCTAGCCTTGTCTGCCTAAAGGCCGCGCCAATGACTATAATCAAGTCCCATAGTTCTACACCGCTCCATATCATGGCGTCCCCATCGTGCGCTACTTATCTCCTTCATCTCCTCTTCCCGTCTGAATGTCGGGCTCTTGGGGGCAACCCTGCGCGTCAAGCCATCCCATGGCGTCCTCCGGAGTTTCAAAAAACAAAGTCTTGCGTTTGTGAAAAACTTTCAATTTCGCCAGGTAAAGCAGCATGTATTTATGGCCCGCTTCTCTCAATCTCCTCTTAACAGTCCCAAAGTTCATGTGACTCCGCTGCACAATCAGGGTATAGTCTGGGTAGGCCGTTATATTTGCCGCCCCTCGTTTAATTGTTCCACCTTTGCAGAAGTGTTTCAGTATCCTTTCCCGATCCCGGTAGTTAAGGATTTTGGCAATTACCGGCCTAGGCGGATTGCCCAGCGGCTGCTTCCTCGTTAGAGCTCTATGCGCACGTTCCACCGCAAATCCCTGAGACAGAGCTCCTCCAGGTATCTCCTGCAACAGCATGGTTTCGATAAACTCTGTGGGGTCATAGCCCTCTGATCCCTCTGGCAAGCCCACGATGCGGATGTTGTTCAGTCGGGCACGTCCTTCCGCTCCCTCCGCCCTGTTTTCCAGGTTGCCCACTCTCTGCACCAGGGCGTGCAATTCCGCCTTGTGTGAGGCACAGTCCGCAGTGTTCGGGCTCACCTCTTTCTTGAGGGTCTCGAGGGTCTCAGTGCGCTCCGCCAGGGACCTGACGTCCTGCCGGAGTAAATTCACCTCCTCCTGCACCTCACCGACCTTAAGATCCAATGCCGTTTTCAGTTCAGTAACAGCTAGTTCAAGCTTGGCCTCCCAAGCCGCCTTCGGGTTTGCAATCGCAGCTAGGACCTCCTCATTAGTGCCCGTGACAGGCATGCCGCCAGCAGGAGGCTTATCCTTGCTCTTGTAGCTTTCCGGGCCAGGAGACGTCCTGGCGAATTCGTCCAGCGTGGGCTGCCTCCCCTTCGGTCTCACAGGTTTATTGGACATGATTCTGCGGCCGTAGGTTACGATCCAAGGGTCCACTCCAGAGGCACACCCAGCCTAGCCCTGTTTGCCACAATGGGTTGCGCTCTCCCATGCAGCCGTATGAACACCACTCCGACCGCACCATTCTGCGGCCGTAGGTTACGATCCAAGGGGCCACTCCAGAGGCACACCCAGCCTAGCCCTGTTTGCCACAATGGGTTGCGCTCTCCCACGCAGCCGTATGAACACCACTCCGACCGCTCCACAGGGTGGGGGAGGGCACGCACAGTCTCAACATCATCAGCCCACCCAGGCGCGGGGGCGTCAGTATCTCAGAGGCTCATCCGACCTCCTCCTCTACCCGCACCAGGCAGCCCGCGACGGCCGGCAAGTCCGCCTTCTCCTTTCTTCTCAGTTGTTGGGCAGCACCAGGATGCCTGCGATAGCCAAAGCGTGCGTGTCACCAAGGGCGCCCGAAGCTACGCTAGAGGGCGCGCCCTGTGCAGAATACTGTGAACTTCCCCCGTAAGGCATCCCGTCCAGCCTGCAACTAAATCATTGTACTGGTGTTGTTGAAATAAGTTCAGTCTGTTGTAAAGATAAGAATGTGGACCCTTTTCAATGTGGCACTTCTACAGTGCTATCTTTTCTATATCTTTTCTATTACATCTGGCCAATCTGGGGCTCCAGATTGGGACAATAAAAGGATATTTGGCAGCGTTTTCTATATTCAATATCCTCGGAAGAGGTTTCCTATTTTAAGATTACTTTGATTATTCCATTTTTGAAGGGGCTCACAAATGTGTACCCGCCCAAATATCTTTTCATGTCCCTACTTGAGATTTGAATCTTGTGTGGAAATTCCAAACTTGTATACCTTTTGAGCCTCTGCATTCCTGTCCTTTTAAGGCTTTTAACACTCAAAACTGTCCTTCTTGTGGCCTTCACATCAGCCTGCAGGGCTTGTGAATTGCAGGCTCTCTCATGCAAACCACTGTATACTACCTTTTACAAGGATAAGGTGGTACTTCGAGGGAGTTAAACCTTCTTTCTTGCCGAAAGTAGTTTCTGACTTTCATTTGTCACAAAAATCACACTTCCAACCTTCTATCCTCCTCCTCCTCAATTGGACAAAGAAGAGGAGAGATTACACAGACTGGACCCAAAAGGGGCTCAGAGTTTTTAAAACTCAAGAGGGAGAAGTTTGCGCCAGGGTGACCAACTTTTTGTGGGTTACACCATCCATAAACTGGCATTAGCTGTGACAAAAAAAAAACTATATCCCGCTGGATTACTTTAGTTATAGTAGAGTGCTACAGATTAGCTGGGAAAGACCCACCGGAGGGACTTCATGCCCATTCCACATGGGGTATGGCTACTTCGTGACTCTGAAGAGGGGAGTCCCTCTAATTGATATTTGTTCATCTGCAACATGGGCATCAAGGCACACCTTTGTTAAGCATTATTAATTAGATGCCTCTTCTTTCCAGGAAGGTCTGTTTGCAAAAGCTGTACTTCATTCTGTACATGATAAAAATAATTAGTACTCCCACCTCCAAATTTAACTACTGTTACTGGAGTCTATCATAGATGAGGAATAAGTGGGAGGACACAATCCATTCGAAGAACAAGTTACTTACCAACTGTAACGTTCTTTCGACTGGATGTTCTCCCACGTATTCCTCATCGCCCCTCCCATCCTACCCCGCAGTACAGTTTACGTTATTTACACTTCTTGTTCACAAAGAGCTTACAGTCTGAGGCACGCTTGGATGTTCCTCGAATAATACCATGAAAAAACATAACTAAAGCCAACGGGCGCGACACAAGCTACTTATATGACTGGTGACGTCTACACGCTATGGAGGCCGTCGAGGGACATTGATGCCACGACCTCGTGCACAGCGCCCTCTGCCTAAATTATATTGCCAAAGCTCTGGAGATACGAATATCGTAGATGAGGAATACGTGGGAGGAACATCCAGTCGAAAGAACGTTATAGTTGGTAGGTAACTTGTTCTTCTGACCACGAACATAACCGATGTTCAGAAAGTGGAATATGAAGGGCTTCTACAACCGTGTAAACAGTACGAAATAAGGTAAAAGAACACGCTCTTCACAAAAATGCATACAAAAAATAAATTCTGCTGCGAAGAAAAAGCAACTTCATATCGAGCAAAGGAAAATTAAATAACTGCCGTTGAATCAACAGATCCAAAAAAGGAAAACTTGTAAACAAACATACACAAATTGGTTACTAAGTACAAAGATCATACGGGCAAAAAACGATGTAGAGGAAATGCTTCATGCCCTTGAAGGAAGAACCACGAGAGATCTGTGGACATTATTGAATGGGAAAACGACACAGATAGACTTGACTTAACCAATGTGACAGAATATTCTTGGAGTAACTACTTTACACAGATATTCAGGAAGAAAACAACAGAGCTAAATGATGTCGAAAACGTGACCGACACAGCGTGGAATCTAAAATGGGATTATACTGACTTATGGTATCACATCTCGTGGCTCAATCCTTCTAGAGCCCCAGGTGGGCGCTCTAATCAAATTCTAAAGTCCAACCCAGAAGCTTGGGCGTTCCTATGTCTCAGTCTGTTCTGAATGATTAGTAAACATAAACAAATCCTGGCAACCTGTGTTAGACAGAACCCGTGCAGTTCCCTCTGGGACCACTGCAAAAGATTTAAGACTACAGGTGTTTGGCAGTAAACCCACTTGGTAGTAGTCTGTACCACACAGATTCACTTGGTAGCTGTGGCTGAGCAGTCAGACTTCACTCAAGAAGAGTTAGGCAGTATACAGAGTATTCACAATAGGTCAAAGGAACACATTGGAACAAGCAAACACTGACCAGAGCTTGGTGTAAAAGAGATATAATTATTTATTTAAAACCACATCTAATAAAACACACAGGCACTAATTTTAAGCAGTTCAAAAACACAGTCACTAAAAGATATACACTCCCTTAAAAGAATATTAGACAAGTCTTAAGTAAAGCCCCACTTATTTTCAGACAGCGGTGAGCGCTTAACGTAGATGGCACTCTAATAATTCGGTTTAAAAGGGAGAGAAAGGCAGAGCATAAATTGAATCAGATCCCAACACTTTCAAAAGAACACAGCAAGAGAGAAAGGCAGAGTCAAACCGTGAAGTTAGAGTGCAGAAAGCCGGATCCACTTTAAGAGGATCAGAACGAAATGTGTCCAAGGTCACACGGTTGAAAAGTGCACAAAAGTCTCAAAGGTTCAGAAAGAGTTGGACCAAAAGAAAGGGACCAGTTAGAGAGTCAAAGCGGCCAGCCCAGTCCAGAAGGTTAAGGGATTTAGTTTTACCTTGTAGCAATCTTTAGAAAGGGAGGCCTGGCGGACACGCTACCTTAAAGTCGTGAGAATACTCCAGCGGGGGCAGTTGTTCCTGGCAGCGGATGCAAGTCAGTGCTTTGTCCGGGGGGAGAGAGGATCTCGTCGGGGAGGAAGACAGGATTCCGTTGCACTGCCAGGGATGCAACCAGCCATGGAGGTCTCAGGTCAAAAAGGAGCGGTCCTTTTATTTGCGGTCCTGTGGTAAGTGGCTATCAGGTTGCCGGGGTGCTTGGCACGGGCAATTCGACCACAAGACGTCCTGGGATGCGAGGAAAAGAAGGTAACTGGTTGTGCCCACCAGTCAGGGGAAGAAGACTCTCCAGCCGGGAGATCTTCTCTGTCGTCGGGAAGTGGTGAGTCGGTTCCGCAGGGCTCCACCGGTGGTGTCGTCGTAGCAGGTCGGCTCAGCTTCTCCCTCGTCGGATTCTCAGGTCCTGTAGCGACTTCTGAAGTTCCAGTCCCCAAAGCCCTGCTTTTATGCAGCACACCCCCATTCACTCAGCCTAGCTTTCAATCAAACATGCTAAGTGGTGAGCAGGCCGGCTCACCACTTGGGCCAATCACACAAGAGTGCGACTTGAGTTACCAAGGTAACTCAGTCCAGGGTGCCTAAACCCCCTCCAACATCCCCTGTGGTACCCAGACAGAGTGGCACCACTTTTGGAGGCTTCTGTGGAGAAGCCTGCCAAAAAGTGGAACAAAGGGCTCAACTTGGGTTGGAGTCACAGAAGAGAACACAAACACCATTTTAGAATCGAGTCCTGGCAAAAAATACGAACCGGCGAATTAATATTAAATAAATAAACCGGCGGTATGTTCGAGGCTATGAGAATTAAATAATTAAAGTGGGTAGCCTCGAACAATGGGAAAATCCCATAGGGATATATTTGCGGTCGAATATAAAAAGTAGTATCCACTGCCACCAGCCAAAACTCGATCAGGGGGGACGGAGACGTGCCCCCTCGACTAACAGACCCTGGGGCAATCGAATTGCCCCGACCAGTACGTCCACAATATGATGGTTTGTACTGGTTTCTGTTCATAATTTGGGACTAGTAAAGCCAATGGTGACTTTACATGTCCTGGGAGACAGTAGTCAGTCCCAGGTTATGGAGTCTATGGTGGGGTGTCACTATGACACCCCTGTGTCACTGCACGGACGGTGCTGTGTAACACGCATATTAAAAACACATGAGACCCTATGGAGTAAAGGACCCCATAGCCAATAAAACACATTAACAGTCAAAGGAACACCATAAATCATGTCCAAGAGTGGGAGAAAAAGAGTCTCACTCTTGGCAGGAGAAAAAAAAACTCCAGAAATGCAACAAAGCTGCTGGGGGACTCACTAGGTTAGGAAATTCAGCCTAAACAGAGAATTCTCCCTAACAACCTGGTGTGCAGCAATCTTGATACCGATAAATAAAAAGGTAGACAGAAGTAAACCAAGCAACTATTGACAATTGCCCTCCTTGATCCCTTGAGGAACGTATTTGCTTCATTTCTCCAATTCAAATTGGCTGGCTGGGGGAAAACAATGAACAGAAGTGACCCGAGACAAGCTGGTTTTACACAGGGAGTGGGGACGAACATTAACCTACTTATCTAGAATTTGCTGAAACTGGAAGCGTTAAGGAATAATACAAACATAAACGCTGTTTTCATAGACTTCAAGTTGGCATTTGACAGCATAAATCGATCAAAACTGTGGGTCAAACTAAAGCAGTGGAAGTGCCCGAATGACCTCATCGAGCCAATAACAGCATTGTATACAAATACCACCAAAAGAGTAAGGCTTGTTAAGTCTGGGGTTGTGTCAAAAGAGATGCAGCCTTGGAATGGACTGAAACAGGGCTCCCCTCTGGCAGCAACGCTGTTCAGCCTATACATCTCGGACCTCGGAAACGCACAAATTACCAACTACAAATCCACCAATCCTAAATGGGTCATCCATACCTTATCTGCTATACACGGACAATCTTGTCCTTTTAGATCGCACCCAAGTGGGGATTACAGAAGCGCCTTGTTGCCTTGGAGCATTATGTTGAACAAAACGATCTTAGGGTCAACATCCAAAATACCCAAGCTATGTGTCTAACACGACAAGTTAGCAAAAAAACAAAAAGCCTTGAAATTATAGTTACACAAAAAGAAATTGTATGTGGTCAAGGAAATAAAATATTTAGGCTTTTTGTTGAACCAATGAATCTCACAAAAAGAATGGCATGACCATCTAAGAACAAAAGTAGAATCCTTGGCAAGACAAAGCCTAATATTGCCGTAAGAAGTATGGGAAATGTTTTCTAAAACCATTATTGACGTTCTACAGACAAAAAGTAGTCGCAATCTTAACATATGGCAGTGAAACATTTCTAAACCTGCACTGGAAAATTTGGGACTAGCTTGAAGCTGTCTTTTGCAGACTAACACTACAGCTCCCAAGAACATTCCCAATTAACCGAATACGACTCGAAGTAGCGACACAATCGTTAATGTAGGAGTCGTTATGTTAGGCTCTCCCAGGTTGCTTGGAAGGAAGGGTTACATCAGGCTCCAGTTACACTGCAGGCTCTCCGGTCGCTGGAAACAGTTACAGCCAGTGTTCCTTCATCTTCCTCTTTGGATTCAGCTCCAGTGTTAGCAGTGTTAGACTACGTTTTCAGCTTTCAGAATCGGGCATTTATCCAGGAACCCAGCCAATGAACAGGCAGACAACATTCAAACCTGGTGGGGTGGGGGTGGGGAGACTGTCCTTTCCGGATAGCCAGCCTCCCTGTTGGAACTGGTTCCAGGCATGCCTAAAGTCAAAGTGCCGCAGAGTTTCTGACTCCTTCCCCTTTTGCGGTCTTCAGACACTCTGGAGCCTCGGTGGTCTACACAACAGGTTCCTGCCGAAGATAAAAAAAAAATCAAACCAGGACCTCCCCCACCTAGGATGGCAGAAGGACCAAGAAAGGACAGTCACACTAAAAATAGCAAAAAAAGAAAGAAGCCACAATTCTGGCAGAATGGTGGCCCTTCTGTGCATTAATGCGGTTGATTTGACAGCCTGCAAGTAAAAACAGCACAAAGGTTATAAAGGTATGTCCACTGCCACCAGACACAATAGTAAGCTTGTCACTGTGACAGAAATGTTACAGGATCAGTGAGAAAGGAGATACCATGTATCTCCCCAACACTCCACATAAAGTGAGGTGTGCTGGTCTAAAAAATGAAAATGTAAAGGGGATGAAAATCCCTCTCTACTCCTGGGAACAGTAGTTAACACAAGTGAGAGCCAGAGAAAATAAAATGGGAAGCCCACAGGGCATCCCAGCAACACTACAAAGAATTGCTGTGCTGCAACAATAAAATGTAGATGCCCAAAAGGTTATCAAAAAGGATAGTTTCAAAAATACACAACGGAGAGTCTAAATAATGACACCCATAAAAAGAGTAAAGGAAAGGGTGAGAGGGGAAAAAGGTTCCCAATCACTCAGGGAAAAGGGACAAATAATCCACAAGCCCAGCAAACCGTTCTCGGGGTCTCACAGGTGATGGAGATTTAGCATAAAATGAAAACCTAACAATGAGGCATCAAAATAATTGATCTGTTATGTTGGCAGGATCTCTAGATCACAACTCTGCATCACACACCTATGGCTCCTTTTTTTTAGCAGGGTGGCTACTAAGTAGGTTAGATACCTAGGTGAGGCTAACGTCCTGGTTTAGAGATTTCTCATGTACTCTGAACAGATGTGTGTTTCAATGACTAGGTAGGATTCACCAATAAAGGTACTCCACTAATTTTGCTTTCTGGTTTTTAGAGGACCTTCTCAAACCCGCCCACCCTTCCCTTCATGGCAATTCCACATAGAGGCCCTCCGAGATCCTGCATTTTAAGAATTTATGAGGAAGACATTGAACCGTATTCTAAGCAAAATGATACCACTGGACGGATTAGAGCAAATTACTTGTAGACTTTTATCCTCTTGTGTTTTGCTCCTGGCACTCTGAACAGCATGACATCTGAGACAAATCTGGCAACTCATTAGCCTGGCTTATTCAACGGCAGGATAACATACATACACTCACATTGGTAGGAGATCTGTAGGGGTTTGGTAGTCTATCAGCAAGGCTAGATCAATGAGATAGTTAAGAATTCTTATGATAAATGATACAGTTTAAAGAGCTGTGTGTGGAACAGATGTTTTCAGGCTATTACAGCCTCCTATTTCTATAGGGAGGAGTTGGTCTTATGTGAGAGGTGTGGTGCAAACTATGCAGAGAGGAAAAACCACCTTTTAGCTCCCATGCTCATGACTTTAGTGGGTAACATGGTACCAAGATTTCCTGAACCTTAAATTACGGGAGGTAATCATTTATGTTGTCGAAGCCAGGCAAATATCTCCCTAAATGTCCACTCAAAAATCTAATAGCATATTGGCACAAAGAGGACAGTCATTCCTGTGGAACTGATTAGGTGGTATTTGGGAAGCAATGCCATAAGTAATCTACAGAGTGATGGCTTGTAAAAAGTTCTGAAGGGGCACCCTGATGAGTATGCCATAGTGCAACTAAACACAGAGAAAGCATTTGACTACTTTAGTTGTCTTTTTTTACCGCATCATGGAAATGTATTTATTTTGGGTCTTTAGTTCTTAGTCTGGTGAAATGACTTTACACAGAATCAATAGCTCGGGTGAAGACGGGGAGTTCATATCAGATGGTTGGGAGGTGGAGTGAGGCATGTGTCAGGGTATTTCTCTATAGCCAATCGTTTTTGCTATGGTAATGGAACTATTAGCAAATGTGTTGCGGGAGAACATAGCCGGAAACGGCAACACAAAATCAGGGTGGAAAACGACATGCTAGTGACCTAATGTGTTTCTTAACAAGCCAACAGTGTATCCTGATCATGTTTGAAGCAATTGAGCTATGGGCTTTGCTCGGACTTGAATGATATCTATGGCATGTCCTGTTAGTTTACCTTTGGATATCTGATTCCTCGCGTAAATATCTTCTTCGGCTTCCACTCCTACGGATTTGTTCTGGGTTTAAGTATTTAGGCATTCAGATGTGACACTAGGTCACAGAGCATTTCAGGCCTTGTCCCATTATATTGATTTTTAGATGAAATTAACTAGATCTGTATGTGGGTGCATGACACTGAGTAAAATGGGCCTGTTTTTTGTATGGGCTTTGGTATGTATAACATGTATTTTCAAAGAAATTGACATAGGTGCCGAGTGTCACTTGGGGTGCCAAAACAACATTCTACAATTGCAGCATTGGCACACCAGCTTTTTGAGCATATGGTTACTTGTCCTCTGATCTTCAATTTGTAACTCAATGGCTGGATTTGTAATCCTCCACAGGTGGCCACCTCCCAGTATTGGGATTACCTGACTGAGACATTTATTACAAGCTGGTGGGCATCGGTTAATTCAGTGACATTAGGCAGGAAGGTTGGGCCAGGGCGTTTAAGCTACAGAAAGGAGACACTTCCTTAGCGGCAGAAAACTGAGGCTAAAGAGAACAAAATTCCTGTCTGCAAAGTGTTGCCCATATGACTGTTAACATGTTTTTCTAGAGCTGAGAAAGAGGTTTAAGTGTGAAATTGCCATCAAGCTGGTTATAACAAGGCAGAGGACCGATTTGGAACAGTTAGATTCCTAATGTTTAGGACATGTGGCAACAGTCTATGTTGCCAAAGGTAGATTTAATACAGTTTGCTAGCGTGTCAGAAGCAGCGAGGAGCTGCTGGCCTGGGATCCATGTGGAGCCCAAGCTCTCATCTTTATTTAGCGTTCTACTGGGCCTGGTCAATGTATGTCAGGCTGTCCTCTTTATGCAGGATCTGTTTCTGTTTGAACTGCAGAGAGAAATGAGACATGTATATGGGTAGTGTGACAAATCCCTATATATCACTTCTCCTCCAGGGGAGCCCCTTCCCATGAAACCAGCGAGGTGAGGCCACTACCTGATAGTCCCCCTGGGGTGGTACTCAGTGGGTGGATCTCATGGGGAGGGAAAACCCCCTATGGGGATTAGTGACAACCTGGGGAGAACATGGTATCCTCACAACCCACTTGACCCTAGCCCACCTTACTGACAAACCCATACCAGTACCATTCCCACTGTTCCCGTGTGTTTGTTCTACTTCCACTGGGACGAGGAAGAGTAGCGACTACCCAAATAGAGTTCCGCTTCCTAATACCAAGACGAGGATGAAATCTATTAGTTCTTGAGAGACCGATACATTTACTACTGGGACGAGGAAGAGCCGCAGAGTACTAACGAGTAACCCGCAGAACCAAAACGAACAATCTAGTCACTATGTAGTCTAGTCTGCACTTGACGTTCCAAATGCTCACAATGCCTAGGAGGAACGCCTCTTTCTTGCTCATATTCTACTTGTCTATTGTTCCCATGTTCCCTCCCCATTTGCTCTGTGGGCGCTTTGAAACACAAATTCTTGTTGTCTAAGCGCCTTACAAATGCACAATAAATCAATCAATGTGGACTTGATCGTTGTATAATAAGTGAGGAAGGACTCAGTCTGATATTGAGCCATCACTGGAGGACCTTGCAGTCCAGTGAAGTATTCGCCGGAGAGAAGGCAGACCGGGAAGCCACGAACAGAGCACCCTGCCACAAAGGGGTTCAGGTCTCGAGGGACCACTCCACAAAGGAGGATGAAGCAGCTCCGGGTGCCGCCTTGAGAGTGCGAATGTGCAGAGCACGAAGCGCGATCCCCTTCCCTTGCAGAGCCCCTGACTGGTGAAGAAACACTGAGACGGGCCAGGAGAATCACAGAAGCCATATGTGGTAAGCATGCCTCCATTGCATATTGGAAATATGTGGAGATAATTTGATGTTCTGCTGCAAGGCTTTCTGTGGGAGGATAAACCACCCACAATTATGCTTTGGAAACTACAACTACCACTGGGGAAAGGAGGCCTGGGAGTCCCGAATTTTCATGCATATCTTCTGGCATTTACAGGCAGATATTTTGTACCCCTACTAGAATCTGAGCTGGATGAATGAGCTAATGCCGAGGTTTGCCTGTTGGACACACTAGCCCCAAAGGCGACATCAACTAAATCAAAGGGTGTTGATAGGATGGATCCAACCTCTAAATTTTTAAGGAATTACTGGAAGGATAGGTTTGTCTATGCTGGGGGAAAATGTGTATAAACGACTTGACTCTGCCATCTGGTACAATCAGCAATAAAAGATAAAAAATAAAATGCTATTTTGTCCGGATTGGGTTTTTGGTTGAGTTCAGTGGATAGGGGACCTGAGAGGGAGAGGTGAATGGTTGACAGTAGATCAATTACAGGTGAATTGGAAGATACCGAATTGCATGCAACAAGATTTACTTAGACTTAGAAGGGCAAAGGTTGAAGGTCATTTAGCAAGTAAATATTATAAACTGATTGTTTCAAAGGAACAGGACAACACTAACTTGTTAGAGGAATCAACTAGGAGACTGCCATGTGAGATGATGCAGGAGCGTTGGGCGACTGTATGTAGAAATTTGTTTCACTTCTGTGAGCTTGGGGGAAACACCACAACGGAGTAAGATCCTAAACAGGGTCTACTGCACACCAGAGAGATTATATAAACGAGGAATGTCTGACTCCGATAGCTGCTGAGGCTGTTCTCACAGAGTGGGCACTGTGGAACATATGCTTTGGTAAGGGTGAGAGATTTTTGTGGAAAACTGCACGATTTTCAACAATGTATTGGAACTTTTCCTGGATTACGATTTCTTGATATTAATTTTAGGAGATGACGAAATGCTGGATGATTTACGTACATCCCAGAGAAGATGGTTGTTTAGGGGCGAACAAGCTGATAGTGAGAGTTTGGAAATCCAGAATGTCTCCCAATGTAGAGTGCTTGTTCAATGAGATGTCAGAACTTGCCGATATGGAAAGAGAAATCATCAGAAAAAAGTGCTCAATTTGACAAAATCTGGAGGAAGATTTTTGGATCTGTACTGATTCTGTCTGAATGTTGTGGAGGGTACATTCTGAACTGTTGTAGTATAATTTGTAAAAAGAAAAAGAAAATGTATTTAAAAAAAAAGAGAGAAGGATCAGCGAGGGGTGGTGAAAGGGGCGCAAGGCAATGATGTAGAAGCTGGGAAACTAGTGTCACTCGTCTGGGACCGCAATCCTGAGAATATAAAGAGATCTGAATGCATCCAAGTTAACCATCACTGGCAGGGGAGTATACCAGGAGGACTGAATGTAAAGAGTATAAAGTGTGAGTCTGGGACTCACACCCATAAAGGCGACCAAGGCGTCTAAGTTAACCATCCTTGTCACAACAGTACCTTGCAGGAGAGTACACCAGGTGAATTGTGCATGTTAGTCTGGTACTCGCACCCATTGAAGTATCCTCACCATTCTTGCTAGTCACAGTGCCTGACGGCAAAGGGAGTCTGGTTCACTGTGAGCACTAAAGTAAAACAAGGAAAAGGAAGCATTACCCTTGATACATTTTCATGAATATTGTAAAAGTAAACATCTGCCCAACTGAGATACTTAAGTTGATAAGACCAGGGGAAGGGAGTTGTACTCCCTGGTGCTTTTTGAACATTTTGCAAACCGCTGCAGAGGAGAGTTAATCTCTTCGCACCACAAGAAGTCTGAGACCAGGGAAAGGGAGTGAACCTCCTGGTGTGTTGTGAACATTCTGCGACAGCCAAGAGGAGGAAACAATTCTCTTGGCATCCTAATAAAATTGAAAAAGAGCTGCGGAAGAGAACATTTGCACATTAGTTGTGAACAGTGTGGAGATAAGATGTTACTTTCTTTGCCCCTTTGTGGAGAGTTCATCCAAGGAACTGCTACTCACCGAACCAGCTGCTCCGAGGAGTCAATAGGTGAGTGCTAGTTTTCCAGCATTGAATCTTCCATGTATTCACATGCTGTGAATATTTCCCCGTCGTCATGCTTGGAAACCTGGGTAACTTTAACTTAGCGTTTCCCTATGGAAAACTTCGACACATTAGTGTTCTATCGACGTTCTTTTTGGGTGCATTAGGCCACACCAATAGGATGTCTAGTATAAATAGCCCCGCCACCGCGGCTTCCCTTCAGATTTCAACCATCTCCATACTGTTGGGATCACCTCGTGTTTCTTTGTGTTCTGCACGTGCGTTTTGGTTTGTGGGCTAGGATTTCATTGGTAGCCCAGAAAAAGTCTCTCTTTTGGCCTTATGCCACTTGTGGCCTGAAGGTGTTTGAAGGGGATGGCCATATGGACTGTCTTTACTGTCTCTACCCCCATCACTCCACGGATGCCTGCTAGATATGCCAGGGGTTTTCGCAGAAGACCATGAAAGACCGTAATCGACCCCCCGCTAAAAAGCAACGGATAATGTTGCCTGCATCTGAGGTGGGGAAAGGCAGCAAGTCTTCATCTAGGTTGCATCATTCGAAGGGGGCGAGTGGCTCCTCGTTGTCCAAGCATGATCAGCCTGGCAATTCCAAAGGATCTGCTGGCAAGCCCGAGAAGTCTACGGTTTCGGAGAAAGGACTGGTGAAGCTGAAGGAGTCTTCATCGAAGCACTCGTCCAGGGATCATCACACGTCTTCGTCCAGCTGGGTGTCTACGAAGCACCGTTCCGGTTCGTCTTCCAAAAGGTCTGGTTCTCCGGTGTAATCTAAGACCCTGGAGGCCGGGGTTCCGGCGACGAGCTCGTCGACGGAAATGCCTCCGTCGATGGTGGTGATGCAATCTACGGTTCCATCGTCAACGGTGGTGTCATCGGCGCCATCCATGACTTTGACGGCCAGTGGTCCACTGCTGTTGTCGTCGTCGCAGATTGAGTCGGAAGGATTGTTGGCGACGGGTGGGGGGTGAGAGTCCGCCGCCTTTTGATTGCATGCTTCCTGAGAACATTTTGCATCAGGATCCAGATACGTTTTCTGTTTCCTCGGGGATGGAGGCGAAACAGGAGCTGGTCTTTGACCCGTCGGCTCTGGGTCTGCAGAGTGCGAGGCCATCGAGTAGGGTGGTAGCTGGGCTGCCCCTTTCTCCGCTGGTTAATCAGCAATCCCTGCTGTCGTTGCAGGTGTTATCTATGCTCAAGTCTTTGTTGGGGCAACTGGGTGCAAGGTTGCCCCCTCCTCAGAGTCCAGCCATGCCATGGTCGAAGTTTTGCCTGTTGAGGCACCTAGGTAGTCTCCTCCGGCACGGTTGCCATTGCCGTTGCCGGTGGGGTTGGGTCGTCCCTGGTCTCATCCTGAGGAGGCAGAGTTACCTGAATCGGACCCTGAAGGTGCTCCGCAGGACCCCTATCAACAGTGTCTTTGTTGCCAACGAGGGATGACGCATGGCACACGGACCCTGAGGTGGTGCAGCCCCGTAGCCCAGCACAACCATCTCCGCCCGATGATATTGGGGCATTCCACGCCATGATGTGAAAGGCGTATCTGGAGTTTGGGCTGGCACCTGAAGAGGAACGTGAGGACTGCTTTCTCTTCGACCATATGGGAAAGAGAAGGAAAGCGGTCTTCTCGGTGCCGATTCTCGACCACGTCTGGCAGGAGGGTCTGCGCACGATGCGCCACCCGATTTCGGAGCCGGCGGTGAAGGGTCTGTCACGATTCATGCCCCTGACCCCTCTGAAGCATAACGGCCACCCAGCAACAGTGGGATTACAGCCCTTAAAAGTGGACCTAAGGGCCTTAAGACACCATAATAAGAACATTTGGAGTCAGTCATGGCACCTCTGGCACCAGGCTCATTATGAGGAATAGGAAAGTATCAGTCATTGGTCTAAACGCAACATGGAGGCCTGTAGCACAGTTTTGTTCCTAGAACTGAACTATGCAGACCAGTGTTTTGGGTGTGGTCGGGGACTTCAGGTGTGGCTGGCTATATAAGCCACACCCAAGCTGGAACACGCGCTTTGCGTTATTCTGCATGCTGCAGCGTAACACTCACCGTGTCCAGCTCCTGCTTATCTCCGGCCCGATCCTGAAGCCATCGATCTGGATGCCATCACCGACCTACAAGAAACAAGAACAGCATTGCTAACAACATTTACCTGGGTAAGCAGCGGATCCTGGAAGCATTCTGCGCTTCGCTCGCCACTCCGGAACATCACAGCAACCTGCACAGGTGAGAAAGAGGAGAGAGAACGCAGGTTAGCAACTCTCGCAATAAATCCAATAACAGCGCTGCGATCCGCACATCAAGATTTACCTGTAACCTTTGCTTCCCGGCTCTGCAAGCTCATCTTCATCCGGCGCCTTGTCAAGAACTCTAACCGCAACCATCCCTGCGGAAACAAAAGACATTATTAGAGAAACTGCATAGTCGGAAAAAGGCAACATTGAAAAGGACAAAAACGGAGGGAGGAGAAAGGGACAGATTAGAAACTGAAGACACAATAACTCACCTGAAGACAGCAAGAAGAGTCTGAGTCGCAGGCGGTCTGGACCCGATACATGGCCCACAGACCAGTGATGAAACTAGGTCCAACGGAACGCCCGCACTCACAACGCACCCCTGCACAGAGAAACAGGACGGAGAGCTCTACGCATAAAAACCCAATGTAAGAAATAACCCCAAGTGAAAGGGATTCGGGATCAGAGGGAGGTGGGAATTTCACCCAGCACGG
The DNA here is from genome assembly GCF_040938575.1 of Ambystoma mexicanum. Taxonomy (NCBI): domain Eukaryota; kingdom Metazoa; phylum Chordata; class Amphibia; order Caudata; family Ambystomatidae; genus Ambystoma; species Ambystoma mexicanum. The sequence continues at coordinate 513,274,868 of NC_090933.1, forward strand.
ACCCAAACCTAATTACTCCATTCTCCTGTCATAGACGCTACCCCCACCAGGCAAATAACGAAGTAGAGAAAGCACAAAATAGCGCCAAGCCGCCTCATCCAGTATTGTGTGGCACCCCCGTGGATACCAGGTGAGCGTAACAGGGTCACCTTGAAAGAAATGTAAGGCTCCTGAGTCTACCCCTAGATGTCTGGTGCTGCAGCCAGCGCCTGAGTCCGTAGTTTCGGCGGCTGTCAGCTGTAAGGCCAGAAGCCAACACAAATGTGTTACGCCTCTGGATAGTGAGGGCAGGAAACAGGACGCTTTTGGAAAGAAGGTCTTGACAGTGGGGGCTGCGACTGTGAAGGCCGCAAATTCTTTGGCAATCATGGCCAGATATGTTCATGAAATATGGCATCGACTAGCCCCGATTCTTGAACATCTTCTGGAGCAACACTGAAAGGAGGCAATGCCGTTGGTTCGAGAGGGGGAGGAGGCCTCCAACCACAGCATCAATATTGCTGTGGGCCTGGCCGAGTCAGGTTTTAAACAATTTAATAATGGGGTAGTGCTCCGACGGCAGGCCTGGCTGAAGTGTACAGATTTTCGTCCTGAGGTCCAATATAAAGTAATCCATATGCCCTGTGAGCGGGAACACTTGTTCAGCGAAAATGTTGATGAGGCCCTGAAAGGAATGAAAGATGATACGGAGACGGCAAAGTCCTTGGGTTCCTTGCAAAGTGGTCGCTCTTTTTGATCCTTTCAAGCTTTTCGTGGAGCCTCAGGAAATGCCCTTTGGCCTCCTACAGAGATCGCAGTTACGGTCGCTCCAGCTACTCCTCTCAGGGCCATCAGCAATCAATCCAGTCGGCTCAGAAGAGCATGGACTTTCAAGCCCAACGAAAGAAAGGATTGCAATCCTTGGCGGCTAAAGGTAGGCAGTCAAAAACCAAACAATGACTGCCATATGGACAATCTGCTGGGGGGCAGGGTGGCGATCCAGGTCGACGAGTGGCAATGGAAAACATTGGTTTGCTTGGTACTGGATACGGTACATCTGGGCCACTCGGGAGTTTTGGTGTCCTCCGGTCCCTATTCCGCCAGTGCATGGGGTACAGCTGCATCTTCCAATCTTGTGGCAGGAGGTGGTACTCGTGCTCGAGAAAGGGGCGATAGAACCAGTTCCGGTCGCAGAGCGGAACTGGTCTACTCCCGGTATTTTGTCATGAAAAAAACCCAACGGCAAGTGGAGGCCTATTGTAGATCTTTAGGCGTTGAACAAGAATCTGCAACGCCTGAAGTTCAAGATCCTCACCCTTCAAGATTGTATCCGCTCGGTGCAACCGGGCAAATTCCTGGCATTGTTGGATTTGCAGGATGCCTATTTTCACATCCCTATGAGGCTGAAACACTGAAAGTTACTGTGTTTTGTGGTCAGAGAAGATTACTATCAGTTTCGGATCCTCCTCACGTTTGACCTGAAGTCTTCCTCCAGAACATTCACAAAGTGTCTGGCTCCGGTGGCTGCCTTCCTCCTGAGGGAAGGTCATCATGTGTACCGCTACCTGGACGATTGGTTGGTAAGGGGTTTGTCACGGGAACGGGTATAAGAGTCTCTCATGGCGACCATTGGGCTTTTGCAACGGCTGGGATTTGCCGTCAACTTCGATAAATTGTTTCTGACGCCATCCAGAGAATTGGTGTTTCTCGGGGCACAGTTTCTTACTCTGGAGAATCTGGTAAAAGCTTCCAACGAGTGGAAAAGTTGCGGTCCAAGGCAGGCGAATGGAAAAGAGCACAGTGGTCTCGGTCCGACGTTACATGTCACTGTTGGGGGCCATGGCATTGTGTATCCCTCTTTCCCAATTGGCACCTGTTCATGAGGCATGTGCAGGAATCCCTCGCAGACAGGTGGTCGCAAATTCGAGGATTATGGTCGGACAAGCTGGTGCGCGACGAAGGCTTGGTGAACGCCCTTCGGTGGTGGACGTGCACAACCAATTTTGTGAGGGGCATGCCCTTGCTGGAGCCGGAGTTCCAGTTTACGATCGTGATAGACGCTTCGCAGGTAGGGTGGGAGGCACACCTCGACGAATCGCAGGTACGGGGCCTATGGTCTCGGGTGGAGACTGTTGCATATCAATGTGCTAGAGTTGAGGGCAGTGTACTGGGCCCTGAAGTCGTTTCTTCTGTGGATCTGTCGTAAGGGTGTTAATGGACAATACCACCACAATGTTCTATTTAAGGAAACAGGGGGGCACGCATTCCAGAGTCCTGTCAAAGGAGGCACAGGACATTTGGCATTGGTCTCTAGCTCAAGGGATCAACATTGTTGCTTTCCATCTGCCCGGGGTTCTGAATGTTCAAGCGGACACGCTCAGCAGGGACGCCAGTCAGCTGCACGAGTGGATGTTGAAGGCGCAACAGGTGGCAAGAAACTTCCGGCGATGGGGATCTCCTGCGATAGATTTGTTTGCTATGAGGGAAAACGAGCAGTGTCCAGAGTTTGCCAGCAGAGGGGCTCATCCGGAGTCATTGGGGGACTCATTCTCGTTGCTGTGGACTGGCCTATTTGCCTATGCGTTTCCCCCCATTTCCACTCATTCGGAGGACCATTCAGTGGATTTGGATGTACCAGTGCAGGGTCATTTTGGTTGCCCAGTTCTGGACCAGGCAGATGTGATTTTCAGATCTCCTTCATCTGGTGGTGGAAGATCTGGTTCGGTTGGGGGCAGATCTGGATGGATCTTCTGTCTCAGGACGACGACAGAGTGTGGCATCACGATCCGGCTTCCCTCAACCTGGCGGTGTGGCTCCTGATCACTCCTAGATTGCTCATCTAGGCATATACAGGGAGTGTCGACAGATCTTGGAGGCAGCAAGGGCCCCTTCTACCAATGTCTCATATCTTCATAAATGGGCGAGATTCTGTGTCTGGTGTGAATGTCATCCTGAGAGGCAGCCTTTGGAGGGATCCCCGGCTCTGGTTCTCCCGTACTTGTTACACCTTGCACAAGAGGGCCTGGCGTTATCCATTTAGGTGCATTTGGCGGCGATTTCTAGGTTCACGAGAAGGCGCCATGCTGCTCCGCTGTTAGTGATAGTTTGGTGAAATTATTTTCTGAAAGCCCTATTTCGGACATTTCCCCTGGTGAAGAGGTTTGCACCGGTGTGGAGCCTTAATGTGGGTCTTTCGGCTTTGATGAAACCTCCTTTTGAACCCATGTCGACGACTTCTTTTAAGTTCCTCTCGTGGAAGGTGGCTTTTCTAGTGGCGATTACCTTGGCCAGGCGGGTGCCAGAGTTGCAGGCAGTGGTCATTGACCCACCTTATCTAAGGTTTATGAAGGACAAAGTTATTTTGGCCACTAACCCGCACTTTATCCCGAAAGTGCCATCGGCATTTCACAAACAGTCTTCTATTTCCTTACCCTCATTCTTTGCCAATGCATCCACACTGGCAGAAAAGGCCATGCATTCTCTGGACGTGAAAAGGGCACTAAAGTTTTATCTGAATCATACTCAGGACTTCAATTTCCAAACAAGGACTTTCGCATTGGGTGTCCTCTACAATTTCATTTTGTCACACTAAAGCTGGCAAGCCTTTGAGGGGTGTTCCGAAGGCTCATTCTACACGATCCACGGCGGTGTCGTCGGCGGCGCTGTGATCTGGGATACCTCTGGTGGACATTTGGCACGCAACCTCCTGGGCAGTGCTGCATACATTCACCAGGCATTACTGTCTGGGGAAGCAACATGTGGACGATGTGCAGGTGTGGCGTGCAGTCCTCCAACGCCTGTTTCAGTAAGGTAGGCCCGCAGCTTCGGGAGATTTCTATTTGGCTATATCACTTGCTGGGTTTTGTTGTCTCATGTATGTGATGAGATGCTATTTTTATTGGTTTGCCTGGGACACACAGAAACACATTGGTTGTACTGCTATGTAATCTATTCACAGCATGTGAATCCATTAAAGATCCAATGATGGAGAAGGGAGTAGTTTCTTACCTGTAGCTCCATTTCTCCATGGTTGGTATCTTTCACGGATTCACATGCGCCCGCCGGCCGCCCCTGCAGACAAACCTTTGTTCGGGTTCCCTCTACTTTGGAGATTAAAATCTGAAGGGAAGCCACGGGGCGGGGCTATTTATACCAGATGTCCTATTGGTGTGGCCTAAAGCACCCAAAAAGAACATCGATAGGACACTAATGTGTCAAAGTTTTCCATAGGAAAACGCTAAGTTAAAGTTAGCCTGACGACGGGAATATATTCACAGCATGTGAATCCATGAAAAATACCAATGCTGGAGAAATGGAGTTACAGGTAAGAAACTACTCCCTTTCTTTGCTGAACCGTTTTGATAGAAAAGCCTGGGTTATTCCTTAACCCAGGCCTCCTCACTTGAGGGAACACTTTTCTATAATACACGTAGATAAAAACAGCCAGAGTAACGGATCACATAAAAGAGTGGGGAGAACACACTGCCACGTAACCAGGCTGTCAAGACTCTGGAGCTTTCCAGAACAAGCTGAGTGTTGTGGACGTGGGCTCTTATTCCTAATGCCCGATTTATGTTGAGTAGAGAAGGAAGGTGCAGAGGGACTGTAGTAAGAGGAAGTTCAAACGACAAGGATACCACAAAAACAAGGTAGATTAGTAAGCGATTCTGAGCCTGGGTGGCATAAGGGACGCACTAGATCCGGGATGGTGCACGGGAGAATTAAACTGCAGAGCGTCCTGAATGTGCACTAATTCCAACAGAGGCAAGAGTCCTTCAACGGGTTGCAGATTGCAGAGAAAGAGAAAGTCCTGGAACAGGTGCTGGCGTAACAGCAGGGAGTTTGTAAATGTGTTAGTAGGAGGAGCGTTACTCAAGAACCGGACTGTAATGGAGGAGCGGAGAGGATAACATCAATGGAAATGCAGGTAAGGACCAGAGGAAATGGCAGTCCGAGTAGCAGGCAAGAGTCGGCAACAAGGAAACAAGTCCGGTATATGGATACCGAAACACTGGTAACACGAAGAAAGGAAAGTAGCTGCAATCAGAAGCAGCAAACGACTGTTACACATCTTTTATGCTGCCGTAGGAGGTGGGGTCTGTGGCAGCAGCCGGCTGACCTGATCACATGATTCTGTCGGTGCGACAGTCATGGCAACTGTTTTCCAGACAACGAGCGTTGCCGCAGCTCATCTCAAACGTATATATATTTCTGAGGCTTGTGGAATCTGCTTAGATCACATGCTGTGCATAGGCCGAAATCTAGTGGAAGCTGCAGAGTATTAGTTTGTTTTTCAAAACTCGAAAAGGGGCGTCGAACTGGGGCGTGCCAGTAATACTATCCCTAGTGTGACGTCCACTGTACCCATGATCCCTCACGCGTGTAGGACCCTCCGATTGTTTTTTTCCGCCATACTTGTCGGAAGCATAGTTGCAGAGTTCCCTGGCTTTTAGCCGTTTATCATAGTATTATCAAAAAATCCCCGTTCTCATACCCCACATCGAAGATCGTCGAAGATCGCCAAAGATCGACGCCAGTACTTGAGACCAAGGAAGAACAGCCGTTGAGACTACACGACAGACTTTGGGCTTTGGAAGGCCTATGGCCTCGGCCAGATATTGACATATGGAGAGTACTCCATTTAAATTCTGCCCGAAAGTGCAACCGTAAGTTCCCCAGGGTAGATAAACATAATACATGTAACCTGTGTCTTCCAAGGGACCACCCCGAGGCAAATTGTAGAGCTTGTAAGCTCTTCAAAGCCAAGACACTTAAGGACCGCTCCACCAAGCGTTGGGCCCACTACGCCAGGCAACTTGATGCCATAGATGCAGTGGGTTCCTTCAGCGATGGCAGCAACGCCGCCTTTTCGGACGGCAAGGGCACAGGTGTGTTGGCAGGCACCCAAGCGCAAGCCCCCGACCTCAGAGGACTGACCGGCGGGTCACTCATGTGGACAACTCCCAGCGGCAAGAGCGCTACCCACACCTCTTCCACTAAACACACTAACCCCTCCCGAGATTCGACACGTATGTCGAGTGATTGGAATAAAAAGGCACATAGAAAGGGGCCCGCCGAATCGGTGTCCTCTGGACGTTCCAGGTCACGGTCGCCCCATGACACACAGCAACCATCCATGATTGCTAAGAGTGCCACACTATCTAAAGTCACGGAGGTATGGTCGTCAGAAGACGAATCAGACCTCTACCCCGAGGCAGCACGTTCGACAGCTACTTTGGTGGCTCGTTCGACGTCTGCTTCCGAGATTCCACGCCGAACTGCCAAGACTCCCGAATTTCGTGATCCCTCCTCCGATTCTCGACGCCAGGCGTCTAAAGATTCAGGAAAATCCAAGGGGTCAGGAAAACATTCCTCTACACATGGGAGGGGGGAAAAACAACATAAAGCCTCTGAACACCAGGTTCAGAAGGAGAAACATCCCAAGTCTTTAGAAAAGTCCAAGGCCTCTGACCCTGTCACTAGGCCAAAGATTGTCCCTCCCACTCCCCAGGATATGGGATTAGAGGAGGAACCACAGCAGGAAAGGGTAATTCCTAGTTCCAAAGAATGGAACTCGGAATACATCGACAGAGTAATGAGGAGAATGTCTTTTTTTTTGTAGATTTTTACGAAAAAGACCCAAATTACTTCCAGAGGTATCACAATACCCCTGCTACCTCTGGTCTTTTGGGATCCAAAGACCCTCAACCTCCTACTAAGAGACTCCGTACTGAGACTCCAGTTCATGGGCGGACTTCAGGCCCGTTCAGTGTTGAACCTTACCAGCAGAATGCTAGACCACCAGGTCGGGGTCGATTATTATGGAGATGATGAGGACCAGGAAGAGGAGGAGGAAGACGAGGTGGAGGCCTACAGTCTCGACTCCCCTATTCCCAAGGACCCACCGGTGAATGACTCACCTGTTGACAATCTGCCCTTGCTTAACAAAGTTTTATCAAAGGCTGCAGCCCATTTCCAAATTGACACTCGGGGGTCAGGGGAGGTGTGGAGGGGGGGTAGCCAACAAGAGAGATTTTGCAGAGCAAATTCTAGGGGATAAAAGATCCATTGCCCAGGCTATCCACATTCTAAATTCTATTCAACGCAGAATCGATCCTTTTCTGCTCAACCCTAATCTTACCCGGGCAGTTAACCCACAAAAAGAAAAGTTATTTAGGGCCGCTCCCTCCAACCCAATTTACATAAGGGGGTCAGCTAAAACCCGACTCATTAGTGCTTACAACCACCAGGAAGAGGGCGGGAACACCACTAGCATCTTCAGAAGCTTCCCCGGACAAGGAGAGCAAGAGAATATATGGGCTAGGAAGGAAGGTGGCATTCACTTCGGCATACCAAGCACGTATTGTCAGCACCACCACTTTGCTGGCAAGCTACAACTGCCACCAATAGGAACAGGTAGCTGCCCTCATTGCCTCCGCACCAGAACCTCTAAAGAGCCAGTTGGCCCAGATTGCGTCGGAAGGAAGATCAGGCTAACTTTGATGCAGCAGACAATGCAAAGAGGCTGATAGCAGAAAGCACAGTAATCAAAAGACACGCTTGGCTGAGGCAGTCGGGGTTTAAACCCGAGTCCCAAGCCACCCTCATTGACATGCCAGTGGAACCAAACGTCATGTTTGGAAAAGCAGTGGAGGAAGCGCTGAAAACGGCTAAGGACGAATATGGCACCTTAAAGTCCCTTGGACAACTAACAAACCCACAAACCAGCAGGGAAATAATAATTTTTGTCGCTCTTGCGGCCAAAACTCCCAGAGAGGGTCCCATTACTTTCAGAACCAAGGAACTTCGTGTGGCGTCAACTAACAAGCTACCCAGGGTTTCGCCAGAGGTCAAAAGAGCGGCTGTGGTAGGGGGAGAGGCAGCCCAGGTAGAGGCGCTACGCCTCCCAACAAACAGTGACGTTCCGCTCCAGGTCCCTTCTCATGTATCCCCAGTAGGTGGGTGCATTTCCATTTCCCATGCATGGTAAGGGATCACTTCGGACAGATGGGTGCTGTCCACAGTGTCCGCGGGATACTGTATCGAACTATTGGAACGCCCCCGCGACCATCCTCCAAGACAGAAGATGCACTCCTTTGAGCACCAAAGAATCCTCCTCGAGGAGATTGCCATTCTTCTAGCAAAGGACGCAATAGAACTCGTCCCGAACAACCAGGTAAACAAGGGTATTTATTCAACTTCCTTCCTTGTGCCAAAAAAGACCTAACGATGTGCCCAGTATTAGACTTACGCCCTGCAAACAAGTATGTCAAGCTACAAAAAATGTGCATGACTACACTCCAGGAAGTAATCATCCTACTAAAAAGAGATTACATGGCAACACTGGATATGAAAAATGCTTATTTTCATATTTCCATGCTCCCAGCGCACAGAAGATTCTTGCGCTTCAAAGTAGACAGCCAGCACTACCAGTTCAAGGTGCTGCCCTTCGGAATAGCCTCGGCTCCAAGGGTATTCACCAAGGTACTGGCGGGGTGGCGGTGCACCTACGCAGGGAGGCAATCCCAGTGTACCCTTACCTGGAAGACTGGCTCATCACAGGGGAAACCCCCGTAATTTGCAGATCAAACATTCAAAGAACAATCGACCTCCTCTTCCAATTGGGCTTCTCAATCAACAAGAACAAAATCAAGCCTAGTGCCACGCACCTCCAAACAGTTCCTAGGAGCTGTCCTAAACACCTAAAAGGGTTTGGCTTTTCCATCAGAGGAAAGAATTCGGAATCTGTTACTGCAAATTCCTCTATCGGTCCGGTCACCAGATAAGGGTGCGCAAAGCAATGTGTTTGCTAGGCATGATGGCATCATGCATTTACCTGGTTCCCCACGTGCGCCTGCGCATGCGACCCATTCAGGAATGCTTGGCTAAACAGTGGTCTCGGGCAAGTGGTCAGTGGGATGATCTAGTAGTCGTTTTCGCCAACACTAGTACAGAGTCTTCGCTGGTGGACAAGAGAGAATCTTTCAAAGGGGAAACCCTTTTATGACCCAGAAATACAGGCCGTAGTCACAACAGATGCGTCCTTGGCAGGGTGGGGAGCACACCACCTTCACCACAAAGCTCAGGGTCTCTGGTCTCACACAGTGGCACAGAATCACATCACCCTGCTAGAATTCCTGGAGGTCTTCAGAGCGCTTTGGGTGTTCGAACCCCACTTATCCAACCTGTCAGTGCAGATCCTAACAGACAGCACGACGGCTATGTTTTACATACACAAACAAGGGGGCACTCGTTCGCCAAATCTGTCCAGGCTTGCCCAGAAAATTTGGATATGGGCACTCAGACGGAACATTTACCCAGTCGTCTCAACGTGTTCCAGGGGATCTCAATTCTTTAGCGGACGCTTTGAGCAGAGATCCCCTCACAGACTAACACAAATGGCATCTACACGAAGAAGTCGTAGAAGATCTCTTCTCTCAGTGGGGTTTCCCCACTATAGACCTATTCGCCACAAGCGAAAACCGACAATGCCCAGAATTTGCATTGAGGTTCCCCCAGCCAGGCTCCAAGGGGAATGCGCTATGGATGAACTGGTCAGGGATGTTTGCCTATGCTTTTCCACCAACTCCTCTGATGAGGAAGGTGGTCAAGAAGATACACAGGGAATCGATGACGCTCATCCTAGTTGCTCCTTTGTGGGCGAGACAACCATGGTTCCCACACCTATGCAGACTGGCGGTGTACGACCCCATCAGACTCCTGTGCTGGTACAACCTACTCTCTCAGCACGAAGGACAAACAGTGCATCCTCAACCAAACTCGTTAAACTTGGCAGCATGGCTCCCGAAGTCAGAGTTCAGCCATCACAATTTACCCCAGAGATGTATGGCTCTCTTAAAAGAATCAAGAAAACCCAACACAAGGCACTGTTACTTCGATAAGTGGAAAATATTTGTTATTTGGTGCCAGAATAAACTGATCAAACCAGTTGATTGCACTCCTTCCAATATTGTTACCTACATGCTCCACTTACTGGACGGAGGGTTGGTATTTAATTCACTCATGGTACACCTGGCGGCGCTGTCAGCCTACACCACCTCCCATAACAAGGTGTCATGGTGGAAGGTGCCTGTTGTCAAAGCCTTTATGGAAGGGGTGAAGAGACTCCACCCTCCAATTTCTAACCCACCACCAGGGTCGGTGTCATGACCCTTACCCCTGGCCCTCACTGGCAAGTTAGCCTGCCAGTTAGGGCCAGGTGAAAGGCCTTAAAACCTCATTCAAGACTCTCCTTTGGCGCCAGGCACATAACCATCATGAAGACCAACATTAGAATGGGACTATTTACTTGGGACTATTTAACTTGGGGGGGGGGGGGGGGGGTTTCAGCCAACATGGAGGCACACACATAGCTCAGTTACAAGGAACTGAGCTATGCGGTCTAGTCCTTTGGGTGTGGCAGGCCTGGGACTACTTTACCTGGACTACTTTAGGTGTGGCAGGCCTGGGACTATTTTACTTGGACTACTTTACCTGAGACTATTTAAACCGCACCAAAACAGCAGAACATGTTTTGCGTTATTCTGCTGTGGGCAGCATAACGCTCACCGTGTCCAGCTTACCTGAAACCAAGGACCTGCAGAGAGAGAAAGAACACTACGAAACTTACCTGGAACAGTATCCTGTCTTCATTCCATCGCCGACTTCAGTTCCACTCACCTGAAGGTACAAACTCCATCATCCGGCACTGCATGCATCCTGGAATACCATAACCTGGAAAGAGGAGAAAGAAAGACCGCATTAGTAAGCGTTTACTCATGTTTCCTCCCGATCGAAGAAAGCCACACAATTCTTACCTGAGTAGTCATCTCCTGGTCAGTGTCATCGCTGGAACATTACGGCGATCGTCGAGGAACATCGCGACCTGCTAGGAGAGAAAAGACACAGGTTATCAATATAAAAGGTGAAATAGCGCTGCACATTGCGTATGACCCACCGGACAGCATCGTGCACACCGCGCTTTCGCCTACCGGCCCATGCTCTTCTTCGAACTGCATGACAACACCAAAATACCTTTCCATACCTAAAAGGAAAGAAGCAAGACATTATTATTCGAACTAAGAGGAACATAAGAACTGCATATAAAGACTGTAAAGCGGCAAACCTACGGAGTCCCAGCAGGCCTGGATTCCCACAGGGGGGCTTGCACCAGTGAAGTAACTTGGTCGCTGCTCCCCCCCCACATCTATGCGCCCCTGCCACGAGGAGCAGGACGGAGAATCCACCTTTTACAATATTAAGGTGAGGAGAAGGCCCAAGGGGGAAGGAGGAGTTGAGGCCAAGGGAGGTGGGAAAACATTGACAATCTGGTATTGAATCCAGCTCTCCTATATTGCAGACCCATCTTTAACCCGAGGCCTTACCAAGGGACCAGGAGAGAGTTTGAGAGTGCAAATCATACAACCAGGGTTGGGTGGCGCCCCCTTGGATACCAGGTGAGCGTAACAGTGGGACCTCCCTTTGAACCCATGCATAAAGCTAGTCTCAAACACCTGACTTATAAAACTGCCTTCTTAGTAGCCATTACATCCATAAGAAGGGTCAGTGAAATTCAAGCTCTGTCAGTGCAGGATCCTTTCTTTACTGTCCATAAGGATAAACTGGTTCTATGGACTCACCCTAGGTTCTCACCTAAATTTATTTCTATATTCCAGGTTAACCAGTCCATTGAGCTACCGGCCTTCTTCCAAGAACCCAAGAGCTCTGCTGAGGTGTAACTACACACATTAGATGTGAGATGAGCGGTCCTCTACTACGGAGACAAGACCAGACCGCTAAGAAAGACAGATCAACTGTTTGTCTCCGTAGCTACATGCAGAGAAGGAGATTGCGTCTCTAAAGGTGCCATATCTAAATGGATAGTCAAATGTATTCAGCTGTGTTAATCCCTTTCCGAAAAAACACTGCCCACTCTACAAGAGGTGCTGGGGCCACTCTGGCTTTCATTGCAAATGTACCCCTTGACACCATTTGCAAAGCAGCTACATGGAGCTCTATTCACACTTTTACTCAGGACTACTGCATTGACACTTCTTCCAAGACAGATACTCAAGTGGGACAAGCGGTTCTAGGACATTTGTTCGCTCATGACCCTTCTCACATCCCACCTCCTTCTCCTAACACTGCTTGCTAATCTATGCACAACATGTGATCTTAGCAGATAGCACAAGCCTCAGAAGGGATACATTACTCACCGTAATCGTATTTCTGATACTTTTGTCTGCTTAGATTCACATGCTGTGCATAGGCCGACATCTAGTGGAAGCTGCGGAGTATTAGTTTGTTTTTCGAAACTCGAAAAGGGGCGTCGAACTAGGGCTTGCCAGTAATACTAGTGTGACGCGTGTAGGACCCTCAGTATTTTATCTGACATATATAATGATATCCTACTTCCTTCCCAACCAAGTAGATCCCTTTTCTTTAGTTGATTTAGAATATAAGGAAAGGAAATAGGTTTCTGACACAACGGTGGACAATTTACTTTTTTTTTTTTAACTCTTTTTATTCGTGGTCCCATAGAGAACTGCACAGCCAATTCAAATCGCAAATCAGTTATTTGACAAGTATGCATTGTATGTTTCATATATACATCCAACATTAGAGATTCATGGTTCCATGTAATAATGTTGCCACAAAAATCTCGCCATGCAAAAATATCGCTGAAAAATGGCCGGTTTTTTGTGGTGACATTATTGCATGGAACATGCGGGGGACACCCCTGCAACCCCCATTTTTAAATTTTTTTTTTTTTGCCCTTGTCCCCATATGTATGGTCACCCATATAATATTGCAGAAACCTTTTCCCGGCGATATTATTTACGGCGACCATATATATGGGGATAATATTACCTGATACCAGATTCATCGTCTTCAGAAAGCATGTTATACAAATATCCCCTGAACGGGCCCCATATGTCATTTGGCCTACATTCCTCTGGTCGTGTCAATACATATTGTTCTTCTGCTTCATTAACATATGTTAATTCTCGAAGAAATTGTTCCATGCTGGGTACAGCCACACTACTCCAAAATGACGCCACCACCGGACATTCCCAGTACATGTGGAGTGTTCCGGCTCGTGGGTGCATTGCATGTAGGTCAGGCATCCGAGCTTTCTGCTACGAATTTTGCTATTTTTGCCGGTGTATAATGTAACCTGTTAAGGATTTTAAATTGGATTAGTCGTAGCCCAGCGTTGAGTGAAATGTTCTTAGTGAGTGAACATTACCTGGCCCATTACCGTCTGTAGGTCTCTTTCCCATTTTTCTTTAATACGATTTACCGTGGGGGTGTGAGCCTGCACCGCCGCATACTAGTTGGAGATCCCTAGGCCTCCCACGGAGGTTATCAACTGTATACATGGGTGTGGAGGGGGTTCGTCTGGGAAGAGCGGCCATCTCTTCTGAAATGCAGCGGTAGTATTGCAATGTTTTTAGCGGCCCACCTCCCAGTGCCCTCAACAGCTCCCCCAGGGTTGCAAACCTTCCATTAATGAACATATCGCCTACTCTCATCTCGTGATGTGGGTCCCAGCACTCTTGTATACTGCTGTCATGAGTGGGCGGAATGCCCGGGAAATTCCAAAGGGGTATTTCCGGGTTATAGGGTGTCTCCAGCTTAAGTTTCTTGTAGATGGCCTCCCATGCCCTGACTGTGCAGCTCACCTGGTTGTATTCGCAGGTGTCCCTATATTGTGAGTCGAAAACAACTGATTGTATGTTCGTGGGGTGTGTGGTGTATTCCTCTATCCATGTATGAGGTCTTCTGGATGAGACATTGTACCAGTATTTTGCGAATTGAGCCTGGGAAACATAGAAATAGAGCTCAGTCTGGGGCGGCCAGCCCACCCGAGGAGTATGGCTCCGTCATTTTTTTCCCACCCTATCCTTGCTGCTTTCCCATTCCAAAGGAATGTCACCACCATGGATCGAAGTCTGGAAAAAAGGCCCTACCAGGCCATATAGGAATGTTAACAAAAAGGTAGAGAAGCTTGGGCAGGATGACCATTTTAAGGACGGCCACTCTGCCGTAAAGTGAGATCGGGAGGCGTCCCCACATCTGCAACCTTGTATGTATCATTTGCAATGCACTTTCATGATTGTCTGCATATAATGTGAGTTTTTCCCTGGACACAAGGACTCCTAAATATCGAATGTGTTGTTCCGACCACTTAAGCCCGTGTGTTGTGTTGGGGCATTAAGTGGTTGGTGTGTTTGGGAATATTTCTGATTTGGCCATATTAACAGTGTACCCTGAATAAGTTGCAAACTCCTGTATTTCTGCCATGATAGGTGCTAGGTTTATTTCTGGTTGCCTGACATATAATAGCGTATCATCAGCGTATAGTGATATCAGATGAGTAAATCCTTTCATGCTAATCCCCCTGTCTGAGTGTCGTAACCTTACCGCTGCCGCCATAGGTTCTATAGTTAATGCAAATAGGGGCGAGAATGGGCAGCCCTGTCTGGTGCCTCTACCCAGCAGGAAAAATTCAGAGTTGGTTAACACCTGTGCCCCTGGGTCTGTGTATAATAATTTAACATATCTGATAAAATGGGGGCCCACCCCGAATGCCTTTAGTACTGCAAGGAGATAGACCCACGACACCGAATCAAAGGCCTTTCCAGCATCTAGGGATATGGCCACCGCATTCCTACCAGGGTCTATCTGTGCCATTATGCCGAAGAGTCTGCGAAGATTTAGGGCTGTGGATCTTGTGGGAATGAACCCGTTCTGGTCGGGGTGTACAAGTGTGGGCACTGCAGGTAAAAGACGATTTGCCAGGACTTTCGCAAATATTTTTGCATCAGTATTTATAAGGGAAAGGGGCCTCTAGGAGGGGATGTGCTGTGGTGGTCGACACGGCTTAGGGAGCACCGTAATTACAGCTTCTCTCATAGTTGGGGGCAGTATGCCGCTCTCGAGGGATTCTTCCCATACCTGCATTAATATCGGGATGAGTTCCTCGCGGAACTCTTTATAAAACTGGGACCCCAACCCATCTGAGCCTGGTGCTTTGCCTGATGAGAGTGCCTTTATTGCTTCTGTTATTTCTTTGGCCGTTACTGGACGATCCATTGCCAAACGATCTTCATTAGGGAGTTTTGGAAGGGGGAGAGCCTCAAGATATGATTCAATCTCTGTATGTGATTTCTTATCCTTGTTTGTGTACAGATTTTTATAGAACTTAGCTAAGTCCCCATTTATGTCCTTGTCCTTCAGAAGTATTTCCCCTTGCATGGTTTGTATACTGGTGATCTGATGGGGTTGTTTGTCGTGTTTGAGTAAATTAGACAGTGTTCTCCCCACCTTATTGCCCTCCCCGTATCTGCGCGCCCGCATGGGGCTGCCATATAGCATACTTCTCTGATGGCCAGTTTATTAAATTCCTGAAGATACGTGTGTATGTCGGCCAGTGTTTCTCTATTCTGTGTGCGGGTGTATGTTTTTTCCAGTCTGTCTAGTTTGTATTCTATGTCCGTTAATTCGGCCTGGACACCCCTCAGCATACCAACTGACTTGGACATCAAGACCCCCCCTGACCCACACCTTGAAGGATTCCCACACTGTAGAGCATCTATCAACCGATCCCATATTGTTAGTAAAGAATTCCGCCATGTCAACATGCAGAGGTTCCGCCACCCCAGGGTCCCCAAGGATCTCACTTGGCATTCTCCACCTCCTTGAAGGGCTGGGACCATCCCGGAGCGCCAGTTCCACTGACACCGGGGAATGGTCAGACAATGTACGGGTAAACATTTCTCATGTTTTCATTGCTGTGGTCATCGGCCAATAGTCAATTCTGGACTCCGAATCATGGACCGAAGAGTAAAATGTGTATTTCCTGCTGTCTGGGTGTATTTCCCGCCAGGTATCAACCAATGAAAGCTGTGGGAGAATGTGTCTCAATGTTAGAGCTGTTTTGCTTGGGGGTCTGATAGTTTTGGAGGACCTATCAAGTGCAGGATGTAACGCAACATTAAAGTCCCCTCCCCAGATCACACTGGAAATATCGAGTGAGGTGATCATCTGGTATACATCCATATAAAAAGTGGGGTCATCTATGTTGGGCCCGTATGTGTTGACCAAAAGCAGTTGCTGGCCCGCCACCCTCCCCCACACAATAACATATCTACCCATTTGATCAACTTTGTGGCCCTCCAACCCGAATCCCAGACTAGGGTGAATTATAATAATAACCCCTCTGGATTGCGAGGAGTATTCAGTATGGAACCTTAAGTTCCCCCATTTGGGAAGTATATGTAAGTTGCTTGCTCCAATTGCATGAGTTTCTTGCAGCAGTAGGACTTTGGGGCCCTGCCCAGTGACACAATTAGCAATTTTCTTGACCTTCATCTGGTTGTTTAATCCCCTCACATTCCACGTCAACAGTTTCAACCTTAGCCCATCACCCATGCATTGTATAAAGGAATTGTGGCATTATTTCGTCTATTAGAGCCATAGCATCTGTGCGACTCGGCTAGCATCAGTCTCTGTGTAACCACGTTTTCAACATTAAACCAACAGTCAACTCTCATGAACCGTTCAACTGGAAATAATACCCTCCGGTGACAACCGTCCACTCCATCGTCCCGTAGTCGGTTAAGACCACAGCAAAGCCACCAACTTCCTCTCCCTCTTACCTCCCTCCCACCCTCATCACCCCGAACCTGACGATGTACCCAAATTAACTCATGGAGCATTCCAGGGGTGACCATGTTGCTCCACATGACCGCCAGTTGGGCTCTGACACTCCAGTGATCACATTGGATGGAGCCGCCTAGACCATCAAATTCTTAGGACTGCATTCTTAGTGGCACAGTAGCTTAACAGGTGTTCAGACCTCGGGCCCATCCTAGTCCTCCAGCCTGGGCCTGTTATTTTATGCCGGTCTGCCCCCTCTGGGAGGGAGAGGTATGGAAGTCTCAATACTGCATGGCCTCAGCCGGGGACTCAAAAAAATGCGCCCTCCCTGCATGTTGAATCCTCATCTTGGCCAGGAACATCAAGGCGTATGGAATCTGCCATTCTCTGAGGAGTCTTTTGACTGGTTCGTAGGATCTTCTACTAGCTTGAACCCCCGGCAGAGAAGTCCGGGTATATATGTATTCGGTTCCCTTCATATTGGAGTGTTCCAGCCTCTCTCGCCATTCGTAGGATTCCATCTCTATCCCTGTCATTAAGGAGTCTTGCAATAATCGTGCATGGCGGTGCACCTGGCTTGGGAGCTGGGGCCAGTGTGCGATGTGCTCTCTCAACAAGGAAATGCTCGGAAAACGACTCCGGTCCAAATGCGGATTCAAGCAGTACTTCAAGTTGTTTTTCCAGTTGGACTTTTCCGAATGATTCTGCCATTCCTACTACACGGATCTTGTTCCGCCTTTAACGAGATTCAAGGTCCTCGCATTTATTCTGCATTTTGGACATGGCCTCCTTGAGCTGGGTGATGTCACGGCCATGGTGTGCAATGGTATCTTCGTTAGTGCTTATTCTGTTCTCTGTTTCCGTGAAACGTGCACTCTCTTTTTCGACCCTTGCCTTGAGGGATCCTATCGTGGACACTATGTCGTCCGGCTTCATGTTCACTGAACGGAATCTGTTTTGCACTATTGTCTTCAGCCTGTCCTCCTGATCTTCACAATCTGCATTCAGGACCTCCTTTGCGTTGGTGTGTATATCTGCAGTAGTAGTTTGCATTTGGCTACCAGTCTAAGCGTCCATCAGGCCTTTCTTCTTGTTCCTGGGAGTCTTGCCTCCCTTCCCTGTTTTTTGTGGTTCGCCCATGTTGTTGTCGGGTAATGTACCAGTGGAGTGAGTTGGACCAAGGCTCCAGGGGATTGGGGCCGCCCACCACCGATGGACTGTGTTTTCCCACGTACGGTGGGTTTGTGATATTACAATCCTCCGAGTTTCCAGGGAGTATCAAGCGCATGAAACCCGCAGGATGATCAATGTAGGTCTATCGCAGGTTTGGCCCCTGGAATGGCGTGTCTGCAATCTATCTTTCATCCAGTGGTCAGTTCGTCTAGGATAGGATCGAGTAGACCTGGGCCGCCTGTGAAGAGCAGGACGGCCAGGCCCGGAACGTGCGTCAGCGGCGGTTGGAGCGGCAGGGGGGGGGAGATTGCGCCGGCCTCGCCGGACAGGTCGATCTTAGATAGCCACTTCCTCTACCTAGCCGAACCTCCAGCCCTCTTATGTAATTTCAGGAGGATTTTGCTGCTCAGCGCGTTTCTGCAACGCGGCGCCTCCACCTGTTCTGTGGGGGTGGCATTGGGGTTCGGCGACGGGTAGCACCGGTTCTGTTCCGCTCCTCACCTCCCGAGCCTCGACTTTGTGTTATTGCAGGCCAAGTATTTCATGCAGAGTTTATGAGAGCTAGCCTCGATGACGACGTGCCCATGAAGGTCCAGGGCGAACGTCAACAGTTTTAATGTTATTCGAAATCAGGGCCAGTACAGTTATTCAAGGGCACGTACTAATGTATTTGAATGGACCTAGCGGCCCGTACAGTATTTACATAGCCTTAGGGCGGGTCAGGCCTCTGCTGTGGGTCAGGAGTAGCTGGGATGTTGGGCCGTGTCAGGACGGATGTTTTTCTGTTCCGCCCCTCACACCTTCTCACTCTCTGAGCCTCGACTTTATGTTGTTGCAGGAAAAGAATTTCGTGTAAAGTCTATGGCAGTTAGGCCTCAATGACGACGTGCCAGTTAAAGTATAGGGCGGACGTCCGCAGTATACAGTTTTTAATATTGTTCAAAAACAGGACCAGTGGAGTTATTCAAGAGCGGGGTAGACCCGCGTTGTGTCGGGAGTAGCTGGGTTGTTGGCTCGTAGCAGGACGGCGGGGGGCCCACATCAGTTACGATGGTCTGAATCTAATTAAATGGCCTCCATCCCCCTCATCTGGCGCCCGCCCGACCTCCTTATTTGATGTAGGACGGAATTCACTGTCGCCCGATCGGGACCCGGCGTGCTGCGATGATGTAGTGGTGGCGCACAACCTTCCCGTCAGGGCACCGTGGTATACAGGGCATCCCCAGCTTCCAGCAGCAGGCGGGTGCCCGAGCACCAGAGCTTCTTCAGGTCGTTCTGATCTCCTGTCACGGACGCGGACTACGGGCGAGGTACTGGCGCGGATTGCAGGCTTAGGCTCCGCCCATCTGCGGCCTCGCGCTCTCCTGGGTCCACGGCCTCAAGTTGTTTCTTCGTGGTACTCTTGGGCGGATCGCACCT
Organism: Ambystoma mexicanum; assembly: GCF_040938575.1. Lineage (NCBI taxonomy): Eukaryota > Metazoa > Chordata > Amphibia > Caudata > Ambystomatidae > Ambystoma > Ambystoma mexicanum. The sequence continues at coordinate 513,294,104 of NC_090933.1, forward strand.
GCAGCATGGGCCGGTTCAGGTTCAGATCAGCATAACTTTGACGCTCTTGAGCGCAACCCTTCAGGATTTTTACGAGCTGAGGACAGGTACTTGGGTTGTCCGTACCCCAGCTTGTGGCACTTCAGACGGCTCCAAAAAGGATGTTAGATCGCAGGATTTCTGGATGGAGTGGGAGCTCCCAAATCAGGTGGCCATCTCTGTAGTGCGCAACAGCGCCCCCCGTGGACAATTTACTTTTGACAAGACCTGATGGAGGCATTCGTTTATTTGAGGCAAGGAACCCCCTCTTAGAAATAGGGACAGTTAGGGTTTTCTTTTGGTTTGAAATAACTTTATAACCCACAATGTGCCACTTGTGTGTCTGTCAGACTCCTGCACCCTTACAGTAGGCAAATTAATACTGATGTGCTGTATATTTGTGAAAAGATTGTAATCCATTGGTTGTTGGCCAGAGCTCCTTCAGCAGTAGCATGGCTGAAGGATTTGGGATGGTGGGTCACAATTGAGCAAGAGATCAGTCTCTTTTTTGTCACAGTAGTGCAAAATGGCTGTGTGCCTATAGCAGTAATATGGATCTATTTAGCCAATGAGATCGAAGTGCCCCACTGAACAGACAAATGATTACCTCCTTTTAGGATTTATGTGCTGCCCAATTTCAATGCTGCTGGTTCTTGCTACACGCAGACTACTTATCACCACTGCTAAGGCAAATTACTACCAAAACACCATTACCAAGGCCAACAATGAAATCGGATCATTCTTCAAAACCTTCAAGCATTGTATCAACCCTCTGCCCGATCCACCCATACTACACTTTATCTACAAATCCACTGCATCAACTTTTTTCCATCAAGATCAGCATGATTGACCAGCACATGTACCATTGCTACAACTGAAGCCCCCTCACACTGCACATCTTTGAAGACACTCACCCTGGAAGACCTCGCTGTCACCCCAACATCCCTCAAGACCACATTGTACATGGACAGCATTCTCACTTCCTCCGTACTCGGGACCATCTGATGCGTTTCATTCCGCACCGTCTTGGAAGGAAATTCGTGCATAGAATTAGTGATGGATCGACTGGGGACCTTGCCCGTAGGGCACGGTTCCTTAGCACGATTTCCTGGGTTGGAGCAGCTGCAGATCAGTGGCTCATTTGAATTTGTGTGCGATACTGCTTGTGTCGCGTAGACACGCGTTCAGTAGCCAGCCAATAAGTTGATTTGGGCGGAGGGCCCTTCACGGACACTTTTCTAATAAGACCTTTTGCCAGTTTATTTGTTACTATTTTGCCCTTGGCTACTAAGGAATCGCTGCCCTGCAGAGCCTTGACCTGGTTGGGAGGAGCTTCAGCAGTATGTATCTTTGGTCCCATTTGCATATTTGTATGTTGTCCATTGCGTTTATTCAATTGCGTAGTTTTCTGGGCGCTCTGGGTGCTTATAGGAGTCTCAAAGCAGGGAGAAAGTGCTGGGACAAAAACCTTGTCAAAGTCCCAGTTTTCATCATGGGCAGCCTGCTGCATAGAATGTATGTAGGGAGAAGGGGCAAATGCATGAGGCATTGGTTCATTTACAGTATTGGTAGATGAAGTACTAGCAGTGTTTATTCCCAGTGCTAATGTTTGCTTGGGGACAAGAGAGGGTGGGCATATTGACTTAATAGATTTAGCAGTGATATGACTTGATATCAGCCCTAATGCAGTTTTAATGTCTTTTTGGTCCCTGCAGATATTTTCCATTAGCATTGAGAGGGCGTTCAGCTTGTCAACAAGCGTACGCATGCTGGTAGCCAGTGAGTTGATGCTTGGGTCAGGGTCCGACTCCTATAGCGCTATGAAAGAATGACATCAACCGCAAACAGGGCAATTTTATACTCTGTCCCTCCGAATTGTATTCCTCGGATTTCTGCCCGTGCCCTCACCCACTGCACAAACGGCTCCATTACCATTGCAAAAAGGAAAGGCGAAGGGCCAGCCTTGCCTGGTTCCTCTGCTTAACGTGAACGGGGTAGTAAGAACTTTATTAGCTCTTATTCGCACTGTGTGCCTGGTGTATAGAGCCTCTAGCCTCCTTAAGAATAGCCCATCTTACCCTGTCAATGGCTTTCTCTGTGTTTAACAAAAGTAGCAAGGTCTGGTCCATTTTGAATCTAGTCATTTTATCTATTAGGTGGATCCACTTCCGAATATTATCAAAGTTTGCTGCCCTGCTATGAAACCCATCTGATCAGAATGAATCAGGCCAGGACGTGCTCTACAGCCGTAATGCCAAGTTTTTGGAAAATACCTTCTCTGTGTTCACAAGAGCAATATTATGTTAGCACCCACAACCTTCTGGATCTTTACCTGGTTTATGGATCACGCTGATCGTAGCCTGATTCATTGTTTCGGAAATAACAGGTCAGAAAGGAATTGTAAAGATGCACTAGTGGTTTAATCAATGACCTGAGAACATCTTGTAGAAAAGGTTTCTCAGACCATCTTGCCGTGGGGCCTTATTGGCCTTAAGCGACTTGATTGCAGAGATGATCTCTCCAGCAGGTAGTGCACGGTCTAGCTCTTGCCTTTGCTGTGGCATGATATGCCTCAGCTGCGCCATACATAGTCCATGGAGGCGTTTCCCCCCTTCTGCTCCCCCTGTGTAGATCTTTCCATAGAAATACCGGACGGCCTCAGCAATGCTTTTTGCCTCATATATGTTCTCCTTCCGAGACCTTTATCGCTCTGATCTGCCCCATAAGCCTTTTGGCCTTCAGTGCCCTCCCAAGGAGTTTATTAGACTTGTTGGACTGCTTGTAAAATTCACTTTTCAGGTTTAACAGACCGTTCGGCCCTATTGACCTCCATCATATTGAGCTGACCTCTCAGGGTTAGAAGTTTCCTGCGAGCTCGTACCGAGCCATAATTCATGTAGTTTTGCTCTGCTACAGAGATCTCATTCAATAGCTGTTTTTTCTCGTCTTTCCTTAATTTAGCCAAATGGGTGCCCAGTGGCCATGACAGTTCTTGAAATTGTGTGAGCATGGTGGATCTTTTCAGCAGGGCCATGTACCCCTGTGACTTCTGTGGATCCCGGCTTACATCACAATCGGCGCTCCCCCGGTGGTCCACGCCTTAGACAAGGCGTTCATCCTTGAAGGCAGGTAGCCCCTGATGTAGAATGAAAATGGCCAGCACGCCAGATGGTTGTAGGGTGCAGAGCAGGGCCAAAACGTGGTACTCCCACTCAGCCCCAGACATTCAACGTCATGGAGCCTGGAATAGGCCTCTCAGCCCTGGCACAGCTCAGTGTCCTTGCACTTCTATGTTCCTGCCGCTCCTCCTCATCAGATGAGCCGCGCTCGGCTCAACACACGCAGGCTCGGGACACCCGCTCCGTACCAGCATGCTCCCCACCGGCCCTCACAAGACCTGCAGCTGTCAGGGCATGCACCACCTTGCGATCGCTGGAAAGGCTGGGGGGGGGGGCTGTGAGATCCTAGTATCTGCAGTGCAGCCAAAGCTTCACATGGCGGACGGGTGTGGTGACAGGACAGGAGCCCACCTTTCACGGCCTCTCCACACTGGCCCACAGGCATCAGTTCGCGGGTGTCCTAGCCGGTAAACCAGAGCGCCGTTGCCGGAAGACAGGAGACAGCCCTTCCCTACTCTAGACACAGTTACATGGCGTTCCTCCACTCCGGGCCGAAATTGCTGAGAGCCTCACGGTAGTGCGGCCAGCCGGTCTGCCATCTTGGCTCCACCCCTAAATATTGTCTTAAGCATTTTCATGGGCCACCCTTTTGAGCCAATGCATAAAGCAAGCCTCAAAGATCTTGTTTACAAGGTCGTTTTTCTCATAGTGATTACATCTATTCGAAGAGTAAATGAGCCTCCGGCATTATCCGTGGCAGAACCTTTTGTCAATACAATACAGGTGGCTTTAAGAACGAATAAACGATTTTCACGCAAATGCAGTTCTAGGTTGCATGTCTTCAAATCAATTGCACTGTCATCGATCTTTAAAAAATCCACAAAATTCAGGGGAGAGGGCGCTCCACACTCTGGCTGTTTGAAGGGCAGTCCTGTAATACCTCAACAAAACTAAACCACTAAGAAAAACAGAACTGTTCTTTGGTTCCTTAGCAGCTGGAAGAGAAGGGGACCCTCTCTCAAAGGCTTCTAATTCTAGATGGTTTGTCAAACAAGGTACTGTCATTTACACCCAAGTCTCAGTCCACATATGGCACAGGGGTATATTAGCATTCATTGCTAACATGCCACTAGAAGCTATCTGCAAATCGGCCATGTGGCCTTCAGTACACACTTTGACACAACATTATTGTGTTGACATACAGGCTAGGAATGACTCGCACCTGGGACAAGCAGTGCTAAAACATTTTGTTTCTCGGTTCCTTCTATCAACCTAGCATCATCTTCTGGTAATACTTGCTATGCAAAGCATGTGATTCTAAGCAGATCCACAAGGCTCAGAAGACAAATGTTACATACCTGTAATAGTCTTTCTGATGCTTGTATCTGCTTAGATTCACATGTGCCCACCCAGCCTTCCCTCGACCAGCAGTACATTGACAACATGTATGTTATGTGAGATTTTTCAAGCAATTCTTCACATTCACATTTCACTATATACTTTATGCAACCTCAGGTCAGAAAAAATAATCTGAGGACCTCGACCCGTGAGGGATTGTGGGTACAGTACATGTCATAGTAGGGATAGTATTACAGTCGCACCCAGCCAACATCCCTTTTCGAAATTGAAAACGCTATGATGTAATACTCCACACCAACCACCAGATTTCATCCTATGCAAAGCATGTGAATCTAAGCAGATACAGGCACCAGAAAGACGATTACAGGTATCTAATATTTCTCTTATTGTGTGTTGGGTGATAGTATCACCTGCTTGTTTAATTTATTAGTATGTGTTTATGTCCTAGAGTAAATAAAGTATTTTTATACTTTCCTGTCTAACTTAAATTATTGTGTGCTTCACTGTATGGACTCATTTTGGACCCCTGACGCCACACCAATCTCCTGAGAATAGCCTTGACTGCTCTCCTTTGCTACCTTGATTGGGATTTGGCTAACCTAGCAGAGTTCCACTGTTCACCAACTAAGGTGGCCTCCTAGATCTGTCCACCAGGCAGATTCTAGAATCCCATCATAACAGTTAGGAATACAAGAGTGGTATCAATTTTTGTTGCGTGCTTGGGGCTGAGGGAATGAATGAGGATACTTTAGAAAGGAGAATGAAAGGGTGGTTGAGAGTAGACCGTGAAATAGCTAAGATGAGACACACAGAGAGGCAGACGTAGTGTGGGAAGGATTAAGTCAGGGTAAGTGAGAGAAGTGATAAAACCAGGAGGAGTGTTGGAAGGCAGAGAGAGTGTGTTGGTATATTGAAAGAGGAGAAACATTGAAAGACTGTTGCCTGAAATGATACAAAAGCGCAATCACACCATCTCTGATTTGGCCACTTAGAAGGTCCCTGAGAGAGTTTGATATATACGGCTACGGTATGGCCAGCTTAGAGAGTAGCTGTACCCTGGCTGTAGAGAAGCAGTATTTAAGACCTTATGAGAGTTGGGGAACCTTGGGCTAATGAGGTGGGAGCCCCCTACAAGATTATGGGAAGTCATACAGGGACCCCCCTTAGATTTGGAGCTTCAATATTGCCTTTTTCTTGAACGATTTTCTTTTTAATAAATTCTGAAAATGTATTTACTGGCCATGTGTCGTCTCGGGAGGTTAGCTCATGGGCAATGTGCTTGCCTTGGAAGCAAGATGACACGGAGCAACACGGGTTCGATCCCAGGTCCGCACTTAAAAACATCTGGGTATTAAGCGCGTTATAAATAACCTATCATATTATGTTAATTATTAAGAATTGTGCCACAACACCCAGCGCCAGATATCTCCCAAGTCTAAACCTTACTGCTCAGCCTACTCTGACCAGGTGTGAAAAAACCCTTGCTTATCCCTTAGGTTGGCCTTTCAGAATTTCTGCACCAATAGTGATTCTTAAAATCCCTTCTTATACTTGGAATCGGGCATCTCATGCATCGTTCTCTAAACGGGAATGTAGGATCAGTACCCATGTTTGGAGATTTAATAATCTGTTGTAACAAGGCAGGTTCATAAACTTCAGTTACCCCTATGTGGCAAAAGGCTGTATAATAAATTGAAATGTGTTTTAAATTCTCCTTAACCAAACCATTGCTGCGTGCATTTTTAAAGCAACAATACAGTATTGAGGCTAAATTGGAAATGGACGAAAAAAGTTGTATTTTGGCTTTACTTGTGCTTTCCTTCTTTCATTGCCTATCACGAAGATTTTGCAGTTGCTTGTCTATTGGATGTGAATAGACATCAAGGTAGTCGGCTACATAAATATATTTGGCGATTGCCTTCATAATGAATTTAGATGGGCTTGGGGTTTCACGGGAGGTAAATACGAGGTTCCCCAGAACCTCTCCTCATCTTGATGTTCTTTCATGGCATCACAAGGGGATACTGTTCAACGCTCCCTACAAATATATATATGCAGTCTAGAGAAATGCAGCCCTGCACCCAAATGTGAAAGTCATTTTGATCAGTGATCATCTTAATGTCCTTCATGAGGACTGGCTTAGGGACTGTTGTTGTGATTGCAGACTGCAAAAGTAGCACTTCGTAGCGGAGTGTACTGAGTGTGTTTCCTGTGCCTGCCGTGTCCTTTTGGCAAGTCTTTCTGCCATTGCCATTGAGGAAAAGGAGGAGTTTTCCACAAAACACCCGTCCCGAGCGGAGCGTATTGAGTGTGTTTCCTTTGTTCCCTGGTGGTCCGTGGAGACGTGGACACGGACGTGGAGGAGTAGTGAGGAGCAGCAACACACACTACCCCATCTTGGAAATTGGCGAGCGGGTAAGAGTGGGCTAGCGCAGTTTGAAAATAGCTGTGGTTGTATGTGAGGCCGAGAGTCCAAAGAATGAGGTCAGTGACAATGGCGAACACCTGCGCCCAAGCGAAGCGAAGCGTGTCTTCTGGAAATGCTAATGCTAATGCAAATGTATTTATCCTGCACACAGAAGCGAGGATCCCGCAAGTGGAAAACAGAGACACGGCCACGGCGGCCCCCCTCCCCCCACTAATACCGCAATCTTCATCCATAACCCCTGGTGGTACAGAATTAACCAGTAGGGAGCAGGGAGGAGGTGTAGGATCAAACAGAGCTGCAACCGAAGTATGTGATGGAAGTGGGGTTAAGGAAAGCACAAGTAAGCTGGGCAGTGTGAATGAGGAAGAAGTGGTTGTGTGGGGTGATGAAGTCGCTGTGAATGAGCAACAAACACTCACATCCATCACAACCCGAGGATCTGGTGGTAAAAGAGATATCGGCGATGGTGGCGAGTGACAATGCAGGCGCAGTGAAGGAAAGATGCGTTGTAATGGTACATCGCACACCGGTGCTGAGTAACATCGCCCCTGCCCCCTCCCTTCAGTGCTCATGTCTCTCTCAGCCCGATCTGTGCGTCAGACATTGTGTTGATCTACTGGGTGAAACTGAATCTTTTGCGAGGGGTACAGCTGCTCGCTGTGCCCCGACAGGTGTTCATCTGACTCACAATGTTAGTGCAAAGCATATGGAGGAAATGCTTAAAGACAGGAAATGGGATTCAATTCCGGAAAAAGTTCAGGTCAGTGACGCTGGAAATCATACCCAACCAGCGGCAGCGATAAATGACAAGGAAAGCCCTATAGAGGAGCAAGTACCATTGAGCCTCATACAAGTGAGGCCGGAGGTAACCGTCCCAAGGATGGCGAGTTGCTACAAGGATCCGCTATCTTCAACATGTTCATAGACTATGGAGAATATACCAAACTCAGGGCTTTCTTTAAAAATGTTGGCATGGACTATAGTTGCAGCAATGCATAAACCAGAACCTACAACTCTAAATACAGCACACATGTCTGCTTCACTACCATTCCAGAATGAAATTGAGGGTTCAAATTCCGCTCTTCAAATAATGATGAAGACTACAAACCCGGGAGAGACAATGCGAGAGATAAATGAGGACTGGACAAAACCTGAGGTCCGGGTGGAAGGAACTACTGAACTCAATTCTCCTAAGATAATACGCCGAAGAGACTCCTTGGGGATCGCTGATCAACTGTTGAAAGATCTGGCAGCGATGAATTCCAAAATAGTCCAACCACGAAAGCCCCTCAGAGTAAACTCAAGTGAGAAAACAACGCCACAAGGTCGGTGGCTATCAAACAAGGATCGGAACATTGCTGACGTCTTGAGACTTGAAGCAAATACACCAACGTTTGAGTTGAGAAATTATGAAATTACAGTTTCTCAAAAGAGGGGCGGAAGAAACATAAGCTTTGATAGCGAAACAGAAGGCTCGTCCTAACGATTCAAAGGGAGATTAGGTGAGTTAGGATCCCCTCTGCTCAAATGCCCAAGTGAGCACATTGAGAGCCAGTCATCCTCTGAGTCGGAGTGAGAGGTCAAGACATCTTGTGCACACAAAGCGAGACGCCAGTCGAGTCAAGGATCAAATTCTAGCGAAGTGAAAATCTCTCAAAACATCGCTGCCCTTTTAGAGTTTGTTGTTGCAAAATTAACTCCGATCTTGATCTCAGCCACGACAATAGCTGTGGCGCCCTTGATGAAGTTGTATGAAAATTTAAATGAGAACTGCAGTGATCAAACTACGTTAATGGCACTAATCAACTCCAAAATCATTAAACTGGAAGCTGATCTAGTGGGAATGACAGCACATGTTGTTTTGACAAGAGGAGGCAATGAAATCTCTCTAACAGCCTTAAGAGTCTCTAAAGAACTCAGCAGAAGATAAGAGACTTGTGGCTGAAGTTACAAGACAGGCCTTGTCACTGCTACAAACTGAACGTAAGGACAAGGATGTCATGGCAGCCACAGGGCAGCCAAATAAAGAGCCCCCTCCAGTTGTGACATCGTTAGAATCGAGAATTGAGACTATCGGCGAGAAGCCACTCAACGATAATCAACCTAAAGAGAAAATTACGAAAAATAAGGAGGCTTCTCCACCTCAGAATTGCTGTTATGCCAATGAACTCACCATTAGCAAGGCGTCAAGTGTATCTCCCGAGAAAGGACTGAATGAAACGGGTATTCCCAGAAAAACGGGCTCCCAAGAAATTTCAATCGCCATGACGATACCAGCAAAAGCGAACCTAGGGATTACTCCTCAAAGTGAAAGAGAGAAAGAAAATGGTGTGAATTCTCCAATTATCGACCTGACTGACCCAGTTAAAAGCAATGCTCTCAGCACAGTGAATCCCGAGATCGGTGCTAAAGCTTGACCACCAAAAAAGAATGATGCAGAGTGGTTTGATATATTCGAAAACCGAAATCGCAAGTGAGCGGTGAAAAATCAAAGAAAAGTCCGAAAACAGATCAGAAGCAGAGCAATGGGAATAAAAAGACGAAACCTCCACAAGCCCAAAAGAACAAAAAGCCGAGGAGCTCAGCGAATTTCTTTAGAAATATCAAAGCACTGAATATTACAGTAAACAATACAGAGCAAATCACAACAAAAAACAAAAATAACAACAAAGATGCTGTGCCAGATGGGGAAAATTAAACTGTAGAATCGCATGTTGAGAATAAAGAAGTCCAGCCAGGACCAATCAATAAACCAAAGCCCAACAGTGCTCTCCCACTGATGTTGAAGAAGATGATTCTGAGGAATTGCAGAACCTGTCAATTTATAGTTCACCGGGTGATGAAGGTATAGAGAACAAAACTATATCTGAGGTAAATCAAACAAGTGTGGATGAAAGTGGCCATGGAGGGATCCCTGTTGATCTAACTGGACCATGGGTGCCAATAAAAGAACATGAGAAAGCACGAGACGATCATCCCAGAGGTAAGAGTGTTATCTTGGCCTCTATCCCCAGTGAAAACAAACCTGACGAAAGAAAAAGAAAGTATAAAACTTCAGGAAATTCAAGTCTTCTATACGCTTGAGGAGAAACGTGTGATAAGCATTATGAAAGTGAATAGTGAGGGTTGATCCCGGTAGTAGCACAGACCAAAACGAAGGACGCCCCATAAAATCGCAACCTAAACGCAGAGCCAGTGAAAGTGGTCCGGAGCTCTGCTTCAAAATTATATTTGGTGGAGAGCGAAAAGCCAAATAATTCCAACCGGCAGCAGCATCCCATCTCCAATTCCATCCTTAAGACTCCGGTAAGACTCCAACCTTACAGAACACTGGTGGAAAAGATCGAAGCCAGAAAAAATGATGTTCCACTTAATAGATACACCATATTACAGCTATTTCTAAAAATCCCAGCTCAAAAAAGTATAAAAAGTGCACATATCAATTGGGTCGAAATTATAACAGACGCAATCCAGAAATTTGTCCTGCTACACATCACGGACAAAAAAGATGTGGAACTGGTCATGATGTGCGAAAGGCAGTTGTGGGAAGCTGGCTACCAAATTTATGAGGTGGATAACGCACTGATGGGAGTTGTGCCTGATGATAAATTAAAGGAAAAAAAAGGGACAATAGAAAAAAGAAATGGATGTCCGGCGAATAGACCAGCAACAGCAGGTGTCAGCGATGAGGTGCAGAGAAATGATGACGCACAATCGAGGGCTGGTGATGTTAATTCTTCTTGCCCACTGAATGATACAAGGCTGAGTGAAATCAAAATAACTATAGAGAACCGGGAGGACCATAAATCGGGTAAGACTATGAATGAGGAGCCGAAGATCCAGGATGTCAAGGGAACAAAATGGGCATGGTTGGCAAAAAGTTTAAATGGTGCCACGAAGAGTTAATGCCAGGAGAAAGTGACAAAGCTAGTGATAGCCTCTTGGAATACGAGAGGCTTTTCCCATCACCTGAATGCTCCACTGGAAATTATATGAAATGCAGATTTGATATGCCTGCAAGAAACGTGACTTGCGAATACACCCTATGTTGAGGGCTTTGAAGTTGCAATAAATCCAGCTATTAGAATGACTAAAGGACGCCCAATGTCAGGCTAATTAACTCTAATTAAAAGAAAATGCGGTATGAGAATCAAATTGGCATTAAATATTTCACCCTTCGTGCAGAAAATTTGTGTAGAAACCAGCAAGCCAGTTTGAGCTGAAGGTGCAGGGGATTCACCTTCTAAATGTCTACTGGAACACAACGCCGAAAACGCACCAAAAATTTGAAGACGATCTCCTAGACGCAATCGACAACATCCGAATTGATGACCCGGAAGCTAGGTTGATCGTGTGTGGAGACTTCAATATGAAAATAATAGAACTTGACCAACAAAAAGCTCCTGCGAATTCCAAAGAAAGATATAACGGCGAATGCTGGTTAAAAGAAATGTCATACAGGAACCTGACAATGCTGAATGGAACAACGCAAGGAGATATCCCAGCCAAACCAACCTGGGAAAGAGATGGTAAAAAATCATTATTAGACTACATCTTTGTATCGTCCAACCTGGTGCAAGAAATAAGTGACCATAATATTGTGGTTATGGAATGGAAGATGAACAAACCCGCTCAGAGGAAACAATGGAGACAAGGAGTGTCGTTGGTTCCAGGGCGGAACAGATTGCGACTGAGAAATGCCGACATATTGGCGTTGACAGAAACTTTGAAACACTATCAAGAACAGGGTCGGTCTGAATTGATTGAATACCAACAGTTCTTGGAGATTTATAAAAGTCAAAAGGTCAACCATATGACCAAACCGGGGTTCAAAAATCACCAATACGATCCTGAGGTAGCGAGAAGAAAAAGAGAGTTGAGGAAACTCATAAGAAGAATTGGTGCTGTAAAACCAATGAAGGACAACAGTCAAGCTAAAAAGGCAAAGAATAAATACATCAATTGGTGCAAACGGCATCGGGCAATAATGGAACAACGAGATGCAGAACTAATGTTGAAGGCTCTAAAATGAAGTATCTAATTCCGAAAGGGCAATAATATCAAATATGGTACCTGAAAAAGAGTGGGCAAGTCACTATGAAAAATTATTAAAAAAGAGGAAAATCTCGAGTACCATACATTCTCAGTGGAGTGAACCCTGGGAAATTGAAATAGACAGAGAAGACATTTGTGCAACTATAAAAAAAGCAGTGCTTCGCGCGCAGCCGGTCCGGATGGTTTGTCGAATGCAGACTTAAGAGAACATCGACGAGTGGGTAGACTTCTGTGACATTTTGTTCCGCTCAATAATCAAAGAAGGTCGGATCCCTGTGTCATGGAAATCTGGGATAATCGTACCCATCTTTAAGAAAGGAACCCGCACGGACTTGGCTAATTATCGTCCAAAAGCCCACTTAGATGTAGTGGGCAAAGTGTTTGCAACACAACTATTGGCACAACTTACAGCATGGATCCGAAAGGAGGAGATTTACGATGACCGAGAATCTGGGTTCATCAAAGGTGTAGGCTGTGGCGTAAACTTACTAATGCTGAACCTGCTAAAAATTGATGCAATTAGATCTGGTCAAAAAAATATACCTTGCTTTCATTGACATGGCAAATGCGTTTGATGGAGTAGATAGAGAAACACTCTGGTGCAAACTCATGGAAAGAGGGTGTAATAAAAGCCTTATCCAAGCCATCAAAGAGCTATACTCAAACACTCACATCCAAGTTTGTTTGGACCGAGAAGGTAACTTAACAAACCCTATCACTACAGAGAGGGGTGTAAAACAAGGCTGCCCATTAGGGGCAACTTTGTTTAACTTCTATATATCAGAAGTAGGCACCGCTCTAGCAAACGTTGTCATTTCCACCGCGGATGAATGGATGTCCGATAAATCATATCATGTATGCTGACGACATGGTGATCTTAGACCGGACACCAATTGAATCTTCCTGGAAGATCTGGGATTGGAGATTAATGCCGCCAAATCTGAAATTTTGGTTCTAGAAAACAAGAGGAGGAAAATCCAATGGGTTTAGACAAGGTTGGTCGCTTGGTGCGAAAAAGCTGAACAAAGTCCCATACACAAGGTATCTGGGAACAAACATCAGCTCAAGTATTAACGATGCTCCGATGGTGAAAAAACTTCTAAACAATTGCAAACAACTGACTGCGCAGGGTATGATAATCCAAAAAAAATATGGAAAATATTCATGTGATCCAATAAGAAAATTCTACCAGAGCAAAGTCTCACCAATTCTAACCTATGGAGCTGAGAACATGTTTGGGTTGGAACACAAACTATGGTCACGATGTGAAGGAGGGACGCCAACTGCGAGTGTCCTGTTTGAAGTTGGGATGTCGTCGCTTAATGCCAGTATCACATGGAACAAGCTCTCTATTTAGAAAGACTTGTGACGAGGCAAATTTACCTCCGTTCAAAATTTTGAGAGAAGAGATGAATCCAAAGAAATCAGCGCTCAACGAATGAAAACAGTGCAAAGTGATCCTAAAGCAACTAGGAACAGACGAACAAACCCTTTGGGTTAATCTAGACTCAGTGAAAAAGAAATTGTTGGATCAGGATTGGATTGAAATAGCAGAGAAAAGATTGACCCATAAATCTATGCAAAATCAACCACCAGAAGCAAAAAAACGAAATACACTCCCAAATTACCTGAGGCTATCTCCATGCAAGCATTTGAGAAGGTTGTTCCTAAAGTTCCGATTAAATATCTTCGAAACAAAAGAAATTTTGAGTCATCGACGGATGATCCCGATAAACAATACAAAATGTAGACTGTGTGCAAAGGATGAGGAAAACTTAAAACATCTAATTTTGTTTTGCACGGACCTAAGGATCCAACGTGAGAATTGTCTGGGTAAAGTGAGGAGCTCATAACAGTCATAATGCCGATGAATGGTGGAAACATCTGCACATCGGGAAAGCAAAAAGCTGATGATTGGAACGATACAATTCCTGGAGCAAATCCAAATCCAATTAGAGTCAAGATCACCATAAACTTGTAACGATGCCTCTGAGTGCGAGAGGAAAGAGACTTGATGTTTTAAATGAGAGACTTGATGTTTTAAATGAAAGAATTATAAAATAGGTAACGGTCTACTTAATTTTTGAGGAAAGCAACATGTGATGAGCAGAATGATTAAGGAAAAGGTCTGATAAGAAAAATGAATGATTCTAGAGGATAGGAAAATGCCATGTGGACAAGTTTTCTTGTCGTTTTCTTTTTTCTATGTGTATTTATTTTCAAAAAGTTTGTATAAACTAAATGAAATACATTTTTTTTTTTAAAAAAAAAAGCAGCACTTCTGCCTCTGTGAGAAACAGTTACCTTACTCCAGAAAAGTGCTATCTTGGTATAGAATCTCTGTTGAATTTCAGTGCCTAGAGCCAGGATTCTCACTCCTGCCTGACTTCAAGATGGAAGATTGGTTATTTAATCCTTTGGCCACCGCCATGCATACATTAATTATGGGAAATTTGTCACAGGAACATAATATGCAGTAACAATTGATAAGCACTAATAGAATAGTTGATCCACTTGGGTTCAAGAGAGAATGTGAAATAACTGCTCACATTCTGAGCAAAGAGTGAGTCGTGGAATAACCAGCCTTGGTTTTATTGCCTGACCTGCCTAATCAAAAGTACTATAAAAGAATCTCAGGTTCTGCAGTAGGTGTTGGGAGACTTAGGAGCGAAGTGCATGAGGCAGAGAATAGCAACAAGGAGAACTGCTGTTGGGAGAACTAAAGACATACCTTTTCACTACCTGCACCAGTGGCTGTTGCAGGCATAAGCAATGCCTGGACTACCAGAATATATTTTCCTGCCCAGGGGGATGCTCTCACCTGAGGGAGAAACTGTAACAATTCTTCAACTTTAGAGGGTGCACTTGGCCCAGGTAGACTGCTCTTGGGCTGGGTGCGGGGCTCGCAGGGAGCTTGGGTGGTAGGAGGGTTTTGATAATATCGCAGCTTAACTAAGATCGTAAGTAAGCAAGAGAAATTGTTGCTGGCAGGAGTGCCAAGAAGAAAACCAGATACTTTAACCCTAGGACCATTGGTACGGAAACCCCAGGAAAATCCCAGATGCCCATAGCTAGGTAATTGAGACAATTTGAGTTGCCCTACCCTGTCATCATGACCAGCAGCCTTTCATCCAATAACCCAAATAGGACATGAAGCAGCAACGGTAGAAACAGGCTTGTTTCCATACATCTGCACAGAAACTGGTTGGTAAACTGGCATATTACGCCCGTCCCAAAAATGTGTTCAAGGACAGGAGCCTCAGGGTTTTTATAGGGTATTGCACTATGAGCCTCGTACAGAAAAGTCAGTTATGTTGCATTTGGCCATCTCATTAATAATGAACTTCAAAAGTGTGCATCCTCTGGCTTTGGAGGGCATGACTCGCAGCACTGTTGAAGCCCTACATAATTCGGCTTGCCTACACACATGATATAGCATTTATAGCACGCCTTTACACAAGTGTTTCTAGGCGCGACAATACAAGGAGTGGTAAACAAATGGAGGACAAAACAACAATCTTACTAGGCCTTGTGTCATTCAGATCGCGCAAGTGCAGGCAAGATGAAAGTGGAGAAGTGCCTGGGAGAGGGCAAGGGGGAAGTGCAGGTAAATCAATAAGTGCAGCCAGCAGGTGGCTCGTAAGTGCAGTGGGAAGGGACTGCAGGGTTGGAGGAACAGACCCTTAAGTGCTGGGGGAGTCCAGAGGCAGTGCAATGGCAACTGGGCAGGGCATGCAAGAGCCTGGGTCAGAGTTCAAAGCGTATCCAGGTGACCAGTGCACGGAGCAGTCGGGTACATCCGCAGGGGAGAGGAAGAGAGAAAGCGGAAGCAAAAAGTGAGTTGCTTCCAGAACTGGAGGTGGTTCTGAGAGAGTGAGAGTGTGTGAGAGAGTGAAAGAAAAAATGAATATATGTATCTCTCTCAAAACCAGGCCATGGACTGATTGGTGATACCCAGTCTATCACAGAGGCGTTTGAGCAGGATGGCATGGTTGACTGAGTCGAAAGCAGAGGATAGATTGAGGATGAGGACAGAAGGGAGATTAGTGTCAAGACTGCAGAGCCGGTCTTCATGGGTGTTCAGGAGAGCAGCTTCTGTGCTTCTTGCGCCTCTGAAGCCAGACTGGTGGTTGTGGTGGCAACCAACAGTTTCAACGTGAAGATTAAGCTGGGATATGGCCAGCTTTTCCAAGAGTTTGCCCAGGAAAGGAGTGATGGAGTGCGTTAGCTGGAGAGGAAGGATCGGCTGAGGGCTTCTTCAGAAGGGCGTGCTTAAGGGGGAGGGGAAAGTTCCAGTGGCAAAGGAGTGATTGCAGAAATTGGCCATTGCTGGAGAAAGGGTGTTGATGTAGTCCTTGATGGTTCTGCATGAACAGGGGAGAACCTGCTTTGGCAAGATTTTCATAGATCGGAATTGTCTAGAAACATTGTCAGGGGTGAACAGAGGAAAGCAGGAGGAGAGACGCATCAGACTGGCCATGAGTGATAGATGAAGAGGAAGAAGAGGTAGAGGAAAAGAGGGTGGACAGGATGTCCTGAGTTTTAGTGATGAGACGAGAAGCCAAGGTCGTGCAGGGGGCCTGGGAGGGAACAGGAGAGGTAGAGACTGCAGCAGGATTGGCTAGCTCCTTGCAGATTTTGAAAAGTTCAGTCTCAGCTAACACACGCTTCATGGGTTGGATGACCGAGAAGGTAGGTGGCAGTGCCTGAGTTGGCTTCGCCTGAGGGGTAGAGAGAGGTGGGAGGAAAGGAGAAAGTGATCACTCCAAGACAGAGGAAGGGTGAGAGGGTTAGAGAGGGGCAGGTCTAAGGAGATCAGAATATCCAGAGTGTTCCCTGCATAGTGAGTCAGGCCAGAGGGAAGAATAGAAGGAGAGAGTCGCAGAGGTTGTGAAAGAGTCCTGAAGAAGGACTAGTAGCATCCTGGTGGATGTTGAAGCCTCCGAGGATGAGAAGTTGAGAGGAAAAGGCAAGGAGGGAGGAGAGGTCAGCCCACTCGGAGAGGAAGAGGGAGGGAGGGAGGGAGGGAGGCTTGGCCAGGCGGCCTGTAGATAGTGGCCGCAGTGAGAGAGGCCAGGGGAGATAGAGAGCCTGCAGATCAGGCATTCAAAGGAGAAGTAGTCCTTCGTTGGAATGGTAGAAGCAGGGATTCACTCAGGGAAAATCCGTATTGGCCCAATCCACCTATTCGGGGCCAATCAGCCGGCCCTCTTTCTAACGATCCTCAGCACAAGGATCTTTTTCCTTCACACAGGACCTCCGAGGGGCAGGAGCCCTCTACACTGCAGGCGCAGTGGGTTAGTCCTCCAGCTGAGCCCATCCATGCAATGGTAGGCGCCCTGCCTATTTTCCAGCCCCTTTTCTGCCCCTTTTAAAAGAAAATATTCTGCCATGAAAAGTGCATTATCCATGCCCATAAATATCAGTAGCACAACATTTGTTTTAAATACAAAAACAAGCTACAAAGTGCAATTTGAGCACTTCTCTCGAGTCTCCATTGGAACACACGAATCGTTCCTATTGCATCATGGCCGCCGACTACCTTTCTGCTGCTACAGCGACCACATGACCTGCATCTGTGTCCCTATTGGCCCAATCCACCAATTCAGGGCCAATCCTCAGCCTAAGGATCCTTAGCACAAGGATCGTTTTCCTGTCTCGAGCCTGTCCGAGGCGACGGAGGCCAGAGCCAAGGACCCTGCCTGTATTTAACCAGCCCTGACTACCTGCTTACACCCTGGTAAGCTTGCAAACCCCCCTACCATCGTAAGACATTGCTGACTATCGTCCATCTCCACTAACTGATTAGATGCTCAACAGAATCTTTGGGCAGCTGTTACACTATTAGCCTTGACCCGCTTTCCATCCTTGTAATTCTATCCCTGCATCCACATGTCCCATGTCAGTGACCCCAGCCTCGCTTATGGCATCGATTACTAATGCCCTTTGTGACCCTTGATACATGTGAGTCTTTATTTGATACACTGCATGCCTATTCTCAGCCTAATGTATTGCACTGTGCCCTACGTAAAGCTCAGCTATATTGAACTGCATTATGCCTGCCCAAGTTGCCTCCAGCTCACATGTTGCCTACCACTTGACTGCTGCACCTAGCTCATATGTGCCCACTGCCTCTCGTACTAGTTCAGTGTGCCCATTACATTGTTGCACCTAGTGCTTATGTGCCTATTAGATTGCTATAGTTACTTCATACGTGCCCATTGATTGCTGCACCTAGATCATATGTGCCCATTGATTGCTGCACCTAATTGCACTTTTAGCCTAAACTGTGATTTTTAAACTTACTCCTGTTGCTAAAATTGCTCCTACCTGTTTGCACATTGCATTTTTAGCCCAAACTGTGATTTTTGAATTTAGATGGACCCTGCTGCTATAATAGTTTTTACCTGTTTGCACATTGCATTTCTAAACTGTGATTTCTGAACTTAGGTGAACTCCTGTTGCTATAATTGTTCCTACCTGTTTGCACATTGCATGTTTAGCCTAAACTGTGATTTTTGAATTTAGATGGACCCAGCCGCTGTAATTGCTTCTACCTGTTTGCACACTTCTTTTTTAGCCTATACTGTGATTTTTGAACTTGGGTGAACCCCTGCTGCTAAAATTACCTCTTTGAGCACGTTGCCAACGCTGCCCATATCATACCCATCCTGCCGCACTTACGCACTTTACCTATGTATGCTAACACGTGCTGTCTCTTTGCCTGCCTCATAGCGCTGCGACTAACGCACCGCTATCTGCTTGCCCACCCTAAACACAGGCATTAGCGCCCATTCTGAGCTTGCTCCTTCTATATGGTACCCCTACCATTAGCTAGCCCACCTCCACATAAATTATGTATTTGCCAGCTACTTATACAGTCCTACTGAGGACTATCCTACACTTACTCATCACAATAGATGTCAACATGCCTCACTCTCTGCTCTCTTTGGCGTCTGAGACACCCCCGAATGATCCCAAAAACTTAAATGATATGATCACTAGACCATGCAATCTCTCCCAAAGAAACCTCAAACTTCGTGCCAGACTCCCCAAAATGTACAAACCCACAGCCAAATCTCTAGACCTCCTCTCTAACAACCTGTCTAGAAACCTAAGAAGTGTCCAGCCTAATACCAAAATATCTCTGCACAACTCGACTAACACTCAGCACCCACTCCAGCTCAACAGCTGACTCTCTCGAGACCCTACCACCTGCCCAAAACCCCCCGACAACACTGCGTTACCACCCACTGAGCCCACACTGCCAGGTATAAGAGGAGCCTTAATAAATGCCCGGTCTCTGGTGGCACATGCCACAGAAATAGCCGACCTTATTACAACTGAAAAAAATGGACTTCCTCGCCATTATGGAATCCTGGCTGCATTCAGCAGCCGGCCCAGCAATTATGCTAGCTGTTCCTGAGGACTACACTCTTTTAAGAATCCTCTCGAGGCGGTGGCCTAGCCATAATTGTAAAAACTAGCCTAGCACTGAGACTTGCTCCTCCACTAAAGGTAGACTCTTGCGAACTCCTGACCGCCAAACTAACTACCTCAGCTACTCAAACCATATCTATCCACCTTATCTACAGACCTCCAGGCCCTCTAGGATCCTTTGAAGAAGATCTCACTAACACCCTTTCGGATAACCTCAAAAATACATGGCCAAGTCTTCTCCTAGGAGATTTTAATCTTGGCTACAAAGACCCCTCAGATCCCAATGCCACACAAGTCAACAATTCCATCGAGGAATTGGGCTTCGCCCAAAAGGTAACGGGCGCCACTCACACTAAGGGCAGAAGCCTTGATTGGATAGCGGAACACCATTGTGTAACGTCCATTAATGCCATAACACCCCTGCCTTGGTCTGACCACCACCTGATCTCTTTCACCCTTGAAGTCGCAGCCCCCTATCATACCATATCATATGGGTTCAGGGAACTGCCCCTGTCGAGGGGGGAGTGGGGGCGGAGACATCTCTCAGCTGCGTGCAGAAGTCCTACCAGGGTGTTTGCTAGAGCCAGTCTTGCCTCAGAGGCAGGATGAGGGAGTTGTAAGGGCCCCAGTCTCAGATATATATACATGCTCCAAGGTCTCCAGTTGCCAGACATCCTGGCTGTGACAGAGAATTATGAAACCAACGGCTAAAAGACCCCCAAAGAACCGGGTGGACATCATGAAACCATGGTGGATCCGCGTTGTGAAATGGGGTGGAGCTAAATTAGCATTTCATTTGTTTCCTTGTATGACGGGGCTGCTGGGGAAAAGTCTGAGATTGGCCAACAGGAGAATGAGAGCTCCAACCAATGGGAGGTAAAGGAGATTGTGGCACCCTATACCAAGCGCTATAAAAGTAGGAATATTAAGTGTGGGTTGTACGGATGAGGAGCAGACCAACAGACAAGGCGGTGGAAGGCCAGTGGAGTGGAACGTGGAGGAGAATACATGAGAGAGTGTTGAAGGTGAGGTATTTGTTGGTGAGAGAAAGTGGTGCGTGAGTGTGAGACTCTTTGGTGAGTGAGTCTGCGAGGGAGTGGTGTAGTATGTGAAACTGAGTGGGAAAGGTGACTAGGAGAGTGAAAGGAGGATGAGTGCGAGAGATGAAGGGGTGGCACATAGTGGAGAGTGGATGGTAGGGTTGTAGTAAGGAGTAAATATTTGTAGCTGCCAGACCCTATCTAAACTACCTGCGGCGTTCCACAGGGATCTTGTGTATCTCCAAAGATGTGCAATATATTTACAAAGTCCTTATTTGATAAACTGGGCAGGCTGGGTGTCACCTACACTTAATATGCAGATGACATCCAGATCCTCATACCCTTCTCGGGGCAGCTTTGGTAAATAAAATCTACCTCCACAAAACAGAGATCCTGATTCTTGGAACAGATGCCAACCTAAACTCCAACTATAGTGCCTTTAACATTGATGGAAATATAATTAAGGTAGTAAAAGAAGTGAAAACCATAGGCTTCTGCCTTGACTCCACACTAACCCTAAGTAAACAAGTAAATTCCATGGCATCAGCCTCGGCCTACACGTTTAAGTTAATCAGGGCTTGCAGGCTGTTATTATCCAAAGCTAGCTGCATTATCCCTGCTAACGCCTTGATACTCTCGAAATTGGATTGTTGTAACGCCTTATACTTAGGTGCTAACAAAAATATTCTAAACAAAATTCAAATCTTACAGAACAACGAGCTAAGAACTGCTCTTAATATTGCTAATAGAGAACATGTTTCAGAACTAAGAAGAGAACACCATTGGCTGAAGATAAACAGACTCCTGCTCAAAACTGTTTCCCTGACCTTCAAATGCCTCAACAATGCAGCACCTCCGTACCTAACTGAGAAAATAGTCAGGAAAGCCTCCACTCGCCCCTCTAGAACTGCAAACCTGTTCTGCCTGAGCATACCTAGATTTAAATTGAAAAAATCTGGGGGTAATAGTTTCCCAGTTAAAGCTGCTCAGTCCTGGAACGCATTGCCACTGTCACCTAGAGTGGACCAACCTTTCCTTAGTTTTAGACACAGTACCTTGAACTGGTTGCGCTCCAACGACATTTGATCCAGTTGTACCTGACTCATGTGGTATGTTCCACGTACCTTACTATGTCGCTCTTACTGTATAATTTTGCACTTCGTACTGTATAATACTGTTGTCACATGCGACATACTATGTAACCTAAGCCTAAAGTATTCTTGTATTCGTTGTGCCCAGTTACCTCCAGGTTCGGTGCACCATACAAATAAACAAACAAACAAATGGAAAGTGTTAGGGAGATGTATCATTCTTATGCTTCACCCCTCTTAGTGAGACCCTC
The DNA here is from genome assembly GCF_040938575.1 of Ambystoma mexicanum. Lineage (NCBI taxonomy): Eukaryota > Metazoa > Chordata > Amphibia > Caudata > Ambystomatidae > Ambystoma > Ambystoma mexicanum. The sequence goes on from NC_090933.1 coordinate 513,315,905, forward strand.
AGCACTTTTTGCTGGACTTCTGGAACTTTTTCTTTAAATCCTGAATGAGTGGAGACTTTTTCCACTCATTCATTTTTATGGGCTCTGTCTTTTGAAACTCTACTCTTGTATTCTACCTGTCCGTGTTGCTGGGGACTCTTAGGGTCCACTTTTGAGATCATTTTTCTTATCCTCTAGTAACTACAGTTCGGGATAGAGAGGTACTTAGTATCTCTCTAAAACTTTATAGTCTGAGAGGTTGGGCACACACCATCTTATGTGGAGTCCCAAATTGATACCTAGTATTCCCATTCTCCCTGCCCCTGTGACTTTTTAGTCACATAGACAATCTCTTAATTATGGTTGGTGGCAGTGGACGTGTACTACCAACTATTGTGTAATTTCTATACCGCAGGCTATGTCCATAGTCTTGGTAGTGCACAATAGGGGCACCCAAGTACCAAGTTGGGAGCCTCTCTTCTTTATTTTACCATTACTAGCATGGTTGTTCTTTGTCAGCCCTTCTACCATTCTGGAGGGGTAGGCCTGTTTGTGTATTTTGCCTTTGGCGGAAACTCTTGGGTGTCCCCGCCTAGGCTCCAGAGTGTCTGGGCAGGCAGAAGTGGTGTAGGAGTTTTCCAATCCCCGGTCCTTTGTCTGCCAGAGTGCCTGAATAGGATCAGCTCCCACAGGGAGTCTGGCTGTCCTGATTTGACAGCCAAATTCCCCTTTCTGTAAAATGCAGAGTGTGTGCTTCTGGAGTGAAAAGCAAGTTGACCACTGGAAGATGAAGTAACCGAGGACGACCAGAGATGCCTGCCGACCCTTTGCAACACCGTGAAGCGACCAATGCTGTTCTGACTGCGTTTTCTGTGCGGGAGAGGAGCTCTCGAGAGGACGACTCCGTCCCTTTCGCTCGTGGGAACTACCAGTCCCAAGACAAACTTTGAATTGATCCATCTCTCGAGGTCCTAGTTTTCCAGAGCTGCGGAACCCCAATGCCAGGAGATTTGCTGCCCATTTATTTCGAGTGCATCTTTGTGGAAGACCAAATCTGCCCAAATCTTTGCTGAGCCCTAAAGGACACTCCAGAGCCCCTTACCAGAGTGTGGGACTGTAATAATCGAAGAAGATTGTCCGGGCGACCCTCATTCTTTGATGCTGCTGCAGAAAAGGCACCAACACCACAGAGTGAACCAAAAAGTTGCAGAAAATTGTGCCCGAGGTCCTCCCTCAAGACTGTTGCTGAGAGATCCTGTCCAGTGTCCTGCCTTTAGGTATCAGACCAAGGAATCCAGAGGTCTGGTCCAGAGCTGCAACATTGCGGAGGATCCAGTGCAAACATTTTCTTCTAACCTAAGGTACTGTGGGGAAAAAGGTATCGCTTACCTGATTCGAGAAAGTTGCTCCAATAAGTTGGAGTGCATGTAGGTGTCCAGGTCAACCACCTCTTACCTCTGACTCAAGCTGCTGCTTGTGTCCCTTTAAAAGGTCCTTTCTCAGGGTCTCCAACATTGGTTTAGCCTTCTTGTATCGTCTTGCCTTGCGACTAGAAAGTATCCACAGGAACCTTTGATTTCTTCTGCTTGGCAAGACTTTAACCCGATACAAACTGCCTTTTAGCTAGGGTTGCGTTTTTGACTTTAAAGGACTGACTGTGCTGTGAAACTGCCTCTACCACCTGAAGCTCTACTAGGATAACACTAACCAACTGTTTACCTCCCCAAAAATCACTGTTATATGTGTATGCGGACAAAATATAATTACTGTATTATTTTGTTGGTGCACAGTATTAACGATATAGCTGTCAAACTCCTGTAACAGTTGTATGCGTTCAACAACTACCAGCTAGGAAGTGACTATTTGAAAGTATTCAAAAGTATTCCTTTGTGTGCTGGTTTAATGTATTTAATAGTGAATCTTGTGTAAATTTAATAAATATATATTTTAATATACATTTAAGTGTTTCTTTGATGTACCTTATTTACAGGGTACAATGTACTTACTTACAGCTCACATCTTCCTCTTAAGATAAGCCTGACTGCGCTGCCACTCTACCAAGGTCCTGAGTTAGTACAGACTGATACTAAGAGTTGGGGGATCTACAACCAATGGGATATGCGTACTAAGGTCTTACCATCAAGTAGGACTTTAGGAAAATTCCCCTGACAGAAAGCTCCTTTCCTAACCCCACTGTGTCTGACTCCACAATGGCCTTGTTAAAAGGGACGGGTCTACCTGCACCCATCATATCCATGGTGCCTTGAGGCGAGCTTGTACTCGCAGGGAATATGGCTGAGTGGAAGGAGTCACCACTTTACATCGAATGAAGGGAACAGAGGCAGTGAGGGTGCTTGGCCAGGGAGGGTGTGTCGAGAGAAAGCACTGTTGAGTAAATGGCAGTTTGAAGATAGCGTAATGAGCAAGTGGCTGCAGAAAGGTATTCCGATGGGAAGAGGAAATAAAGGTGGTTGGCAGAGGAGAGGCAATGCTGGAGGAAGGAGGGAAGAACAGGAGATTTCAGGAGGCATAGAAGGTAATGAGACAACACCAGGAAAAGAGAAAGGTGGTGAAGTATTGTAAAGAGGCAGCAAGGAAGTAAGAGTTGGAGGAGTTTGGAGTCAGAAAACAGTTGACAGGAGGAAGGTGGGATATCCTAGGGAAAGGCGAGGTTAGATTAAAAGGAAAATGTGGAGAATAAAAAGGGACATGTGGGAGAGGAGATGTTTCTTATGGCTACAGGGTGTGAGTGGACGAGTGGAGGTACGAGTATGTGGCTACGTGTATAGGTGGGAAGGAGAAGCCAGTAGGAGGATGTAGAGTTACGTTTAGAAATGAGCACCTTGAGATCAGTCACGAAGCCCAAGCAGAAATGGTGGTGAGGAACCAGAGGCAGGCCCTTTTCCTCCTGAAAAGGTTGGAATTTAAGGTTGGGTGAAGGAAAGGCTTACACACTTACATACTTGTCACAAGGTTGCAGGTGAGAGAATCCTTTTGAGACACTAGACCCAGGTTTTGGACTAATCCCCTTTCCGCTCCCTCTTCTAACCAGGCTGGTTAACCTTCCTTGTTACCATATCAACATTTGTGAGCCTTGAATGGAATTGCTGGAGGTGGAGAAATCACTCTCTCTGCCCCGATGTTGCAGGGCCTCTTTGAAAGCAAGCTGCTGGAGAGAATTACGTGCATCTGTAGAGACTGGCGTGAGGGGTGGAGGGGTGGATCTCCATCAGAGTGATCTAGAGGGAGTGCAAATGCAATCACCAGCAGAAAGGCAGTGGGCTAGGGAAACGGAACTCGCAACAACGAGAGACCTGCAGAGTAGTTTATAGACACCTGTTCCACACTCCTCTAGAAGCATTGTGGACAATTAATAAACAAACAAGGAACCAGCTGTTTCTCTCCTCATGGAGCTCAACCTATCAACCCATCCACGGTCCATGGACCAAATAAAGAACGAGTCTGAGGTTTCTGAAAAAATAAATGTAATACAATACTATTTTATTAGAATACAATGTGAAATTAAATTTAAAAAGGAATATAGAACATATAAAACATAGTGCACTTTTACTAAAACATCCAATACAAAACCACAAAATATGCTTTAAATCAGTTTAAAATGAGATATAAAAAAACGGAAAATAAACAACAACCTGCCTAGGTGTCACCTATACACTTAACAAAAAAGGTTCCTGCCTATACAAATCTACATGAAAACACACACAAAAAAATGTTTTCTTTGTTGTATAGTACTGTTTTGGTAGGTAGCACCTCCAAGCAACCACTACTCTGTTATTTTGGAGTTGTGTAATGTATCACATCCCTATTAATTGTCTACCCTTTGAAAAAACTGCTACCAGGGTGACTGTAGCAACTGAATTGGCAAATTCACACTGCACCCTACAATCTACAGGTGCTTAAATGCCCAACATGTTTCGTTCACAATACGTATGGAAAAACATTTGGAGAACTTCATAAGGGGATCCAAAACCACTCGCACTATACACAGTGGTTAAACAAAATAAGACACGTTGAAAAAAACTTTCACAGAAGCTGAAGTACGCTTCAAAATCCAGGTTGCTTCCAAAATGATGATCTTTAGTATATGCAACCAATTTCAGTTTTGCCAGTACAAATACTGCTCAATTACGGTGAAGAAGGGAACATCTTGATTTAGACGTTTAAACACACTCCTCCGGGGAGAAAAGCGTTCATCCCGACTATTTAACGGACCAACAGAATCTGGTCGTGCTACGGACTGCAAATTGTCAAGTGTTTTGCTTCTTAGACGCACGGGTCCGCGTTCAGCACTCAGCTGTACCCCGAAGAGGGAGACCTTGTAACTGCTATCACTCGTACCCGCTCTCCGCACCGTATGGTTCCAGAGAAACACCCGGAATGTAAAACGGAACACCATGATGTAATTGATGATGAATGGGCAAGAGCGGAGAGCTCAAATAACATCGAGAGTAATGCCTCCACAACAACCGTGGCAACAGTCGACTGTAGGCATGAAAGAGGAGAGGGTGGAAGAACAACAAGTAACCAACTACCAGTGGAGCAGGCTGAAGTAGGAACCAGCAAAAACGTGGGTTTACCCACGAAAGAGTGTGCCTATGGAGAACCCAACACCCAGAAAGAGTTCTGACAGATCAATAGCGACTTCTAGTAACAAACTGGCGCCTGAAGATAAGAGAATGTTCATGGACTCAAACGGCGCTGAAAAAGGAAACTTACAATGTCAGGAACCAAAATTAGGTAATGCCAGGGTCATTAGGCAGCTAGGACTCATCTTGAAGCGTATACTCCACTTTGAAGATGGATTGATCCTTAACAGAGCCAATGTAATACGGCTTTTACATCATATCCCGGCATTAAGATTAATTACCACTGACAACCTCGCCATTGTGGAATTTGTCAACAAGGATTGTACAGACAAAGTGATCTTACACCTGGTGTCAAACTTGCTGAGACAACTGCTTCTGGAGGAAGCGCCTCAACTAAGGCCAAAGGGCTTTGATCTCCAAGAAAGTGTTGAAATACTAAAAATGTAAGAACAAGAAAGAAAATATTTGCATAGGCAAAGAGTCCAAACCCTTCAGGGGACATAGATTGGCACTGAGAAAAAGTGACAACAATGGCAACCGGAGTTCAAATATCAGAAATACAAGAGAAGGTGAGGAAAACGAAGCAGTAAGATGGAAATGGTTGAAAAACCTTATTGCTGATAAAATGGATACCCAATAACATAAAGAAACGGAAAGTGTTGGCTCATGGTGCCTCAAAAGTTGGAATACAGGAGGCTTTAGCCACCTTTTTACCACAGGAGAATTACAAAGGGAGAACTTGAAAGTGTTGTCTTTACAAGAGACTTGGTTGTCGCAACCACCTACTTTGGAAGGATACGTGGTGTTATTAAATCCAGCCACAAAAGGACCAAGACGAAGACCCAAGTCAGGCCTTTTAGTGGCAATCAAAAACGATTTAAACTGGAGAGTGCTGGAGTCTAGGAACTCATCCCCATTTATCCAGATGGTGGTGATACAATTAGACAAAAGGACGCTAGAGTATTGATTTTGATAAATATATACTGGAATCCAGCAAATCCCTCAAATGAAACTCTCCCGGAAGAAGTAGCAGCCTTATTGGATGAACAGAGAGAGAAGTGGTCAGTTCCGCTTTACATACTGGTTGGTGACCTATTTTGCACCTGTGTGAACAAAGAAAATCAGGCAATATAACACGATTTAGCCAGAGCAACATCAAAGGAAAAAAAGAGGAGTAAGGTGGAGTAAAATGCTACTATCAAGAGATTGTGTAATACTAAATGTGAAGGTTCAACGGGATGTGCCGGCTCAACCTACATGGAAGGGGATGCAATCAGCGGAAACTCTGGACTATATTTGTACATCAAGTAATCTGTCGGAGAACATCCAAACAATGGAAGTAATAACGACGACAGCAAGGATCATAACTTGATGAAACTTACTTGTAAGTACATCAGTAACAATAAGACCAGCACTTACAACCAAGACATAATGACAGTCCAACGAGGAACAAAACTAAGGATTCGACCAGATAACATCAAAGGGTTAAATCTAAAACTAAAGGGTCTGATTGCGTCTCTTTAAACCCAACAGGAAACACAAAGGATTTACTATACACCGCTTTTTAAAGCTTTTAGCTTAGAAGGGAAAAATGGGAATAAACAACCAACAAAAAAGCATCGCCATTTATACGACAGAATGGTATGGAAAAGGAAAAGAGACCCAAGGAAAAACATCACACGTTTAAAGAAGAACCGATCCCCTGACATTAGCAAGGAGATACATAAGTTGAAACAGGGCTATCACAACTGGCTTCACTTACATAAGCAAACCCTGTTAAATCAAGATTAAAAAAACACAGCAGAAATCTGGTTGATTATTAACGAAACATATGCACCCGAATTGGCCTCCTGGTCGAACCCTATAAGTGCTACTACATGGTGTGAGTGCTACACACAGTTGCAAGAAAAAAAATCGCACACCATCGAAGCGAAGGCTGTTTGGAAGAAGGAGGGATGAAGAACTAGACATCAGCATTGAGGCAATTGAAAACCATCTTAAAGAACCTAAAAAACTCAAGAGCCCCTGGTCTGGATGGGCTGACGAATGCTATATTGAAAATTAATACAAATGAATGGTCACAGTTTCTGCACCACTTGTTTAAGTACATTCTATACAACGAAAAAATCAGAGTCTTGGAAGGCAGCGGTAGTGGTACCAATCTTTAAAAAAGGGCTCAGAACATCTGCGGATAACTATAGACCGATTGCCCGCTTGGACGTTGCAGGGAAAGTCTTTGCATCCAGATTGTTGAAGGCCTTGACGGCTTGGAGCCAACAAAGCGGTCAGAGAGACCCTTGGCAGCCCGGCTTTGTGAGGGGGAGAGGAACCGCCCTCAATATTTTTCTGATCAATCCGATAAAATCGAGAACAGCCAGGAACAAAGCCCAGGAAATTTACATCGCCTTCATTGATCTGTCAAAAGTTTTTCATGCAATTAAGAGCTAAGCTGTGGGAAAAACTGGAGTCATGGGAATGCCCACAAGTCTTGGTGGAGAACATCAAAGATCTGTATACAGATACAAGTATTAGAGTTAGGTTGGACAAAACAGGGACACTGTCAGACCAAATCACCATCAAAACGGGTCTGAAACAAGGGTGCCCACTAGCGCCAGAATTCTATAACTTGTTCACATCAGACATTAGGGATGTTTTCGTTCTTACACGTTGCTTTCCTCCAAAGATCGCGGGAAACCAATAGGGAGACTGCTATATGCAGATGACATCGTCCTGATGGACCAAACGCAAATAGGTCTGCAATGACAGCTGATAGCTTTACAGATGTATGTGGATGCAAATGACTTGATAATTAATCCAGAAAAATCGAGGATTATGAGGCTGCGTCCCGGAGGGAAATAAAGTAAAAATAGGAAGATTGGCTTGTCATTAAAAGGCAAGAACATTTTGGAAGTTAACTCCTTTATATATTTAGGAGTTTGTATCAACAACACGAATAGTGAAGCACCAGGAATTGAGGGGCTAAAACGAAAAGTAGTCAATCTGGCTTCGCAAGGGAAAATCCTACTCAGGAGATACTGTAGATTTACCTTAACACCTTTGGTAAACTTCCATAGGATGAAAGTAGTTCCTATATTGTCCTATGGAGCAGAATCACCAATATCCTTACCAGCACAAACATGGCCAGTCCTGGAGGGCCTATTCTGGCTGAAAGCGTTACAACTCCCCAAATCAATTCCGATACAGCTGATAAGGAGAGAGTTGGCCTTAACTTCGCTGAAAGCCATGGTGGACTGGAAAACAATGAGCTTTTGCCGCAAATGCTTGGAGGAAGATGCAACTGGGGGCTTCAGCGTGCTGAACAAAGCTCTAAAAGAACAAACAGATGCAGTGCTATCGGAATGGCAAGGATCATGCCAAGCAATACTAGCAAGTCTAAATGAATTTGAGGATGACCTGCTGAAGAATCCAGACAAAACTAAAAGAAACTGTATATGGCGGACTGGATAAAAACCCAGCAACACAACTGGGTTATACAAAGGTTATGAAGACTTTTGGTCACAGCCACGCAAACTGAATCAGATACCGAGTTACTTGACCTTGTTTCCAAACTGGTATTTCCGGTCACTTTTCTTGAGATTTAGATTTAACGTGCTGCCAACCGGAGAAATACTCCAAAGAAGGAATGTCATCAATTGAGATTTAGGGTGTAGGATGTGTGAGGTCCCAGGAGAGACCGAAACCTTGAAACATCTTACTTTAAGCTGCCCAGGCCTAAGGAAAGAATGTGAGCAGTGCCCTGGGGGTTATCCTGAGAAGCTATGTAACTAGAAAAATGGACCATTGGTGGACGATCTTGATTGAAGGAGAGAAAATGAACATCAACATAGCCCTCATAAAACTGGTAATTTTAATGCTCAAGAAACTTGAGGTCAACTCTAGCGTCCATGATTAGGTACCGAGGGACAGCCAGAAATCTGGCGATCAGTAACACATGTGAGATTGGCAACATGGCGAGGAACAGGTGGGACACGGATATTAATTTGAAGATGGATATGATAAATTTGTAAATGAAGGGATAAAAAGGTTAAAGGTTTCTAATTTGTAAACCGTATAATCTGTAAAAATAAAAGAACATTTTTAAAATAAATTGCACTGGGGAAAATCAATTATGCACCATTTAACTGCTTCTGTGATATTTATAGGGCCCACTGTTTTTGCTTGAATCCTTATGATATAGATTTGTGCACCATGATGTCACAGATAATGGGACGTTATAGTACAATGGTTAGAACATTATTTGAAATCTCTTATTTCATAATCACTTTGCTTGTCTGATAACAATTTTAACAAAGAAAACCTTTTCTCTCTATATCTTTTTAGAAAATGGAGCTACTGATTTTTATATCTTTGAAGTTTGCCTATTAAGAATGGCACAAATCAATGTTTACTCCCACAGTCTTATCTACATTTGAAAAATGAGAAATGTTCTTTCCTTCATGAAGCAAACACAACACACATCATTCAAAATCTGTTTGCCCTTTTTTTTATTGCTTTAGCAAAATCATTTTGCTTCATTCTGCAAAATGAAAAATATTTCTCTTTTTGCACGAGTATAAAACGTAATGCATTATATGCCATAGGGTTTGTAAGTGGGCATGCATCAGTAATAGGTTAATATGTATGTTCTTTGATTGCCGTTTCTGAATGTTAAAGTGATGGTTTTGACTACTGTTATTACAGAAAGAAGAATCTATCTGTTCAGATGAAGGAACATTGGAGATAGGCTGCGAGTCTGAGTTAGACAGCACTGAGATGGCAGACTCTAACAATAGTAATGGAGAAGAAAATGGAGGTAAATATGATGAATGCTGTATATAAACATACTGAAGCTTGAACAGGTGTATAGTTTTCAAATAGGCTTGATAATGCTTAACAAACACCATATCCGATACCAGAGGCGACGTGATTTTATAAATGACCTACACCACTAAAAGTTTGAAAATAGATACTACTAAATGTCCTACTGATTATATGTTCGTAGGACATTTTGTAGTATATATTTGGGGTTATAGGTAAAAAAAAAAGATGCGGGGGTGTCCCCTGCAACACCCCGCTCACTATAATATACACTATAGCAAGCGGGGGTTGGAGCTGACCCGACCAAAAGCAAAGAAAAAGACGCTGCAGCGCCAGTTCCCTTTCACGGAAGTGAAAGGGAACCAGCGTCGCAGGGACACAGCGCGTCGGAATGAAAGGTTTGTAGGGGCCTGGGGGTGTGTTGGGAGTATGGGGGGGGGGTGTGCATGTTTTTAAGAATTTGTATTTTTTTTTTTATTTACTTTTTTACCATGGATGTCCGCATGGGAAATGTACAAACAATTTTGTGTAACGTGCATTTCTCATGTGGTCATTTCCATCGCAAACATTTCAGTCGCGGTAAACCAACCCCAAATCGATTTGAACACTTATTATAACATTACATTGTGATCGTTTTAGGGTGATTTGTGCGCCATTCTACGAACCATAGGATAAAAAGCTTTTGCTCATTAACGTTTTTAAATGTGTTTTTTGTAATGGGCTAAATTGACCCAGGAGTGGCCTCTTATCCCTGAGTAAACTGTCTGTAGTGCTTGTCTGCACCTTACTAGGTTTCCCGAAGTCTGTAGTCTGGAACATAGCATTCATTGTATTCATAATGGCTGAGCAGTTACAGATTTAATAGACATTCTTAGGGCCCTATCAAGTAGTTTTAGCAATAGGCTAGTGACAGAAATGTTAAATCACAGTTACCTGCATAGAAAGTATGCATGCACAGCTTTGCATGTAAGGTTCACGTACATTCCAATACTGTTACTCATGGAGGTAAACAATTAAGAAAAATGGACAGCTCACCTTCCCCCTTAACCCCCTTCCTATACTCCTCTGTAATAATATGCAGTCGGAGTTGGTGCTCCCACATCATTGCAGTTTTACAAAGTGAGGCCCCACCCAACCCCCCTCTCCTCTTGCCCCTTCGCCAATATTGGCTGCCTCCCTTGCCAGCAGCAATACCCGAACAGGGCCCCAGAAACCCCCGGCCGAGAACTAATAGGCTGCAGCATGCAAGGTCCTTCAGCCACTATGGCGTCGTTGGAGCCACTGGGCTTGACCAGAGCATTAAAATGCAATGCTTCACAGATGGCATACAGATCGGCAAAAGTTTGTTCCCTCCCATCAGAATCCTTGGTAACGAGCCAAACAAACAACAAAGGCTATCCATCGGGACTTGGCGGTTGATCATATTCCCAGTAATTTCTGTCATCTGTTTCCAGAAATGTGCCAAATTCGGGCAGCTCCATAGGATAAGAATAAAACCTGCACTATCATTCTTAACCTGGGGCATCACCCGTCAGGGGAGCGATTAAATTTAATCTGTACAGCAGGCATCATGTACACCCGGTGAAGGATTTTAAACTTTATGAGTTGAAATCGAGAACTAATCACCACTTTTCTAGTGAATGAACACATACATTTCTATCTCTCCTCTCCCAAGCTCTGGCCTACATCAGCCTCTGTCCCCCCTCCTGCCTGCCGGCTCCACCCTGGGCATAGAGCCTAGCGCCATCCGATAAATAGTTTAAACCACCCTCTTAGCATTGGCAGAGTTAACCAGGAACATCAAAAGGGGAACAGTCTGTGGCTCTGTAGGCAACAATAATGACCAGGCACGGAATGCTTCACGAATCCCAAAGAATTGAAACGCCAACCCGAACGGATCACCCAATTTGGTTTTGACTTGGTATCAAGAAACAAACCCCCGTCCGGGTAAGAATCGGCCATATTCTGCACCCCAAAGTGAAACCACTCTCTGTTAATCCTACCATTGCATGTCAGAGCCAGACACTGACAGTCCCAGATCTCAAGTTCAGGGGTATAGGGAAGAGCCACCAGCATTTTTTGCCACAAACTCTGCCAAACGTGGACCGTGCATGCCTCTGGGTCAAAAAGGTACTTACCAATTTGCTTGGAAAGCAGAGCACTCTGCAATGAATACGGGTAGACCGACCTCCTTTTTATCCTGACATGCAGGAACGATTGGAAACCCAGCATCCAGTAGAGCGCGAACGAAACATGTGCTGCCAAATAGTACAATTCCATATCTGGCACATTTAGACCGTCCTGCTCTCACGACCCAGTAAGCACTTGATTTTGATTCTGGGTGCCTTCGGGCTCCACACCAACTTTATCATTGGTGACCGCAGTTTTGCAAAAAATGGGGCTCCAGGCCATACCGGGGCATTAAGAAACAAGTTCAATAATTTAGGGATGACCAGCATCCAGGTAACAAAGAAATCATTCATTACTGCACAGTAAGAAATCGCCAATTATAGGAAATCAAAGCCGCAAAGGACTGCAAAATTTATACAAAAATCATTTTCATAATAGCCACTTTCCCTGTAAGCGAAATTGGAAGTGATATCCACCAATCTGCCCTACCCCGCAGCGCCACCAGGTAAGCCTCATGATTTTCTTTAAGCATTTGAGAGCGACTCCTGCTCACGTGTATACCTAAATACTTAGTAGAAGTTTGCTCCCAACGAAACCTCTCCGCACCCAGTGCATTAGTGTAGTCTTGTTTAATGGAAACCGGATTGACTTAGCCTTTAACCCTAAGTCCTGATACCTTTCCAAATGCCTCGATTTCCTGCTATAGAAGGTGTAGATTTGTGCCTGGATCTTTAATATGCAAAATAAAATTGTAAGCATAAAGCTAAATCAAATTTCTGGGCCCCACCCCATAGCAAGCCCCTGATGTTCATGAAACACCCTCAGGCGCAGAGCTACCGGCTCCATCACAATCGCAAATAATAGTGGGGACAGCGGACACCCTTGCCTCATTCCTCGCTTAAGTTCAAACGCTGTCAAGTGCCTACCGAAAAGGCTGATCTTCGTAGTCACACCAGAATACAAGACCTTAACACATTCTAGATAATATGATGGTATTCCAATCTTCAATAGTAAGTACTGCAAATAAATAATCCCAGGCTACTGTAAGGAAGGCATGGTAACAGCAGTAAGACAGACACAAGTGACCGCAGTTCAAGGGTGTTTATTGAACTTTCATAAGGGTGTGATAAACGCTAAATCTACAGATGGCAACAAGCTACCACCATCAAATAATAATGCAGTCCTAGTGGAGTTTTGTCAAAATAAAAAGGGCTTATACTAAAAAACCTATCACCAATCCTTACTGCTAATTACAAATAGTGCGGGGTAATGTTCATGAAAAAAAAAAAGTCTTCACAAAATTATATGTCAGGATGGTCAGGCCATTGGCCTCCCTTCCCCACGTTTTCAGCATGAGTAAGGTGGTTCACTTGAGCAAAGCACACACCCCGGCGTCTTCGACACGAGGATACAGTTCTATTTCCAGCAACAAGGCCTTCTATGCCCAAGTCTCTTCTCTCATCAAAGTCTCCAGTTCTTTTCTTCTCACAAATATTCAACTCGGGTGGTTCACCCTGGATCCCTCTCTTCTGGCTTAGATCCCTGTTATTACAAAGTTCAGAGAATATTTGTTTTCTCAGGTGACTCGCGGTTCACCCCAGAACCCCCCTCTGCCAGGCTCAGATCCTCCCCTTTGCCAATTAGTATCCCTCAGCCGGGCTCGGACCAATTTGTAGTTCACCTTGGTTTATCAAAGAGTTTTAGTATGTGCACAGGATTTAGCATGACCCGTTGCAGGACCACTTCGATACAAACTTCTGTTTCACAATACAGTTGCCATTCAGCTGGATACCTAACAGAGACCTTCAAATAAGCACGCACGTGACACCCGGGCCACTCTGTATACGGTATCTCACTTGGCCTCCCAAATTTCATTCACTTCTTTGGTTTCCAATTATATTCACATCGCTCATCACATGCGTTTCACACACTATCCTCTTTGGATTTTTTTCATTCAATGTTGCTGCTTGCCACCTTGGTTGAAACACAAGCTGGTTTGGTATCAGTCTCTCTGACTCACCGGCTCTGCTGTCTTTACTGGCGCTGCTTTGTTGTAGGAGCGAAGGACAGTACCACAGCAGCAATCGCTCCTCCCTGCCTTGGTTATCGATGCGGGAGAGCCACGGGTACCATCGATGCACAGTGTAGGTTTGTTCAGCCTTAGTTCCCGGTCTTAGGCTTCTTATTTTTCAAGGTTCGCAAAAGTAACGATCTTTAAAGGTCAAGGGCACTTCCCTCCTTGCAACACTCTGGTCTTGCCGTCTTTCTTCTTGTATTAAACTGCCATCTTGGAACTGCTGTTTCCTCGTGTGCTTTGCCTTGCTCAGTGTGTTTTCGTGCTCTGCCTTTTATCTGCCTGGAGAAGTGTGATGGAAGTCAGGTGTGTTTAATCAGTAATGGCCTGACCTTGGTATCGGGACATGTCAGGTATACAGCTTCCGTTTTAGTACATTGTCGCTCATGGTGAACTATCTGTGAGAAAGTGTTAGTTTTGGGAAGGGGGGGAGAGGGGATGAGTTCCTAGGAATCCTACTTGGTAGGGTGGGGAAAAAGTGTTACAGGGAAGGGGATACCGCTTCTCACATGCGGTGCCTCAATTCCACTCGCCGAAGTCCCCTCATCCAGGTGATCCTCCTGCACTGGTCCACCCCCAGGAACTGGATCCAAAAGCGATGGCCGTGTCCTGGCCACCTGGATGACAAATCACTGTGGACTAGCGGGTGAGACACCTTCAGGTTTCTCACACTACCGAAATCAAACGCCTGCTCCATGTCCAGTAGTGCTTGATCGCCTGTACAGAGGTATCTATCTGAGCCTGCACCCTGAACAGCCTCCGCAAGTTGGAGAGCCGTGGATCACACCGAAATAAAACCAGCCTAGTCTATATGCACAATAGAGGGAAGGGACGTAATCGCAGATAATATTTTGGAAAATATTTTCGTGTCCATATTGATGAGGGATATCGGCCTCTAAGAGGCCCAATCGAACGGGTCCTTGTCCTATTTTAATATCAACGTAACTATCGCTTCCCGCATCGTAGGGTGCAAAGATCTCGACTGAAGGCCCTCCTGCCATTCCTGAAGTAAGTACTCTGCCACACTGGGGCCAAATTCTTTAAAAAACTCAGTGGAAATCCCATCTGACCCTGATACCTTAGCAGTCGGGAGATCTTCAATTGCTTTCAGAATATCCTCACCGTAACAGACACACCAGACATCTCCCCAGCATGCTCGCTCAACCTTTTCAATGCAGCCTCCTCCACAAAACGCTGCATAATATCCGGGTCAGCCTGGTCCCTAGCCCGGTATGAATTCCTTTAGAAAACTCGAAATTCTCCCTTCATCCACCCCATCATGAGCACCATCCTCATGTCTAATTGCAGATATCTATCGGTCTGGCCCCTAGCGCCCCTCACCAATCCAGCAAAGTACCTACCTGGCCTCCCTTCTTCCCCAACCGTGGGGTCGCAAGGTAGTGCATCTCCCCATCTGCCTCATCTCTGAAGTGGTCCATAGCGAAGCAAGCAGCCTCCAAGGATCCGCCGGAGGAGTGTTCCCCTTCCCCAGAATGCAGAGCATTAAGCTTTCCTTCCAGCACACCCAGTCCTTTGTGTTTTACCTTAAGCACCCCACTTTCAATCAAGATACAACACCCCCTTAGATTCACCTTAAACGCTTCCCAGAGGCTTCCAGCCGAAGTCACTGACCCTACATTACACGCAAAGAACGACGTTCTAATCTCCTTCACTTCGATGCCACATCCAATATCACTTGGCCCTTAAAGCGCCATTGCAGCCGTACTACCGGTAGATTCTCAAGTTGAAACTGCCACACCATCGGGGAATGATCAGAGAGGGCCCTCGGAACCATAATACAATGATCAGTACTGGGAGCCCGTTCCGGCCCTACCAATTTATAGTTGATGCAGGATCTCATCTCATGTACAGAGGAGTAAAACGAGTACTCCCTCTTATCAGGATTTAGTGTTCTCCACAGATCTACCAGCCAAAGATCCCCCCTTTCCCCCCACTATTGCCCTCGAGACCGAAGGCAGCGCTCTAGCACCCACAGCAGAACTATCTTGTGTTAAGTGTAAGGTCGCATTCAGATCCCGTGCTACTATTCATTGTTTGTGTGTGAATATGACATACATTTAACCCAAGGGCATCATAAAACCCAGGTTTATCCACTTTCTGGCCATATACATTGACCAAACTAACTAGGTTCCGGGCCAGCGTTCCTGTCACTATAGCAACCTCCCCCCAGCATCCCGCTCTTGACGCAACAACCTGAATCCCAGGGACTTAGGGATAATAATTGAAACGCCCTGTGAATAGCAGGAGTAAGACATATAGAACCGGTCATTGCCCCAAGACTTCGCTATCTCTTCATTCATCTTCCCCATCAGGTGAGTTTTCTGAAAAAAAAAAAAGAATCTTAGCACTGTGACGCTCGCCATAAACCAAAATTGAATGCATCTTAGCATGCTTATTCAGTCCTCTCATATTCCAGCTGACGAGAGTACAGCGCGCGTGCGTCAGAGCCCTAGCCATCAACTCTTTATTTCCACTTGCATGCTGCCTTCGAATATAACAAAACCAAAAAGTAGACACGGATTCTAAATATCATGTGAAACATTTTAACTTGAACTGCCCTAGTCTTAGCATTCCCAAACATCCCCCTGCCCTCTTCACCCCCTTCCCTTGCAACCCTGAGCCCTTAAACCCCCTTTCCCATGACATTCACCCACCCCCACTGCCCAACCCCAACCTGCAGTGAGACACCCGCCCCCCCTCGATCCCCATTAAAACACAATAACATCCACTTTTCCTGGATGCCTACCCCGGGGCACCGGACTCAGCGACAATTTCGAACTCGCCCCCATGACCACTCTCAAGGAGGAGGTGATCCACTTATATTAGGATAAACAGAAACTGGTCAATTTCTTTTAATAACAAAACAATTCAATGCAACCAGCAAGGGTGCTGCACCAAATACCAATCATCCATGCACCTGCAATAGATAAAATACAACCCCAAACCGAGCCAAATACCGATCGTTAAACCTTCTCATATAACAAGGCACACATACTAGGTCCCCGCCACACTCAACTCTTAGGCAAGGATTCAATAAAAGCACTCACTTCAGCTGGATCTGTGAAAATATCGGTCGTTTTCTATTGGATGACACACAGTTTAGAGGGGTACAGCATTGCATATTGCATCCCCCTTTCCCTCAGCAATTGCTACTCGGCTAAGAAAGAGTCGGGCCTGTTGTACAGACGGATAGAAATCCTGATAAAACAATACTCTGGCCTCTTTGTAATGCACATCTCCAAGTTCTGATGCCCTGTGCAAGATGGGTACCCCAGTCATGATAATTCAGCAATCTTGCTATGACCGTGAGCAGGTTCTGTCCTGGCCTAGGTTTCTGCACAGAGATTTGGTGCCCTCTCTCAACCAAAAATGTACGGGACAACGGGGAGGGGGTCCTCCAGCACCTCCTTGGTAAATGCTTCCATGAACAGTTCCATATTCTGAGTTGGTAGGGACCCCGGAATCCCCACCACTCTGTTACGTCGGGGCCTTGCTTCCAAATCCTCATTCTTATCCCGGATTTCTTTCAACTCCTTCTGTAGCCCACAGATTGCCTGGGCCGCTTCGCTGCTCGTGTCTTCCAGCAATCCCACTCTATGCTTCTCGTAAACGACTGCTATCCTCTGATCCGTGCGGTCAATCTTATATTCCATACTGTCAAGTTTGGGATTTACAGATGCAAAGCCGCTTTTAATTTCAGCCAAAATCATGCTCTACTCTGAGGATTGACCTGCCGACCCCCAAGGTGTTAGTCATGGCCAGGCTAGGTGATGCAACCTCTTCTGCCCTCTTAATATAGAAGCAGCCATTGTGCCCTTGTGCAGAGCCAGTCCCTCCTCCTGTATGAATTGCAGGCAACACTGCTTCTTTTTCACTTTGGCAATTTGGCAACAGCATACAGATCACCACCTTCCTCACTGGTCCCCCGCAGTGGAGTCACTCCCAACCTTCTCTCAGCCAGTGGGGGAGGGGCATAAGAGCTCCAAAGCCCCTATGTATCTGTATGTAGTTCTCTTTATGAAGCTGCTTCCGCTGTCCACTGACGACCTCTGGCTGGAAGCCTTCTAGTCACTCCAAGGTCCACTTGTGCTAGATCCGCATTTGGGCCTCACTCCACCACCTTCCAGCCAAAGTGCGACTGATTCGCCGCAGCCCTGTAGCGCTGAGTTGGGGTTTAATGACCCAATCGCTTAGCCTGCTGACCCCGTCTAGATCATTTGCACCCCCTGGCCTCACATATGGTATACCATGCAGCCGGCGGGGCATCCTGGCCTCACCTTTACACAGGAGTTTCTGCCAGCATTAAACAGTCTTGGACAGCAATAATGACTGGTTGATGGTACAACCCTCCTCACTGCTGCCACAAAGGGTCCTTCTATTATTATGGAGCTCCGCCTCCTGCAGCCCCCGGCCCTACATGGTACCACCACAGTCTCAGCTCACTCACTCTGCTAGGCCATCAGCAGGGGCCCGGTTACGTGTAGCATATACCTTTTTGTCTTCAAGTTTTATTGCTCGCTGGGGTCCCGCCAGTGCGCACTCCGGTAACCTTCAGACTGTCACTCTCGGCTCAGCATCTTTTCCAAACACTGCTCTGCTGAGGAAGGAAAGGGGAGGTAGCGCACTCATCCGGACCCACCCGGGGGCCCTTCAACGGGCAGCACTCCTCTCGCACAGCCGCTCCACCTCACAGAAACCAGCAGATTGGCGGGATTGTACCACAGGAGTGGGGGGGCTGGGTGCCGCTGCCACTCGGGTCACTTACCTGCAGCCACGGGGCTCAAGCCTTGACCCGCTCGCCTCTCCGCTGCACTTAGTTGTCGCTACCTCATAGCGGGGTGGGTCACCCCATTCGCCGCATCAGATCTCGGCCAGGTTGCACACTCCAACTTTCAAACATTAGCAGCGGGATCCTCCTCTCTCACCACAAATTTCCCACTACGTATGTGAACCCACTTTTGGGCCATAACGGACCTTGGCCCCCTCCTGCCGATCCTCCTCTCCCTTTCAGAGCTCAGTAGGCATCGTCCAAACTGATGGTGAGCTCACAAGTGCCCTTCTTGCATTTTGAGTTCTTAGTGTCCCATTCTCTACCTTCAAACTACAAAACCCTCCTAAAAATAAGAAACTAATTTTTAACTGGTTTGTAGATGGAAAAAGAGGTATAGGGCCATGCAGGAAGCAGCATTTTACTACTGAATTCTACACCTTCACATTAGAAATCCGGAAGGGCAGCTTAGAAACTGCACTGAAAAGCTTTGAACCAAAAAGGTAATTTGACCAGCAATTATACACTTAATTGTCTTCTCCCGTCTACTCTTCTAAAGGTACTTTTTTATGGGCAAGAGCTTTGTGCCCTCTTTGATTACGATTTTTTGTTAATGTTCTGTAAGACATTTTCAGATTAATTGGTGGTCTGGCATGTCCTACATTTGATTAGTGACGAGTGCAGTTCTCCAGCATGGGTTCTGGCGTGGATTCACATGCCCATGAATATTCCCTGTTGTTTGGCTGGGAATCCTTAATTTCTGAACTGTCTTTCTCCTAACAACCAATCACTGAGCTCTGGGTCATACTGTCCCAGCCAGTGACTTCCCTCTACCTAAGCTGCTTTTCTGGCAGCCATCTTCAGATTTTTACTGCACGTTCAAGTGTTGGGAGTCCTCGTGTTTGGCTCTCAAGCTTTTCTGTGTTTTTTTGAAGAGTTTTACTCTATTTTTCAGTCAATCGAGCCTTGTGCTCCATCAATCACCCTTCTGATTAACGGGGACCAGTTTTTCGGATTCTTCAGCGCCCTTCAAGGGTGGATTTCGTCGAGTTTCTTTGTGGAGGCTTCCCGAATATTCTTCATGCCTATGCGGCGTACATCATGCCAGAGGAGGAGGATTCCACCTCCCTTTCCAAGCTTTGCTCAGACTGCGGCTTACGGAATGTTTTCACAGACAACAAACATTCCCAGTGCCTTTACTGCCTGTACCCGACGCACAAGGAGGATGATTGTGCATTTTGCCGTGAGTTCTTGATGCGCATGTTGAAGGATCAGCGTAAGCGGCTGAATGAGTGGCTGCAGACCAAGGCCTCTGTTATGTTATGTGTATTTGTACAGTGCACATGCGCCTGAAGGCATCTTAGCGTTAATCTGCACTGGGTGGGTCCCAGGAGCTTGCCTCTCCCGGATCCGGGAAAGCTGAGTGAGTTTTAAGTCCTTTGTGGGGGCCCCTCCCGCCAAGCACCGCAAGTCCACTGCCACCGGGAGCGCCGTTGCAGCGGGCTCCTCGCCGGCCAGGGCACGTTCGACATCTCCAGCAACTTCGGTCACCAGCCAACGTTCGGGATCTTCGTCCAATTGGAAATTGGACCATCCGGGCAAACTCAAGGTGGCCCCAAAGACAGCCAAGGAGAAGTCCAAAGCCAGCCTGCCCTCAACGGAGAAGGCTAAGGGGGCTGACGAGGCTCCGCCCAAAACCCCCACACCACCCCACCCCCGCAAGGAGAAGGCTGAGCAAAACAAGGCGTCCCAGACGGCCATGAAGTTCAAGCAGGACAAGGGACCGGTCCTGATCGTGAAGGCACAGGTACACCCAACGAAGGCCCCGCCTTCCATCGAGTTGGTGATGGCATCCCTTTCGAAGGCCGCGGAGGCAGACCTGCAGGGTGCACTTTCAAAGGCAAAAGTGTCCCCAAGGAGCTAGTCTTCATTCCGGCCCATTGAGAAGACGATGCCGGTCATCTCCCCGAGACCGTGCCCTCTTGACGCAAAGAATGGGGGGGGGCACGGAGGTCTTCCAGGGCACGGATATCTCCTTAGAGGAGGAGCTTGTCTACCATCCAGGAGGGCAAAGGCGATGAGGGAAATGTTGGGGTCAGGTCCTACGGCGAGGGTGACGATGACGACGACAACGAAGACACCGTCGAGGAAGGCGACGGAGAGCCTCAGGGCGACGAGAGCCTTTGCTCTCTTCCTGTGCCTCAGCTTCCTATTTGCCCTCCGCCTCAGCTTCCGAATAGAGACCTCTCTGTGGACATTCTCTCTCCTCTACATACAATGGTATCCAAGATACAGATGAGGATGCCGGTTAGACCGACACCCCCTCCTGCGGCTCTGGTGATGGCTGACCCTCTGGCATTGGGGGAACCACCGGCCAAGAAGAGGAAGAGATACCCACTGCCTCCTTGCCACCCTTCGCCGCCCTCTCCTCCCCTGAGGGATTAGACGATCCTGACACCGTGATGACGATAGGCACGGACGACGACAGTCTGATGGGGACCTCCCGTCGTCCAGACCCTCACCGCCGGACGAGATAAGCTTGTTTCATGTGATGATCTCCAGAGCTTTGGAGCTCTTCCAGCTCGTGCCAGAGGAGGAGGAGGGCTTCTTGTACCAGCACCGCAAGGCGAAGAGAAAGACTTATCCTTTCAGTGCCACTCTTGGATGACATTTGGAACGAAGGCCTGTCTCTCATGAAGAATCCTTCTATGACCCCAGCAAATAGGGATCGCCCGGAGAAGAACTACAGGGTGCCAGACTCTGCTCCCAAGTGCTTCGGGCCCAACCCTCACCGGACTCGGTCTCTGCAGCAGCCAAGAAGTCGTCGTCGGACGCTTCATCCTCGTCAGCGTCCACCCCTCGGTACAGTGAGGAGAAGTTGGATGCTATGGGACGACGTGTTATCTACTCTGCAGCGACGGCCATCAAGGCTGGCAATGCCCTCGCTATCGTAGCACGCTACAACCAAGAGCTGTGGTTCAAGCTCGCCCCCCTTCTGGACTTCCTCCCTGACAAGAAGGCGTTGGAGATTGTGCAAGAAGGCTAGGTGGTGTTGGACCACGCCATCATGGTGATCACAGACAACGCCGACGCAGGGTTCAGCCAGATGGGCAAAAGCGTTTGCCTTCGGGGTCATGGCTGGCTCAATGCCACCAACTTTCGACAGGAGTCCAGACGAGGGTTTTGGACATGCCCTTTGACGGAGACAACCTTTTCGGGAAGGTTGTAGACGAGTCCCTGCAGGCCATTAAGGCGGACACTGAGACGGCACGTGCCCTGGGCACCCTACAGCAGCGACGGCCGTCCTTTCGATCCCCAGGAGGCAAGTCTCCCTGTTCTTCCAAGGGTTACGGCGGGAGCTCCTCTTCGTACTGCCAACCCTCCTGCTTCTCGGCCCAAGAGACCAACGGATTCCGTTCCAAGGCTTTCGGAGGAGGACGTTGTCGCCAGGGACCCCACGACGGCCCAGCAACGTCCAAGCAAGAATGAACCGGCCGTGACGTTGGGCGTGCACCCCAGTGGGAGGCAGGCTGGCAAACTTCGTCAGCATGTGGAAGACCATCTCCACTGACTGTTGCTGGACGCTCTCGCCCACGGACACACCCTGGAGTTTCAACAGGTGTCCCCAAATACCTCCGGTGTCCCGTCAGGAAAACCACATCCCTCAGCTGCTGCTGGAGGTTCGGGCCATGCTAAAGAAAGTGGCGATGGAGCTCGTCCCAAAGCGACTCCGGGACTCTGGAGTGTGCTCAAGGTACTTTCTTTTGAGAAAGAAGACCGCGGGCTTGGAGGCCCATTCTCAACCTCTGACGACTAAACAAATACATCAAGTCCCAGAAGATCCGAATGGTCACTCTTCAACACGTGCTGTCGTTGTTGGACCTGGAGGGTGCATACTTCCACATCTCAATTCATAAGGGACACTAAGTTTCTTTGCTTTGTCGTTCAGGGGAAGCATTACCAATT
The DNA here is from genome assembly GCF_040938575.1 of Ambystoma mexicanum. Classification (NCBI taxonomy): domain Eukaryota; kingdom Metazoa; phylum Chordata; class Amphibia; order Caudata; family Ambystomatidae; genus Ambystoma; species Ambystoma mexicanum. Next base: position 513,338,268 of record NC_090933.1, read on the forward strand.
CAAGGCCCTTCCCTTTGGATTGAAGTCTGCGCCCAGAGTCTTCAAGTGCCTGGCGCCGGTGGCGGACGATCTCGACTGCAAGGGATCCATGTCTACGCATACTTGGATGACTGGCTCAAGGTGCATCGCCGTCACCCACATGGCGAGGACGGTCCACCTACTGACGGATCTGGGGCTCTCTGTGAATTATGCAAAGTCCTGCTTGACTATATCGCAGGACACGCTGTTCCTGGGATCATGCCTGGCGTCACTGTGTGAGAAGAGCGTGGCGGCCATTCTGGGCAAGGTGCAATGCTTGCTCGCTCTGAAGATCGCCACGGTAAGGGCCATCAGGTCTCTGCTTGGCATGATGGCATCATGCATTTATCTCATCCGACTCTGCAGGCTACGTATGCGGCACTGCAGGAGTTCCTCCACGCCCATTGGATTCAGGTGTCTGGAAGCTTCCAGGACAAGATCACTCTCGACGAGGGGTTCCGTCGGGCGATAAGGTGGTGGGGTGTGCACTCGCATCTGACCAGAGGCACTATTTTCCAGGCCCCACCTCATCTGGAGACTGTAACAATGGACGCCTCCCTGGAGGGATGTGGAGCCCACACCGGAAGTCTTCACGCCAAAGGCCTGTGGCTGGCGGAGGAAAAGACGTTGCACATCAATGTGCTGGAGCTACGGGCAGTGTTTTGGGCCCTCAAATAGTTCCTGCCGTCCCTCAAGGGCAATGTGGTGCGGGTCTTAACAGACAATACCACCACAATGTTTTACATCAGAAAGCAGGGGGCACCGGATCCCCACACTCTCCAAAGAAGCGCAGGACTTATGGCACTCGGGAGATGTTCCTCATCCCATTTCATGTAGCAGGAGTCAAGAACACGGTCGCTGACTTTTTTGAACCGGGAGCTTCAGCAGGACCTAGTGGAGAACCTGTTCCACAAATGGGGCAATCCCCAGATTGACTTGTTTGCGACAAACACCAAGTGTCCGAGGTTTGCCAGCAGGCTTCCCCAGCAGGGGAGACTGAGGGACGCATTCTCATTCTCTTGGAAAGGCCTCTTTCTGTATGTGTTCCCTCTGTTGCCGTTGTTACTTTGAGTCATCAATCTTCTCAAACAGTGTTGGTGCCGGATGATCCTCATGGCAACGGCGTGGCCGAGGCAGATCTGGTACCCTGACCTTCTCAGCATGTCAGCGGCATCACCAGTCAAGCTGCCAGTAGTCGTGGATCTTCTCGATCCAGGGTCTCTGAACCTGAAACCCTGGCTCCTGCAGCACTAGAATTCGCTGGCTACGATCTCCCGGCAGAATGCAAGGAAGTTCTCGCCAAGGCTAGAGCATTGTCTCCTTTGAAATGCTATCGACTCAATTGGAAGAGATATGCTATTTGGTGTAGTTCCCAGAAGATCGACCCGCTGAAGGTCAAGGCCCCTCAGGTGCTTCCATATTTGCTGTTGTTGGCCAAATCAGGGCTGGCCCACGCCCCCATCAAGGTTCATCTGGCGGCCATCTCCTGCTACACCAGATCCCCAGGACGGCCATCCTTGTGGTCGCATCGTTCGCCAAGGGACTATTCTGCTCTGTCCCGTCGGTGAAGGCTCCGGCCCCGGTGTGGGAACTCAATGTGGTGCTTACTAGGCTCATGGGACCTCAGTTCGAGCCTCTGCATTCTGCACCGTTCAAGTTCTTGTCATGGAAGACAGCTTTTCTTGTGGCCATCACCTCTGCACAACGAGTGGGGGAGAACCAGGCCCTCTCCTGTAAACCACCTTACTTGACTTTCCACGAGACGAGGGTGGTGCTGCGGACACACCCCTCCTTCATGCCCAAGGTGCCGTCTGACTTTCATCTAAACAAGCCCTTGGTGTTGCCTGTGTTTGTTTCTGACGTTTTCATCGCCGACTGAAAGGACATTGCACTCGCTGGATGTGGCTAGAGCGCTGATGTTTTATGTGGACCGCACAAACAGTTTCTGGAAAACCTCTCAGCTCTTTGTCAACTTTGGTTCTGTGAACCATTGGAAGGCCCTGTCCAAGGCTTCCATTTCCAGGTGGCTCTCCGGCTGTATCGCCCACTATCACTGGTTGGCAAACCTACCACTGCCTGGCCGCCCGAGAGCCCACTCTCCCAGAGCGATCGCTGCTACAACGGCGTTCCTGTCTGGTGTGCTCCTGCTGGACATCTGCAGGGCTGTGCTGTGGAGGTTGATGCACACCTTCACAAAATTCTACTGCATCGACAGGGATTCCAGGCAGGAGCCCTGCGTCGGCCAAGCAGTGCTGCGCAACCTGCTCACTTTAAGGTGAGCCTGGTGAGCAGGTAAGAGATGCTTATGTTGAGCTTTGCCACCTCCCGTGGTTGTGCATGTTGGTACTGCTATGTATTCTTTATTCATGAGCATGTGAATCCATGCCAAACCTCGTGCTGGAGAAGGAACAAGTTACTTACCTGTAACTGTTAATCTCGAGCATAGGTCTGGCATGGATTCACATGCGAACGCTCCCGCCTTCCCTTCTGCGCTCTTCTCTTGGTCCTACTGCCGCTTTATGTGCTACCAAATCTGAAGATGGCTGCCAGAGGAGGGGCTTAGGTAGAGGGCAGTCATTGGCTGGGGGAAGAATGACCCAGAGCCCAGTGATTGGTTGTTAGGAGAAAGACAGTTCAGAAATGAAACTGAGACTGATTTGTTTTCTTTTAGTGAAGATTTTCAGCCTGATGACGGGGAATAATCGTGAGCATGTGAATCCATGCAAGACCCATGCTGGAGAACAACAGTTACAGGTAAGTAACTTGTTCCTTACTTAGTACTGGCACTTGGTGGACTTGACTGTCCATCTTTAGCGTGCACCTACCCTGAGCAGGGGCCCCTATGCAATAAGGTTGTTGGACATCCACTCCCTGTATTAGACTTCATTATTAACCATTGGAGGTAACCTCACAATAAATCACATCTAGGATTGGTTATAGTACTGTACAACAGTTAGCTTGGGCAAGCGGTTCCTGTGCTGATTGTCTCTACAGGCGATTAACCCACATCATAAAGTCTTTTTGTTGGTCCATGCGTGAAAGTTTCAAATTGTGGTTCGTGATTATAGGATTGTAAGACTATTCCTATTTATTGTCAGTTTAATTGCTTCTGGGCCCACCTTTTGAGCTTTTGGTTTTCTTCTGAACTTTATGAATTACACATCATTGTTAGCATAGTTCTTTCCGTTTTCGTCCTCTCTCCTTTTATTTCCACTGTGCGTTAGGTTTACCAAATATGAATCTCATTCCAAATTCACCCCTGCATTCTTATTTTCACATGAATCCTACAGTACATTACTGCTAATTAATTAAAAGGTGGACTAGCCACATCAGTGTTCAATATTTCACTATGACATTGGAATCTGTTTACTCCAGGTTTTGTCCTTTTCCTGGTTAAGTATAATCTATGTTGCATTTGCTTGGATAGTTAACACTGCACTGTTATAAGAAGTACATGAAAGCAATTCGTCTTTATACTTGCAATGCAAATCCTGTCCAAAGTGGCAAAAATTCATCTCAAACCAGGTTTCATGTCTTTGGACTACTGGTTTCAGTAGGCGATCTCCAGAATAGTAGCAGGGCTCCTCTTTTTACTCAAAATCCAGGCTAGGAATTACCCATTGGCAAGGATTTGCACCAAACAGGTTTAAAAGCTCTACAATCATGGACAGCCACAAATCCCACATCTGCCCAGTAACAGGACTCTTCCTGTGTAGGTGTTTTGGGACCAGACAGTCCCAAACCCAGTCTAAACCGGTGCACTTCCACAGGCACTTGTATGCCTTTTATATGACGTTTCCTGACCTGAGAGGATATGAAGACAGCCAAAAAGCAAGAAAGCCAATGGACAGGGCTTATACTAACACACTGCAGAAATTGGCATCATGCGGTTAAACAATGGTGCACATGAGTGCACCAGATAAAGATGAAAAACATAGTTCACTGCCACCAGCCTGCCATAAGCACAACTTAGTCATACAATCTTGCCAGGAAAAAGGAGATATAAAATACCCCAGCAACACTCCTCTGTAAGGTGTGCTACCGTAATACAATAATGAAAAACACGTGAGGAAAACAATCCTCCTTCACTGCTAGCCTGTACGACTCATTAATGTGCCCACAATAAATGAGCTGTGCAGGTGATTGAACCTAAAAAGGGTTTCCTTACTGTGACATGGTCAATGTCATGAACCTGTTGGGGGCACCGGGTGGGGGGGGTCATCCCGACCTGGAGTAGGTGGCCCACCGGGGAGTGTGCCTAAGCCGCTCCTGCCCTAGAGGCGCTGTGAGGGAGTTGGGGAATGAGGGTGATTAGGGTTCCAGCCCCCTATGCTTCTGATTTTGCCTGATTTTTGAATGAAGGTACCACTGTCCCTTCACAGTTTCTATCAGCCCTCCTTCTGGACAAAGTTCTCTTTTCATTTTCAGAACTGTAACCCCCAGAATGCGCGTGAAATCGAGACCAGGCATGGAATAGAGATGACATGCCAAACACTCAACTCGCCAACCCCAGAAGGACCCCAACTGGAATGGTGGGACAACAGAAAAAGAACTGAGAGTGAGAAGGGACTGCAGACCTCCTCCCCCCAAACTTCGTTGGAGAACAAAACGTACCAGCACCTTATGCAAATCACAAGGAAAACTAGCAGCCTTTGCACATGGCATCCATCCCACAAATGGAGATTGAAAAGGCAGACAGGCTAAATATCTTTTAATAGTTGTCCATAGGAAGTCCCAGCACTCTGGGTACGGCCAAGGGGAGCATGTGATCAGAGAAACCAATGGGAGCCGGGATAGGTTTTGGAAGTGGCTAGTGTGATGAACCCTGCCAAGTTATCACTGAACCCCAGCCTAAGGTCTCCTCCCATGTGGCCACGGGGAAGGCAGCCGCCACCTGATCATAACTCTAAGAGGGTGGTAACATGAGGGAGCATCATATGGGAGGAGAGGGCAGTCAGGGGGAAGTGGTGACTCTGCCAGGAGAGATGCGTTATTCGTCCTGGTCAAAGGATGAGATTTCCCTAAATATCTGTCGTGCTGTCAATGTGCGGTTCCCTCCTAGAAATACCCAAAGTACAGAACATGCAAACTCTGTTAACCAGCATCAGAGTGGTAGATTGGGGTTTCAGGAAATTAATATTGCAACTTCTAATTATGATTCTGCCTTATATAGAGGTATAACACCCAAAGGTAAACCTCCACGTCTTTTATTACCCTCCACTAAACTTGACCACTCTCGGTTGACCAATCAGTTTAAGTTAGCTAATCCTAAAAAGGACAAACACATTATGGATTTAAAGTCCCATAAGGCTTGTGGTACTAGGAAGAGGGATTCGGTGATGAAGTATAATGAGCAGTCTAGTTGTTGTGGCAGAAAGCATCCGAGTGCAAACTTTAAATGTATAAATGAGTTTCAGGTGCAGGAAAAGAGGAAGGAAAGAGGAGCTGATGAGTCAGTAGTGGTGGCAGCTGTACTACGTGCGGGAGATGCTGGGGAAGGACAGGAAGTGGGACTGTGCAGAGAGTGCACAGCTGGAAGTGGTTCTGAAAGAAGCTACACCGTGTAGGAGACGAGCTCCTGACAAACTGAAATTATCCAGTGCAGAAGGTGAACCGTTGAGCACACAGAGCTGTCGTAGCTTCCCTGAAGAACTGCGTGTGCTGCTGCAGCCTGACCATAGCTGACAAAAGCAGACCCGAAGAGCTCTGCAACAGCACCTGTGAGGCAGGAGAATACCAAGGCATGCCGGTGAGTTGGCCTGAAGCAGGTGACCCCAGGGCACTCCGAAAAAGACTGCTAGCTGAACTTGATGGTTTTGAACACCAAGCAGATGAAATCAGGCCTACTGGGTGCAACTCTCCTAACAAGGGATACCAGTTGGGAGATCATTGTAACCTACATTGCCAAAGCAGCAGAGGAGTGATAACAAGACAGCCTGGGCACAACTCTCCTTACAAGGGATGCCAGTTTGGAGACCATTGTAACCCGCATTTCCAGCAACCAAGAGGTTGTATAAGCCTTAAACAGGGCTGCAGGAGCTAGCCTCTCCTTATATGAGCGATCAAGGGAGAGAATTGTAACCTGCCTTGTATACAGCCAGAAGGCAGTAAAATAATAATGCAGAGAAAGCAGGGGAACAACTTCCCTTTTATGGATTATGAGTTTGGTAAAGCTATAACCCACTTTGTGAAAACACTATAAAGGGAAGCAGTTGTTGTTCACTCCTCCTCACTTAGAACCCTGTGTGGATAGTTTTGGAACAGGTATTACCACAGAGTATTTAGTAGGAGTTTTATCCTGGCAGGCGAGTGAACCTGGAGAGGGACCAATAGTAGTTAGTCCTGCCAGATGAGTATACCAGGAAAGAAGATTACTTAAAGTACTGTCGTTGTGGTAAAGAGGTGTGTTGGAAAAGAAGTGTGAACTCCATTACCTTGTCTTGATGAATTATTACCCATCAGAAAATGTTTCTGTAGAACAAGGATGATGTGCAAACAATTGTTCGATCTTTGAGAAATTAACTTTTGTTTTGAGGAAAAGACTTTTGTTTTCCCAAGTAAGAGACTGTGGAAAATTAACAGTTTTGATTTATGAAGAAGCCTTTTGAAAAGAGAGATTCACTTTGCCAAGTGGAAGGATACATTGCATGGAAAATACCTTCTGTGCTACATTGAATGGAAATGTGTTATTTGCACAGATCCTTCTTGAGTTTTAACTTTGCTCAAGTTATTCCTGAATTGATCCGGTGGAAGCCAAACCCTGGTCACAATGTGTACTTTCTAAAGCTTTTGAGTTTGAATTCATGTTATTTTGTGGAACTTAAAACAGCCAAACAAACCTTGTATAATGTTGTTGTGTAAATTAGTGTGAGGGTCAGATATTTAGTGGACACTAGGTCCTTTTTCTTTGGTCTTCGTTTGTTGGGCAAGGATATCCCTCTTAGGCTAGGGCAAGATATGCGTTTGTTTCCCCTCTTATTATTTAATAACATGGCATCCTGTGAGAAAACTCTACTTTTGTGTCCGTCTCACATTTCTGACTCCTCACAGTAGGCTGGGCTATGAAAGCCCAGTCAGCACAGAGGAGACTGGAAGATGTTTGGGTGAGGTCACATGGCACAATGGTGGACCAAGAGACCAGGTGGAGGGTGAATGGTGGAGCAGAGTGCTGGGAAGACTTTATGTGACAGTGCAGGTAAGTTATTGTGAGTAAGAGTGGTTGCAGTTTTGTGTAGTGTGTTGAGGGTGTGAGTGAAATGATCGTGAAAAATATAAAAAATATAGAGTTGAGGAAATGCGTGGGGGTAGTTCGAGAATGAGTGTAAGTGACAATGTGTGTAGCAGGAGGACAGATCTGGAAGTGGGCGCAGTGGTTGTGATAAGGGGTGAGGGCAGAGTGTAGTAGGAGGGAGGTAGTTGGGAAAGACAGGTGGAGAGAGTGTGGCAAGAGCAGGAGGCAGCCCAGTATACCAGGGTTCCCGAGGATGAGGGAGGAGAGTGGAGATAGAGGGATACAGTGAGAGTGTGAGAATGAGAGAGACTGAAACAGAAACCTTGTAGACTTGGTCAGTCAAACAGTCCAGAATGATACCTTCGAAAGTCCCAGAGGGAGATGGATTGAAATGGCCACAGCTATAGGGTTGCCCGATAAGATTAGAAAGATTTACATAGTAAGGTTTACCTGGCTTTAGAGGAGGTGGGGGACATTCTGGGGCAAGGGACTCCTGCGCTATGCTGGAGAGAACTGAATGGTTAAGGGGTGACAGAGCCGTAGGGAACCCTTCCTTTCATCCGTCTGAGTCCTCCCAGTTGTTTGACATTTTAATAAAACACTAAATCTACTATCTTTGTGAATTTCATAGACCATCTGTGAGGTTACCTCAAAAGTCAAGCAAAGTCTCACGATATAGGTAAATATGCTCAGGGTTTCATTAAAATATGAAAATGCTAACAGAAAATACCTGCCCCATTTTGTATCTTTCCAGTAGCCCCATGGTGGACAATCCCATAGACTGTTGACTTTGTTGAACCTAAAAGAGCTTTTGGGAAGCCATTCTCTGGTGGAAAAAATTCTTGCAGCCCTGTATAGCCCTCATACGTCTCGTCTGTAAGTTAATTGTATGATAGATGTTCCTTTAAAAACATGTATCCTTCCCCTCAATCGATTAGCTTCTCCTCCATGATAACAGTAAATAACATTTTCTACCAGGAGCCAATATGTTTGCCGGAGGTCTACATTCTGCCACTGGTTTCTGGGTAGTGAGAACAAAGCTTCTCCAGATTTTACTCAATCATGTCCTCTTCTTCATCTCAAGTCTGGATAGATTGGGTATCAAGCTGGAGTTAATAAGCAGGAAGTACTGTTATTGAGCATGTACTGCATTATAGAGATGTACAAGTTACATACTTTAATCGCACCTTGACAAGTATTAATGATCAAATCTCTCCTTGTTAAAAGCTCAAAACAATTGATTGCTCTAATAGATAAAGTATACTCAGGGTTTTGCTACAAGCTATATACTTCTTGGAGAGGGTCCGAGAAGAGCATGTTTAGCTTGAGACCGGCAGCTACCAGGAGCTACTTTTGGCTCCCACAGCCATTTGGCACAACATAAACATACGTTAACTGTATGCGTCTAGGAATTTCCATAAAAGGTGCATTAGTAAAACTCTAGAAGACCTGTAGATGTAATGCATGAATGGTCATATGTACTGGACATAAAGTTAATGCTGATTCCGATTTGGAAGATTTGTTGCATAATATGTATTAGTGCCTCATTCTGCAGCAGTGAGCAAGTTCATAAAATGTTGCGGCCATAAAAAGGAATGCAACAAAAGATTTATGAAGTGACAGACATAGTGACAGAGTTATAGTGGCAAAGGCAGGTAAATACTAAAAGTAGCAACAAGATGGAAGAACTGCAAGAAAATAAATGTAAAGGACATAAAAGGGAAAGCAGTTTAAAGAGAATGTAAAAAGTGAAGACCTGTAAAGCAACATGGCAAGAGCGATTCAACAGAAAATGTCAGCAATAGAGTACAATACAGAGCAACAAAGCAAGAGAGTGAGGGCTTCAAGGTAAATGCATTTTGTGTGCATGCCATAGTTTGGATAACCAGCAGGTTTTGCTTTCAGGCACTCATTTGTCAGACTGGACTTTAATAGCTCCTGGGTCACGATGAGTAACTCCAGATCAGAGGAAAAACCTGACACCCAGGAGCTACAGTTACTTCCAGCTCCTGCTCCATGACTTACAATTTTGATCCCTGCTCTTAAATTCTTCAGCCTGGTTCGTTATTGTTAGACCATAAGAGAAAATGTCTTATAGATAAATCTCGGCTAACTTCTTGAACTCTGATCTCCATTTCAGGTATAAAGTGAATATAATCCAAGCCAAAGGGGTTTTCTTTGCAAAAGAGATCGAAGAAGGAGCAACTGCAAATTGAATTTTATTTTTGTCAAATTGTAAAACCTCTGGAAATAAGTCCTACCCATCTCCGTCTAAACCTAATATATGTGCGTTAAGAGCACAAGGGACCATGGGTTGTGCCCCCTCCATCTTTATCGGTGCACTAGCAGCCGGTTGGTGGAAACAACTTTGGAATAGAGCTGATTGGGACAGAAAGTGAATACACCTTTGACTTTCTAGATAACAGGATCACCGCCACAACCACTGGACTTGAAACCAGAACCTTCAGAAAAACTACAGAGGTCAACTCAGTCCTCTACTCCACCAGCTGCCATAAAAGAAACGTGATTGAGAACATACCAAATGGAGAAATAATAAGGGCTAGAAGAAACTGCAGCACAAATGACTCCTACAAAGAAGAGTGTGAATTACTCTGCGACAGATTCCTGCAAAGAGGATACAAGTCATCCAACATCTCACAGGCCATTGATCAAGTATCAACGATCCCCAGGAATGAGCTGTTACAGACAAAACAAAGAGGGAACGCCACAGAACAGATGAATGACATCCGATTTATAACAAAATACAACAGGGATAGCTCAAAGATTCAGAGGATACTCACTAGACATTGGCATATCCTAGGAGTAGATCAAGATATAAAGAATTGGATATCAGAGAAACCGAAAATGACCTACTGCAGAGCACCAACACTTAAGAGCATGCTCAGTCCCTCATTCATGGAACCCCAGACAGGACCAGGTGAGAACTGGCTGACCCAACATACTGGGTCTGGATTCCATGAATGCGGAACCTGCACAATGTGTCCCCAAGCCACCACAACCGATAGAGTGCACTTTGATAATCTTTATGAAAAAAAGATTGAACAATTCATCAACTGTCATAGTAAATGTGTTATTTATGTAATAAAATGCATATGTGGACTGAAATATATAGACAGCACTGTACGGGAACTAAGGACATGGATAACGGAACCACCTACATTCCATGATAACCACTGAAGCAAGATATCCACTGGCCACCCACTGGCAAGAGAAACATCAAATGGACAACCAGAAAAATATCAGATTTGTTGTTCTCGAGACAATCAAGCCAAACTCCAGAGGAGGAAATCGAGCCCTGAGACTACGGTAAAATGAAGCTAGACTCGTTTGTAAAACAAGGAATACGGAGCTCGGTCTGAATACCGAGCATGAGCTCAATGTCTTCTTGTAAAATGTAACTGTTACCTGATTTATGCTAACCCCACTACAACCAGAGCAAAGGTAGTAATCCAGACATTGGTCCACCTTTCTGGGCACTATGTCCCAGGACCCCCATTACCTGACATTTCCAATGGACCCATACATGGACGAACTAGTACAATCTTGGTGACCAAACTGACACCAAGACGTTAATATGGCACCATGAGAACAGCTTCACGCCCCTGGCAGGGTAGACATACCACAACCAACAGTGATATACGACAATGCCCAGCTTAGTACTGCAACCCTAGGAGACCCTGAATGAACCAGGAACACCTGCCCTTGGGTGCAGCCCATGACTTTGATTTGATTTTATCACAGGGAGCACTGTCCCCATACCGTAGCCCAGCACACAATCCAACGCGGTATCACCCACAAGGACTAAGACTAAACTGACCAATGCCACGCAAAATGCGCATCCATACATACTAAATGAACCATAAATACATGCCTGCATCAGATTACTGTAATTACAAATATATGTAATCACTAGCATAATGCTGCCAGGTCGCAAAGCACAGCTATATAATGATTGCCTTACAGGAACTCCCACCAATGGTTAGGCTCCTTTAGCCCAATTCTTCCCAATGCGCACTAGGACACCACAGCCGCATTCAGCGCTGTTAGCAACCAATCGGAAGACACAGCCCAACAACCAATAGGGTTGCCGGCCATTGACCAATGGACACAAGTTTGACAAACCATATAATGCAAGCCATTACACTCCCCAGTTGTACCTGAACCCGGACGCCACAGCCGCATTAAGCGCTGTAAGCGCTGTTAGCAACCAATCGGAAGACACAGCCCAACAACCAATAGGGTTGCCGGCCACGGACCAATGGACACAAGTTTGACAAACCATATGATGCAAGTCATTACACTCACCAGTTGTACCTGAACCCAGAGGCAGAAAGATACAACACGAGAGGTAAGATGCTCCCCTGGCTTGCGCACGGCACCTTTTGCTTAATTTAGCTTCACTTTGATTTAAATGCAGGTGCACCACGCAACTCAGTACCCACCTATTTGTAACCCTGTTGTCACTTCTGACCCAGTGGGAGCCTTGTCAAGCCACAGTGGCTACCTCTCAATTAGCTAAGAGACATTGGGTGGGTATAGATCCAGACACCCACGGCACCTCCCTCCACCAACCTGACTAAATACAAACCCGCACTGTTAAAAGCACTTGGGTCCCTTCCTACACTTGCCATCTCCTGGGGCACCTTGTAGGAAAGGACACCGGGCACCAATGCCTTTACTAATTAATACTCAACTGAAACGCTGTCTGCACACCATGGCTAACCGGCAATTAATAGAACAGGCACTGTGTAAACACGCCTTATGCATAATATCGTATGTATTCACGCACCGTCGCTCAATGGTCAGAGCACACTCAAACAAAGCCCAACACGGCACAGATCTAGATCCCAGCCATCACAATATGGGTCAGCACTAAGTATACTATATGCATCCTCGGCATAATAAGCACAAAGACCCTTCCCACGGCCAGGCCAGGGAGGGAAGGGTCCCAGGGCACCTATGCCCTAATTGATAATCACCTTGAAAACTGAAACCCAGCTGGGCACATCCCCACTGTCGGGACCGCACAATGGAAACAACTGATACCACACAATAATTGAACCATGAAATCATTTCTTTTATCTATTCCTAGTAGCTCAGCCCTTGGGCACGAAATATTCACACTGCTTTATCTTAATTCCTTATTCATAGGTATTGACCTCTGCCAAACCAGGCACTGGGCGGACTGAGCCCTTGCTATTTACCACTACCCAGTAACTAACTGACCTACCTGCAACAAGCAGGAACCAGGACAATCCCTCTATCTTACTTACCAGGTGAGATCCCTTGCAAATGAGTCAATCATTAGCAATAATTACCAAACACTCTAAACCAATTAGGATCGTTGCCAACCAAACCTACGGAAATCTCTTCTTTTCTCTCCCTTAACATGTATTCAATACTGTCTATTGATAATTGTTTTTTGACTGCAAAATGTATGAACCAATCTGCAAATCACTATGAATCTGTATATATAATTAAATCACCCACGCATAATCTGTCCAAACACAAATGTCACATGATATACACCCAATCACGAATGGTGAATGCCCGATCTTGGGACCACATTGGCACCAAATATGTATCGAATCCATTGTTATTAAAAATTATGAACGGTAGCCTAGAAAAAGACCTTTTAGGTCAAAACACGTGTTGGCACCACCTGTTATATCATCAATTGATGAATTCGAGACAATAAAAGATTGGAAAAAATGAAAATCACAAACCTTGTGGAACTACATTTTTCAAACGCAGCAAAAGACAATGGGGTGAATCCCAGCATAAGAAATTGCACAAGCGCCGAATGGGTGGAAACTATACCAATTCTCTCTCTATCTATAATATGGCTGCTTGAGATCATGCTATGATTTGAAAAAAAAAACATTTTCTTATGGACTGTATAAATTGAAATGTTTTCCATATAATTAATCTCTTATTGATAATCCCATTCCTTCTTGAGGCAGTTGAAATGTAACTTATCTAAACTTTCTATTGCCTTGGCAACCCATGCCCATGTCATATGATCGATTGTATTGGCGATATACAGTAATTTCTGACCCAGTTAACAAATGTAGCCCTTTACAAAGGGGTTATATCGTCTAGCCTAGAACATGTGTGGATTGCCTCCCAATGTGATGTAATTGATCTTGAAGAGCACCTCTCTGCCACTATTGATGGCCTTGCAGTGTCAGATCAACCCTTCTGGGAATAGGTTCCTGCACAGTCGGCCTCTAACAATTAGATCCCCTTCTAAATTGAAGCCTGTAATTAATAATAATAAGCATTTATATAGCGCTACAAACCCTCAGGTGTCTGAGCGCTGCTTATTATTACCCACGGGGTGTGGTGCTCATTTATCGACCTCGGAAGGATGAAAGGCTGAGTTTGGCCCTGCTGGGATTTGAACCAGCGTCAGCAGGCTCTGCACAGATACCAAAGCGAGCGCTCTACTCGCTGTGCTATTTGACTGGCTGTAGGTTCAAGAGAGATTGAAGTTCCCTCTACCCAGGCCCAGTCTCTCAAGGTTACAACAAGACAGATTCACTTTAATGGCACAAAGGGATAACATTGCAGCAATTGGTGCATTGTGTTTGTTTTCTTTGTTTTCCCCAGCATCTCTACTTAGCAAAACGATTATGAAAGCCAGCACCAACCACATTGCATCAGTTTCCCCCTTAGCCAGAAACATAACGCACCAAAGTTGAAATATATCAAGCATTCTTTCCCCGCCCTGGCAAGCTTCTACAGAACCAAAATGTTGCAATTTCTAAGTTATAAAAATTGACAGGTGAAACAAAAGTAACAATAATGCCACCAAACTGATCAGAGGTGTTATTTATGAGATGAAACATGTGATGGATATCGAGAGGCACACAGAGAAGCAGTTAGCCTCAGGAGATATACCAGGGTATTTGTATTTATATAGTCCTTTACACCAAAGAGATTTACACAGTTTTACATACTGTACAAGTGATGGTACATAATTGTTGAAGAAATTGGAGAGTAAGAAGATGGTCCTTAAAATGTAAAGGAAATGTGGCTTAGAGAGAACGAAGAGAAAGTCGAATGCTGTTCCAATTAAAAGGTGCCAAAATGGAGAAGGGACGAAAGCGAGCTGAAGCACAAGGAGGACGATGAAACGTAAGCAGAAACAATGACTCGGGGTGTGAAGATTGCGGAGGAGAATAGAAAGATTTAAGTGAAGAGCGGTAAGGTGGAGCCAGATTTTATAGGGATTTAAAGACTAGGCAGGAAATTGAAGAGGATGCGGGAGTGAAAAGGGAGCCAACGAAGTGATGCAAGAGCAGGAGAAATAGATTCTCGAGGAAAGAGAAAAGAAGAAGCGTTTAGAGGAATTATAAACGGAGCACAGGGGGGACAAGCTGAGAGGCAGGAAGGTCAAGAAGGAGACCCAAACCCTGGGGTGTACTTTAACAGAGTAGGCGCATAGGTGAAGTTTGACCAGCCAAAGAGACGGAGTAGATGTGGTTAGAGAGATGGGATTGAAACCATAGAAGAATAAAGTTTTGAAATCCAAAATATGCGAGTGTTACAAGTAGCAGAAAATGGTCGACCGTGTCGAATGCTGCTGTTTGGTTAAGGAGCACCAGTAGAGAGGGATGTTAGACAAAACTATTTGATAGCGAGTTATTAACAGAGAAGAGCAGTCTCTGTAATGACAGGGTCTAAAGTCAGAAAGTCAGTAGAGAGAAAGAAGATAATTCGAGTTACGATAGGTAGAGACCTTTTAATAAACATTTAGCTCCATAAGCTTGTAGAGATGGGGAAGAAGAATATGTGATCAAAATTTATGGGGGCGTTCACGGCAGCTGACTACAGGGCTTGTGTCCTTTGGAATCATGCCCCACTTTTCCTTACTTGGCAGGGTGTGCGTGCCACCCAGATGTCCATTTCTATGTTTAGACTGAGAGCGAAGGAGTTGCATAACATGACTTTTAGGGGACACATGAGGGAGGAAATAACGGGTTACTTTGAAACTAATACAGGTTACGTGCAGACAGTGTGCACATTGTGGGAAGCCTTCAAGACAGTGGTTATGGGAGAAGCAATATGCAAAATTGGGGGCATTCAGAAAGACCTGAAAGAGAACCTTGCTAGGGCTGAAGCAGAGCTTGAAGCGGCAGACCGTAGGAATATGGGTACTGTGGTGGTTGCCCAGGACCTGACAGAACTGTGCAGAAATGCATAACAGACTAGGAGAGGCTGCACAAGATTAACTACGCTAAGTACACTGAGAAACTGCATGAGGAGGACGACAAACCAGGATGGCTGTTGGCATGGGTTTTCCAGGGCGAGACGCAGAGGGAAATGATCTGCGCCATTAAAGATGAGTGTGGTGTTACTTGGAGGGTGCATTGCAAGATTTACAACACCTTTCTCAGATATTATAGCTCCCTGTGCTCCGATGACACTCATAGGGGCGACTCAGACATTCGGGAGGCCTTGTTGCTGATCAAACTGCCTCGTCTGGACAGGGAGGTGGTGAACGCTCTGGACACCCAATCTCTGTAGAACAGAAGATCATCATTAGGGTACTCCCATCATGCAAAACGACTGGAGCGGATGGACTTCGAATTTTACAAGGAATTCACAGAGGAACTGACGCTGATGCTCTTGGAGATGCTGTTGGAGGTGGATGAGGCGGGTTTGCTTCCTTCGAGCCTGAGAGTTTGTCATCATACCTATACTTAACCCCAATAAACCCCAGTGAGAATGTGGCTCATATAGGCCTTTGTCTATGGCGAATCAAGACATTAAAATGCTTGCGCCCTTTTGGCAAACCGGCTGAGGGGGTACAATAAGCGGTCTAGTACACTCGGACCAAACAGGCTATGTCCCAGGCAGAAATACCTCCTGGAACCTAAGGCGATTACACCACATCATAGATGGGACCTTGTCCCTAGAGGACCACTATACGTTGGCATCACTAGACGCCATCAAAGCGTCTAAGTCTGTCTGATGGGACTGGTTGTATACTACCCTGCAGCAGTTTGGGAGCGGATTTCTTTGGTGGGTTAGGCTGATCTACACCGCACCTACGGCTAGGGTGAAGAGCAGTAGGCGTATTTCTGCAGGGTGGGAGCTTTAGAAGGGTACCAGACCGGGATGCCCTTTGTCTCCAATGCTCTTTGTCCTTGCAATAGAGCCAATTGCAGCGTTTCTCATAGCGGAATATGTGGACGCTGCCATTCATATAGATGGGGTGGCTCAAGTGATTGCAATGATGCTGATGACATGCTGCTTTATATATGCCGACCTGAAGAAAATCTTCAGTATGTGTTGGACGTCCTTGATTGATTTGCAGAACTCTCTGGCATCACCGTTAGCTGAACTAAGTCATGCTTATTTCCGTTGGCAGGCCTAAGGGGGGCTGAGACGTGACCAGCTTCCCCTCCTGGATCCGCAATGGTCCCCAGACACCTTTAGATATCTAGGAGTCAACATTTATTGGCCCTCTTTTAGAGCTAGGAGGTAAGTACCGGTACTTTCCGGCATGGCGGAAAATACGACACCGGCTTGGCGTCAGACCGCTAAATGCGGCTCATTCCGAGCTCACGGACACGCGTTTTTCGCCATGCCGGAAAAGAACCAAGCGTCCTGCCGCAAAACGACCCGCAAAACCCCTACCGGCATGTTGCGACACGTAAATAACAACACCGCCTTGGAAGCTGTAGCGTCAGTACATAACGTTGACTGTAATTTACGGATACCGTAAATTACGGCCACCGCTAAAAAAGGAACCGGAAATTACGTCATCGCACAGGAACGGGAAGGAGAGCGGCGGCCATCTTTAAAAACACAATCCATTGCCATCCTCCTCAGGCAGCACCTTTGGGAGCTAACTGAAGTCGGGAACAGGACCAGACAACTCCCAACATGCCCAAAGCACCCAAGAAGGCTGCAGATCGCATCCGCAAGAGGAGATTCAGCCCCGAGAAACTCCAGGCCATGGTTGACTTCCTGGCTGAACATGCCGATGTCGTCTTCAGCAACGACATGCAGAGGGAGTCCATCCTCCGCAAGAAGAACATATGGGCTGAACTTGCACAGAGGGTGAGCGCCGTAGGCAACACCCCCCGCATCCCCAGGGACTGCCACAAGCGGTGGGATGACCTGCGGGTGCGGGGCCTCCTCTCCAGCAACCGCAGTCAGGCAATGCAGACGGGAGGCGGACCAAGTACCCCTGTCCAACTGGAGCCGTGGGAGGAGACCTGTGCGGCTCTCATTGGCACAGAATGTATTGAGGGCGTGGGGAACATGGAGTGCGGGGCAACGACTTCTGCAGAAGGAGGTGAGTGTCCACAGTGTACACTGGCAATGTCCATAACATGATTCAAACTGACCCAAGGGCCATCGAAGGCACCTTCTCGTGTTGCCCTCCCACCATCCAACGTATCCCCCCTCAACTCCACAGCAGTGGTCCCACGTAGGGCGTGAAGCACACATGTGGCAGAAATGCCTATTGTTACTTGCTCCCCTTGCCCGGGGGAGGCATATCCCTGCGACGCATGGAACGCCGAGCGCGTCTCTCTGGGCTGCCTTGTGTGGCCTCACTGGATGCGGCCGGGTCCGCCTGCTCTGGCTGGGTATTGGAAGGGCTTGCCTCAAGGGCATTCGCTATGCGGCCAAGGACATGACAGAGACGGGCCGTGCTGTCTGAGTGTCAAACAACCGGTTGGTGCAGGTGGTGAGGGACTGCCGCATTTCTCTGACTCCATCATGCCATTGGACCCTGGCCTGGCGGTTGTCCTCCATGAATTCGGCAATGAGGTCTGCCAACTGATTCACTCTGCGCATGCCAAATGATGGGAAACCATCGGCGAAACCACTTGCCCCAGCATGCTCGGGAGAGGGCTGTACAGGTGGACTCGGGAGATCATCCTCATACCCCGGCGGGTCGAGTTGGGGACTGTGGACAGGTGTAGGTGCATCCCCACAGTCATTGCATGAGGCCAGGGGTACAATGCAGGGCTCCAGGGTGTGCACAGTGTTTTGGCCCTCCTCCTCGGACAAGAGTTGGGGTTTAGGGGGGTGATGGTTTGTTGTGGAGTTGGGGTTTAGGGGGGGTGATGGTTTTTTGTGGAGTTGGGGTTCAGGGGGGTGATGGTTTGTTTTTGAGTTTGGGGGGAGGGTGGGGGCTGCTGATGTTTTCACCAAATCTTTTTTTCACAATACACTATTGGTGTCGCAAAGTTCAACCGTTGTGGACATTCATCATTGAGCATGTGTTTATTGACGTCTGCCAGTGCATGGTGTATAAGTATACACACGTCCAGTGTCCTGTGTGCCCATGTCATGCCACCCTCTGCTGACTTGTGTCCTGGACATCTTGTCCACTGTTAGTTTGGCGCATTACATGTCCCTCAAGTGCACTGCCACCATGATGCTTTCTTGCCACTTCCCCCTCCACCTTTACCACATCGTCATGTGGTTGTAGCAGTACCATGTCAGGGGTGATAGACGCTAATATAGGGATGTGCTCTTTGTTCAGCTACACATATGACATGGGCTTATTGGACATCAGATATCAGTGGATTCGCCAACTCATATGTGCTTTAAGCAAGCCAGGTGACTGCTTCATCTACACGCATGCACGGGTATGGCCATTGTTTGAGTGCTCCCTGGGCCTGTTCAGGGGGTTACTGACAGAGGTCATGTACCATGTTGTCAAGGGACAGCCACCAACAGCTGCATGTCTAGCCAAATAAGGTGAGTGTTTGGACTGTCATGGTGGAGAACAGTACTTGGCTGTCATGGCATGCTTTCATTGATGGCCATATGCACATGTTCATGGATGCATTCTGCACGATCATTGACACAACATGTGTCCAATACAATGGAATGCTGGGGGGGGGGGGTTGCGTCTTCAAGATGGTCCGTGAACAATGGCATGGACATCTCGTGGTACATGTTTCGTTGTTGCATGCTGCTGTCCTGATGTTAGATCCATGTGGTGCTGTGTACTGTGTAGATTCATTTTTGGGGGTGATGGCTGTAGTCTGTGGCTCATGGTCATCATCCTGCTCAAATACATACTATGGTGAATCCCAACACTCCTATGGGTGTGCCATGCCGGTGACGTGGTGTGGTATCCCTGCTGCCCTCTGTTCAATCCACTCCCAGGGATGGGTCTCCGATGTGGTGCCATGCTGGGGGCTGCCACATTGTGCATGTGCAGTGTGTCTTCCGATATGCGCTTACGGTTGTGGTAGCCGCCAATGAGTGGTGCAAGTGTAGTGTGGTTAGCCCTTGTCAGATGGTGGAGATGTAGTGTATTGTGAGTGCCTTATTCCATCAAAGTGGTTATCTGTTTGTATGTGCTGCTGCACTGGTTCTGTGGCAGGTTTGTTGTTGGGGTGAACACCGTACGATGGCTTCATCATTTCGACCCAGTTGGTTCATGCAGGCGCCCACTTCATGGCACCAATGCACTTGCATGACAGTCAGGCGACTCAACAGCCAACTAGGCACGTCATCCTACATGTTGGACCATGTGGCACGGTAGCGTGGTGAACTGCTGGCCTTTTGAGTCATGTCTAGTTCTTTGCTGTCGGGCCCACCCATGTGTGCGGTTCTTGGTTGCGTTGCATTCCATCTGCACGTAGGGGGAGAGGTATTGTTTGCAGTTGCTATCCGCCGCCTGCATGCCATGCTGGTCCACATGCGACCCATGGGTGCTGTCAGTGGCACCATTGTCATTTGGCATGCCTCCATTTGCATGAGGTCCAGCTTTACTATTGTGTTACTCCTGGGTGGTCCATGTTGGGGATTGGTGGGCCCTTGCGTGCTTGGGGAGGTGTAACAGCACTTGTTTATGTGGCCGTCTAATGGACGGTTGTGACATGCCATGCATGGGCGCCACTGTGTGCTGGTAGGTGCCTGTGGCATGGGTGTGGGGCACAGGCAACACTGTCACTTGTGCCAGGTTAGCACTGTATATTTGTATGCTGCTCGCTTATCTCTTTGTGTCTCTGGCAAAATATGGTGGTAACGGTGTCACAGTAAAGGTGGTCAGGGGTGTCTATCTGCTAAGGGTTTTCCTTGAGTGGCCGGACATGCTGCGTGTGAATGGGGGCTGCTGGGGTGGTGACGGAGGCTGCACTGGTGCTGCATGCACGGCCTGATTTCCCCTCCTTCTACCCCTGTGTCTCCTCAGTGGGGGGGCCTGGTGGTGTTGCAGAAGTTCTTGTGGTTGTGGCCTTGCTGGTTCTATTTGTGTCATCTTGGTGTGGGAGGGGGGGTGGTGTGTGGGTGTGTTCCTTTTCTGCTGTGGCAGACTCCATTGCCTCCACCAGTGATGAATGTGGGCAGCTGTCGCTCTGGGAACCACTGCTCAGGGTTTTTACTCCCTTCTCTGATATGCCTGTATGTACTCCATGCTGGTAAGGTACTATACGGCCTTGTGGAGGCCGTTATTTACGTGTGCTCCTCACTTGCGATCAGCTCCCGTTTATGCCATGCCGCTAATTTAGGCATGGTCGTGCGTGCACAAGACCCAAGACCGATAATTACGGCATTGTAGTTTACAGTGCCGTAATTAGTGGTCTGAGGGGTCAGAATGGCATGGAGCGGTAAACCATGCCGGTAAATCATTACCGGCACAGTTTTTACCTTACCTCCATGCTCGGAATAACCCCCATTGTGATTTCAAGATTATGCACAAGCGTAACACACAGGATACTCTAGACAAGGTGGAGAAATCGGTGGACTTCTGGGGTAGGCTGCCTTTATCAATGATGGGGAGGGCTTAAAATGGTTGTCCTCCCCCGCTTATATTATTTTGTGAATGTCCTGAATAATATTCCTAGAAACTTTTTCTACAGGCTAGATTCCATTATCAGGGGGTTTCTATCGGGAAGGGGGGGAGACACAAAATGGCTTCAAGCATGCTTCAACGATCCCATGAGGCTGGCGGTATTAGAATATCTCATTTTGAATTGTACTTCCTTGCTGGGCAGCTGCAGTTTACAGTGGGTTGGCTAGCAGAATGCTCTTGCCCTCCACTGAGCAATATTATTTGAAGGAGTTTCTTTGGGTGCGCAAGACTTGGCTCGATTGAGCGCCACGCCTTTTGACACTGGGTAAGTTGCTATGGCGTAGGGCCTGGAGACACTTGGGGTGGTGTACCCTTATTCCCCCCGACATCCCTCTGGTTGTACTCTTGGCGGGGAGGCCACAAAGTGTCCAGGTGATCAGGAGGCATTGGGCGAGTAGCGGAGTGGTTACGCTGGGCGAGTTGCTTCAAGCGGGGAAGATGACTGACTTTGCTGCACTAGTTGAACGGTCTGGCTTACACAGAGGTCCATTCCTACTTCACTTCGGCTTGACCGAGGAGATGGAACGCAGGTGACTGCAACTCTGAGATGGCTTTGAGGGCGATGCTGTGCTAGAGATAATGTACGATGTGTCTGAAGGCGGTGAGATGATTTCTAGACTTTCTGAACTACTCCGGGACAGACTTCACTTAACAGTCTTGCAGGTGCGAGCTAAGTGGGAGGCAGATTTGCACTGGACGTTTTCAGATTCCAAGTGGGCACGGGTTCTGCCATACCCTAAAAAAGTCTCGAGGAATGCAAGGTTCAAACGTACACAATTATGAATAGCGGTTACCTGACCCCTTACAAGATTTCTCAGTTCAAGGGAGCAGCTAGGCAGCACTGTCCAGGTGCGCAGAGGAAAGGTTGGCTTTCTACATGTGTTTTGGTCTTGCCTGAAGATCCGAGAGTATTGGGAGGAAATTGTGAACAGAGTGTCTTACTCTTACGTCCCAACCCCTTTCCTCCATACTGTATGGGCTAGCTAGCTTTTTGGTTGTACCACCAGAGCTTCTATCCAGGGCTACAACCAAAAGACCTGGGGCTATAGCCCCCTTAACCCCCACCCCCAGCAATGCCTCTGGCTTTGGCCATGTAATACCACAATCTCTTCCCCGTATATTCTTCTATCTTTGTCTTTTTCTTTTCAATAAGTACTTGGTTCTCCAACGCCACGCTCCTCCCCGGTGCATGTCGACTACAGTGGGCTTCAGCAGGTGTCCAGCCTGCGAGGGGATCTTCCCTACAACCGACCCCCATGCGCTTTGCCTCTGCTGCCTTGGCCCCGACTGCGGCAGGGAGGGTTGTTCCACGTGCGACGCATTGACTTCACTGACACTGAAGAACCGGCTAGCTAGGTGGAGGGAGCTCTTCCAGAAGTCACCTCTGGAGGACCTGAAGGACTTCATCAAACATTGCTCGAGGCTGAAGGAAAGGCCTCTATTCACCATCGCACCCTGTAAAGGCGACTCCTTCCCAAGGAGGCACCCGATCGGGAGGAACCTTTTGGGTTCTAGTACCAGCACACGTACCGAGGCTGGTCCAGCTACCGGCCGAGGGGTCTCCGGATTCTTCCGATGTGAGTGCTGAGGGACCGCAAGGTTCTTTTACCAGGGTTACTACCGAGGGGCAATGCCCTAGTACCGGCATCATGTCAGAGGGTGCACTTTCACGCAGCACTACCGGCAGCTCTTCCGAGGGCAATACTGCTTCAAGGTCACGGCCTGAGGTGCAGGATAGGCCTTTTGTTCCAACACCAAGCGTCTTGGACGGGGCTGGTTCCAGCGAGTCCAGTCTCAACAACGCTCCGAAAGGGGCGGGCGTTTGGCGGGTTCTGAGGCTTTCAAGGGCGGAAGTCCAGACAACCTGACTGTTCTCCGAGTCAGCATGGGAGGAAACAACACGGGGGGGGGGGCAAGGGGTTCTTCCAATCCCCCTCCTCTGCAACAGCCTCAGAAGGAAAAAAGGCATGACATGCCCCTTCGGGTCCACATGTCTCCAGTGGGGGGCAGGCTTGCCTTTCACCTGCAATTTTGGCGCCAGAATTTTTCAGACCCCTGCATCCTCTCCATAGTCTCCAGGGGGTACCACCTACCGGTACCTTCCTCTCCTCCCTCTTCCCCTCCTCTCCCTCAGATCGTCGAGAGCGAGGCTGTGGAAGAAGTCCCAACCTCCCAGCAAGGCTTGGGCTTTTATGCCAAGCTTTTCGCCATACAGAATAAGAACCAGGCTGGCATGAGAGTTGTGCTGGACCTTTCCACCCTCAATCTCTCCCTCCCTCTGCAAAAATTCAAGATGGGTATGCCAGCTCTTATTGCGTAAACACTGGACACAGGAGACTAGATGTACTCCCTGAATCTGAAGGACGCTTACCTACACGTCTCGTTTTGGCAGCCGCATCGTTCCTTACTACGTTTCAGGATCATGGGCTTCCATTTCCAATACAAGGTGCTACCCTTCGGCCTCAACTCGGCTCCCAGGGTTTTTACCAGGTTGATGAATTCAGTGGCAGCCCTCCTCAGGGCCCAGGGCCACCACGTCTACCCCCACCTGGACGACTGGCTCGTCCGGGCCACCTGTCCGGATACGGTTCAGCAAATTGCCTCTGACTGATGAACACACCCACAACCTGGCGTTCACTATAAATCTCAAGAAGTCTCAGCAACATCTCAGGCAGAGCCTTACCTTCTTGGGCCTCATCTGGGACAAGAGCTCCGTGAGAGTCCTTCCCTTGGAGGACAGGATTGCGGCCATCAAGAGAGCTACAGCTCACTTCCTCTCCAGGCCCGTGACCTCGGCCTGTTGATACCAACGCCTAATGGGGCTTATGGCAGCAGTCCTTTTGGCAGTGTGCCACACAAGACTCAGGATGCAGAGACTACAGCTGCACTTCGCAGCCTCATGGAGTCAGGAGAAGGGCTCCCAAGAGGAGCCAGTCAACATTCCTCCCTTTCTCCTCTCGGACCTCCACTGGTAGTCCGCGGACTTCAACCTGAGGCAGGGCAGGCCCATCTGACAGCCGGCCCCTCAGATCACAGCTACTTCCCTAGAGGGCTGGGCAGCCACCCTGGACAACCACAGCGTCCATGGAGTCTGGACTCTGCAGGTGCAGGAACCCCACATCAATTGGCTAGAATTGAAGGCCATATGGTTGGCTCTCAAGGCCGTTCTCCCTCTTATCAAGGGCAAACCAGTTCTTATCCAGACAGACGACTCCACCAGCATGTACTAAGTCAACAAGCAGGGGGGCACCAGACCCCCTCTGCTGTGCAATCTATCAGTCGGCATGTGGGAATGGGCTCTGGAGAACATTTACCTCATGGCTGTCCACCTCCCGGGAGAATCAAACCTGTAAACAGACAGGCTCAGCAGCCTGGGGGCAGACAATTACGAGTGGCAATTGAACAACCTCGTACTGAAGGAGATCTTCCTCAGGTGGGGGCATCCACAGGTGGATAATTTTGCCTCCTGGGACAACAGTGAAATACCAACAGTTTGCCTCCTGGCAGGGGCAGGGGTCTGGCTACCTGGGCGACGCATTCCAGGCCCAATGGGACGACATGATGGCATATGCCTTCCCCCCACATCCCTAGTCCACAGGGTGACTTGCAGGATAAGGGAATCCTGGCACATCAGCATCATTTTGATAGCTCCCTGGTGGCTGGCCAGACTGTGGTTCTCCGAGCTTCTCAGCTTATCAGACAGACCACCCATTCACCTATCGCTGGGCCCTGCTCCTCACAAACTAGCCCTTGCAGCGTGGTTCCTGAGCAGGTCATGCTGAAACACTTAATCCTATCCCAGGCTAACCTGGAGATCATCCAGGGCGTTAGAAGCAAGGCTACTAGGAGCCAATATAAGAGTAAATGGTCTAGATTCTGTCATTGGGCCGACTCTAGGGAGATCGACACGGTTAAGTGCACCATGGACAACATGCTCTCCTTTTCAGCACATCTTGCCCACTATGGTGTGCAGGTGGATACATGCCGCACCTATCTGGCAGCCATAGGGGCTTCCAGGAACTCAGAGGAGGGCCTCTACTCCTCCTCCAATCCAGCGGTCAACCAACATCTGGCGGGCCTCCACAGGCTTTACCCGCCTATAAAGACGCCACACCTGGTGTGGGACCTTAATGTGCTGTTGGGCGCCTTGGCGCACAAACCTTTTGAGCCTATGGCGTCTGCGGACATCAGGCTGGTCACCATAAAGATGGCTCTGCTCGTGGGCCTCACTTCAGCTCGCAGAGTCAGCGAGTTCCAGGCTCTGGTGGTATCAGAAACCTACACCACTTTTGACAGGGACATGGTCGTCCTGCGGACGCACCCTGCTTTCCTACCCAAGGTGACCACCTCCTTCCATCTCAACGAGGTAATAGTCTTACCCACTTTCTTTGCCGACCCCGAAGACGAGCCTCAAAGTCTTGCACCATCTGGACTTCAGACTTGCGCTGAAATACTACCTGGACAGAACCAAGGACTTCTGCTGGTTGGACGCCTTGCTTGTCACTTGCGGTGGGTGAATGCCCGGTTATCAGGCCTCCAAGGCCTCTATAGCAAGGTGGGTGGTTGCTGCCATCAAGGAGGCCTATGAGGGGCAGCACAAACCAGTGCCAGCCAACTTACATGCCCATGTGGCCAGTGCCAAGGCCACGGACATCACGTTCCAACGGCATATGCCGTGGCAGGTCATCAGCAGGGCGGCTACCTGGGCAACCCCTTCGGCTTTCTGTAAACACTACTGTTTGGTTGCCGCCTCTGTCAGACGCATCATTCGGGAAGACGGTTCTAAGTAACCTGTTTTCGAAGGGATTGTGTCCTCCGACGTATTCCTTATCTATGATATTTGTATCTCCAGCTTGCTGGCCTCGGAAAAATGTTTTCCCAGTAGATGGCGCTATGCGTCGACGTCCGTCGAGTAGGTGTTCCTCGACAGCCACCGTATCGACGCAGACGTCGTCATGCCTATAAATGGCCACGCGCAGCATCCGTTGTTCAGTTCCGTTTCTCCGCGCTTAGTGTGCCTCGGAATACCGTTGCTCAGTTCGTCAGTCGAAATATATTCATATTTCCTCAAGAAAACCGACTCGTACTCGATGGCTTCCTCCTCCGACCCGACGACTCCTCGGTCCGGTTTCAAAAAATACTGAGACTGGGGGAAGAAAATGTTGTTGACGGATCCTCACAGAATCTGATTGTGGTGTCTGGGAATCGAACACCAGTGTTCGGAGTGTGAGGAATGCCTATCCATGACGGCGAAAGCCTTGAAGGAGTGTAAGGGGAAGCTCGAGAGAGATAAGTCAGTTTTAACTTCCTCGAAAGTTTCCGTGGTAGAGTCGAGACATTTGTCTCCTCACTGTCGAAAGCATTCTTGGTCTAGGTTTCGAAGTGGCTCCCACCACTCGTCGAGGTCTAGACACTCGAACAAGAGACGTAGAAGATCTCCTTTGTCGTCGTCTTCTAGTTCCCCTGAAAGAGTAAATTACCCCACAAAACACAGCTCTCAGGCTGAGTGGGAGGAATTCAGAAAAAAGATGCTAAGCGTCTTCGAGAAAGCGGCCTTGTCCCCCTCGAAGTCAGCTGAGGGTGATAACCCGGGTGAAAAGCCCAAAAAATCGAAACGCCGCGAGTCGAAGCACCCGGCGAAACAGTCGAACCGAAAGCGCCATGAGCCATCGGGAAGTAAAGCATCTTCGACGCCATCGTCGAAAGCCCCTTCGAAGCATAGAACGGCGCCATCTACGCCGTTATCGAAGGGTTCTTCGCATCCGTCGATCGAGTCGACGCCGACATAGACGCTGATAAAAGATAAACCCACGGCTACTCCACTGCCAATGGTTGCACCGAGAGCCTCCGACACGACGTCGAGAACGTAGTCGACATCCTCGAGCAGGATTCCGATCCTCTCGAGTTCTTCGAGACCTCTTCCAGTTTTCTCGACGCCTTTGGCGGCGCCTTCGAGGATTTTTACATCGGCGTCGACGACATCAACCTTTTCAAGGACACTGATGATGGCTCCCTCTGCTTTAGAGATGGGTTTTATACCATTTCACAGGCCAGAGCATCCCCCCCTTAACTTCAATTTATGAAGAAAGGGAAGATTCTAAACATGAAAGGCCTTTTGGGCTGCTGAGGACCACATCACCTGAACCAGAGACTTTTGCCTATGAGGAAAGAAGGTTGAAAGACCTTCAGGATGCATTACAGGAAGCAAGTGGCCTAGACACTTCCCCAGAAGTGGAATTTGTCAAACCAGACCCAGGGGAACATGCTGAAACCCCTTATTGAACCTTAATGTCAAGAATTATGGAGTTCATGGGTTGGTCTGCGCCTTCACCTGTTTTTCAACAGGATAACCTCACAGATATTCTGGATAAAGGTCCACAGGAGGATCTTTTCTGCCGTCTGTACGGGGGAGAAACGTCCTGATAATGACGGACAATACAGTAGCCATGCACTACCTCAACAAAAGAGGAGGCGTAGAGTCACTGCCACTGTGCAGAGAGGCGATGCAGCTCTGGTTTTGGGCAATTCAGGAAGGAATCTCTCTATCGGCAATTCACCTAGCCGGAGAGAATAACTTGACAGCGGACGCTCTGAGCAGGCAGAACACAGTCTCCCACGAGTGGGAGATAGCTCAGGAAGTCCTTCAAGAGATCTTCGCCCTTTGGGGAACCCCTCAAGTGGATCTGTTCGCCACCAGTATCAACAGGAAGTGCGACAGATTTAGCTCAAGGGAATTTCCCCCGAGATGAGCTCTAGGAGACGCGTTCGTAGTGGACTGGGAGTTCCCACTTCTGTACGCGTTTCCTCCGGTCCCTGTCATTCCTCAAATATTCAGGAGGTTGGGAAGGTTTCGGAAGACCATGATCCTAATTGCTCCGGATTGGGCCAGGAGAACGTGGTACCCGGACCTTCTGGACATGTCCATCCAACCTCCAATTCGTCTACCGTACAGAGAGGATCTTCTCTCGAAGAAGGGAGGTCAGGTTCTCCATCCAGCCATCAAGACCCTCAACCTTCACGCTTGGTATCTGAAAGGTTGAGGTACAAGGATTGGGACCTTCCAGATGACGTCATGGAGGTGTTGCTTTCGGCCAGAAGGCCAGCAACTAAAACTCTATACCGCTGCCGTTGGAATAAATTTTGCAGCTGGTGCAGAGAAGAATATCGAACCCTTTTCATGTGGTACACCTGCGGTGTTATCCTTCTTACTTTATTTGGCAAATTCAGGCCTTCAAGTTGGCACTATTAAGGGCTATCTCGCAGCGCTATCGATCTTTAAGCGCACTGCAGAGGAGCCATCATATTTCGAAATTCCATTGGTAATACAATACCTGAAAGGTTTAACTAATGTTTACCCTCCAAGACAATTCCAAGTTCCCTTATGGGACTTAAATCTAGTTTTAAACTTCCTAAAGGGTGCTCCTTTTGAACCACTCCACTCTTGTTCATTGAAGTTTCTCACCCTCAAAACTTTTTTATTGGTAGAATTAACATCTGCTAGAAGGGTTAGCGAGATACAAGCCCTATCTTGTAAACCTCCTCATACAATTTTTCACAAGGACAAAGTCGTTCTACAGGTGAAGCCTAACTTCCTCCCAAAGGTAGTTTCTGAATTTCACATTACTCAGAAGATTACTTTACCTTCATTCTATCCTCCTCCCCATCCGGGGAAAGAGGAAGAGAGACTACATAGGCTGGACCCTAAGCGAGCCTTGAGTTTTCATATCAGTAGACTTGCTAAAATTAGACAAGCAGACCAACTCTTTGTAGGTTACGCAGGACATACGTTGGGATTACCAATAACCAAACAAACCATCTCCAGATGGATTATTTTAGCCATTCTGGAATGCTACAAACTGGCAGGGAAAGAGCCCCCTCAAAATCTAAGGGCTCATTCGACCAGGGGTATCGCAGCCTCCTCAGCTCTTCAAAGAGGGGTACCAATTAGAGACATATGTGCGGCTGCCACATGGTCGTCCGCACATACTTTCACCAAATGTTATAGCCTGGATTCCTCCTCTAGTCAAGAGACTAGATTTGGCAAAGCTGTGTTACACTCTGTTCATTCTTAAAGAGTAATATGGCATCTCTTACTCCCGCCTCCAATCACATACCACTGCTATGGGAGTCTATCATAGATAAGGAATACGTCGGAGGACACAATCCCTTCGAAGAACAAGTTACTCCTTACCTGGTAACGTTCTTTCGATGGGATGTTCCTCCGACGTATTCCTTATCGCCCCTCCCATCCATCCCCGCAGTAACATTTCCCTTGTGGCTGCAGCTTACGCTCCTTCAAGGGTAGTAACCATTCATGCAATAACTACCTTATTCTACAAAACGGAACTGAGCAACGGACGC
Source organism: Ambystoma mexicanum (assembly GCF_040938575.1). Classification (NCBI taxonomy): domain Eukaryota; kingdom Metazoa; phylum Chordata; class Amphibia; order Caudata; family Ambystomatidae; genus Ambystoma; species Ambystoma mexicanum. Next base: position 513,367,736 of record NC_090933.1, read on the forward strand.
TGCGCGTGGCCATTTATAGGCATGATGACGTCGGCGTCGATACGGTGGCTGTCGAACACCTACTCAACGGACGTCGACGCACAGCGCCCTCTACTGGGAAAAAATTTTTCCGAGGCCAGCAAGCTGGAGATACAAATATCATAGATAAGGAATACGTCGGAGGACACAATCCCTTCGAAAACAGGTTACTTAGAACCGTCCGCCCGAATGATGCGTCTGACAGAGGCGGCAACCAAACAGTAGTGTTTACAGAAAGCCGAAGGGGTTGCCCAGGTAGCCGCCCTGCTGATGACCTGCGACGGCATATGCCGTTGGAACGTGATGTCCGTGGCCTTAATACTGGTGTCATTAGGCAATGCTGATCATTGTCGACGGGTCAATGGGGGACTGAGGAGTGGAGCTGGTGGGCGTAGTCAGGCGAGTGCATGCTCCCAGGGCCGCGCCCCAGCACGCCTCTAAATTTAAAAGGGAGGAATATCTTTTCTGGTAAAAAGGGTTCCGTCTCACGTCCCTCGCAAGGGAAGTTCATACAGTATGGAGGAAAGGGGACTATGGACTAAGAGTACGTTGGTGAGTAACTATTCATATAGGAGGCATAGACATGAATGCGTGGCACCAGATGCATGTTTATTGGGGATAAACGGAGAAGGACACCTCACAAAAATGAAAGATCTTGGCTGTGTGTTGGCCAAGTGTAGTATTGTAATGTCCTGGAAATCAGCCCAAGGCTAGAAGTGTTGCAGTATGGTGACAGGACCTGCAGAAATGGGCATTGTTGGAGACTGTGGTCTGGTATAGGATTGTGTACAGAGACTACCGAGGATGTTACATCTTGGAAAGTTTTTAACACAGGCAATGTTTGTGCCCCTGTACCCTATGCCCACAATGCATGGATAACCTTGAATATGCAAGAACTGTGATGGTGGGACGTCATTGTGTGGGAGGTCATGGGCAATTCAGGATACTCGCTGGTGTAGATGAAACAGAAGGCGTTGTTTGTAAGCTTGTGGTTAGATGGTTTAGATTGGACATGCATGTGGTGGGGTGATGTGTCTATATCGGTCGGATTCATGTGATATATAATTCCTCATGCACTTGTGAAGAATAAAAGTTAATAAAATTGTTTTTACCAATGAGGGGAGGGGATTAATTGGAGTAAATGAGGATGGGCCTTGGAAAGAAAAGTTAGCAGTGTTGGCATCTATAAGAGGAAGAAAAGAGGACCGTGAAATAGAGGGGGGGGTCTAATAGAGGTACAGAGAAGCACAACTTTATGTGGTAAGGAAGAAGTAGAAGCCGTGTCAAAAGAAAGAGGGGAAAGAATGTTAGAGTTTGAAAGAGACGCTGAAAATCAGGCTGATCCCAATGTGGTGTGAAGAGAAAGCGAATTTGGTAGGGGGCTGCGACTTTTGCCAGCTGTGCTCAGCCATGATAAAAGTGCATGATTGTAAGAATAGATGGGAAAGGCAGTGACCGAAGTCAGGGGAGGCGAAGAGGAGAAAATTGGGAATCGTAGATGGGAGGAGTGGGAACAGAACAAAGAAAGGAGGCGTTAAGAAGCTGTGAGGGACAGAAGAGTGGATAGATGAAAGATGTAGATTAAAGTCACCAAGGAAGAACAAAGGGGTAACCGAAGGGAACAAAGAGGACAGAAGAGCATCAAGATCATCGTAGGAGGTTACTGCGGCCACGTGGGCGATATATTAAGATAAAAGCCAAAGAATAAAGTTTTGAAAACATAGTATTGGTGTTCAAAGGTGAAAAAAAGTTAGATTAGGTGGGGAAGGAGAGATAGTAAAGGAGGAGCAATAAAGAATGCCAATACGACCTCCACGACCCAATCGGCATGGTGTGTGAGAGAAGGCAGTAGTAGAAGTCGCAAGGGCAGCAGGAGTAGCAGACGTGGAAGATGACCATGTTTCGGTAACGCAGAGAAAGTGTAAAATATGAAAGTAGTAGATCTAGTAGATAAAGAAGTGAAATGACCAGCGCCACAATGGAAGTAAGGTAAGTAAAAGCCAACAATGTTGAGGGTTTAGGGTTTTATAAGAGACAGAAGCCAGAAGGGTGTTAAAGGCCAAGTTGAAGCAGAGCAGTGGGAGCAGCATGGATAATAGTATGGAGTGGGTATGGGATTGAAAGCACGCATGCAACCCAGACCAGCTGAAAGACAGACTAAAAGGCTACCGTCTGGGAAGTTGAAAAGCAAGGGAAGTCTGAGGTTTACAGAAAGAGCAGAACAGATTGCTTGTGCAAAGTACATTGAGCAGCTTGTGAAAAGAGAAGAGAGTGCTACCTTTGCGAAGGAAGTCTGTGGTTCCATCTGGGAAGCCAGAAGAGGACACTGCGAAGAGAGTAAAATCGCTCAAGAGAGCGAGCAAGAGAGATGCAACAGGAAGTCGGAGGAGTATAAGGAAGCAAGGTATAGTAAAGGGTTCACTAGAGTGAGAAAGAGGCTACTTAGATGTTTGGTATGAGAAGATGAGATCACCTGGAAAGTCCTTGGGACCAGTAAAGTGAGAGCGGTCATTGGGAGAGAGGATGAGGAAACCGAGAACCTTCCGAATGGGATTTTGCCATACTCTAATGGGAGAAGCATAGAAACAAGAATAGGGAGGCTTCTGATAACCACGTTGATCCATGGTAGATGGTAGTAGTGGGACGAATTTCAAGGTGACACTATGCCTGGTCTGGGGGAAATACAGGAGAGACTAGGAAGAGCAAAGGGAAGAAAGGATGGCTTGTGAAACAGCATAACGGAAAGAAGTGGGCAGCTAGGAGCTGTTCCTTGCTGCTCCATCAAACCCCACCAGGGCCAGCAGCACCTCTCCTGGCTAGCGAAACCCTGAGTGAACACCTGGAAGATTATCTAGGAGACAAAGTTCTGTCAGACCACCAGTCTACCTAAGAGCCACAGGCTGCAGCAGAGGACTATCCCTCGGGCAAGGCGAGAACCGCAGGTGTACACAACCCTCTTTATGGGTACAGCAGGAGGAGGGGAGACGGACTCCTTATAAGATACCTGGTGTGACGATCAATGTTCCCTATAATTATTTTTGTCTATGTGCGGAATTGGTTTGCTGTTGTGCGAACATTATTTTCCATGTGCGCAACTGACTAATGAGGTAAACCACTTTGTGAGCATGCGTATTTAGTGAACTACCGTGGCAGAAGAGAGTTTGGAAAGGAATTTCCTCTTCCCAGCCACTGAAATTCTTGACAAATCTTTTTACAAACACATAGGCTAAAATAGAATGCCATATGTGATTAAACAGAAAACTCATCAACCAGTCCAAGACTTTAACATCTGCCACAGATCCTTGCAAAAGTTTTGTGCCACTGAAAATCACTCGTGTATACAAAACACAAATATCTCTTGTCATAAACTGATGTAGCTGTCAAGAAATTCAGACAGAATACAACACGTACTGTTGGATTAATGGCAATTAAAAGCAACGTGTCAAACATTCTGATGGTTCAAGTGCCACTTTAATGAAGTAATTCAAGGTCCAGGAGAACACGCCCCTAATAATTTGTGTAAGGATGATAATTGTATCAGAATAACTGCACCTCATTATATGATAGATCAAATATTCCTGTGCCTCTGCTTACTATCCACATTATGTTGTCCTTTGGGTAGTGATAACACCAGCCTTACAACTAAGGGACATAAACATCATCCATTAGTACTCCCTAAATATGAAAATGTGCCCAACAAAAATGAAAAACAATAAACATTTTGTTGCTTCAACCCACAAAGCTCCAGTGATATTTTTTTCAAATTAGTGACCAGTAGAGCGGTGGCATATGAAGGAACTCTAATAATATTAATGCCTGAACTCAACAGGAATTTTAAGGGGAAGAACCACTTTTAATAAGCAGAAAGTATCCCTGTTGGCAAATCTAATTACTTTTTTTATACACCCTGAAAAATCATTTGACTCCAATTAGTGAGCAAAATCTGATTAGAGCCTTGCTTGTAACCCTGACATACAAAGAGAAATGACAGGGAAGACAATGTAGTCTATAGTTTTGCCCACCCTTCCGCACCAGAGCCTAGGCAAATTAAACAAGAGCTTTATTGAGGTTTATTATGGATCCCTATGTAAGAAAATCACATATATATGCCTTTTAATTTAATGGCTTCAAATCTCAAGAGAGAACAGATTGAGTCCCTTTGTAACTATGGGTCCCTCTTCTGTAATTCTTTGTTATGAGTTAAGTAAGATGCAGGGAGATGCTAGAGACGATACAGAGCACATGGTTATATTCAAAATACCTCAGCAGCTAAACATAGAAAGGAAAAGAAGGTGCTGTTGTCTAGATGGGAACTAGAATTTCCTATCCTCTAGCAAACAAGTAACACATTTCCTTCAGTGTGCTGCTGAAACTTCTGACTTGTTTTTTTAAATTTGCTGCTTTGTTCATCACCTGCAAGGAGTGATGACCGGTGCTTTTCCGCCCATACCCTTTTCCTGCCCCTGTGCTTGCCTCCAATACTAGTTGATAGAGCACTGTAAAAAGTGAGGGATTGTAGCAGAAAACACTTACTGGGATATTTGCAGACCCACAATACTTTGCAAGCAAGGCATATTTAATGCCTCAACATATTATGTGCATTTTAAGAATGTCATGACTCTGCATGTATGCAATTCTTTTGCAGTGCATACAAGATTGTTTGAAACATACCCCACCCATATATCATTGTGTAGGATTACGCAGTGCTCAGTGAAACTGTTTTTGTATAGCAGCGAATTACCATATAATGTATGACCGTCTATGCCCAAAGGAATTCTGAACACTTGGAAAGGAGGCAGATTGTGTGAAAAGCATTCTCCTGTCTGAATATCCGGTTCCTTGATACTATGGACGAGTAATCCCACGCATAGTCCATACCCATTAGCCCTTGTAGGCAAAGTAAATTATATTTCAATGTTGCTCTCCACTTATAGTGTAATGTTAGTAATGCTAAAGTAGGAGACGCTAAGCATCACATTTGTCTTCTCAAAATCCTTACAGGGCAAATTCATATTTTAGTTTTTTGAATGTGTTAACTTACAAGGATGCCACTTCAAAGCATTTGCGTGACATATGTACAAAGAAGAGGAAGTATGGGAAAAGGTTACACATCCAGGTAGCCTGCTTACTTAGTCAGTATCCAATATTTTAGCTGGTAGTTCGATTTTATCGTGTGGAGTAACAGAAATTCTGACACGTGAACCTTATTCATATCATTCATATTACAACAAACATAAAAGTGGTGGATCTAGGTACGTGTCTGCTAACCTTTCGCAGAGCCAAGAGAGGAGTAGTTAAGGTTGTCCGGTACTATTTTAAGGTGTTCTGGGGCAGAAGTTAGAGAATTAAGGTCAAAGTGTGGTAGAAGCAAGCTTAGGAGTTATAGGTGGGGTGGGAACATTATTTGGTTAATGTGCGCAGGCATATCTTGGTTAGATTCTTCTGTTCATGGAGCCAGTTTTTCATATTCGTTTTTAACCTCCTATGTGTGTATTTTGCTGTTAGGGATTTTAGGTGTTTACAGTCACCCTTGCATAGTAGTGTAATGCAAATTAGCAGAATATCAAGACTAGTTGCTTATTTTAAGAGAAAGTTAATTTCAATTAATTGCTGTGGCTTGTGCTTTATTAAATATATTTGAATAGGTGAGAATTATCTATGTGCGCTGCTAAAAATCTTCTGAGCAGCAACCAGAAGGAAGCTGAGCAAGCGCACATGCGCACAGCTTAGAGGGAACACTGGTGATGATTCACTGGTTCTTGTCACTTCTCCGTAGGGGAAGGGGGTGAGGCTGCTATCCAAAAGTCTCCATAAGGGTGGTGGAATGCAGGACCTCACAGGGAGAGACTCCCCTCCAGGGGATAAGGACTCCTGTTTCGTGGAGGAACCCCCAACCCTCTTACTGCACCTACAAAACACCTAAAGTCTGTGGCGACCGCAACTGAAAGTGCTCCTGTGTGTTACTGTAACATTCCCTCCCTTCCTTCCTTGAGACTTGACACCACTAAGGCAAGGAAGAACATGAATGATGGCTTACCTTTTTCTAACAATACTTGGTAGAGGTGGCCACGAGGAGGCATGAAGAGTTAATCATGGAAACAATAAACACATTATGACCCTGCGCTAGGGTGGGCCCAGCTAGGAGAGAGAAAACCTGACAATGAGCTGAAGGAAAAAAACCTGCCAGCTGTGCAGAGAAAATAGCATTTCTACAGCATAGCCTTTATCAACATTGGCTTGAAGAGCTTAAACGACCGGCATTTTCCTCTTTGGTGGTTTCTCGGAAGAGGGACACCTTGTGTTTGTTTTTCCACAGAAATATTTTGTTACACGAGGCACAGAATTTAAATGGTGGTGTTCTCAGTGTCGAAAGCTGGCAGAGTTCATGTCAGAAGATTGTTACGGAGAATTCTCATAAATGTGCTAATTCCCTTCACTTATAGAGACCACGAGCAACTTTTCTGTATTTATTTACCTGGAGAGTGTGTGACCCTTTTTCCCACTCTCTCATGTGTTTTGAAATGGGTTTTTTCTCTTGTGTTTCTTTTGGTTATGGAGTCTAACCAACTCCATAGGCATCATCTCTTCATGTGTGTCACACAGCACCCTTAGTGCATTGGCACAGGGAAACCTTTTCAGGCTTTCCCAAGGTTTAAATACCTTCCATGGAATAAACTACTGTTTCCAAGAATAAGTAAAGTGAAATTTACTTTACTAGTCTTTTAAATTCCTAGACCCAGCACACCCTTTCTTACAATAGAGTGCCAGAAGGTTTACTTAGTATCCCCTGTGTCTAGATACTCATGTAGCAGTCAAATGCTACCCTTTCCTCGCAGAATGGCCGGTGGCAGTGATTTTACAACAAACTACATGATTTTTCCCGACCACCAGTGTCTGTAGCGTTTAATCGCGGGAGCCATGTTTTTCAAGATGGCGTCTGAGCCCCCTCTGTAAAATCAGGTCCCGGTCTTCTTTTTTTCGCCATTTCTTTGTGGAAAGGTTTAGTCTCTTTGTTCATTTGCTTTTGGCGGGTTTCAGGAGTGAAGACCGCCTCTGGCGCCCAAGTGTCTGGGGTGGGCAGGAAGTGAGGGAGGTGCCTGAAACTCTCTGTGCTTAGTCTCCTAGGAGACCCAAATGCACTCTGTGGTGATTGGTTGGCTGACTGTCCGGCAAGCACAGCCACCCTGCTGGGTGAATGACAGCTAGGCTGGAGTGAATGGGATAGAACTGAATAAAAGGCGAGTCTCTTGGCTTGGAAGGCAGAGTCGACCACTGGAACGAAAGAACCGAAGATGAGCTTGAAGAGGGCGGCTGCTGCAACTCCCGGACCGATAGTTTGCCCGGTGAAGCCCTGCTGCAAGTCTGAATTGCCAAGTTCACCTCGACAGAGAAGCCCCTACAAGGAAGACTTCTCCCTTTTGTGTTGGTGGGACCAATCAACTCGACAGTAAGCCACCTGGATACCAATCTCTGAGCTAGTTGCATTTTCCTCAGAGCGCTGCAGGAAACCTTATAACCAGGGAGAGGGACACCAGTTTGTGTGCTTTACTTACAGCCACCGGAATTGAAGCTTGCCACATGCCAGCTTTTTGACCAGTCCCAGTGCAGTGCAGGAGTCCCCACGACTGAGGCACAGGAACAGCGAGATCTGCAGGAACTGCCAGGAACAGAAGTCATCAGCTGCATCTTTTTCTTCATTGTAAGGTACTGTAAAAAAAGACTGAGAGTACTTGCCTCTCGCGGTGAAAGCGCTCTAAAATTTTGCAACTCGCAGGCCTAATCAGCTTGTGACCCAACATATCATTTTCTTTTTACAAACTACTTCTGAGAACTTTTGCAGAGACTTTACCGTTTATTTACCAGAAACGCTATATCCTATCCAAGACTTTAGCCCATTGACTTTGGCCTAGCCTATTGAATTGAATTGACTCTTCTGGTGAACTCCAAGTATTTGCACTAATTGTAACCTTTCATGTTCTAATAATCTTTGTCTTTTTACTCCTCTTGAAAAGTATTCTGAAATAGTATTGAAGTATATTTGTGTGCGATTATATTGCCTCCTTCTTATGAATGTTTTATAACTGACAGATAAATTAATAAGTATTTATCAAAGAAACCTTGAGTGCAAGAGTTTACTTGAACACCTGTGATTGTAGACCTCTGTGTAACATCATTACTGCTCACATTCCCCTCTTGAGATAAGCCTGGCTGCTTGGCTCTGCTACCAAAACTGTGTAGTACAGACTTATACCAAAGGTTGGTTTTGCTTACACATGTAGTCCTAGTTGTGTGTAGTGGTCCCAAAGGTTACTGCATACAAACTTTGCCTAACAAAGAACAAGAGATTTCAGATTGGGAAACGGAAGATTCCCTTGGGCCAATTCCCAGCTCAAAACCGCAAGCGTCACAAATTGCTGTCCCCTGGCGACAAGGCTAAACACTGTAAACCGGTACACAGAAAAGTTTTGGCACATTTTGCAGGGACGCCGTGCAAATCAATGCACATTGCTTGTAAAAAAACACATTTCGCCCTCAAGAACATTTTTGACTTATTCATTGAAAGACCAAAATCCTCAGTGGAGCAGGTATTCTCAGTGCCTACCGGGTCAGTTGAGCAAAGGACCTCTGCTCGGAGTATCTCACACTCGCATGTTCAAAAGGCTACGGCTTTGCTTACCGTCTCTGCACCAAAGGATAGTACAAATGTTTTCAGCTTAACCTTTTTTCAATATTAATCATTGTATAAGTACAATACTCATACGTCCTTGTCCCTTTCCTCCATACTTGTGGGTGTCCGGAAACATTGGCAGAAAAAAATTGAGCTTCCGCTTTAAATTTAGTACAGCACACACCCTGGGTGTGGGAATGCCCTTCCAAAGCCCGGCCCTCTAGCGCCTCACCTCAGTTCCTTTTTCCCGCACGGACAGTGTCAGACCTGCCAGCCAATGCAGAGACATTTTTAGCAACTGCATGCTCCCTGTTTGTTTTTTAATTCTTATTTCACTTCCCTTTTGGTGCCTTGCCTCCCCGTTGCATGCCGGCCTTAGGAGGATTCACGAGATGTGCCTAATGCGGCAGCTCGTTCCTGGCCTCTGACCCCCATGCACCCTGTCTTGAGTGATTGGGGCCTGACCACCGCTGGGACTCATTTGGGGCCTGCAGCACTCTCGGTCACGGGGCATTGAAGAATTGTCTGTCGTGGTTATGTTGCTTTTATGGTCACATAGCAGGGCCCTAGACTGCCACACCCTGTTAAATAGACCAAAAGCAATTACTTGGACTCAGGGAGGCAATGAATCACACTTAGACTACTGATTAGAAGAAAATAAACGGCTCGTTATAGGCTCTTGATTCACACCCAATATACATACTCATAACTAAAACATAACATACAGTGGATTATACATAAACACAGAAAAAGAGCTTCACCGTAATTATAGTTGCAGAAGTCTCAGTCCAGAAGTTGCATCTCGACCACCACAACACCCAGAGCAGGTAGGCGGGGAGAGTTCACTGGTGCGAACGGGGTCTGGAGCGCAGCGTCCTCCCTCTCAGCAAGACTTCATCACCCGGGGTCCAATTCTCTCTGACTTCTGAGGAATACCTCATCTCTTTATGGGGAAATCCCTGCCCCTTCATGGTTACTACTGCCCTCGGCCGAAGAGCAGACAGCAAGCACTGGGAGCAAAGAGTGTAAAAATCCAGTTAGTGGCAAAACCCAGCTTCTTTCCCCCTCCTTCGTTCCCAGCACCCCTTATCACTGCACCTGCAAAGCTCCGACTCCCTCTTTGGCTCGTCCTTCAGCGGACAATACAAAAACTATTCTCCATTATGTACCTTGCAGCCATTTCAGAATTCACGTTTGCTTGCTAGGCGCACGAAAACGTAGGCTTTTATTGCAGTAATGGAAGTGAATGTCCAAAATGGCTGTGCACTGGCGGCATGTTTTTTTAGCTCATTTTTCGCACACGCACTACACTGGCGGAGGGAGATCTTCCACAGTTCTCCTCCACCCCACCTTAAGGACTTCGTCTCTGGGACCTCTCGACAAGACAAGGTAGGCCCTCGGTTCAGCACGGCTCCACAGCACAGAGAGGCCTTCCCCCCCGGGTTCCCACAGATCGCATACAGGTTCTTGCAGGCCCAATTTCTCTGGCTACTTGCTCCCAAGCAAAGGGGCCCAGTTGCTCTTCAGACCTGAGGCCTTCCAGTCTACCGCATCGCAGGCCTAAGGGCTGAGGGTCCCTACAGGGCTGTTCACGGAAGGATGATCAGGCTCGTCCCCTTCTTCTACCCCAGTGGGTAAGGGATCGTTGAGTGCCTCCTCCAAGAGTCATTCCTTGGCTAGATCCAGCACGGCTACTGTCGCAGCTGCTGAGGGCTCCCAGAGTTTTCTCTGAGGCCATCACCCGGGGAGTTTTGACTACCTACCATCCGGCTGAGGGCCCAGTGCCTACCAGAGGGATCTGAGGTTGACGCCTCTGCTGTGGGTGCAAGACCCAAGCTGTATCCTCCTGTGTCTGAGGCCTCTCCTGGCTCAGAGCCTTCACACCCTCACTCCCAGGGTGTGGCGCAAGGTATCAAAACAGTGGAGCAGCAGGGGGCAGAGCCTGCCAGGCAGGCGGGCATATTGGATTCATCTCAAGGCCCAAAAGTGCTTTCGCGCATCGAGTGGCCTTTGCAGGATGATTCCAGCCCCCTTCCCTCTGGAAGCGGCAGCGGATCCTACAGTGAAGGTTTTCAGTCCACTCAGGGGTACATCTACACATCAGACTTACAGCTATGCACACCAGGCGCCTCAGTGGTTTGACCCAGAGCAGAGAGGTGATGACGCTGATGACGCCCAGTACAACGAGCCCTCCGCATTTGTTAAGGGCTTTGATGACCACCTTCAGGGCCTGGTGAAGTTCTTGGGGGTCCCTCTTCCTGAGGAAGCCCCTCAGGAGTCTAGGGTTTTGGCAGAGTCCTTGGGCAAGCGCAACACAGTCTGGTCCCGGTATTCCCCTTCAGAGGGATGTGCTGCAGGTGGCGCGGAAGGTCTGGGCGATGCCCGGGGCCAACGCCCAATGCCCAGATGAACAAGAAGTTGGACAGCAGGTTCAGGCTGACGGACGGGGAGCCAATCCTCCTTCCCTCCGAGCTGCAGCCCCATTCCTCAGTGGTGGCTGCGTCCTCGCTGTATTATAAACCATAGTCTTCGTTGTCTTCCTCCTTGGGAGCCACCTCCAGTTGCCTTTCCAAGGTCCTTGAAAAAACCGCTGTTACTTTATCTCAGGACTGCATCTGCAGCAGGCCAATGTGGATGCCATCTTGGCTGCGGCTAACCAGAAGCTGTGGCGGGAGCTCAGGTCATTTCTGCCCGACCTCTTTTTAAGGCGTGGACCTTTTTCATTCGTCCACCGATGATGAATTGCCAAGTTCTCGGCCATCCTAAAAAAAAGTGTCTGAAATCCTTCCCTCTATCCCAGGGTAGGATTGAGTTCAAACCCCGAATGTTCTCCGGCTTCAAGGGGTTCAGGGACTGCGGTACGCGGATGTCTGACAGGTCGCCCAGCGACAGCAAATGGAAACCACAGAGGACGTTACACTGGTTTTTCTCCTTCCCCCCTTCTCTAACCCGCCACTGATAAGAATCAGTGACGTTAGGGTCAGGGAACAGAGCTTGCCTTTGGGGGGGCATTTGACTCTGTTCCAGGACACCTGGAAGCATCTTTTCAGCAACCTGTGGCACATATTGTTAAATGTCAAACAATGTGACTGTGGATCGAAAATGTCCATAACTAACCACAGGACCACTGATTGTGGATCCTGTCAGTCCCTGACGGGGAAAACACTCAAGAAGTGAAAGGGGAAGCTCACCCTTGGTAGGCTCCCTCAAACATCCTCTTACACGACCCCTTCCAAAAGACTTTTGTCGGACGAATCGAGGGGTGAGTTGCTGCCGAGTAAACGTTCAAAGAAACGTTCACATTCTCACCATTCACCTTATCTTCCAAAAAATCAAAGAAACAACATCACAGGTCTCCGTCCTCGTCCTCTGACTTCTCTCCTGAACGCAGAGTAGTCTTTCCAGGTAAGTCAACTTCAAAAGCTGAATGGGAGGCGTTTAGGCTTCAAATGAACATTTCTGAGAAGGCAGCCCTGACCCCCTCAAAAGATAAGATGAAAGGCCACAAACCAATCAAACCTACTAAGGCCAAAAAAGAGGCAAAAGAGCCAAAATCCTGCGCACCCTCGAGCCCTGGTGAACAGCCGCTGACTCATCTCTTGATTGCCTCAAGGTGAGACCTAGTCCTCGTCCCTCGAAGACGTCTTGTGGAAATCGAAGTGTCTTTCAAGCCTCTGCAGAAAAAGGAATTTTTCAAATCCCTTTCCTCGATTTTCAAGGCACATTAACCTTCAGATAAAGACACTTTAATAGGCCTTAATATCTGAAGAGTCGAGAATGAAGGATCTATGCGAAAATCTTCAACGTACAAGTGGTCTTGACACTTCCCCTGGAATTGTATTTGGGAAAGCTGATCTGTTTTACAGATCGCTTATGGATAAGGTAATAAAATAATTGGTTTGGGGGAGGTCGGCTGCACCCTTTGAGCAGGATGAGCTGATGGACATTTTCGATAAGGGTCTGCAAAAACACCCCGTTTTACCTTTTCATTAAGGTCTTCACGAAAGGGTCAAGCTTAACTGCGAGCTACCAGATGCAAACCTAGCCATCAGTAAACATCTGACCAAAAATACAGACCCTCAAGCATTGATCCGAAATACCTTTCAAGGCACCCTACCCTGGAAAGCCTTGTGATACAGGCTGCAACTTCTACATCCAGGCAGACAAACCCTACCATTCCAACAGATTGGGACGATCAGCGTTTCGACGCACTGGCTAACAGGGTATTTTTAGCCAGTAGTGTGGCTTTAAAATCAATCAATGCCACTTGCGCTCTTGCAAAATATACCGACACCTTGTGCGATTGCACTTCTCTGGTAGCTGAACACATCCCTGAAGGAGAGGAGAGAGAAGGATTCTTGAATATTGTGACGGATGGAAAAGACACTGTGTGAATCTCTCCAGTCAGGTCTAGTCTCTGGGTGCGAGTGCAGTTATGCACAGATTTGTGTGGTTGAGGAAGTCTGGTTTTGTACCTGATGTGCAGTCCAGACTACTCAACATGCCCTTTGATGGCACTCAAATTGTTTGGCAGCAAGGCTGATGAGAGCCTTGAGAAATTATACCTCAAAAGCTGCGGCCATGTCACTTAGTGTTGCTATCAGGCTGCTGCAACCATCGCACCTGACAGCACAGGTTTGAAGGGTAGGTCCTTTCGCTATTATTCCCCATTTGGAAGAGCAAGAGGGCTGGCCGATCAAATTGGTCAGAGAAAATTCCCTCGTGGTGGACGAGGAAGAGGTACTAAGTCCGCCCAAGCATCGGCTTCTTGACCCTCAGCTGCTGCTTCATCTGCCTCAAAACCACTCTGAGGCCTTAATACACAGAATGGTTGTGGGAGGCAGGCCCATGCAGCATCTGGATGAACGGCGGGGTATTACTTCTGATGCTTGGGCTTTGCAAAATAGTAGCCCAGGGTTACTGCCGCCCCTTCTTAAAAAGGCCTGGGGGATCATCCACCAGGGAGTCACTCCCGCAAACTTCTACATCTGTTCCTCTTGCAAGCGATTTCCAGTCTGTTAGAGAAAGGTGCTATAGAACCGGTTCCTGTGATGGAGAGGTACAGGGGGTGGTGCTCCCCTTACATTTTGATTCCCAAAAAGGAATGGAGGATTGAGACCCATTTTGGGCTTGAGATACTTGAACAAGTTCCACAGGAAAGACAGTTCAAAATGGTTACTCCTTTTCAGCTCCTTCAGGCCCTGCAGCTTCAGGATTGGATGGGTGTCATTGGAGCTTTAGGATGCTTTCTTTCATGTGCCTATCCATCACAGGCACGAAAAGTAGCTGAGGTTTTGCTGTGTGCAGTTCTCATTATAGTTTCAAGTTCTGCCATTCGAGCTGACATCCACCCAAGGGTTTTCACCAAGTTGAGGGCGGCGGGGGCAGTGAGTCTTGGGAGAGTGGAGGAATTCACATCGACCCCCCTACCTGGACGATTGGCTGATCAGGGCCCAGTCTCCCGAACATGTCCTGGAACATCTCGGCATAGCCTGCCACTCTCGCCACAATCTGGGCTTCTCCCTCAATTTCAAAACATCCCACATGATACCTTCCCAAAAGCTCCAGTTAATCAGAGCGGTCCTAACACTAAAGGGATGGTTCCCTTATCTGATGTTTCTAAGGGCCGGCGAAGTCTGGAAGTCAAAAATAAAAATCTGTTTCTCTAAACCTATGCTTGCCCTCGCTCTTTGACAAAAAATGTATTAGGAAGTCTTTCAAAAGCAAAAAGTGGTGGTTCAACAAAAATAGGAAACAAGGATTGGTTTCAGGTGGTCTTCTCACCAGGTGTAGGTTGGTGAACTTCAATAATGATCTCAATCAAAAGGGACTGTTGACAGGACCTCTGCCATAGTTCAAACAATGTCATGCCTTTAATGCCTTGGCATTCCCTTCCCCAAGCTTCAATTCCTTGAGTAACACAAAACCATAAAAATTCAACTTTGATAGGCCTCTTAGGGTTCCCTTCCCCAAGCTCAGGCAGCTTGAGTTTCAAAACACAAGTTTGGTTTGTCAGGATGTAACATTTTGGAGAAGAAACAGAGATGCACTCCAAATATTTCAAATAAAGAGTTGTAAGTAAATTAGTTACCTTGTAGCAAGAGTTAAAGGTGCGGGGGAGATACTGTGGTCTTGGCACATAACCACTACATAAAATAGAAGGCAAGAAGAAGATTCACAATAGGAACCCTCCCGTCCACTGCACACTATATAAAGTTGGAAAAACCAATTGGTGATATTGTGATATTTTAAATAAACTTCATGAAGATTCATAGACAGAAAAAAATCCATAACCAATCAATTTTTGTGCAAAAATAAATATACTATTTTTACAAGCATAAAAAATTAAGAGCAAATCAAAACAGTTAGTTCTCTGTGGCGACGCGTTTCGAGGTGTCTTTCCTCTTCTACAAAGGGTCTTAACGGACTGTTTGAAACAAAAGATTACACAAAAAAAGAAGGGGGTCAAGAACTCAATTAGTGAAGTTAAGAACAAATCTTTATAATGGTGTGAACAAATACTCTCATGTTGACTAAAAAAAAATTAGATCTAGGCATCTCATCCGAATAAATATGTAACTTAATTCATAAAGATACACATATATGGAGACAAGAATCAAGACAGTCCTATATTCAATGTTTAAATCTTAATAAGTGTGAGGATATAGGTGCAGCCAATTTGCGACTGCACTGATGTGCCTAAACATAGGTTCCAAAAACCCTGAAAAAGGTTAGGCAACTTAAAGAGCATAGTGCTCAAAAATACAACTTTGTAATCTGCATTTCGAGGGGATTGGGTCCTCCGACGTATTCCATATCTGACATGTAATCACCACAGCTGTGCTGCTTCAGAAACTTTCCTCGGCGTCTGCGTCCTGCGTCGATGACGTCGATGCGCCGTCGTCGAGGACCTCCTCCGAGGTCCTCCGTCATCCTATGTGATAAGTAGGACGCACGACGCCCGTAGCCTCAGTTCCGTTTTTTCCGCGAACGTGTTGCTTCGTGAATCTCGGTTCACGCCTCGACTCTTTGGTGTTCTGTTTTTCTCGGTTCTTCGAACCTGTTCGTTTTTGTGAAGATGTCTTCTACTTCGTCTTCGACCCCGCGTCCGGGCTTCAAGAACTGCGGGGAGTGTGGGTCCAAGATGTCGGTGACGGACTCGCACGACGCCTGCCTCTGGTGCCTCGGGGAGACCCACGACACAGATGACTGTATCGACTGCCAGTCGCTCACGTCCAAAGCCTTACGTGAACGTAAGAAGAAGTTGTTGGTAGGTCGGGTGTCCAAGCCCCGGAAGTTGAAGTCTGCGGGGCTTTCGACGGATGATTCGAGAGGAGACTCTCCGCGTCATTGTCGGAAGTCTTGTGGGTCTCCTTCTAGGAGTCGGTCTTGCCACTCCTCAGCCTCTTCGAGGCATTCTCGGAAGCGCCTACACCGGTCGACTTACAGGTCCTCTTTGGAGGACTCTGCCCGGCACGTCGCTTACCCCACCAGCCGTGCGACGCCGGAGGAATGGGCTTCCTTCGGGAAGAAAATGCTGGCGATTCTTGAGTCGCAGGGTACTAAGTCATCTGCGCCCCCGAGTGGGGTCGGTCGTGAGAGGTCGAGAGACACCGCTCGCAAGAGTGGTCGGAACGAGTCACGGGAGAGGTCCCGTTCGAACAAGGGAACTCGTTCTCGACGTACCAGTTCCAGGTCTCGGCCCTCGACGCATTCGAGACCGTGTGCACCTGTGATGTCTTCGAAGAAGACATCGACATCTGAGGCGTTGAGGGCGTCGACAGGCTTTCTCGAGGCTCTGGCTCTGAGGAAGTCGTCGAAGCCGTCGACGCTCAGGTCGTCGAAGGACACACTCGAAGCTCCGGCTTCGAGGACTGTGTCGATGCTGGTGGCGCTGCACCTGACGTCGACGCCGATTTCGTCGACGCCGATGCCTGTTCTCTCGACGCCGGCGCCGATTCACTCGACGCCTTTCAAGGCCGGGGTGTCGGAGGCTCTGGTTAAGAGCAAGCACTCTTGGGTGCCTTCTTTTCGCCACCTGGAATATATTTCAGAAGCGGATGAGGATTCTGATGGCCTGGTTCCTAGTCAGGTTCCAGATGAAATTGTCTCGGGCCATAGTCAGTTTGACGGTTTGAGGCAGTCACTGCATGATGCCAGTGGACTGGACACCTCTCCGGAGGTGGAGTTTTTTAGTCCTGAGCCTGGCTTTCATGCCGATTCCTCGTACCGACGCCTTATGGCTAGGGTTTCTGTGTACTTGGGATGGTCTGCTCCCCCAGGGGAGTTTGTGCAGGATGATCTCACGGACATCCTTGATGTTGGTCCCCCAACTGACCCGGTACTGCCGTTCCATATGGCTTTACAGAGAAGGGTGGCGGGGGCTTGGACTGCTCCGGAGAGTCTCCCGGCAGTGGGCAGGTCCTTGTCGCGAAAATACCGTCCAGCCAGTAGCGACCCCTGCTACTTGACCAGGCACCCCACTCCGGAGAGTTTGGTGGTGCAGGCGGCCATGGCCCCGGCAAAGCAGGCGTCGTACCCTACCATCCCTCCTGATAGGGACGACAAACGTTTTGATGGCTGGGCGAAGAAAGTGTTTTCTTCTTGTGGTATGGCGCTTCAGGCGGCCAACTCCATTTGTGCCTTGTCTCGTTTCACACACACTCTGTGGAACTGTGTTGCGTTAGCGGCTGAACATATTCCCGAAGGGGACGAACGGGATGGTTTCCTTGCTATGGTCCAGGATGGTAAGGATGCCATGTGTGAGTCCGTTCAGTCTGGTTTGGACTTGGCTGAATGCGTCAGCAGGTCCATGGCGGCGAGCACTGTGATACGCAGGTTTGCGTGGTTGCGGAAGTCGGGGTTTGCTCCTGATGTGCAGTCCCGGCTCTTCAACATGCCCTTTGACGGTGAACACCTTTTTGGCAGCAAGGCTGACGAGAGCCTTGAGAGGTTGCAGACCTCCAAAGCTGCAGCGAAGTCGTTGGGCGCTGCAGTTTGCCAACCTCCGCCTTTTCGTCCTAGGGGACAGCAATGGAGGGGTGGTTCCTTTCGCTATTACTCGTCCTTCAGTAAAGCGAGAGGAGCTGGCAGTCAAAGAGGCCAACGCAGGGGTACCAGAGGTGGACGACAGGGTACCCGTGGTGCCAAGGCTGCTCGGGCAGTTGCCTCTTTGCCCTCAGGTAACGCTGCAGCCGCTACCACTCAGTCGTGAGGCCATGTCCCATGGTTCGCCGGTTGGGGGAAGGCTGGCGCAGCATCTTGTAGAGTGGCGTGCCATTACTTCAGATGTGTGGGTTCTGGAGATCATAACCCACGGCTACTGTCTTCCCTTTCGGCACAGGCCTCGCGACAATCCACCGGGGAACCTCTCTTTGCAGAGTCCGGATCCGCTCCTTGTGCAGGAAATTCAAGCCCTGCTGGAGAAAAGTGCCATAGAACTGGTGCCTGTAGCGGAGAGGAACAACGAATGGTATTCCCCTTATTTTTTGATTTCGAAGAAAGACGGGGATTGAGACCCATCATGGACTTGCGCGGTTTGAATGAACTCCTAAGGAAGGACAAGTTCAAGATGGTTACTCTCTCTCAAGTCCTCCAGGCCCTTCAGCTTCAGGACTGGTTGGTGTCTCTCGACCTCAAGGATGCTAACTTACATGTTCCGATCCATCCCAAGCACAAGAAGTACCTGAGGTTCGCGGTTGGCGACTCGCACTTTCAGATTCGGGTCCTGCCGTTTGGATTGACCTCCGCCCCGAGGGTTTTCACCAAGCTCATGGTGGTGGTGGCAGCGCATCTCAGGCAAGGGGGGATTCACGTCTACCCCTACCTGGACGATTGGTTGATCAGGGGGAGCTCTCCCGAGCAAGTCCTGGATCATCTGTCCGTCACCTGCCACTCCCTTCACAGGCTGGGCTTCTCCCTCAATTTAAAGAAGTCCCATTTGACGCCAACACAGCGGCTCCAGTACATCGGAGCAGTGCTCGACACTTCCCTGGGGCAGTGTTTTCCTCCCCAGGTGAGGGCTCTTCACATTCAGCAGATGGTGCACAAGTTTCAGCATGCCCAGACGCTCCCAGCGTTCGAGTTCTTGAGGTTGCTCGGCCTCATGGCATCCTGCATTCTTCTGGTGCCAGAGGCTCGCCTGCGGATGAGATCTTTGCAGTGGGCACTCAAGATGCAATGGTCGCAGTCCTCCGGCAGGATGTCGGACCCGGTTCAGGTGCCGCCCTCGGTCGCCCGGGACCTTCTGTGGCTTCCCTGGCCGGAGGTGACGATCGTGACGGATGCATCCCTCACGGGATGGGGAGCTCATGCCAACGGGCTGACAGTCAGCGGTCGTTGGTCTCCGTCGGAGTCCAGACTCCATATCAATCTGTTGGAGCTGAGGGCCGTCAGGCTAGCCCTGAAGGCTTTTCTGCCGACTGTGCGAGGAAAGAGTGTCCTGATCCTGACAGACAACACAGTGGCCATGCACTACCTCAACAAAAAGGGGGGGGCAGGGTCACTTCCTCTGTGCAGGGAGGCGATGCAGCTCGAGTTCTGGGCCATCCAGCAGGAAGTTTCGATCTCGGCAGTTCATCTGGCTGGAGACGAAAACGTGACGGCGGACACTCTGAGCAGGCAGAGCACGATCTCTCACGAGTGGGAGTTGGCTCAGGAGATTCTCCTGGAGATCTTCGCCCTTTGGGGGACCCCTCAAGTGGATCTCTTCGCCTCCAATGTCAACCGGAAGTGCGAAAGGTTTTGCTCGCGGGAATTTCCTCCAAAAGGAGGCTTGGGAGACGCGTTTGTGGTGGAGTGGTCATTCCCGCTGCTGTACGCGTTTCCTCCAGTCACCGTCATCCCGCAAGTGCTGCGGAGGTTACGGAAGTTCGGTTCCCGGATGATCCTCATTGCTCCGGCGTGGGCTCGGAGGACGTGGTACCCGGACCTTCTAGACTTGTCCATCTGCCCTCCACGTCGTCTTCCCTACCAAGACGATCTGCTCTCACGGGAGGGGGGTCAGGTTCTCCATCCAGAGGTCAGATCCCTCAACCTTCATGCTTGGCTTCTGAAAGGTTGAGGTATAAGGATTGGGACCTCCCTGAAGACGTGATGGAGGTGTTGCTTTCGGCCCGAAGGCCAGCAACAAAGTCTCTGTACCGTTGCCGTTGGCGTAAGTTCTGCGACTGGTGCAGAGTTCAGAATGTGGATCCTTTTGCATGTGACATCCCCATGGTTCTGTCCTTTTTACTTTCTTTGGTCCACAGGGGCTTGCAAGTGGGTACCATTAAAGGTTACCTGGCGGCGCTGTCCATCTTTAAGCGCTCGTCTGAAGAGTGTTCTTACTTTAAAATCCCTTTAATTTCACAGTTTCTGAAAGGGCTCACTAATGTGTTCCCTCCGTCACCTTTCCTGGTGCCCGGTTGGGATTTAAACCTTGTTCTTAAGTTTCTTATGGGTGCTCCGTTTGAGCCTTTACATTCTTGCCCTTTGAGGCTGTTAACTCTGAAAACTGTGTTTTTAGTTGCGGTTACTTCCGCTCGCAGAGTGAGTGAGTTACAGGCACTTTCAGTTAAGCCACCCTTCACTGTATTTCACAAGGACAGGGTTGTCCTTAGAGTTCGTCCTTCTTTTCTTCCGAAGGTAGTGACGGAATTTCATTTGGCCCAGAAGGTTGTTCTTCCGGCATTCTATCCTCCTCCGCATCCTGGTAAGGAAGAGGAGAGGCTCCATAGGCTTGATCCTAGGAGAGCTTTAAGCTTTTATGTTTCACGTATGTCCCGGGTCAGAGTGGACGATCAACTCTTTATTGGTTACGCTGGAAAGCGTTTGGGGCAAGCTGTGACGAAACAGACTTTGTCTCGCTGGATTATTTTGGCCATCCCGGAGTGTTACCGCTTGGCGGGTAAGGACCCGCCGGCTGGCTTGCGGGCCCATTCTACCAGGGGTATGGCTGCATCTACTGCCCTGCAGAGGGGTGTTCCTATTCGCAACATCTGTGATGCAGCCACCTGGGCTTCAGTACATACATTTGTACGTCACTATTCCCTCGATTCCATCCGAGGACAGGATCTGGCCTTTGGCAAGGCGGTCCTTTGCTCTGCTATTTGATTGGCAATTCTAAATTTTGATTCTAAATTCTTTCCCTCCTCCTTGCTCTGGTACTGCTTTGGGAGTCTGTCATAGATATGGAATACGTCGGAGGACCCAATCCCCTCGAAGAACAAGTTACTTTCTTACCTGGTAACGTTCTTTCGATGGGATGGTCCGACGCCCTATTCCATATCGCTCCCTCCCTGCCTTCCCCGCTGCAGAATTTCTTTTGCGATTGCAGCTTACGTTCCGCAAGGCTTTGTGTTTGACTGGCAGTTGACTAATGTCACACGTTCTGGGGAAAAAACTACAACTGAGGCTAGGGGCGTCGTGCGTCCTACTTATCAAATCGGATGACATCAGACGTCGGAGGAGGTCCTCGACGACGGCACATCGACGTCATTGACGCAGGATGCAGACGCCGAGGAAAGTTTCCGAAGCAGCGCAGCTGTGGCGATTACATGTCATAGATATGGAATACGTCGTCGGACCATCCCATCGAAACAACGTTACCAGGTAAGAAAGTAACTTGTTCTTCTACATGGATCCAACCTGGTTAGACACAGTATACAAAGTAATGTTGACGCAGGAGGAAAATAGACAAGGGTAGAAGCAACAGATTGAAGCAAAGTTATTACCTAATATGGATAATCAAATTGAATCACGCAAAACATACATAATCCAACTTTGAAATGCAGGAACTGGCCATTAAAAGAGGAAAAGGTCAGCCTTAGAAACAGTCATGGTGCTCTAGGTGGATATTATTGATCAGATTGACACTGGAAAAAGAGTTTGAGATGCTGCAACTGAGGGATGCCACAGTGGCTGACCTGGGCTCGGAAAACTTGAGAGGAAAAAAGCCCTCCTGTCGCGCTTCTCAAAATTAAGTAATGACACTAATAGTAGATTTCAAAGAGATATTCAATTTGAAGTTATCAGATTCAAGCATAGATAAGACAAACGAGCCTTAATACGGTGGCGAAAGCAAAAGGTAAATCACAAACAGAGGGGTTCTTGTAGGAGTATTTTGTCCATACATTAGTGTGTGATGCTGATACTGTAGCGAAATCCAGTTGGTTTCCAAAATATAGTGCCCTTAGTTGTATTCACTAAGTGTTGAGCTAATGATCCTGGTTTCAAGAATTTTTTTTTTATTAGAGATAGAGATGATTGAGGCTTAAACCGTCCTAAATTGCTGGCGCTAAATCTTCAAAGTAGATTGCACATTGGCTGAAACTTTAAATGTACTTAGTTGCCGTAACTAAGTTCACTGGTGCTTTAATAAGATCCAGTTGGTTTCCAAATTATAGTATCCTTAGTTGTGTGCAGTAATATAAGATGGAGCAAAAGCAAGGTGCTTTGATGAGATCCAGTTAGTTTCCAGGTTGTAGTATCCTTGGTTGTATATGCTAATGTGAAACAGAACAAAAGCCAAATAGTTCCTTGTGTGCACTAGGTGTTGAAATAATGATCCTAGTTTTCAGAAAGGAAATTTGTAGATATAGTTGAGGCTTGAAACGTCCTTCAAAATAAATTGCACATTAGCTGAAACTTTAGGTGTACTTAGTTGTCGTCACTTTACAGTTTACTGGTGTTTTGATGAGCTCCAGTTAGATTCCCAATTGAGGTATCCTTAGTTGTACGTACTGGGTGTTAAAATAGAGGTTCTGGTTTCAAAGAGAAGTTTTATGAGGATGATTGAGGCTTGAAATGTTGTAGTTAAGGAAAAAGGGATCCTGTGATAGATCCAACTTAACGATGTAGAACAGAGCAAAGCAAGATGGTTCCTCTAACGATGTAGAACAGAGTAAAGCAAGAGGAACCATCTTACCTCCATAAGAGGAACCATCTTGCTTTGCTCGGTTCTACGTCGTTAAGTTATGTCTTTCCTCTTTTCCACTTCTTTCCTTTTTGGTCTGGTCACCCTTCCCTTCTGCTATGGAAAGGACTCCATTTAGATTCTGCTTTGTGTGAAGGGTCAGATATCTGTGGAAAAGACGAGCACGCGTCGTGTACGCTTGTCTCCCCCTAGAGCACTAAAGCAGTGTTTGGCGTATAAACTCCTAAACCTAAAACCCTTAAGGAGCGCCGGTTGAAGCGGTGAGCCGCGTACGGAATGTCACGCGTGGAGCCTCCCTCCCCTGCCGTGACACCAGCCGAGTGACGGGGGTACATCGGATGACCAAACGTCCAACGCGGACGTTATAGACCTTGAGGCGGACTATTCTAGAGCCCCCACGCCCGTCCCCGACCCTTCCAGGCTCGACTCCGGTCTTGCTACAGGGACCACACCTGGTGACAGGGGCGTACAATCGCACCGCACAAAGCACACAACCCAAGCGCCCTCCTCAACGACTTTGTCGAAGAAGGTGAAAGCGCCATCGGGTCGATTTGATCCAAAGCCTTCCCCGCATCTGCAGCAGTGCATGACTGGGCTTAACAAATATAACAAGGGCGCTACTCTCCAAACTGCACGCGCCAAAGTTTCTGAACAAGAAACTTCGACGAGTTTCAAGGTTTCCAAGGCCCGTGCAGACCCGAAAACTACGAGTAGGCCTCTACCCGAGAAGCCATCATCGGAGGCGTTGTCTCCAGAAGATTCGGTGAGTATCAGTAAGAGCATCAATAGGATTTCCACGCTGGTGGGCCTAGTACCAGTTTCGCCCACAGTTATGGGCCAATCCGCCGAAAGGTTTTCCATGGATTTGGAAGACGATCCCGAAGACTCTTACGAAGAAAGCCAGGTACCCCTCTCAAGCACCATGAGGAGCTCCTCTCAACGCCTTATGGCGGAGGACCCGGTTCCTGCTCAACTGGGTCCATTTGGGTCATCCAAGTGGACCACGGAGCAATTTGAGAGATATATGGATCGGCTGGAACAGTTTTTCGGAGGTTCTGATCAACCTCTGCCAAAAAAAGCTCAGGTAGACCCTAACCCTCAAACACAAGTTGTCCAACACCTAGATGTTCAACACTGTTGATTATCAAGATGTCCAGAAAGACACGCATAGAGACATCTATACAGAACAAGAGGAGGCTTCTTTTGGAGACAATTATGGGGAAGATCAAGGTGCAACGGACAACTGGGAGGACGCCCAGCAGGATGATCACAATTCTGATATCGTTTGCCTCGACTCTCCCCCATCCACACTGGTTCGACAAGCTCCCCCGGTGGATGATCAAATAGCTTTCAACAACATGTTGAAAAAAGCAGCAGAATTCTTTAAAATTGCCACGCTTGAAGCCTTGCCCGAACAGGATTTTGCGGAAAACGTTATTAATGACAAGCCAGTCTATCCCTCTCTTGAGCTCTGTAAAGACAGCTGGCTCCTTCCTTACTCACACCCGCTCAGACTAGGGCTGTGAACCCAAGGGTCGAAAAACTTTTCCGGCCCTCCCCCACCGACCCGCTTTATATCAATGGGCACGCAATCCCAGACTCGCTGGTGGTGACCAACACTCGCAAGAGAGCAGGGGTTCCCCTTGCCACGGGAGAATCGCCCACCCCTGGACAAGGAGTCCAAAAGGTTGTATGCCTTAGGCAAACGGGTCACATCGGCGGTGGCTTATACCGTCCGGATTGCCTCCAGGTACCCCCAGAACCGATCCAAGAGGAACGGTCTCTGGATAACTTGGCTGGGGAAATTTGTTTACGCTTTTCCCCCCCCGACTCCCCTTCTGAACAAGATAGTGCACAAGATGCACCAGGAACCAGTCACCATGATTCTGGAGGCTCCCATGTGGGCCCGCCAACCCTGGTTCGCGTACCTGATGGAAATGTCCCTCTCCCCGCCAGTCAAGGTGCCCTGCTCGTACAACATGTTGTCTCAGGACAGGGGCGAGACTTTGCACCCATGCCCACAAACTCTGAACTTAGCAACCTGGCTCCTGAGGTCATAGAGTTTGGACATCTGCAACTCCCTCAAAGATGCATGGACATATTGAGGGAGGCAAGAAAGCCTAGCACACGTTATTGCTATGCCAGCAAATGGAAACGTTTTGTCATCTGGTGCAGTTCCAAAGGCGTCAATCCCACCGATTGCTCGCCTTCACACATTGTGTTATATCTAACCCATCTGTTGGACTCTGGGTTCGTCTTCAATTCCTTAAAGGTTCACTTAGCGCCGTTGTCAGCCTACACCACGTCACAGCAAAAGGTGTCGTGGTGGAAAGTACCTAAGATTAAAGCCTTTATGGAAGGGGTTAAAAGAATTTATCCCCCCATCACTCACCCAGCCCCTGGGTGGGATCTAAATGTGGTTTTAACTAGGCTCATGAGACTCCCTTTTGAGCCTATGCATAAAGCTAGTCTGAAAGACTTGACTTACAAGACAGCCTTTCTAGTAGATATCACTTCTATCAGAAGAGTTAGCGAACTACAGGCCCTCTCGGTCTTGGACCCCTTTGTTACAGTCCACAAAGATAAAGTAGTTCTGCGCACTCTTCCCAGATTTGCGCCGAAATTTATTTCGAAGTTCCATGTGAACCAGTCAATCGAACTACCCACGTTCTTCCAGAGACCTACTAACATGGGTGAAAGAAGCCTTCGCACACTAGATGTGCACAGGGCAGCCATGTTCTACATGGATAGAACCAAACCACTCAGGAAAACTAAACAATTCTTTGTTTCAGTGGCAGCTGGTAGAGAAGGGGACCCTGTCTCTAAATCAGCAATATCAAGGTGGATTGTCAAATGCATCACACTATGTTGCACTCTTGCAAAGAGAGAACTGCCCTTCAAGCCTAGAGCACATTCTACTCGAGGCATTGGGTCATCCATAGCATTCATTGCAAATGTTCCCCTAGAGTCCATTTGCAAAGCGGCAACCTGGAGTTCTGTACACACCTTTACAAAACACTATTGCCTAGACACTCATTCTAGGTCTGATTCTCAGGTGGGACAAGCAGTACTAAGACATCTTTTTTCTATTGTTCCTTTTCACAACCCACCTCCAACTCCGGGATCTGCTCGCTAGTCTATGCACAGCATGTGATTCTAAGCAGATTAACAAGCATCAGAAGACATGCATTACTTACCGTAAAAGCATTTCTGATGATTGTATCTGCTTAGATTCACATGCACCCTCCCTGCATCCCCGCTCGGGGTGGAAGGAACATAGACTTCTTACTACTTTCTCTCTTCATGTACTCACTCACTATAGCCTTGGGCTCAGTCATGGCAGAAAAAATACAATCGGAGGGACCTCGGCGCGTGAGGGATTTTGGGTACTACACACGTCACGATAGGGATAGTGTTTCAGACACGCATATGCCGACGTCCCCTTTCGGTCCCCCGAAAGACAAGATGCAATACTCTGCGGTTACCACTGGATGTCGGACCATATGCACAGCATGTGAATCTAAGCAGATACAATCATCAGAAATGCTTTTATGGTAAGTAATGCATGTCATATGAACTGATAGGGGAAAAAATATATATATATATATATATGTATGAACAATGTGCGCACGCTCACCTCAAGGTGATAATGGTGTCTGCTGCAATCATATTGAAAAAATAAAAATGAAGGTAATGGACACCCATCTAAGTGAACAGAACAAACCATCACAGCAGTGTTCAGTTATTCGAACAAAATTAATCAGAGAAGGAAATTGTGAAATTATGGCCCATCCTGAATGTTGGTTCTGTGAAACTTAACTATTCCACGTTTTGCTATGAAAAAGAGGAGAAATGTCCGGGACACTTCAGTTCATTCGTATGCGCCCGCACACAAGGTTCAAGATCAAACCACCCTTTGGGATGCTTCCCAGCCACTGGGACACACTCCCTGCGGACAATGCAATGTATGCATCCTGACCAAAAGAACCAAAACTCTTGACCTTTGGCTTAGCACGCGTGGAAACATAACTCATTGACTAAATGTAACTCCTCCAACGTCATTTATCTGATCACATGTCCATGCGAAAAAAAGTAGATTGGCATGACCACTCATCCAATTAAAAAACGCATTCAGGAACATATGTCCTGCCTACGTACTAAGCGTAACAATGCCCCTATGGTGGAACTTTTTTCCCAACCACCAGGCCAAGGATCTCCGTTGGACTGTAATCGAGAACGTCAAATGCCCCAGAAGAGGAGGCGATATGGCCAGCCTCTCCCTTAAAAAAGAGCACAAAAATGGGTTTTCCGGCTAAAGACGGACACCATTGGCCTTAATGAAAATATCCCGTGGCATTCGCTGGCGCTGATCACATGACCTCGACATGCCACGCAGTTACTGGGATAATAATCCGTTGAGTGACACCCTCAACCTTTATTTGGTTGTACCCAACATGGATTATGCCCTCACATCCCTCTTCCTGACCAACCATGGGGCCACCACAACGCCTCCTGACACCCCTTTATCATATTCCTATGATACAGTATCACTGGCCATTGTTTTACTTACTGCCAGTGGCTCCTGCCATTGTTGCACCACACCTATCCATCTTGGCATACCTGGTATGTGTGGACACTCTGCCCGTGACTGCCCACACATTAGGGACAGTCCATCACGTGTCTGCATACCTGGCATGATTTACTGCCTATCACCTGAGGCCGTTCACGCGATTCATTCTTATCACGTGAGCTAACCTCACTTTTCCTGCTTATGTTCCCTGTGTCAGTTAACATTGGGACACTATCCGCTTCCAATGCTGGGAGAGCTCCCACACTCTACCCTTGTGGCCGTTGGGGCTCACGCTGACCACGGGGGTAGCCTGGACCCCTTCAGCCTCTGTAGACAGCCTTTTCCTTGCCGCCTGACCTTGCGTGGACATTCCATATGGGATTAGCTTCGAATGCCACCTCCCGCGATAGCGCAACAACGAAGGCGAGCGGCAGGACGCAGATCCACTAGCACCTCCTACCTCTTTCAAGTAAGTGCACACAGAGCCCACAATGTGCTGTAACCTACAGCTTGCTGTAGGCAACACAAGCCATATGCCTGGAAGCAATGGTGAATTTTTAAACTCCCCTGATTTTCTGAACTCACCAGTTTACTGGATTCCATGCCAGTCCTCCTTATGGGTTCTTTGTTTTCCTTTCCCTAGAACACCCGGGTCTGGATCCTCGTGCACCACATGCATGTGGTCTGCACTTTACCTACAACATCATGAACAGTGACCCACAATTGTAAGGTATGTGCACCCAACTGGGTATTGTATCAGTTAAGACACCTACTATGTGCCTGCTGATGAGACCCCTACACCGCTTCTCTAATCACTTTGGGGCTATTTGTGGTCACCACCCCCCTATGCCAACCTCTCACCCTAGATCTTCCAGAGGGTTAGTATGGGGATGCCCCACGACATATATTGGACTAACAGCGTTCATTTAAACATAAGTAACTATATCATGTAATAGTGCGGTGTGCATGATTACCTCCTGTTTAAGCATGTAGACAAACTTTGAGTACCCACTTTTTCAATTTATGGAACCATTTGTACTAGCAGTGTTGCACATGTGAATGACATTTAATTGTGTGTGATTCACATTCAATTTAATTGAAGTTATTAGCTCAGAGGTGAATATGGCTACACATACTCCCTTTTGTTTCCCATAGGTTCCCTCTAAAAGTGATCCAGCCTCACGGCACTAACGGCTTGGGGGAAAAGTATACACTCCCAATTGTCGCATCAATACTCTCTCAATTTGGTCAGTGTATAATTCTTTACGTGACTGTACCGCTTGAGGGGAGTAGAAGACTGTCCTGATGAAAGTGGCCTCAGCTACATTGTTGCCACTGAAACCGGTCGACAGTGGTTGCTACTCACAAGAGGCACAAACTAGGCGTACCGTGTAGCTTGAGCATACCTTTTACCATTTGCCCATTACCCGTCACACTAACACCACCTCTAGACGGAGCATGGGAATTGGTGTCTTCTTCATTGAATGTTCTGTTGAACATTGTCTGTCTTTGTGTTTGTGTCGTTTTTAGATCTGAGTCCAGAATGGCCAGATAGACAATCTAGTGGCTAATAAATTGGCTGATACCCCACTAGATGTTTTTTCAGTTGACCACTGGTGTACTTTTTTAGTTACCATTGAGCACTTCTCTTCCAATACACATCTGCACACAGTGGAAGAGAGTGGAATAGGACCAACAAGGCTGAACGTTTTACTTACTTAGAAGTGGCTAGTTTTATCTCTTTTTCTATCCTCTGTTTGTAAGCGGCACAGCACCGTTACCTAGTGGAGGCATTGCATTCAGGCAGGGATAGCTAGATATTCATCCTATCCCTTTTCTGTCCTTCCTACAACAGCCTTGTAGCACCTGCACCCCCTCCTGGGTTCTAGTGCACCGGTCCTTGCCCACACAGGCCTTTTGGATTCCAAAGAGCTATAACCCTCTGCACAGTGGTTTTTGCCCTATTTTTGTGTTAAAACTAGTTAAGAGTAAGGGCCATACCCGGTTAACTCTCCCTCTTGCCCTCAAGTATTTTCAAAACGATGGTCACTGAAGCCTGATTGGGAGAAGAAGGGGGGAGTTTAATTAAAAAGTCGCGATTGAGAATCAAGAGTTAACTATGATACTTTTAAGAGGGTCCCTAGTGTCGGCGAGTCTGGCGAAGCAATATACCTGCTGTAGAGGAGACGTGTAGTGAAATGAAACTGCGGGTCTCGGGCGAGGCATCTGCATCCACAGCAATGCCGGTCGCCATTTTGAGAAGTGTTTATATAGACGTGTACAAGAAAAAGGACTAAGTATTCTGGCATGCTGAATCCAAAAGAAAGACCATTATTAAAAGGAATACTATATTGTAAATCTCAATGAATTCTCGACCCTCATGGCCAAAACGGCGGTATGAAGACGCACATATAGAAAAAATGGGAAGAATAATAAGTAAAGGGAAATGCAAAGAATACAAAACCGTAAAAAAACCTATACTAGGGAAATGTTATAAAGAGAAAAAATGTAAAACGTAACAAACAAAGGGACATTGAAATTGACTGACAACAGTCCTATGAGGAAGTCCGCACAAGCGGGTATAAATAGATTTTCAATGCGAAACACTAACTTAAGGTAAGTGTAATTCACTTACACAGAATATCAGAGAGCACAAACAAAAAGGGAAACCGTTGCCCCCATTAAACTGGAGAACAGAGTGAACCTTTAGTAAGAGGAAAAAAAGATTTAAGGCTATGGTTGCACCAGGCTGTAACTTTTTTTCATATAGAGTTCTTTCAAGGGGGGTAGCATCAGAGACTTTCGAAAACACTAGGTTATTTGCTCCTCCTAAAAGCGACCACTCAGAGCTTTAAACCCCTCTTTTATTTCCTGCTCTTTTAAACTTTTACCTTCAGGGGCTTTCTGCTCCCCTCCTTCTTCCCCTCTGTTTTCTTGACTTCGTTCTCGTGCCCACTGACACCTTTCTTGACTTCTCCTGCACACTTGCACCTTCCTGTCCTTGTACCTATTGGCACCTTCTTTAACTTCCTCTGTGCACAATTGCACATTCTTTGTCCTTTTTGTGACCCCTGTAACTTTCTCCAGCTTTCTCGTGCACACATGCACATTTTCAGCTCTGCCGGGTCACTTGCACCCTGCTTTCTCGTTTTGCGCCCTCTTTTTTTTTTTTTACAGTTCTTTCACTTGGCATGCCTCTTAATTTCTCTTACTTTCTCTTGATCTCGTCACTCTTCTTTCAATCTATATTGAGTATAGTTTCGTTTCATTTCTTTCCTCTTTTCCGCTTCATGCCGCTTAATGCATTCCTTTCGCCCACTCTGCTTCAATCAGCTGCATGCTCCCGAGTGTGTCTCTCCCTCTCTCACCCCTCACCCAAGCAGCACTGTGGTGACAAGCAGCCCTTCTGGTTGTACGGTCAGGGTCTCACCACCTGCCCCTCAGGCACCCTTTGGGACAGCAAAGGTCCCAAGGGAACAATCAATGTTCTGACCACCAATAGCAGCCTGCCAGGGTGCTTCGTTCTGGTGACATGGTTCCCTAGCCATGCTGCAGCGTCTCGGCACGCTGTTCTCCTCTGGACCGTCGAACTTGCTGCTCTCTGCTCTTTGGCTTCACTGGTCCAAACAAGGTCCCCAGCTCACTCTTTCACCTGTGAACAACCACACCTGTTATAGTTGGAAAACAGTCAAGAGGTGTCAGGTGTGAGTGATAATTAGTAGATGCCTGACTCTATCAATGGGACAACTTAAGTTCTTTCGACAGCCGGTTTCCCTTAGACTCCCCATGTTATTCCTACGGGAAATCTTCACTGCTCCCTGTTGCCTCTTTCTCGTCCCAGTGTTTGTTGGAAATGGGTTTGGAAATACCCCATGAAAACTGAGGAAAAGATTTTTGTGGTAGAATGGAAAAATGGGGAATACCCCGTCTGGCCCTCAGATGTACTCCTCCCAATTCCCTGTGACCCTCAACTCGGGTGATCCTCCCTCACTTGTCCACCACGAGGGTCAGGATCCAAAAGCACTGGCCCTTCCCTGGCCAACTGACTAGAGAATCCCAGGGGAATAGGTGGGAGATCAGACTGGTTTCTCACAAGGGTCTCTGCCACTCTGCAGAAAGGCAATATAGCTGAGGGTCTGGGCACTTCAAGAAGGAATCTCCTTATCTGCAGTTCACCTAGACTGAGTGTAGAACACGGCAGCGGACGCTGTGAGCACAATCTCCCAAGTGTGGGAACTAGCTCAGGAAGTCCTTCAAGAGATCTTCGCCTTTTGGGGAACCCCTCAGTTATCTGTTTGAGTCCAGTGTCAACTGGAAGTATGACCTGTTCTGCTCCAGGGAATTTCCCCCGAGAGGAACTCTAGGTGATGCGTTCGTAGTGGACTGGGAGTTTGCACTCCTGTACGTTTTTCCTCCATTTCCTCCAGTCCCTGTCATTCCTCACTGATCAGGAGGTTGAGAAGGTTCGGGAAATCCATGATCTCAATTGCTCCGGATTGGGCCAGGAGGACGTGGTACCCGGACCTTCTGGACATGTCCTCCTGCCCTCCAAATCATCTTCCACAAAGAGAGGACCTTGTCTCACAAGAGGAGGGTCTGGTTCTCCATCTAGAGGTCAAGACTATCAACCTTCAAGCATGGATTCTGAGAGATTGAGATAAAAGGATTGGGACCTCCCACAAGGCGTAATAGAGGTTTTGCTTTTGCTCAGAAGGCCAGCAACTAAATCTTTGTATCGCTGCCAGTGGACCAATTTCTGCTGCTTGTGCAGAGAGAAGAATGTGGACCCATTTCTATGCGACACACCTATGGTGTTATCATTTCTACTACATCTGGCTTATCTGGTGCTCTAGGTTGGCACTACAAAGGGATACTAGGCAGCGCCTTCTATTTTTAAGTGCACTTCTGAGCAAACGTCTTACTTTAATATGCCACTGGTAATTCAATTCAAAAGTGCTCACAGATGTGTTCCCTCCAACCTCTTTTGTGGTTCCCATTTGGGATTTGAATCTAATGCTACAATTCCTCATGTTTGCTCCATTTGAGCCACTTAATTCTTGCCCATTGAGATTGCAGACTTTAAAGACTATCTGCTTAACAACTATAACTTCTGCACGAAAGGTCAGTGAGTGGCAGGCCTTGTCATGTAAGTCACCATTTACAGTTTTCTACAAAGAAAAGATGGTGTTAAGAGTCTGATCTACGTTTCTGCCAAAGATGGTTTCGGATTTCCCTATATCTCAAGATTGTACTTCCAACTTTTGACCCACCAACTTGCCCCAGTAAGGAGGAAGAAAGGCTTCATAGGCTCGACCTTGTTCGGCTAAACTGAGACAGGATGATCAGTCCACACCTTTACAAAATATTATTGTATAGACTGTGCGTCTGGGCATGATGCAGGATTTGGAAAAGCTGTGTTTCACAGCGTTCATGACAGACCTTGAAAATGTGTACTCCCTCCTCCAATACCATACTACTTTGGGAGGCTATAATAAGGAATACGTGGGAGAAACCATCCTTTCTAAGAACAAGTTACTTCCCCCTGGTAACGTTCTTTCGACTGGATGTTCCTCCCACGTATTCCTCATCGCCCCCCTGCATTTCACTTTACTTCTTGAGTGTCTGGTCTATGACCTCACAAATGATGGTTATTCTGTAAGAAGAAGGCAAAAAAAACTGGAAACTGAATTAACAGGCGCTGTGCATGCTATTTATACTGTCAATGACATCAACCTCGATGGGACACGGGAGCTAACGAGGGACATCGAGTCGACTAGGCGTGGCACCCTCTACTGCAAAATAAATCCCAAATAGCTGACACTGGAATGGAGATATGATAAGATGGGGAATACGTGGGAGGAACATCAGTTGAAAGAATGTTACAAGGGGTTAGTAACTTGATCTTATAAATTCCATGTCAACCAATCCATTGAAGTGCCCGCTTTCTTTCAGAATTCTTGGCACTCTGGAGAAAAAGCACTCCACACACTAGATTTTCGAAGAGTAGTCATCTGCTACCTCAACAAGACAAACCACTCCCAAAGACAGAGCAGTTCTTTGTGCCTTTAGCAGCCGGGAGAGACGTTGGGATCCTGTCTCAAAGGCTACCATTTCTAGATGGATAGAAATATCCATACAGTAGTGTTACATGTTAACCCTGCTATTTACACCTAAAGCACACTCCTTGCGTGGTAACTCAGTAGTATTTATTGCAAACGTGCCACTGGAGTCTTATCTGCACAGCAGCCGCATGCAGTTCAGTCCACACTTTCACACTACATTGTGTTGACACCTAGGCCAGAAATGACTCGCAGGTGGGACAGGCAGTGCTAAAAAATATATTTCTCTGTTTCTTCCATCAACACACCTCCTTCTTCTGGTACTGTTTAAGATCATAAACATCCATCCAGTGCCTCTATCATTAAAAAGGAGTGTACACAGAGTAATTGGCTGAGTTTAAAGAAGACCAAATTGGTTACAATTACAGTTTACTGGAAATCCAGGTCGAACTCCAGTCAAGCAACAGCTATGATGTTTCAGACAGTACAGTTCTTGTCTAAAGCTATATCATTGGGTATATCTTTGGTTCTCCTCTCCTTGGGATACCCCTGCTTAATGTGGTTGTCAAAAGCACTTCCTACGTATGATTTTAGAAAAATTCAACCATACCTCAGTGAGTCTGGTTGTAAGCATTAAGGAGGTATAGTAGCAGCCAACCTGGATTACCCTAACTGTGGGCACCTCAAACATTTTAGTGCAGAGCCTTGTGGTTTTAGACAATAGGGCGGCCAACCGTGTTATCAACACCCCTTTCGGGCCCATGCTACACCTATACTGCACAACCTTCACTGGCTTACCATTTCAGTCAGGATTAACTTTTAAGATCAACACCATTGTTCACAAGTGCCTTCATGGAACAGCTCTCAAGCATCTTGCTAATAGTATAACACTGTATATACCAACCTTATATGCTGCATGTGGCTATGCTGTATGTTCCTACGCTGTATGTGCCTACGCTGTATTTACTTGCTTTGAGGATGATACCCACAGTTCCACCAAGATTCAGTCTGAAATCATATGCATTAACAGCCTGGTGGTCCAGGGTGCTTTAACCTGGAACAAACTTCTGCAATCTCATTGGTTCAAATCTGAGTTTCCACGTTTTAAAAAGTTAATACAAACATTTCTGTTTCGGTTATATCTTGTTCCTGAATCATCATTGACATTGGTTGTTTTCCAGTTTGCTTTTGTTTCTTTATTTTATTGCTGACCTAACATCGAATCCTGTGGTGAATGACTCGAGACCCAAATAAATTCCAAACCTGTTACTTGATTGATTTCAGAACACATGGGTTTGATCAATATGTAGGTTGAAACAAACAAAGGAAAAATCTCCATATTACAGCATGAAATATAAAGCGAACGAAACAGATGAGAAGGATATTGTAATAAAATCCTGTTGTACAATTGTAATGGACCCAAGTCCAAATATGCTAGTCTAGAATAGTTTATGGATGGGTTGTCACCCTGAATGAGTTCTTAGTGGGCCATCTTAGCTTGGATTCTTAACGAGAAGTATTTACTTTTCTTGGTGGGCTTGCCTGTCCTACTAGAATCCGCATTCTCCGGCATGGGGTCTGGCATGGATTCACATGCTCATGAATATTCCCCGTCGTCAGGCCGGGAATCCTCGATAAAGAAAGAATCAGTATCAGTTTCGTTTCTAATCTGTCTTTCTTCGTAGTAACCAATGCCCCCAGCCAATGACTGCCCTCTCCCTAAGCCCCGCCTCTGGCAGCCATCCTCAGATTTTTACTGCATGCTCAAGTGTTGGGAGTCCTCGTGTTTAGCTCAAGCTTTTTTGCTTCGTTTTCGCGCTTTTCAAAGAGATTTTCTCATTTTCGGTCAAATGGAGCCTCAAGCTCCACCGTGTCTACATCCGATCAACGGGGACCCGTTTCGGATTTTCTACGCCCCTCAAGGGTGAAGTTTTCGTCAACCTACGCTTCTTGGAGGAGTCCAGAAGTTACTGTGGCCTACACGGACATGGCCCAGGAGAAAGGAAGTTCGACGCCCGGAAAGCTGTTCAGGGTTTGCCCTGGATGCGAGCTGCAGAATTTGTTCAAGGAGGACGAGCACTCGAAATGTCTCTGCTGCCTTCATGAGGACAAAACACACGTGGAGAAGGACTGTGCGTTTTGCGGGAACATGTCGGAGCGGGCCATCAAGGACCGACACCATCGTCTCTCTAACTGGCTTGAAGGAAAGAGCCCGTCAGGTGAGAAGAAGTCTGAGCGGTCTTCGAAGTCCTGTGAAGGTGCCCCGGCGACGGGTGCCCAACAGAAGGTAAAGCACTGCGAGTCCGTGGGCACCGGGAGCGCCGAACGGTCGGGCTCCTCGGCTGCCAGGCAGGGCGCATCCTCTCCAGCGCCATCAACCACTAGCCAGCACTCTGGCTCAGGGAAGAGGAAGGCCGAGAACCCGGCGAAGCTTCTGGAGAGGCCCCGGTCGATTTCGAAGGATCCAGCCGAGGGGGACCGAAGCGGTGACCCTTCCCTCAAGGTGAAGGCCACAGGCCTGCAGAAGGTGGTGAAGGCCTTGATTCCCCCGGCCAAGGCCTCCATCGAGGAAGTCGCGGCGGCCCTGGCGCAGCTTGAGGAGGCTACACCAGTGGAGGTGACCTCGGGGCCCAGAGTTTCCCTGCCACCGCAGAGGGAAGCCTCGTTCAGGCCCATCGAGAAGACCTCTGTGAAGACCCCGGCCGATAAAGAGGGGGGGGACCCGGTGGCCATTGTGGACACGGACACAGCCTCTGAGGAGGAACTGGTTGAAGTCTTGGAGGGCCTCGACGAGGGCATCAAAGAGTCCCAGTCCCCCGGGAGGGATCCTGACGAAGGGGACGACGAGAACGATGGCGGCGCCGGCGAGGTTCCTAGTCAACCGTCGCGCCCGTCGCTTCCGGAGCCGCAGGACAACTCAGCTACCATTTTGTTGGCAATACAATCCTTATGTTTGGAGATAAGGACGAGATTGCCCATACCACCGACAGAGGAGCCGGAACCAGGCCCGACGGAGGAGCCAGAGCCAGGCCCGACGGAGGAGCCAGAGCCAGGCCCGTCGGGAAGTCCCCCAAACAAGAGAAGACGGACCCATCCAGCCCTGCCTTTTCAGCTCTTGCGGCCTGCTCAGCCTTTGCCCACGTCCCCCATACCTGGGGATGACCGGGGAACGGACACGGCCACAACGGGTACGGATGACGGCGGCGACGACAGGACGGAGCTCCCATCGCCTCCAGCCCGGGCCCCCTCGCCCGACGAGATTGGGTCTTTCCACGCTATGATCGCCAGGGCATCTGAGCTTTTTCAGCTCTGCCCTGAAGAGAAGAAGGAAGGTTTCCTTTACCAACGGCGCGAGGCCAAGAGGAAGGCAGTCCTCTCTGTGCCTCTGCTGAATGACATCTGGGACGAGGGTCTCACCCTTCTCAAGAACCAGTCTACGACGCCTGCCAAGAGGGATCGGTACGAGAAGAAGTACCGAGTCCCCGACGCGGCACCCTTGTGCCTTAGGGCGCAACCGACCCCTGACTCGGTCGTCTCAGCGGCGGCAAAGAAGAAAGCGGGCGGGGCATCGGCTTCAACGTCAACTTCCCCACCGGACGGCGAAGGAAAGAAGCTGGAT
Source organism: Ambystoma mexicanum (assembly GCF_040938575.1). Taxonomy (NCBI): domain Eukaryota; kingdom Metazoa; phylum Chordata; class Amphibia; order Caudata; family Ambystomatidae; genus Ambystoma; species Ambystoma mexicanum. The sequence goes on from NC_090933.1 coordinate 513,404,585, forward strand.
GCAATGGGACGAGTTATCTTGACGGCGGCAACAACGATTAAGGCGGCCAACGCCCTCGCAATCGTGGCCCGTTACGACAGGGAGTTATGGTACAAGATCGCCCCCCCCTCCCCCCTGTTGGACTTCCTACCAGACGACAAGAGGGCTGAGGCCCTGGAGATCTTGCAGGAAGGTGAGGTGGCGTCGGACCACACCATAACGGTGGCAACGGACATTGTCGACACCGGTTTCTGCCAGCTAGGCAACAGCTTTTGCCTCAGACGACGAGGGTGGCTCAAGGCGACGGATTTCCGCCAGGGCGTACAAGCCAAGGTTTTGGACATGCCGTTCGACGGGAACAACCTGTTTGGGAAAACAGTGGATGTGTCCCTCCAAGCCATCAAGGCGGACACAGAGAGCTAAGGCACTAGGAGTTCTCCAGCAACGAAGGCCGTCCTTTCGGAGCTCCGGAGGCAAGCAGGGTGCCTCCAAGGGATTCGGCGGTGGCTCCTCGACGTACCGCCAAGCGGCCTGCTCCTCGTCGCAGGAAGCCTATAGAGGACGAGGCAAGTCGGGTGGATATTGACGTCGTCGCCAGGGAGGCCAATGCGGCAAGGCGTCCTCCAAGCAAGATTGAACTGACCGTGGCGTCGGGCCCCCACCGAAGCACCCCGGTGGGAGGCCGGCTGGCGAAGTTCATCAGCGTGTGGGAGTCCATCTCCACCGACTGTTGGGTGCTGGACGCCCTGGCCCAGGGGCACGCCCTCGAATTTCTAAAAAAGTGCCCCCGCATTCCTCCCGTGGCCAGGAAAGAAAACCACGTCCCTCAACTACTGTTTGAGGTAAGGGCGATGCTCAAGAAAGGTGCCATCGAGCTCATCCCAAAGAGGCTCCGGGGCTCCAGAGTATACTCAAGGTACTTCCTCGTGAAGAAGACAGGAGGGTGGCTACCCATCCTAGACCTGTGACGACTGAACAAGTACATCAAGGCACAGAAGTTCTGGATGGTCACCCTCCAGAACATGCTTGGACAGCTGGAGGAGGGCTATTTCCTGTCGTCGTTGTATTTGGAGGATGCATACTTTCACATTCCCATCCTAAAGGGATACCGGAAGTTCCTCTGGTTTGAGGTTCAAGGGCGGCACTACCAGTTCAAGGCCCTCCCGTTCGGATTGAAGTCGGCACCCAGGGTTTTCACCAAGTGCCTCGCTCCAGTGGTGGCGCGGCTGCATCTGCAGGGGATCTACATCTACCCCTACCTGGACGATTGGCTCATCCGCGCAAGGACAAGGGAGCTCGGTGTAGAACACACAGCGAAGACCGTCCAGCTGCTCACAGATCTGGGGTTCTCCAACTTCCCCAAGTCCCACCTGGTCCCCACTCAAGTCGCACTGTTTCTGGGAGCCAAGCTCGACACAGTGGCGCATCTGGCCTCGCCGTCGGAGGAAAGGACAAAGGCCATCCTAGGCAAGGTGCAGCGTCTGCTGGCCATGGACGTGGCCAGAGTGAGGTCCATCAAGTCCCTCCTCAGGATGATGTCCTCTTGCATTTATTTTGTGCGCCTGGGCAGGCTTCGGATGCGCCCTCTACAGGAGTTCCTCGACGCCCGCTGGATTCAAGCGACGGGCAGCTTCGAGGACAGGATCCCTCTCAACGAGACCTTCCGACGAGCGATCCGGTGGTGGGGCACCCGCGCTCATCTAGCAGCGGGGACAGACTTTCAGACCCCGGCCCACCAGGCGACAGTGACGACGGATGCCTCCCTGGAGGGGTGGGGAGCGCACACTGCAGATCTTCACGCAAGAGGCCTTTGGCTGTCGGAGGAGAAGCCGCTCCACATCAACATCCTGGAGCTCCGGGCAGTGTTCTGGGCCCTCAGGTCTTTGCTCCCGTCCCGGAAGGGCAAGGTGGTGAGGATCTTCACCAACAACACCACCACGATGTTCTACATCCGGAAGCAGGGCGGAACCAGATCCCCGGCCTTATCCAAGGAAGCCCAGGACCTGTGGCATTGGGCCGTTACTCAAGGGATGTTTCTGGTGCCGTTTCTTCTGGCAGGGATAAAAAACACCATCGCCGACTCACTCAGCAGAGAGCTGCGCTCGTGCCACGAGTGGGAACTACGCCAGGATCAAGTGGACCGACTCTTTCAGCGATGGGGCAAACCCCAGATTGACCTGTTTGCGACGGCGACGAACTCCAAGTGCCAGAGGTTCGCCAGCAGGTCTCCCCAACCGAGGAGCATGGGCGATGCTTTCTCGTTCCCCTGGCACGGCCTGTTCTTATATGTGTTTCCTCCGTTGCCATTGCTGCTCCGATTCATCAACCAGCTCAAGAGGTCCCGGTGCATGATGATCCTCGTCGCATCGGCGTGGCCATGACAGATCTGGTTCCCGGACCTTTTGGACTTGTCAGCGTCCCCACCAGTCAAGCTGTCGACGGACGCAGATCTTCTTTCCAGAGAAGGAGGCGCAATTCTTCATCACGACCCAGAGTCGCTGAGCTTGCAGGCCTGGCTCCTGCAGCACTAGAGTTTGGAGGATACGATATCCCGGCGGACTACAGAGAGGTTCTTGCGAAGGCCAGGGCTTCCTGAACTCTCAAGTGCTATGGACATAAGTGGAAGAGGTTCTCTATCTGGTGCTGTGCACAGAAGATTATCCCTCTGCGGATTACGGCCCCTCAAGTATTGCCGTACCTTCTGTCGCTAGCCAAAGCTGGACCATCTCCTGCTTCAATCAAGATACACCTGGCAGCGATTTCCCGATACACCAAGACTACAGAGAGGTCATCCCTGTGGTCTCATCGCCTGGTTAAAGAATTTATGAAGGGACTGTTTCGATCATTCCCACCGGTGTAGGCGCCAGCCCCGGCGTGGGAGCTCAACGTAGTGCTGACCAGGCTCATGTGTCCGCCATTCGAGCCATTGCATTCGGCCCCGTTGAAGTTTCTGTCATGGAAAAAAGCGTTCCTGGTGGCCATCGCCTCTGCACAACGCCTGGGAGAGATCCAGGCACTATCTTGCAAGCCTCCATACCTGACCTTTCACGATACAAAGGTAGTGCTGAGGATGCACCCCTCTTTCATGCCCAAGGTGCCGTCGGACTTCCATCTCAACGAGCCCTTGGTGTTACCAGTCTTTTTCCGGTCGCCTTCGTCGTCGGCTGAGAGGACTTTGCACTCGCTAAATGTAGCTAGAGCGCTGAAGTTCTACGTGGACCGAACGAAGAGTTTTCGGAGGACATCACAGCTGTTTGTGAACTTTGGACCTGTGAACCAAGGGAAGGCTCTCTCGAAGTCTTCCATTTCCAGATGGCTCTCCGGCTGCATCATGCACTGTCATCGGTTGGCAAACCGACCGTTGCCTGGCCGTCCGAGAGCCCATTCGACCAGAGCGGTCGCTGCTACCATGGCGTTCTTGTCTGGTGTGCCCCTGCTGGACATCTGCAGGGCTGCATAGTGGCGGTCACGCACTCCTTCATGAGATTCTACTGCGTCGACCGGGATTCCAAGGAGGAGTCCAGGGTCGGCCAAGCAGTGCTGTGCAACTTGTTCGCTTAAGGTAAGCCTGGTGAGTAGGTAAGAAATGCTTAATGTTGAGTTTTATGTAATGCTTAATATTGAGCCTTGCCACCTCCCGTGATTGTGCATGTGTGTACTGCTATGTATTCTTATATTCATGAACATGTGAATCCATGCCAGACCCCATGTTGGAGAAGGAACAAGTTACTTACCTGTAACTGTTGTTCTCCAGCATGGATTCACATGCGAATCCTCCCTCCTACCCCTCTGCGGCTCTTCACTTGGTCATACTGCCAGTTTACGTGCTACCAAATCTGAGGATGGCTGCCAGAGGCTGGGCTTAGGGAGAGGGCAGTCATTGGCTGGGGGCAGTATGACCCAGAGACCAGTGATTGGTTACTAGTAAGAAAGACAGATCAGAAACTACTAGTAAGAAAGACAGATCAGAAACAAAACTGATACTGATTTTTTCTTTACCGAGGATTCCCGGCCTGACGGGGAATGTTCATGAGCATGTGAATCCATGCCAGACCCATGCTGGAGAACAGTTACAGGTAAGTAACTTGTTCCTTATGGCTCCTGGCTAGCCTCCATTCTCCGCTCTTTCTCTTGCCACTCTCTCTGGCTCTATATGGTTTTTGGCCCCATCAATATAGGAGCCCAAAATACCAATGTTCTCCACTTCTCCAGTATTTGACCCTCGCTACACACCAGCTCGGTTCCATGTAATAATGTCACCACAAAAATCTCGCCATGCAAAAATCTCGCCGAAAAATTGCCGTTTTTTGTGGCGACATTATTGCATGGAACATGCAGGGGACGACCCCGCAACCCCCAAACTTTTTTTACAAATTTTTTTTTGCCCCTGTCCCCATATATATGGTCACCCAAATAATATCGCCACAATATTTTCCCGGCGATATTATTTACGGCGACCATATATATGGGGATATTATTACCTGATACCACCAGCTCAAACCCCAATGGTCTCAACATATGTCTTGACCCTGCTGCTGGAATTGGGACAATTGAGTCTTATATAGGCCCTGTGGTGTGGAGATATGGGAGTGGATGATGGCCATTGCCCACTCCCCTCAAGTGCCCATGTGTGCTTAACGTTTGACCCTGTCATGCCAGCCATCTGATATCAGCTTGGTTTCCATTGGTCTGTGCGAGTGCCACTCTCTGTAGTGCTGCCTCTGGTTCCCCTGCTGCAGAAAAGACCTAGTAAGATTGCATCAACGGTTTTGCTTGTGGGCCACGTTCGCTTGGACCCGCCAGCTTCTTGCATTGTGGTTAGGGCTTGAGGATCATGATAGTTTTACCTTAACTTCAGAGTCTGAATTTCTTATTTCATCTAGGTCTGGGTGAATGTCAGTGGCCTGGTTAAGCAGATTGAGAGGAGGTGAAAGACCCTCAAGTATCATCCAGATGTCTCCTCAAGAGCCTGCATTTTAGTGCAGGCATTGCCTTGCCCCCAGGGTAGGTCTCGCCCCATTTTCCATCCTATCATATGACTGTGAACGGTCTTAACACTTCTTTCCCAGGTCTGGACTCCACATTTGCCCAGGGACCGCAATATTGTATTCTTGACTATGCTGTACAAGCCTTTGATTTGTGGGCTTCCACAGAAGTTAAACTTGTGATCTGGAAGATGGTCTACCAGGTGGTCACCTCAGTCAGCAGGGTAAATGAGGTTCAGGCCTATAAGCTGAATCCCTTTTTGCATTTTTCCATAATGGCAAAGTGGTGTTCTGCATTTGCCTTATTTTCTCCTTTCAGGCTTCTGCCTCATTGAGATCAACCTTCAGGGCACTGAAGTTTTACCTGGAAAGGATTTAGGAACGCAGGTCCACTCCTATTTCCTTTGCAACATATGGGAATATTATGCCCAGATCAAAGCAGCAAGGAGTTCTTTCTATCCCGATAAATTTGACCTAATTACCCCCGTCTTACACAAACTACATTGGCTTCCACTTCAAGCCAGGATACTGTTCAAGAGTGCATGTATCATTTACAAAGCAGTCATGAGGAGCACACCAGCGTAGCCAATTGACCAAACCGGCTTGAATCAGAACTCATCTGCAAAGAAAGGACTCGGAAACGATCCTTCTTTTGTCTTTACAAAGAAGTGGCACAACTATATTGGCCCAGAGTGCAGAATTTCTGGAGTGTCAGATAAGTCTACCATCCTTTTTTTGTACTATTCTGCCCAGGGTATAAGGATCTGAGACGGAGGTATATCCTGCCGCTGCTCCGATTGGAGAATATACGGCAGGTACATTTGGAAATCATGTTCTGTAAGAATACAGCTGACCTTAATAGAATGTTTGTTGCTAAATGTATGTATTGAGCTTCGCTAAGAAGGAATAGGCTAGTAAAATCAACAACACATAATGGAGTGGACTTAAACAGCCAGTAGCTTGACCAAAATAGTGTTGTGTAGTGACCTAAACTCCAGTGTAATCTGTACGTTCTAAGCACATTGGCAACTAGGTCATACTCTTCTTATGTTTAAACCTGCTTTTATCAAGATTTATTTAGTATAAAAGAGTTGGCTATTTGAGTGGAAGTGGTTCTTCTATGGAGTTGATTGTCTGTGGTTGCGGTATGGCAAGTTGGTTTAGATGTCAACAATCTTTCTAAATCAACAATCCTTTGTCTATGATCTTTATGTTGCAGCTGCTATAAAGATGTTTTGAAACAAGATCGACTGACAGGGTTTGCCTTTGTGTTTTTTATTTTATCCAGCTTATGTCTATATGTAGAATGTATTTTAGAGTGCCATGCATTTTTTATTATGGATCATTGTTTTAAATGGTTTTGAATGAGATTGCAGAGCGGGGCTCGCACTTGCACTTTATTATCTTATTTAATTTAACCGAAGCCTACATTTAGTATGTGTATTTTAGAGTGTTATGCACTGTATAACGGATTGTCGTTTTAAACTGTTATGATTAAATGTTGTACTATGTAATGTTCTTATGTAATTGATTGAGATGTGCTTTACGGCCCAACGCCGAATAAAGTATTAACCTTCTCTTGTCGTGCACCCCCCCTTTGGAACTCAATCCCGGTGTCGGCTCTGAATACCCACACAATTTTCAAATTCTGCAAATCTCTCAAAACATGGCTTTTTCAACACCTGACCAAATACTAATTCCGGTGGCCGCACATAACTCGCAGTACTACCCTACCCACACTCTATACAGCCCTCAGCTGCTCTCGAGCTAGGTATACGCCCTAAACAATCAAAATAAATTGTGTACTGCTTTTTTAAATTCAGATTCCCTCAAGAAAGTGTCAGGACAAAGGCCCATCATGTATATCTTCTCAGAGCAAAATTGGCCTTAGTGCTTGGCTTGGGGATATTTGCAAAGTGGCTATGTGGGCCACACCAAATACATTCTGTAAGCACTGCTCGGCCCAACTCCAAAACAGGCAATCAGTATCTCCAGGAGGAGGTGTGCAACATTTTTGTCTGAGGACCCATTTATATCAGTAAGAAAGACGGGAGATGTTACAAAAAAGCGTCACCACTCCACCCCGCTGGAGCCTATGTATAACGACTATTGCATGCTGTTGGGGGTTGCAGAAAATGGCTTTGAGCAAGCAAACTGCCATCTAGGCCGGCTTAACGGTTGATATCAGAACAAGTAGTCCTCGTGTGATGCGCACAGGTAGACAGGTAAACAGAGCCAAATGCCTGCTACCGCTTTACAACTGAGGGTCTAGACTTCCAAGATGAATAAACAGTTATGTCTGAGTTGCATGAAAAATAATTTTGGCTATGGACGTTTGCCAGTTTGGTAACTATTTTCTCAATACTACAAAGGACCACCTGCAGATAGCAGTAACACTGTTATTTCCAAAATATACAGGGTTTGTGGTTGGCTGAGGACGAGCCTCAGGAACCTGTTAATGGCCCAGGGATGTGGAAGATGTAGTTACCCAAGGTCCCACTGTGCTCCAAAAATATTTCCCAGAAACCTCTGTCTGGAGGGAGTCTCGGGTAAATGGGCAGGGTAGGTGACGGTGCTTGACGGATCCTAGAGTTTTATCGTGGGGCACTCAGTGTTGGGAAAAAGTGTTGCAGAAGTGGTCGGGAATACCATTTTCAAGCAGGCCTCCAATCCTGTGTTAACAGCCCAGTCATTCGTATAGAAGACACACAAAGAAACTGAATGAGTGCAAGTTACCACACATGCTCTCCTCACGCAACAAACCTGTATGTGGATGAGGCACTCCATGCACAGAGATCATATGAAGAGTCCATAAATCGGGCGAAGGAACGACAAAGAGGATGTCAGTGAAGGTCTTTCTGGAGGAATCGATGGAATAGGTGTCAGCGATAGGGAGAGGCCAAGATATTCTTTTTGAACTTCTTCCTACCAGACTTGGAAGCATAGTCAATGGAGAAGCAGTTGGAGAAGATAGGAGAAAGAGAAAGCGCCATTGGTGTGGTAGCGAGAAAAAGGGGGGAGAAGCAGGGTGCGGGAGGGGAAAGAAGGTAAGAGTGGAACAAAGAGAACAATGAAGTCACTGGGCCAGCAAGTTGGAGATGCAAGAATACAAGCAAAGTTCAGAGCAAGTTAGCAAAACACAGCAAGATTTGACTTTTAACCAAAATGCAAAACAAAGCAAGATTTGAAATTGACAATTGAGTTCAGATGGTAGCAAAGCGTGGCAAAACACAATGCAATTGAGAATGTAAACCTGGGGGAAAAGAGCAGAGGACAGTGAAAGTCAAGAGTGTAGGACTGAGTCCAGAAGGAGTGAACTAACACATAGTTAAGGAGGTGTGAATGTCATTCTAGTCTGGATTTCTTTGACGAGTGAGGTAGCAGCATCATGGAAGTTCAGGTGATGGGGTGCAGAAAAGACCTCAAGTAGCGTTCTGGGATCAGACGGGGGCCTTACGAAGTGGTCCTTTGGTGAGAGTGTCGGTTAAAGCCTGCCGGTCCCCAGTTGGTTGAAAAAGGCACTCTGGTAGCCAGTGTGAGTGCAGGAGGAAGGAGGTACAGCCACACTACCTTCAGCACAAAGAAAAGGTACCATGCAAATTCTGAAGCTCTTCTGGCAGCTGCGTATTAGGGTAGGAAATACTTACTTTTAACAATATTTACCAGCTAATTAAATAGAAGCCTTCACGTCTGGTCTATTGGTAGCAAAGCTTATTGTTCAAGACTTAAGGAGGCGTGAATGCACCAAATTGACATGGCTGCCAGAGGCATTAGCTCAGGGATGGGCATGCATTGCACAGTTTGGGCAAGTGCAACACATTTTATTTTGTGAAAATTAAATGTTATTGTCATTCTTCCAGAATATCAATATTTTCACCAAAATGAAAAACATTTAACTGCCGAGACCCACCTCCCACCCACCCCACCCACCCCTCCCTCTTACCCAACCCCCTACATGCAGTGCAACCAACCCCCCTATGTCTTCATCACAACTAGTTGATTCCTACATCGTCTCTCTGTTTTCCTAAGGCAGGTTATCATCCATACTTGTTAAAGATCCCCTCTTACGTCCATTTGTACATCGTCCAAGAGATGTGGGGTATTCCATGTGATGTATGGACTTTGCCTTCTGTACCCATTCCCTCTCAGTCAGCACACTCCCCTTTTCCAATGCTGCACCACACAGCGCCAACCGCCTGTGACCCCCCACCCCCATTCATATCCTTCTCACGCACTCCAAAAAGCAGAAAACCTGGCTCCATTGACCTCTGTAACCCATCAAGGTCCTTCAGCCATCCCAATACATAATCCCAATATTTTTGAACAAGTGGGCAGCTCCACCACCAATGGTAATAGACACTATTTGCCCGTTTGCAGCGCCAACAGTGCAAATCCACCCAGGATAAAAGTTTGCCAGGGTTGCCAGTGGGAAATGCGACCTATGTATTCGTTTGAATGCCTGTGTATTTGTTTACCCTCCTGCATATTTCGCCCCGCAGCTGATCAGATATGTCAATTCCCATGTCCTTGGCCCATTTCGCACATATTGGTAGTATACCAGTGGGTTCCCCCATCTCAGTTCCCCATATAGCCGGGATATCTGTTGTTGTGTTTGTTTCTTGCAGTAGAACTTTCTCCCCAATTCAGCTTCACCAGAACGCCCTTCAGCTGCAGATACTTGAAGGCCAAGAGTTCCCTCACACCCAAGCATTCCTCCAAACTGGTCAAGGACATAAACTCGCCTTTCGAAGGGATTGTGTCCTCCGATGTATTCCTTATCTTTGATAATTTGTCTCCAGCTTGCTGGCCTGGGAAATTTTTCCTCTGTAGAGGGCCCTGCGCGTCGACATCCGCCGAGTCGATGTCCCTCGACAGCCACCGTATCGGCGCCGACGTCACCATGCCCATAAATAGCCACGCGCGGCGTCCGTTGCTCAGTTCCGTTTTTCCATGCTTCGTGGGGCCTCGGAATATCATTGCTCAGTTCAGTCAGATAAACCTTCTAGATTTACTCGAAAATACCAACTCATTCTCGATGGCTTCTTCATCGGAACTGACAACGCCGCGATCCCGCTTAAAAAAATGTCGAGACTGTGGTAAAAAAATGTCGATAACAGATCCACACAGGATCTGCTTGTGGTGCTTGGGAGCCGAGCACTATTGTTCGGAGTGTGAGGACTGCATGTCCATGACGGCGAAAGCCTTGAAGGAGCGCAAGGGGAAGCTCGAGAGAGGTAAGTCAGTCAAAACCTCCTAGAAAGTTTCTTCGGCTGAGTCGAGGCATTCATCTCTTCGCCATCGAAAGCATTCCCATTCTAGATCTCGAAGTAGCTCCCACCATTCGTCGAGATCAAGACACTCAAAGAAGAGACGTCGAAGATCCCCTTCCTCGTCATCTTCTGTTTCCCCAGAAAGGGTCTCCTGCCCCACAAAACACAGCTCTCAGGCTGAGTGGGAGGAATTCAGGAAGAAAATGCTAAGCATCTTCGAGAAAGCGGCCTCAATCCCCTTCGAAGACAGCTCAGGGTGATACCCCGGGTGAAAAACCCAAAAAATCTAAATGCTGCGAGTCGCTGCACCCGTCGAAAGAGTCCTCCCGAGAGCGCCACGGGCCATCGGGGTAAGAAGGCACCGTCTTCGAAGATCCCTTTGACGCATGGACAGGTGCCATCGACGCCATTGTCGAAGGGTTCTTCGACGCATCGGTCGATCGACTCGACGTAGTCATCAACGCCGATGAAAGAGAAAACCGCGGCTACTTCACAGCCAACGGTGATGCCAAGAGCCTCCGGCACGACGCCGAGACCGCCATCGACATCCTCGAGTAGGATCCCGATCCTCTTGAGTTCTTCAAGGCCTCTTCCAGTTTTCTCGGCACCTTCAAAGCCTGTCACATCGGCGTCGACGACATCAACGTTTTCTCGCCCAATAAGGACGAGTTTGGCTCCTTCTGCCTTAGAAATGGGTTTTACACCATTTCCGATGTCAGAGTACCCCGGATTATCTTCAATCTATGAAGAAGGGGAGGATTCTGACCAGGAAACTTTCGGGTTGCAGAGGACCACACTACCTATTTCAGAGGATTTCACCTCTGAGGAAAGAAGGTTGAAAGACCTACAGGAATCATTGCATGAGGCAAGTGGGCTGGACACTTCCCCAGAAGTGGAATTTGTTAAACCAGGCCCAGGGGAACATGCCGAAACACCCTATAGAACCCTGATGGCAAGGATTATTGAATTTATGGGTTGGTCTGCGCCTTCACCTGTTTTTCAACAGGATGACCAGACAGACATATTAGACAAAGGTCCACAGGAGGATCCTGTGGTCCCCTTCCATGCAGCCTTACAAAGAACGATTTCATATAATTGGGAAACTCCTGATGTTATCCCTGCAGTCAATAAAAGATTGTCAGCCAAGTATAGGGTAGCTGTGGCTGACCCTGAATACTTATCAAAACACCCGACTCCGGAGAGCCTGGTGGTTCAAGCGGCAACTTTATCAAGCAGCAAGTCCCCTTACCCTACTGTCCCACAGGATCGAGATGACAAAAGGTACGATTCTATGGCAAAAAGTATTTTCTGCTTGTAGTATGGCGTTGAAGTCCATCAACGCCACCTGTATGCTCGCCAGGTTCAGTCACACACTGTGGGACTGTGCTTCATCAGCGGCTGACTACATACCCGAAGGAGAGGAAAGGGAAGCCTTCCTTAACATTATTAAAGATGGCAAAGATGCCATGTGCGAGTCACTTCAAACTGGCATCGATTCCGCTGACAGTATCAGCAGGGCCATGGCGGCAAGTACGACAATCCGCAGGCATGCGTGGTTGCGAAAGTCTGGCTTTGCTCCAGACGTACAGGCCAGACTTTTGAATATGCCCTTTGACGGCTCTTCTTTATTCGGTAAAAAGGCTGATGACAGTCTGGAAAAGTTGCAGACATCTAAAGCACCGGCAAAATCGTTAGGAGCTGCAATCCGCCAAACTCCGTTTTGCCCCTCAGGTACCTCTGGGAGAGGAAAGTCCTTTCGCTATTATTCCGCATTCGGAAAAGGCAGAGGACAGCCGGCTCAAAGAGGCCAAAGGAAATCCACCCGAGGTGGACGGGTCAAAAGAACTAAAGCTGCAGCAGGTGCCTCTTTACCCTCGGCATCTGCATCAGCCGCCCCCAAACCACTCTGAGGTCTTTCCACACAAAACACCTGTAGGGGGCAGGTTAACTCACCGTCTGATGGAATGGCAGGCTATAACGTCAGATACTTGGGCATTGGAGACAGTTGCCCAGGGTTACTGCCTACCCTTTCTACACATCCCTCAGAGTCATCCACCGGGGCACAGCTCTCTAAAAGTTCCAGATCCGCTCCTCTTGCAGGAAATGATAGACCTTCTAGACCCCTATGTTCTCATACCAAAGAAGGACGGAGGACTGAGAGCCATCCTGGACTTACGAGAATTGAACAAGTTCCTCAGGAAGGACAAGTTCAAGATGGTAACTCTCTCTCAGATCCTTCATGCCCTCCAGCTCCAGGACTGGCTGGTATCTCTGGACCTTCAGGATGCTTATTTCCGTGTGCCAATCCTGTCAAACAAAGGAAATACCTGAGGTTCGCAATTGGCGACTCTCATTATCAATTTCGTGTTCTGCCATTTGGGCTGACCTGCGCCCCGAGGGTCTTCACCAAGCTAATGTCGGTAGTGGCTGCGAGTCTAAGGAGGGAAGGGATCCACCTTTACCCCTACCTGGACGATTGGCTGATCAGGGATGTATCTTTGGAACAAGCTCAGACCCAGCTAGATTACGTCTGCCACTTCCTTCACAAACTGGGCATCTCCCTCAATTTAAAGAAGTTGCAGATGATAACATCACAGAGACTCCAGTTCATTGGAGCGGTCCCGGACACTTCCCTGGGAAAAGCCTCGCCACCAGAGGTGAGGGCTCAAGATATTCTGCAGATGGTCAACAAGTTCCAAAATGCCCAACGTCTCCCAGCCTTCAACTTTTTGAGGTTGCTAGGCCTCATGGCATCCTGCATCTTCCTTGTGCCAGAGGCTTGCCTGAGAATGAGATCTCTTCAGTGGGCACTGAGAACTCAGTGGTTGCAATTCTCAGGGAGAATGACAGATCTCCTCCGGATTCCGGACAAGTTAGCCCACGACCTTCTATGGTGGGCCTATCCAGAGAACATCTTGAAAGGAGAACTGTTTTGGCAACCATGGCCGGAGATAACAGTAGTCAGATGCCTCACTCACGGTGTGGGGAGCCCATGCCAACGACTTGACCATCAGCAGTCGTTGGTCTCCATCGGAGTCCAGACTACACATCAACCTATTAGAGCTGAGAGCGATCAGACTAGCGCTGAAAGCTTTCCTGCCATCAGTACAGGGGAGAAATGTCCTGATAATGACGGACAACACGGTGGCCATGCACTACCTCAACAAGAGAGGAGGCGTAGGGTCACTGCCACTGTGCAGAGAGGCAATGCAGCTCTGGTTTTGGGCAATTCAGGAAGGAATCTCTCTATCTGCAGTCCACCTAGCCGGAAAGAAGAACTTGACAGCGGACGCTCTGAGCAGGCAGAGCACAGTCTCCCATGAGTGGGAGCTAGCTCAGGAAGTCCTTCAAGAGATCTTCGCCCTTTGGGGAACCCCTCAGGTGGATCTGTTCGCCACAAGCACCAACAGGAAGTGCGATCTGTTCTGTTCAAGGGAATTTCCCCCGAGAGGAGCTCTAGGAGACACGTTCGTAGTAGACTGGGCGTTCCCACTCCTTTACGCGTTTCCACCAGTCCCTGTTATTCCTCAAATGATCAGGAGGTTGAGAAGATTCCGGAAAACCATGATCCTAATTGCCCCGGACTTGGCCAGGAGAACGTGGTACATGGACCTTCTAGATATGTCCATCTGCCCTCCAATCCGTCTTCCACTCAAAAAGACTCTTCTCTCGCAGAAGGGAGGTCAGGTTCCCCATCCAGACATCAGAACCCTCAACCTTCACGCTTGGCTTCTGAAAGGGTGAGGTACAAGGATTGGGACCTCCCTGATGACGTCATGGAGGTGTTGCTTTCGGCCAGAAGGCCAGCAACAAAGTCTTTATACCGCTGCCGTTGGAACAAATTTTGCAGCTGGTGTAGAGAAGGGAATATCGACCCTTTTTCATGTGGTACACCAACGGTGTTATCGTTTATACTCTACTTGGCAAACTCAGGCCTTCAAGTTGGCACTGTAAAAGGCGATCTCGCAGCACTTTCAATCTTCAAGCGCACTGCGGAGGAACCATCATATTTCAAACCACCTCTAGTAATACAATTTCTCAAGGGATTAACTAATGTTTATCCTCCAAGACCATTCCAAGTTCCCTTATGGGACTTAAATTTAGTCTTAAACTTCCTAATGGGTACTCCATTCGAACCACTCCACTCTTGTTCGCTGAGATTTCTCACGCTTAAAACTGTCCTATTGGTAGCCCTAACATCTTCTAGGAGGGTGAGCGAGCTACAAGCTCTCTCTTGTAAACCCCCCCATACAATTTTCCATAAAGACAAAGTCGTCCTACAGGTGAAGCCTAATTTCCTCCCAAAGGTGGTTTCTGAATTTCATATTACCCAGAAAATTACCTTACCTTCGTTCTACCCTCCTCCCCATCCGGGGAAAGAGGAAGAAAGACTACATAGGCTGGACCCAAGGCGAGCTCTAAGCTTTTACATCAGCAGACTGGCTAGGATTAGGCAAGCAGACCAACTGTTTGTAGGATAATCAGGTCACAAGTTGGGACTACCCATAACAAAACAGACCATTTCCAGGTGGATTATTTTAGCCATTCTGGAATGTTGCAAACTGGCAGGGAAAGAGCCACCCCAAAATCTTAGGGCTCATTCAACCAAGGGTATCGCAGCCTCTTCGGCCCTCCAAAGAGGGGTACCGGTCCGAGACATATGTGCGGCTGCCACATGGTCGTCCGCACATACGTTCACAAAATTCTACAACCTGGATTCCTCCGCTAGTCAAGAGACCAGATTTGGAAAAACCGTATTACATGCGGTTCATTCCTAAAAGGGATACATAACATTATTACTCCCACCTCCGATTACATGCGACTGCTATGGGAGTCTTTCAAAGATAAGGAATACGTCGGAGGACACACTCCCGTCGAAGAACAAGTTACTTCTTACCTTGTAACGTTTTTCCGATGGGATGTTCCTCTGACGTATTCCTTATCGCCCCTCCCATCCATCCCCGCAGTAACATTTCCCTTGTGGTTGCAGCTTACGCTCCTTCAAGGTCAATAACCAATTCAGGCATGACTTATCTTATGCTACAAAACGGAACTGAGCAACGGATGCTGCGCGTGGCTATTTATGGGCATGGTGACATTGGCGCCGATACGGTGGCTGTCGAGGGACATCGACTCAGCGGACGTCGACACGCAGCGCCCTCTACAGAGAAAACATTTCCGAGGCCAGCAAGCTGGAGACGAATTATCAAAGATAAGGAATACATCGGAGGAACATCCCATCGAAAGAATGTTACAAGGTAAGAAGTAACTTGTTCTTCTCCCACAACTGCCCTTCCCTTGAAATTCCTGCCTCATACCACAACTGGAAGCTTAAAGGGTCTACAATGACGTTACTCTTGCGTCCCGTCCCCTTTCCTCCATTCTGCATGGGCGTCCCTTCCAAGGGACGGGAGATGGAACCTTTTTCACCAGAAAAAAACCTTCTTCCCCTTTAAATTTAGAGGCGCGGCCCAGGCAGCATGCGCTGCCCTGACTCTGCCCTCCGGCGCCACACCTCAGTCCCCTTTTCCGCGTCAACGGGAACAGGCCGAATTCACCAGTGCTGCTTGGTTTGGCTTCAGCCATGTAATTCTATGCACGGGTACTTCTGTCTTTTTTGTGTTTGTATCATTCAGGTACTCAGTCGTCACGCTCCTCCCCGACGCATGTCGACTTGCACAGGGTTCAGCAGGGGTCCATCCTGCAAAGGGCTCTTCCCAACTTCAGACCCCCACGCCTGTTAGGCAGAAACCTGTGCAGTTCCCTCTGGGTCCACTGCAAAAGATTTAAGACTACAGGTGTTTGGCAGTAAACCCACTTGGTAGCAGCTTGTACCACACAGATTTACTTGGTAGCTGTGGCTGAGCAGTCAGACTTCCCTCAAGAAGACTTAGGCAGTATACAGAGTATTCACAATAGGTCAAAAGAACACAGTGGAACAAGCTGACCAGAGCTTGGTGTAAAAGAGATATAATTATTTATTTAAAACCACATCTAATAAAACACACAGGCACTAATATTAAGCAGTTCAAAAACACGGTCACTAAAAGATATACACTCCCTTAAAATAATATTAGACAAGTCTTAAGTAAAGCCCCACTTATTTTCAGACAGCGGTGAGCGCTTAACGTAGATGGCACTCTAATAATTCGGTTTAAAAGGGAGAGAAAGGCAGAGCATAAATTGAAACCGGTCCCAACACTTTCAAAAGAACACAGCAAAAGAGAAAGGCAGAGTCAAACCGTGAAGTTAGAGTTCAGAAAGCCGGATCACTTTTAAGAGGATCAGAACGAAATGTGTCCAAGGTCACACGGTTGAAAAGTGCACAAAAGTCTCAAAGGTTCAGAAAGAGTTGGACCAAAAGAAAGGGACCAGTTAGATGGTCAAGGCGGCCAGCCCAGTCCAGAAGGTTAAGGGATTAATACCTTGTAGCAATCTTTAGAAAGGGAGGCCTGGCGGACACGGTACCTTAAAGTGGTGAGAATACTCCAGCGGGGGCAGTTGTTCCTGGCAGCGGATGCAAGTCAGTGCTTCGTCCGGGGGAATAGAGGATCTCGTCGGGGAGGAAGACAGGAGTCTGTTGCACTGCCAGGGAAGAAACCAGCCGCGGAGTTAAGGTCAAAAAGGAGCGGTCCTTTTATTCTTGTCCAGTGGTAAGTGGCTATCCGGTTGCCGGGGTGGATGGCACGGGCAATTCGACCACAAGACGTCCTGGGATGCGAGGAAAAGAAGGTAACTGGTTGTGCCCACCAGTCAGGGGAAGAAGACTCTCCAGCCGGGACATCTTCTCTGTCGTCGGGAAGTGGTGAGTCGGTTCCGCAGGGCTCCACCGGTGGTGTCCTCGTAGCAGGTCGGCTCAGCTTTTCCCTCGACGTATTCTCAGGTCCTGTGGCGACTTCTGAAGTTCCAGTCCCCAAAGCCCTGCTTTTATGCAGCATACCCCCATTCACTCAGCCTAGCTGTCAATCAAACATGCTAAGTGGTGAGCCAGCCGGCTCACCACTTGGGCCAATCACACAAGAGTGCGACTTGAGTTACCAAGGTAACTCAGTCCAGGATGCCTAAACCCCCTTCCACACCACCTTTGGTACCCAGACAGAGTTGCACCACTTTTGGAGGCTTCTGTGGAGAAGCCCGCCAAAAAGTGGAACAAAGGGCTCGACTTGGGTTGGAGTCACAGAAGAGAACACAAACGCCATTTTAGAATCGAGTCCTGGCAAAAAATACAAACCTGCGAATTAATATTAAATAAATAAACCGGCGGTATGTTCGAGGCTATGAGAATTAAATAATTAAAGTTGGTAGCCTCGAACAATGGGAGAATCCCATAGGGATATATTTGCGGTTGAATATAAAAAGTAGTATCCACTGCCACCAGCCAAAACTCGATCAGGGGGGGACGGAGACGTGCCCCCTCGACTAACAGACCCTTGGGCAATCGAATTGCCCCGACCAGTACGTCCACAATTTGATGGTTTGTACTGGTTTCTGTTCATAATTTGGGAGTAGTAAAGCCAATGGTGACTTTACATGCCCTGGGAGACAGTAGTCAATCCCAGGGTATGGAGTCTGTGGTGGGGTGTCACTATGACACCCGTGTGTCACTGCACGGAGGGTGCTGTGTAACACACATAGTAAAAACACATGAGACCCTATGGAGTAAAGGACCCCATAGCCCATAAAACACATTCACAGTCAAAGGAACACCATAAATCATGTCCAAGAGTGGGAGAAAGAGTCTCACTCTTTGCAGGAGAAAAAAAACAAACTCCAGAAATCCAGCAAAACTGCTGGGGGACTTACTAGGTTAGGAAATTCAGCCTAAATAGAGAATTCTCCCTAACAACGCCCTCTGCCTACATTACCTTGGACCAGGCCATGGTTGGCAAGCTTGTATAGCGTGTGCTCGCTGTCCTCGAAAGCGCTAAAGAATAGACAAGCCAGGTTGAGGGAGCTCTTACAGAAGTCGCCTCCAGAGGACCTCAAGAACTTTGTGAAACATCGAGCCAAGCCCAAGGTAGGGCCGATATTCTCCATCGCACCATACAAAGGAGACTCCTTCCCAGGGACTCTCCCGCGTGGGAGAAACTAGTCAGGTACTTATACCAGCATCGAGGCTGCTGCAGCTACCGGCCTTCGGCCCGAGGGATCCTTGGATCCTCCCAGTGGTAGTGTTGAGGGACCGGAAGGTTCTTGTACTGGATTGTCATCCGAGGGGCTCTGCCCTTGTACTGGCAATATGGCCGAGGGGCTACGCCCTAGTACCGGCAATACGTCAGAGGGGGCGTCTAAACGCAGCTCTACCGACCGCCGGGTCGATGGTGTCGCACCTACCGGGCCTAGGCCCAAGGGTAGGCCTTGTGATCCACACGCTAGAGTCTTGAAGGAGGCTGGGTCCAGCGGGCGAGCAACACCTCGCAGGCATATTGCAGGCAGCTCGATAAGATAGCCACCGCTCCAGACAGAGACACCCGTCTGACGCTGTGCCAGGAATTCAGCGAAGAACGAGTGTCAAGGTGGGACTGGCCTCAACCAGTTACGTGGCCTACAGCCTATCCCTCTTTTGCACAGGGCAGCTTCACCCTGCGTCCATATGGGCAGGGTACGCAGCGGCTCCAGCAGCTCCCAGCTACCCAGTCGGCAACCCCTGCCAGCTCTTTGACCAGTGAGGAGTGGTTCTTGGAGAGGTTCCTCGGCCTCATGAAGTCACCTCGGATGGGGGTTATCCGGAAGGACGCCATCAGGGAAATCCTCCCAGCAATGCTAGCGGCACCACAAGTGCCTCTGCCTGCACCCCAACCCCGGCGCAGCTGCTGCCTCCAGCTCCCCAACCGATGCCTCAGGCGGTTCCGTACCAGCCTCCGCCACCACCTCCTCGGCCTCCGGCCGCGGTCCCTGTACCCCAGCCTCCGGTGCCAACTACTGCTCCACCTCCACTGGATCCTCCTGATCCACAAGATAGGGATGAGGAGGAGGATCCGGATGCGCCATCCTCGGCCAGGGCCTTCCACGAATGTCGTGCAGGGCTGGCAGAGTATCTGGGCCTACCCCAACCCGAGGTCGATCATCAACACCCCTCTGCCAGAACAGGGATTCCACTGCATAGCGATGTAGTCTCCCTGGCCAAGAAAGGTTGACTCAAGCCCCACTCGGCCCAGCCGGTCAATCGTCGCCTGGACACCAAGTACAGGCAGATGGAGGGGGATACACTCTTGCTCTCGGCCCATCCTCAGCCACACTCAGTGATAATTGCGGCATCACTATACTCCAAGCCTCAGACATCCTCAGCCTCCCCCGCTGCTAGGCAATGAGGAGAAGAGGCTTAGGGGAAGAAGCTCTATTCCAACACGTCCTTGCATCTTGGTCAGGCCAACGCCGATGCCATGCTGGCTGCCGCCAACCAAAGTTTATGACGGGAAATTGCAGACTTCCCCCCAGAACTCCCTACTCAGAGCCAATTACGCTTTAAGGTGGGTCTGGCCAAGGCCAAGCTGGTGGCGCATGACCTCATGGAATCCACCATGGTCCATATTGACACCTCTGGCTGTGCCATCTATATTGCCACGGACATGAAAAGGACAGCCTGGCTTGGGCATCAAAATTCAACCCGGACGTCCAGGAACGCATGTTAGATCTACCGTTCGAGGGGGGGATGGGGGCTGACCTCTTCCACTCCTCCACGGTCTAAGTGCTGGACAAAAAGAAAAACACCTCACAAACGGCCAAGTCTTTATCCATCCTGACAAAGATGACGCCCAAATCGTACACCCAACCTCAGCAGCGCTTCGACAGGGGTCGTACGTACGGAGGGTTCTGCGGCTTCCAGGAACGGAGATCCAGGCAGCCGGACCGCTCACCATCTCAGAACCGGCACAAGCAACAAAAAGGGGACGGGGGAGTAAGGGCTTTTTCCAGTCCCGCTCTCCCGCAACAGCCTTCGAGGGAAAGAAGGCATGACGCGCCCCTTCGGGTCCACGTGTCTCCAGTGGGGGGCATGCTGGCTCTCCACGCACATTTCTGGCCCCAGGCAGTGGAGGAAGTCCCAGCCTCCCAGCGAGGCATGGTCTTTTACTCCAGGATTTTTGCTGTTCAGAAGAACAAAATTCAAGATGGTTACACCAGCTTTTTAGCAGAGACATTGTGCAAGGGAGACTGGATGTGCTCCCTGGATCTGAAGGACGCGTAATTAAACGTCCCAATTTGGCAGCCCTGTCGTTCTTTCCTACGGTTCAGGATCACGGGCTACCATTTTCAATACAAGGTCGTTCCTTTTGGCCTCAACTCGGCCCCCAGGGTCTTTACCAGGCTAATGAACACAGTGGCGGCCCTCCTCAGAGCGCAGGGCCTCCACATCTACCCATACCTCAACGACAGGCTCGTCAGGGCTACATCTCTGGAACACACTGCATGATCTGGGCTTCTAGCTCAATCTCAAGAAGTCACAGCTGCAACCCACGCAGACTGACATTCTTGGGCCTCATCTGGGACACGTACTCCGAGAAGGTATTTCCGTCGGAGGACAAGATCTCGGCCATCAAGAGGGCCACCACCCACTTCCTCAGCAGAGAGGTGACCTGGGCATTGTGGTACCAACATTTCCTAGGTCTGTTGGCGGCGGTTGTTTTAGCTGTCCCACACACAAGATTGAAGATGAGGAGGATTCAGCTGCACTTCGCGGCCTCATGGAACCAAGAGCGGGGCTCTCAATCCGAGATGATCACCGTTCCTCCATCTCTCCTCCCGGACCTAACATGGTGATCTAAGGACGGCAACCTACGGATCGGCAAGCCCTTCCGGTTGCCTACCCCGCAGGCCACCGTCACCACAGATTCCTTGCTCGAGGACTGGGGTGCCACCTTTGACATTCTCTGGGTCCACGGAACCTGGACTCGACAGGAAAAGGAATACTACATCAGTTGGCTAGAGCTGAATGCCATCTGGCTAGCACTCGGGGCATTCCTACCACTTCTCAGGGGCAAGGTTGTCCTCATCCAGACAGACAACTCGACCAGCATGTACTATGTCAACAAGCAGGGAGGCACCAGATGCCCTCCTCTGTGCAGACTGGCAATCAGCATGTGGGAGTGGGCCCTGGAAAACGACATCTACCTCACGGCAGTCCACCTCCCGGGGGAATCCAACCTGGAGGCGGACAGGCTCAGCAGGTTGGGAGTGGATAATTACGAGGGGCAGCTAAACGACCTCGTTATTCAGGAGATCTACAACAGGCGGGGTCATCCCCAGGTAGATCTCTTTGCCACCTGGCACAACAAGAAGTGCCCTCAGTTCGCCTCCTGGCAGCGACAGGGCCCCAACTCCCTGGGCAACGCATTTCAGCTGCAGTGGAACGGCATGAGGGCTTACACCTTCCTGCCCACGCTGCTGATTCACAGAGTAATTTGCAAGATCAAGGAGTCTCGCCAACTCAACATCATTCTAATAGCTCCATGTTGGCCGGACAGGCCATGGTTTTCGGAGCTGCTCAGCCTCTCGGAGATGCCTCCGATTAATCTCCCGACGGGCCCAGCACATCATCTGGCACGATAGGCAGGCAAGGTCATCCACCCCGCGCCACAGAAACTAGCCCTCAGTGTGGTTCCTGAGCAGGTAATGCTGCTGCACCTCAGCCTCTCTCAGGCTAATCTGGAAATCATACAGGGCGGAAGGAGCAGGGCTACCAGGGCCCAGTATAAAAGCAGATGAACCAGATTCTGCCACTGGGCAGACTCCAAAGGAATCCATCCCCTGGCATGTACTTTGGACGACGTGCTTTCCTTCTCTGCGCACCTCGCCCACTCGGGCGTGCAGGTTGACACTTGCCGTACATACCTCACATCCATCAGAGCTTACAGGAACTCGGAGGAGGGGATTCTCTCCTCCAATCCTATTGTCAAGAAACATTTGATGGGGCTTGCGAGGCTCTACCCACCCGTCAAGAAGCCGCACCAGGTGTGGGACCTCAACCTAGTCTTGGGCTCCCTGGCGCACAAACCGTTCGAGCCAATGGCGTCCGCTGACATCAGGCTGGTCACCATCAAGACGGCCTTACTAGTCGGACTCACCTCGGCTCGTAGAGTCGGCAAAATCCAGGCGCTGGTCACCTCGGAACCATATAGTACCTTTCACAAGGACAAAGTAGTCCTGCGGGCACACCCAGCTTTCCTGCCCAAGGTGCTATCTTCTTTCCACTTGAATGAGGAAATAGTCCTTCCTACTTTTTTTGCCAATCCCAAGGACGAAGCACAGAGTGCGCTGCACTGCCTGGATGTCAGGCGTGCCCTGAAATTTTACTTGGACAGAAACCAAGGGCTTCTGCAAATCGGACGCCCTGTTCATCACTTTCGGAGGTTCAAGACCATGCTATCAGGCCTCCAAGGCTTCCATATCCCATAGGCGAATGAGGGCCAGCACAGGCCGCTTCCGGCCAACATGTACGTCCACGCAGTTGGGGCCAAGGCAACGGCCAGTGCATTTCAGTGCCATGTCCCTTGGCAAGTCATAAGTAGGGCGGCCACTTCTGCAAGCATTACTGTTTGGTTGCCGGCTCTAGATCTGATACGGCTTTCGGACAGGCGGTTCTCAGAAACCGATTTGCTCAAGGAGGGTTCTCCTCTCCAACATGGGGCTACATTCAATTGTAATTGCCCATGCAGTATGGCGGAAAGGGGACGGGACATAAGAGTAATAAGTTACTCACTGTAGGGATGAATGTACTCTTAGTCCTTAGTCCCCTTTCCTCCATACGTCCCAGCAACCTCCCCACTAAAAATACTGGTGTCATTAGGCAATGTTAAATCTATTGTCGATGCGTCAATGGGGACTGAGGTGTGGCGCCGGAGGGCGGAGTCAGGGCAGCACATGCTCCATGGGCTGTGCCCGCACACCTCTAAATTTAATGGGGAAGAAGGTTTTTTCTGGGGAATAAGGTTCCGTCTCCCGTCCCTTGGAAGGGACGCCCATGCAGTATGGAGGAAAGGGGACTAAGGACTAAGAGTACGTTAGTCACTACGGCGAGTCACTTATAATTTTGCAGGGATGATTCCTAGATACAGCTTAGGGGTGAAGGCCACATCGACAGCCAACAGGTAGAGCACCCCCCCCCCGCGCCAAATCGACCATAAGACTGCCAGAATGGGTGCACCAAAACTCTCCTAGGAAACTCCTTCTGTGGGGCCCACATCCATTCACTCAATGATACCAGCTGTGAGATCACTTTGTTTGTGTGAACCTGCTGTTTCTTTGAGTCAGGGTCTAGATGACCCACCATAATTCTCAGCTGGTCAGCCCTGTAATATGCCCCGAGATCTGGGAATTCCCCGCCCCACCCCTTTTCTTCGACAACACCAATGTTCTATATGCTGTCCGGGGCTTTGCTCCAGCCTATAAAAAGCATATAAGAGCCTTCTGGGCAGTAGCCAGGAAGAGGGCTGGAACTGTTGTGCAATACATTTTTTATCAGGACGTGCAGGAGAAAATTCCGGACCAGCCCTTCACTCTTCCACTAACTAAGAGTAAATAAAAATAAAATCACAATTTTGACAGGCACTTTTCTTGCAGTTCTTACCAAAGGTCCTCAGAAGACCTTTCCTCCACTGAGGCATGCTCTGTCAGATTCCCTTTTTAAGTTCTTTTGGGGGTGGGGTTTGTGGTTAGCATGACAGGAAGAGCAATCAACCAGATATAATATCTCCCAGCCTGAACCTCTACTAAGGCTTCTTCTCCTCATCCCACACCTATCTCGACAGACCCAAAGAAGCAATGAAGCTAGAGGAGGTCCTTACTCTGACAAGAGGAAGTGGGATTTATTCTCACCTTCTTACCGTCCCGAAAAAGAACTAGACTGGCCTGCAGACAGTTGGGGATTTTTCTTTCGTAATCCCTCTCCCTGTAGAAAAATTCAAGATCGTTACACCAGCACAGATTCAAAGGTCTCACCTCTGGGGAGATTGGTTTAGTGCAGTGGATTTGGAAGATGGCTTACTTTCATGTTCCCATCGAGGCTGCGCTCTTGAATTTTTTTAGATTTTCACTGGGCACGGGTGTTCATAATTTTCAGTACCGGGTTCCCCCATTTACTCTGAATGCCACTCCTTGGGTGTTTTACAAAATTGAGTCCAGTGGCATAGCAGGGAGAGGATTCAGGACATCAATCTGGCCACATCTACTTTACTAAAGCTTTGGCAGACTACAGCTTGATGGTTTCAACACCTGCTGGTTCTTATGGTGGCGTCCATATTAGCTGTGCCTTTTGCTCGTTTCAAAATAAGGAGACATCTGCTTCATCTCCGAGCTTACTGGGATAAGGAAGTGGACAGACAATAAACCAAAATTTTGATCCCGATGGAATTGAGGGCAGACCTGGAATGGTGGAACAAGAAAATAAATCTGCAGGTGGGTGTCCTGTTCCAGGTTCTCCCCCCCCACAACATTTGATGACATTGGACTCCTCCCTTGTGGGTTGAGGTGCGACTCTGGGACATCTGCAAATGTATTTGCTTTGGTTACCTTGGGGAGAAGGAGCTCCATATAAATGTTCTGGAGTTTTTCGTAATCTTCAAAGCTCCGATATCATTCCTGCCTATCGTTCAAAACTCCTTGGTGCTCATTAGGACTGACAAGTCAGTACGGCAGCCATGTTTTATGTAAACGGGCAGGGGATTACGATATCTTCTCCCTCTGGCAGTTGGCCATTCTTATTTGGGAATGTGCTATTCCACGTAGCGTCCCTTCAAACTGTCCATTTAGAAGGGATCTAAGTACAGAAGGAGACAACCTAGTCTGCTCTCACTCAAACCACGAGTGGCGCTCAAGACTGCTCTAATCCAGGTGAATTTCCACAAATTGATTGATCTACAAGTGGATTTATTCGCAACGGCTCAAAATCGCAAGTGCTGCATCCCTGATGGGCCTGGGTCCGAGCTCCCTGGGAGACCTCACACATCCTGGGACCTAATGTTGTCTTGACAGCACTGGCTCACAAACATATGCAAGGTTCCACAGAGCTAAAGCAGCACTCGCCCCCTGCTCCCTCCCACACCCAAGATTGTTTATGCTTTTCACATAAACCAGAACTTGATCCTACGTACCTTGTTTTTATTGTCTCCAAAGACAAAAGGTGAAAGAACTTTGCACTGTTAGGATGCGCTACATTCCCTAAAATTGTTTCTAGACTGATATTAGGAATTGAGAAGATTTGTCACAATTGGCGGGCTGCAGTGAGGTTCATGCTTCCAAGTTTACTATCGCTTGTTGGCTTGTCTATTGATTTGTGGAAGCCTACAAACTTGAAAGTAAATCAGCCTCTAAAGGCCTTAACATGCATGCAGTTAGGACTAAGGCTAGAGTGGTTTCTTTCCAAAGAAATGTCCCTGGGATGAATCAGCAAAGTAGCTACCTGGACCATACAGTCTGCTTTCTGCAAGGATTACTGCATAGATATGGGTTCCAGAACAGATGTCCGGTTTAGCCAGGCCGTTTTTCAGAGCTTGTTTAGAGTAGTATGCCTTCCTCCCTTACAGACTCAGTGCTTGTTAATCTCCCTGAACTGGAAAGGGGACGAGACAAAGGAGTAAGAAAGTTACTCACTGTAGTGACTTCTGCACACCTCGTCCATAGTCCCCTTTCCTTCATACTTCTCGCCCTTTGTCCCTCATAAAAATAGTAATATAGTTCAGGTGACCCGTTCAGCGGCTCCAAGGACTTATACGTGTTTACGGTGGGCAGGGTCAGCAGAGCTAGCCACACCCACGTGCAACTCATTGTTTAAATAGGAATGTTCTTTTTATGGTGTGTTATGTGCAGGTATTGAATAAGCTAGTAAAAGTGCAGTGTTAAATGAGTAATGCTCTCTTGACTGTCCACATTCTAACTACTTATACATGTACTTGGAGCCAGATGCCTGATGTGTGACCAGTATATCTTAAGTCTAAAGTGGTATAACATTTTTCTTTTATTGTCAGTGGGCCTGAAGGAGGTTTCTGATGAAGTGTCTTCTGATCGAGACTCCAGTCTTTCAAATTCAGCAGTGCAAAGCAAGATAGTGTCTTCCTTCCAGCAGCACACCAAAAAGGCTTTGAAACAGGTAAGTTGTAAACAGGAACACACTATCGTTCAGGGCTTCATTCTGTACCCAAATGTATGTGTTCTTCAAAACCATATTAGTAATAATCTAATGGAATATGCCATAGGTGCTGGGATGAAACACATTTTATTTCTGTTTGCAATTTACTGGACCTCTTATCTATCTGACAGTGTATATAACCAAGTGCTACATAGAAATGAATTAAACTGTTGTGAATATTCATCACAAAGTCTGAAAGTCATTGGGCCTGATCACGACTTGGCCGTTACCGCCGGCGGTTCTACCGCCGGCGGTAATAGCCCTACCGCCGAACTCCCCGGCGCTAATAGCGCCAGATCATGAGTTCGGCAGTAAAGTAATTCCCCATTCCCCATTGAGCCCATTCGGGAATGCCCCATTCCCCATTGGGCTCAATGGGGAATTTTCGCGCTCTTACCGCCAGCAGATTTACCGCCGGCGGTAATAGTGCGAATTTTCGGCAGATTTCCCCCCAGCTCAGAGCTGGGGCGAAATCCGCCGAAGCCCTCATTCGGCGGACCCTTAAATCCGGCGGTATTAGCGCTACCGCAGGATTTAAGGGTTACCACCGAAGTCGTGATCAGGCCCATTGTCTCCTAATTATCAATTTGATTGGACAGTGATTGAACATTGATTCCGTCTTGTGGAATCCCCTTTTGAAGCTAAATTTGAATGTGGGAGCAGTTTGAAGGGCACAAGAAATTCCTAAAAATCAGGCCCTCTTGTTGCTCTTATAGGAAAATTGTTAAAGGAAAGCCTAACTATCTCAGTATTTTAATTGTAAAAAGTAAAAGGACCTTGGTATTTTCAAGCTATGCATCGCTTTTCAAATGCAAGTCCATTGATTGGTTCACAATCCACTTGCTGTTTATCATGGCGTCATTCTTGGAAAAGAAGAAATTTGAACAATGTACCCTCTTTCTTCATAACACTTGATGGATAAAGTAAACAGCCTTTTACTTAAAATAGTTTGGAGCAGTTTAAAATTACTGTTGGCTGCTTCTTTCGCATGTTCGTGTTTTATGTAGAAGAAATCATTTGGATGAGTGTCCTCTAAATACTGCGAGACCTAGAGCAATCACGTTCTTTGGATCCATAATTTAATATACTTGATGGTAGACAATGATTTTGTTTGATGTTTGTTCCCTAAATCATTCTGGTTTGCATTTTTACATGTAACAGCTTGAGAAATGGCAACAAAATATCTTGCAAACGTTTGAATGTCTGCTGTAAATGGCTTTATTCAGTTGATCATGTTCTGGGTTAAAATGCATATTAAAGTAATTTGAATGGAAAACTGTTCTTTGTATGCTACACCAAAACTGTCACATGTACAGACGTTTCCCATGAATCTCTGGAGGCAAGTTATCCACACCATTTGAAAGGTGCCTGCAGAGAGCTTGTCTAAAGGCATTCTCTTCATAATTCTCATGATTGTCTGTTTCATTGAAGCAGTGTGCTATCTTGTGGTCCATAGCACTTCTATACATTTGCAACCCTAATGTTATATATCAAAGTATATAAATGTCTATTTTTAATCTAGTGACAAGCACTGGTCCTCCATAATACAATCGTCCAGTTGTGGGTGCAACAGTATATTCGAAATGCAGGATAACAAGTTCAGCGACTTTATTTTACCCTCTGTGAGGATTGGAGAAACTGGTTTACAGCGTCAAGATGGAGGTGAAACAAAACCAAGTGAATGCATCTATGCTAGGAGAGGACCTAGTGTGGGAAAATACTTATTTGTATTTTCATTTGTTCTCAGAACGTAAGTTGAAACAACTGGAACCGAATGCATTTCTCTTAGAGAGAGAAAGGTTTTATTGTATAGCTGGAGAGTTATTTTACATTCTCTAGCTACATTCCCTAGCTAGTGTAATCTTACAAAAAGTGTACTCGGGCAAGTACCGGAATAAGTACCGCTTTGCTGATCTCGTTGCTCTGCTTTGCTCGAACTTGCTACTGTTGGAACTACCACTATTGGACCTATCTGCAGCACCTGGCAGCTGAGTGAAAAAAGTGATTGACGGACTGGCTTTGTCCCGCCTCTAGCTAACAGGGATTGGCTCTTACATCAAGTTTGAACTTGCCTACTTAAAGCGAATGCACGCGCACAGCGCGCGCGCACTCTGGCAAGTACCGCTTTGCTGCTTCGCCGCGGTGGTGCGACGTGCAAAGATAGGGCTTGAACTGCAGCAGAGTTAGCTGTTTTGAGGTTTGAGTTGTGGCTGTCTTACTTGCTGTTCAAGGTGGAACAGGGTGGGAGTGGTTCTTTGTCATTATATCTGTCTGATGTGCTGTGCTCACAATTTGCTTAACTGCAATATTTAAATGTATACTTTAAAATCAAACATGCCAATGGGAATTCCAAATATTGCAGAAATAGTGGAAACAACAAAAATGTTACATTCCACCCATAGGACAATCACGATTACCCCTTACAGTAATAGGGGGGAAGGATTAAGGGGGATCGGGGGCCCACCGCCTAGTATTGCTGTTAACTCCCTAAAGTGTGGGCCTCTTGTTACGCCTTGTGCTGCCATTGGGACAGCTGGGCAGTCTGTACAACTGCCCCCTTATAAAACTGCACTGAACGCTGTTATCTCTTCTGCGAAGTTCTCCAGGAGTCGTACACTTTCTGATCAAACGATTCTGGACTCTGTCAAACCACACTGTACCAAAAATGTGAGACATATACCTTTAGCATTATCGCCCATCCCTTTTCGTCCTGATATAGGTGATAGCTCTGCTATTTCGATTTATGCTAGCCAATGCGAGTCTCCAATCTCCATCATGGAGGAGATTGAAGACTGTAAAGGCGTGGCAGAATCGATTTCTTCGTCCATCTCGCTATCACGGACATCCTCTCCTTCATTTGTGCAGCCCACCCCGAGGGCTCCTAGGAACATATCGTTGTTCAGTGAAAACAAAGCTACTAGCTTACCCAATTCCGGAATTATGGAACTGGCTTTAGTAGCAATCAATAACTCAGTACTAAGTCTGTTTGAAACATTAGACCAAAGACGAACTAGACAAGCCATCTTGCTAGAAGAACTCGCATGCGGTTTGAATGCTAACCACAAATTGTTGCCTGACCTAAATCAAAACTGTGCGAGAGTAAAAGAGGTTGACCAGCCCACCATTCCGCGGGTTGAACTGGGTTTAGATTCGCAGGATGTGGTGTATGTGCCGGTCCAGCCACTCATAGCAGAAATTATTCATCCTGTGGTAGTCCCTTAACGATTGACTCTCCACAAATGGGTAAAGATTCCTCATATATTGATCTGTGGTCGGAAGATGCACAGGTGGGAAACGAAGATGATTCAAATGTTAATCTGCCCTCTTCAAAGCACAGGCCGGGTAACTTATACCAAAAGAAAAACACCGGGCGAACAAATCTAAAGGGGCCGAGGACTATATCAAAGAAAACAAAAAATATGCCAAACTTTAAAGGGCCAAAATAGACCATGAATGCATTTTTTCAAGCAATTGGTGGCACCATTACTCCGGCCACTTGTTCCACAGGAAGCATTAATAATGGTTTGAACTGTGCGGTCTCACATGTAACCATTAGGAAAGAGCAAACACTGCCTAGTACGTCCACTAATGAAGCGGGGTTGGTTACCGCCCCTTCAGCCTGCCCTCCTATACACTGTTCCCTGAACCAACTCGTTGACTCATTGAGGCTGGCAGCAGTGGCTGAACAGAGCACTCACACTGTTCCATTGCCCAACAAAGTGGCGATGAAGCAGGTAGACATTATCCCGCCAAAACCAGCTATAAGCAGTCTCAGTCGATGGTTGCCTCCATCAAATAAATGATAGATGCTTACCTATTGGAACGCACTGCAATGCATCCTGATCCTCCTCCCCAAGTGGTTTTCGATGGGCAGCCTAAACTAGGGGTGCAGGGAGCAAATATGCATCACCCGCAGCCACTGGTTGTAGATGTGACTTCACATGAAACTTTGTATAACAGGAGGACACCAAACCTGTAGACTCCCCCTTGTATATGATATTAGTTCCACTGCTGCTCCCCCAACTGTGCTACATCAATACAGCAAAAATGGAGAAACTCACTTCTTTATCATGAAATGCAGAGAAGGAGATTTTCCTTCTTATGTGTTGAATCGGAAAAGTGTGCTGAACATCTTCAGTTATGTGAGAACACTTCAAGCTGTTTCCTCAAATGACATAGAACAAATTGAATTCATCTCTCAGTTCACCAATTCGGTAATCAGACTGTGGATACCGTCAGGAGTTGTGGCCAATTTAATATGGCAAGAAAAAATGAGATTGTTTGACATGGGTTTCTTGCTGGCAGAAGATCCAGAGTGCTTGCCCAGTGAACCACAAAGCGTTGTCTCAAAACCTAACATTTATCATAGTACAAAAAACATTGAGCGCAAAGAGGGGGGGTTCTCTTTGAGAGTGCATAATTAACCACACAAGCTGCCCCCGCTCAGTCTTGAGCATCGCAAGCTAGAATTCGAGAGGCCGTACCCATCTACAATCCTCACTCCAAATGTTTCTGGTGGCGTTTCACATTGCCCTCCAAGAAAGTTGGCTGACCTCTCTTACAGTTTGGAATGGCTATGACGCTATCTTGCTACCGGCCCTATCAACCGGAGGGCGTCCTTCTTCAGGACTGCTGGTGGTAGTGAATGTGAAAATGGGTTTGACTATCAGCGAATGGGCTACAGAAAGTGCGTATATCCAGCTGGTGAAAATTAATTTTGGAGCATGGATTATAGCTCTAGTCAATTTATATCGAAAACCAGTGGCCATGCCAGATGAGGCTTTTTACACTGCATGAAATAGAAGCCTGCATTTAATGAACACTGCCATCAACATAACACACACTATTATTCTTGGAGACCTAAACCTGGATTGTTGGAACCCGAATCATCAAACCAAAGACGTCCGAAAATGGATGTCATTCATAAGGAAAGACAATTCCATATGGTGAATGGAGCTGTAAGCGGTGATGTTCCCGCCCATACCACATGGTTTAGAAATAACAGCACAAACACGATTGATTACATTTATGTAGACAACCTACTATTTCACCAGGTTAAGAGCCTGAATGTATATGAATTGCCACATAGCGACCATAAATTATTATCGCTAACTATTGCAGCAGACTGTGCTCAGGAGAGAAGACTCTTTATAAACCATCCAGTGGCAATTAACTCTGCAAAATAACGTTTAAAATGGTCTGACACAAAGGTGTTGGCATATAGACAATCTCTGGAAAATGATGCAAGGGCGGCGAGACCGGTACATTATATAGAATTACTGCTACCATTTACAAATACCATCACCGGGCCCTTAAAAGCTCAGGTGAAGCATCACCATATCTTTGACTATGATATACAAATTGTACGTGCTGCCTATCGGAAAAAAAGAAAGCTTATCATAGCAGCAGGTAATATATCATATCAAAAAGATCTAAATCATGTGAAATGTGTGCACAAAAATTGGGTTAAAGCAAGAAAATACATTATGTATCAACACGACAGTGAACATATGTCCAGTGCGATGGCAAACATAAACTCTGCACAGATGTGGATGCTAATTAATAATCAAGCCGTCAATTCACAGGATCGATGCACGACTTATGGCCGTCAGTGAAGAAAAATGGGTCAAGCATTTTGCTGAGCTGTATGCTGATCCTGATTTTGTGGAAACACAAGTGACCTGTCCAAGAGCAGCTGGTTGGTCTCTGGAGTTTTCTCCGACAACCATTGAGGTGCTGATACGACAAGAAGCACACCTAGAGCTGCTCGACCCGATGGTATCACTAATGTTACACTAAAATCAAATGTTCATAAGTGGGCAATCTTATTAGATCAGATTTTTCAATTAACTGTGAAAACGTGCAAGGTCCCGGCGTCATGGAAAACATCAGTAATTATTCCCATTTTTAAAAAGGGAGATCGCTCCTTGCCCCAAAATTACGGGCCCATCGCCCTATTGGATGCCCCTGGTAAAATCTTTTCAAAATTGGTGTTGCGTGATTTCAATGCCTGGACTAAGTCAAACCATCTACGCGATCCGTGCCAAACAGGTTTTGTCCCGGGGATGGGCACGCACACTAATCTGCTATGTCTCAATGCTCTGAAGGCACAGTGTCGAGCTACGAAACAACCAACATTCTTTGCATTCGTAGATTTATACTCTGCGTTTGACTTAATCTTGAGAGGGCTATTACTAAAAAAAATTAGAGCTCAATGCCCAACTACACTATTGGAAATCATTCATGCGTTGCACTCTGACACATCTATTTGTGTGCGTCTCTCGCTGGATGGAGTGTTGTCTGCCCCAGTCAAAACAGCTCGAGGACTTAAACAGGGTGGTTGCTGGCCTCATATATCTTTAACTACTTTTATATATGATCTTTAAAATGTGTTTGTCAAGATAGTTTCAGATTCACCAAAATTAGGCACACATGCCATTAAAGCTCTGATGTATGCAGATGATTTGGTGTTGATTCTGGAAACAAATTATGTTTCTACCAGGTTGTGTGCTGCATGCCTGGATTAGGTACGAGCTGGGTCTAGTCTCCCTCCACTCGCTCTATAACTGGAGACTCTGCTCCCTCTTTAGGATATGTCTCATATCAACTAATGACGATGTTACATTGCGATTACTATATGTGTATATGTTTAGAACAAAAGATCGGTTCATGACAACCTGGGTAAATAAGGTTTGTCAAACTTTGGGCTCTGCTGATATAACCATTGAATTGTTGGTTTCAAATCCTGAGAAAGCTAAAGAGAAGCTATAATGTGCCGACTGGATCAATACCTGCGATACATGCTTGGGTTATCAAGGAGGTGACACTAGTAGATTCCCTCCAAAGAAATTGCGCATTTTGGCCCCATATTTGTTGAGACTCAAACACCATTTTATAGACTTGCAGTTATTTGTTTACGGTTTAACTTATGGCACACAAAAGATGTTCTGACAAAACAGCGTTTAATTCTACCCAGTGATAACTTGTCATTTTTGTTCAAGAGGGGTGGCAGAGACTCTAGAACACTTGTGTCCTTGTTTGAGGGACAGTAGAAAAATTCACTTTGCGAAACATTGTAAATTCTTGGGAATTCTAGAGGAGATGATGTGCTGGTCTATCATGAATTGTTCGCAACTACCGATTCAATTGGCCACAGTGAATTTTCTAGCAAGTTTACAATTGGTACCATAATCTAGTGCATATTGTCATAGAATGTGAGTGTTGTACAAACATCCAATTAAGTACTAGGTTTGCTGGAGCCAGTGTTAGAAGTTATGGTTTACTGTCTTTAAAAACATGTGCTTATAGATATGGTATATTGACTTGGATTACGGAATGTGTTAGTATGAGTTTGTTAAATATGACTTAGCTTCTATTTCTATTTTGTGTACATTACGCGGTAGCGTCCATGTAGTTATGGTTAAGTTGGCGTTTCCATAGGAACAACACTTTTTGGGTGGCTTATAACTTCGCTCCCTCTGGACGAATCCTCACCAAACCTTGCAAAAGAAGTATATGGCCCAGTGTGAATTGTTTTGCAAAGTTTGGAGAGGTTTGGTCCAGGGAGGGCAAAGTTATAATGGGGTTCCCAAAACTTTTGTTTTTTCCTATAGACATAATGGGAAAAACTTTGCGCATGGCTACAGGCCGAACCGCTGGACGGATTTGCACCAAATTTGCGGCAGGAGCGGCGGCTTGGTCCCAAAAGCGTGCTTTTGCAAATTTGGTGTAAATCCGTCCAGTAGTTTATTTAAAAATGACCAAAATGTAAGGCAAAAATATTAGTGATATCTGTGTTCGCTTCGCGGACAGACTTCCCTGTTCGCTCCGCGGACAGCACCCCGATTGGCCCATGGGCTTGCATCATGTCCGCAGACATGCGACGTGTTCGCTGATTGGACGGCGTGGGGCATGTCAGATTTTCTGTGGCGCCCGTCATCTTGTATTCGTCGTTGACCGCGGACAGCGCGGTGAAATTTGGATTAAAAATTGTATTTAGTGGAGTGTGTTGGTGTGTAAGAATGTTTGGGGAGGGCGGGGGAGTATGAGATAGGTTCAATATTTTGTTTTTTATGTGCTATACGCTTTTGTTGTGTTCGATTTGTCCGCGGAGAACACGGCTGTTCTGACATTTTGTAAATAAACTAAATGGTGGGGTGTTCAGAGGACGGAGTATGTGTCCTTTTTGTTCGCAAGGAAGGTAAAATTGAGCTAAAAACACTCGCGGTGTATTTAAATGTTCGTAAATACACAAACTGGGCGTGTCCTGAGGACGCTGTCTGTATTGTAATCTGTTGGTTGAATGTGTTCTAAGAACACTTGCGGTGTCCCGAAATGGTTGCAATTACACAAAATGGGGGTGTTCTGAGAACGTTGTTTGTATTGTTCGTTGTCAGGTTGAAAGTATTCTACGAACCCTCCTTTTGTCCGCTGATAGTACAATTTCCTATGGGCCTCACCCGACTTTTTGTCCACTAAAGAAACGATAAATCAGGCTGGTGTGCGCCGATATTATGTGATAATCCTATGACTGGCGCTCTTGACCTGGCTGACTTGCTTTTGCAACACTAAATCATATCTCCCGCCCCTAAGCCTGACATTATGAAAGCTTTTATCTTCCCCGCCTCTCTCCGTCGCGTTACAGTGTGCGTCATCAAACGCGCCTAGTCGTCTCCAGTCCTACGCGACTTTACACAGACCCGGAAGACAACACACATTATGTCACAACACAGCGCGCCACAATTCGGAATATAAAACTGTGATTTAAAAGCAAACAGCAAGACTGTAAATTTTGTAAAGTACATTTATTTGACATCAACTGTTTAGTGAATATTCAGCGATTTGCATTTGTCTTTGTTGTAGATCCGCAAAAGTTCATGTTTAGCCACGCGATGTTCCTTTGCGGTACAGAGGGTGTTAGATCAGCTTAGAACACAGTGCGCCACAATTCGGAATATGAAACTGTGGATTAAAAGTAAACGGCAGGATTGTACATTTGGTAAAGTACATTTATTTCACATGAAATGTTTAGTGAATATTCAGCGATTTGCAATTGTCTCTGCTGTCGATCAGCAAAAGTTTATTTTGAGCCACGCGCTGTTCCTTTGCGGTAGATAGGCTGTTGGTTTATGATAAAAGCAGTAAATGGTCGCACTGATAATCGGAAGGTTGCTCCAACAACGAGGCATTAGACCACCATAATGGTTGGTATGTTGCTTCTAGCCGCTAGTACTGCGTAAGGGGTCCTTGGCGATTGTCCCATAAAATGGTGAGGGTCATGAAGTTGCTTACATGGAGCTGCACCTGGCAGTTGAACAATCCATCCGCTGGAGTCTGAAAATCGTGACATTGGCAAAATGGGGCAACATATCGGTTTTAAAAAACATAAAT
Source organism: Ambystoma mexicanum (assembly GCF_040938575.1). NCBI lineage: Eukaryota > Metazoa > Chordata > Amphibia > Caudata > Ambystomatidae > Ambystoma > Ambystoma mexicanum. The sequence continues at coordinate 513,440,329 of NC_090933.1, forward strand.
TAGTCTCACCAGCCGATCTTTATTAAAAATATTCATTTTATTTATTAGGGCATGAAACTATTTGCTAGCGAAGATAGTGCAACGGAGTATGTTAATAATAAAATAATATTTTCGCATTTATATAGCGCTAAGAACCGTCAGGTATCTCAGCGCTGCTTATTATTACCCACGGTGTGTGGTGCTCATTTATCGGCCATGGAAGGATGAAAGGCTGAGTTTGGCCGTGCCGGGATTCGAACCTGCATTAGCAAGCTGGGCACGGATGTCAAAGCGAGCGCTCTACTCGCTGTGCCACTTGACCAGCTACAGTAAAGTGGCACAGCGAGTAGAGCGCTTGACCGGCTACAGACTGGTTAAATTATTTCTATTAACCCATCCTGTGTCGTCTGCCTTTTTCAGAGCCCTCTAAACGACAGGGGATCAATTCGGCGGTGATAGTGCGCGGCAGAAAACAATATGCCACATTGAACGAACAAGTACAACTTGATCGGGCTTTAATGCCACGCTATTGTTATTATATTCCAGTATAAAATAATCTAAAGGGTTACTTACATTATAATTGCATTTTCCATTGTCCAAGTGTAGTGCAGTCCCAAAATACGACACCGCATGTGCCAACGATCTTTCTCAAAGTGATATAATATACAAAAGTGGTTTTGTTTCAGAAATTTCAGCTTTATCGTGTCTTACGTTTTTGCTACACTTATTCAAAAGAAGTCTTTCAGCACAATCTGTCTGTCAAGGTAAAAAAAAAAATAGAACCTTATACCGGGAGTCGTGGGCCTCTCCGGGCCGCGAGAAAAAAATGTAAGCAGCTGACCTTCACTGTGAACGAGCATAAATGCTTACTTTGCAACATTCTGTGTAAAGCCATCTGTGAGAACTTGTTGTTTACACTACATCTTTCTATATTGTTTGCGTGCTAATAAAAAAAGTTTGTTTAAGGGACGTTATGGTTCCAAGTAAAGCCGAAAAACCCCTGAAATTCGCCAGTTATGGTAAGCTAAGCAACCATAACTCGCGCCACCACCATGCACTGCTAAGACTAACATCCAGCACATCAAAGATGACATCGCAAATGTCATTGATGACATCACTGATGACATCACATGTGCATTTACTTTTCATGAAATTTGTGTACTAGGGATTTTTATTATAATGTTGCGAAAAAAGTGTCAAGGATCATTGCAATAAATATCATACCGTAGTTAGTGCTTTGAAAGATGCATAGATATATATAGCATTGTATTATGTGGTTCTATCTAGTATACTGAGCTACTAATGGAGAAACATAGCATTGTGTGCAGCGTACAAGACGAAAGTATAATATTTGTAATGATGTTAATATGTTGAATAATGAAATGATAATTGTCCTGAAATGTTCGAAAATAAACAAAATGGGGGTGTCCTGAGGACGTTCTTCGTATTGTGTGACTGCTTAGCTGTATGCAATGAGGGAATGGCACAGAGAGTAAAGTGGAAATGGTAGAAGTGGTGTCGAAGAGTTACGCGATCCGCGGACACCGCGGCTGTCCGTGGACAGGGCGTGCTACATCCAGGGTTTTCCAGCAAATCCAACATGGAAAGAAGACTGTACGGATTAGCCAATCAGATGTCGAGGTTGTGGATTTGTGTTGAAAGAGACTGTGTGTGGTGAAGATGGCAGAAGTAGAGAAAGTCAGGGTGTTGGTGCTTGGAGATATGTTTGTGCATGGTTTACAACAGTACACTGCATGTTGAAAAGAACTTTGATGTGAAAGGAGTGGAGGTGGTGTGGAGCACTGTGCCTGATTGCAATGTACAGGGAATTGTACAAGTTTGTGAGGATATGGGCAATGTGAACAGTCCGCATGTGGTAGTTTTGCACTATGGTGCTTTCCATTTGGGCAACGTCAGTGCCCCTACTTTGTTGGCTGATTTGGAACGCTTGGTTCAAGCCATAATGAAGATCCTTCCAAATGCGAAAGTAATTTTTTCTGGATTACTACCTAGGGCAATATGGGACAATAGTTCCGTTTTTTGTCCTCAGCGAAACATTGCTAGGTGTGTCATCAACCGAGGCATGTGTGCCTTCATGCTTAGAGCTGGTATGTTCTTCTGTAATAATGAGAATATTGATACCAGTAATACTGTTAATTTTAAAGAAGATGGCACCTCTATCTTTTACGGAAATGCCTTTCTATTTTGGAATGTAAGGGTTGCTTTGAAGAAGGTTATGTGAAGATTTTAGGAGTAAAGTAAGAAAAAAAAACCAAGAAAAAAATACAAAATAACAGGTGTCTGTCAAGCATCTGTAAAAAAAACAAAAAAAATGGCTCTTTTCAGAGCCAACTTCAAAGGGGAAAAGGGGCACACTATTTAAATTTACATTCACTACGCTCAGATTCTCGATATGTCCACGGACATGGCGGTAGTCCGCGGACATCAAAATCACTACGTGGGGGTTCAGTATGTTCTATGTTACATGTATATGAAGTTAGGGATATTAAAAAAAACTTTGTTAAAGGGACGTTATGGTTAAGTTGCGCTATGAAAAACCTATGCAATTCAGTGAAAAAACTTTTTTAAAGGGACGTTATGGTTAAGTTGCGCTACTAAAAACCTATGAAATTCAGTGAAAAAAACTTTGTTAAAGGGACGTTAAGTGTCACAATCAAAATTAAATTCCCTACTTTAATTCCTGTGGGCTTCCTTGTGTTCCCTCAAGATGTTTAAAACTCTCCAGCACTCTTCTTTCTTGACCTTGATAGTTGTTCCTGGTGTAGATATGGTTGTCCTATGATCTTGTGTGCCCTCCTGGGCTTGGACGATGTAGACTAGAGCACACCTATTAGCCAGAACCTGTGATGGCCCCTGACTTTATGGGATACTCAAAGCTATTACCAGCAACGATTTTCCCCTCCCTGCTTTGGTGCTTTTCAGATTGTACTTATTCTCACTCAGTAGCCAAAGTCTATCTGCTTCTGGTCTTCAGCTGCGACCAGGCTCCAGCCCAGCACATTAGTGATGCTGCTCCTCTTGATCTGGCGGTCACATGTTCCCAACTCTGTTTTTAGCTACCATCCGGATCAGTTTCTCCCTGCCGCCTGATTTCCATAGGGGTCTGGGCTGTTAAGATTTCTAGAATCTGGCATGGTGGACAGATTTTAGGATGTCATCCTAGTTATGTTGAACAGGGAGCTCTGAGAGTTTAGCCAAATCCCAATCAAGGTAGCAACGGAGAGCAGTCAAGGCTTAGTCTTAGGAGAGTGGATGAAATCGGGGTCCTCAATGAGTCCGCATAGAACACGCACCCTGGTTCTATTTAAACCGTCTTATACAAATAGTTATTTATTTAAGGCCTTTAGAACACAGAAAAAGGAAACTAGCAGGTAGTACTATCACAATGCTCTAAAATAAAAATATATACATTTACAAGTATGTTCACTTCTACTTCATCAAATAACTCAACCAAACAGTGCATGTAAGTAATACAGATGCCATAATATGATGGGAAACAGTAATGAGCACAATATCCTAACTTTAGAAGTCCAAGCTTTAAGATGAATGGGGCCTTGTGCCCAAATGTCACACGGTCCGAACACACTGTTTCTCACAGGTATGTGTTCTCTGTAACAAGGATGCAATGGGCTTGTGGTGGTGATTAGTTTAGTTTAAAACTATGTAAAAGTGCCACAAGAATTTACCAAAGGATCGGTAAGTTTCTTCCAGAACCAAGTCTGTTCCAGGGGCAGGATACCTGGCCCAGGTTGGACAACTAAAGGTGGAGTGGAGTGGAGTCAAAAGGACTTGTTCCCAATGTTACCCTATGAAGGATAGGAGAGGGGCACACTGATCCTTGCCCTTCTGATTTTCACAGATGCTGTTTTGAGGGGAGGGGGGCACAGAGGCGTGGACGGAGGTGGGGGAAGAGAAAGAGAGACTGACCAAAATGTAACTGCTGCCACCAGCTTGTCTATAGACACATAAAAGTAACAAAAAAATAGGGTGATAGAAAACTATACCCATTGTACTGCATTGTAAGATAATTCACCTGTTTATTCCCGTTAATTCTCAAATACTGACTATATTCGTCCACTGTAAAATATTACCATACATGGTACAAAAGGAAATGTGCTTGTTTTAACATCTATGTTCTATGTAATTTCAATATGCAACAGTGCTAATGAGAAGTATCATTTGTACCGTTTTGCCAATCGGATGTGACCTAATGGTGATTAATAAGGGTGACATTTTCGGAACAAAAGTGAATCATTCTGCTCTGAAAGCAGCACCTGTGCTTTCTCTAACAAACTAGAACATAGAAACGTGCCTTGGACCAATGCTAGGGATAACACCGTTTTTATTTTTTTAATTTGTTTCATACAGATTTTATTTTTTTGCTGAATAAGAAATAATACAACACTGCTATCCCCAATCTGTGAACTGTCTGCCCACTAATATTTACAGGATATTGGTGACCAGCATGTTATTGTGAAAGAATATACATTAGTAATATGCCAGTGAGGAATATTAATCTTGCATCTCTTGACACACAAATGCACAGCTCGAAATGCAACAGATTTAATTTAAGGTGGAGGAAAACCCATTGTGAGGCCTCTGTACTTTGTTACAGGTTGAGACAGACGTGGTTCTCTTAAACATACAATAATTACATATTGTATATAATGTATGTTGTTGCCAAAATGCAAATGAATATTGTATTCATTTTGTATTCAGTGTTCTTGATTGTGTGTGGTTTATAGGTTAGGTGCACCTGAGATTAAAAAGGTGCACCTGAGATTGAAAAGAGCTGCACAATAATGGCTTTGCTTGAATAATGTCCTACACTTGCCATAAGGAAATAAGCCTGTTGGATTGTGAAATACTTGATGGTGTGTTTGAAAATTGTTGGTAGTTGGACTGTCTTTATTGTGAATGTTTTATTGGTTATCATTTGTAAAACAAAAGGGCTTTTCTACTATGTAGTATTGTGCATACGTTTCTATTGTATATTCGCTCCCGGCACGGCGGAACCTGACAATCAGTTAGCTAGAAACGTGGGCTGAAACCTATAGTCTCAGTGAATAGATTTGCTTGGTTCTATCTTTGAAGACTCGCTTGCCTAACATATTTGTTTTTAGTGGTGGTTCAGTACAGATCTGCTTTATGACATAGGCTACCCCATTTGAATCTTATACAAATTCATTTTCATTCAATTAAATGCTGGTAAATTGCAATTTATTGTTGTGGAAATGGTCCCAAGATGGTAGACTCCACTGTACCTTAGATTCCTAATAAGAGCGGTTTACTATAATGTCACTGCTTTAGTTCCGCATCTGTGATGCAGTGTGCTGTTATCAGTCTAGAGGTTTAATGTTCTTAGACTTATTCTATTTTTATATACATTTATTCTGCTTTTCTTTCCCTACCCCTTTTATTTCTCAACTCCTTCCTTTTCAATCCTGCTACCAGACAATGTATTGTTCAATCCCTCTCACGCTAATTAGCGTTTTGATCATCCCAAAATCACTTCTTCCAGCAATTAGTTATGTTAAATATGTCCATGGACCATTAACCTGTCTCTCTGCAACGCCCTGTGACTTCCATTGCCTGTCCCACTAATTTGCTTCCTTCTTCCGATTTATTTGCATTTTCCCACAATCCTCCGCTATCTTCACACACAGATCCTGGTCACATTTCACTAATTCTTTCTCCACTGTTCTGTTATGCTCCCTCGCCTAACCAACCTGTTGTAACATCTGAACATGCAGTGTTTGTTACATTTACCGTGATTAGACCAGTAATGCGAAATTGTAGCAAAGAATATGGTTCAATGTATATGGTTCAATGTAATGGCATACTACACTTTATCGTTTTTAGCTAGATAGTATCAATTGTTTAGTGTATATGAAAAAGGGGTTTTCCTGGATACCTCGCAGTTGAGTGTTTTTATAGAGAATAGGTTTTCCACGCTGTTTTACGTTTGGTAATACGTTTAAGATTTTATTCATCAGATTGATTGAAAACAGTGATCTGATGAATAAAATCTTGCACTTGTCACCAGCGCAAAACAGCGTGGAAAATCTGTTCTTTGTAAAAACACTCAACTGCGAGGGATCCAGGGAAAACCCTTTTTCATAAAACAAGAGGTGTGGACTTCACCTCAAACGCATCCTGCGACCTTGCATCAACAATAAGGGCATCACAACAAAGAACAGAGCTTAGCAAGGTTCGGTTCCAACCCTAGGGCCCCAGTACAGTTTTATGTGTATGAATGATTATGTACTAGATATTTAATAATAAATCCGCTCCATAATCCTTACTATTGCAGTGATTGAAATCAGCACCATCTCAAAGTGGTTGCCACAGTACCAAAGTGAATCTAGCCTAGACCTTGTATTTCTAGCCTCCAATCACTTGAGATTAATCAAGCAAAATTGACCAAATATATGTCTGACTTACACCGTTAATTTGTTTGTCGCACACACTACTCTCCCTTTACCACAAGTCCTTATCCCGCACCTCTTCACCATTTGCACAGTGGTATTTTGAGTAGCCTCAAATGTTTTGGGCTGAAAGCGTAACATCCATCTGCATATCATCATCTCTTTCACCATGAAAAAATCATGAGAGAGACCGACGTTGTCATGCGACTTTCTACTTATAATCCTAATAGGGGTAGCAGTTTCTTAAGGAACTCTGAGACGCAGGCCTACTCCTTTTGCTTGTCCTTCCTGATACAAATGCAATAACATGGCAGTCGCCTGACTTTCCAATGCCTCAGAATTAGATGTCCATGACAAGAAAAGATTGGAAAGCACGTGGCATAGACAAGTGAATCTCAGAACCAGTTTAACCGGAATGCCTCAATTGACATGTTATACATAGGGCTGTGACCCTACAAATAGTGTAACGTCTAGCACTGCATGTTACGCAGTAATTTTCGTGTAATCCTACAGTAATAGAAATTAAACTGAAGGTAGACATTGTACTCTCTGAATGTCAAGGCTACATCCATTACCCAGTGCTGATTTCTGACCAAGTCTGCAATTCATTATGTGACTGGACTGCTAACAGTCTCTCCTGATTCACTCTGCTTGCCCTCTGAAGTACTGTGCCAGGCATAGGTACACCATTGGGAAACAATAGGGTCATAGACACATCTTAAATAGTAGACTTGAACATCCCTCAGTGTTGAGTTGTAGTTTAGAGAAAGCAGCCATTTGACTTGCAAAGAAAAACGTTGATTGTGAAAAGATATCTACCTTTTATGTTTAAGGGCAGACCATTTAAAAAGATAAATATTTCAACATACTGTGGTAGAGGGATAGACTGGTTGGCATTCCTAGCGATTGTTTAAGAAAATGAGCTAAAGATGCTACTGTACAAGGGTACTTAAAGCTAGATCATTTGAGTTGCTGACATAGTGCTGCCAAATGCTGTCTTGATTTCTTCTCTTTATGGATCCTTTTTTTTTTTTTTAATTTACAAGGTCCTGTTATGGTGGCGGGGAACTTTTTAAGATGTGTAGTCTGTGAGGGAGATGAAATATCTAGGAAAAGCAATGTTACAGGCAAGTAACATGTTCTTTAATGCAATTTTTTAAATTGATATTGTTATGATAGCCAACCATGTGACCTACATTACCATCGCAACTGCTTCTATTGCCATGACACAGTCAGGGAAAGCACTGAGGCATCATGGCACTGTTATTTGTAGACGCATAGGAGCGCCATCTTATAGTTCCTTAAGGCCTTCTCAGCGTCATGCTGCTTGCTTCATTTATTGCAACGTAAAAAAAAACAGCTGTCGTAATCTTCGAAAATGTCATTTGCATAGATTGCCTACTAGAGAATCACAGTTTCTTGTGGGCAATTAATGTCTTGGTCAATTGGATGTTTATAATGCTGTTCTAAATTTAACACCCTGAAAAGTATATTTTTGCATAGTATTCCATTCTTGCTTGCTGTTGACTTTTATACAGTGTCAGGATTTCAAATCTGCTGACTCCTCAACATGTAGCATTTGTTGTATTTTGGTGATATTTTATTGTGCAGTACTGTGTAATCTAATACAGCAGCTTTAGGATCGTGTTTGGGAGTACACTTTGCAGGAATGTTATATTTAAGAAATAACGCACTACTTTGGCTTTCTTCTTATACTGACAAACGTCCTATTGAGTGGAGCAACTGTGTAAAGAAAGTCAAATACTTGGATTTCATGGAATTCTTTACATGCGTATCGACGTACATCGAGAGTAAAGTCTAGTTAACTGGGGATCTACACATTTCAGGACAGCAGGCTGAGGGGTTGCTGCTATGAACTTCCACGTTTTCTAAAATAGAAAGCAAGGTGAAATGGGAGCCAGAGTTGGCACAACTGTGCTTAAACCTTGGACTTTTTGGAACAGTAGTTTCAGTTGTTTGCTTCATAATGGGATTGTCAACTTCCCATTAGAATAACGATCAGCAACCTCTTGTCCAAATCATGAAATCGTCTGCTACCTAGCATTAATCTCACTCTACGGATCCATTAATCCGGGACATTTAACTTCTCTACCAAGACTATTTGCATACTGTGAGGTAGTTCCATCCTATTACTCTGGGGCAGGACCCTATTAATGTTTAAGTTTCTCTAACTGGTTTGCCCAATTTGTTGTTCTTATTTTTTGCCTTGATGAGCCCCCATGTCATGCATTATCGGACACAAAATGATACATTTTCCTATTGAGAAGACCTTACATCTTCGTTTCCTAGAAAAGTTCCAAATTAGAAATGCCTCATGTTTGAGAGTCTTGCTCATTCATTTTCCTTTTGCATCTTAAATGCATATTCTAAACATGAGACTCTCCTTTGCTGTCTTTGTACTGCTTTCCTTATGTTCACGATGGACAGAAGATAACCTTAGGCTTTTGTTTTTCCACACAAGGCTGTGATGGCATGGACAATTCCTTTTTCTGAAAGAGCGCTTAGTCTCATAGGTGCCTGCTCACTTGAAATAGCGAATGCACAAACTGGATCCACACATTTTAAAACCACCACCATGGAGTGCGGATCTAGCTCCAGTGAGACTGTCATGAGACCATGATGCCACCTGGCACGGGAAATGTTTTTGAAGATCTTTTAAATGTGCATGCTATCTCCCACCTCTATCTCCACTGTGGCTTTCGGCAGGGCTCCAACATTTCTCCCTGGCTCTTTAACATCGATCTTTCTGCGCTTGCACACCTAATCTCCACTTTCTCCCCTTATAGTGTTATGCAGCCAACACTCAACTCTTCTTCAAACTACCCTCTGATCCTCTCCTTACTTCCTCCATCATTCCTGACTGCCTATCTGCCATACAGTCTTGGTGTGCCTCCAGTGATCTCTGCCTCAATGCCAGCAAGACTGAGATCCTACCTGTTGGGACTCTGCTCACTCCTTCTTCCCCGCTCCCTGGCCACCTTCTATGGGCTCTCCCCCTTCTCCTTCATCTGAAGACAGAAAGAGAGTAATCTTTGTCGCCTCTCTTTCCTTCCTCCCTCACATACAGGACCTTGCCAAGAAGGCCCACTTTCAACTCCACCTCTTCAAAGGAATCCTTCCTTTCCTCACTTTCTCCCAGAAGCTCTATGTCTCCAGAGCTCTGGTACTCTCTAGGCTGGACTACTGCAACAGCCTCTTCCTTAATCTTTGCTCTTCCTCTCTATGTCCCCTCCATCTTATCCAGAATAAGGTTGCAAGACTTATCCTTAGCCTCAAGCCCAGGGACCGCATCTCTCCAGCCCTAAAATCTCTCCAATCAGCTCACTGTTGCTGCAAGGATCATATTCAAATCCCTCTGCGTCATCCATAAATCTGTCTAGGGCCAGGGACCACGCTTTCTGCAACTGGCTCTCATGAAATACTCTCCTTCATATCTTTACACTCCTCCGGTGCCAACTCGCTGCGTGTCAATCGCTTCTCTAAACAGCAAGCGGGTGGCTGATCTCCCTCCTTGGCTGGTTCCCTTCTCTGGAACAGCATCCCCCTTCCTCTCCATCTTGAGCCAGATCTCCTCAAATTCTGAAAGCTCCTCAAAACGTTCCTTTTCATATCCTCCTTTCTGCTGTCCGCCCTTGCTAAAACTCCACAGTTGCTGATATTGGTGACCAGGGCCCTTGTAGGCCCTTCTTGGGTCAGTATTGGGGTGATTCCATATAGGACATCCCTAAAAGTAGCGACTTAAGAGTGGATTTAACCCCTAATGAAATGATGAGAAATTGAAGAAATAGACCAATTGTGGTGACATTAATGAAGGACTAGCCATGAAAGCCTTGAAAACCCCAATCAAGTGAGGGGTATAGCAACCAAGACATACACTATTTTAAGAGTCAGTGCCTTAAGAAGAATTAGGAAGTGTATTTGGAGTATGAAAGTGCACGTTTAAAGCCTTGAAGACAACCAGTGTTTAAAACGTGTGTCGGCTACTCGCATTTATTAAATATTGACATATTACAAATTGAAGACTGTGTATTTGAAGTATATTCTGATACTGTAATAGGACAAGCGCAGAACTCTTGAGAGGAAAGTATTTTTCACAGTAAATACATAGAAGTGCATATCGAGGAGAGATTGATCTGAGCAGCAAAGACGAAAATGTCTCCAGAAATCATGTACCACGCAATATCTGAAACCATTCGATAAAATTATGGAGTTCACAATTCAACATAGGGAAAAACGTAAAACTCAACATTTACCTTGCAGAATAAATTGAAAATGTGCATACCATACCACCACTCACGTGCAGCTTCACAGCGCCAAAGAAAATGGCAAACTGATCATAAATGGGAACAAACCAGGATAAAAAAAAACCAGCATGCGGTAGACCAGCAACCATAGCAATGCATCATGGATTCACTTTTGGTTGGAGAGATTTTGAGAAAAGACAACCATCATCCACTTCGTTCCTAAAACATGGGATACCAAACCATCATGATTGGTCTTGCCTCAGAACACGCATAGCACTCTGAAATCCACACTCTTTCTACTTCAAACTACAAACCGAAACGATCCTTGACCCTGCTGTACCCAAATGTCGGCACACTTCTAAAATGTGTTTTTTAAACAAGACGTCCATCTAGTTGTCCATACGCAAGTCCATTCAAATAAATCCACAGACTAAGTGACTTTTATTTCCTCAATAAACATTAAATGTTTGCATGGTAAATAAGCTATAGTGTGCATCAAGCTGCAGCACAAAGTCATCCTCAATCCACAAATAAGGGTCTTGCATAATATTTGTCTTCTTCATCAGTACTTTTAATTTCTTTTTAGGGACTGAGCCTTTTCAGTATGTGGTCCCCTCCTCCACCCCTTTTAAGGTCAGCAAAGCTCCTTGAATAATCACCAAGTAGATGGCAACAGTGAGGTCTGTTCCAAGGCTTCATGGTGTGCATGTATATGCCTACCTGGATAACTGGCTCGTTCGAACTGGGTGTACCCTTTGTGACGAAATGACTACTACTCTGCATGAGTACAAGGAAAAGAAGTGGCTAAACCGCCTATTCCGCCCCAGACTACAACCAAAACAGCAGTGATCTGTGATCCCAAATGGCAAGTTTTTGCAGAAAAAAGACAGAGAAGGGTGGGTTAACATTGATTGTGATTCCAGAAAGTGGTCCAGGAGGGCAAGACCTCTTCACAGTACCGTGATTCTTTTACTCCTACGTCCCGTCCCCTTTCCTCCATACTTAGGGGACATTCCGTCCTGTGGGACGGGACCAGAGCACTTTGTAAAAAGCCTCACATTTTTACAAAATGTGGCCTTATCTTTTATGTGGGGTAATGCTACCCCGCCCTCCTTGGCTCCACCAAGCGCATCGCCCATCAGTCCTTTTCTCTGCGCGGTTGGGACTGGACGCACTTGCATCTTTGGAAGATTTCTTTCCTTCCAGTGTTCTTCTCTCCTGCTCCGGTTTGGCGGTCGTGCAGTAGACCGTCTATGCCGGTTCATTTAGAATGTCCTTCTTGTTCTTCTTGTGAGCGACGCTTTGCTAGGGCGGATCCCTATCCTCTTTGTTTAGAATGTTTGGGTCCAGATCATTGGTGGGAGCACTTCAATGTCGTCTGGAGCGGTGGGAGGAGGTGTTTCAGCACGTTCCTCCTCTGCATTTTCAGAGTTTCATCGATGAAGAAGAGACACCCGGTAAGTTCTTTCGTTTTTAAGGCACCCCGGTAGGGGGGCTCCTTCCTGGGGTCTTCCCGGTCCGGGAGGGGCTTCATAAGCTTTATTACTGTGGTTCCCCCCTCACGTGCCTTCCAGGCCTAAAAAAGTACCAGAATTTTCTCCGAGGGCTTCCGTAAGGGGCCTGTCAGCACCGGATTACCATCTGAGGCCCCTCCTGTAGGTGCTAATCGACGGCCCAGTTCTACTGAGGCATGGGTAACCAGAGCTTGCTTCAAGGTCTCCTTGGCTGGAGCTTCCCATACAGACACTGGGGCTTGCCCTGAAGCCTCTGTAGAGGCTTTCGGTACCGAAACAAGGTTTGAGGCCCCTCTTGAGGGAGCTGTTACCGGACTCTGTTCCGAGGTTCCTCTTTCTGAGGCTAAGGTGACCGACAGAACTGAGAGACCTGTCAAGGTCTTGTTTGTGAGCTGGATTCCTCAACGTTCCTGTCTTTGCAGTGATACCGGTTCTGTTGAGGGGGCACAGAGTGAGGTCGCTGACCGCAATTCCTCTGTTACCAGCTCTGCCGAGGTTCCTCTTCTAGAGGCTAATGTGGCTAATAGTATGTCTCAGAAACATCCTAGGCCACATAGTACCGGCTCTGGCAAGGTTCCTTGTGTCAAGGCTAAAGTCAATGCCCCTGACCTGTCTGTGGAGACCCCTGCCTCACTCACATGTGACACAGTTCTCAGACGCTGACAAAATGGCGCCCGTTCCCACAGGAACTACTGTGGCCATTTTGGATTCCTCCCTTACACCTACGCCATCGGCATCGGGTGCTGGGAGTGTGTTTTCAGGTGAACATAGACTTCCTGGTGCAAATCTTTTCGTCCAGTTTATGACTTGAATGCTCGAATTCCATTACTGCACACGGTCTCGCTGCCTTCAATATCTGCCCCTTTGATCGATGTTGAACCGACTGGAGGATGCCCTGCTTGGCAGCCCTCTCCCTTACGGCCTTGGAATTACCCCTCTCATGAGCGGCCTCTCCCCACTCCAATGCCTAAGCCTTCAGCGGATGATGCCTTTTTCGGAATATTTCAGAGGCTCATGCACTCTGACCCCATGAAGGAGTATTTCAGATGTCTTTTTAGGGAAATCTGCCTTCAGCGCCTACTCCTGTGCCGACTGTTCCAGCCGTAGCGCCGGTTGTCCCAGCAGTTGTTCCACCTCTACTGATTGGCCCACTTCCAGCCCTTCCGCCCCTGCCTCCCTCGTCTCCAATAGACAAGTCTTCGGCAGAGCCAGATGTGACGCAGGTCGATCCGGACGTGTCAGATGACACGCGGGGAGGATCAGGATAGTGAGGACCAGCCCCGCTCTGTTAGAGCGTTCCATGACCGGGTTCTGGACATGTCTCTTCTGGATGTACCAGTACCTGAGGCACTCACTCCCCAAGAGGGGGTGCTTTCTGGGGCGTTCACCTTGTCTCCTCAGGAGCATACCGGCTTGTTCCTGCAGAGGGACGTTTTGGCCGATGTCCGCAAGGTCTGGAATAAACCACACTCGGGACTTCACGTTAACAAGAGGATTGACACTCTTTATATGCTTCACACTTCGGAAGAGGGTAGCCTTAGCGTCTTGCCCTCTCCCTTCCTCCATAGTGGTGGCGGCTGCCACGCTACAATCCAGACTGGCTTCCGCGTCTTCTACAGTGGCAGACCACGTTCTGGCCAAGGAGGACAAGTTGCTAGCCTCCTTGGGGAGAAAGATCTTAGCTAATTCGGCCCTGCAGTTGCACCAGGTGAATGCAGAGCTCATTTTAGCGGCGGCAAATGTGGAAAGGTCTATCTGAATTTGAGGAGTTCATTCCTGCGGACAAGCTGGATGATTTTAAGGGTGGCCTGTTGGATGCCAGAGTTCTGGCGAAGGATATGCTCGAGGCTGCGGCTCATCATGTTGACACCTCGGCTCGGGGTCTCATTGTCAGGCTTGGCTTCATGCCACCAAGTTCTCTAAGGAGGTCCAGGATAAGGTCTGGACCTTCCTTTTGAATGCAAAGAACTGTTCCATTCGTCAACGGATGTGGAGTTGACGAAGACTGAAGACAGCACTCAAACAGCCAAGTCCCTGTCCGTGTTGGTGAAGCCGCCGTTATAAGCTCAAAGAACTTCATCTCAGCCTTGGTCCTCCTCTGGTTTTCGGGGGTTTCTGGATTGATGACACGCAGGGTCGATCCTCCATCTGGGAACTCTCGTCAGCAACAGCAGCGAGGCTGATTTTTCTCTCGGTCCTCTGCCTCCTCTTCAGGATCAAGCAGTCTCTCCGCCGAGAAGTCTGCTAAATTATGTTTTTTGGCGCTTGCACAAGACCCCTGTGGGAGGGCGCATTGCATCTCACTGGTAGATGTGGCAGACCATCACCGATGATCGTGGGTCTTGTCCATTGCTAGGGTGGGCTTCTGCTTGCCCCTTCCCCCTTCTCATCAATCCTCCCTTCCAGCAGTCGGGAACGCCCTCCCTCAGAGCCGAAGTCCAGAAGCTACTGGATCTCAAGGCGGTTAACCCGTTCCCCTGGGGGAGCGCTTCTTCTCCCGTCTGTTCAGTGCCCAAACCCAACCAGGCTGGCCTATGCACCATGCTAGACCTTTCCTAGTTCAACCTTTCTCTTTCCCAAGAGAAATTCAAGATGATCACGCCCGGTCAGAAGTCCTCTTTACAGAAGGGCCATTGGCTCAGCATGGTGGACCTTCAGGATGAGTATAAGCATATCCTCATTTGGAGTCCGCATCGGAAATACCTGTGGCTTTCCATGGGGGAGGAGCATTTCCAGTTTCGTGTGCTCTCGTTTGGTCTCCGCTTGGCACGACGTGTCTTTACGAAGATGTCGTTCATTGCAGCTTGTCTTCGGCTACAGGGTATCCATGTGTATCCGTATTTGGACGACTAGCTGCTGCGCAGTCCTTTTACACTGAAAACCTCAACCAACCTTCAATCTCTCCTCCAGTTCCTGTTCCACCTTGGGCTGTCGGTGAACTGGTGGAAATCCTCCATGACGGTCTCTCAGGACTTGATTTTTCTGGGTTTTCGTTGGAACAAGATCAATTGCAGAGTGTACCTGACTGGGGACAGAATGGCGGATCTGTTGGCCATGTGGTTATGCCGTCGGAGAGCTGGTCGGCATGGTGGTTCCAGAGTCTTCTGGGCCTCACAGCTTCTTGTGTGCTGGCTCTTCCTCTTGCTCATCTCAAGATGAGGCGGACGCAGATGGTTTTTCGGAGCTCCTGGCTTCAGGCAGTGGATTCAGATTCCAAAATGATACTGGTTCCACCTTTCATGAGGACGGACCTCTTGTGGTGGTCGTCTCTCAGCAATCTGTCGGTGGGTGCTCCTTTCCAGGACCCTTGCCCACTATTGACTGTCACAACGGATTCCTCCCTTCTGTGTTGGGGTGCGACGTTAAATCATCTCCAGGTTTTCGATCTTTGGTCACCACAGGACAGACAGCTTCATATAAATTATCTGGAGCTCCTGGCGATATTCCTGGCATTGTCAACAAGAAGGTCCGTGTCTACACGGACAATGCGGTGTCCATGTGGGGGTACCAGGTCTCCTCCTCTTGTGGAACTTGCCATTCAGATTTTGGAATGGGCCATTCAGCATGGTATCTGGCTGGTAGCAGTTCATATCCTGGGCCAGCTGAATGTCACTGCAAATGCCCTCAGCCGATGAGCAGTGGTCAGCTACGAGTGGGAACTGTACACAGAGATCCACTTGGATATTTTTCGCTGTTGGGGCACTCCAGAAGTGAACCTCTTTGCGACATCGACAAACAGGAAGCTTCCTCTGTATACCTCCAGGATCGGGCTCAGAGCCTCCTCTCTGGGAGATGCTCTTGAAATTCCATGGCACAACATGAGGGCCTATGCTTTTCCACCCCTTCCTCTGATTCATCGGGCGCTTTGCAAGCTAAGGAACACAGTGAATTGCTCTCTCCTGTTCATAGCCCCTTGGTGGCCGGCCAGGTTTTGGTTTTCGGAGCTTCAGCATCTATCAGTGTTTCCGCCGCTCAAGCTTCCGTTGGTTCCCGATATGCTTCACCAGAGCGATCAGCAGTTGTGGCACCCCTCCCCACAATCGTTCAGCTTCGCAGCCTGGTACCTGAGTTCAGATCCTTAGAGCGTTTTAATTTTTCTGCGGATAACATGCGCATTATTCAGGCGGCCAGGAAACCTTCGACAAGATCTCAGTATAGGAGTAAATGGTTACGGTTCTGCCACTGGTGTTTAGCTAGGCAGATGGACCACAGGGAGGCTACTATCGACATAGTCCTGTCTTTTGTCTCACATCTGGCAGAATCGGGCATTCATGTCTTGTCTTGCAGGACTTATTTGTCGGCTGTTGCCGCTTACCTGTCCGCTGACCAGTGCTCTTTTTCACTGATCAATCCGGTCATTAAAAGACACTTTGCGGGCCTATTTCATCTCGACCCTCCTGTTCGCAACCTGCATCCAATGTGGGATCTGAATGTAGTCCTTAAGGCCTTGTGTCATAAGCCTTTTGGGCCCATGGCTACTGTTGATTTTAAGTACCTTTCGTGGAAAGTGTCCTTTTTGATTGCTGTGACTTCGGCAAGGCGGCCTTGTCGGTAGAGCACCCATTGCTTACTTTTCATAAGGATAAGGTTGTCCTGTGATGAATCCCTCCTTTCATCCGAAGGTAGTCTCTGATTTTCATCTGAATCAGTCAATTTCATTGCCTGTCTTCTTTCCAGACCTGGCCTCAGAGGCCGAAAGGGTTCTGCACTGCCTGGACGTTAGAGGAGCACTTAAGTTCTATCTGGACAGAACATCTGAGCTTAGGAACTCTTTGCAGCTTTTTGTGACCTTCGGAAATTCGCAGGGAAAGCAGGCCTCGAAAGCAACCATCTCCCGGCGGATTGCTGCCTGTATTTCTGAGGCTTATACCAGTCCTGGTCTTCAGGCCCCAAAGGGAATTCATGCTCATCTTGTACGGGGCAAGGTGGCTGTTGTTGCCTTCCAAAAATATGTTCCCTGGGAGACCATCGCGAAAGCGGCTACGTGGGCCTCCCCATCGGCTTTTGTAAACATTACTTTCTGGACCTGAGCTCCAGGGCTGATGCTCGGTACGATCAAGCTGTGCTTAGGAGCCTGTTTCAATAAGGAGTTTCCATCCACCCATATTTCCTGTGTGGAGTGCTTGGGAATCTCCCATAAGTATGGAGGAAAGAGGACAGGAAGTGGGAGTATAATAAAGTTACTCACCGTAGTGACTACCTTACTCCTAGTCCATAGTCCCCTTTCCTCCATACGCCTGTCGTCCCCTCTAATACGTTTCCTCTGTTATTGCTTAAAGGTCTCGGACCTGGCGATAGAAAAGGACTGATGGGCGATGCGCTGGGTGGTGCTAAGGATGGCAGGGTTACGGCCACATGCGGTACCCTCCGTAAAAGAGAAGGACACATTTTTGAAATATTGATGCTTTTTACAAAGTGCTCCCGTCCCGTCCCACGGGACGGAATGTCCCATAATTATGGAAGAAAGGGGACTATGGACTAGGAGTAAACTCTACTACGGTGAGTAACTTTATTAATTTTTCCCTCGACAGTGTTGAACAAGGTTTCATCAAACCAGTGTCTGGGTACTTTCAGCGCCAGGCAGGTGCTAAGTCATGGAGTGGCGGTGTTTGATCCCATGAGCGGTGCTATTCGGCAACTGGTTATGGGTCGAAGAAGTTGCAAGCATTAGGTGATGTCAGGTCAACGGCGCTGGAAGACTCGGCTGTCTTGGGTGAGGTGAGATAGGCGTTTGGCAATGAGCAGCTCGGCTGGCTCAAGGAGGTGTCAGAGTCCCTCGGCGGCATTCAATTTACAGTCTTATGAAGCTAGAGACCAGGCATCAGTGTCTCTGGGGATGCTTGAAGCCTCGGCAGGCTTCGGATGTGGAGACACTGATGCTCTGGTGCCAGCGTTGAGCCATCTTGGAGATGCAAGATGTTTGAGCTTTGAGGACAAGGGTGACTGGCATCAAGGCGGGTTGGAGATGCAGGGGGGTCAAGGGGAGTCACTTCTTTGAGTTTGCCTTTGCTGTGAGTACAACTCCAATGGTTCCAGGAGATGGTTAATGGACAGAGCACCCCTGCACCTTGAATGCACCGGTCTTAACATCTCTGGTAGAGGATGGACTGCACTCACAACAGGGTTCCACAGATGTCTCCTTTGTGTCCAAGAAATAATCTAGAAAGGAGTTGTAGAGCCCCTCTTAAAGTAAATATTTTCAGGGGATTGGACAGAAGCAAGTCTGCTGTAAGTCTTCCAATCCCTGATGCTGGAACAAGGGACCCTTGACTTCTTGCATCATACCCAGAATGCCTTGTTCTGTAGGAAATGGCTGAGACAGGCAGGAGAGAATCCCCACAGAAAACCAAGATAGTGCACCCCTTTCTTGGGTCCACTTTACCATCCCTGGCTAATCTAACTCTTCCCCCTTCTCATGTCTGCAACTCCAAAGGCCTTTTGTGTGCAGCTTGCCTTTGTTATGCAAGTGCCCCGTTGAAGCAGAGTTCCCAGGAAAGCTCTTGGTGGGTGCTTCTCTGGCATAAGGGGAGACGTTACCCTTCATCTCTGGGATCAAATAATGCCAGTATTTCCGGAATGTCCTAGGCACTTCTCCTTGTGCCTGGGATAGAGCCTGTTTCCTCGGACCCTCGAGAGTGGCATTCTCTCTGTCCCTTACACAAGTCCGCCCGGGAGGGTCCCCCTTCAGCCAACAGGCATGGTCGGTCTGGGTGGTCCTCCCGGGTTGAGCACCTCTCCCGAAGGAGGGTCTTCTGCCTCTTCTCCCTCAGGAGTTGAGTTTGGGTTTTCCACTGGACCCAGCCTGTCCGGTGCATTAATCCCAATGGGTGCTGTAGGAACAGCAGGAAGAGAAGGAGCCCCCCCCCCTCACAGAGGTGGCCTTCTTGTTCTTCTGTCTGCTTGCCATAGGCCTCACCTTTGGCTCGGTTAACTGACTCACAGCCAGACCCTGTGACCTAGTGACTACAGCAGCAGTCGGGGGGAGACCATCAGAGATCAACCCCAACTCTACTAGATAATTTCCTAACAGAATGTTAGCAGGGACATTGTCCTGAACCAGGACAGGAAGCTTTGCCGTCTTTTCTCCAATCATGAGTGTAACTAAGGCTACAGGCGATAATTTGGGAGGCCCACCAGGTAACCTGGTGGTTCTCAGAGAAGCATCTACATAGTCCTCTGGCTTGAGCAGGATCCTGTCCACCACTATCCTGCTTGCCCCAGTGTCTCCCAAACCAGTAGCCATTCAAGAAGACACTTGTCAAAATCCTATGGGTGTTCTGTGGGATTGTCGCCAGTACTTCTGCCTACTGGTCCCAGGCCCCAAGGGACACTAGGGAAATCTCTACAGGAGCACCAAATGTGATCCCTGTAGAGGAGGGGAGGACAGTGGCCTCCACCTCCAGACATGGGGTATGGGTAGGTCAGGCTGACAGCCTAGACTCCAATTGCCTTACCTTTACACTTAGGGTCACCCATCGTGTGATCCATAGCCCCACATTACCAACAAGGGCCAGGCGTGCGAGGTATGGTACTGGAACCACTGGGAGCTTGCTTTGTCCCAGGTGGACCACTATTCTTAACCCCACTAGATTTTTGGGTCTTAGGAGAGGAAGGTTTTGGTTTACCCAACTGTGATTGCTTTTGGGACTCCTCAGATTTCTGAGAGGTCCCCTTTTCATTGTCCTTCCCCCTTCCCACTGGAGTCCTTAGGGGACACCCGGTGGGAGACCCACTTGTCAGCCAGCCTGGCCAGCTTAAAGGGATCCAAAATGTTCTGGTCTGCAACATACTAACACAGTTCTGGTGAACAGGCCTCAGAAGAATGCTCAAAACACAAAGGTGGGACAATTCAACAAAAGTTTTCACCTTGTGTCCATCAATCCACCCCATCATGTTCATATGTGCAGCACTCACCCAATCAACCCAAGACACATTCTCTCTTTTCTTATAATCCCTGAACCTTTTAAGGTATTGGGTAGGTGTCCTGCCAAACTTGGCAATCAAAGCAGACTTCATGCACTCCGTTTCAGAATACAGTCATCTAGTCTGAGGCACTCTGCTTAACAAACACGTAGCCCAATCTCTCTTATCCACATCATGAATTGCATAAGCCATTTCAAACGCTTTAATTCATTGGAGGATATCAGAACCCTCCACATACACACCAACCAAATCTTTCACAAACGTGGTGGCTGGGGACCTGACACTCTCAACTGGTATCACTGAAGTCCCCACTCTAGCTTTCTCTAGATGGATTTTCTGACACTGTGTCCCTGTTCTTAAGTTCCAGGTCATTATCTTTGAGTTCAAGATCCCTATTCTAGAGCTCCACTTGCTGTGCCAACTCGTCTTTCTTAAGCTCAGCTTCTATTTCCAACTTGTGATATTCAAAAGCCAATTTCCTTAATAACTCAAGTTCCAAGGCATTCCCTGAAGAAACATTGCTGGAGGTTGGAACAAAGGCAGCAGGAATGGTGGCATTCCCAGAAATAGATTCAGTGGCAACCCCAGGGGCAGGGGCCTCAATGGTTACATCCTCCCCTTCAAGAGCTTCACAATCAATATGGTAGTCCACCAGGACAGCTATCAGCTCAGCCCTAGACTTATCCTCAAAGTCTAATTCCCTGGCTTCACAAACACTCTGGCGAGTCTCTAAGCTCATCCTAGTCTTTGGCAATAGATTTCATTGCTTGTAATGCAGTTATCTAGCACACAGCTAAACCTCAATTTAACAAAGTGCAGATATTTTCAAAGTGGCACGCTTATAGGCTGATTCTTAAAACCATAAGCATCTCACCGTTGCCACCAGTGTAAAGACTGTAGGGGGGTTTCTGTACTCCTGCTCTCTATATGGCAGAGGAGAGGCACAGAGGACCCCAGCCAAGATTCCCTATTCGGTAGCTATGTTCGAGCAATCAAGGCCTAGCTTGTCAGGATATGATGCAGGCTGGTTCTTAAGTACAGTGTAGTCCCCACGCACCCACAAAGGATTGTCCACACACTGTATTAGTGAAAAAATAGTCTTTATATAATTAAGGTTCAAGGTTACATACACAATCACAATCGCTCAGTTAATCTACAATGGCAAATATATACAGTTCTAAGTGGTACCACAATTGTTATCAGATTTCATTTAAGTGCATCAACTGTACTCTGGTCAAATGTCACACAAATCAATTAACAAAGGTAACCAACAATAGACATAGGAGGAACCCAGTTGGTTAGAACAATTGGCAGAATACTGCCCCGTTTCCTAGACACAGTTCTGTGTGGAGATCCCCCACCTTGGCAACCTGTAAAATAAAGATATACTACAGCCCAGTCCATATATTGTTCAATGAGTCTTATTTCCTTCTAAAGTGTTTCTACCACCCTGTAATAGCCAAGTTCCTGGAGGAGGCTTCGATGGACCCTTCTTGACTGACTCCCTTTAAAGCAGGATCCACGGATCGTTGATGGGCCTCGAAGAAAGTAAACTTGGCATTGATGATCCTCGATGGAAAGTGTGATGGTGTTGAGGCAGCAGCTTCGGTCCTGGCAGTGCTCGTCAACGATGAGTCGAAGACTTCCTGAAAGGATGAGGTGTGTGGGGCACCTCGGCGTCGATGGTTCCGGACCGCAAAGAGTTTGTGAAGAACTGTGGCCCAGCAAGGGTGTCGAGTCGTCCGGTGTCTCTACGGTCTTTGGGTGGCGGGAAACCCACCGGCGGATGCTCCTCGGCGTGTCGACAGCCTGGCCTTCTCTGGCGGGATAAGGGGGACGGCGGTGCGGACGAGCATGTCTGGGAATCAAATGTCTTGGGCAAAGGAGCGTTGCGGCTCCAGTTGTCGAAGGCACAGCGTCGAGAAGTCCCTGCTTCTGGGCAACTAACTTCGACGGGCATCCAGCGGTTATATCAAACCTGCAAACCCTGGTGGATGACGGCAGACGGATTGTGCGGCCATACTCTTCGTTCTCCTCTGCGGTCCCCGTCTCCAGTCGGCAGCCTGTCGAGGGTCTGAGTTCCAGGGAGCGTCGGTGAAGGTTAGCAGTGCACGATGGTCTCTCGTAGCTCGGGAAGAGGGCGCCTAACCAGGTCTTCTCTGGATCAGTTCTTGAAGACACAGCAGCTTTAAGATCGACCAAGTAGAGCAGCAGCAATACTTCGCTTCCAGCAGAGCTTCAAGGTTAAGCTTCAGTTTCAATGTCAGTTTCAACTCCAGCTTCTGAACGAATTCTAGCAGTGAGAGCCCCCCAGATATACTAGTTGATCTCCCATTCATTCTGCTCACTCACACTTGGGCAACCAATCACTCGGGGCATTCAGGCAGTCAGCCAATCGGGCATACAGTGCATTCAGGCCATTCTTCACCATCCAGACACTCACAACACAGAATGTGGATTCGGACAAGTACCACGCCATTCAACACTACACACTGCATTCATGCCAGTTTCGGGCTGGGCTGTCTCAGTCATTGTGTCAAACACCAGATACTAGACATCCACAACACAGAATGCGTATTCGTCACACACTCAGTCCACCCAGTTCCCACCCACGGGCGTACCCACAACATACGGTCGCTGGGAAGGCTCCAGCCAGTCTGGTCGGCACTTCCCCACACTACCATATATGAAACTTCCACCCAACAGCCAGTCAGGGGGAAGGGACAGAGTCAGGGCTTCTAAGGACTTCAGGAAAACCAAGGTACCAGGCGATGGAAGGCAAGAGGCCACGGGGGCCATCTTGTTTCCATCAGGAATCTACTGATTCCATTGACAGTGCCTGGGCATCCCAAAATGGAGGATACTGAGAGCACCTGTCAAATTCAGCATGGAGCTGCCACCAGCCCGTACCCTGCTCTGTGGGCCCCACACAGGTGCCCAAAAACATACACTAGGGGCATAGGGTTGTAACCCCACCCATGGGTGCCATAAGGGTATCCCATGGGTCTGTACACCAAACTAAAAGAGAGCTGCACCAACAGGAGTTCCACATGAACTCGTACGCAGAAAACGCGACAGATAAACACGATAAAAAGCAGTAAAGGACAAGGATACAGAGGCCGTCCCTCCAATACATTTCCAGCATCACAGCCTTCACTTCCACAATCTTAGGTGTGAAGTTAGCATGACGACAAACTCCTTTTTCGAATGCTTTGTGTCCTCCCACGTATTCCTCATCCTTGATATACATTTCGCCAGATTCGCCAGCTTCGCTGCTTCGAATAATGTTTCTTGGCAGAGGGCGCTGTGCACAATGTTATGGCGTTGATGTCCCTCGAGGGCCGCCGTAGCGTGTCGACGTTATCAGTAGTATAAGTAGCTCGTGCCACACCCGTTGGCTTCAGTTCCGTTTTTCTGATAGCTTTGCTTCGAGATAATGGTGCACTTTGTTTTTTCTTCAGAAAAATGTCTTCTTCTTTGACCCCAAAGTCGGGTTTCAAGAAATGTCACGACTGTGGGGTGAAAATGTCGATAGCTGGTTTTTGAATTCCAGTCACCGAACCGAGGAACGCGGGTCCTGTCAGTCTATGACTGAGAAAGCTCTCTGTGAAAGCAAAGGTAAATTAGCAGTAGGGAGGGAAGCTTTGAAGGTTTCTTCAAAGAAATATAAGAAGTCCGGGGAGTCCAAGCACTCTTCTCGACATAGACATTCGAAGAGCTCCCGATCGAGGAGTCTATCCATACAATCCTCATCGTCTTCTTCCAAGTAGGCTAAAAAGAGAGGCCACAGGTCTCCCTCTTTGTCACCGGGTACCTCTCCTGAGGTTATGCGATGTCAGACTAGATCGGATTCTCCCAGTAAATGGAATGCCTTTAGGCAATAGATGACAGAGATCTTTATGAATGCGGTCTCGACCCCCTCAAAATAGTCTTGCAAGAGCCATACCGGGGTCTGGCTGGGAAGCCCCAGAGCCTGGTCCTGCTGTCAACAGGAGTTTCCCTAGGAAATATAGACCATCATCCAGTGACCCGGACTATCTCAGCAAACACCCTATGCCTGGGAGTCTGGTAGTCCAGGCTGCTACTTCCACCAGGCAGTCTGCCTACCCCTCTATCCCCCAAGATAGAGATGATAAAAAGTGGAAGCATGGGCCCTAAAGTCCACAAATGTCACCTTTACACTTGCCAGGTTTACTCATACCCTGTGGGACTGTGTTTGTATGGCGGCTGAACATATTCCAGAAGGCGAAGTAAGGGATGGCTTTCTGAATTTAGTTCAGGCTGGCAAGGAGGTGATGGGAGAGTGTCTCCAATCAGGACTGGATACTGCTGACAGCATTAGCAGATCCATGGCTGCAAACACTTTGCTTTGCAGATTTGCGTGGTTGAGAAAGTTGCGTTTTGCACCAGACGTGCAGGCCAGACTGCTCAACATGCCCTCCCACGGCTCGAGGTTGTTCGGCAGCAAGGCCGGTGAGTCTAGAGAAGCTGCAGCCTGCTCCCAGGGGTACCACTTTCCCTAAATCTGTTTGTCTGTGTGGGAGCGTTGTTCCAAGTCTGTTTCCTGAGGTTAATTGAACAGATTGCTTCTTTTGCTGATAATATATTTCCCCCAATTACATAGCGTGCTGTTTACTGTGAGCTTGGGGTTTTCCAGGTATCTTCTTGTTGCTTGCCGCTTATGTTCCAAGTGTCCTCTTTATGTGGGCTGTCGCGCTTCTCTCACTGATAATGTGTTTTCCCCAATTACATGTAGTGTGTCTCTTACTCGGGTCTTGGGGTTTCATAATATATTAATGTTGTCTGGCCCATATGCTCCGAGTGGTTCCTTTACGGGTGATGCAGGCTCTGGTTATTGTGTTGAGCCTGCTTCCCTCTTGTACTTGTCACCCGTTAAGCTAAGCTCTTCGTTCCCCCCAGAGTATGCCACGGGTACTCACTGGTTCTATGCTGCTCCATCAGCTTGTGTTCATTGCCTCTCTCTTAAGGGCTCTGTGTCACGCCCAAACTGCATGCCTCTTTCCTCACTTGCGGCCGTCCGCCTCTGAATAGTGCTTTGCTAATCACGGTGCCGTCCTTCTGTGGGTTCTTTTCACCTTTATATCATTGCAGCTGTTGTAGCTGATGGGCTTCGGTTGCGTGTGGATTTAACAATACGCGCTCTTCCCTTGCTGCGCCTCTGAGGGTACGTTTGCTTGCTGTCTTTGATGATATAGCACTGCTTGTGTCTGCAGGTTTCTCTCTGCTCCCCGCTTCCCTGTTGATCGTACTATAGCAGGTTTACGGAAGCAGTGGGGCTCTCAGCAGTCCCTTCCTTGCTACCGAACTCTGTCATGCAGTGTGTAGTTTCGGAGGTTCCATGTCGTTCCGCCCAGTATCTTTCTTTTCGGTAGCGCAGCGTCCCGCATCTATTTAAAATGTTTCCTTTTGCAGGATAATGTTCCCCTTACTTTCGCATTTCCATGGTTTGGCTGATAATACCCATTAGAAACCTTTTGAAGGGCTAAAGGGGCCTTGTAAAGGGCGGGTGCCGAAGCTCACCGAGAGAGCATGTTCCTCGGTCTTCGACTAGCCACCCACCCCAAAAAAGATCCCTTTTTGTACAGTAACTCGTTCGAAGTCACTTTTGGGGGTGGGGGAGAGTTCACTTTTCTTGTGGGATTTGTCTTCTTGCCTCTTCTTGTCAGATGTGGTCTAAAAAAGAACCCCCTCTCTACTGACGTTTCTCTGTGAAACCACAGGTTAGTCACCACTCTTCACAGGTCGTGAAGCACCTTTCATACTTAGTGTTATTTACACACTATCATTATCTTTACTTATAGCTGAGAAAAACAGATATCCCTTACCTGATAAAGGGCGCTTTAGCCAGAAACGTGTCATACCACATATAAGAAGGAGAAAAACAGATATCCCTTACCTGATAAAGGGCGCTTTAGCCAGAAACGTGTCATACCACATATAAGAAGACACTTTCTGACACACCAACTTGTCCTAATGAAACAATCTTCCTAACAGATATCTATTAGGGAATTAATCTTGACTGTATTTTATATTCACCATGTTCATGCACATTCACCAAGAAAGCCTATGAAATGATGATGCATATGTTTTGCAAATTTGGTTAACTGTCATGTTTCTTAATGAAATTGGTTGGTAATCTATACATGTTTGAATTGTATTTCATATTATTGTGTTTTTCAAGTATCTACCCACGATTAAAACATCGCACTTTGCTAAACGCTTAAGATTCTGATTGAATGTTATCAGGCAACAATTGCCATGAAGTGTGCCCAGGTCTTGTTCCTCAAATCTGTAGGGACCTCTTTTTTCGTATGCTGGGCTGCACACCATAATCCTAGTCCCCCAGAGAGCAGTGTTAAAGGAATCGCAGCTCTTAGCTTCTGAGGTGTCAGATTGGCAGTATACATAAAGAATTGGTCCATTTTAGACACCAACTGTGTGCAAATGGCTGTGTCCTTCAGGAGTTCTGCTGGAAATGTCCAGTTTTCCTCTTGCTAAAACCTCTAATAGGTTTGAAGACAGCAGGAGCTGGCTATGATCTGAGAATAGTTTTCAGCTCAACCTGAGAGTTAGTAACCCAACCTAAGAGGGGAATGCTAATGAAGATGTGGTCCAACATCTATTGAAGTGAGATGTTCAATAGACTAGAAAGTAAAATCAACTTCCTCTATCTGAGGGGCTTCCCTGCCTCAACAAAATGAATGAACGTCTGTTTCAGGATGTTAAAACGAAGAGCATCCAGCATTTAAAAACCCTAAACTGACCCTTACACGTTAAACCTAAAACAATGTGTACAAGGGGGTTTCTGTATGCTATGCACTTGTAGCTTTCTCTGACTTCTCAACATAAAGTGCTAAGGTGCCGAAAACAAAAAGGAATGAAAGTTCCCCGAGATGAAGGGCTCATCCCTGCCCACGTTTCTTCTGGTCTTTCACTCTCTGTCCGGTACATCTGAAAAAAAGGGCAAATAATGTTTCGCTGTTTCAAAGGGCTCTTCCCTAGTGTGTGTCTTTATACAATATTTCACTTCACAGTTTAAAGGGGGACAACTTCTCCCTTGCGTTTCTCCACTTATGTTTCCATGTTTCCACCGTTTTAGGTAAAATAACTCTTTCCCTTTGTTTGTTCTGTTTTTTTCACCATCCAATATATTCCAGTGGGAATAAGCCTTCCCTTGAGTCTCTTTTTAACACCAGTTCTCTTGAAGCTTCAGTCTATCTCAGTTAACCTTAAAGGGGTATGGTTCTTCCCTTTTCTTTTGACTGTTCCTCTCACTCTTACATCCCATCTCCTTTCTTCCATACATAATATTTGGGCCTTCCTCAGCCCGAGGTAGAGCAGCGCAAGGAGGGGGTCTTCGCAGAAGTCCTCACCATAAGACCCCCTACCAAAACGGGCATCCCGATGCAGAAAGACTTGGTTGCCCTGGCCAAGAAGGGGTGGCTCAAGCCACACTCGGCCCAACCCGTCAATTGGCGCCTAGAAGCCAAGTATAGGCAGATGGAGGGGGGGGATACACTCTTGCTTTCCGCGCATCCTCAACCGCACTCGTCCGTGATCGCTGCAGCGTCACTCTATTCTAAGCCTCGGTCATCCTCGGCCCCGACGCTGCTAGGCAAGGGGAAGACCTTGGAGGCATACAGAAAAAAGCTGTACTCCAACGCCTCCTTGCACCTGCGTCAAGCCAATGCGGATGACATGCTGACAGCCGTTAACCAAAGGCTCTGGCAGGAAATTGCGGACTTCCGCCCCCAACTTCCGGCACAGAGCCAAGCACGTTTCAAGGCTGGCCTACGAGAAGCCAAGCTGGTAGCACAGGACATGATAGAGTCCACCGTGGCCCACATCGATAGCTCTGGCCGGGCCATGGACATGAGAAGGGAGGCCTGGCTCCAGGCTACTAAGATAATCCAGGAACGCATATTGGACCTTCCCTTCAAGGGTAGTGACATCTTGCTCTCCACCATGGGTGAGGAATTAGCTAAAAAGAAAAGCTTGCAAACCGCAAGGTCTTTATCTATTCTTACGAAGGCCCCCGCCCAAGGCCTACACCCAGTCGCAGCAATGCTCTGACAAGGAGCGGGCGTTTGGCAGGTTCTGGGGCTTTCAAGAACGGAGGTCCAGGCAACCTGACCGTTCTCAGAGTCAGCACCGGAGGAAGTGACAAAAGGGGGGACAAGGGGTCTTTCCAATCCCCCTCCTCCGCAACAGCCTCGCCCTTTTGGGTCCACGTGTCACCGATGGGGGGGCAGGCTTGACTTTCACGTGCAATTTTGGCACCAGAATATTTTGGACCCCTGGTTCCTCTCCGTAGTCTCCACAGGGTACCGCTTACTGATACCTTCCTCTCCTCCCCTCCTCTCCCACAGATTGAGACAACAACTCTGCTGGCGTAGATCCGGTCGCTCGTCGAGAGCCAGGCAGTGGAAGCAGTCCCAGCCTCCCAGCGAGGATTGGGCTTCTATTCCAGGATTTTCGCCATACAGAAGAACCAGGCTGGCCTGAGAGTTGTGTTGGACCTTTCCACCCTCCTAAGGGCCACCATGTCTACCCATGCGGACAACTTGCTCTTTCGGGCCACCTCTTCGGAAGCGGTGCACCATACCGCCTCCGCACTGATGAACACCATAGCCTGGGGTTCACTATCCATCTCAAGTCTCCGCTGCAGCCCATGCAGGGCCTGACCTTCTTGAGCCTCATCTAGGACACAAGCTCTGTGAGAGTCTTTCCCTCAGAGAACAAGATTACGGCCATCAAGAGTGCAACAGCTCACTTCCTCTCCAGGCCAATGACCTCGGCCTCGGAGTGCCAGTACCTATTGGGTCTGATGGCAGCGGTCCTGTTGGTCGTACCCCACACGAGGCTCAGGATGAGCGAATTACAGCTGCACTTTGCAGCCTCATGGGATCAGGAGAAGGGCTCCCAATCGGAGGCAGTCAAGTTTCCTCCCTTCTCCACTTGGACCTCCAGCGGTGGTCTGCCGACAGCAACCTGCGGCAGGGCAAGCATTTCCGACAGCCAGCCCCTCAGGTCACAGTCACTAAAGACTCTTCCTACCACAGCGTCCATGGAGTCTGGACTTGACAGGAGTCCCACACCAATTGCCTAGTAATTGAAGGCCATATGCCTGTCTCTCAAGGCCTTTCTCCCTCTTATCGAGGGCAAGACAGTTCTTATCCAGACAGACAACCCCACCAGGCAACCTAGCAGTCAGCAGGTGGGTATGGGGGCTGGAGAACAACATCTACCTTAGGGCTGCCCACCTCCCGGGGGAATCCAACCTGGCAGCGGACAGACTCGGCAGACTGCGGGCAGACAATTACAAGCTCTGCTGGCGGTGAAGCCCGCAGAGGTGTCAAGGGCGCTAATCCACTGTTGCGCTGTTCTTGGCAATGGATCCTGCTCTCCTATTCGCTAACTGCTGGAAGTGTGCTACAGGGAACAGTTCATCCAGATACGAACTTGCAATGCCATATCCACACTGCTGCGTGTTGATAGGAAATATTTTGCGATCATTTTAAGGATACAGACTCCGCCCACCAACACCAGCTGACTTCAAAAGTGAAACCAGAGCGTCCTTGTGGCGTGAAGCCCGCGGAGGTGTCAAGGGCGTGAATCCACTGTTGGGCTGTTGGACATGTGGCAGTGTGAGCCCGGCCCCCTACAACACTTAGAAGTCCGGAGTCTGGCATCGTACTTTCTACGCACAGTGAGTGACTGTTATTAGTGCTTGAAGGACTGGAAAGACTGCAGACAAGTGTCTTTGATTTCCAGTCCCCATATTACACACCTTCCACTACAAGCACGGAAAATCGTGAGGCACGAAATCCTCACCAACCTTACTATATAGCAGCAAAGAACCGGCGTAGAATTCTTGCGAGCGGCTACACGCGCAATTATCGGGGTGACTGGCCCCCCATAACTAATCCGTTTAGCATACGTAACTGTAAAGTGAAAACAGCCTGTTCACCCTCTCGCAAGACTCCTATTAAATTGCAGGCCAGCCTTGCCAATGGCCGCACCAACAGGAGCCATCACACGACTGTGGCAAACTGGGATCGCCCCCAGATCTAGGGCCCTCTACATCTACGATCATGTCGAAACTGCCAGACCAGACAAACCAAAATGACGATCAAACATCAATGGCGGCGTCCACATTGGGAAACCAAGAGAAAGTAGTTCCTATGGAGATAAGCACCCGCCTCACCACCACTAATGGACCGCCGCATTATGAGGATCCCATCAGGGGGGCAGGCAGGAGCATGATTGCGGACACACTTCTGGTAGATGTTGGCGCAAATGTGAAACTCGTCGCCGAAGACTTAACGCAGGTGACGCTCTCTGACGCCTGCTCTACTCCAACCGACCAGAAGCACCTCAAGATGGAACAATATGAATATAGACCAACCACAACTAATGACTCTATACAACTACTCTCATGGAACGAAGAGTTGTTGATGAATGACAAAAACACTAACAAAGAAAAACTATCAATTACTTCAGCTCTCATGATCAAGAGACTAGACAAAGATCCAAATCTAGTTTGCTCAATAGATGATTCTACAAGAACAATGACCCAAAAAGAAAAAGCTTTCCTAGCAAAAAGAACATGGGGGGGGGGAAGAAGTATGGCAAGAAACGTAGAGACGACACCTTTAATCTCACATTACCCTATTAACAGCAGAGCCGCTCGACTTTCATTGGACATCACCGAGATTGAAACATTGTTGACCAAGAAAAAAGAAACTACGTTTTTTCAGCATGGGGTCTGGCATGGATTCACATGCTCATGAATATTCCCCGTCGTCAGGCTGGGAATCCTCGGTAAAGAAAAAAACCAGTATCAGTTTCGTTTCTGATCTGTCTTTCGTAGTAATAACCAATCACTGGTCTCTGCGTCATACTGACCACAGCCAATGACTGCCCTCTACCTAAGCACCGCCTCTGGCAGCCATCTTCAGATTTTTACCGCACGTTCATGTGTTGGGATCCTCGTGCTATTGCTCTCGAGCGTTAGTGCTATTTTTTCACGTTTTTTCTCAAAAACTTCGTTTTTTTCGGTCAAAAGAGCCTCAAGCTCCACCGACTCTCCACCCGATCAACGGGGACCCGTGTCGGATTCGTCTGCGCCCCTCAAGGGTGAAGATTTCGTCGAGCTACGCTTTTGGAGGACTCCAGAAGTTTCTCAGGCCCGGACATGGCCCAGGAGAAGGGAAGCTCGACGCCCGGAAAGCTGTTCAGGATCTGCCCTGGATGCCAGCTGCAGAACGTCTTTAAGGAGGACGAACACTCCTTTTGTCTCTACTACTTCCATATTCCCATCCTAAAGGGGCACCGAAAATTCCTCAGGTTTGTGGTCCAAGGGCGTCACTACCAGTTCAAAGCCCTCCCCTTCGGACTACGGTCGGCACCCAGGGTATTCACCAAGTGCCTTGCACCGGTGGCGGCGCAGCTGCGCCGCGAGGGGATCCACGTCTACCCCTACCTGGACGACTGGCTCATCCGAGCCAAGACGAGGGAGCTCGCCGTGGAGCACACGGCAAGGACCGTCCAACTTCTCACGGACCTGGGATTCTCCGTGAACTACGCCAAGTCCCACCTGGTACCCGCGCAAAACGCACTGTTTCTGGGAGCGAAGCTCGACAGTGTCCCTTCTGGCCTCCCCGTCGGAGGAAAGGACCAGGACCATCCTGGGCAAGGTACAGCGGATGTTGGTTTCCGACGCGGCCAAGGTGAGGTCCATCAAGTCCCTCCTCGGAATGATGTCTTCTTGCATCTACCTCATTCCCATGTGCAGGCTCCGGATGCGCCCGTTGCAGGAGTTCCTGGATGCGCGCTGGATCCAAACGACGGGCGGCTTCGAGGAGAGGATCACACTCGACGAGAGTTTCCGGCGAGCAGTCCGGTGGTGGGGCAACCGCGCGCATCTGACGGCGGGCATGGACTTCCAGACCCCAGACCACCAGGAGACAGTGACCACAGATGCCTCCTTGGAAGGGTGGGGAGCGCACACCGAAAATCTGCACGCGAGAGGCCTTTGGCTCCCGACGGAGAAGTTCCTCCATATCAACGTCCTGGAGCTCCGTGCAGTGTTCTGGGGCCTCAGGTCCTTCCTTCCGTCCCTCAAGGGCAAGGTGGTGAGGATCTTCACCGACAACACCACCACCATGTTTTACATCAGGAAACAGGGCGGAACCAGGTCTCCAGCGCTGTCCAAGGAGGCGCAGGACCTATGGCATTGGGCCGTCGCCCAAAGGATGTTTCTGGTGCCGTTTCATCTGGCAGGGATAAAAAACACCATCGCCGACTCACTCAGCAGGGAGCTGCGCTCGTGCCACGAGTGGGAACTACGGCAGGATCTAGTGGATCGCCTCTTCCGACGGTGGGGCACACCCCAGATCGACCTGTTCGCGACGGCGACGAACTCCAAGTGCCGGAGGTTCGCCAGCAGGTTTCCCCAGGCGAGGAGCATGGGCGATGCCTTGTCGTTCCCCTGGGAGGGCCTGTTCCTCTACGCGTTCCCTCCTTTGCCACTGCTAATACGGCTCGTCAACCAGCTCAAGAGGTCACGGTACAGGATGATCCTCGTCGCACCTGCGTGGCCGAGGCAGATCTGGTTGCCGGACCTTCTGGACTTGTCAGCGTCCACGCCAATCAAGCTGCCGGTGGACGCGGATCTACTCTCCAGGGAAGGAGGCGCCATCCTCCACCACGACCCGAAATCGCTGAACTTGCAGGCCTGGCTCTTGCAGCGCTAGAGTTTGGAGGATACGACATACCGGCCGACTGCAGAGAGGTTCTTGCAAAGGCCAGGGCGTCCTCGACTCTTAAATGCTACGGACACAAATGGAAGAGGTTCTCTGTCTGGTGCCACGCACAGAAGATTAACCCTCTACGGATTACGGCTCCCCAGGTACTGCCGTACCTGCTGACGCTGGCCAAAGCTGGACTGGCACACGCGTCCATCAAGATTCATCTTGCTGCGATCTCCCGATACACCAGAACCACAGGCCGGACGTCCTTGTGGTCTCATCGTCTGGTGAAAGAGTTCATATAGGGACTGTTCAGATCGTTCCCCCCGGTGAAGGCGCCGGCCCCGGCGTGGGAGCTCAACGTGGTGCTGACCAAGCTCATGGGACCTCCGTTCGAGCCTCTGCACTCGGCCCCGTTGAAGTTTGTCGTGGAAAACAGCGTTTCTTGTGGCCATCACCTCCGCACGACGGGTGGGAGAGATCCAGGCCCTTTCCTGCAAGGCCCCGTACTTGACTTTTCACGACACGAGGGTAGTGCTCATGACGCACCCCTCCTTCATGCCCAAGGTACCGTCGGACTTCCATCTCAACGAACCCTTGGTGTTGCCTGTGTTCTTCCCGTCGCCTTCGTCGCCGGCTGAGAGGACTTTGCACTCGCTGGATGTGGCTAGAGCGCTTAAGTTCTATGTGGACCGCACGAAGTGTTTTCGGAAGACGTCACAACTCTTTGTGAACTTTGGACCTGTCAATCAGGGGAAGGCTCTCTCGAAGGCTTCCATTTCCAGATGGCTCTCCGGCTGTATCATGTACTGCCATCGGTTGGCAAACCGACCGCTGCCTGGCCGTCCGAGAGCCCATTCCACCAGAGCGATCGCAGCTACCACGGCGTTCCTTTCTGGTGTGCCCCTGCCGGACATATGCAGGGCTGCTACGTGGAGGTCGACGCACACCTTCACGAAATTCTACTGCGTCGATCAGGATTCCAGGGAGGAGTCCAGGGTCGGCCAAGCAGTGCTGCGCAACCTGTTCGCCTGAGGTGAGCCTGGTGAGGAGGTAAGATTGCTTGATGTTGAGTTTGATGTAATGCTTAATGTTGAGCCTTTGCCACCTCCCGTGGTTGTGCATGTGTGTACTGCTATGTATTCTTTATTCATGAGCATGTGAATCCATGCCAGACCCCATGCTGGAGAAGGAACAAGTTACTTACCTGTAACTGTTGTCCTCCAGCATGGGTCTGGCATGGATTCACATGCGAACCCTCCCGCCTACCCCTCTGCGGCTCTTCACTTGGTCATACTGCCACTTCACGTGCTTCCAAATCTGAAGATGGCTGCCAGAGGCGGTGCTTAGGTAGAGGGCAGTCATTGGCTGTGGTCAGTATGACGCAGAGACCAGTGATTGGTTATTACTACCAAAGACAGATCAGAAACAAAACTGATACTGGTTTTTTTCTTTACCGAGGATTCCCAGCCTGACGACGGGGAATATTCATGAGCATGTGAATCCATGCCAGACCCATGCTGGAGAACAACAGTTACAGGTAAGTAACTTGTTCCTTTCCACACAATACCCAAAGCCAAACATGACGCGGGCCAGACAACATCCACACCGTCAATGACAATAGCCAATCCTGTAAACACTGAAAATTGGCCAAGAAACGGAAAGCCCAATTACAATAAATGCGACTCAAAACATGACGCAAGGAAATTACAGGAGGAAAAGACATATCTAGAATGTCAATGCAGCCCTATGCGTGCACAACAAGAGGCGATTCCCCACTACAATGGTAGATCTCCAGAACCTATTGCTGGCGGTATCGTCAGAGTCGATGATCCCATTCACAAAATTACAGGAAGCACATGTGGAAGCCATAAAAGATCAAGCAACACTCCTGGCCCTCATACATACGAAATGAATACACCTCAAAGCCTTTAAAAACACTATACATAACCGACTCAATCTGGAGGCAGAGACAAGGTCACAGTGGCAATCAAGGCTGTTCGAGATGACCAGAAGTGACCAGGAAGACACAATGAAACTAACATTTGCAATCTTAGCACTGCTATCGGCTACACATCAATCATCACAGGAGTGTACCGGCAGAAATGACCCAGGAAGAATTACAAACTAAAGCAATAATATGCCGGCAAAATCTGCAGACAGTCAAGGCCAGTGTGAAATGAAGCTACCAGTGCCAAACATGATGAACCTTGACTCTATGAGGGACGATAACGGACAGAAGATCCACACTGATATTATAGCCGCCTCTACCGCCAGAGAAGCGGTACACAACAATAATAAAGATTGAATAAAGATAGCGCCTCATCAAACTTTAGCAGGTTATAAGAGCATGACACCAGTTGCCAAATCT
The DNA here is from genome assembly GCF_040938575.1 of Ambystoma mexicanum. Taxonomy (NCBI): domain Eukaryota; kingdom Metazoa; phylum Chordata; class Amphibia; order Caudata; family Ambystomatidae; genus Ambystoma; species Ambystoma mexicanum. The sequence continues at coordinate 513,475,603 of NC_090933.1, forward strand.
TGCGCCCCTGAAACCTTTGCAATTTTTTCACATAACAAAATGAATAAAACTTTACCTACTAGTACAACGAAAGCTGAAAGAAAAAATAGCGGGTCAAGAGCATTCCTTAGGAACCTGACAACGCCAGCACGAGCCAAAGACACAGATCAACCGTTGGACGCTGTCACAAGCTGGAATAGATACTTATCACTTCGGTGCCCACTCCGTGAGAGGGGCCATGACTCCAAAGCCTTTCAGGTCGGAGTCCGTTTGGAGGACATCATAAGGATGGCTGATTGGGCAGGTGAGTCAATCTTCAAGCAATTCTACATGAACCTGGTAGAGCAACCTGCATCGATTGTGGTAAGTAAGCTTTAAACAAGCATAATGTGAGCCTCCGATCTTGACATAGAATAAAGATTTTCTATAATAACTTACAAAAAAGTCTTAATTCTATTAAAGACACGGAGGTGAGCATTATCCCACCCAGCGAGAGAAATAGCGGCGCTAGACATGCTTGAGAGCAGTCATTATTCGCATTGCTTCGGGGGTAATTGCCATTCAGCATGCCATGTTTATTTACTTATAACACACTGATTTCTCTCCCACCCTCGCAAGGGGAACTAGGGTTGTCATAGGCAAAAAGTATCCCTGGTTATTTTCTTCCTTTCTCCTTGACAGCGTCTACAGACAAGTCCGCCTGACCTCCGGATCGGCTCGTTTTTCCCGTTCTCAGACGGTCTCAAGTTAGTTTCATTCTGATGGTTTCTGGACAGCCAAGTTTGCAGCCTCGAAAGAGGAAGTTGCGCCATATTCAGAGCTATTTGGAAGGGCAGCTGGATGCCTATCGGTGAACTAGTGTCACATGTTGGTGACCTGTCATGAACTCTAGTTAAGCCTCTTGGGATATCGAGTTTTGTTTCTCCAGACACATTTGTGGACTAAAGCTTTTGTTTTTGTTGATGTTTTATTGATATTTTAATCAACCTTTGTTATGCATACTCTTTGCTCGCAGTCAGGTGCATAAAATACTTGCTGCTGAGCTTCTTTCATATGCTTAATAAAAGAAAGAGAAGCATAATGTGAGCCTCCGTGTCTTTAATAGAATTAAGACTTTCTTGTAAGTTATTATGGAAAATCTTTATTCCCCACGTCATACGCTGATGACATAGTGATACTGGACAGAATTCCCATTGGTCTTCAAAGAAGCCTCAACAAAATACAAGAATACATGACTAATAGTGTACAAATCAACATAAGCAAAACAAAAACTATGAATTTGTCCAAGATCTCTGTCAAAAACAAAATTGAGGGCATTTTTCATCAACGGGGAAATATTGATGCACTTAAGAGATTAAATATCTCAGAGTTTGGATTGGTCAATCTGAAACTGAGACACAGTGGACAAATCGTCCAAAATCAAAAGCGCGATCATTGGCACGCCAAGGGCTATGCATTCATCGGAAATTTGACAAATGTTCAACGCAAGCTGCCATTACCTTTTACAGACAAAAGGTCACTCCCATCCTCACTTATGGCAGTGAAACCATGATAAATCTTGACCAAGCGAATTGGCAGACTCTTGAAGGCAGATTTTAGTGAAAGATTTGGAACCTTCCTTCGGCGTATCCAATGCCTCGAATCAGACATGAAATAGCAATACAATCGCTCAATTCCATGACCACTTGGAAACACCTAGACTTATACAGGAAAACGTGCAATGACAATCACATACCGGCAATAGATTGCGAAAGAAAAACACCCAGATAGCGGACACAGCCCTCAACACATGGAAACAAGCGGCCCTGACGAAACTAATGCACTATATCACCTTGGACATGTTGATCAAGAGACCACAAAATGCTAAGAAACATATTCAATTACAAGACTGGATAGATCCAAACAAGGCAAAGGAAAAATATCAACTGAGTATCAACTGTGACCTGGAAATAAGGGCAATTAACCGTCTGCCACAATATCTGATAAGGTTTCCAGATCAACATATTAGAAACCAATTCCTGAGATTGAGACTCGACCTTTTACCAACACGGGAAGTCCTAGCGAAAACAAGACAAATACCACAATCTCTACAATACTGTTGATTCTGTGCACAGAAAGAAATCACGGAATCACTATACCACATCATGGAGTGCCCAAATGTAACAGAAAAACAAACTCTCTTCAGAGACATGATGACCAATCAAAAAATGGCCCTTGATCCGACTGAAAGATACACATGATATAAGAAAAAAACATCAATACTGTGATCACAATTATTCAGTTCATAGAACATATCATGGCGGGACACACTTAATATGTCAACGATAAAGCCATGATGACAAAACTGTGTAGAGTTGAAAGCACCAACAAAATAACTATCTTAATAACAGAAATATTATATTTTATGAAAACAGATGAAAAGTTTTGTAAAAAAAACGAGATCATTAAATTAAAAAAAAAAATTACACAAAATTACGAGCTCCTGGCCCAGCAAGGGGGCAGAGTACTCCACTCAAACTAGCCCCCGCAGTGTGGTTCCTGGGAAGGTCATGCTGAACCACTTGACCCTATCTCAGGCTAATCTAGAGGTCATACAGGGCGCTAGAAGCAAGGCTACTAGGTGCCAATATAAGAGCAAATGGTCTAGATTCTGCCATTGGGCTGACTCTAGGGATATCGACCCTATTAAGTGAACCTTGCACGGCGTGCCCTCCTTTTCAGCACACCTCGCCCAACCCAGCGCACAGGTGGATGCATGCGGCACCTTTCTGGCAGCCATAGGGGCTTACAAGAATTCAAAGGAGGGCCTCTTCTCCTCCAACCCAGTGGTCAAGCGACATCTGGCAGGCTTCCACAGGCGTCTCTCCCCTATAAAGAAACTACACCCTGTGTGGTACCTTAATGTCGTGCTGGTTGCCTTGGTGCACAAACCTTTTGAGCCAATGGTGTCTGCGAAGCTAGTCACTGTAAATACAGGCCTGCTCGTGGGCCTCACCTCAGCTGGCAGAGTCAGCGAGATCCAGGCTCTGGGGGCTTCAGAGCCCTACACTATCTTTCACAAGGACAAAGTCGTCCGGCGAACGCACCCTGCGTTTCTACCCAAGATGACCTCCACCTTCCATCTCAACGGGAAAATAGTCTTACCCACTTTCTTTGCCGACCCCAAGGACGAGCCTCAGAGGGTCTTGCACAGCCTGGAGGTCAGACATGCGCTGAAATACTACCTGGACAAGACCAAGGCTGTCCGCAAGTCGGACGCCTTGTTTGTCGCTCTCGGCGGGCCAAGGCCCGGTTGCCAGGCCTCCAAGGCCTACGTGGCAAGGTGGATGGTCGCAGCCATCAAGGAGGCCTATTGGAGACAGCACAAACCTGTGCCAGCCAACTTACATGCCCATGCGGCCAGAGTCAAGGCCATGGTGTTCCAATGGTATGTGCCGTGGCAGGTCATCAGCAGGGCGGCTACCTTGGCCACCCTTTCGGCTTTCTGTAATTACTACTGTTTGGATGCCGCCTCTAGGCTAGACGTGGCGTTCGGACAGGCGGTTCTACCAAACCTGTTTTCTTAAGGAGGGTCTCCGCTCCACCCTGGGGCTACATTCAGTTGTAATCGCCCATACAGTATGGAGGAAAGTGGACAGGACATAAGAGTGTAAGTAATGGTTACTCACTGTAGTGACCAACATACTCTTAGTCCATAGTCCCCTTTCCTCCAGGCGTCCCACCACTCTCCCCCCTAATAATACTGGTGTCATTAGGCAATGCTGAATATTGTCGACTCATCAATGGGCAAATGCTCCCAGGGCCGTGCGTCTAAATTTAAAGGGGAAGAAGATTTTTCTGGTGAAAAAGTAAGGTGACTATGGACTAAGAGTTTGTTTGTCACTACGGTGAGTAACAATTAATTTTTAACCCAGGTGTGCACTCCTGCCAGGGTATTGCGACTTTATCATTGATCCTTAAAAGGGATATGGGTCTTCCCTTTTGTATTCATTCTTATTGTTCCACAGTTTCAGATTTACTGCTCTTCTCACTCCTGGCTTATCCTCCTGCCAGGATATCAGTTCTGTTTCATGGGTGCGGGTCCCAGACTCACTATTTACCTGATTCCCGTCCTGCCAGGGCTTTTCTGTTCTCCACTCATTCTTTTTCTCATCCAAGAAATAATACTTTTCCAGTGTTGGGTCACTGACTATTTCTCAACAGTTCTTATTGGTATCAACTTCTCTTTTCAAATATTGTTCACTGCCCCTTTCTTAACACTGGTCGTATTCGTGTCAATGTCCTTTTCCAAGCATTCGGTCACCGACCCTTTCTTAAAACTGTTTGTATTTGTTTCAGTTCCTCCAATTATTTGTTTTTTCTAGGGCTGTTGATATGCGACACCTGCTTTCAAGCTCTCTGATAACCCACTTTCTCTCTCTGGGCATACAGGGAAGCTCTGGCATTTATGCGTCTTTCCGTCATCTTCTCCTTCGGTTCGCTGTCTGGGGCTGCGTCCCGTTAGCCGCTTGCCTCTGCTTTATCTTCCTTTGCTTCTGGCGGCTCTAGCTGCCTATAGCAATAAAGCAATGAGCTTCTCTTGGCCTGGTTTCTCTGCATGTGGTTCTCTTCAGCCTCCGTGCTGCCTTCCACGGTGTGCTCGCCTCTGGCGTTCCAGCCAGCATCTGCACAAGCTGCGTTCCGCTGCAGTCTCTGCCTCTTACTGGTATTCTGTTCAGCTCTTTGTTTTAAACTTCCTGGCATTAGTTAACACTTTCCGAAGACTAGAAGTCAGCGTTTGCTTACCGCTTCTGGTCATCCTCATTGTTCCATTCCTCCATCCCTCTTCCTGGTCTCCGTACTTAAAAAAAAGGGGGTGGGGGAATAAGCTTGGTGGTCAAGAAAATGTGTGAATTTCCTTAGCTGCGTCACAATAAGCCATACAGGCAGGTTGCAAAGGTACATGGGTGTCTTTAAGAATTAAATTTCGAGGTTTATTTTGATTCAGCGTTTTTCTGCCTTTCTGGAATTTGTCCTCCCCTACGTGGTCCCTCTGCAGATAGCCACCCCCAGAGTCGGAGGCGGGTAGCTTCTGCCTTTTCCTGGCCATGTAAGAGAAGCTTCCCTCCGGAGAATCGGGGACGAAATCGCTAGATTCCTTGCATTTTTCACAGATGGCACAAAGAATACCTCAACTCCCAGAGATGGTGCAAGGACTGTCACTCCGTTTCAGCTTGGCACTAGGCCTCTCTCATCTAGAAACATAATTTCCCACCCCATGTGTCCCTATTCCCTGGGTTAGTATATACAGAATATTGACCCTTACTGTCTAGTTTCTGGTCTAGCTGATTGAGGCCACCTAAAAGCAACAGCCTTTTCCATCTAGACTCCCTCAGGGACTTCCTAGACCCTTCCTACACTATTTGTTGGTTAGTAGCTACCAGGTGATCTGGGAATGTGCCTTCAGACACTCTGCCCCAACTCAAGTCTTCCTCTTATGTCCATATGTTCCTCTATCTCCTTCAATATAGTGCTCTCCTATCTCTACCCTCCTCCTTCCACCTTTACTTCTCCCTCCTCTGCACTTCTCCCTGCATCTTCCTCCTCTGGACCTCCAAACGACCTCTCTCTCCTCAACACTTCATCTCTCTCCATATCTCTCCCTCCTCCTTGTTAATGTGCTTCCCCCATTCTTTCCCAGTCATACTCCTTTCTTTCTCATAACCACTTCACATTCACCATGTAGACTCCCCCCCCACACCCCCGACCCCCCCAATATGTCTCACATGGACGCTAGCAACGCACTTAACAACCAATACCTCAGCTGATCTGCAATACGCTGCCACGCTCTTGCCCAATGTCCTTCCTCCTGCTGATCTCTTGCGCTCCCACCTGCTTCTCTTCTGACCTAACCCGAACAACCCACAACTTCCTGTTTCCTGGGATGTCTTTTAACCCCTCCCTGTCTTCTTTATTTTTGTATAGCGCCGGGCGGCCCTTGGGCATCGTAGCGCTTGTTACAGAATGCTTAAATGCTTTGATTCTTAAGTTGCATACAAAAGTTACATACGTGAGGGCAAGCTTACAGGTTCCTTACAAGGTTACAGTGGAACAGTGGCTTGGTTTGGCAAGAGTTGTGCAGAATATTTAGTTAAACAGTTTAGTTTTTATCTTTTTTCTAAATACAGTGTAAGATTTTTCATTTCTCAGGGATGTGGGGAGGGAATTCCAGTTTTTTTGGTGCTAAATGGTGGAAGCTAGTGCCACGAGCTTTGGCTTTTTTGAAAGAGGGTACGTGGATCTGGTTGGTGAGGTGAGATCTGGTGGTTCTGGAGGAGGTGCAGGATGTAATACTTTCCGAGAGGTAGGGAGGATCATTGAGTGAAAGACACTTGTGTGTAATTGCCAGTGTTTTGAAGAGAATTCGCTCTTTAACAGGGAGCCAATGTGCGTCTTTTCTTGCTTGGGATATGTGTCCCCTTTTGGGGATACTTGGTGCCGCTCTCAGGGCGTTATTCTGTGTCACTTGTAATTTGTGAAAGTTTTTTGAAGAAGTGCCCAGGAAGAGTGCATTGCAGTAATCAAGTTTGGTACCGACAGTGGCTCTAGCAATGGATAGGCAATTTTGAATAGATAGGAAAGGTCTGACTGCGTTGATTATACCCCTGGTGTTTTTACTGCTGTTTGGTACCGACAGTGGCTCTAGCAATGGATAGGCAATTTTGAATAGATAGGAAAGGTCTGATTGCGTTGATTATACCCCTGGTGTTTTTACTGCTGTTACTGTGATTGTGGTGTTGTCGATATTAAAGGTGTTGTATTGTTGAGGGAGTTTGTTTAGTGTTTTTTGGTGCCTACAACAAGGATCTCAGTTTTGTCTCCGTTGAGACAAAGTCCATTCGCTGCCATCTGTGTTTGGATTGCAGTGTCAATGTTTGTTAGGGTTGCTGCACCTTGTTCGTAGATGCCAGTTAGAGGGATGTAACGCTCACCTGATTCCCGTAGAGGCGCCGGTCTTGACTGGGCGTATACCGTATCTGCAAAGGTGATGTGTAACACACGGCTGGCTCTTTGGGCTGGACCTCTGTGCACTGTATGTCTGACTTGAAGGGTAAGATGTCTGCAGATAGAAAATATGGGATTAAGGAACTGGATTATTGAATGTCTCTCTCTTCTTTCCTTTCTCTTCTCCTGTAGAACCCCAAAGGTTAACGCTCTCACCTTAGGTAAGTGAACGCCGTGCTCTCCATCTGCCTCGGGGCAGGGTGCTGTAACCAGTTTCTTCACTGGATAAGGGGAGCAGGCCTCTTGACTTCAGAGGACTGCTGTCCGTCGTTTACTGCACGAACGGTAAGTTTCGAGTAATTCTAATGTCTTTAAAGTCTTTAGTAATGATGTTTCTTGTTTTGCAGGGTTCCGGCGATGGCGGATGACGGGCTGAAGTGAGTTGAAGATGGAGCCCGTGTGATGAATAGAAGCGCCTGGAAGCACGTAAGTAAGCGCTTGTTGCCTGCTTCACGATGCGCTCTTACTGTCTTTTTATTTTGCAGGTACAAGTTCGGAGCGGCTGCAGGGTGCCGGAATACCCACTGGGTTACATGTGGAAAGGAGTAATGGCACGTGAGTATTAAAGTTCCCCAATGTCTTTAAACGCACCTTGTTTTGTCTTTCAGATGCGGGATGCAGCGCCGAAGGCCTCCGGAGCGTGCGAAGAGTTGGTAAGCTTTTGTCTTTCAGATGCCGGAATGCAGCGCGAGGCGTTGGTGACAGCCGATGGACCAGGTAAGTGAAGAGCTGTCACTGAAGACCGTAATGCTAACCTGTTCTTTCTTGTCTTTATAGGTGTTGTTGAAGACTGGATTCAGGATGGTAAGCCTTTTTCCTTAGGCCCAGGATCAGATGCAGAAGACACGATGAACGTTCTGCTGCAGAGGATGCAGAATAACGCAAAGCAAGATTCATCCATCGGGTGTGGTTTAAATAGCCTCCTGTAGTGCTTAGGTGTCTCCTTCCACAGCCACGCCTAGGTAAGAAAAGAGTTCCTGCTTTCCAGAAGAGTTCCAGTGTTCGGAATCTAGGGAGTGGCTCCTGCCCCACCCAACAGGAAAAGTAGTTCCAAACAGAAGAGGATCAGAGGCTCAACTGGCAGGCAAGTAAGCAGCATGGTCTGCTGCAGGTAAGTTCACCCAAGCATTATGAGCCCGGCGCTTCCAGCGCTGGGACTGGGCATATTTATGAGCCTGGTGCCACTGGTGCCAGGACTGGGTCCAAAAGGTCCCAATTGGGACTGGTTGGCACTCGGAACCTGGGTTATGGATCTGCTTCCAAGGGAGTTGGGAAAACCCTGACGTTTTGGAAGCAGAGATCATGACAAGGGATTAGGACTTGTGTGTCGTCAGCATAGTTGGTGTAAACTATGTTGCGACTATCCAGATCATTAAACAGTGGAAGAGTGAAAATGTTGTAAAGAGTGGGTGCCGTGCAGGAGCCTTGTGGCACGCCGCAATGTATGCTGGTAGGTGGGGCAGAAGCAGAGTCAGAGAACACTCTCATGAGTCTACCACGAAGTTGTATTTTTAAATCTAGTAGAGCAGATTCTGTTCCATGGCCGGGACGGAATCCAGATTGCCTTTTGCCTAGCATTTTATTTTCTTCTAGGAATTGGGTATTTGTGTGTATGCCACTTTATGCAGAATCTTTAGCAGAAACGGTACGGTGTTGATGGGCCTGTAGTTAGTGGCTAATTCAGGATCTAGTGTTTTTTCAGTAGTGGACGTACCCAGACTTCTTTTAGGCAGTCAGGGACTGTTTTCAAGTTGAAGGAAGCATTGATGAAGGTTTTGAGAAATGTGGCTAGTGTTTCGGAGCATTCTTTGACTAGTTTAGCCGGACAGGCATCGCTTTTGCAGTTGGAAGGTTTGATTCTATTGACTATTTCTATTACTTCCGGTATAGTGACTTCCCGGAAGGAGAATGGTTTTATTTTGTTTTTCTGGTTGATCTTGATTTCCGAGCAGGATGTGAGATTGATGTGTTTGGAGAGGTTTTTATGGTGTTCCATGATCTTGCCCTACCTTAGCTCGAATTTGCCTATTAAGGCTGTTTGCACACTGGTACACCATGCAACATCTTTGGTGATTTCTAAGGATTTAGTGGCTGGACTGGAAAGTTCTCTATAGATGGCAAAGAGTTCTTTGGCTTCGGATGTGGCGTTGGAGATTCTATTGTTGTAGTAGGAGGATTTGGCGGTTATTATGGCTTTTTTTTTATATCTAGCGGCAATGGATTTGTAGGCTAATAGCGTGACGTCTTGTGGGGATGCTTGCCAATTCTTTAGTGCTCTCCGTTTTTGAGTTCGGAGTTCCTTGAGTTCAGTGGTGAACCAGGTATTGTTGTGTTTTATTTTTTTAAAATGTTTTGTTCTGGAGGGTAACAATGGCTTCAATGGCAGATTCCATAATGGAGTTGTATGTAGCTGCGAGTACAGTAGGGTCTGAGGAGGTGGGGAGATGGATGGACGGTATGTTTAGGAAAGGGAGGATGTTCTCTTTTGTTAGGTTTCCGGCTCTTCTGGCTAGTGACTGTGGTATGAGTGAAGAGTTTGTAGGTGTGTTAGTGCATGTGGGAATGAAGAAATGGAGGAGGTGATGGTCAGACCAGGGAATAGGAGTGTTGGAGCTGACATCTATTTTGCAGTTGTGCTCAACTACCCAATCAAGGGTGCGACCTTTGCAATGTGTGGGTGTAAGGTTTCTTTGCTGGAACCCAAGCTTGGGCTAGGTCTTTAGCTGGTTTGTCCTTTGGATTGTTGAGGCCCAGGTTGAGGTCGCATAGGAGGAGTGTTTTGGAGGATGTTTTGAGGTTGTCACTTATGAGATGCATGAGGTTGTCATGAAAGTCGGCTATGGGGCCTGGAGGCCGGTAGACTAGGTGGACGGTGATGGTAGTGTTGGCTGAGGTGGCGATCTTTACAGTGAGGCAGTCGGTGTTCTCCCCGAGGTGTGATACGGTTTCTCTTATGGGCAGGTGGTCTTTAACTATGAGGGCTACACCTCCACCTTTGGTTAGGGCTCTATCTGATCTATAGACTGAGTGTCCTTACGGGAGTGCTATAGATATGGCTGGTCCGGCAGCTTGGTGGAGCCAAGACTCAGTGATGGCCAAGATATCTAGGTCGAGATTGGTTATGAGATCATAGATGTTGGTGGCGTGAGCTGGGAGGGATCTGGCGTTGATGAGTGCGCATTGTAGGTGAGGGTTCCTCAAGTTTAGGGGTTTTGTTTGTCGGTGAGGGGTTAGTGTTAGCAGTAGTAATGGTGTTGGGTAGAATTTTGGTAATAGCAGGTGTGGCTGTGGTTTTGGTGCTAATGGTGGGCTTTGAGTGGGGAGTGGTAGTGTTGGGTGATGCAGAGGAGGCTGAGAGAAGAGAGATGCCTGTGGGCTTGAGTAGGGTGGGCAATGCGCGAACGTAGCCCGAGGAGCTTGTTTCTAGTGTTAAGTGGTCTGGGACGTGTGGTGGATATGGTGTTGCTGTGGAGGAGGGTTTGTACATTTTTTTGTTTGGTCCCAGTGGGTCTGGGGGGTGAGGTAGTGATTATGTCTGTGGCCTTCCGTTGAGGGTGGGCTAAAGCAAAAAGAGATGGGAGGAAAGGTGTTGGTGGGATGTATAGGAGATTGGTAGGTGTGGTGGTCTTCATGTTGTGTGGACTTCTAGTGTGTGTGGGCGAGTGTGGAAGGTGTATGTCCCAAAGGGTGAGGGAGTGGTACAGGCAAGTACAAGGTGGAGTGGCTAATATAGTGACCCAGAATAGGCGAGCACAGATACTAGCATGTTGGAGCAGGCCTGGCCATAAGCGGAACAGGCAGGTTCACAGTTTCACAAATAGTTGTTGACTAACGGCATTGGTGTGGCTAAATGAGGATATTGCCAGCTAAACAGTACATATTGATGCATCAATGTGAATAGGCGGGCACTGTATGTAGCAAAGAGGCGCATCACAGTAAAAGTAAGTATGCAGCATGTTAAGTTAGAAGGAAAGGTACTGTTGCAAGAGGGGGATAACTTATTGAAGCATACATGGATAAGGAGCGCATATACGAGATGTGGGAAGACTGAAAGGTCTAATCTTACCGCTGTGATGGCTGGTGCAGCATATGCATTTAGAGTCCTGAGACAAAAGTTTGAGGGTAAAGTCCTGGGCAGCCCTCAGCCCTTCCAGCTCTGGACAGGCTCAGGACAGGGCCTTTTGAGTCAGGCCTTCAGATGTCGGGCCGGCTTCCGCCTCTAGTGCCGATGGTGCACGGAAGAGCTGGCAGTAGGCCAATCAGCTGGTCAGATGGCTTTGGCGGCCATTTTCATAGTTTCATCTGGCCCGATTTTCCCCACCTAGGAAGTATTGCATACAAGAAAAGTTTCATATAGCATGTTAAGCCTGCCCCTTTTATTATCTGTTAAAGGCCGATCCCCTCACACTGTACTGCGCCATCTGCATAGACTTCACCTTCTAAATGTCCAATGTCCATGGCTCCCTTTTTGGCATATATATCTTGCGAGTACGGTTTTCCCAAGTAAGTTAGAGGCTGAAGGGGGTAGATCCATTTATATTTGTTTTTTCTGTTACTAAGCTCCCTTTTGATCAGCTGTAGTTCTCCCTTTTTACAGTGAATGCCTTTTGTAAGATCCTGATATAATTGTAGCTTTCATCTGTTGTATCATATTAGTGCCTTCTTTCTCACCTCTTGCGAGTTCCTTTCCTTTGTTTTGTAGGAAGCGAGTATCGTGCATTTGTCTTGTAGTCTAGCATCTGCACTAATTTTCTTGTCCACCGAACCCCTGTAATCTCTGTCCACTTTCCGAGACAACTCACTGGTGTCATTAAGGTTTTTGATGCACACATTGTCCCCGCTTGATCTATTTTTTAAGGTCCTTGTAGTGTAATTCCAGGCTGTTTTGTGTGTGTGTAGAGTTTTCTTATCCCCTCTCTCCTCGCGTACTTTTTGGACTTCTGATCGTATATGGAAAATCAACATGGTGAGATCGTTTGAAGCTGGTGGAATTAATCAAGAAATGATTTTATCTTGACGAGGGTGGTGGGGGAACTGGTGCCGGTTGAACCCATGATGATGTTGCTGGGAATTTGGAGCGCTTACTCCCAAGGCCGCTTTGACAAGTCGCTCATATCTACAGCGGCCATTCAAGCTAAAAGGAACATAGCCATGTTGTGGTGCAAGACAGATGTCCCCAGGTACGGCAAATTGGGTGGCTGATATGAATATATGTATGTCATATGAGAGAATTTACAACATACAGGGATGCCTGATCAAATTTCAAAAGATATGGCGCAAATGGGAGGAAGCAGTGTGAGGGAGGTTTCCAGGGGGTTAGGGCGGGGTGCAGACTGATTTGGTTGTGCTTATGCTCTGGCTTGTCCTTCGTCTCTAGTCCATCCGGGACCTCTTATGTTAGGTACTTCATGGTGCTGCTGTGGTTTTGCTTGATCAAAGCTGTGGAGCAGTTGGGAGGAAGTCGTGTGAGAGCGGTTTTTGGAGGGAGTGAAGTGCAGAGAGACTTATTTGTGCTTATGCTCTGGCTTGTTTTTGTCTCTGGTCAACCTGGAACCTTTTAAAATGTGATTTATGGTGCTGCTATGGTTTTGTTTGATGCATGTTTTAAAATCACAATAAAACGTGTTATAAATAAGAAACTATTTTATTAAGCCTTCCTCAAAAGGATTAAGTGGCATTGCATAAGATCAGATTTTGAAGGAGCCCACCCTCCAACCACCCTAATGATGTTTTCATGACCAGAGAATCTAGTCTTTAGTTCTTTCTATGGTGAACTTTGGTATCCAAGCCTTTGTCCTGGCAGCTGTACAGGTCTCACTAATGGCCAGATTTCTCCTTTTTCTTCATGCATGCAAATGAGGTCAGACCTTCTCCGGCATGTGAAAATGTCCATCGCTCATGAAAGTCATGTGTAACTGACTAGCGGTGATGGGGATTGAAGCCAAGACAAAGCTATCCCAGAGAAATCCAAATATATGTTCCAGACAAATTGAGTCCCCGCCTGGTCTCATACTCTCCAATACCAAGAAAAGAGGGCATGGCAATGCAAGAAGCTAAGTAAGAGAGCATCCTCAGTTTCAGGCCTTTTATCCCTGTTGTCCCGTCTGGCCATAGCAAGTAGGATGGATTTGTTAACCAAAATGGCCCTTACGGCTTAATGATGATCAGCAAGGTTGGGACGGGGAAGCTCCCATCGTATGTTCCCCCCACTGGTCCCCCACTCCACCTTTCTTGCCTCCCATTGGCCAAACTGCCCAACAAGTGATCGCACTCAGAGGGTACTCCTGCTACCTTCTTCTTGCACTGCTCCCTTCTACGAGTCGCTGCAGCCGAGCTAGACACCACTTTAGCTCACCTCAAACACTTTGCCTCTGGTTCTCAGCACTGCATCCACTCTCGGGCTGGGGCAGACCCCCTGCCCACCAACCACGGCAGGATCATCTGCATCCAGCACAGAGCATGTAGACCATTCCAATCCAATGCTCAAGGTGCAAATAATGCCATTAGTCCAGTCCCTGATGTGGAGACCATCTTGAGCCAGGAATTGTTAAAGGGATCCTTGTCGTACTTCACAGTCCAGGTTACTTCTGACTTTATTGGGATTCTTCAGTTTGCTTCACAGGCACGTTTTAGTGGCAATCATGCACATTGGAGCAGAGCTTGGCATGCTTGCGTCGTACTCCATTTGCCTGAAAGGAAGACGCTTTACTGCGACTTTGTCAAAAGGCAAACAGACCAAAAAAATAAAAGGGAAACAATGCCATTTGTTTTCTATATGGAATAATGGATAGATTATTTAGGTATATGTGTGTGTGCATTACGTTATTGTATTGAAGCACTAGTCTTCTATCGACGCTCCCCATGAAAATGCATTTCCACAGAATGAAGCGGTGCAATAAAATATACCAAAATAACTAGAAAGGGTTGTTTACAAGGGATGCTCTCCATGGAGCCTATGGCAGTTCCTGTGAGGGAAAAGAGTGGTGTTGGGGATGCCGAAGATGCAAAGGCGGTCTTTCCAGTTTACTCTCCACTTGAAGCTCCATTAGTTGGAGACCTTCATGGAGGGGTGAGGGGTTCCCCAAATTGCCTTCTGGAACTCTCGAAAAGTAATTGATGATGGCATCTGCTGAGGTTGTCTGTGAAATAAACATAGTCATTGCTGGCACATTGTTAACTCTTGCAGTTATGTCAGCATCTGGATGTACATGCTGATGACCATCCATGTATTTACACAAATGTCTACAAAAATAAGTATAATTTTAATGTAAAATGTGCAATCGCTTAAGAAGTGAAGAGGGAGAAAATTCAAGAAACTGACTAGCAGAGTAAATTATCATGAAAGGGAAAAAGTGTTCACCAAAAGTATTTTCTGTTATACATTCTTTTTTATGGAATAATCTGAGAGTTTGGGAGGAGATGATTGCGCTTAGCCTCTTTCAGCCTCATACATTTCTTAACATTCTAGTTTTTATTGTAGAGGATTTTAGACCTTTTTTCTTGAACAGACCGATTTAGCTTAGTCGAAACTGACCTGGTGAGCAATCTGGCTCTGAAAATGTATCTTTACCTTATATGATGTTATCACCACTGTAGTTTCCTAATTTACAAAACATAAACGGCTGCAATTCGGTGAGATGTATTATCGTATCACTTCACCTGGATCTGCTAGAACACTGCCACGCTCGTGCTCGGAAGGCTGATGCCCAATGTCGAGAAGACGGGAGCCGAGTGCAGCAAGCTTTCCGAGATGAGGACAGATTCCCTTCACAGAAATAAATGATTCCTGCCATGCTCGCTGATTTTGTGCAGCTCTACCCACAGCTCAGTGAGTGCATCAATACTGTAGCCCTCACATGCTGTACATACTGATGACACACTGTTAGCGTGATTGACTGAGCACCATATTGGAAACTATGCACATGAGGGAGATGGGTAGCCATAACTATTTTCATTCATGTCCTCGCAATATATTGCTTTTAATTCTTGATTGTCTGCCAGCATGTGCTCTGCGAGAGAAACTCCACACCCGTTTATACAAGCTCTTTGTGTATTAGTGTGTTTCTTTAAATAATAATTGTGCTTTCGTAATGTAGGACGAACAGCAAATTAATTTCATATTCATGTTTAACTGAATTGTGGCAAAGGTTACTTTAGCAGTAGCATTTCAGAAAAGGTAAATGTCTTTCGCTTATTGGGGGCATTTTTGATTACTCTTTTTTTCCCTTCATGTAGGCTTTGAGGCAGCAGCAGAAAAGAAGAAATGGAGTCTCCATGATGGTAAACAAGACTGTTCCGCGGGTGGTGCTGACGCCTCTTAAGGTGTCTGATGACCAGTCTGACTCGCCTTCAGGTAAATTGATGCAAGTGTTATTCAAGTCTTGCCTTACATTGGAGGAAGGAGGATTAGATTGATTCTATTTGCATCTTGTCCGCCAGTTTGATTAACGGATATACCTCTATTTCTAAATCTGCTTTTGTCCACCTGTTATGCTAGTGTTGATATGGGCTTTGCTGGACAGCAACAGCAACAGCAACTAGTAAGTGGGAAGCTCCTTTTCTTGAACCCGCTTGGTGGGGCCGGAGCTGATTCTAAATGTCTCTAAAAGCAGACAGCAGTCAAACGTATATTGGTCTTTCAGGTTTCAGTACGGGAGCAGGCATTTTTGATTAGTTTAGTTTCCTTTTATCACTGTAGCTTTTTGACATTCATGTTCTGTTTACTCCTGTTATGTACCGTAGACACCTCAAGGCATCCACCTGCCTTGTCATAATAGCTTTTTAGACAGGAGGGTTTTCTTCCTTAAGCATCAGATGGCCACATTTTTACCATGGTGAGTGATTACTTATTTCATATGTCAGGACCATGTTTTAAGGATGTTGCCACTCTTTAGATGACATTCTGTAGAGGCATATGAATGGTTATTTTTTTTTTTACTGTAGTTTAATTTGTGCAGATGAAATCAGTTGTTCATGAGTATTAGAAAGGGCTCCTGCATTGCCATGTCTTGCTTGAACATCCACTGGCTGTTGCATCTTTTAAAACCTGGACTACTATATGGTCTGTTTTATTCAAGATATTTTGCAGGCAGCTCGGTAGTGGGTATCCAGTACAGGATATTGCTGTGGTCAAACCTAAAATGTAGAACTGTTTTTATTTTTTTTACTCGTTTTCTGCTAGGAATGCCTGTTTTCTCCTGTTCAGCCTCATGTATCAGAAACATGGCTTTAATAAAGAATTTCTTTCGAATTCTTATGTAGAGGTTAAGGAGTCAAGGGTAGGGAATATGGTAAATGAATGGGAAATGTATGGGAAGGAAGCATGCTGGCTACATCTTAGAAATAGTGGATTTCCTTTTCTGCAGTACTCTAGGTGCCCGTTTGGATGGGTTTATATACAAAGATCATATTTCCAAAATCCCTGTTGAGGCACAGCCTTCAAGTCGATCAGCTCAGTCTGTGTTGTGCCCATTTAACCCAACATTATTCACTTTGATTGCTTCTATATCAAGGTCATCTTGGTCTGATACGCCCTGACCAAATATCTTTTGACTTTAAACCATATAGTTGTCATTCCCTATCTAGAAACATGTAAAGAAGTATGGTTTATTTTATTTCCTTTGTAGGCTCAGAATCAAAAAATGGTGAAGGTGACAGTTCAGACAAGGAAGCAAAATCTGGGCAAAAATCTCCCACTGGAAAGCAAACAAGTCAGCACTTAAAAAGGTTAAAGAAATCTGGATTAGGTGAGCATGACAGTAATGATTGTGTTTTTATTATTACCTCTTTTGTTCACCCAGGATCTCAAGTCTACATGTTTCAGCCCTTAATTAGTTGGTGTCAAAATAACCCGGTTTTGGTACACCAGTGATAACGACTTCTATTTCCATATGTTTGAGTTATCCTTTCAGATGTTTGCTATTTGTATTTGGTTTAAATTACAGTTAAATTTTGGAGGGTTGTAAACCATGTGCTGTAGACCTAAACTATTTATTTGCTTGTTTATTGAATATATTCACCGCCATTGTACATAAGGATTCGAACATACAAGCACTGCTCATATTATTTGAATCTACTTTGTGTTACTCTTTCTCTTACATTCTGACTAGCATACATTATTCACAGTGTAATTTTCCTGGGTTGCATGATAAAACTGGCATTATGCGCTAAATATTGTCAATATAGCTGATCGCAGAAGGCATGTAGGTTTGCATTGGGCATTTGGATAGCCGTGTGAATATGCAACTAACAAAGGTAATTGATAATTTTGGTTGCTAGCACCACATGTATAGAAGTCTCTTCAGCATGCTGCTGAATGCTCTACTGAAATTGGCATTAGAACAGTGGTAGAAGAAATGCTACAATTAAAAGGAATGTCAGAAAAGAAGCACAATGTTCTGTGACATCAGCGTGCTTGATAAACATCGAATGCATGATTAAACAGAGTAAACAATTTACCTTTCCATTCAATGCTCCTTAGCCAATGATTATTTCAGGCTTCAATTAATGCTCTACATGCAAAGTGCTTTTCGTTGTAGTTGCCATAAGCAGCTGTTCATGCATGTCAGTACAGAACCCTTTTGGTAATGTTTGTATTCTCAGCTGCTTTTATTTTGGGAAGACAATGTCTGTCTTAAATAGTCATGGTAGTGCTTTGCCCACCATATTATACAGTGGTCAGTTTAAACCAAGGTGATCATCATTCAAAATCCCAGACTTTATATTTCGAGGGGATTGGGTCCTCCGACGTATTCCATATCTATGACAGGTAATGTCCACAGCTGTCCTGCTTTGGAAAATCTTTGGCGTCTGCGTCGATGACGTCGATGCGCCGTCCCTAAGGACCTCCTCCGACGGCCGACGTCACCCGATGTGATAAGTAGGACGCACGACGCCCATAGCCTCAGTTCCGTTTTTTCCACGAACGTGTTCGCTTCGTGAATCTCGGTACGCCTCGACTCTTTGGAGTTTGCTGTTTTCAATTCTCGGTTCGTTGAACCTGCTCGGGTTTTTTGTGAAGACCTGTTCGTGGCGATGTCTTCTTCGTCTTCAACCCCGTGTCCGGGCTTAAAGAAATGCGGGGACTGTGGGTCCAAGATGTCGGTCACGGACTCGCACGATGCCTGCCTCTGGTGCCTCTGGGAGGCCCACGATACGGACGACTGTGTCGACTGCCAGTCGCTCACGGCAAAGGCCTTGGGGGAACGCAAGAAGAAGCTGTTGGTAGGCCGGGTGTCTAAGCCAAGTCGAGGTCTGCAGGGCTTTCGACGGATGACTCGAGGGGCGACTCTCCGCATCATCGTCGGAAGTCCAGTGGGTCTCCTTCCAGGAGTCGGTCTCGCCACTCCTCCGCCTCTTCGAGGCATTCCCGGAAGCGCCGGCATCGGTCGCCTTCCCCGTCCTCTTCCGAGGACTCCGCCCGTCGGCGGGTCGCTTATCCCTCCATGCAAGCAACACCGGAGGAATGGGCTTCCTTCGGGAAGCAGATGCTAGCGATTCTTGAATCACAGGGCACCGGACCGTCCGCGCCTCCGAGTGGGGTCGGTCGGCACCAGTCAAGAGACACCGATCGTACGCCTTCGGGCTCGGGTGGTCGGCACGGCTCGCGGGAGAGGTCTCGCTCGGACAAGGGTAGCCGTTCTCGCCATGCCCGTTCCAGGTCCCGGTCCTCGACGCGCTCGAGACCGCGTGATCCTGTGCCGTCTTCGAAGAAGACGTCGACGCCTGTGGCGACGAGGTCGTCGACGATTTCTCTCGAGGCTCCGCCTCCCAGGGGGTCGTCGACGCCGTCAGCGCCTAGGTCGTCGAGAGACACGCTCGGAGCTCCGCCTTCGAGGCCTGTGTCGACGCCGCCGATGCTGGCGGCGCTGCAGCTGACGTCGACGCCTTTTCTGTCGACGCCGGCGCCGACTAGTTCGGCACCCTCGACGCTCTTTCGAGGCGGTGGTGTCGAAGGGGCCCCGTGGCATGGGATTAGCCCAAGGAAGGCTCTGGCTAAGGTCAGGCACTGCTTTGGTCCCCAGGGGTCTTCCTCTCCCCGCCTGGAGTACATTTCAGAGGGTGATGAAGGCTCTGATGACGGCTTGGTTCCGGTTTCGGTTCCAGATGAGCTAATCTCGGGCCATAGCCAGTTTGATGACCTGAGGCAGTCACTGCATGATGCCAGTCGACTGGACACCTCTCCGGAGGTGGAGGTTTGTAGGCCGGAGCCTGGCACTCATGCCGATTCTTCATATCGGCGCCTTATGTCTCGGGTCACCGAGTACTTGGGTTGGTCTGCTCCCCCAGGGGAGTTCATTCAGGATGATCTCACGGACATCCTTGATCTTGGTCCCCCCACTGACCCGGTTTTGCCGTTTCATATGGCTCTGCAGAGAAGGGTGGCAGCGGCTTGGACTGCTCCGGAGAGTCTCCCGGCAGTGGGCAAGTCTTTGTCGCGAAAATACCGTCCAGCCAGTAGTGACCCCTGCTACTTGTCTAGGCACCCCACTCCGGAGAGTTTGGTGGTGCAGGCGGCTACGGCCCCGGCAAAGCAGGCGTAGTATCGTACCATCCCTCCGGATAGGGACGACAAACGTTTTGATGGCTAGTCGAAGAAAGTGTTTTTTCTTTCGGGGGGTATGGCGCTTCAGGCAGCCAACTCCATATGTGCCTTGTCTCGTTTCACACACACTCTGTGGAACTGTGTTGCATTAGCGGCTGAACATATTCCCGAAGGGGACGAACTGGATGGTTTCCTTGCTGTGGTTCAGGGTGGCAAGGATGCCATGTGTGAGGCCGTTCAGTCGGGTTTGGACTTGGCAGATTGTGTCAGCCGGTCCATGGCGGCGAGCACAGTAATGCGCAGGTTTGCGTGGTTGCGGAAGTCTGGGTTCGCTCCTGATGTGCAGTCCCGGCTCCTCAACATGCCCTTTGACGGTGAACACCTTTTTGGCAGCAAGGCTGACGAGAGCCTTGAGAGTTTGCAGACCTCCAAAGCTGCAGCAAAGTCGTTGGGCGCTGCAGTTCGCCAACCTCCGCCTTTTCGTCCTAGGGGACAGCAATGGAGGGGAGGTTCCTTTCGCTATTACTCTTCCTTCAGTAAAGCGAGGGGAGCTAGCAGTCAAAGAGGCCATCGTAAGAGTGCCAGAGGTGGAAACAAAGGTACTCGAGGTGGCAAGGCCAAGCGGGTAGTTGCCTCTTTGCCCTCAGGCAACGCCGCAGCCGCTACCACTCAGTCATGAGGCCAGGTCCCATGGTTCGCCCGTTGGGGGAAGGCTGGCGCAGCATCTTGTAGAGTGGCAAGCCATTACTTCGGATGTGTGGGTTCTGGAGATCATAACCCACGGCTACTGTCTTCCTTTTCGGCAGAGGCCTCACGACAATCCACCAGGGAACCTCGCTTTGAAGAGTCCGGATCTGCTCCTTGTGCAGGACATTCGAGCCCTGCTGGAGAAAGGCGCCATAGAACTGGTGCCTGTAGCGGAGAGGAACAAGGGATGGTATTCCCCTTATTTTTGATTTCGAAGAAAGACTGGGGATTGAGACCCATCATGGACTTGCGCGGTTTGAACAAACTCCTCAGGAAGGACAAGTTCAAGATGGTGACTCTTTCTCAAGTCCTCCAGGCCCTTCAACTTCAGGACTGGTTGGTGTCTCCTGACCTCAAGGATGCTTACTTCCATGTGCCGATTCATCGTAGGCACAATAAGTACCTGATGTTCGCAGTTGGCGACTCGCACTTTCAGTTTCGGGTCCTGCCGTTCGGATTGACCTCCGCCCGAGGGTTTTCACCAAACTCATGGTGGTGGTGGCAGCGCATCTCAGGAAAGGGGGGATTCACGTCTACCCCTACCTGGACGATTGGTTGATCAGGAGGACCTCTCCCGAGCAAGTCCTGGATCATCTGTCCGTCACCTGCCACTCCCTTCACAGGCTGGGCTTCTCCCTCAATTTAAAGAAGTCCCATTTGACACCAACGCAGCAGCTCCAGTACATCGGAGCAGTGCTCGACACGTCCCTGAGGCAGTGTTTTCCTCCCCAGGTGAGGGCTCTTCGCATTCAGCAGATGGTGAACAAGTTTCAGTTTGCCCAGGATCTCCCAGCATCCGAGTTCTTGAGACTGCTCGGCCTCATGGCATCCTGCATTCTTCTGGTGCCAGAGGCTCGTCTGCGGATGAGATCTTTGCAGTGGGCACTCAAGCTCCAGTGGTCTCAGTCCTCCGGCAGGCTGTCGTACCCTGTTCAGGTGCTGCCCTCGGTATCCCAGGACCTTCTGTGGTGGGCCGTCAAAGGCAATCTGATGAAGGGGGCCCCATTTTTGCTGCATTGGCCGGAGGTGACGATCATGACGGACGCATCCCTCACGGGATGGGGAGCTCATGCCCAACGAGTTGACAGTCAGCGGTCGTTGGTCTCCGTCGGAGTCCAGACTCCATATCAATCTTTTGGAGCTGAGGGCCGTCAGGCTAGCCCTGAAGGCTTTTCTGCTGACTGTGCGTGGAAAGAGTGTCCTGATTCTAACGGACAACACGGTGGCCATGCACTACCTCAACAAAAAGGGGGAGGCAAGGTCACTTCTGCTGTGCATGGAGGCGATGCAGCTCGAGTTCTGGGCCATCCTGCAGGAAGTTTCGATCTCGGCTGTTCATCTGGCCGGAGACGACAACGAGACGGCGTACGCTCTGAGCAGGCAGAGCACGTTCTCTCACGAGTGGGAGCTGGCTCAGGAGATTCTCCTGGAGATCTTCGCCCTTTGGTGGACCCCTCAAGTGTCAACCGGAAGTGAGAAAGGTTTTGCTCGCGGGAATTTCCTCCAAAAGGAGCCTTAGGAGACGCGTTCATGGTGGAGTGGTCAGTCCCACTGCTGTACGCGTTTCCTCAAGTCCCCGTCATCCCGCAAGTACTGCGGAGGTTACGGAGGTTCGGTTCCCGGATGATCCTCATTGCTCCGGCGTGGGCCTGGAGGACGTGGTACCCGGACCTTCTCGACTTGTCCATCTGCCCTCCACGTTGTCTTCCCTACCGAGACGATCTGCTCTCACGGGAGGGGGTCAGGTTCTCCATCCAGAGGTCAGAACCCTCAACCTTCACGCTTGGCTTCTGAAAGGTTGAGGTATAAGGATTGGGACCTCCCTGAAGACGTGATGGAGGTGTTGCTCTCGGCCAGGCGGCCGGCAACAAAGTCTCTGTACCGTTGCCATTGGAGAAAGTTCTGCGACTGGTGCAGAGTTAAGAATGTGGCTCCTTTTGAATGTGACATTCCCATGGTTCTGTCTTTTTTGCTTTCTTTGGCCCACAGGGGCTTGCAGGTGGGGACCATTAAAGGTTACCTGGCGGCGCTGTCCATATTTAAGCGCTCGTCTGAAGAGTGTTCCTATTTTAAGATTCCTTTAATTTCGCAGGTTTTGAAAGGGCTCACTAATGTGTTCCCTCTGTCACCTTTTCTGGTGCCCGGTTGGGATTTGAACCTTGTTCTTAAGTTTCTTATGGGTGCTCTGTTTGAGCCTTTACATTCTTGCCCTTTGAGGCTGTTAACTCTGAAAACTGTGTTTTTGGTTGCGGTTACTTCTGCTCGCAGAGTGAGTGAGTTACAGGCCCTTTCAGTTAAGCGACCCTTCACTGTGTTTCATAAGGACAGGGTTGTCCTTAGAGTTCGTCCTTCTTTTCTTCCGAAGGTGGTTTTGGAATTTCATTTGAGCCAGAAGGTTGATCTTCCTGCGTTCTATCCTCCTCCACATCCTGGTAAGGAAATGGAGAGGCTCCATAGGCTTGATCCTAGGAGAGCGTTGAGCTTTTATATTTTGCGCATGTCCCGGGTCAGAGTGGACGATCAACTTTTCATTGGTTACGCTGGAAAGCGTTTGGGACAAGCTGTGAAGAAACAGACTTTGTCTCGTTGGATTATTTTAGCTATCTCCGAGTGTTACCGCTTGGCGGGTAAGGATCCTCCGGCTGGCTTGCGGGCCCATTCTACCAGGGTGTGGCTGCGTCTACTGCCCTGCAGAGGGTCACATCTGTGATGCAGCCACCTGGGCTTCAGTACATACTTTTGTACGTCACTACTCCCTCGATTCCATCAGAGGGCAGGATTTGGCCTTTGGCAAGGCAGTCCTCTATTCCGCAATTTGATTGGGCATGCTAAATTTGTGTTCTAAATTCTTTCCCACCTCCTTGCTTGGTACTGCTTTGGGAGTCTGTCATAGATACGTCAGAGGACCCAATCCCCTCGAAGAACAAGTTACTTTCTTATCTGGTAACTTTCTTTCGATGGGATGGCCCGATGACGTATTCCATATCGCTCCCCCCCTGCCTTCCCCGCTGCAGAATTTCTTTTGCGATTGCAGCTTGCGTTTCGCAAGGCCTTGTGTGTCTGACTGGCAGAAAACTGGTGGCACACGTTCTGGGAAAAAACTATAACTGAGGCTATGGGCGTTGTGCGTCCTACTTATCACATCGGGTGACGTCGGCGGAGGTCCTCGGGGACGGCGCATCGACGTCATCGACGCAGGACGCAGACGCCAAAGATTTTCCGAAGCAGCACAGCTGTGGACATTACCTGTCATAGATATGGAATACGTCGTCGGACCATCCCATCGAAAGAACGTTACCAGCTAAGAAAGTAACTTGTTCTTCTATCTTATCATGAAATTGTTTTGAGTATCCTAAATGTCCCTTCACAAGAGGTGGTTTAGTCTAGTTTAGGCTTAGTGAGGATTGTTTTTGCAACACATCTGTTAAAAATTCACATGCACTGCTGTATCCTGCTAATTAGTGATTGCGTCCAGAGTTTAAAGAATAATTTTTGGGTGTTAATCTTGATCTTGTCTGTAATTATACCCTTAATAAGTTAAAAAAATGCCCCACTTCTGTATGTATTGAGGTACAGATTGTTTTTTGGTTATTGTGCTATAGCAAACCTCATTAAGGTTTTTCCTCAAATGCAGGCAAGGTTTTGATCAATGAACACCAGGTTTGTAATCTTGGGTTGCTTTGAAATCATGGTACCGCTGCTTAAGCTACTTTTATGAGAGTTGCTAAGATCTATAAAAAACAGAGACAATTACAATAGATCAAGTTAGGATTCCAGTATCACGACTGCTGGGAATGCTGAAGAGGCTGCATATTAGAGGGACAAAGAGAATTGTTTGCCTCCAATCTTAACAAATAGAAGTCTGCAGAGATCTTTAATGTACCATCTCTAAAATGTCGGAACAAAGTACGCAAAGCCATACTGGTATTGAAACTCACCATGCACAGGGAACAAATAAGCACCTACGAACATGGCTGAACCAATAAGCAATCGAAATTGGAAACACCAGTGATCTCGCCTGCTTTTCCATTCGGTTTACACTACCAAAAAGATACATTGTGGTGTGCAAGCCAAACTGTCAGATTCCTCTGATCTTTTGCCCATCTAGTTGATGTGTATTTCATATGTGGGTGAAAAACACTGTCATTCTCCTTCGGCCAGTCCCTTTCCCTCCATACTTGTGGAACATTCCGTCCTCCGGGATGGGACCAGAGCACTTTTGTCAAAAAGCATAAAAAATTAAAATGTTGGTCCTCCTATTTTTACGCGGGGTACCGCATGCAGCCATAACCCCGCCCTTCTTAGGTCCGCATTGCCATTCACTCCTTTTCTCTGCGCGGTCGGGGCTGGACGCACTAGCATCACTGGGAATATTGTTTTTATTCCCGTTGTCCTTTCTTCTGGCTCCGGTTCCTCGATCGTTTAGTCCTCCATTTATGCTGGAGCGTCTGGGATTTGTGTCCTATTCTTCCTGCGAACGTTGCTTCGCTAGGGCGGATCCACATTCTCTTTGCTTGGAGTGCCTAGGCCCGGATCATCTTTGGGATTCTTGCTTCTACTGCGACTCTCACTGTCCGGTCACTCCAGCATTGTCTTCTTCGGTGGGAGGTGGTGCATCAGCGCATTCCTACACCTCCTTTCCAGCTTTTAATCGACAAAAAGAAGAAACGCCTGGTAAAACTTTTTAGTGCGCCCCGGTCGGGGACTCCTTTCCGGGGTCTTCCAAGTCCACAAGGGGCTTGTGTAGCTCTGTCACCAGGGGTTCTCCTGAGGTGCCTCAAGGGCCTAATGGGCATACCAGAGTTTTCTCTGAGGGTTCCCGAAGTGGACATGCCAGTACCAGACATTGTTCCAAGGTTCCCCATTTGGGGGCTAAGGTTAAGCCCAGTTTGTCTGTGGCGCTGGATACCAGGGTTCTCCCTGAAGTTTCCATTTCTGGAGCTTTCCACACCGTCACCGGGGTATGCCCTGAGGTCTCAGTTTCTGGAGCTTTCCATACTGAGTCTCGGCTCGAAGCCCGCTTGAGGGAGCTTTACGTACCCTCTTTGAAGGTCTTATCAGTGAGGTATATTCCTCAACCGTCCAAGGCTTAGGGTCGTGGTGGTACTGGTTCTGTCGAGGGGGCAAAGAGGACAGTCACTGACCATTACACCTCCACTACCGGCTTCGCATAGGTTCCCCCGTTGGAGGCTAAGTTTGTGGCAGGTTCTAAGATGTCCAGTAAACATCCGAGACCACCCAGTACCGGCTCTGCTGAGGATCCTTGTGTCAAGGCTAAAGTGTTGTTGAAGTCCCCAGACTCCCCTGAGGAGACAAATGCCTCATCTCCATATGTGACGCAGTTCTCTTCAGGTGTCGACAAACTAGCGGTTCAACCTCCATGGTCTACGGCGGCCATTTTGGATACCTCCCTTACGCCAAAGTTCACGCCGTCCGGTGCTGGGAGCATTCCTTTTGGGGCTGACCAGCATTTTCCACGTCAGGTGGACCACAAAAACCTGTTCCGCCCTTCAGTTGACTGGCGTGGCCGGGCACAGCTGATGTATACAGTCTCGCTACCTCCTGATTCCGCTCCACTGGCTTACCTGAACCCGCTGGTGGTGGGCCTTCCTGGCAACGATCCTCCTTGCGTTCATGGGGGGGTATGCCCCTCATGAGCGGCTTCTGCCTGTACCTAGACCAAAGCCTTTGGCTTCACGCGACAACGTTTTCAAAGGATGTGCAGGATACATTTCTGGAACTTGCTTTTGATGGCAAGGAGTTTTCATTCTTCTACTGATGAGGAGCTCACAAAGACCAAAGGGAGCACCCAAACTGCCAAATCGGTATTGGCGAAAGCTCCTGCGAAGGCCCCTTATACTCAGAGGTCGGGGGTCCCAGACTCGGTCCTTCTCTGGCTTTTGGGGGTTTCAGGATCATCGTGTGCGCCGGTCTGATGCACCAGCTGGCGTTACTCGCCGGAAGCAGCAACGGTAGGGTGGTCGGTTTTTATCTTGGCCATCAGCTTCTTCTCCAGGGACACGTAGTTTCCCTGCCTACAAATCAACAAAATTATATTTTTTTTCAGTCACACAATACTCTGGTGGGAGGATGAATCTCGTCTCATCTGGAGGAATAGCAAACCATCACCGAAGACCGTTGGGTTTTGTCCATCGCTCGGGTTTTGTCCATCGCTCGGGCAGGCTTTCGCCAGGTTTTCGATCTATGGACGCTGCAGGACAGGCAGTTTCATATAAATTATTTGGAACTCCAGACTGTATTTCTGGCACTGAAAGCTTTTCAACTGTCCATCACGAACAGGGTGGTCTGCATCTGCACGGACAACTCTGTGTGGATGTTTTATATCAACAATCAGGGTGGCACCAAATCACCACCTCTTGTGGACCTTGCCATTCTGATTTGGGAATGGGCCATCCAGCATGGCATTTGGCTACTGGTGGTGCACATTCCGGGTCAATTCAGTGTGACTGCAGACTCACTCAGCCGACAAACAGTGGCCAGCTACGAGTGGGAACTGAACACAGAGGTCCTCTCCACCATCTTCTGCCAAGGGGGCACTCCAGAAGTGGACCTCTTTGCAACTTCTACAAACAGTAAACTTCCTCTTTATGCATCCAGGAACGGTTTCGGGGCCTTCTCCCTAGGGGACGCTCTCAGAATTCTGTGGCACAACATGAATGCCTATGCTTTCCCGCCTCTACCTCTGATTCATCGGTCACTCTGCAAGCTCAGGAATGCATCAAATTACACTCTCCTGTTCATAGCTCCTTGGTGGCCAGCCAGATTCTGGTTCTCAGAACTTCAGCATTTGTAGATTCTTCCTCTGATCAGATTGCTGTTGATTCCTAACCTGCTTCACCAGTGCGACCAGCAGATGTGGCACCCCTCTCCACAAGCATTCAGCTTGGCGGCCTGGTGCCTAAATTCAAATCCTTAGCGTAATTTAGCTGGTCCGAGGACATTATGCGCATTATCCACGTGGCCAGGAAGCCACCTACAAGGTCTCGGTATAGGAGCAAGTGGCTGTGTTTTTGTCACTGGTGTTTGGCTAAACAGCTGGACCCAGACACGCTACGATTGACACTGTCCTTTCGTTCATCTCTCATCTGGCAGCTTCGGGCAGCCATATCTTATCTTCTAGGACTTACTTGTCGGCTATTGCCGCCTACCTGTCCACTGACGCCTGTTCCTTTTCATTGACATCAGCAAGGCGAGTAAGCAAGCTTCAAGCTTTCTGTGGAACATCCGTTCCTCACCTTTCATAAGGATAAGGTTGTGCTTCGCACTCATCCTTCTTTCCTGCCTAAAGTAGTTACTGATTTTCATTTGAATCAATATATCTCATTAACTGTCTTTTTTTCCGATTCAGTCTTTGGATGTCGAGAGAGTCTTACACAATTTAGATTTCAGGTGAGCGCTGAAGTTCTATCTCAACAGAACGAGTGAACTCGGGGGCTCCTAACAACTCTTCGTTACAATCGGAGACCCGAAAGGGAAACCAGCTAAAAAGGCTAGCTCTCGATAGATTGCCTCCTGTATTTCAGAAGCGTATACCATTCAGGGCCTTCAAACTCCTAAGGGCATACATGCCCATCTTGTATGTGGAAAAGTGGCTGCCGTTGCCTTCCAAAAGTATGTTCCCTGGGAAACCATTGCCAAGGCGGCTACATGGGCTTCCGCATCAGCTTTTTGTAAACACTAGTGCTTGGACCTGAGCTCCAGGGCCGATGCCCAATTCGGCCAGGCTGTTCTTAAGAACATATTTCAGTAAGGAGTTTCCATACACGCATATTTCCTGTGAGGAGTGCTTGGGAATCTCCCACAAGTATGGAGGAAAGGGGACGGGACGTAGGAGTATAACCAAGTTACTGACCGTAGTGACTACCTTACTCCTAGTCCATAGTCCCCTTTCCTCCATACGCCCGCCTGCCGTCCCCTCCAATAAGTATCCTCTATTATTGCTTAAAAGGTCGCAGACCTGGCGATAGAAAAGGACTGAAGGGCGATGCGCGGAGTGGAGCTCAGGAGGGCAGGTTTACGGCTGCGTTAAAAATAGGAATAACATTTTCATTTTCTATGCTTTTTGACAACAGTGCTCTGGTCCTGTCCCGAAGGACGGAATGCCCCACAAGTATGGAGGAAAGGGGACTATGGACTAGGAGTAAGGTAGTCACTACGGTGAGTAACTGTTATTTTACAGTACTGTTCTTCCTCTCCAGCTTCTTGTTGCAATTTGGGCTAGTCTGTTTAGATAAAGAAAAAGGTGCAGATTCTGAGAATCTTTGTATAACAGATAACGTTCCTCAAAGTTGAATTTGAGGAGCCATTTCTATGAAGTTGCTTTATAACCTGTTTAAAATGTATGCATATGTGGAAATTAAAATCATTCACGCCATGCAAAGTTTCTGACTTTTTCATAAGTGTAATGAAAGGTTCCGGTGAATTAAAAAATATTAAGCCTCCACTTTATGGTTTTCTTAAGTTGACATGAAGCCTTGCGAGCAGCCGATCATCGATCACAGTTTAAAACGCTAATCCTTTTTACAGTGGAATATGGCAGTTGCAGAGGCAAAGTTTCAAGTTGCAAGCTATTAACCAGCCATAAAAAGTAATTTGCCATCTCTTTTACATACACACAGCACAACATTTCAAACTCGCCAAGAATCAATTACCACTAGCTAATGGCGGGTGCACAATTTGAGCCCTGATAGCTGTCTGGGATTAGCTGCTAAGGTTTTTAAGGCGTATGTGTTCTTATTGACTAGAAGAGTGGTGACCTCTAAAACTTCCACCAAAATCCACTAAGAAAGCTTCTCAATCTCAAGGGTCTTCCAAACATTCAGGAGATGCACAATGTCTGTGTCATTTGCTCCACAGCATCTAATAATGCATTGTTCACTATTTGAGTTGAAAACCTGAGGGTCATATTTGACACAATCATCCTTAAAGTTTCAGATGATAAGCTTTTGACTTTAAACATTTTCAGCATCATCACATAACCATGATAAGGCGTGCTGGAGCACAGCGTGCATATCAAAACCAAAATATTCAACTTGTACGTTTCATCTGTCAAAGATGTATGCTGTGGTGGACCAACAGAAGATGTGACCCAAAAATACTTGGATTGGCGGGTTGTTATCTATAATTGAAAATTATATTCCTGTCCTGGAACAATATAAGCAGAAGGTACAGAAGAGGAACACACATTAGTACATTCAGGTTCCCTACCAGTCTCCCTTTGGATTTAGTAGTATTGTCCATTTAGTGCACACCATGCTCCGGAGCTATAAACCTTAGTCTCAGCATTGTAGCGCCCAGCTCACTATTTGTAATCCTTCCATGGATATACTCCTATGTCCTGTCCCTTTTCCTCCATATTGTATGGACGTCCCTCGCTAGGGACGGGAGACAGAACCTTTTTCACCAGAAAAATCATCTTCCCCTTTAAATTTAGATGGGTGCAGAGGCGAAGCCCTGGGAGCATGTCTCCTTTGACTCCGCCCACTGGCGCCACTCCTCAGTCCTCTTTTCTGCGTTGACTGGAACAGTCCGCTTTCACCAGCGCTCCTGGGTTAGGCTTCCGGCCTTGCAATTCCATGCGCTGTTCCCCGCAGAAGTATTCTTTTCTTCTTTTCCAATTGTTAGGTACTACTCTGTCCTCTGGTGACACATTCCTCCCCGGCGCATGTCGACAACAGTGAGTTTTAGCAGGTGTCCAGCCTGCGACGGTCCCTTCCCATCGTCCAACCCCCATGCCCTATGCCTCCGGTGCCTTGGCCCAGACCACAGCTGGGACAGCTGTACTGCATGCAACTTCTTGACTCCACTCGCGCTCAAGAATCAACTAGCCAGGTGGCGGGTGCTCTTCGGAGGATAGGCCTCCAGAGGACCTCGAAGCATTCATGAAGCAGAAGACCAGTCCCAAGGTAGGTGCCTTGTCCGCCTCCGCACCCCGCATAGGTGACTCCTTCCCAAGGAAGTGCCCACGCGGGAGGGACCTCTTTAGGTCCTAAGACCAGCAGAACAGTGAGGCTGCTCCAGCTACTGGCCACGAGACTGAGGGGGCGCTAGACCCTACCGGTACTACCGCTGAGGGGCCGCAAGTCCCTATTACCGGGTCCTAACCCGGGGGGCTAAGCCCTAACATTGGATCCATGTCTGAGGGGGCGCTTGTACGCAGCACATCCGGCACCACAGCTGATGGCACTCCGCCTACCAGGCCTCCACCTGAGGTGCAGAGAAGGCCACAACCATCACTGCTCAGCGCTCTGGTGGAAACCGGTCCCAGTTCAGCAAGTTTCACGACGCAGGCACGTGGCATGGATCAAAACAAAACGGTCGCCGGGCCAGACAGGATGGCAGCTCACCGAATGCCTTTTCCCTTCGGAGACCAGGCAGGTGAACGAGCTTCCAGGTGGGATTGGTCAACCCCTGTCACTTGGTCCACATCATATACTTCCACTTTGCAGGGCAGATATACTTCGCCCCATGCAGCGAGACAGGGCACGCCCAGGACACGACCCCTATGCCAATACCATCAGACACCCCTCCGGCCTGTGAAGACAGTTTCTTCGAGAAGCTCCCTGCACTCATGAGATCACCACAGATGGGTGCCATTCTCAGGGACGTGATCAGGGACATGCTCCCTCCTGTACAGCCACACTGCCTCTGGGTCCAGCTCATCCACCGGCTCCTATGCCTGTTTGTCACGGCAGCCGCAGCCCCCATGCCTGTACCAGTCACGGCAGCTCCGACTCTGCCACCTCAGGAGCCTCCTGCACTGATAATCAGTTTAATCATCGCGCCAGAGCTGCCTGCGCCCAGCGCTCCTCCGGCTCCCCCGGACCTGCAGTACACAACAATGGACACAGACCAGGAAGAGGACACAGACACTCCATCAGCAAAAGCTTTTCATGAGTGGCTGGTGGGCGTGACTGAGGACCTAGGAAACCCACAGCCACAGGTGGAACAACCGCAGGCAGGGGTACTGGCTTAAGTTGTCACGCTACGCCCTACTTCTAGAATGGGAATCCCACTTCAAAAAGATGTAGTAGCGCTTTCCAAAAAAGTTTGGCTCAAGCCACACTCAACCAAGCCTAACAATAGGCGTTTCAACGCTAAGTACAGGCAAATGGAAGGGGACCCCCTCTTATTGTCGGCGCACCCCAAACCACATTCCTCAGTGATAGCATCACTATACTCCAAGCCACAATCTTCTTTGGCGATTTCGGCCTCAGCACTCCTGGGCAAGGAGGAAAAGATCTTGGAGGAGTTCAGGAAGAAAATGTATTCCAATGCCACTCTCCACCTGCGCCAGGCCAACGCTGACGCCATGTTGGAGGCTGTCAACCGAAATGTATGGCGGGAGATTGTCGATTTCTTCCCTGAGCTCCCTACGAACAGCCAGGCTCGCTTCAAGGCTGGGCTGGCGGAGGCCAACATCGTGGCACAAGACATAATGGAGTCCATGGTGGCCCACATTGACACTTCAGGACGTGCCATTTGTATTGCCACAGACATGAGAAGGATGGCTTGGCTAAGGGGGACAAAAATCAATCTAGATTTGCAGGAATGCATATTAGACCTGCCTTTCGAGGGAGGTGGGGCCTGTTCCATTCGACAACGGATGAGGAACTCGATAAGAAAAAAATAGCTCACAGACATCGAAATCTTTATCCTCACCAAGTCCACTTCTAAGACCTACAGCCAAAGGCACAAGCGCTCGGACAAGGGTCGGTCCTTCGGATGCTTCCAGGAGAGGCGGTCCATACAACTGGAAAGATCCCCCAGCCAGCACAGGTGCAAACAGGACGAGGCGGCTAACAAGGGTTTTTTCCACTCCCCCTCCTCAGCCCCAGCCTCAGAGGGGAAGAAATTGGGACAGGCCCATCCGTATCCACCAGTGTCTGGTGGGGGGCGGGTGCAGGCTTGCCCTTTACATAAACTGCTCTTCACGGACCCTTGGATTATCCATGGGCTTCCTGCTCTCCATACCTCGTTCTCCGTCTCCTCCTTTCTCACATCCACTCCCGTAGATTGGTACAGCAACTCTGTTAGCGTAAATACGCTCGCTAATAGCGAGCCAGGCAGTGGAGGAAGTCCCTGCCTCACTGCGGGGCGTGGGCTTCTATTCACACATTTTTGCCATACACAAAAAGAACCAGCCTGGCCTCAGAGTTGTTTGACATTACCACCTTGAACCTTTCCCTTCCCCTCCAAATGTTCAAGATGGTTACCCCAGCCTTCATAGCGGAGACATAGTGTGCGAGAAATTGGAAGTGCTCCCTGTATCTGAAGGAAGCCTACCTTCACGTCTCGATCTGGGAACCCCATCGGTCCTTCCTGAGATTCAGGATCATGGGTTTTCACTTTTAATACAGGGTTCTACCCTTTGGACTCAATTCAGCCCCAGGGTCTTTACAGGGCTAATGAACGCAGTGGCAGCCCTACTCAGGGTGCAAGGCCATCACATTTACCCATATCTAGATGACTGGCTAGTCGGGGTGAGATCTCCGGAGGCAGTCCAGAATACGGCCTCCACCCTCATGGAAACACTGTACGACCTGGGATAGTCATAGTTGGTGCCCAAGTAGAGCCTGACCTTCCCGGGCCTTATACTGGAACACAAGCTTTGAGAGGATCTTCCCCTCAGAGGACAAGATCATGGCCATGAAGTGGGCCACTAGGCATATTCTCAGCAGAGCAGTGACCTCGGCGTGGTGGTACCAAAACCGGCTGGGAGTTATGGCCACATGTCTTCTTACAGTGCCACATACAAGGCTCAAAATGAGGCGGCTGCAGCTAGATTCCTCAGCCTCCGGGAACCAGGAGAAGGGTTAGCAGGCAGAGCAGGTCAGCATACCCCAACATCTCCACCAGGATCTAATCTGGTGGGGTACAGACAACAACCTGCAGATAGGCAGGCTCTTCCGGCAGCAGACACCTTAGGTCACCATAACCACAGACTCATGCCTAGAGGGATGCAGAGCTACCCTGGACAGCCACAGTGTCCATGCAGTATGGTCCCGTCAGGAGCAGCTGGCGCACATCAACTGGCTCGATATGATGGCTATCTGGCTTGCTCTCAAAGCCTTTCTACCTCATTCAAAGAGACCGCTCCGGCACCGGCATGTATTACAAACACAAGCATGGTGGCACCAGCTCCACCCTCTGCAGACTGGCGTTCGACATTTGGAAATGGGCCCTGGTGAACAACATGCACTAGTCGGCAGTCCAGCTCGCGGGTGAGTCCAACCTAGAGGCGGACAGGCTCAGCAGGCTGTGCGCAGCCAACTTCGAATGGCAGTTGAACGAGCAGGTCCTTCAGGGGTTCTTCAACAGGTGGGGTCATCCGCAGGTGGACCTCTTCACCACCAGTACCAACAGGAGGTGCCCCCAGTTTGGCTCCTGGCTGGTGCCGGGCAGCGGTTTGCTGGGCGACGCAATGCAGATCCCATGGAACAACATGAATGCCTATGCGCCCTCCCCCCCAGAATACCCCCTCTCCCGAAACCCCCCACCCCACCTTGCTCTGGCGCACAAGGTCATCTGCAGGATCAGGGAGTTGCAGGACCTTCAGATCATCCTGATAGCTTCATGGTGGCGAGCAAGACCCTGGTTCTTGGAACTACTCACCCTGTCGGACCAGGCCCCTGTACACCTCCCGTTGGGCCGAGCACACCTATTCTCTCAGCAGGAGGGCACAGTCACCCACCCCTCCCCTTAGAAGTTAGCCATCGCAGCATGGTTCCTGAACAGGTCTCCCTGAAGTATCTGCAGCTGTCACAGACTAACCTGGCCATTATAAAGGGGGCTAGGAGCGACGCTACCAGGAGCCAGTACACAAGCAAGTGGACCACGTTCTGTCACTGGACAGAATCAAAGGAAATTGATTCCTTGACTTGCACGTTGGACGATGTGCTATTCTTCTCTGCACACCTCGCACACTCATGGGTGCAAGTCTCGCACACTCATGGGTGCAAGTAGACACATGCCGCACTTATCTGGCGGCCATTGGAGCTTACAAGAACTCGGAGGAGGTATTCCCATCCTCGAATCCGGTGGTTGAGGCACTTGGCGGGCTTGACTAGACTATATCCACCGATTAAGAAACCACACTCGGTGTGGGACCTTAATGTGGTCCCGGTTGACCTGGCGCATAAACCATTCGAGCCTACGGCATCCGTGGACATCAGGCTAGTCACCATTAAGAGGGCCTTCCTAGTGGGCCTCACCTCAGCACGCCGAATCAGTGAGATCCTGGCGCTCGTGGCTTCAGAGCCATATACTAGATTCCATAAGGACAAGGTGGTTCCCAGAACACACCCCACATTCTTACCTACGGTTGTCTCCTCTTTTCACCTAAATGAGGAGATAGTGTTACCAACTTTCTTCACGGACCCGAAGTATGACGCTCCGAGGGTATTGAACTCTCTAGAACTCTCTAGACGTCAGAAATACAATGGGGGCAATTAGGGTATCCCTATTGAAAGAATGGGGATTGTTTTTGCTAAATGGAAGAACTGAGAGTGACCAGCCAGATCCTACCTAGTCATCAAATAACAAATCCTCTACCCTTGACTACCTCTTTGTTAGCAATGAGTGTGCCATGATGGTTGAGTCCCTACAAGGACATTGATCAAATTATAGCGACCATTCCCGCTGGCATTGTCACTTCATATGGGTACCAAAGAGCAAAAAATAATAGGCAGAGCTGGGGTAAAAGTTAATAATGCTGGAAGCCGGATAAGCTGGACACACAGACATTTGTCAAGCTGTGTGGGCTACAAAATGTCTTTACAAATACGAGTTACATAATTTTGATTTGTCCAGTGTTTCTGCTAGGGGCGATAGGTTAAGTCTCCTAACCACATTGACAGGTTGCCTTCCGCAAAGAGCGCTTGTGGTACATCCCTATAAGCGTCGAAATGCATTTGATTATGAAGTACAGGCCGCAAAACGGAATATGCGCTCTAACATCAGAAAAGAAAAAAAGGCGGGCAGGCCTATTGAAAATACGGAGGCTCTAATAAACAAACATAAAAATGACTATAAACAATGGCTTATAGGAATGGAAATGGCTAGACAACCATGCAGTAGGTTGCATCTAGAGTTGCTCCTGCTGATCCGACTTTGATCCTGGGTATTATGGTGGCTATACAGAGTGCAGATGCCAGCCGAGATACCATAGACAGCATGAGGGCGCAGTGCACAGCCTGATGCTAATTTCAAGATTGCAGAGAGGTCGAGCTGTAAGAATTTTCCGACCGGGAAGGCTAATGTGCACGCAAGATGGCAGCGTTCCGAGAAAAAGGACTGGGCGAGCTGGCATCTGCCTCGAGGAGGTAGGAGACTACTGTGGCAGATGGATTGAGACAAGGGGGCTTGCATGCCCACGCAGCACATAAAGGGACCTTTCCCCCACCCCCCGGAGGGAGGCTCAGACTGCTGCCGACCGCAGTGAGACTGGTCATGATTGCTGTCCCTGGCTGACTGTGCAGTGCCGCATGTAGGGCTGAGGAAGGCACATGGTAAGGAGAGCTTGGCGGGGACAGTGCCGGTGGATGTGGAGCAGGATAGCAGGCGAGACTACGGGAAGGCACTCGCCCCGCCCCCTCCCCCCCATTTTAGCATTGTGCCGTCAGGAAGCGCACGACCCTGATTAAATATGAACGGCAGGCGGACCGCAGAGGAAGCCGACCCCTGCTGCTGTGACTAGGCATACCAGAGAGGCAGCTGGCCGCGATCTCCAAAAAGAAGCGGACCACAGTGGAAGCGGCCCGAGAAATGCATTTAACACACAGAAGGACCTCAAGTTAGCATCACAGAGAGTCTATTGAAGCCAAAATAGATGCCATCACCATAGATGTGAACTTGCTACAAGATGTGAGGGTGCTTGCTGAACGCACAGGGACACTGGAAAA
Organism: Ambystoma mexicanum; assembly: GCF_040938575.1. NCBI lineage: Eukaryota > Metazoa > Chordata > Amphibia > Caudata > Ambystomatidae > Ambystoma > Ambystoma mexicanum. Next base: position 513,511,840 of record NC_090933.1, read on the forward strand.
GACAGTGATGGAGAATACAAGTGGCCTGAAGGGCACCTCTGAAGCAGTCAGTGTACTGCAGCAACAGGTGCATAACCTGGAAGACAGAGCCGAGGATAGAGCAAGATGCAATAACATAAGAATGATTGGACTCCAGGAAGGTGAAGGAGGACCGGATCTGACTAACTACATAGAGATCCTGCTGCAGCAGAAAATCGGTCCAGGCGCCCTCACTCAAGGCTTCACGGTCGAGAGGGCGCATAAGTCGTTGATGAGGAAACCACCGCCAGGAGCCACGCTGAGGCCAGTAGTAGCCGGGATATTGAACTACCGAGATAGGGAAAATATCCTTTAATATTTTCGCAAAGGTGGGACGATTCAACGTGCGTCTGCCACAATAACGGCATACTTGGAATGATTATTAACAGCAATACTTGGAGTGCTTCTGCACTCTACACGTGCAGAAGCTGCAGATGAACTATATATTGGTGAAAAGAACATGTGGCCAACTTGAAGTACATGTTATATCCGGCTAGACTGAAAGTGATTCACAAAGGTTGTGCAATTTTCTTAGATAATCCGAAGACGTGAACGAATGGATGGAGACGCAGAATTTGCCAACTGGAGCAGAAACGGATCCGAGTGGAGTCGATTAGTAGCGCTTTGGAGACCAGGTCCACCACAATGCTGCAAAGGTCGACTAACGCGACTCAGCGACAGCACGACCAAACAGATGGAACCCCCAGAAAAACAAGAGTGGCCGAAATGCAGGAGTTAACAACGTGGTGCCTATTTAAGACAACACCACACAGGAGCATCCTACACCTAATATTGGATTTGTTTGTTCGGATACTGACAGGTTCGTATCCGCCTACTGCCCCTAGGCACCAGGACAAGATCCTGGAGCTAGGGCGAGAAGTGGGAATGCCTGAGCACAAGGATTTGAGCTGGGCAATTGTTGGGAGGAAGGGGGCAGGGGAGATGGGGTAGTTAGGTGGGAGTTAGTCTATGAATCCACACTGTATATGCTGTATTTGAACATTGAACCGCTAATGCGTAGCAAAGCTGTGAATTGCGATGGCGGAACTTAATATCCTGGAATTTCAGGGGTCCCAACAGTTATAAGAAGCGTAACAGAATTAGGACTTATTTAAAATGGCTGAAAATTGATATGGCGTTCATGCACGATACTCACTGTACAAACGAGAAACAAAGCACACTTGCTAAAAAAGGGTGTGGCACGACACTGGGCTCGTCATACTCTGCTTATGCTAGGGGTGTGGTGATATGGGTGGCACCGTCGGTACCTTTGAGGGTGCTTGAGACTTTTCGAGATAAAGAGGGCAGGATGTTTGTATTGCGAGGTTGTGTTGAACGCAGAGAATTTTGCATTATCAAATCGTATGCACCAAACTAGGATACGTCGGGTAATTTCCGCACGATATACCCACTAATAAGTCCATACATTGATGGTACATTGATATGGAGTGGAGACTTTAATTGTACGCTCAACCCTATACTGGACAGATCGGATGATAAATTCATGCATCCCGCCCCCTCTGCCAAAGCCCTATCCACAGTGCTGCAAACATTTAAACTTACAGATGTATGGCGGACCCTCCATCCGCAAGTCTGGGCTACTCTCACTATGCTGCACACCAAAACTTGCACACTAGATTGGATTACATTTATGCAGGAGTGGATGTGTTGTGAGATCACACCCCGTTGCGATGCATGCACCCACCACCCCCCTTACCCCCCACCACCACCCGGGAGCATGCATCCTTACATGGAGACTCAGGAGTGAGGCTCTAAAGGACAGAGCGTTTCGCGAGAATTTAAGGGAAGGAGTGAAGGAGTATTTTGTGCACAACACCGGAAGTGTAGAATCAGAGGGCCTGTTATGGGAGGCCTTCAGGTGGTGATTAGGGGGACTGCGATCGCTAAAAAGTGAACGGAGTCCAAACCGCAATAAAGAATGACTTGCATAAGGCAGATATAAAATTAGACGCCATGAACGGGCAGCGAGATTTACTTCTTGTAATGTCAGTGAAATGGTTGCCCTCCAACAGGAGGGCCTAGTACATTGGGGACAGATTAGGTAAACTGAGCTATAGGAAATATGTAGAAAGTCAGCACGCTGAAGGAGACAAACCGGGACGATTGCTGGCCCGGTTGTACAAAAACAGAGGAGAACGTGATATGGGCAGTCACAGCTAAAAATTGGGCGATCTGTGAGACGTAACAGGACATAAACCAATGTTTTTATGATTTTTATAAGACACTATACGAAGAGACATCAGTAACCCCCGAGTCAGAAATAGAAGAAGCCTTAGAGCTGATGGATCTTCCTTAATTAGAAGCTGAAGAGGCTGACAGGCTAGAAGTACCCATAACCAAAGAGGAGTTGGAACATAACATAAGAGGGTTGCCATCATGGACGGCTCCAGGGGCGGATGTCTTGCCTAGTGAGTTCTATAAAGAATTCATGGCAGAGATCACACCCTCACTGCTGGCAATGCTTAATGAGGCATTAGAAGAACTAGTTGGTTACCTATGGTAATGTTCTTTCGACTGGATGTTCCTCCCACGTATTCCTTATCTTTGATATTTCCTAATATCCAGCTTGCTGCCTCTGAATTTTTTTTTCAGTAGAGGGAGCTGTGCGTCGATGCCTGGTCAAGTTGATGTCCTTCGGAGGCCTCCGTCTTGACGTCATCACAAGTATAAGTAGCTTGCGCAGCGTATGTTGCTCAGTTCCTTTTGAAGAGCAAAGCACTGTCTTGAGTTAGATGGTTGCTCCCCTTGAGAGAGCGCAGACTAACTACAAGGGAAGTTTTACTGTGGGGTAGGATGGGAGGGGCGATAAGGAATACGTGGGAGGAACATCCAGTCGAAAGAATATTACCATGGGTAAGTAACTTTTTCTTCGAATGTATTATGTCCTCCCACGTATTTCTTATTTTTTAAACACTCCCAAAGCAGTTACATAATTTGGAGGAGGGAGTAAAATTGAAGTGATCAAGTATGCACAGAGTGCAGTACTGCTTTTCCAAAAACAGAATCTTGGCTAGTGGAGGAATCCAGATTGTAGTATTTCGTTAAGGTGTGTGCAGACGACCATGTGGCAGCTGCACAAATAACTTTTGGTGGTCTTTAACGGCCAGTCTGTAACATTCTAACATTTTTAAAAGAGATGGTTCTCCAGCATGGGGTCTGGCATGGATTCACATGCTCATGAATATTCCCCGTCGTCAGGCTGAGAATCCTCGGTAAAGAAAAAACCAGTATCAGTTTCGTTTCTGATCTGTCTTTCGTAGTAATAACCAATCACTGGTCTCTGCGTCGTACTGACCACAGCCAATGACTGCCCTCTACCTAAGCACCGCCTCTGGCAGCCATCTTCAGATTTTTACCGCACGTTCATTTGTTGGGATCCTCGTGCTATTGCTCTCGAGCGTTAGTGCTATTTTTTCACATTTTTTCTCAAAAAAACTTCGGTTTTTTTCGGTCAAAAGAGCCTCAAGCTCCACCGACTCTCCATCCGATCAACGGGGACCCGTGTCGGATTCGTCTGCGCCCCTCAAGGGTGAAGATCTCGTCGAGCTACGCTTTTGGAGGACTCCAGAAGTTTCTCAGGCCCGGACATGGCCCAGGAGAAGGGAAGCTCGACGCCCGGAAAGCTGTTCAGGATCTGCCCTGGATGCCAGCTGCAGAACGTCTTTAAGGAGGACGAACACTCCTTTTGTCTCTACTGCTTACATGAGGACAAGACGCACGTGGAGAAGGACTGTGCGTTTTGCTGCAATATGTCGGAGCGGACATGAAGGACCGCCATCAACGTCTCGCCAACTGGCTGGAAGGGAAGAGCCCGTCAGGCGAGAAGAAGAGGAAGAAATCCGAGCGGTCTTCTAAGACCTTTGAGGACGCCCCGACGACGGGGGTCCAACACAAGGCCAAGCACCGCGAGTCCGCTGGCACCGGGAGCGCCGAACGGTCGGGCTCTACGGGCACCAGGCAACGCGCACCCTCCCCGGCACCTTTAGCCACGAACCAACGCTCTGGGTCGGGTAAGAGGAAGAGCGAGCACCCGGCGAAGCTCCTGGAGAGGCCCCGGTCGAGCTCGAAGGCCCCATCGGAGGGGGAGCGAGGCAGTGTCCCCCCCTCAAGGATAAGGCGGTGAGCGCACCTAAGGTGGTGAAGGCCTTAATCCATCCGGCCAAGCCCTCTATCGATACTGTCGCGGCGGCCCTGGCTCAGCCTGTGGAGGCTACACCAGTGGTGGCGACCTCGGGGCTCAGAGTCTCCCTGCCACCTCGGAGGGAGTCCTCTTTTGTGCCCATCGATAGGACCCCTGTGAAACCCCCGGCGGGGAAGAAAAAGGGGGGGCAGGGCGTCGTCGTAGATTCGGCCTCAGCTTCAGAGGAAGAGCTGATTGAGGTCTTAAGCCACGGCCTTGGCGTGGAAGAAGACCGGCCCGTCGGGATGGATCCCGACGCAGGTGACGACGACATCGTCGAGGGTGCCGACGGGGCTCCTGATCGCCCGTCGGATTCCCCTCTGCCAGTGCCGCAAGACAACTCGGTGGCCATTTTGTTGGCTATACAGTCCTTATGTTCAGAGATAAGGACGAGACTACCGTTGCCGACGAAGGAACCTCTCCCGTCGGGGGATCCTGAACCGGGACCTTCTGGTGCTCCCCCGCCCAAGAAAAGAAGGATTCACCCTCCACCTCCTTTTCAGCCGTCGCGCCCCGTCCAGCCCTCCTCCCCGTCCTCCCGAGGGGATGATACGGGGACTGACACGGCAGCGACGGGTACGGACGACGAGGTATACGACGAGGATCTACCGTCGTCGCCTCCCACCAGGGTTTCTCCGCCCGACGAGATTGGATCGTTCCACTCCATGATCGCCAGGGCATCCGAGCTTTTCCAACTCTGCCCTGAGGAGAAGAAAAAGGAAGGATTCCTTTATCAACGGCGCAAGGCCAAGAGGAAGACGGTCCTCGCGGTGCCTCTACTGGACGACATTTGGGATGAGGGCCTCGCCCTCCTCAAGAACCCTTCCACGATGCCAGCTAGAAGAGACCGGTACGAGAAGAAGTACCGGGTCCCGGATGCGGCCCCCCTGTGCCTCCGGGCGCAGCCTACCCCGGACTCCGTCGTCTCCGCGGCGGCCAGGAAGAAAGCGGGGGGGGGTGCGGCCTCCACATCGACTTCCCCACCGGACGGCGAGGGAAAGAAATTGGACGCTATGGGACGCAGGGTCATCTCGTCTGCAGCGACGACGATTAAAGCGGCCAACGCCTTGGCTATCGTGGCCCGCTACGACAGGGAGCTATGGTACAAACTAGCTCCCCTGCTGGACTTCCTACCGGACGACAAGAGGGCGGATGCCCTGGAGATCCACGCCATCACTATTGCGACGGACATCGCTGACACTGGGTTTTGCCAGTTGGGCAACGGCGTGTGCCTTAGGCGGCGTGGATGGCTCAAGGCTACGGACTTCCGTCAAGACGTACAGACCAGAGTCCTGGACATGCCGTTCGATGGGAACAACCTGTTTGGGAAAACAGTGGACGATTCCCTTCAGGCCATTAAAACGGACACTGAGACGGCCCGGGCCCTTGGGGTTCTGCAGCAACGACGGACGCCCTTTCGGAGCAGCGGAGGCAAGGGCGCCTCCAAAGGTTCCGGCGGCGGTTTCTCCACCTACCGTCAAGCGGCCCGCTCGTTGTCTCAGGAGGCCTACAGAGGACGAGGCAAGTCTGGCGGACCCCGCCGTCGTCGCCAAGGAGGTGAAGGCGGCAAAGCCTCGTCGAAACAGGATTGAACCGACCGTGGGGTCGGGCCCCCACCGAAGCACCCCGGTGGGAGGCCGGCTGGTGAGCTTCGTCAGCGTGTGGGAGTCCATCTCCACCGACCGTTGGGTGCTGCACGCCTTAACCCGAGGCCACGCGCTCGAGTTTCAAAGAAGGTGCCCGCGCGTCCCCCCCCGTGGCCAGGAAAGAGCTTCACGTCCCTCAGCTTCTCCTGGAGGTAAAGGCGATGCTCAGGAAGGGCGTCATCGAACTCGTCCCAAAGAGGCTTCGGGGCTCCGGAGTTTACTCGAGATACTTCCTCGTGAAGAAGAAGACGGGAGGATGGCGCCCCATCCTAGACCTGGGACGTCTGAACAAGTTCATCAAGGCGCAGACGTTTCGGATGGTCACCCTCCAGCACGTCCTGGGGCAGCTGGAGGAAGGAGACTTCCTGTCGTCGTTGGATTTGGAGGATGCCTACTTCCACATTCCCATCCTAAAGGGGCACCGAAAATTCCTCAGGTTTGTGGTCCAAGGGCGTCACTACCAGTTCAAAGCCCTCCCCTTCGGACTACGGTCGGCACCCAGGGTATTCACCAAGTGCCTTGCACCGGTGGCGGCGCAGCTACGCCGCGAGGGGATCCACGTCTACCCCTACCTGGACGACTGGCTCATCCGAGCCAAGACGAGGGAGCTCGCCGTGGAGCACACGGCAAGAACCGTCCAACTTCTCACGGACCTGGGATTCTCCGTGAACTACGCCAAGTCCCACCTGGTACCCGCGCAAAACGCACTGTTTCTGGGAGCGAAGCTCGACACAGTGTCCCTTCTGGCCTCCCTGTCGGAGGAAAGGACCAGGTCCATCCTGGGCAAGGTACAGCGGATGTTGGTTTCCGACGCGGCCAAGGTGAGGTCCATCAAGTCCCTCCTCGGAATGATGTCTTCTTGCATCTACCTCATTCCCATGTGCAGGATTTCCTGAATGTTCTCAACCTCCTTATTACTGGAGGAAATGCGGAGAAGTGGAAACACCCAGTCCACCACAAACACGTCTCCTAGAGCTCCTCTCAGGGGAGATTCCCTTGAGCAGAATAGCACATACTTCTGTTTGGTACCGGTCACGAACAGATCCACTTGAGGGGTTCCCCAAAGCGTGAAGATCTCTTGAAGGAATTCCTGAGCTAGGTCCCACTCGTGGGAGACTGCGCTCTGCCTGCTCAGAGCATCCGCTGTTGTGTTCTTCTCTCTGGCTAGGTGAACTGCCGATAGAGAGATTCCTTCTTGTATTGCCCAGAAGCAGAGCTGCATTGCCTCTCTGCACAGTGGTAGTGATCCTACACCTCCTCTTTTGTTGAGGTAGTACATGGCCACTGTGTTGTCAGTCATTATCAAGACATTGTTTCCCCGTACAGAGGGCAGAAAGGCCATCAGCGCTAGTCTGATTGCTCTAAAAGGTTTGTGTAGTTTGGACTCTGATGGAGAACGACCACCGCTGATGGTCAAATCGTAGGTATGGTCTCCCCACCCCGTGAGTGAGGCGTCAGTCACTACTGTTCTCTCCGGCCATGGTTGCCAAAACGATTCTCCTTTCAAGATGTTCTCCCGACAGGCCCACCACTGAAGATCCAGTTAGACTCTGTTTGGGATTTGTAGGAGATCTGATATCCTTCCTGAGAACTTTGACCACTGGGTCCTGAGAGCCCACTCGAGAGATTTCATTCTCAGGCAAGCCTCTGGCACCAGAAAAATGCAGGATACCATGAGACCCAGCAACCTTGGAAAGTAGAAAGCCGGAAGATGTTGGGCATTCTGGAATTTTGTCACCATCTGCAGAATGTCTTGAGCCCTCACCTCTGGTGGCAAGGCTTTTCCCAGGGATGCATCCAGGACAGCTCCGATGAATTGGATTCTTTGTGATGGTACCATGTGGGACTTCTTGAAGTTGAGTGAGAAGCCCAGCCTGTGGAGGGAGTGGCAAGCATAACTGAGATGATCTAGGGCTTGTTGTGGGGAACTGGCCCTGATCAGCCAATCGTCCAGGTAGGGGTAGGCGTGAATCCCCCCTCTGCTGAGACTTGCTGCCACAACCACCATTAGCTTGGTGAAAACCCTCGGGCGGAGGTTAGCCCAAATGGCAGAACCCGAAACTGATACTGAGAGTTGCCAACGGTGAACGGCACATGAAAGTAAGCATCCTGGAGGTCCAATGATACCATCCATTCCTGAAGCTGGAGGGCTTGAATGATCTGAGAAAGGGTTACCATCTGGAACCTGTCCTTCCTGAGGAATTTGTTCAAGTCTCTTAGGTCCAAGATGGGTCTCAATCCTCTGTCCTTTTTTGGAATTAGAAAATAAGGGGAGTACCAACCCTTGTTCCTCTTCGCCAAAGGTACTGGTGCTATATCACCTTTCTCCAGCAGGGTTAAAATCTCATGCATAAGGAGCGGATCTGGAACCTTCAAAGAGTTCTTCCCTGGTGGATGACTGAGGGTTTTGTAGGAAAGTTAGGCAGTAACCTTGGACAACTGTTTCCAATGCCCAAGCATCTGAAGTAATAGCCTGCCATTCTGTCAGATGCTGTGACAACTGTTAGGGAGAATTCTCTGTTTAGGCTGAATTTCCTAACCTAGTGAGTCCCCCAGCAGCTTTGCTGGATTTTTGGGGTTTATTTTCTTCTCCTGCCAAGAGTGAGACTCTTTTACCCTCACTCTTGGACATGATTTGAGTGTATTCCTGTGACTTGTAATGTGCTTCTGGGCTTTGGGGTATTTTTCCCCATAGGCTATCATTGGTTTTTGTATGTGTGTTACACAGCACCCTCAGTGCAGCAACACAGGGGTGTCATAGTGACCCCCAAACATAGACTCCATGCCCTGGGACTGACTACTGTCTCCCTGGGCATGTAAAGTCAGCATTGACTTTACTAGTCTTAAATTGTGAACAGAACCAGTACAAACCATCATACTGTGGAAGTACTGGTAGGGGCAATTAGATTGCCCCTGGGTCTGTTTGTCGAGGGGGTACTGTCCCGTCCCCCCTCGCCGAGTTTCTGGCTGGTGGCAGTGGATACCACGGAAATATTCCACCGGAATATTTCCCAATGGGATTTCCCATTGATTTTAATGCACCACTTTTTGGTGCAATGTTAAAGATACCGCCGGTTTATTTATTTAATATTCACCGGTTGGGATTTTTTGCCAGAACTCGCCGCCAAAATGGCGTGTGGGTTCACTTCAGTAACCCTGAACCCGAGTCGAGCCTTTGTTCCACTTTTGGCGGGCTTCTGCACAGAAGCCCTCCAAAGTGGTGCCACTGTGTCTGGGTCTACAGGATGTGTGGGAGGGGGATTTAGGCACCCTGGACTGAGTTGCCTTGGCAATTCAAGTCGCACTCTTGTGTGATTGGCCCAGTGGTGAGCCCCCCGGCTCACCACTTAACATGTTTGAGTGACAGGTAGGACTGGTGAATGGGGGTTTGCTGCATACAAGCAGGGCTTTGGGGACTGGAACTTCAGAAGTCGCCACAGGACCTAAGAAGCCGAAGAGGGAGAAGCTGAGCCGACCTGCCACGACGACACCACCGGTGGAGCCCTGCCCATCTCACCACTTCCCAACGACAGAGGAGATCTCCAGTCCGGAGAGTCTTCTTCCCCTGACTGGTGGGGACAACAAGTTTTTGCCTTCTTTTCGCCTGCCTGGAGCATCTCGTGGCCACCTTTCCTGTGTCAAGCACCCCGGCAACCGGAATACCACTTTTTTACCTCTACCGCGAAAGAGGGGTAACATCCTTTTAACTGGAAAACTCCACGGCTGGTTTCTTCCCTGGTAGTGCAACGACCTTCAGCCTTCCTCCACGTCGAGATCTTCTCTTCCTCTGGACGACGCCGCGACTTGCACCCACTACCAGGAGCAACTGCCACCGCTGGAGGATCCTTTCCATTTTGAATTTACTGTGTTCCGCCCGGCTTCCCTTGCTACCGATTGTACGGGGTAGATTTAGCCCTAGGCTCTCAAACCTGGGTTAGCCTTGGACACCCTAACTAAACTTTTCTAAGCTTAACAGAACTTTTCTACTCACCTGTAAAGACTTTTGAGACTTTGTGACATCCTGTGATCTTTCGCATATTTGGCCTGGCTCTCCCTAAAGTGGGCCTGGCACTGAACTTCCTTGCTCCTCAATAGACTGCCTTCTCTAATACTTACTGTGGTTCTCTGAAAAGTATTTTGCTGTATTGCTTTCTTAATTCTGCCTTTTCCCTCCCTTTTTAAACAACTTGGTGGAGTGTCATCTAACGTTAAGCGCTCACCTCTGTCTGGAAATAAGTGGTGTTAACTAAGACTTGTCCAACAAATAACTAGGGATGAACATATAGTAATTAGGACTGAGTTTTGAATTTACTTACCTTTTTCTGTGCTAGTGTAATTTTACAAGTGTGTCTTTTAAATAAATAATTATATACTTTTACACAAGCTCTGGTCAGTGTTTGCTTGTGCTACTGTGCCTCTGTACCTATTCTGTATGCTCTGTATACTGCCTAACTCTTCTTGAGGGAAGTCTGACTGCTCAGCCACAGCTACAAAGTGAATCTGTGTGGTGCAGACTGCTACCAAGTGGGTTTACTGCCAAACACCTGTAGTCTTAAATCTTTTGCAGTGGTCCCAGAGGGAACTGCACAGGTTTCTGCTTAACAACAACCTACCTCCTACTGCAGTCTTGTGAACAAAGACCTCAGAGAGGTTTTGGAGTTGCTGATGCAGTGCCTGTGAAGGTAAGGCAGCCCCTGCTGTTGCGGTCTTAGTCCCTCTACCCATCCACCACGGCGGAATTGTCTTTGACCTTTTTGAGCTGGCTGTCCTCTGCCTTTTCCGAATGTGGAATAATAGAAAAGGACCTACCTTTCCAGGGCACACCTGTGGGGCAGTTTGGAGTTTGCCTTATTGCAGTTCCATGGGATTTGGCCGCCACCTTGGAAGTTTGCAGCTTCTCCAAACTTGCATCAGCTTTATTCCCAAATAGATGGGTGCCATCAAAGGGCATGTTGAGAAGTCTGGTTTGAACGTCTGCGGCAAATCCTGACTTCCTCAGCCACGCAAATCTGCGGATCACTGTACTAGCCGCCATGCCTCTGCTGATGCTGTCAACAGAGTTTAGACCAGTCTGGAGGGATTTGCAAATAGCGTCCTTCCCATCCTTGACAATGTTCAAGAAACCGTCTCGTTCTTCCCCTTCGGGGATGTGGTCAGCTGCCATGGAAATACAGTCCCAAAGGGTGTGGGTAAATCTCGCCAGCTTGCACGTAGCCTTAGCAGATTTTAACACCATACTACCGGCCGAGAAAATCTTCTTGGCCATGGCTTCATATCTTTTATCATCCCTATCTTGTGTAATCCTGGGATAGGCATTTTGGCTACCAGAAGAGAAGTAGCTGCCTTTACTACCAGGCTTTCTGATGTTGGATGTTTTGAAAGGTATAGAGGATCAGAGGTTGAAGCTCTGTATTTGGCTGACAGCCTCTTTTTCACTGCCGGGACAACCTTGTGCAAAGCCCTATGAAATGGGACAAATGGGTCTTCCTGTGGTCCTTTATCCAATATGTCCGTAAAATCGTCCTGTTCGAAAACAGGTGTGGGTCTGGCCCATCCCATGTATTCCATGACTCTTGTCATGAGTTGTCTATTTTTTTTTTAAAACTTATTTTATTGGCATTTGTATTAGACGCATACAAATACATGAAAATTAACTAAAACGATAAACATAAACAGCAACAGTCTTCATGCGGAACAGTTCCTCTTACTTAGGTGGGCATGGCTGCAAATAGGGGTTCCGATGTCATGGGAAGTGGGAGGGATCTCGGTCAAGAAGATCACCATATCCAGGCGAGTGCGAGGGATCAGTTAAGGCAAAGTAGTGGGGTTTATCAAGGGGGTTTATGGTCTGCACTGAAGGTTATATCTCTCAGGAGGGCCTTCCAAGAATCTAGAGTGCCACTCGCAATGTCTCCGCTAGAGATGATTCCATCTTGTCATCCAGCATTCATGTCTAGGGCCACCACCTTCATGGCTTCCCACAATGTGCTCCAGGTAGATACTGAGCCTTTATTAATGTCAACGTATTCTTCTAGTTTTTCAGCGAGGTCCTCTCTGAACTCAGGGTCGGCGAGGGCCGCAGTAGGCATCTTCCACATGGGGATTGGTGGTCTAGGCCCCGTTAATTGCCATTGCAAGATCAGTGGGTAGTGGTCTGAGATTGATCTTCCTAAATATGCTGTGGTTTCTGACAATGGTATTTGTTCTCTGTCGATGAACAGATAATCGATTCTCGTGTGGATCTTGTGCGGGGCTGAATAGTAAGAATAGATCTTTTCAGCAGGATGCTGTTCCCTCCAAATATCCACCAAGTCGAGTTGTTGCAGCATTTCTATCGGAGCGCATGTTGCGGGGTTACTTGGATGGGGGGGTGGTGCTGACCTGTCCATAGAGCCATCAATGAGACAGTTGAAGTCCCCCCCCCCCCATATAAAGGTCCTATTTCGGTGGAGTGCCACCCGTGAGCATATTGCTCTAAGGTGTGATGGTATTCCATGTTGCGGGAAGTACGAATTGACTAAGCAAATTGGAGTCTGCTCGATAGTGCCCCACATTATTACATACCTTCCTTCTTTATCGGACTCGAATCCTTGCAATTGGAAGGGCACATTCGGGTTCACCCATGTGAACACCCCCTTCAGTATTTAGAGTAGGGGGATCCTCTCCCGGTCCCAGCCCATCGATCTGTTAATTTGGACATGGTGTCTTCCGTGAGATGCGTCTCTTGCAACATCGCAATCGAAACCTTTTTTCTGCGGAGATAGGACTGTATTCGGTTTCGTCTCAGGTATGAGCTCATCCCTCTCACATTCCACGTCATCACTTTGAGTTGTGACGCCATCGGTTCAATATTTCGAGCCCGGCTGGCAGCTCCTCCTCTGAAGCCTGTAGTAATGGCGATCCGAGGTTATGAGACTGTTGACGGGAGTAATCGGGTTCTTCGCCCCCCAACCTGTAGCATGCACCCATCTTGTGCTTCTTCGGCGGTAGTGGTATGAAGACTGTATAACTAACAAAACTGTTAACAAAACTTGAACTGGTGCGCCCAGCGACTACATCTTCGTTGGGGTGCTTGGGCGCTCTCGAGCCGTCTAGACCCATGCGAGTATCGGGCGCGAGCTGGGTCGGGCAGGTGGCTGACCCGACCCGGATTGTCTGCGGGGGATAGGGCTGGTGTCTGGCGGAGAGGCCGAACGAGGGCCGTTTCTATGTAGCTAACTTTTAGTTGGATTACCTTCTGAGGTCCGGTTGCTTGTGCTTGTTGTGGCCATTAATGGCAGCGTATGTCATATGCCGACCGTCTGAGAGCCTCAATCTTCCTTCTGGGGAGCATCTTTACCATCTGCAAGGTTGTTATCTTCCAGCCAGATGTTGGCGGCCGTTGGGTTTTCTAGGAATATGGCACGCCCGTTGAAGATGACTTTCAAGCGCGATGGGTAGAGCAGCCTGTATTTCAGGTTTAGTTGTCGAAGTCTTGCTTTTACCTAGACGAAAGAGTTCCTCTCCCTCTGCACTTTCTGAGTGTAATCAGGGTAAATGGTTATTTCAGAGTCGCCACGTTCGATGGGGCCTTCTTCCCTGGAGTGCCGTAAGATAATTTCCCAATCCTGAAAGTTTCACATTTTAGCAATTATTGGTCGTGGAAATGAGCCAGGTGGGAGCCGCTTCTGGAGGGACCTGTGGGCCCTTTCGACCGCGAAACCCTGCGACAGTTTCCCATCCCCAATCTCCTGTTGTAGAAAGGATTCTACGTAGGCTATAGTGTTTGGGCCTTCGTTTGCTTCTGGTACTCCTAGGATACTAATGTTGCCCCGTCTAGCCCGACCTTCGGCCTCCTCGGACCTCTCCTCCAGGATAGCCACTTTCTACTCTAGGTCTGCAACCTTGGACTTCAAGGCTGCCGTGGCCCCAGCCGTTTCTTCTATTGAAGTCTCTGTGTTTGTCACCCTCTCAGTTAATTTGCGGGCGTCCTGACGCATGAGTTGAATGTCCATTTTAAATTCGTCGATCTTAGAGTCTGTGTGTCCTCAATGAAGCAATAGCCTCCAGTATTCGGGAGTGGTTATCTGTGGTTTCCCCCTCTTTCGTGTGGGTAATCTCTGGGGTACAAGAGCGAGCCTGTGTAGGGGTTTTTGACTTGGCGAATACAAATGAGTCCATGGTGGCTGCTTTCGCTTTGTTCCTGGCGGCCATCTTGGGGTCTCAGTGATGCTGCTCCTGGGACACTTTAGATGAGTTACCGGTGGGGGTATCAGTCGTCTCCCCGTGTGTAGAGTAATGAGTGATGTTCCCAAGGTGTCAAAAGTCAATGAATCCAAATCTGCAGGGGGGTAGAGGTGCCGCCGCTATATCTGTGATGTCGCTGCCCTTACCTCTGAGCGTCCGACTCGCCGGAGCAAGAAGATCTGGGGGAGCTGTAGTCGTGCTCTTGCTGCTGGTTCTCGCTGTCCTGCGCCATGGGGCGACGCTGGGGAGGAACCTCCGGTGGTCGTGTGCGCCCTCAGCGGGCCGTCCTCAGCGACGGCTGAGCCCGCGTAGTGTACCACGGGAGCGGTGTCCAGGTGCCGCTGCGGCGGGCCTCGCCCAGCGGTGAGAAGCAGGGTGAGGGCTCTCTCTTCCAATGTCCTGCATGCGATCGTGCTCCGTCGTGTTGTCTCTGCTCGATCTGGCCACCTTAATCCCCGGATGCCTTTTGATTGCGGCTTCCTTCTCTGAGTTTCTGCTAAGTGGCGCGGGGCGCCATCTTGGATGCGTATGGAAGCGGAGGAGGGAGTATGATTCGAGGACAATTTCGCCGACCAGAGGGTCCGATTTCCAGGCTGGTCAAGCAGATTGTGTCGGGGTCAGATTCTCCCACCTCTGCATCACCTTTTCGTGGTAGGCACTTCTTATGCAGGCAAAAAGGATCGAGAAACGGCATCTCGGCCGGAGCTCGGCGATTCAGCCTCTGTACGCCATCGGCTCCAGGCCACTCCCCCCCCCCCCCATGAGTTGTCTATATGTGCCCTCAGCATGATCTTGTGGATCTGCATTATCAAAATCAATTTCAAAGGAAGTGTCGATACCACTTGCCTCATGAAGGCAGTCCGGCAGGTTTTTCATACAAGAGTTTTCCGATATGAGCTCCTCTGGTACAGATGGTGTACCATATTCAAGTCCAAATGGTCTTTCCTCCTCAGATGATTCTTTGCATCTTCATAAATTGATGAAAGAGTTTTAAAATACTCTGAGCAAGGTTGTGGTGTACCAATAACAAGGCAAGCGCTATAGATGTCATAATGGAAGCTGGCTGCATCGAAGTAGTCTGTCGACGGCTTGGAAGGTTTCCATGAAGTCGTCGATGACTTCGACATAACCGTCGAGGCCTTCGACGATAGTGTCGAAGGAATTGGAAAATTCAGCATCGAGGAGGTCGACACCCGTGGCGTTAATTGCTTCTCCTTCGATTTTGGCGCTGAGGGCGTCAATGAGGCACTTTTTGGGCTTGCCGTGTGGGTTTCTTTCGGCATTGATGATGACGATTTTTTGTGTTTCATGGAGGCTTTCTCTGGACTCGAGGGATGAGATCGCTCTCAAGGAATCTTCGAATCCGGCTTCGAAGCCGTGTTCGAAGATTCACAGCTCCTGTGCTTCCCAGGTGTTTTGACTGGGGTATCGCCTCTAGGTGTTGTCGAGGGGGGCAAGGCCGTGTTCTCAAACACTGTCATCATACTAACTCTGAATTCCTCCCATTGTGCACTATGTTTTGAGGAACAAACGACCCGTTCATGTGAACTGGATGAGGAAGTGGACGGCGATATATGGCGCCTCTTTTTGCCATGCCTCGAAGACGAGGAATGATAAAAGCATCAGAAATATGATTATGGTGAGTAATGTATCCTATATATATATTTCTGGGGCTTGTGGAATCTGCTTTAGATCACATGCTGTGCATAGGCCGTCATCTAGTGGAAGCTGCAGAGTATTACAGTTGTTGTTTTCGAAACTCGAAGGGACGTAGACAGGGCGTGCCAGTAATACTATCCCTAGTGTTACGTCCTTTGTACACATGATCCCTGATGCGTCGATGTCCCTCTGATTATTTTTTTACGCCATGCCAGATCGATGTGTATAGCGAAGTTCCTTTTGCCGATAAGCCATTCACTTAATACAATTACGATAGTTTTTCTTTCTATACTTTCATCGACTGCCAAAACACCACGGTGGTGAAAGAAAAAGAAACTGCCTGCCGGAGACCATCGCGACGGACCGTACGGCCTTGGAAGGCCGCCCCAGGCCTCGGACCAGACAGTAGGGAGAGAGGCCATTTTAGAATGTACATTCTCCCCATCCTACACTTTGTTTGCCCAGCTGCCATTTCCATACCCATCATTATGGAAAACACACGCATTTAAATGTTGACTCAAGTGTAATTGTAAATTCCCCATGGTCGACAAACACCTAGTTTGCAATTTGTGTCTCCTGAGAGACCACGTCGAAGCTTCTTGTCGAGCGTGCAGGCTCTTCAAGGCGAAGATGTTAAAGGACCGCTCCACAAAACGCTGGGCCCACTACGCCAGGCAACTCAAGGCCATGGAGGTTGATGGAGCCTTTAGTGATGGCAGCGACGCCGCACTTTCGGACGGCGAGGGCATCAGAGCAGCTTCGTCAACTCAAGCGCAGACCCCCGACCCCGTAGGACAGGCCGGCGGCCATGTTGTTGGGACTACACCAGGCGGCGG
Source organism: Ambystoma mexicanum (assembly GCF_040938575.1). NCBI lineage: Eukaryota > Metazoa > Chordata > Amphibia > Caudata > Ambystomatidae > Ambystoma > Ambystoma mexicanum. The sequence goes on from NC_090933.1 coordinate 513,528,426, forward strand.
CAGCGCTACAAAAGCACACACCACCAAGCACATAAGCCCCAGTCGACATTCGGCAGATGAGTCGAATACTCGACAACATTCGACACCCCGTGAAAGTTTCACCACTCGGTGGAACTTTCACGGGGTGTCGAACGTTGTCCTCTGGGCAATCTTGTTCAAGATCGCCACACGACAGGGTTCAAACGTCGAAAGACGGCAAGGGGGTCATACGAAAAACACCTTCCAGAGGCCGATCGGCCGCGGACGAAGCCTTGGCTCCCACACCCGAAGTTTGACATTCATCGTCTGATAAAACGGCAGGCCCCAAGAAGTCTGTTAAACGCTCCTCTGGGACCCAGGGTGGGGAAAACATCATTAAAAGTCCTCTAAGACCCCTCATAGGGACAAGAGTCCTACTAGGGACAAGTCATCTCAAAAGGGAATATTGTCCAAGTCCATAGAGAAACCAAAAGACTCTAGGCCAAAGATTATACCTCCCACTGATGAGGGTATGGTATTTCCACTCAACCTATTGTAATCCCAATTTCGAAGGAATGGTCTTCTCAAGATATCGATAGGGTAATGCAAAGAATGACCTTTATGGCAAATTTTTATGAAAAGAACCCAGATTACTTTCAAAGTTTTCACTCTACTCCTCCCACCTCAGCCCCTTCCAGCTCTCAAACCTCTGCCTTACCCTCCAACTCCCTTCTAAGAGGTCTCACTCTAATATCCCCGTACAAAGCAAAGTTATAGATCTATATGACCCTGAAATAGATCCAGAAGACCAAGAGGACTCTCATTTGTAGCCTCAACTTAATGAAGAGGCTACAGATGAACTTTATTATGGGGATGATGAAGACCCAGACGCTAACCAGGAGGCGAACATGTGCTCCATAGATTCTCCTATTAATCACGACCCGCCTGTGGTAGATTCTGCTGTCGACAATCAACCCCTCCTCAATAAAGTCTTAGCCAAAACAGTGGAACACTTACAAATTGACAAACAGGAGGTACAGTTGTCATGATATGACGTTTCAGTCCCTTTTGGACTACGTGGTCCATAAGACACTGTACATTCCTTCCAAAGTGAGTCCAACAGGGCGATGCTAGTGCACTGTTACCGCTCCAGTGTTTCCAGCTGCACGTCTCAACACTAACTTTACGAACTTCGGCAAGTGTGGTCGTACCTTTCCCCTTGTGCTTAACAGTGCCTTCTCCCTTCGCTTATTTACTAGCGCTGCTCCTCCCCGGGCCTTGCTGCCCGTAGCACTTACTCTTTTACCACCTTTAGTACATGTCCTGGTTCCTTCCTGGCTTCCCTCCTCCCGAGACTCTGCAAATTCTTCCTCATCCTTCCTGGAGTTGAACGCATACTCACCACGGTCGGATTTCACCTGCACGCTGGCGACGGAGGACACGCGACCGTGTCTTTACAAAACCCGAGCTGTCTGGAAGAAGGAAAAATCCCACACCAAGACTTCGAAAGATAAACTGGTGAGATTCCAGGCAAAGTGCGACAGTTTGAGACGCCAGGGTTTGAATATTGACTCTACTATGGAAGCCGCAGTTCAGGACCTCATGAGAGGTTTGCAAGAACTGACAACTGAAGTACAGAATCTAAAAGCTGAAAATGCAGCATTAAAACAACTTGTGCTCTCCAGGCATTCGGCATTCCAGGAAAGTGCCATGGTAGGGGGTATTGTGGACAAATATGATGGAACCACCAAGGCACTGTGTTCCTTCCTTGATTCATGTTTAGTGCACTTTACCTTCAAACCATACTATTTCTCAACACCAAGTGCCAAGGTAGGATACATAATCTCCCACCTTTCGGGGAACGCATTGGCCTGGGCAACGTCCTTAGTAAATTCAGGGTACCCACTCTTGGGCAACTATGAAGGATTTGTGGATGCCTATAAAACTGTTTGACCGACCAGAACAGGTAGACAGTGCTCAAGAGAAATTATTGGAATCCCAACAATTACACTCAGGATATGTTGTCATACGTCACCCGTTTCAAACAATTGGCCAAGGAGGCTGATTGGGCTCCAGGAGCCTGCTTCACTCTGTTTCGTCGTGGATTGTATGACGAAGTCAAGGATGAACTCGCCCGGGTGGTCCGCCCAAGTTCCTTCCATGCTTCACTGGATTTGTCTTTGTAAATTGATTTTCGCATCCAGGAAAGAAAGGCTGAAAAGAAAAAAATAAGTTCCTTGCCAGCAAGAGCCCCCTTGGATTATCCCAGTCCTAAAGGGACAGCTTCTAATCCTCCGCCGGATCCTGAACCAATGCAACTTGGCTCCTTACGGGGACCTATTTCTTCACAAGAAAGGACCCGAAGGATCAATAGTGAACTTTGCATGTATTGTGCATCAGACAAACACCTTGTAAGAAACTGCCCAATAGCTCCACCTCGGCGTTCGGGAAACACCAGCTCCCGATCTTGAACTGAGCCCAGCTTCGGGAGAAAGATAGTGCTCCAAATCTTCTCCAAGCAAAACCAGTGAACCCACAAATAGCCTGGTGATTCTTCAAGTGTCCCTGTCAATCACCAATAAGGAAGTGTATCCCGTCCTGGCCCTGGTGGACTGTGGAGCAATGGGCATATTCCTTGATCACGATTGGGTGCTGAAACACCATATCCCCCGAAAGGCCAAAGATATCATACAGGCAGTCGAAGGAATCGATGGAAAACCATTATCCTCAGGGCCCATAACTCAACAAACCACGGAATTGATACTAACTATAAACAATCATCGGGAGACTTTGCACTTCAACAGTATTGAAGCTGCCCATCACCCGATGGTGCTAGGTATGCCTTGGCTTCAAAGACACAATCCATATATCAACTGGGCAGCAGGTTCCTTGTTTCTAGGATCAGAATACTGTCTTGCACATTGCCTGTCCCAGGGGACACAACCCCCTTCTCCGGAAGACCTGGAGTCTAAGAAATCGTCCCTTAGTGTGTCTAATGTTACCCAGGTGCCTGGGTCTTACCAACAATTCTTGGATGTGTTCTCTTCAGATATCATTCAAGCCTTACCTCCTCACTGACCTGAAGACTGTGCCATTGAAACCGACGACTCTGCAGTCATACCATTCGGAAGGATGTTCATATTTTCGGAACCTGAGAAGAGAGCCCTACGTGAATACTTGGACACTAATCTCTCCAACGGCACCAATCATCCATCTAAGTCCCCTGCAGGGGCGTCTTTATTGTTTGTTCCCAGGAAAGATACCAAGGAACTTTGACCCTGCATGGATTGCCGGGGTATCAACCAATGTACTCGAAAGGATCGTTATCCGTTGCCACTCATCTCAGACATCCTGGAAGCAGTCCGCGGAGCTGCTATTTTTTTTACCAAACTTGATCTTCGGGGCACATACCATCTGATTCGAATAAGAGAAGGCGACGAGAGGAAAACTGCCTTTAGGACACCTTTCGGCCATTTCGAGTACTTAGTGATGCCATTCGGATTATCCAACGCTCCAGCAGTGTTTCAACGTTTCATGGATAGAGTATTCTCAGACATGCTGTTCCTCTTTGTTATCATCTAACTGGACGACATCCTGGTCTATTCCAAGAATCTCGCACTACATCAAAAACATGTCTCTGGTTTTGCAACATTTACGAGAGAATAATCTACTAGCCAAACCGGAGAAATGCATTTTTCATGTTCCTACTGTTCGTTACCTGGGATTCGTCCTAGGTCCTCAAGGAATCGAAATGGATCCTGCCAAGGTCGACTCAATCCTCTCGTGGCCTACTCCCACATCAGTGAAACAAATACAAACCTTCCCGGGACTTGCAAACTTTTATCGGAAATTCATTCCTACCTTTTCTGCTATTGTACAGCCCATAGTTGCATTACTGAAGAAAAATGTTCCTTTCAACTGGGGTAAAGACCAAGAATCCGCCTTACACGAGTTAAAACAAAGGTTTACTCAAGAACCCACCCTGGCTCAACCTGACATTGACAAACCCTTCCTGGTGGAAACCGATGCCTCGGATTACGCCATAGGGGCTGTATTAAAACAGGAATCGGAAGATTAAAAAAAAGAACATCCCATAGCTTATCTGTCTTGTACTCTAAATCCCAGTGAAACACATTACTCTGTGTTGGAGAAGGAATTACTTGCCATTCGTCAGGCTTTTACCGAATGGCGTCATCTGCTCTTGGGTGCCAAATATCCGATTGAAGTCCGGACTGATCATCGGAATTTACAGGTCCTTCAGTCATTGGAGTGCAGGAACAGTCGTCAGGCTCGCTGGGCCTTCTTTTTTGCTCCATACCAGTTTCAGATACACCATGTTCCAGGAGTAACCAACATTATTGCTGACGCTCTGTCCAGGCGGCCTGACTATGAACCTGAAGAAACCTGTGCCCTTCCAAAGATGTTTCCTGATTCTGTCTTTATTGCCCAAGCCAATTCCTTATTGGATAATATCTGTTCAGAAACTCCACTGTCGGATCTATGGAAGGAATACCTTAAGACAAACAGATGGGCACTCTCGGCTAAGGACAGTTACCTAGTGGTACCTAAACAAGAACTGAGATCGAAGATAATAAACCTCTGTCATGATACCTTCCATTCAGGACATCTGGGCATTTCAGCAACTCTTAGACTCATTCAGAGGAACTTTTGGTGGCCTAGAATGGCCAAAGATATAAAAATATCCATCCAAGCCTGCACTGTCTGTAGGCAGAATAAGTGTGAAAATAAAAAAACCAGCACACCTTCTGTACCAACCTGTTTTACCGGACCGACCTTGGGATATTATTGCCACCGACTTTATCGTAGAGCTACCTCCATCCAAGAGCTTCACAACTATAATGGTTACCATCGACCTGTTCTCCCATATGGCCCATTTCACTCCCTTGGAAAGGCTACCATCAGCACAAGAAATGGCAGGAATTTTCGTAAGCCATATCTTCAGACTTCATGGCCTCCCTTCTAAAATCATTTCTGACCGGGGCCCCCAGTACATCTCACAATTCTGAAAGTACTTATGCATAATGTTGGGCATCCAACGTGCCTTGTCCTCAGGTTATCATCCTCAAACCAATGGAATTACAGAACGAGTCAATCAAACACTCGAACAATACCTGCGATGTTTCGCCTCCAAGGTACAGGATGATTGGTCTGTCTTGATCATGGTGGCTGAATTTGCTTACAATAACTCCGACCATGCTTCCATTAAGACCAGTCCGTTCTTTTGTTCCCAAGGATTTCATCCATCTGTCTTACCTACAGTTCTGCCTCACTCCACCCCAGTTCCATCAGTCGATTCCTGGATAGAGCGTTTGGTCACAGTACACAAGGTTGTGAAGGGACATTTGGAAAAGGCCAGGATGGATGTCAAACGATATGCTGATACCATGAGGAGACCTGCTCCAAAATATGCCATCGGTGATAAGGTCTGGCTTTCTTCCAGACTCTTACCACGACATTTGAGACCCAACAAGTTGGCTCCACGTTTCTATGTGCCTTTTTCAATAAAAGAAATTGTCAACCCTCTAGCCCTCAGACTACAGTTACCAGACTCGTGGAAAAGGATCCATCCCGTTTTTCATACATCCTTGCTGAAACCTTATTCACAAACCACTAGGACCACTCCTCGACCTACCCCCGTACTCCACAATGAACAAGTTGAATTTGAAGTTTCCTGAATTTGCGACTCCAGATATAGAAGGGGTCGTCTGCAATATTTGATGGAATGGAAGGGATATCCACCCAGCGAACCACTGTCCAATATGAATGCCCCTTGCTTGCTACGACGATTCCACTTAACCCATCCGGGCAAACCAGGAGGAACGCAGTTTAAGAGGGGGCATGCTGTCATGATATGACCTTTCAGTCCCTTTTGGACTACATGGTCCATAAGACACTGCTACATTCCTTCTAAAGTGAGTCCAACATGACCGACGCTAGTGCACCGCTACCGCTCTAGTGTTTCCAGGAGTTCGCCAGCTCCTTGAAAAGAGACACGCCCCTGCGGCGCTGCGTGTCTCAACGCTAACTTTCCGAACTTTGACCAGTGTGGTCGTACCTTTCCCCTTGTGCTTAACAGCGCCTTCTCCCTTCCAGGTACTCCTTTCGCTTATTTACTAGCGCTCCTCCTCCCGGGGCCTTGCCGCCCATAGCACTTAATCTTTTACCGCCTTTAGTACATGTCTTGGTTCCTTCCTTGTTTCCCTCCTCCCGAGACTCTGCGAATTCTTCCTCATCCTTCCTGGAGTTGAACGCATACTCACCACGGTCGGAATTCACCTGTATGCTGGCGACGGAGGACACGCGACCGTGTCTTTACAAAACCCGAGCTGTCAAGAAGAAGGAAAAACCCCAGACCAAGACTTCGAAAGATAAACAGGTGAGATTCCACGCAAAGTGTGACAACAGGAGGATAGAGACTTCGCTGAACAAATATTGGGGGACAAAAAGACAGTAGCTCAGTTTATCCCACTGCTAAAATCGGTACAATGCAGAATACAGCCTTTCATAGAGGCACCTAATCTCACACAGGCCGTTAATCCGCGTGTGGAAAAACTATTCAGGCCTGAAAAGAGCAGGCACAACACTTGCTTCCTCCGAGGCACCACCGGATAAGGAAAGCAAGAAGATATATGCAATGGGCAGAAAAGTCGCCTCTTCCGCGGCCTACCAGACAAGAATAGCCAACAACGCTACACTTTTGGCAAGTTATAACTGCCATAAGTGGGAGGAAGTTTCTGCGTTACTTTCGTCTGCCCCGGAGCCACTTAAATCACAACTAGCTCAGGTGGCAGCTGACGGAAGGGCTGCATCTACTTATCTCCTCAAGTGAAATTTCAAGGCAACTGACAATGCCGGGAGAGTCATTGCAGAGGGGACTATTATAAAGATGGATGCATGGCTTAGCCAGTCAGGCTTCAGGCCAGAAACACAAGCCAATCTAATAAATATGCCAGTGGAACCTAATGTGCTCTTCGGCAAGCCTGTAGAAGGCGCACTCAAGACAGCAAAGGATGAGTATGACACTCTAAATTCTTTAGGTCAGCTCGCAAACAAGCCTACTGGTTAAAGGGGTAATGGTCATTTTTGCCGTTTCCGGGGCCAAAATTCACAGAGGATCCGGCTACAATCAAGGCCAAGCCTTCCAAGGCTCTCCACGAGGACAACGCAGAGGTCGTGGTGGTCGGGGCAGAGGCCCAGCTCGAGGTGGCACCCCACCTCAGAGCAAGTGACATTCCGCTCCAGGTCCCCTCCCATGCCTCTCCAGTAGGAGGACGCATTTCCAACTTCACCCACGTGTGGGAGGGTATCACCTCGGACAGATGGGTCCTGTCCACGGTAGCAGGAGGCTACTGCATAGAACTACTGCAACATCCTCACGACCACCCCCCACGACAAAGTCCACGCGGAGGAACATCAGCGGATCCTTCTAGAAGAAATAACAATGCTTCTATTAAAGCACGCCATAGAAGTGGTCCCAACCAACCAGGTAAACAGGGGTATTTATTCAACTTACTTCCTTGTGCCAAAAAAGATCTAACAATGCGCTGTATTAGATTTGCGCCCTGCAAACAAGTATGTCAAGCCACAAAAGTTCTGCATGACTACGCTACAAGAGGTAATCCCTATACTAAAAAAGGGGGATTACATGGCAATACTTGATATGAAAGATGCCTATTTTCATATTTTAATGTTCCCAGCGCACAGAAAATTCTTGCGTTTCAAGATGGCGAACCAGCACTACCAATTCAAGGTGCTGCCCTTTTGGAATAGCCTCGGCTCCAAGGGTATTCACACAGGTACTGGCGGTAGTGGCAGCACACCTGCGCAGGGGAGCAATCCCAGTGTACCCTTACCTGGACGACTGGCTCATAACAGGGAATCACCTCTGATTTGAAGACAAAACATCCAAACAACAATCAACCTCCTCTTTCATTTGGGCTTCTCAATCAACGAGAAAAAATCAAGCCTACTGCAAGCACTTCCAAACAGTTCCAAGGGGCGATCCTAAACACAGAGGAAGGATTAGTCTTTCCCTCAGAGGAAAGAGTAAGGAATTTGTTACTGCAAATACCACATCATGCCGACCCCCAGATAACGGTGCTCAAAGCAATGCGTTTAATAGGCATGATGGCATCTTGCATATACCTGGTTCCTCACGCGCTCCTGCGCATGCATCCCATACAGAAGTGGTTGGCAAAACAATGGTCTCAGGCAAGCGGTCAGTGGGACGATCTAGTGGTCATTTTGCCAACACTTGTACAAAATCTTCACTGGTGGACGAAAGAAAACCTAAGGAGAGGGAAACCCTTCTACAACTCAAAGATACAGGCAGTGGTCACAACAGACGCCTCACTGGCAGGGTGGGGGCTCACTACCGTCACCACACAGCTCAGGATCTGTTGTCTCACACTGCAGCTCAGAACCACATCAATGTGCTGGAACTTCTGCCAGTATTCAAAGCCCTTCAGGCATTCGAACCCCATTTAACAAACCTGTCGTTGCAGATCCTAAGAGACAGCACCACAGCGATGTTTTATATCAACAAACAGCTGGGTACACGTTCTCCAAATCTGGAAATGGGCACTCAGACGGAAAATGTTCCTGTCATTGCATCATGTTCAAGGGGAACTCGACGCTCTAGCAGACTCGCTGAGCAGAGACACCCTACCAGAGGAATACGAGTGGCATCTACACGAAGTCGTAGAACACCTCTTCTCTCATGGGGCTTCCCAATTATAGATTTATTCGCTACAAGTGAAAATCGTCAATGCCCAAGACTTTGCGTACAGCTTCCTCCAGCCAGGCTCCAAGGGGAACACTTGATGGATGAACTGGTCAGGGAAATTTGCTTACGCTTTTCCCCCAACTCCTCTCATGAGGAAGGTGGTGAACAAGTTACACAAGGAACCTATGACGCTTGTCCTAGTTGCTCCTATTTGGGCAAGACAACCGTGGTATCCACATCTGCGCAAACTGGCGATGTGCGATTCCCATCAAGCTCCCGTGCCAGTACAACCTACTCACCCAGCACAAGGGACTAACGGTGCACCCACAACCACATTCAATGAACTTGGCAGCATGGCTCCTGAGGTCATAGAGTTTGGGCATCTCAATCTACCGCAACGATGCATGGATATCTTGAAAGAATCAAGAAAACTAAACACTAGGCACTGTTATTATGACAAATGGAGACGATTTGTAATTTGGTGCCAGACTAAACAGATCAACTCTATAGATTGTTCTCCATCTAACATTCTAACCTATATGCTCCACTTACTAGATGCAGGGTTAGTGTTCAACTCCCTAAAAGTCCACCTTGCGGCCCTGTCAGCCTACACCACTTCACATAAGGTCTCATGGTGGAAGGTGTAAAGAGACTTCACCCTCCAATCTCTAACCCACCGCTAGGTTGGGACCTCAATGTGGTACTTGCTAAGCTCATGGGACCCCCATTCGAGCCTATGCACAAGTCTTGTCTCAAACACCTGACTTAGAAAACTGCCTTCTTAGTAGCCATCACTTCCCTAAGAAGGGTTAGTGAAATCCAAGCACTGTCAGTGCAGGATCCTTTCTTTACTGTTCATAAGGACAAGCTGGTTTTACATACTCACCCTAGATTCTCACCTAAATTCATCTCAAAATTTCATGTAAACCGGTCGATTGAACTACCGGCTTTCTTCCAGGAACCCAAAAGCTCAGCTGAGGTAAAACTCCACACACTAGATGTGAGGAGAGCGGTCCTCTACTACGTAGACAAGACCAGACTGCTAAGAAAGACAGATCAATTGTTTGTCTCCATAGCGCCAGGCAGAGAAGGTGACCACATCTCTAAAAATGCCATCTCTAGGTGGATAGTCAGATGTATCCAACTGTGCTATTCCCTATCAGATAAGACCCTGCCTTTTACGCCGAGGGCCCACTCCACAAGAGGTAATGGAGCCACTGTAGCTTTCATTGCAAATGTCCCCTTAGACAGTATTTGCAAAGCAGCTACATGGAGCTCAATACATACTTTCACTCAGCACTACTGCATTGACACTCATTCCAAGACAGATACACAAGTGGGACAAGCGGTTCTAAGATATTTATTCACTCGTGCACCTTCTCACATCCCACCTCCTTCTTCTTCCACTGCTCGCTAATCTATGCACAGCATGTGATCTAACCAGATTCCACAAGCCTCAGAAGGGATACATTACTCACCGTAATCGTATTTCTGATGCTTGTATCTGCTTAGATTCACATGCGACCCACCCCTCTCCGCTTGGAGAGAAGGCGCATGGATGCTTATGAGCTTGTCTGATACGTATCTGCTTGGATACAACTGTACTCACACTACACCTCATGCTACCTCATGTCAGAAAAATAACAATCTGAGGAACCTCGACGTGTGAGGGATCATGGGTACAGTGGACGTCACACTAGGGATCGTATTACTGGCACGCCCTGTCGACGTCCCTTTTCGAGTTTCGAAAACAACAAATGTAATTCACTGCAGCTTCCACTAGATGTCGGCCTATGCACAGCATGTGAATCTAAGCAGATATAAGCATCAGAAATACGATTACGGTGAGTAATGTATCCCATATAAATTACACGGCACAGGGTAGCAGCCGTATAGTTATGGTAACGTTGCTAAACCCCATAGGAAGACCACTTTTTAGGCGGCTTATAACTACGCTCCCCCTAGAGGAATCCTCACAAAACTGCAAAAAATGTATATGGCCCGCTCTGAATTATTTCGGCAAGTTTGGTGAGGTTTCGTTCACGGGGGGCAAAGTTATCGGCAGGGTCCCAATTATTATTATTTTTTCCATAGACTAAATGGGGAAAAACTTTGTGCACGGCTACAGCCTAAACGGCTGTACGGATTTCAACCAAATTTGTGGCAGGAGCGGGGGCTTGGTTCAGAGTGTGCTTTTGTGTGTTTGGTGGAAATCCGACCAGTACTTTTGTTGCAAAGAACTGAAATGTACATGTCAAAAAATGTGTGATATCTGGCTCCGCTCCACGGACCCATTTCCCTGTTCGCTCCATGGACAAAAGTCTTATTGGTTTGCAGTACGACGTGATGTTGGCAAACATTGGACACGGCTGGTGGTTGGCTGGAGTCAAGCGTGCTGTGCGTCAAAGCTTTTGGGAAACGCCGCCATGGTCTATCGTTGGACAGTGCAGCACCAAAAGGGACTGGCAAACATACTTTACTCCATGTGGTGGTGAGAAGAAGGGATGGAAAGGGTGGGGGATTGAGAAGTGGTTCATCTGAGATATGTGATTATTAGGTGGACGAAGATGGTGGTGTGCATGCAGTATCCTGCACAGGCGACAACCATGTGTGGTGAATGCAGGCAGCCCTCATTACGGCACGATAGCTTGTGCTGCGACCTCTTACCGTGGTGAATGGTGGCAGCTCATTTGCAGAAGGGCAGTGCATTGCAAAACATACATTCTCCAGCATGGGGTCTGGCATGGATTCACATGATCATGAATATTCCCCGTCCTCAGGCTGGGAATCCTTGGTAAAATAAAAATTTGTTTCTGAACTGTCTTTCTCCTAATAACCAATCACTGGTATCTGGGTCATACTGCCTGCAGCCAATGACTGCCCTCTACCTAAGCACCCCCTCAGACAGCCATCTTCAGATTTTTACAGCATGTTCAAGTGTTGGGGGTCCTTGTGCTTAGCTCTCAAGCTTTTAGTGTGTATTGCATTTTTTCAAAGAGTTTACTCTTATTTTTTCAGTCATATCGAGCCTCAAGCTCCACCGATTCTTCTTCCGATTAACGGGGACCTGTTTTGGAAATCTCTACGCCCCTCAAGGGTGAATTTTCGTCGAATTTAACTTCTTGGAGGATTCCGGAAGATCTTTGAGGCCTACCACGCATGAACATGGCCGAACAAAAAGGAGTCACAACGCCCGTTGGATCCAAACTGTTTAGGATCTGCCCAGGATGTGGACTACAGAACGTCTTCAAGGAGGATGAGCACTCCCGATACCTCTACTGCCTGCACTCCGACAAGTTGCACGTGGAGGAGGACTGTGCGTTCTGCAAGGACATGTCCGCCCGTACCATGAAGGACTGTCGCAAACGGCTCGCTGACTGGCTGAAGGCGAAGAGCCCGGCGGCAGGTGAGCCCAAGAAGAAGTCTAAGCGGTCTTCTAAGACCTTTGAGGGAGCTCCAGCGACCCAACATAAGGCAAAACACAGCAAGTCCACGGGTACCGGGAGCCCCTTTGGTATGAGGTACGCGGCTGCCAGGCTGGGCGCAGCATCGACAATGCAGTCAACCACGAGCCAATGCTTCAGCTCAACGAAGAGGAAGTTGGAAAACCCGGGTAATTTTCGGGAGAAGCCCCAGTCGACCCCGACAGAGAAATCCAAGGGGGAGCAAGGCGGTGAACTTGCACCCAAGGTCGTGAAGGCCCAGATTCACCTGGCTAATGCTTCGATTGAGGACGTGTCAGCGTCCTTGGCGAAACCCGCAGATGCGGCCCCAGTGGAGACGACCTCAAAGCCAAGAGTTTCCCTGCCGTCCCGGAGGGAATCTTCTTTCCTGCCCATCGAAATGACCACTGTGAAGCCCCTGGCTGAGAAGAGGGGGGGGGTGCAATAGTCCTACCGGACTCAGATATCTCCTCCGAGGATGAGCTGGCAGGACTCAAATCAGTCTTGGACAAGAGATTCATCGAGGTCAGGTCCTACGGGAAGGACCCCGATGAGGTGGACATGGAGAGCGACGGGGGAGCCGACGAGGAAAGGCAGATTGACGAACCGGAGGACACCACCCCGCTGCCGACGCTCGCATCGCAACCTCTGCAATCACCGACGAATAGGTCGGAGGACATCTTGCTAGCCCTGCACACCCTGTGTTCCGAAATAAGAACAAGGATGCCTTTGCCTCCGACGGACGATCCAGCTGCGCATGGACCGTCGGGAAGCCCTTCACCCAAGCGGAGACGAGTCCATTCGCCCCCACCCTTCCATCCTTCACCTCCATCTCCTTCTCCGAGGGACGAGACAGAGACGATGGGGACGGACGACGGCAGCAACGACAGAACAGATCTCCCATCGCCCCCATTCCGGGCTTCTCCTCCTGACAAAATTGGCTCGTTTCACGCCATGATCGATAGGGCCTCAGAGAGCTTTTTCAGCTATGCCCTGAGGAGCAGAAGGAGGTATTCCGTTATCAGTGACGAGAGGCCAAGAGGAAGACCGTGCTCTCGGTCCCACTGTTGGACGACATCTGGGATAAGGGGTTGGCCCTCCTGAAGATCCCATCCTCGGCCCCGGCAAAGAGAGATCGGCACGAGAAGAAGTACCGGGTCACAGAGCCTCAGAGCGCAGCCGTCTCCAGACTCAGTGGTCTCTGCAGCTGGCAAGAAGAAATACGCTGGGACAACTACGTCGACTTCCACTTCCCCGCCGGACGGTGAGGGGAAGAAGCTGGATACCATGGGACGTCGGGTCATTTCGTCGTCAGCCACAACCATTAAGGCGGCCAACACTCTCGCTATCGTGGCCCGCTACGATAGGGAGCTGTGGTTTAAATTCGCCCCCTTTTGGACTTCCTCCCAGACGACAAGAGGGCAGAGGCCCTTGAAATCTTCCAAGAAGGCGAGGTGGCTTCAGACCGCATCATTACGGTAGCCACGGACATCGCCGACACCGGCTTCCACCAGATGGGCAACAGCGTTTGCCTTCGCCAGCGTGGCTGGCTCAGGACCACTGACTTCCATCAGGACATTCAGACGAGGGTACTAGACATGCCCTTCGACGGGAACAACTTGTTCAGCAAGGCAGACGAGTCACTGCCATCAAGGCAGACACCGAGACAGCCCTTGCCTTGGGCACGCTCCATCACCGACGGCCGTCCTTTCGGCCCTCCGGAGGCAAGTCACAAAGTGCCTCCAAAGGATTCAGTGGCAGCTCTTCCTCATACCATCAGGCTGCCCGCTCTTTGTCACAGGAAGCCTACAGAGGGCGCAACAAGGCTTGTGGACATCGTCGTCATCGCCAAGGGGCCCAAGGCGGTAAGGCCTCAGTGAAGCAGGACTGAACCGGCCAAGTGGCTGGCACCGGTGGCAGTGTGGCTGCGCCTGCAGTGGATACACGTCTACCCCTATCTGGACGATTGGCTCATCCGAGCGAAGTCAAAGGGACTCGCAGTCGAACACACAGCAAGGACAGTCCGCCTGCTCACAGAACTGGGGTTCTCGGTAAACTATGCGAAGTCCTGCTTGGCGCCATCGCAGGACGCCAGTTCCTGGGAGCCAGACTCAACACGGTGGCACACCTAGCCGCACCGTCTGAGGACAGGATAAAGGCCATCCTGGCAAAGTACAACGGCTGTTGGCCATGAAGGTTGCCAGGGTGAGGTCCATCAAGTCCCTGCTCGGCATGATGCCATCATGCATCTACCTCGTTCAACTGTGCAGACTGCGGATGCGGCCGCTGCAGAGTTCAACGCCCGTTGGATGCAGGCGAAGGGAAGCTTCGAGGACAGGATCGTACTCAACAAGCCTTTCGGTCGGGCTATTCTATGGTGGGGGGGGGTCAGTGCACATCTAGAGGTGGGAACAGACTTCCAGACCCCGGTGCATCAGGAGACGGTGACAACAGACGCCTCCCTGGGGGGGATGGGGTGCAAACACCGGAAATCTCCACGCAAGAGGCCTTTGGCTCCCGGAGGAGAAGTCGTTGCACCCTCAAGTCATTCCTTCCGTCCCTCAAGGGCAAGGTGGTGTGGGTCTTCACCGACAACACCACAATGATATTCTACATTCGGAAACAGGGGGGGGGCACCAGATCCCCTGATATCTCCAAGGAAGCGCAGGACCTGTGGTACTGGACCGTCGCTTGAAGGATGTTCCTGGTACCCTTTCATCTGGCAGGAGTGAAGAACACTGTTGCTGACTCACTCAGCAGGGAGCTGCGCTCTTGCCACAAGTGGGAACTTCGGCAGGATCAGGTGGACCTACTGTTTCAACAATGGGGCAATCCCTAGATCGATCTGTTTGTGACGGTGATGAACAAATGCCAGAGATTCGCCAGCATGTTTCCCCTGCAGGGGAGCATGGGGGATGCATTCTCATTTCCCTGGGACGGCCTGTTTGTCTACGTGTTCCCACCGTTCCTGTTCTTCTACGACTGTCAACTCAGACGGTCCCGTTGCAGGATGATCCTCGTCGCACTGGCGTCACCGAGGCAGATATGGTACCCGGACCTTCTGGACTTGTCAACGTCCTCTCCAGTCAAGCTTCCAGGGGGACGCAGATCTTCTTGCAAGAAAAGGAGGTGCTATCCTGCACCACGACCCGTCGTCGCTGAACCTGCAGGCCTGGTTCCTGCATCACTAGAGTTTGGTGGATACGAGATCACAGCGGACTGCAAGGAGGTGCTTGCCAATGCCAGGCCTTCTTCGACTCTTAAGTGCTACGGACATAAATGGAAGAGGTTCACCTTCTGGTGCCATGCATAGAAGATAAACCCTCTATGGATTACGCCCCCTCAAGTGCTGCCGTACCTGCCGTCGCTGGCCAAGGCGGGGTTGGTGCACACCTCTTTCAAGATCCATCTGACGGCTATCTTCCGCTACATCAGAACTCCGGGGCAGTCGTCGTTGTGGTTGAATCGCCAGGTTAAGGAGTTCATGAAAGGACTTTTCCGCTCCTTCCCCCCGGCAAAGGCTCCGGCCCCGTCGTGGGAGCTCAATGTGGTGCTGACTAGTCTCATGGGTCCCCCGTTCGAGCCTCTTCATTCAGCACCTCTGAAATTCCTGTAATGGAAGATGGTGTTCTTGGTGGCCATCACCTCCGCATGGCGGGTGGGAGAGATCCAGGCCCTCTCCTGTAAGCCTCCGTACTTGACTTTCCACGCAACGAGGGTCGTGCTGAGTACGCACCCCTCCTTCATGCCCAAGGTGCCATCGGACTTCTATCTCAACGAGCCCTTGGTGTTACCTGTTTTCTTCCCGTCGCTGGCTGAGAGAGCTTTGCACTCGCTGGATGTGGCTAGAGCACTGAAGTTCACGTGGACCGCACAAAGACTTTTCGGAAGAAGTGCCAGCTGTTTGTAAACTTTGGCCCTGTGAACCAGGGGGAGGCCCTCTCCAAGGCCTCCATTTCCAGGTGGCTCTCCGGCTGTATCACACAGGTTGGCAAACCGACCGTTGCCTGGCCGTCCGAGAGCCCATTCAACCAGAGGGATTGCTGCAACTACGGCGTTCTGTCTGGTATGCCCCTGCAGACATCTGCAGGGCTGCTACGTGGAGGTCGACGCACACCTTCACGAGATTCTACTGCGTCAACCGGGATTCCAGGGAGGGGTCCAGAGTTGGCCAGGCAGTGCTGCGCAACCTGTTGGATTGAAGGTGAGCCTGGTGAGGAGGTAAGAGATGCTTAATGTTGCGTTGTTGAAATGCTTAATGTTGAGCCTTGCCACCTCCTGTGGTTGTGCGTGTGTATACACCTATGTATTCCTGTATTCATGAGCATGTGAATCCATGCCAGACCCCATTCTGGAGAAGGAACAAGTTACTTACCTGTAACTGTTGTTCTCCAGCATGGGTCTGGCATGGATTCACATGCGAACCCTCCCGCCTACCCCTTTGCGGCTCTACTCTTGGTCCTACTACCACTTTACATGCTACCAAATCTGAAGATGGCTGCCTGAGGAGGGGCTTAGGTAGAGGGCAGTCATTGGCTGGGGGCAGTATGACCCAGAGACCAGTGATTGGTTATTAGGAGAAAGACAGTTCAGAACGAAACTGAAACTGATTTTTTCTTTTACCAAGGATTCCCAGCCTGACGACGGGGAATATTCATGAGCATGTGAATCCATGCCAGACTCATGCTGGAGAACAACAGTTACAGGTAAGTAACTTGTTCCTTAAACCATGTGGTGGTTGGAAGAAGGGATGGGTAGGGAAGTGAGAAGTTGTTCATCTGAGATATGTCAATAGGTGGACGAAGACGTTGGTGTGCCTGCAGTATCTGTGCGTACAGCACCAATTCATGGGTCCCTGCACAGCTGACTACCACGTATGCTGAATGCAGGGGAGCCTTCGTTACGTCAAGATAGCCGGTGCAGCAACCTCTTACCGTGGTGACAGGTGGAAGCTGAATTGCTGAAGGGCAATGCACTGCACATGAAATTAACATTGAGATTGCGTGTACTATGGTGTGTTGCATGTGATAAGCCTGTAGCCCATTCAATGCATGGATGGAGGCCTTGCACCGACAACTATGTGCCGTGGTTGTAATTAAGTTTCACATTGTTGCCTTCTGTGTGTGGTTCGTCAGCATTGCATACATTGTTGATACCATGGGTGTGGTAATTGTTAGCTCATCCTACAGTGTTTACTCCATGGCTGGAGCTAATGGAGTGAACAGTTCTGCAGTGTATGCACTGGGTGCAGTGTTGGAATGCTGTCAGTACAGAAGAGGGTAGAGTTGAAGTGCATCTTCTATGTGCTTGGATACTGCAGTGTGTGAACTGGGTGCAAAATTGAAATAGTGTGTGCATAGAAGTGGATAGGGGTGAACTGCATATTTCATAGGATTGAGTAGTGTCCATTGCGTGGAGTGCTGACTACTGTAATGTACTATGACGTATTGGTTTTGTGCACTGAATAGAGTGCTGGGAGCAGAGCCACTGTTGCACGAAAAAAAATGTGGTTGGTTGGTTGGCAGTAACACCAAACTATGTGAATGAAAGTGGGTAGGGTGCCGGAGGCTGTGTTATGTTTGTAGATTCTGCTAACTGTTGCATGTTTCCATGCATAGCTGGATTACAGTGCAGAGGTTGGGTGGCAGTGGTACATGTGTGGAGTGTGGTACTTGGTAACATGTTGCCATGCATGGCTGCATTACGTTGCGGTGGGTGTGGGCAAGGCCTAGACTATTGGGTGCATGGCCAAAGCCCGTAGGCCATGCACCCAATAGTCTAGGCCTTGCCCACACCCACAGCAGCAATGCAGTTTAGACTACATTTATCAGAGGGTGGTCACCTTTGCAGAATGGTTGTGGAGCATATTTTACTTTTCATAGAGCACCAGAAGTGAGCTCACATGCATATATTGTTGGTTCCATGGGTGTGGTCATTGTTAGAATATCCTACAGTTTTCGGTGTATGGCTGTAGATTGTGCAGTAAAAAGTCCTGCAGTGTGCCCCTGGGTGCAGTGTTGGAACACTGTCAGTATAGAAGAGGGTGGGGTTGAAGTGAATCTTCTATGTGCCTGGATGCTCTGGTTTGTGCAGCTTCGTGGGAGTGGGCCCAATGTTGTGAAGATTGTGTGGTTTGGTTTGCAGTGACACAATACTTTGTGAATGGAAGTGGGTAGGGGTGGCGGAAGCAGTGCTATGTTTGTGGAATCTGCTGTTATGTTTCCATGCATCGCTGTTATGGTGCTGGGGTTGGGTAGAAGGTGCTGCTGGCTATGTTAAGTTTGTGGATTGTGGTTTCTGCCACATGTTCGCATGCATGGCTCCATTATGTTGTGCTGGGTGTGGGCAAGCAGTAAACTGTTGTGTGCATGGTCAAAGGCGTGATGGGTGCCGCTCTGGATGATTTTGGATACTGAAATCGTGGACGTTTGTACTGGAGGTGCTTTGGAAGCCCTCGTGACACGTACTGAGTGTTCAACCGTAAATATGGAGTGCTGTACAGAAATTAGTGTTGGATGCAGAGGTCTTGTATGTGATTGCTGCATGCGTGCATGAATATTTCACACTACTCAATGAGGGAGTGCTGGAAAAAGAACAGTGGAGAGGGGAGGAGGACTGTCCCTGCTTTTCTGGGGCGTAGCCCTAGCTGTAGCTGGGAAAGCACACATGCCACATCCTGCCATTCTGAGCATGGTGTGCATGCGAATGGAACTATGGGGATTATGGAAGGGGCGTTACTACCGTTTCCGAATGCACTCATGTGTAATGAGGTTGGTAGAGACGGAGAGATGCATAGTGCTGATCATAGGTGATAGCTTTGTACAAGATCTGCACAGGTATGCCGTGCAAAGAGGCGTTTGCTGCTAATTTTGGGTTGGAAGGAGTGGACACTTAGTGTGGGCCAGTTTGTATGCATGCAGTTTCGGCGGGATGATTCGCCTTTGCAGATATGTGGCCTGTGTGGCTACTGTTCAAGTTGTCGTGGTGCATTATAGAGGTCTACATTTGGGATACATGTCGTGTGGACGATTGGTCCGTCACCTGAAGAAGTTGATGAAAGCAGTGATGAGATTTTCCCCACTTATTTTTCTCAACCATTCCACCAAGAGGAGTATGGGACCATGTTGGTGTAATTTGTCCCCAGCCAGAGCCTCGGAAGGTGTCTTATAAACAGAAACATGTCTGCATTTATGTGCACTGCTGGGAGGTTCTCCACCCACTATGAGAGCATGAAGTTGCAAAATATACACTGCTTCCATGCAAATGGCATTTCTTTGAACGCCATTGGCAATACGATTTTCTTTTACACTGTGCAAGAAGCGTCGACTATAATTCAGTAAGACTTGAAGGAGAATAAGCAAAAAAACTCATACAAAGAGAAAAGACAAAAAAGGTTGTTTGCAAGCACGTAAAAAAACTACAAAAAATCTCTTTTCAGAGGGACCACTTCACACTCCCCCTACAACCTCCCCCTTCCTAGCACGAAAACTCTACGGATTCCGCTGTAGTTTCATGATTACACTTGCCACATCTGGCCATTTTCAGGAATGCAGCCATGGAAATGGGACTGTGGAGGCTAAGGCATTGCTCAGTAAGGTTTCTGGTTGTGGTGTGTACGCAAAAACTGTGGCAGAAGGTTTCTTTGTACAGAGAAGTGCAGAAGGCTATGGTGGAAGTGTGCAAGGTAAGGGGCAGGCATCCTGTTTGGATGCATGCACTGTATGTACTTGTTTGAAGTTGCTAACATGCATTCAGTGCTGCCTTTGTGCAATAATTTTTGAAAAATGTGTAGTAACCGTGCACATGGCCACCCTCTGTCCTCCTGGCCCAGGTACCTGCTCACCCTGCCACCCTCCCGCACTACCTCCGGGCCACCCCTTGCACTGGGGTCTGTATCTGTACCCATACAGCAGCACCCCCTTTTTCTTCCTGCACTTATCAGACCTACCCTGTCTGTTGCCTTAAACCTAGCACTGGCAAATTGCTGGCTGCACTACCATTGTTTGTTGCCTTTATTATTTATTTATTGTTATTTATCCGTTTCTCCTCTGCTTCGCACTTTCCACTTCTCCCACCTTCCATGCACTTTTCCCCTCCCCACTCTCCCATGCACTTGCGCGTTCTCAATGTCACTGGGCCTAGTAAGATCGCTGTTTTGTTCTCCCCAGTTCCCTTCCCTTGTCGCACTCTGTAACACTTGTGTACGAGCGCGATAGAAATAAAATATCAATATCAATACTGCAGGGAAAATAAATCTGTGACGTGTACGCAGTAAGTGGCATGCATCCTGTATTGAATGCAATGTGTGTATGATATAATGTGAAATGTTATGATATGGCATTTATAATCCACCTATACACAAGTTTTTCAAGGCGCGACGAGGCAAGGGAGGGGGAACAGAGGGGAGACAGAGACAACGAACCTACTAGGCCAGGTGTCACTCAGATAGCGCAAATGCATGGGTAGGGGGAGGGGAAAGTGCAGTACATCGGTAGAAGAACAAATGACAATAAGTAACAATGCATGCCGATGGTGGCAAGTGCAAGGATACGTGCAGACATCAGGTGGTGGTGGAACTGTTAGGGATACAGAAAACAGTCCCCCAGTGCAGGGTTTGCCAGAAAGGCAGTGCAGGGTGAGGACTGGCGGGGGGAAGGTGGCCTGGACCCGACTTCATAGAGTGGCCAGGTAACCAGTGCAGAATCAGTTTCAGCCAGGAAGTCAGCAGGGGAGGGGAGGAGAAAAAACAGAAGCAAAGAGAAAGGCTTTGAGGTGCTTCCAGAACCAGCGATGGCAGGGAGGCTGTTGCAGAAGGAGGCCCCAGCCGAAGAAAGAGATCTACCACCAACTTGTTGCTTGCAGAAGCGACTGACCCTGAGGGAGTTGGAGGCGGATGAGGGAAGATCTGGAGCAGGGAGATATTTAGGAAGTGAGAGTTGAAGGTATGCAGGGCCCAGGGCCCAGAAGGCCTTGTGCATACTGCAGAGGGTTTTCATCTTATTCCTCGAAGCCACTGGGAGCTAGTGCAGACATTTCAGTCCAGGAGAGATAAGATCCCTGGGCTTGAGGCCAAGGACAAGCCGTGCAGTCCACTTCTGGATGAGTTGCAAAGGGTGGAGAGTAGAAGCAGGCAGATTTAAAAAGAGGCTGTTGCAATAGTCCAGCCTAGAGAGAACCACAGCTGTGTAGACAGTGACCTTTTGGGAACTTGCTTTAGGTTGGTTTGATACATGCAGTGCTGGTTTTGGTGACATATTTGTATGAATTAAGTAGGAGTTGGGTTTGTGGGGAAAACAATTTGTAGTATTGTCGGAAGGAAAGAAGAGAGTTCCTGTTTCAATATTACAATGATGATATGGGTAAATGAAAACGTTGCACGCATATACCATTGAAGTGCCACTTGATGGTAGGAGATGGGAGAAAAACAGTATGCTTTTTAACAACGTAATGGATGCTCAGTGTCAGATACCGTGCGCAGAGGCACTTATAAAAGAGTTGTAAACATACTGCAGAAAAAGTATTCACCTCTATTTTGTGGTGATGGGTGCTCATGTGGATGAATGTGGATGCACAAATCTTGCATTCTTTTACTGAACTTTCGACTGGACGTGCTTTAGAATGACACAGCACTTGCAGGCTGAATGTGTAACGGTACTTATGAAGTGGTGTACAGAACTGACAGTGTTAGATGCTAACATCTTGAGTGGCATTGGTGGATCCGTGTGTGACTAACAGTACCCAATGAGGTACTGGTGGACACAAAATAGTGGAAAGGGAAGGAGGACTGCTCCTGCTTTACTGGGGTGCGGCCCTCGCAGTACTTTTGGAAGCGCACATGCCACATTCTGCGCCTTTCATCATGCTGGCCAATGGAAATGGGACTGTGTGGATTATCCAGTCAGGTACTGAGGGTGTGGTTCACAGGAAGGGGTGGCCATACTGTTTTATATTACTCTGCGTAGTGCGGCTCGCTGACATAAAGAAACACATTTTGTTGACTTTGGGTGATGCCTTTGTGATAGATCTGCACATGTATGCCCAGGAAAGACATTTGATGGCAATTTCAGTTTGGAAGGAGTGGACGCATTGTGGTGTGCTGTCCATGAGCGCAGTTTCGCCACTATGCTTGCACTTTACAGAGACCTGGCCACTTCTGGTACTCTTGATGTTGTCGTCTTGCACTATGGTGGCATGCATTTGGGTTACGTGGCTTGTTTAGGTTTGTTCCGTCGACTGAAGAGGTTTCTGAATTTGGTGGAGGCTTTTCCCGACTGCTCAGGTGCTTTTCTCCACCATAACACCAAGAAGAGTATGGGACAATGATTATGTATGTTGTTCCCAGCCAGAGATTGGAAGATGTCTCATCAACAGAAGCATGTCTAATTTTTTGTCCGCCGGTGGAATGTTCTTCTGCAAAAATTACCTCATTAGTTGTGGAAATGCAGAGGACTGTTGTACAGAACTGATACTGTTAATGGAGAGCTCTTCAATTTGATTGGTGGATGTGTGTGGAACTATTTAACAGTACCCAGTAATGACGGCGTGCTGGAAAGAAGAAAGTGCAAAGGGAAAAAGGACTGTTCCTGCTTTACTGGTGCACAGCCCTCGCCGTACTTGGGGAAATGCATGTGCCACGTACTACCGTTTTCAGCATGCTACCCATGGAAATGGGACAGTGGGGACTATTGCAACTGAGGATGTGGTTCACAGGAAGGGCAGTTTATACTTTTCTCCATTACTGTGTGTAGTGAGCCGGGCTGACATGGTTGGCATTACTTGCAAAGGCAATGTAGCACAGCAGATTCAGTCCAACATCAATTACAGGTCAAACCTATGTGGCCTGCTACTCTTTTCTCAAAAGCTACAAACTGATTGCTGAGCAGCTCTGGGATGTGGCCTTTTGTCGGGCTGCTGTGGAGAACTTGCACCCGGAAAGCAGGCCTGCATTGTTCAAAAACATATATACATGTGCAATGGCACATTGTGGTGTGTTTGTATGCATGTGCTTTCTGAAAAACACTCCATACATTGCACAACACTGTACTTTTCCACTCTCCGAGGGTCCGGATCGTGTCCCCGAAATAAGGGCTGCATGGTGACATTGCCACTGTTCTCGGTTGGGACGGCTATCTGCAGGACGCGTTTTGGGTGCAATACATATAAGTATGTATGTGTATGTCATGACAGTTCTCCCAATGACCTCTGATAGTTTTTTGCCAACATTATAAGGAGAATCCCTTGTGGAGGCTTTTCATGAAAACTAAATGCACATGTGATGTCATCAATGACATTTGTGATATTATTTTTGATGTCATGGGTGTTAGTCTTAGCAGTGAACAGTGGTGGCACGAGTTATGGTTGATTAGATTACCATAACTGGCGAATTTCTGGGGTTTTCGGTTTTACCTGTAACTATAACGTCCTTGTAACGTTTGTCCATTGAATCTCATAGGTTTTTACTAGTGCAACTTAACCATAACGTCCCTTTAACAATGTTTTTTGCCAGTGAATATATATTTCTGAGGCTTGTGGAATCTGCTTAGATCACATGCTGTGCAAAGGGCGACATCTAGTGGAAGCTGTGGAGTGTTACAGTTGTTGTTTTCGAAACTCAAAAAGGGACGTCGACAGGGCGTGCCAGTAATACTATCCCTAGTGTGAAGTCCACTGTACCCATGATCCCTTACACGTCTAGGTCCCTCAAATTGTTTTTTTCCACCAATTCTAGATGGACGCGTATAGCAGAGTTCCTCTTTCAGCGTAAAGCCATTGACTATTTAAATTATCGATAGTATTTCTTTCTATCCTTTCACCGACTTCCGAAACATCACGCCGGTGAAGACAAGAGAACTGCCCGTCGAAGACTACCGTGACGGACCGTTCGGCCTTGGAAGGCAGCCCCAGGCCTCGGCCCAGACAGTAGGGGCAGAGGTGGGAGGTAATTTTAAGATGTGTATATACCCCCCTTCCTACACTTTTTTCGCCCAGCTGCCATAACCCGTAATTATGGAAAATACCCCTTTTAAATTCTGCCCCAAATGTAATCGCAAATTCCCGTGGGTAGACAAACATTTAGTTTGTAATTTGTGTCTCCCAAGAAACCATGTCGAAATGTCTTGTTGAGTGTGCAGGCTCTTCAAGCCAAAGATGTTAAAGTACCGCTCCACAAAGCGTTGGGCTCAGTTAGCCAGGCAGCTCGAGGCCATGGAGGTAGACGCGCCTTTAGCGATAGCAGTGACGCTGTGCTTTTGGACGGCGAGGGCGACGGAGTAGCTCCAACAACTCAAGCGCAGGCCCCCGACCCCGTAGGACAGGCCGGCAGCCTTGTTGTGGGGACTACACCCGGTGGCGGCAGCGCTACAAAGACACACAACACTAAGCACATAAGTCCAGGTCGAGACTCGACACATGGGTCGAGTGATCGACAACGTTTGACACCCTGGGAAAGGTGATGAGGACTTAGGACTTTCCCCTCAATCTGTGGTAACCCCAAGTTCCAAAGAATGGTCTTCACGAGACATTAACAGAGTAATGAAAAGAATGACCTTGATGGCCAATTTTTTGGAAAAGAACCCCAAGTACCTTCATAGCTTCAACTCAACTCAACTCAACTCCCCCCACCACAGCTCCATCTGGTTCTCAAGCCTCTGCCTTACCTACTCATCCTCCTTCTAAGAGGTCTTGTTCAAATGTTCCTTTACAGAGTACAGTCATAGGTCTTTATGACCCAGAATCAGACCAAGAAGATCTCTCCTTTGTAGAGGCAGCTGACCCTCAGTTTATTGATGAGGATACAGCGGACCCTTATTATGGGGATGACGAGGACCAAGAGGCTGACCAAGAAGCCAATATTTACTCTATAGATTCCCCTCTTAATCAAGACACTCCAGTTGTCGATTCTCTTATTGATAATCAACCCCTCCTTAATGAGGTGCTAGCCAAGGCGGCCAAGCACTTTCAGATTGACAGCCAGGAGGTACAGGTGGATAAAGACTTTGCAGAACAAATCCTGGGGGACAAGAAGATAGTAGCACAGTTCATCCCACTACTGAAATCAGTGCAGCGCAGAATGCAACCATCTTTAGAAGCACCTAACCTCACACGAGCTGTAACCCCGTGTGTAGAGAAATTATTAAGACCTGCACCTTCAGACCCATTATGATATGATATGGCATTTATAACACGCCTATACACAAGTGTTTCAAGGCGCGACGAGGCAAGGGAGGGGAAACGGAGGGAAGACAGACAGCGATCCTGCTAGGCCAGGCGACATTGAGATTGCGCAAGTGCAGTGGAGGGGGGAGGGGAAAAGCACAAAGGGGGGGCAGTGCAGAACATGGGATGAACTGTGAATTAATGAGGATAATAAATAGAAAAAATAGCATAAGAAGTGCAGACATCAGGTGTAAAGTGCTAGTAGGGGCTGTAGGGATACAGAAGCAGTCCCAGAGTGCAAGAGTTGCCAAGGGGGCAGTGCAGGTGTGCAACTGAAAGGGGGTGAGGGGGGGCTGTGCCCGAGGTCAGAGGGTAGCCAGGTAAACCAATGCAGTTTCAGATTTAGACAGGAGATCAGCGTGGGGCAGAAAAAGCAGAAGCAAAGAGGAAGGTCTTGAGGTGCTTACAGAACAGGAAATGGTTCTCCTTAAGTTTCAAAGAGGCAGGGAGGCTGTTCCAGAGGGAGGCCCAAGCAGAGGAAAGGCATCTACCACCAGCTCTCTGCTTGGAGAAGCTACTAACCCTGAGGGAGTTGGAAGCAGATGAGCAAAGTGCTCGAGAAGGAAGTTCTTTAGGGAGAGAGAGTTGAAGGTATTGCGGTCCCAGGACCCAGAAGGCCTTGTGGACAATGCAGAGGGTTTTGAACTTAATCCTCACTGTCACTCGGTGCCAGTGAAGAGATTTCAGTCCTGGAAAGATGTGGTCCCTGGGCTTGAGGCCAAGGACAAGTCTTGCAGTCCTGTTTGGATGAGTTGTAGAGGATGGAGAGTAGTGGCAAGCAGATTTAGAAAGAGGCTGTTGCAGTAGTCCAATCTAGAGAGAACCAGAGCTCTGGAGACAGTGAGCTTCTGGGGGAAGGAGAGGAAAAGAAGAATACCTCTGAAGGGGTGCAGCTGGTAGTGTGACTTCTAGAGATGTGAGGAGAGAAGGAAAGTGTGGAGTCGAAGATGACCCCAAGGTTTTTGGCCTCACAGGTGGGAGAAGGAAGAGGGCCCAGAGCGGCTGGCCAGAGAGACAGGGAAGGAGGGAGCAAGAGTGCCGATGAGGAGAATCTCGGTCTTGCTGGCGTTGAGGCAGAGATAATTGGCGGCACACCACTCCTGGGTGGTGGACAGTCAGAGATGAGAGAAGGAGAAGACGTGGCTGATGAGAGCCTGAAAATGAGCTGAGTGGCATCCGCATAGCACTGAAAGGTGGAGCAGAGAGTGGCTATGTGGCAGACAAGAAGTGCCAGGTATTGGTTGAACAGCCAGGGAGAGAGGTTAGACCCCTGGCGAACACCACAGGTAGAGAGAGAGATGGAGGAGAGGAAGGACCCGAGTTGGACCTGTGTGGGTCGATCGGAGAGGAAGGTGGTCAGGCAGGCCAGGGCCTGATCGGTGATAACAAGGTTATCACTGAGACGCTTGAGCAGCTTGGCATGTTTGACCGTGTGAAAGGCAGAAGAGTCAAGTAAGGACACAGGCTGTGTTGGAATCAAGGTTGGAGAGCAGGTCTTCACGGATGTTCAGGAGAGCAGTTTCTGTGCTTCTGGCAGCTCTGAAGCCAGACTGATGGTCATGGAGACAGCCAACAGATTCAGAGTGAAGATTAAGCTGGGAGATGGCCAGCTTTTCCAGGAGTTTGCCCAGGAAAGGAGTGATGGAGATGGGACGATAGTTAGCCGGGCAGGAGGGGTCCGCAGAGATTTTCTTACGAAGTGGGTGCACAAGGGAGTGCTTCACGGGGGAGGGGTAGACTCCAGTGGCGAAGGGATGTTTGCAGAAATCAGTCAGACCAGGACCCAGGGTATCGATGTGGTCCTTGATGGTTTTGGAGGAACAGGGTTGAACCTGTTTTGATGAGACTTTCATAGATCGGACTTGTCTAGACACTTATTCAGGGGAGAACAGGGGAAAGGCAGAGAAACATGGAGGAGAGGTTCCTGAAGAAGGGCCAGAGAGAGGGAGAGAGGGAGAGAGGGAGAGAGGGAGAGAGGGATAGAGGGCGAGAGCGAGGGAGAGAGGGAGAGAGGGAGAGAGAGGGAGAGAGAGAGAGAGAGAGAGTCAGTCAGTCAGTCTCCTGGGTTTTAGAGATGAAATGAGAAGCCAGGGCAGAGCAAAGGGGATAGGAGAGGTAGCTACTGCAGCAGGATTGTCCAGTTCCTTGCAGATTTTAAATAGTTTGGCCGAGTTGTTAGATGCCGCAGAGACACTGGCTTGGATGTGGGCTCTCTTCTTGGTGCGGACAGAGAGCCGGTATTGCCTTTGCAGCAGGCGGCAGACCAGTTTGTCAGAGGATGTACCGGAAGCATGCCATTTCCTCTCAGCCACCCTGCACTTGCGTTAAAGGGTGACGAGGTCGGAGTCGTACCAAGAGTTGCACTTGGCTTTGGGCTTCAAGCGGATTCTCATGACAGGGGCAAGAACATCAAGAGTATCAGATCTAGCAAGTGGAGCATGGAAAGGGCTGTGTCAGGGTGTGAGTCAGCCAAGGGGGAGAGGGGGTTAGAAAGTGGCAGCAAAAGCCTAAACGGACACACGCTTCATGGGTCGGATAACCGAGAAGGTAGGTGGCAGTGCTGTTGTTGGCTTGGCCTGGGGGGTAGAGAGGGTGAGCTTGGAAGAAAGTGATCACTCCAGGAGAGAGCAGTGGTCAGAGGGGATGATAGGGGAAGGTCTGAAGAGATCATAACATCCAGAGGGTGCCCCGCAGAGTGAGTCGGGCTAGAGGGGAGAATAGAGAGTGAGAGGGAGTCGCAAAGGTCACGAAAGAGTTCAGTGGAAGGACAGGAATTATCCAGATGGATATTGAAGTCTCCAAGAAGGAGGAGTTGATTGGTTGAGACCAGGAGGGAAGAGGAGAGGTCTGCCCACTCAGAGAGGAAGGCGAAGGTCTGACCAGGTGGCTGATAGATCTTAGCCACAGTAAGGGAATATCCAGGAGAGAGACAGAGCCTACAGATGAGGCATTCAAAAGAAGAGTAGGCCTACGTAGGAATGACAGAGGCAGGAATCCACTCGGGGAAGATCAGGGTGATACCCCCTCCAAAACGGTTGGACCTGGGCGTGGAGAGGATCTTGTAGCCCTCAGGGAGGAGTGTGTCAAAGCTTGTGACGGAGCTGGCTGTGAACCAAGTCTCAGTGAGACTGAGGACATTGAGATCAAGTTCCTCCAGGAGACGGCAGATGTCAGAGGAGTGTTTGACGGCAGAGTGAGAGCTGAGCGTGGCAATGTGGAGAAGGTTGCCATCCATGAAAGACTTCTGGGGAGGGGTACAAATTAGAGGTACGCCCTGCGGGGCAGAAATCCACTCGGGGATATATTAGAGGGCAGCTGAAGCCAGACTCATTAGTTGTGACTACAACTAGAAAGAGAGCGGGCACACCCCTTGCTTCCTGTGAGGCTCCTCCAGACAAGGAGAGCAAGTGGATCTACGCCATGGGTAGGAAAGTCGCCTCCTCTGCGGCTTATCAGACAAGAATAGCGAACAATTCAACACTTTTGGCCAGTTACATCTGCCACAAGTGGGAAGAAATGTCGACTTTACTTTCATCGGCCCCAGAGCCTCTAAAGTCCCAGCTAGCACAAGTGGCTGCAGAGGGGAGTGTGGTTTCTACCTGTCTTCTTAAGACCAACTTTGACCCAGCAGACAATTTCGGAAGAGTCATTGCGCAGGGGACTGTTAGTAAGAGGCATGCATGGCTGCGCCAGTCAGGGTTCAGACCAGAGGTGCAGGCCACCCTAATAAACATGCCTGTTGAACCAAATGTGTTCTTTGGTAAGGCCGTAGAAGACGACCTTAAGGCTGCAAAGGACGAGTATGATACTCTTAAATCTTTGGGTCAACTTACCAACAAACCTTCCGGGTAGAAGGGTAATGGCAATTTTCGCTGTTTTCGAGGCCAAAACTCAATGAGGATCCAACTTCAGTCAGGGCCAAGGTTCCCCCTGGGGAAATAATCGAGGCCAATCCTCCCAGGGATATCCTCGAGGACAATGCAGGGGTCGTGGTCGGGGAAGAGGCCCTGCTCGAAGCAGTTCAGGTGCCCTCCCATGCTTCCAGCTTCACCCATGCATGGGAGGGAATCACCTCAGACAGATGGGTGCTGTCCACAGTAGCAGGCGGATACTGTATAGAACTTCTCCACGATCACCCATCACGACAGAAGACCCACTCAGAAGAACATCAGCGTATACTCCTCGAAGGGATAGCCGCACTTCTATTAAAGGACGTCCCGGCCAACCAGGTGAACAGGGGTTGTTATTCAACTTACTTCCTTGTGCCAAAGAAAGATCTAACAATGCGCCCAGTATTAGATTTGCGCCCTGCAAACCAGTATGTCAAGCCACAAAAGTTCTGCATGATTACGCTACAAGAGGTAATCCCTCTACTAAAAAAGAGGGATTACATGGCAACAGTGGATATGAAAGATGCCTATTTTCATATTTCAATGTTCCCAGCGCACAGAAGAGTCTTGTGTTTCAAGATAGCGAACCAGCACTACAAATTGAAGGTGCTGCCCTTCGGAATAGCCTTAGCTCCAAGGGTATTCACAAAGGTACTGGCGGTGGTGGCAGCACACCTGTGCAGGGAGGCAATCCCATTGTACCTTTACCTGGACGACTGTCTCATTACAGGGGAATCCCCCCTAATTTGCAGACAAAACATTCAGAGAACAATCAACCTTCTCTTTCAATTGGGCTTCTCCATCAATGAGAAAAAGTAAAGCCTAGTGCCAAGCACTTCAAAACAGTTCCTAGGAGCTGTCTTAAACAGGAAGAGGGTTTGGTCTTTCCATCAGAGGAAACAGTACAAAATGCTTTACTGCAAATACCACATTATCAGGCCGGCCGGCAGATAAGGTTGCGCAAAGCTATGCAATTAATAGGCATGATGGCATCCTGCATTTACCTGGTTCCCCACCCGTGCCTGCGTCCCATGCAAGAGTGGTTGGCGAAACAGTGGTCTCAGGCAAGCGGTCAGTGGGACGATCTAGTGGTTGTTTTGCCAACACTTGTACAGAATCTTTGCTGGTGGACAAGGGAAAATGTAACGAAGGGGAAAACCCTGCTACCATCCAGAGGTGCAGGCGGTTGTCACGGCGGATGCCTCACTGGCAAGGTGGGGTGGAGGCTCACTACCTTCCCCACACAGCCCAGGGTCTGTGGTCTCGCACTGTAGCTCAGAAGCACATCAATCTGCTAGAACTTCTGGCAGTATTCATAGCCCTTCACACATTCGAACCCCATTTAACAAACCTATCTGTGCAGATCCTAACAGACAGCACTACAGCAATGTTTTATATCAACAAACAGGAGGGTACACGTTCTCCAAATCTATCCAAACTTGCGCAGCAAATTTGGAAATGGGTATTCAAACGGAAGATGTTCCTCTTGTCATAAAATGTTCCAGGGGACCTCAACTCTCTAGTGGACTCATTGAGCAGAGACCCCCTATCAGAGGAACACAAGTAGCGTCTACACTAAGGAATCGTAGAACACCTCTTCTCTCAATGGGGTATCCCCACTATAGACTTATTCGCCACAAGCAAAAACAGTCAATGCCCAGACTTTGCGTCCAGGTTGCCCTAGCCAGGCTCCAAGGGGAACGCCCTGTGGATGAACTGGTCAGGGAAATTTGCTTATGCCCCCCCACCAACACCTCTCATACACAAGGATACACAAGGAACCGTTACTGTTACTGTTACTGCACTGTTACTTTGACAAATGGAGAAAATGTGTAATTCGGTGACAGTCTAAACAGTCTAAACAGATCAACCCCATGGAATGTACTCCATCCCACATTCTAACTTATATGCTCCCTTTGCTAGACGCAGGGTTAGTATTCAACTCTCTAAAGGTCCACTTGGCGGCTTTGTCAGCCTACACAACCTCTCATAATAAGGTCTCATGGTGGAAAATACCGATCATCAATGCATTTATGGAAGGAGTAAAGAGACGCCACCCTCCAATTTCTAACCCGCCCCCAGGTTGGGACCTCCATGTGGTACTCGCTAAGCTCCTGGGACCCCTTTTCGAGCCAATGTACAAATCTAGTCTGAAACACCTGACTTATAAAACTGCTTTCTTAGTGGCTATCAACTCCATAAGAAGAGTTAGTGAAATTCAAGCATTGTCAGTGTAGGATCCTTTCTTTGTTGTACACAAAGACAAGTTGGTTTTACGTACTCACCCTAGGTTCTCCCCTAAATTAATCTCCAAATTTCATGTAAACCAGTCGATTGAGCTACCAGCTTTCTTCCAGGAACCCAACAGCTCAGCTGAGGTAAAACTCCACACACGAGATGTGAGGAGAGCGGTCATCTACTACGTAGACCAGACCAGACCGCTAAGAAAGACAGATCAATTGTCTCCATAGCGCCAGGCAGGGAAGGTGACTGCATTTCTAAGAATGCCATCTCTAGGTGGATAGTCGGATGTATCCAACTGTGCTATTCCCTATCAGATAAAACACTGCCTTTTACGCCCAGGGATCACTCCACTAGAGGCACAGGAGCCACTCTGGCTTTCATTGCAAAAGTGCCATTAGACAGTATTTGCAAAGCAGCTACCTGGAGCTCTGTACATAATCTCACTCAACACTACTGCATTGACACTCATTCCAAGACAGATACACAAGTGGGACAAGCTGTTCTAAGACATTTATTTGCTCATGAACCTTCTCACATCACACCTCCTTCTTCCACTGCTCGCTAATCCGTGCACAGCATGTGATCTAAGCAGATTCCACAAGCCTCAGAAGGGATACATTACTCACCATAATCGTATTTCTGGTGCTTGTATCTGCTTAGATTCACATGCAACCCACCCTTCCTTCCCTCGGAGAGAAGGCGCATGGATGCCTATGAGCTTGACTGATATGTATCTGCTTGGATACAACTGTACTCGCGCTACACCTCAGGCTACCTCATGTCAGAAAAATAGCAATCTGAGGGACCTAGACGCGTGAGGGATCATGGGTACAGTGGACGTCACATTAGGGATAGTATTACTGGCACGCCCTGTCGACGTCCCTTTTTTCGCGTTTGGAAACCAACAACTGTAACACTCTGCAGCTTCCACTAGATGTCGACCTATGCACAGCAGATATAAGTATCAGAAATACGATTACGGTGAGTTATGTATCATATATATATATATATGTATGTGTGTGTGTGTGTATATATATTTCTGAGGCTTGTGGAATCTGCTTAGATCACATGCTGTTCATAGGCCGACATCTAGTGGAAGCTGCGGAGTATTACAGTTTGTTTTTCGAAAATCGAAAAAGGGCGTCGACACAGGGCGTGCCAGTAATACTATCCCTAGTGTGACGTCCACTGTACCCATGATCCCTCACGCGTCTAGGATCCCCAGATTGTTTTTTTCCGCCATTCTGGTCGGAAGCACTTCATCGGAGTTCCCTGGCTTTGCCATATTTACACTTAAAACTAATTCTAATTTGCCCCATTTTGTCACCCTTACGTCGACCAGCATCTCGACGCCGAACCGGGGAGGAGATCAACGTCGAAACCCGACGGATTGGGCCTTGAGGCTTCCGCCTCGGCTCGGGCCTGGGCCGCTGGCCTCGGCCCTACAAGTAGGGAGAGTGGGGGGTGGTACACTTCCACACTCGGTTAGAAACACCTTCTTACCTACACACACTTGCCCGCTGCCCACAGGCGCGTATGGAGGGTACGCCCTTTCAGTTTTGCCCCAAGTGTAATAAGAAATACCCTTGGGTAGATGAGCACGCTACGTGCAACCTTTGCCTGCCCAGAGACCACCCCGAGGCGGGTTGCAGGGCCTGTAGCAGGTTTAAGACAAAAACTCTTAAGGACCGCTCCACCAAGCGTTGGGCCCACCACGCCAAGCTAGCAGCTATGGAGGCGGAGGGTACCTTCAGTGACGGCAGCGACGCCGGACTTTCGGACGGCGAGGGCACCAAGGCGTCGAAAGACAGCCTAACGCACGTCCCCGGCCTCGGAAGGTCGTCCGTCCCGGCGACTATGGGGAAGTCCCCCGGCGACAAGAGCGTTACACATACACACGCTAAACACAAAAAACCCACCCGAGATTCGACGTCGTCGAAACCTCGGAAAGAGGCACAGAAGGAGCGGTCCGAAAGGACGTCCTCTGGGCGGTCCCGGTCGAGGTCGCCACACGACGTCAGGCAAGCCTCCACACTTGCACATAGTGCCTCGCCCATTAACATCACGGAAGATCACTCGTCCGGAGACGAACACGGCTTCCATCCCCAGCCTGCACTCCAGGGAAAGGGTACATCACTTGGGAGTGAGGAGGGCTCAGTTTCGAAGCCTAGTTCGAAACACAGGGATTCCACCTCCGATCCTCGACGCCAGACGTCGAAAGATAAGGGAAAGGGTAAACACACTTCCACCCACGGGGAAGGGGGTAAGCAACAAAGGAAACAACCCTTGCAATCCCCCACAACAATAGAACTGACTTCCCCGTCCAAGTCTTCTCAGGGACAGTCCATAGAGAGTTCCAGCAAGGTCACACCAAGCTCAAAACTCTGGTCATGCGAGGACATTGACAGAGTAATGTCAAGGATGTCCTCCTTAGCAAATTTCTTCGAAAGACACCCTGACCAACTACTAGCTTTAAACCCTCAGGAATCTTCTCCCTCAGGTTCAAGGGACCCTATCCCTTCAAATAAAAGGCCCCGGGTCGAGACACCAGTAAAGGCTTCAGACCCCTTCGAGGTCCAACCCTATTCTTGCCTTTTCCCTACAGGCCAAGGAGACTCTTCCCTTATAGAGGGCCAGGATTTTGAGACACCAGAAGATCTCGCAGTGTCAGATTATTACGGGGAGGACGAAGACGAGGATGAGCCAGAAAATAGCCCAGATATTTTCAGAATGGACTCACCAGTCGAAAGGGAAGCCCCAGTGTCTGATTCCCCAATAGATAATCAGCCCCTCCTGAATGAACTGCTCTCTCGGGCAGCTAACCACTTCCACATAGACACACAAGGTGTCCAAGAAGAGAGGGACTTTGCGGAGGAACTAATAGGGGAAAGGAAGACAGTAGCCCAGACCATTCCCATCCTGAAATCTATTCAACGCAGAATAGCACCATCCCTTGTCAACCCAAACTTGACAAGACCTGTAAACCCGAGAGTAGAGAAGCTGTTTAAAGCAGCCCAGTCGGACCCTCTATATATTAGAGGCCAACTTAAGCCAGACTCTCTAGTCGTAACTAACACCCGCAAGAGAGCTGGAACCCCATTATCTTCCTCGGAGGCTCCCCCCGACAAGGAAAGTAAGAAACTCTATGGTTTTGGTAGAAAAGTAGCTTCCACGGCAGCCTACCAAACCAGAATCGCGAATTCCACCACACTGTTGGCCAGCTACAACTGCCATCAGTGGGAAGAAGTGGCAGCACTAATAGATTCCGCTCCCGAACCCCTTAAGAGCCAGCTATCTCGCATTTGTGCAGAGTGAAGAAACGTCTCAGGCTGCATTTTAAAAGCAACTTTAGACGCCGCAGACAATGCGGGTAGAATTATAGCAGAGGGGACTGTCATCAAAAGACATGCTTGGTTGAGGCAGTCGGGATTCAGAGCAGAAACACAAGCTGCACTCTTAGACAAACCAGTGGAAAGTGATCTCCTGTTTGGAAAGGCAGTCGAGGACGCACTAAAAAACGCTAAGGAGGAATTCGACACCCTCAAATCCCTTGGCCAGTTAACTACAAAACCACCTAACCAAAGAGGGAACAGCAATTTTCGTCGCCCCCGCGGCCAAAATTCCAATAGAGGACATAGCTATTCCCACACCCAGGGTACACAGTGGAACACCAACTCACAACAGTCTACCCAGGGGTATGGTAGGGCTAGTAGAAGAGGACGTGGTAGAGGCAGAGGCAGCCCCAGTAAAGGAGGCGGCACGCCTCCACCAAAGCAGTGACGCTCATTTCAGGGTCCCTTCCCATGCAACCCCAGTAGGGGGACGAATATCCAGCTTCACCCAGGCATGGGAAGGGATAACATCCGACAGATGGGTGCTGTCGACGGTATCCAAGGGGTACTGTATAGAACTACTGCAACGTCCCCGAAACCACCCTCCAAGACAAAAAGTCCACTCTTTAGAACATCAAAAGATCCTCCTCGAGGAAATCTACAATCTGCTCCTAAAGGACGCGATAGAACTCGTCCCAGGACACCAGGTAAACAAGGGTATCTATTCAACTTACTTCCTTGTGCCAAAGAAAGATTTAACAATGCGCCCAGTATTGGACTTACGGCTTGCCAACAAGTATGTCAAGCCCCAAAAATTCCGTATGACCACGCTACAAGAGGTAATCCCACTCCTAAAAAAGGGGGATTACATGGCAACCTTGGATATGAAAGATGCCTATTTTCATATTTCTATGCTCCCGGCGCACAGAAAATACTTGCGCTTCAAGGTGGACAGTCGCCACTACCAATTCAAGGTACTGCCCTTCGGGATAGCTTCAGCACCAAGGGTATTCACCAAGGTACTGGCGGTGGCAGCTGCACACCTATGCAGGGAGGCAATCCCAGTGTACCCTTATCTAGACGACTGGCTCATAACGGGGGAAACCCCAGGAATCTGCAGATCAAACATTCAGAGGACTATCGACCTCCTCCACGAATTAGGCTTCTCTATCAACGAGAAGAAGTCAAGTCTGGTGCCAAGCACCTCAAAACAGTTTCTAGGAGCTATCCTAGATACTCAGAGAGAATTGACCTTCCCTTCGGAAGAAAGAATTCGGAATATACTTCTGCAGATTCCGCATTATCAGTCAGGTCAACAGATAACAGTACGCAAAGCTATGCGGTTACTGGGCATGATGGCGTCATGCATTTACCTGGTCCCCCACGCGCGTCTGCGCATGCGTCCCATGCAGGAATGGTTGGCGAAACAATGGTCTCAGGCAAGTGGTCAGTGGGACGATCTAGTGGTCGTTTCGCCAACACTCGTACAGAGCCTACACTGGTGGACAAGAGAGAATATCGCAAAGGGGAAACCCTTTTACGATCCCGAAGTACAGGCAGTGGTTACTACAGATGCATGCCTGACTGGGTGGGGAGCTCACCATCTCCACCACACAGCTCAGGGTCTCTGGTCTCACTCAGTAGCCAAGAACCACATCAATCTGCTAGAGCTTCTGGCAGTATTCCGAGCGCTGCAGGCGTTCGAGCCCCATCTACTGAACTTGTCGGTGCAGATCAGGACGGACAGCACGACAGCCATGTTCTATCTGAACAAGCAAGGAGGGACTCGTTCGCCAAATCTGTCCAAGCTTGCCCAGAAAATATGGATATGGGCACTCAGACGGAACATCTTCCTGTCATCGCAACATGTTCCAGGGGAGCTCAATTCCCTAGCGGATGCTCTAAGCAGAGACCCCCTCCCAGAAGAACACGAATGGGTCCTTCACAGAGACGTAGTAGAAGATCTCTTCTCTCAGTGGG
Source organism: Ambystoma mexicanum (assembly GCF_040938575.1). Taxonomy (NCBI): domain Eukaryota; kingdom Metazoa; phylum Chordata; class Amphibia; order Caudata; family Ambystomatidae; genus Ambystoma; species Ambystoma mexicanum. The sequence goes on from NC_090933.1 coordinate 513,565,234, forward strand.
GTTTCCCCACTATAGACCTATTCGCCACAAGCGAAAACAAACAATGCCCAGGATTTGCATCCAGGTTCCCCCAAACGGACTCCCAGGGGAATGCCCTCTGGATGAACTGGTCAGGGATGTTTGCGTACGCTTTTCCACCAACTCCTCTCATCAGGAAGGTGGTGTACAAGATGAACAAGGAATCAATGACGCTCATCCTAGTTGCTCCCATGTGGGCGAGACAACCATGGTTTCCACACGTACGCAGGATGGCGGTGTGCGAGCCCATCAGACTCCCAGCCTGGTACAACCTTCTGTCACAGCAACAAGGTCAAACACTGCATCAGGAACCCAACTCTATGAACCTAGCAGCATGGCTCCTGAAGTCATAGAGTTTGGACATCTCAAATTACCACAGAGGTGTATGGACATTCTAAAAGAGTCCAGGAAACCAAATACAAGACACTGTTACTTTGACAAGTGGAAAAGATTCGTTATCTGGTGCCAGAATAAACAAATCAACCCGGTTGATTGCACTCCTTCCAACGTTGTAACATACATGCTCCACCTGCTGGATGCAGGGTTGGTTTTTAACTCTCTGAAAGTACACCTGGCAGCCCTCTCGGCTTACACCACATCCCATAACAGGATCTCGTGGTGGAAAGTACCAGTGGTTAAAGCCTTCATGGAAGGAGTAAAGAGACTTCACCCTCCTATTTCGAACCCACCGCCAGGATGGGACCTCAACGTGGTGCTAGCTAAGCTCATGGGGCCCCCCTTCGAACCCATGCATAAAAGTAGTCTCAAACACCTGACTTATAAAACGGCCTTCTTAGTAGCCATTACCTCCATAAGAAGGGTCAGTGAAATTCAGGCTCTGTCAGTGCAAGATCCTTTCTTTACTATCCACAAGGACAAACTGGTTTTACGCACACACCCTAGGTTCTCACCAAAATTCATATCCAAGTTCCATGTAAACCAGTCCATCGAGCTTCCGGCTTTCTTCCAAAACCCACAAAGCTCGGCTGAGGTGAAACTACACACCCTAGATGTGCGTAGGGCGGTCTTATACTATGTAAATAAAACCAGACCGCTAAGGAAAACAGATCAACTGTTTGTCTCCGTAGCTACAGGCAGAGAGGGGGATCGCGTCTCTAAGGGCGCTATCTCTAAGTGGATTATCAACTGTATACAGCTGTGTTACTCTCTTTCTAAAAAGACTCTGCCGTTTACACCAAGGGCCCACTCTACTAGAGGCATTGGGGCCACTCTGGCTTTCATTGCAAATGTTCCCCTCGACACCATTTGCAAAGCAGCTACTTGGAGCTCTATTCACACTTTTACTCAGCATTACTGCATTGACACTCATTCCAAGACAGATACACAAGTGGGACAAGCGATTCTAAGACACCTGTTTGCTCATGACCCTTCTCACATCCCACCTCCTTCTTCTGGTACTGCTCGCTAATCTATGCACAGCATGTGATCTAAGCAGATTCCACAAGCCTCAGAAGGGATACATTACTCACCGTAATCGTATTTCTGATGCTTGTATCTGCTTAGATTCACATGCGACCCACCCTTCCTCCCCTCCGAGAGAAGGCGCATGGTTGCTTGTAGTCTTACCTTTCTGTCTATCTGCTTGGACTATCTGTACTCACGCTACTCCTCATGCTACCTCATGTCAGGAAAAACACAATCTGGGGATCCTAGACGCGTGAGGGATCATGGGTACAGTGGACGTCACACTAGGGATAGTATTACTGGCACGCCCTGTGTCGACGCCCTTTTTCGATTTTTGAAAAACAAACTGTAATACTCCGCAGCTTCCACTAGATGTCGGCCTATGCACAGCATGTGAATCTAAGCAGATACAAGCATCAGAAATACGATTACGGTGAGTAATGTATCCCATATATATATATATATGATATGTTTCTTATGTGTTTCTGATGCTTTGGACTCTGCTTAGAATCACATGCTGTGCATATAGTCTATCTAGCGGTAATCACAGAGTATTGCAACTTTTTTTCAAGATCGAAAAGGGACGTCGACATGCCCGTGTCTGTAACACTATCCCCAACGTGAAGTGTAGTGTACCCAAGGTCCGTCAGACGTCGTGATCCCCCCAGAGTCGCTTTTTCATTCAGAGCTTGTGTTAACGATAATTATTGCTGTTCCAGGCATCCATCGAACCTTCTTCGACTCTTCCGTTTGCCGTCCTGCGAGCCTCCGCTGAATCAAACGACTCGGAGGCTGTTGGCCCTTGCCTTCAATCTTCAGCTTTACAGTATGGAGAGTAGGGACCCATTTTCACAAATCTTCTCTTTAGATAATGCCTTTTCTTTCCTTTAGGTCCTCTTCCTCTACTCGTCTGACTGCTCTTTTTCCATGCTACTGTGGAGAGAACAACATTAAAATGTTGCACTTGGGGGCCACCAGGGGGCGTAGGCAAGATGGCTGCCTGAATGACGAGCTCCCTTCCCATCTGTGGATCTAATGCAGTGTTATGGTAATTCACAGTCTTTGATCCGCCTAAGGAGTGGCAATCTGAACGTCTGAAGTTGCAGCCGCCCAGCGGGATTTAGAGAGGAGTTTCGGAGCTGAGTCTGTGCGTCTTGGAGAGGTTCCCGTCGGCCCCGCACTACCTAGATAATGAAGCAAAGTGAACTGTGTCCTAGGTCCGGATGGTGTGGTGGCTCAAATCCGGTCCGCAGGTGCCAAGCACCCCTCCCAAAGCCCCCGGCATGACTAAAGTGAAGGAGCAGCCGCCCCCTACATTGTCTTGTTGAGGGCGACAGGTGGGGAGAGACCCCCCACGCAGCGGATTGTTTGCGCAGTCGGCGCAGGTGTGAGGTGGAGAGAGCAGACTGCAGTGAATTGAGGGCTGTGCCACCCGGTGGTGTTCCGCAGGTGAAAAGGCCGTGGGGACCCCGATCCATCAAGAGCGTTGAGGACGTAGGGCCTGAACACCCTCGGACTATTGTAGGAGGGAGGTATGTACCCTGCAAGGCCCCGGTCATATGGCGCTGCTCGGCTGGGTTAAGCGGCAGTGGGAGAAGTCACCAGAGATCACCCTTACAAACTGGAGCTGCCTGCACACCGCCTCGGGCATAGGAGTCGTCCTGGGAGCATCACCTTGTGCTGGCTGCAGCAGGAAAAGGGGCTTATGGCCCATGAGGAGGTGACCATGGTTGTCTGCAACAGTAGATAACTTGATGGGCATACAAGACGCATGTCAGCCATGCCGAGTGTCAAGAGGAGGGGGATAACAGGCTTCAGAAGTTGGCGAGTGGGCTCCCCACCCATAAACACCCCCTAATCTGGGGGCAGAGAAAAGATCAGAAGAGCTTCCATAAAAGGGTGGTGGGTACCTTCCTCAGTGAACCTGCACCGCCTGGGTTGCACATAACTCCCTGCTGCTCATCCAAGGGGGTACAAAAACCCAGCCTGAGGACAAGAAAGCAGCAGGTGGTGGAATCTTTGGAGTGGGAGGCCTGGGCCATAGCGCCTGCACACCGCAGTTCAGCCCTGGAGAAGTCAACGCCCCCTCCCCGAGTAACTTGGTGTGCCACCCCAGGAGTAGGCGTGTCCTAGGACGGCTTAGCCCCGCAGAGGGGACCTGACACCAGGAAAGGTGCCTGTGGACTGGCTGAGTCATAGACGAGACCCCTCTGGGACATAGGAGGGGAGGGATTGGAAAATATGAGCTGGAAGGAGGCCCTGGCAAGAATATCAATTTCACACCAAAGTCACCATGGCAGAGCCTGAGACTGCACTCCAGCCCCAGCTGAAATTGGCTCTCTAAAGATGGACATACAGACCATCTTGGAGGAGATTAGTGGTATGAGGACGGTCATGGGGGCAAGACTGAGGGACCTATCGGCCAAGGTGACAACCCTTGAGGATAGAATGCATGGGATTGAGGCTAACCAAACATCCACTGGGCTCTTGGAAACGCAAATGGAGGCCCACTTCATGGAAATGGAATGACGCGAAGAGGAGCTTCGCCGCAAGGTGGATGATAATGAAAATCGTGAGAAAAGGAACAATCTCAGGATCTTCGGGCTGCTGGAGGTGGAGGGCGAGATCCTGGCAGGCTTTGAGCACAAGGTGCAGTAAATAATAAGGATGGTTGTAGGCTCGGGTGAAGGCGAAAGGGTCACAATAGACAGTGGGCACCTCGCCGGTGGAGGAGCCTGGGGCCCACGCTCATTCCTTGCACGCATGCACTACTACGGGGATAAGATGAGTATCCTCGAAAAATCGAAACATCTAAGAGAAGGGAATTGTAGTGACTCAAGGGTGGCCATTTTTCAGGACCTCTCGGCCCACATGTTGTTGAGGCGGAAGAAGTGCGGGGACCTCACTAGATGACTCCAAGAGAAAAGGGGGTGAGGTATTGCTGGGGCTACCCCTTCTTGCTGGTGTTGGAATGGAAGGGGGAGAGGCATCTTGTGGCGGAAGAGGACATACAGCGGGTTGTAGAAGACTTGCTTGGCAGCTGGGAGGGTCCCATTTTGGAATGTGGTGGTCAAGAACTGGACCGTAATTGGGGGACCCGAGGCCCACAGTCGGTGAGAGGAAAGCGCAGGGCGATAGGAGGCTAAAAGCACCAGAGGCTGAACACCCCCCACCCCCCTCCCTCCGTGGAACAACGCCTGAAAGGGGAGATGCAAACCCACATTGACTATTTGCATCTTCTGAGGATCACCCCAGCCCCATCCAAGGGCCTCCATGGAGGCTGTCGGAGAACGGGGGAGATCACTGTTCAGTTATTTATACCTGCCGGAAGGGTTGTAGGCTGTATAGTTTGTTTGAGATCTAAGTTGCCAAAAATGAAGAGTGCTGCGCGGATGGCAGGCACATCGTTTGTGAGAGGGGGATCTAGGAGTTGGGTGAATTGGTTCATGGTTCATTTCAGAACCGGAGGGCCCCCCTGTTGGTTTGGTGAGGAAAGAACGGAAGGGCTGCTTAACATGTTGTCAAGGGCTGGGGACGAGTCCCTGATGGTTCGATAACTATACCCAGCATGTTTGGGGTGTGGGGGTTGGACACCTCCATTTAGGCAAGGGGGTTGGGGTGGACGGTTTGGTGTGGTGGAGGGGAGCATGAGGGACGAAAACCCATGCAATGGAATTTGTATGCTGTAGAGGTCCTGAGCCTCATTGGACACGAGCAGTAACAGGCGAAGGTTGAAGAAGGGGAATTGTTGAGGGGGCAGTTGGTACGCTGAACATAAAAGGTTTGAACTTTCAAAATATTCATTCCCTGACTAGAAATATGTTCTGTAAACAGAAATTGCCGGTCCTCTTTTTACAAGAGACACATTATCGACAGGGGGCGGAATCACTGATAAAAGGCAAAGAGATTGGTAGGAACTTTTGGGCCTCGCACAAAACCTCCAACAAGGAATGGGTGGTTATATTGTTTGGTAAGTCTTTCCATTTAACAGATATTAAGATTAAGAGGGGTTTAGGAGGGAGGTTTCTGGGTATAAAAGGTGCGTACGAGGGAGCACGGACTAGGCTTGCTACCCCGTATGCGCACAACTTGGGGCTGGTGGGATTCTTACACCAAGTGTTTAAGGTGATGGATCGGTGAACGGAAGGGGCAATGTTTTTGGGAGGAGATTTCAACTTGATACTGGGCCCTAAATTGGACTGGTGGTCAGCGAAGGGGTTGAGCATGAAACGGGTGACAAGTGATAACCTTGCCCTGAGGGACCTTGTGCAAGATCACTTCTGGGTGAATGTTTGGCATAGGTCCTGGCCGGGTCTGGTGGTGGTGGTGGGGGGGGGGGGGGGCTATATGTTTTTTTCTCCCCCACCCCCTGCATCAGTCATACACAAGGATTGACCTTCTGTTACCGAGAGAGCGGGCGGGGGGTGAGGTTGGAGTACCTAGGGTTGAGGTTATCACGTGGTCAGATCACAAACTTGTGGCGGCTTCCGGAGGCCCCTCGGAGCTATAGGTGGAGATGCAGTGACACTTTGTTGAGAGACCAGGTGTTTAGGGATTTTCTAGGGAAGGAGATACAGGCCTATTTTGAAACTAATGGCAATGGGGAGACTGGTATGGCGACGGAGTGACTGGTATGGCGACGGAGTGGGAGGCGGCCAAAGCCACCTTCCAGGGTCTGCTCATTGCGGAGGGGGCCCATAGGAAGCGCAAAAGTAAGCTCTGAGAGGAATTGAGAGTCCTAAGCTTGCAGCTGAATCAGCGTGATGCAGATAGGGAGGTTCTACTGGGTGATATGAGGGACAAGAGAAAAAAACTTCACACAGTCCTAATTGGGGAGGTTGTTAAGAAGATGAGATACACCCGACAGATTTATTTATTCATTCGTATTTGTAGAGCGCGTAACAGCCCGGTGGCATTGTGGCGCTTGTTACAGATAAAGGTTCTTAATTACATTTGCAATATAGGAGAACAATACAGACAGGAATAAGAAGCAGTGCATGTGAAAAGTTAGTTGAAGAGAGAGGTTTTAAGTTTTTTTCGGAAAGCCAAGAGGGAGTTTTCTGTTCTGATATCTGTGGTGAGCATGTTCCAAAGCTTGGCGGCTATGTAAGGGAAGCTGAGCTCACCTGCTTTGGCTCTGTTGATGTGTGGCGTGTACGGTTGGTTAGCGTATCTGGTTCTAGTGGGTCCTGTAGAGGTGGATATAGATATTAAGGTGATGTGATTGTGAGTCATTTGTGGGTGAGGATTTTGAAAGTGATGCGCTCTTTGACAGGGAGCCAGTGTGCTGCCTGTCTGGCATGAGGAATAAGATCCCTTTTTGGAATGCTTAATGCTGCTCGTAAGGAGTTATTCTGGGTGATTTGAAATCTGTTTACATTTTTAGCAGATGTTCCAGCTAGGAGGGCATTGCAATAGTCAAATTTAGCACCAATAGTGGTTCTGGCTATTGTAAGAAGGTTTAATAGCGTTGATGAGCTTAGTGGTGTGGGCTGAAGCGGAGGAGATGGCGCTGACGTGCCTAGTCATAGTGTAGAATCTATGTAGACCCCTAGGGTCTTCACTGAGGATGAGACCGGGATGATGGTGTTGTCTATGGTGAAGTTGGAATACAGCTTGTCGAGTTTGGCTAGTGTGTTTTTTTGACCGAGAATGATGATTTTGGTCTTATCCCCATTGAGGCATAGGCCATTGGCCGCCATCCAGGCCTGTATCATGGAGTAGATTAGATGGAATGCTTCAGCGTCTTGGTTGTAGGAGCCAGTTAGTGGTAGAAGTACATGAGTATTGTCAGCGTAATTGGTGTACGCGATACCAAGTACGTCTAGCTTGTCGAAGAGGGGATTTCTGAACAAGTTGTACGGAGTGGGGGCTGTGCATGAGCCCTGTGGGATTCCGCAATGGATGGTGGTGGGGGCTGCACTCGCTGTGTTGGAGAAAACCTTCATTGCCCTGCCTTCCAGAAAGGAAGTGACCCACTGCTTCTTTAGTGAAATTGGCTGAGTGGGTGAGGTGTGAGGTGAGAGTCTTGTGATCCACAAGATCGAAGGCAGCCGAGAGATCTAAGAGTATCAGAAGGGCTGGCTTGCCTTTATCCATGATTTGAGTGATTTGGTTCTTTAGGTCTACCAGAGCTGTTTCAGTGCCGTGCCCTTTGTGGAGTTGGCTTCCAGGAAGTGCTGGATCTGGCTATGGGCAGCTTTGTCCAAGGTTTTGAGGAGGAAAGGCACAGTCGTTATGGGGCGATAGAAATTGGGCTGAGCTGGGTCTAGAGTGGTCTTTTTTAGAAGATGGCGTACCCATGCTGCTTTGAGGCTTGCAGGGATAATGCCAGTTCTGAAGGAGGCATCGATGAAGGCTGTCGGAAGTGGGGCAAGGGAGTTGGAACAGTCCTTAATAAGCTTGGTTGGACAGATGTCCCCTTTGCACATGGATGGTTTAAGATGTTTGAGGAGGTTTATGACTTCTTGTTCAGTGATGTCTCTAAAAGAGAAGATGGGGTTGGGGGAATTCGTCGGAGTGGGGTCTGTTAAATCGGTCCTATGACAGTGCGGTAGAGCTTTGTAGTGCTCCTGGATTTTTTTTTTTTTTTTAAGGAGATTAATTTTATTTAGCATGGCAGACTGAATACGGGTACACCAGGCTTCATCTTTGATGATCTCGTCTGGGCTAGTAGGAGGAGAGCTAAGTTTGTTAAAGATGGCGAAGATTTCTTTTGATTGCGAGTTGGCATTTGTGATGCGGACATTGAAGGAGTTGGATTTGGCATTGGTGATGGCGCCCTTGTATTGGCGGGAGGTCAGGTTAAAGCAATTCTTGGTAGTATCACTAGGGTTGGCCTGCCAATTTTTGAGGGCCTTCCGTTTGCTGGCACGTAGGGACTGCAATTCTTCAGTGAACCAGGAATTGGAGTGCAGTGATTTTTTTCTTTTTTGCATTCATGTGTGGCTATGGAATTGATGGCTTTAGTGAGGGTGTCCTTATAAATATCTGCAAGAGTGTTTGGGTCATTGGAGAAAGGAGGGGATAGTTCTGGGACATTCAGATAGGGCAAAGGTTGTCCTCATTGAGTTTTATAGAACTTCTCACTTGTGCAGGGGGGGCAGGGGTGAGAGTTTGGCACATGGGGAGGTGGGTAAAGTGAACTGAATATATTTGTGGTCAGTCCACGGGTACGCAGTGTTGGAGGTGATGGTCGTGAGACAATTGTGGTCTGCAACCCAATCCAGGGTGCAGCCTTTAGAGTGTGTGGGGCTCGTGATATTATGAGAGCGGGGACACAGTGAGGACACACCAGGCAAATAGGGTGAGGGTTTGTAGGGCGAAAAGGAGGGTAGAGGGAGTCCGAGACACAGGGGGGCGGGTGCTGAACAGGGCAACTGACATTGCAGCATGCTTCGCCAACTTTTAGAATGAGTTATATGCCCAGACAGGCAGAGCAATCTGTGGAGGACATACGGCAGTACCTGGCCGAGCGACACCTCCCCAGGCTTACAAAGGTAGAGAGGGATGCTCTGGGGGAGAGATAACCAGGGAGGAGGTGCTGGGAGCTATGCAGAGGTTGAAGATGGGGAAAGCCCCGGGAGGTGACAGCTTCACAGCTGATTTTTTAATAAGCAATATCAAACCCTGTTAGCAGTGCCTTTTGGCCAAGCTGTTTAACTTAACAGAGGGATGGGACACGATACCACTGACATTTCCTCAGGCCTTAATAGCTGTCATACCGAAACCAGGGAAGGACCTAACAGAGTGTGCCTCGTATAGAACTATCTCCCTCCTTAATGTGGATGCCAGGATCTTAGCTAGAATAATGGCGACGCGCTTGGAAATGCCCCTCCCCCGACTGATTCACCCAGACCAAGTGGATTTGTGCTAAATAGGCACGGAGCGGACAGCATGCGAAAAACTCTCCATGGTTTGAGTGCACAGGCTGTAAGGGAGGAGGGGGTGCTCTTGCTATCCCTAGAAGCTGGGAAGGCGTTCGACCGGGTGAGTTGGGCCTTCATGGGGGAGATATTATGCTCATTGCATCCCTAGGAATGGGCCCAAGGTGAATGGGTTGGATATCGGCCCTGTCCTCAGAACCCACTGCTAGGGTGGTGGTCGATGGGAATGAATCACGGTCCTTCCTGCGGTGTGGTTTGCACCAGGGATGTCCTCTTTCCCCGCTGATCTACGCGTTAGTGATGGAGCTGTGGGCGACGTTGATCGAGGACAATGGGGAGATTAGAGGTGTCACGGTGGGCGGGGTTCACTGTAAATTTAGCCTTTATTTGGATGATGCTTTGCTCTGTCACCAGGCCATCTCAATCATTTCCTCAAGTGTTGGAGAGTTTGGAGCACTATGGGAAGTTGTCGGGGTTTAAGGTCAACCTGGGAAAATCAGTGGCGTTTGTGCCTGGGGGGTTGTCGGATGGCAAAAGGGAATAAATCGCTGGGCTTCCATTCAAGGTGCAGAGGGAAACGTTTAGCTATCTGGGGGTCCAGGTGGTGCAGTGTCCTGGGGATCTCTTCCCCAGCAATTTCCAATCTGTGAATCGAGACATGGAGAGGGGGGCGTGGTCAGGGTTGTCTTGGATGGCACGGTTATACTGCATAAAGATTATCGTTCTCCGCAAATTCCTGTTTTTGTTTTAAATACTGCCCGCACTCGTACCTGTATCTTTTTTGTCCAAGGTGAAGCGGACAGGATTTCCTATGGGACATGAAGCTGGCAAAAGGAGGAGGAGAGGAGGGGGTGGGATTCCTGGATTTGGCAACTTGTTACAAATCGACCCAGCTCTGAGTCTTGGTGGACCACTTTAACCCGGGGTTAGGGAAACAATGGATGGCAATGGACAATGCGGTATTGGCCCCGGTCACGTCGGACGAGTGGTTATGGGTTCCCAGAGCCCGCATCCTGAACAGAGTACTGCGCCATCCGGTCCTGAAGGCCCTCTGGTCCACCTGAAAAGAGGGAGGGGATAATAGGTGGCTCATAACGTGGCCATCACCTTTGAGTTGCATCTGGGCACCCCGACTTAGGGATGGGATCGAGGAACCACTGGCATTTCAATCCTGGTATGAGGCTGGGCTTAGCAGGGCAGGACAACTATTGGTAGAGGATGCTTTCATATCTCTGAATGGCCTGGAGGAGGCCCTCGGTTTACGTTAGTTTCTCAAAATTAAAGGGGACCTTGTCCGAGGAAAGGTGGTGGGAAAATCTTAGTAGGGACTTGGCTAACTTTAAAAGATTCTTGATTACACAGATTGGTCTAGAGGATTGATAGCTGGACTATATAAGCTGCTTCTCTTGGCACTCCCTCCGCCCCCTTCAAGAGTCAAATCGGGACAGGACCTGGGCAGAGATATTGAGGACACATTGTGGGCTTGGATGTGTAGGCGGGCTCACTGCTCCACTACATCACTTCAGTATAGACACCAGGCGCTGAAACAGTTGCATAGATGGCACTACCCCCCAGTGAGGATAGCCCTGATGAAAGAGGGACACGACCCACATTGTTGGAAATGTAATCGCGAAAAAGGGGTATGCATCCACATGTGGTGAAGTCCCAGGGTGCAGGCATACTGGAACAAGGTCATGTCCTGGATAAAGGGGGTTGATGGGATTCAGAGGGACCTCTCTCCATGGTTTATTCTCTTTGGTGTGGGCACAGAGGAGGAGCCTGAAGCGGAACAGGGACATGTGTTTCAAATCGTGTTGGTTGCAGCGAGATGCTGCCTGGCCCCATTGTGGAAAAACCTGCAAATGCCAGTGGAAAAGGAATGGATCTCTAAAGTTCGTGCTATATATGACATGGAATATCTTACCCGCCTCATGGGTGAGACCAGGTCTGACATGGAGGGCTTATGGCTCCCCTTCTTTGAGAAATATGGGCGGTTAGACTGGCGGGGTTGAAGAATAGGCTGGGTTGTTATCGAGAAGTGGGGTCTGCCTACTGTTTTTATTTATTATTCATTACATTTGTTATATGCCCAGAACCTAAGGTGTCACGGCGTAGTTATAGACAAAATTTACAAACGTCACAATTGTGGGCATGATGCAACATCCCTGCACGGTTATAACACAGTTCAAAATTACATAAATTACATTCTTGACAATTATGGGCAAGAAATGGCAGGAGAAGGGTGTATGGTCCAGCAGATAGAAGAGCGTAGGGCTGTAAGTAACTATGGACTTTTGGTGTTTTTAGAATTGGTTAAATAACCAGGTTTTCAGCGATTCTTTTTGAATAGTTGGTGGGATTCTTCTTGTTTGATGATAGTTGGGAGAGCGTTACAGTGTTTTGGGGCTAGAACTTTGAAGCTGCTGCCCCCTGCTCTTGTGCTTTTGAATCTGGGGATAGCAAGGAGGAGGCTATTGCTGGATCTGAGCTGTCTGGCAGAGGCTTTGTAAGTAACAGTGTTGTTGAGATATTTGGGTGATTTGTTGGCAATGCATTTGTGTGTAATGCATAAAGTTTTGAAGATAATTCTTGCCTTAATGGGAAGCCAGTGATTGTTTTTCCTGATGGTCGAGATATGCTCATTCTTTTTTATTCCCAGTGTTGCTCGGAGTGCTTTATTCTGCATGAGTTGGATTTTGGACAGGTTGACATTGGACGTACCTAGTAGGAGTACATTACAGTAGTCCAATTTAGAGAGTACAAGGGCTCTTGCTAATGTGATGCAGTTTTTTGGTGTGAGGAATTTGCGACTTTGAGATGAGCTTGGTGGTGTACGAAGTAGCTGAAGAGAGGGCATTGACTTGTTTGGTCATGGATAAATTGGTATCAAGGTAAACACCTAGAGTTTTGACCTGTTTGAGAACTGGGATCGTGGTGTCATCTATGGTGAAGGAAGAATAAGAAAGCTGAAGGGATTTTATTCTGGGTGCAGAATCAATTATGAGCAGCTCAGTTTTATTGTCGTTTAGACAGAGACTGTTGTGGGCCATCTAGTTTTGGATAAGATTATATATTTGGTTGATAAGTAGGGTGTCTTGTTCATGGTTGCCTGATATGGGGATAAGGATCTGGGTGTCGTCGGCGAAGTTGGTGTAAATGATACCCATGACATCCAGGGCTGCGAATAGTAGCTTCGTGTATGCATTGTAGAGGGTGAGGGAGAGGCAGGATCTGTTGGGAACGCCTATGGAGACTGTTATGGGGGTCAGCAGAGGCTTTGCCGATGGATACTTTTGAGGTCCTGTCGGCTAGGAAGGATTTGACCCAACTCGTAGCGTCCTTGGAGAAGTTGAATTTATTGCAGAGGGTGGAACAGAGTTTGTTGTGGTCGACCAGGTCGAATGCGGCGGGGAGGTCTAAAAGCATTAGGAGACAAAGTTTGCCTGCGTCTCTGTTTGCGTCCATTTGCATTTTCAAATCGAGGAGGGCCGTTTCAATGCTGTGGTTAGGGTGAAAGCCTGATTGTTGGTCGCCCAGTAATTGATTTTGTTCAAGGTGGTTCTGGATTTGGGTATATGCTATTTTGTCAAGTATCTTCAGTAGGAAGGGGACCGTTGTAATTGGGCGGTAGTTAGTGGGAATGGAGGGGTCTAGTGTAGGCTTTTTTAATAGAGGAGTTAGCCAGGCTTTTTTGATGCTGATGGGGACCCTATTGGAATTAAAGGAGGCATTGACAAAGTTAGTGATGAGAGGGGTTAGTGTGGGAGTGCAGAGTTTGACTAACTGAGGGGGAATTGAACTTCTTTGCAGTTGGACGCTTTTAGTTTGGCTGTGGTATATAGTACCTCTTTTTGGGTGACAGGGGTGAAGTAGAAGGGAGTGGTGGGCTTGGTGGATGGAGCATCCTCAAGGGTGGTGGGTTGTTTGCCTGCTAGTCATTTTTTTTTTGGACGCAATTTTATTTTGTAGTAGGAGAATTTTGGAGGCTAGTGCATCTTGGATAGTGGTGCACCAGGTTTTGCTGGCTTTGGCTGGGGGTGCGACTTAACAGGGGTGCCCTAGTTCTCTCATTCCTTCGATTTGGAGGAGGCATTGGTGATTCTTTGGTTGAGCGCTTTCGCTTTATTGGTTGTTATGACTGCTTTGTAGATTTTGTTGGTGTTGTTGAAGGCCTTTGCTGAGTCAGGGGTATTGACTTTTTTGTGGGCGTGTTCAAGCGCTCTCTTGGTGCGTCTCAAGGAAACTAGTTCCTCATTGAATCAGAAGATTGTGCGTTTGTCGGTTCTGCGGGTTTTAGTCATGAAGGGTGCTAATGAGTTGATGGTGTTTGTGAGGCAATTATTGTTAACACTCTGATCGGTAGCCGCTAGTGACGCTTGTAGGGCGGGGGAGAGGTTTTCAGCTGTGAGGTTTTTTTTATATTTCTGGTTTCACTGGTTTCTGATTTGTTAGTTGCTGGAGGGTCTGGAGCACTATTATTCAGAGAGAAGCTAACAATGGTGATCAGACCAGTCTGTGGGTAGGACCAAGACGAGAGATATTTGTGATTTAAGTGAGAGGATCCAGTACAATATTCTACCTTTATCATGGGTAGGGGTGTTAACTAGTTGGACAAAACTCATGTCTTGCATGGCTGAGTGGAATGCCGATGCTGTATGATCATGAGGGTCGGTGAAGCCAAGGTTAAGATCACCAAGTATAATGCATTTGATGTTCGGTTTGATAAGGGGGGCGAGAAGGAGAGGGATGTCTAAATCTGGGTGAGTGTTTTTGTTTGGGGCTCTGTACACGACCAAGAGATTGGTAGTGGTTTTGGGGTTGGAGGTGTATGCGGCTAAAAGGAGTTTGTATCCTTGCGTAGTTTCCATGGGGCATGCTCTGATTTGAAGTGAAGATTTGGCTATTAGGGTGAGACTGCCTCCGTGGGTGTGGGTTCGATCGGTCCTGAGAAAGTTGAAGCCTGGTGGGATGGCGAATGCTACAAATACAGATAAAATAGTACTGCTACTAATGAGGGCCCATCTAAAAATTGTCATTGAATAAAGCAAGACATATTTGTTATATCAGGGAGCCCTCAACAGTTTTACCAATGGAATATATCCCAAAGTAAATGGCCCATGGAGGGTGTCCAAGAAGAAAACCGACATACACACAAGAGGTTATAAATATATGTGAATTGTATTGAAACAAACACTTACATACAAAAATAAAGTTTCACTTTTTTTGAAATACATGTAAAAACTCCTAGTGTTATAAACAAAACAATACGACTTACACATGAATATTTTGAAAACAATCGAAAACATGACATATAACATAAATAGAAGTGATATAAATCTGATAAGTGTATTGAAGTGCAAAATGAAGTAACACAAATGTGCATTTATCAACAATTTGTATTTTTTGAAATTTCCCAGACTGAGAGTACCTAGTGCATACATCAATCTGTCTCAAACCCTTATTTTGAGAGTTTTTATAATATGCCAACATCGCAGGGGGTAAAGCGGTGGAGATCCCACCTGGTGCGTATAAATCACATGAACAGTATCAGTCATTGAACCACAAACAGTTGGTTCATTAGACCCCTTGCTTGGAAAGGACGTTTCGGCGGCAATGGCGTCCATCTTGTCAGATTGAAGGGACGTGGTAGCCGCCGCCTTCAGGGCGAATGAGCGGCACCTATACTCGGAAAGCCAAAAAAGAACAGAAAAAAACGAGAAAAAGAGAAAAGGAGAAGGGAGAATAAATCAGTTATCCTCTTGGTGTAGTTATGTTTCCTTGCTGGACCCCTCTGGGTAAATTAATAAAGAGGGAGTTAATCGACCATTAAAAAAATGAATAGATATTGAACATAGATACAAAAGATATGGGGACCTATTACAAAGCACAAAGTAGAATGCTTCCTGATTTCTATCTCCAGTGGCCTGTGATGGGCGTAATTTAATAAATGTCTCACCACAGAAACCTAGTGGGGACACTCCTGATCGGGCAGGCTCCCCGAACTGCCTGGCAGGTCACAGGACTGTTTGGTAGTTTACAGTTGAGGGCAGTATCTTCCGGTGCTCAAATCTTGCTCCGGGAGTATATGGATAAACTCTGTGAGCAAACATAAAAGACATAAAAAACACAGAGTTGCAGAAGTGTGGGATGGCAAGTGCTAGCAGTGGGCCTGCGGCAGGGTGTAGCCAGGTTTCAGTTACTTCTAGAATGTTGAGTTGTTGGTCAATGATAAGGTCATGGATTTCAGTGGCGTGGGCTCCAAGTGACCGGGCATTGATGTGTGTGCAGTTGAGATTAGGTAGGTGAGCAGGTGGAGAGGTATCCGGGCTGGCTGTAGATAGGGGTTTTGTTGTTATGGGGTTGTTTAGGAGGGGCTTTAGTGGTGCGTTTGTGTTGGTGGCTATTAGTTATGATATAGTTGAGGTGGGAGGAAGGTTAGATGAGGAGGGAGATTTGTTGAATCGTAGTGAGTTGGTCTGGGATCCAAGACTCTTGCTTCTGGCGAGACCTGAGATGGGTTTGGTTTTGTAGAAGAAGGCCTTTGTTGGGAATCGTGAAGCTTTGTTGATGTGGGTGAGGAAGGTAGAAAGGGGGTGGGTTAAGGGATAGGGTGGTGGCGTTGGCAGGCTGCTCTAACTAGGCCATTGTTGAATTTGAGGTAGGTGCCACCAGTACAGGGGATGTTGTTAGGCATGATGCAAAATGGGAACATGATAGCTAGTATGAGGATTAGCATAGTAATGAGAATAAGGTGATGTTGCTAATGTATACAGCTGTATAGAATAATAATCAGGTGGTTCTAACAGGCAGCGAGGGCTAGTGGGCACAATGCTAACAAGGAGCGACTTGCACTAACAATCAAAATTTCAAGGTGCTAGCAGGCAGCATGGGATAGCGGACATAAAGCTAGTAGTTGCGACTCGCGCCGGTAAGCAATAATACAAACCAGAACAGTTTGGCTAGCAGATGGGCAATGGGGTGGTGCCCTGAGCATGAAAGCACTATGCCTAACACGTATTGCAAAACAATTGTCAGTTAACCAATGCAGTCAGGCTGGTGCCCCAGGGGGACTGATGTCTAACACTAGCCTCCAGATAGGCTTGCTTGGAGGTAGGAAGTCAAGTTATGCTAGTGAGAGGCATTCACTAAAAGGTTGTTAAACAATCTAGGCATGTGTCAACGGTAGGATTCAAAATACATGTGTTAATAAGGAGCAAAATTGTGTTTCGACAGGGTAAGCTAATTCATAATTGACATAGAACCTGCATAGGTGCACATAGATAGTAAAGTAGTAAAGTTCAAATGCAAAAGCAAAATAGGTTAACTTGAGTTCAAAATATCAACGACATAAAATCAATTGCATGATGCAAAGTAGGTCCCAAATCAACAGAGTAGGCTAAGTCAGATTTTCACAGGCCGGTGAGTTTGCATTGAGAATCGAGAATAGGCTCATTCATCATGGGATAGGGTGGCATAGGCGCACATGGATGGTAATGTAAAGTGTTTCAAAGGTTTAGATTTAACACGGGATAGTTCCAGAATTCACAAGCATAAATGCAGGTACAGAGTGCAAACCGGATTACAAATCAACACAGAGGCGACTTATCAATAAGTACAGAAGGTCTGTCCTATTGAGTACGTGCAAGCATTACGTATGTGCTTCTCACTGGAACGCGCTTCCCTCCCACCTAAGAATGATCGAGTCCCATCAAGCCTTCCGTAAAGCCATCAAAACTAAGCTCTTTGTATAACTGTATTCCCTACTCTGTTGCTTTATTATTTTTGATGTATTGATTGCGTCCCACTTGATTATGTCTGCAAGTCACCTATCTTCATGTTCTAAGTCACTGATTTCTTTGTACTTGTACCTAAGAGACCAACTCGGTCAACTGTAACCTACTTAATTACACTTTCTTGCAAGATTTCATGCAACAGCGCCTTGATGCCCCAGGGCTGTAAGTGTGCTATACAAATACAAATAAATAAAATAAATAAATAAAATTAGTTTAGATTGGCTGTCATAGGTGCGCACTCTGGGTTAGTTGAGGCAGCATTGTGAGGAAGTTTTTATATACTATGCATTTTATCATAGATCTTAGAAGGGCATAGTGAGATAGTGAGAGCACGACTAAACATCACAGCAATAATGAAATCAAGATAATATGTATCAAGAGATAATGTTCGGTAGATTTTAAAGAGCGTAGGTAGCAGTAGTGTTTACGATTTCAAGCGATACAGCCTGTAAAAAACCTTTAGCTTGCTTAGCTCATAATGCAACAAACAGTGAATTGCCAATTGTACCTCGAGTCTACAGGGCGGGTGGCCTGGCGTTCTAGGTCCGGTGGCTATGTTCGTAGATGCAGTTCGAGGGGATTGTGTCCTCCGCCGTATTCCACATCTGACAGGTAATGTCCACAGCTGTGCTGCTTGGGAACATTTTTCAGCAGAGGGCGTCCTGTGTCGATGACGTCGATCCGTTGTCCCTCGAGGGTCGATGTCACCGGATGCTGTATATAGGACGCAGAGCGCCCATAGCCTCAGTTCCGTTTTTTACGCAACGTGTTTGCTTCAGAAACTCGGCGCGCTTGATTCTTCTTTTCGAATAACGATGTCTTCATCTTCTTCTACTACCCCGAAGTGGGGCTTTAAAAAGTGTCGGGACTGCGGGTCGAAGATGTCCATCACGGACCCGCATGACATCTGCCTCTGGTGCCTCGGCGAAAGCCAAGCCACCGACGATTGCGAGGAGTGCCTGTCCCTGACGTCTAAGGCCTTGCGGGAACGTAAGAAGAAATTAAAGGTAGGTAGGGTGTCTAAGCCCCATAAATCTAAGTCCGCTGGGCTTTCGACCGATGACTCGAGGGGCGACTCTCTGCGTCGGCGAAAGTCCAGGGGGTCTCGGTCTAGGAGTGGTTCCCGCCATTCCTCTGCCTCGTCGAGGCATTCTAGGAAGCAGCGTCACCGGTCGCCTTCCCTGTCTTCGTCGGAGGAGGACTCCGCCAGACGGTTGACTTGTCCCACCAAGTCTTCGTCACCGGTCGAATGGGATTCATTCTGCCGCAGATGTTCGAGATTTTCGAGTCGCAAGGCACAGTTCCGTCTGCGCCTTCGAAAGAAGCTGACAAGGAACGGGCTCGGTCCACCACTCGCACGCCTTTGGGCTCGGGTGGTAGGCGCGATCATCGGGAGCCGTCGAGGTCCCGTTCGGACAAGGGGGATCGCCATAGCTGTGCCAGGTTCCGGTCCTCAACGCCATCGAGACAGTCGAAGCCTTCGAAGAAGGAGCCGACGCCATCGGCGCCGTGTCCGTCGAGGGACATTATCGGGGCTCCGCCCTCGAAGAAGTTGTTGGCGCCTCGGTCGACATCGACACAGATTCCCTCTGCGCCCTCGACGCCGTTTGTGGAGGATTTGCCGGAGGTGCCCCGGAGGGCTGTGGAACCTCCTAGGAAGGCTCTCGGTAAGTCTGTGAGGCCTGTTTTTGAACCCTATCCTGTTCCTACTCCTAGATTGGAGTTTTTCCAACATTTGCAGGAAATTTCAGAGGTTAAGGAATTGTCTGATGTGGAGATGGTTGTGCCTCCTGATTTCCCTGATGATCTTTTGTCTGGACATAGTCAGATGGAGGATCTCTGTCAATCATTGCATGACGCTAGTGGCCTGGACACCTCTCCGGGAGGTGGAGTTTGGCTGTCCTGAGCATGGAACGCATGCAGATGCCTCCTATTGGTATCTCATGTCAAGGGTGACTGAATACTTGGGGTGGTCTGCTCCACCTGTTGATTTTACTCAGGATGATTTGATGGACATCGTGGATCAAGGTCCACCAACTGACCCGGTGTTACCGTTTCACATGGCTTTACAAATAAGGGAGGCAGCGGCTTGGACTGCTCCGGAGAGTCTAGTAAGTCGCTTCCGAAGAAATAGCACCCATCCAGTGGTGACCCCTGCTACTTATCGACGCACCCTACTCCGGAGAGTTTGGTGGTGCAGGCGGCTACGGCCTCCTCAAAGCAGGCTGCGTACCCTACCATCCCTCCTGATAGGTACGATAAGGGCTTTGATGGTTGGGCAAAGAAGGTATTTTCGGCTGGGGGTATGGCATTGAAGTTTGTCAACTCCACCTGTGCCTCGGCAAGATTCACTCGCACTCAGTGGAACTGTGCGTCCTTGGCGGCTGAGCAAATTCCTGAAGGGGAGGAACGAGATGGTTTCCTAGCCCTCGTGCAAGACGGCAAGGATGCCATGTGCGAGGCCGTTCAGTCGGGTTTAGACATGGCAGACTGCGTCAGCCTGTCCATGGCTGCGAGCACCATGATATCCAGGTTTGCGTGGTTGCGGAAGTCGGGGTCTGCTCCTGATGTGCAATCCCGTCTTCTGAACATGCCCTTTGATGGTGTTCATCTGTTTGGCAGCAAGGCTGATGAGAGCCCTGAGAGGTTGCAGACCTCCAAAGCTGCAGCGAAGTCTTTGAGCGCTGCAGTTCGTCAAGCTCCGCCTTTTCGTCCTAGGGGACAGCAATGGAGGGGGAAGGTTCCTTTCAGTACTACTCTTCCTTTGGTAGATCGAGAGGAGCTGCCAGTCAAAGGGGCCACCATTGTAGTAGCAGAGGTAGAAAGCAAGGTACTCGAGGTGCCAAAGCCGCTCGGGCAGTTGCCTCTTTGCCCTCAGTCACTGCCGCGTCCGCTCAGTCATGAGGCCATGTCCCATGATTCGCCGGTTGGGGGTAGACTTGCACAGCATCTTGGAGAATGGCGGGCCATTAATTCAGATGTGTGGGTTCTGAAGATCATAACTCACGGCTATTGCCTTCCCTTCCGGCAAAGGCCTCACGATAATCCACCGGGGAAGCTCTCTTTGAAGCCTCCGGATCCGCTTCTTGCGCAGGAAATCCTATCCCTGCTGGAGAAAGGCGCCGTAGAACTGGTGCCTGTAGCGGAGAGGAACAAGGGATGGTATTCCCCTTATTTTTTGATCCCGAAAAAAGACGGGGGATTGAGACCCATCATGGTGTTGCGTTGGTTGAACAAGCTCCTCAGGAAGGACAAGTTCAAGATGGTGACTCTCTTTCTCAAGTCCTCCAGGCCCTTCAGTTTCAGGATTGGTTGGTGTCTCTAGATCTCAAGGATGCTTACTTTCATGTGCCGATTCATCCCAAGCACAGGAAGTACCTGAGGTTCGCGGTTGGCGATTCGCACTTTCAGTTTCGGGTCCTGCCGTTCAGATTGACCTCCGCCCCTAGGGTCTTCACCAAGCTGATGGTGGTGGTGGCAGCGTATCTCAGGAAAGGGGGGAAATTCACGTCTACCCCTACCTGGACGATTGGTTGATCAGGGGGAGCTCTCCCGAGCAAGCCCTGGATCATCTGTCCGTCACCTGCCACTCCCTTCACAGGCTGGGCTTCTCCCTCAATTTAAAGAAGTTACATTTGACACCTACCCAGCGGCTCCAATACATCGGAGCAGTGCTCGACACATCCCTGGGGCAGTGTTTGCCTCCCCAGGTGAGGACTCGTCACATTCTGCAGATGGTGAACAAGTTTCAACGTGCCCAGAGTCTTCCGGCATTCGAATTCTTGAGGTTGCTCGGCCTCATGGCATCCTGCATTTTCCTGGTGCCAGAAGCCAGGCTGCGGATGAGATCCCTGCTATGGGCTCTCAAGATGCAGTGGTCGCAGTTCTCCGGCAGGATGTCGGATCCCGTTCAGATCCTGACTTCGGTCGCTCAGGACCTTCTATGGTGGGCCGACATAGGCAATCTGATGAAGGGAGCACCATTTTGGCAACCATGGCCGGAGGTGACGATCGTGACGGACGCATCCCTCACAGGCTGGGGCGCTCATGCCAACGAGTTGACAGCCAGCGGACATTGGTCTCGGTCGGAGTCCAGACTCCACATCAATCTGTTAGAGCTGAGGGCCGTCGGGCTAGCCCTGAAGGCTTTTCTGCCGTCTGTGCAAGGGAAGACTGATTATGACGGACAATACAGTAGCCATGCACTACCTCAACAAAAAAGGGGGGGGGCAGAGTAGCTCCCGTTGTGCAGGGAAGTGATGCACCTCTGGTTCTGGGCAATCCAGCAGGAAGTTTCGATCTCGGCAGTCCATCTGGCCGGAGATGAAAATGTGGCGGCGGACGCTCTGCACAGGCAGAGCACGGTCTCTCACGAGTGGGAGCTGGCTCAGGAAGTTCTTTTGGATATCTTCGCCCTTTGGGAAACCCCACAAGTGGATCTCTTCGCCACCAGTGTCAACCGGATGTGCAAGAGATTCTGCTTGTGGGAATTTCCTCCAAGAGGAGCCTTAGGAGGCGCGTTTGTGGTGGATTGGTCAGTCCCACTGCTGTACGCGTTTCCTCCAGTCCCCGTCATTCCTCAAGTGTTGCAGAGGTTACAGAGGTTCGGTTCCCGAATGATCCTCACTGCTCCAGCATGGGCCAGGAGAGCCTGGTACCCGGACCTTCTAGACTTGTCCATCTGCCCTCCACGCCGTCTTCCCTACCGAGACAATGTGCTCTCACGGAAGGGGGGTTGGGTTCTCCATCCAGGGGTCAAATCTCTCAGCCTTCATGCTTGGTATCTGAAAGGTTGAGGTATAAGGATTGGGACCTCCACGAAGACGTGATGGAGGTGTTGCTTTCGGCCAGAAGGCCTGCAACAAAATCCCTGTACCGTTGCCGTTAGAGAAAGTTCTGTGACTGGTGCAGGGTACACAATGTGGATCCTTTCCAATGTTCCATTCCTTTGGTTTTGTCTTTTTTGCTTTCTTTAGCCCACAAGGGACTGCAAGTGGGTACCATTAGGGGTTACTTGGTGGCGCTGTCCATATTTAAGCGCTCGTCTGAGGAATGTTCTTATTTTAAGATCCCTTTGATTTCTCACTTTCTAAAAGGGCTAACTAATGTGTTTCCACCGTTGCCTTTCCAGGTGCCGGGGTGGGATTTGAATTTAGTTTTAAAGTTCCTAATGGGAGCTCCGTTTGAGCCCTTACATTCTTGTCTGTTACGACTGTTGTCATTTAAAACTGTGTTTTTAGTTGTGGTTACTTCCACACGCAGAGAGAGTGAGTTGCAGGCACTTTCCGCCAAGCCAACCTTTAATGTTTTTCATAAGGATAGGTTTGTCCTACAGGGGCGGCCTTCTTTTCTTCCGAAGGTTGTGCCGGATTTCCATTTGAGCCAGAAGGTGGTTCTTCCAGCGTTTTATCCTCCTCCACATCCTGGTAAGGAAGAGGAGAGGCTCCATAGGTTGGATCCTAGGAGAGCTTTGAGTTTCTATCTCTCATGGATGTCCCGGGTCAGAGTGGACGATCAGCTATTTGTTGGTTATGCTGGAAGGTGCTTAGGTCAGGCTGTTTCCAAACAGACCTTGTCTAGATGGATCATTTTGACGATCTCTGGGTGTTACCGTTTTGCGGGAAAGGACCCTCCAGTAGGCTTATGGGCTCACTCTAATAGAGGTGTGGCTTCCTCCACTGCTCTACAGAGGGGCGTTCCTATTCACAATATTTGTGAAGCAGCCACATGGGCCTCTGTCCATACTTTTGTGAGACACTATTCCCTGGATTCCATATGTGGGAAGGATTTGGCCTTTGGTAAGGCAGACCTTTATTCAGTCATTTGATTGGGCATTCTAAAATTCTAAATTGTAAATTCTTTTGCCACCTCCATAAGTTGGTACTGCTTTGGGAGTCTTTCATAGATGTGGAATACGTCAGAGGACACAATCCCCTCGAAGAACAAGTTACTTACCATGTCTGGTAACGTTGTTTCGATGGGATGTTCCTCCGACCTATTCCACATCGCCCTCCCAGCCTGCCCCTCTACTAAGAATTTCTTATGCGATTGCAGCTTACGTTTCCGCAAAGCTTTCTGCAGTCACACTGGCAGGTGATTGGTGCCATACGTTCTGTGAATAAACTATAACTGAGGCTACGGGCGCCGTGCGTCCTATATATATAACATCCGGTGATGTCCCTCAAGGGCCTCCGTCGCGGGTCGACGTCATCGACGCAGGACACCCTCTGCCGAAAAAAATTCCAAAGAAGCACAGGTGTGGACATTACCTGTCATAGATGTGGAATACGTTGGAGGAACAACCCATCGAAAGAACGTTACCAGGCATAAGTAACTTGTTCTTCTGCAGCGGTAATCATCAATAGGGTGTATACACCAGCGTATGGCCAAGTAATGTTGTCCTGCCTTCTGATTACAGAGTTAGGTTTTGGCAGACAAC
This sequence comes from Ambystoma mexicanum, assembly GCF_040938575.1. NCBI lineage: Eukaryota > Metazoa > Chordata > Amphibia > Caudata > Ambystomatidae > Ambystoma > Ambystoma mexicanum. The sequence goes on from NC_090933.1 coordinate 513,588,795, forward strand.
AGCACAACCAGGGTGCTAACAGTAGCTAACAGTCCTTACACGGGTCTTAGCTGCTGGCGGATGTCTGATTCTTATTCTTCACGTTGCCTAGCAACGAAAGGGAAGCTAAGCCTCATTCTGAGGCAGCATCGCGCCCGACATTTTGTGAATGGGCAAGTCGGCGCAATGCAGTAAGAAATGCCGCAGAGATCAAAGAAGGGGTATTTCTTGCATTTCAGTGCCCACAGGGAGGAAAGATGGTGTGTGAACACATCAATCTCACTGTGGAGTGAGATTGATGTGTTCAAGACCCAAGGTGGGAATCAAGGGGAGAGGTTCTCCTGCTTTGCGTGCATGCGTACCCAGAAGGAGAAGCCTCATTAGAGAAGATGTGTTATCGTGTGTCCGAATGTGGCGAAGGCATTTAAAAAATCCATTACATGGGGGAATGGGGTTGGGGGGGGTCCAATGTTTGGGTTAATAGAAAATGCATAACTGCAGTTTTGTGTTGTTATAACCAAAATGGCAATAAAATTAGATTTCTTTTAAAAAATGTTGCCCTTCCTGTAACAGGAAGTTTCTGGAGAAGGACAGTCATAGGGGTGTAACAATTGTTAACGTTGTGACCGTGACGAGCAGCGTTGCAAGGCCTGTCGACTCATTAAGCCTAAGACGCTAAAGAAAGGCACACAAAGTGGTGGGCGGCATACGCTATGCAGGCAGAAAGTCCTTCTCCCGCTGGCACCTCGGTGGAGGATTCCTCTAGCAGCCGCGGCTCCTTTTTGGAATTGGAAGACGTTATTGTGGAGTCAGTTGACTCCCACGGACCCGTCCCCATTCCTGCTAAGCATGCTATCAGCAGTGCGATGGGTAAGTTTCACCCTGGCGACAAGGGCACACACTCTTTCAAAGGCCATGCACACATCATCGACAGATTCGACAGACTTGTTGAAAAAGCCTTTGGCACCTGCAAACCTGTTGAATGTTTTAACGGGGCCTACTGAAGCAGAGGGTTCAGGACCCGCTGTGCCTCAGCCGTCTCGGTTGACGCATGGTACCAAGACTTGCATTTGCATGGTGCTTCCTCTAAAGTCTCGAGGCATGTTTCCGATGCATCAAAAGATGCGTTGAAACATACATCTTAGTAAAAATTCACCCCAAACTCAGGGAACAGCATTCTAATGCCCCTCCTTATGGTTCTGGGCCCCAGAAACCCATTATCTGCCTTCAGGGTATTCCCAAGCCTCCTCTAATGTATTCCAGGCCCTACAGGGACCCACAGACCCCGATCCATCTGACTCTACTCTTCCTCTTCCAGGAGCTTCCACTTTCTGGACTAGAAAAAGATTTGAACACTGTATGAACAAGGTGTCTGAAATTATTGGATTTTCAGATAAGTTTGAGGAGATCCTTATGAGGTCCCGTTCCTTTAAAGAAAGCCCTAAGGCCCCGAAGTGTCCTAGTCCTCACTCCCTTGCGGCTCACTCTTCTCCTAGACATAAATTGCCTGATCCTTCCTAAGACGTTTTCAAGATGATCAGTAGGATGAAGGCGATGACCTCTACTATGCCCCTGATCATGATGAAGGCTCCCAAGACCCGGTTTCCTATGACCCAGATGCTTGGCTTCCTGAAGATGACCAGGGAAACTGACCCACTGCCCCTGCTCATGAAGCGGAGCCCGATAACATCTTTTTGTATCCCAACCTATGGAGGCTTCCTTAATTGATGATCAAATGCTTTTCAATACTATCCTTCGGAAAGCTGCATACCATTTTAAGATTGTCACTCAGTAGGCAGTGCCTGATTCTGACTTTGCAGAGGACATCCTCAAGGAAAATGTTCCAGTCAGCCAAGCTATCCCACTTCTTAATTCCATTAAAAAGAACTTTGTGCCCCCTCCTTGCTTACGCTCTACCTTTCTCGGGTTGTAAATCCACAAGTTGAAAAGATGTTTTGCTCAGTGCCCTCTGATCCATTTTATATCTGGGTTCATTCCGTCTGACTCCCTGGTCATTACCACGAATAGAAACCCTCCGGGGGTTCCCCTGTCTTCATCCGAATATGCCCCTGTTGAAGACTGCAAAAGGCTTTACGCCCTGGGCAAAAGAATCGCGTCTCCTGCAGCCTACAGTACCCGCATTCCTAATGCCACTCTCCTTGCTAGCTTTAGTGATATCCAATGGGGACTAATACTAGAGGGACTGCAAAATGTGCCCGAACCTACAAGGTTGCAGCTATTTTCAGTGGTGCAGGAAGGACGTCCAGTCACTCAGAACATCTTGAATACACTTGACGCTGCAGACAGCAGGTAGGGTGTTGGCTAAGGGCGCTCTCTATAGAAGCGCCATGCATGGCTTAAAAGGTTTCAGGTTTAAACCCCAGGCACAGGTCTCACTCATTAAGGACTCTGCTCTCGTCTGCAAGGTGATGGATGACACACTTGATGCTGCAAAGGAGGTGCATGAGGCATTGAAATCTCTTAATCAGATCTCTAGCAGGATAGTGTACAACACGGTCTTCAATTCCCACTGGTCTTTGCGGGCAGTTCTTTCCCTGCACAGCTCAGAGTGCCTATGGAACAGGGGGATCATCCTGGTATTCTGGCCACAGATCATCTGTTGTCTATGAAACCCCTCAACAGCAGGGATTTCGGCATTGGCAAAGGTAGGGGAATAAATGCAGCAGCCAGAGGCTCCCATGCCAGCAATTGACTATTCGGGTCCCCTCCCATGCCTCTCGTACAAAGGAATAACCTCAGACCCGTTGGTGCGCAAAGACTGTAGGCGACAGTTATTGTATCGAGTTTCTTCATCCGCCTCAATACTACCCGCCAAAGAACATAAGACTCTCCGGAACATCTCCTCATCCTCCTGGAGAATGTACAGACCCTGCTGCAAATGGGAGTGATCACAGCGATATTTATTCAATATACTTCCTTGTAACCAAATAGGACCTAACCACGCGCCCTGTATTAGATCTGCATCCTGCTAACAAGTATGTCAAGCCTCAAAGGTTCAGGATGACCACTCTGCAGGAGGTAATCCTGTTGCTGAAGCAAGAGGATTACATGACCACCTTGGATATGAAAGATGCATACTTTCATATTTCAATGTTGCCAGCTCACAGAAAGTACATAAGATTCAAGATGGAGAACACTCACTATCGGTTCAAAGTACTCTCCTTCGGCATTGCCTCATCCCCAAGGGTGTTTACCAAGGTACTAGCAGTGGCGGCAGTTTACCTACGCAGACAGTTCATTCGAGTGAACCCTTACGTAGACCTTTTTTTTCAGCCTGGGGTTCTCCATCAATGAGAAAAAGTAAAGTCTTGTCCCCAGCCACGTCAAACAGTTTCTGCTGGCCCTCTTCTGGACAGAAGGACTCGTCTCCCCCCCTCCAATGACAGGGTTCAAAACATGTTCCAGATCCCTCAGTATGTAGCCGCTTGTCAGGTAACAGTGCAGAAAGTCATGCAGCTTTTGGGTATGATGGCATCCTGCATCTTCCCTGTTCCATATACCCATGCAGGAGTGGCTCTCGAGCCAGTGGTGTTAGGCAAGCTGTTAGTGGGATGATTGATCTAGTGGTTGTCTAGACAGCCCACGTTCAGTGTCTGCAGTTGTGGTCTAAAGGACAACCTTCTGAAGGGAAAATCCTTCACCACCCCCGGAGTAGAAGCCACTCTTACAACAGGCGCATCCCTGTCAGGGTGGGGAGCGCACACCTTCTACACTAGACGGTGCATGGCACGTGGTCACAATCAGTAGCAAACAAATGTGTCAACCTGTTGGAGCTACTTTCTGTATTCAGAAGCCCTGAAAGCCTTTTAGACACAACAGCAAGGGAAAACTGTTCTGGTCCTTACAGACGGCACCACAGATTTGTATTACTTGAACAAACAGGGGGACACTCACTCTCCAGGGCTGTCCAAACTGTCCCAGAGCATTTGGAAATGGTCAATCATACAGGACACGTTCCTCCTGTCACAACATGTTCCAGGGTAACACGTTCTTCTGGCAGACGTCCTCAACAAAACGTGCAGCTGCCTGTGCATGAGTGGTGATTGCATGAATACATTTTACACAACTTTTTTTGCATAATGGGGTCATCCAGACATCAACCATTTTGCAACACTGGAGAACACACAATGCCCAGACTACGCTGCCAGGTATTCCCAGAGACATTCCAAGGGGAACTGTCTTTGAATAACATGGTCAGGGAAATGTTCTTACGGTTTTCCTCTAGTCCTCTCCAACAGGATAGTTCACAAGATGCACCAGGAATAAGTTAAACTAATCCTGATTGCATCAATGTGTGCTCATCAGCCATAGTTCTCGCATCTCATGAGAATCTCACTTTCCCCTCTGGTAAAGCTGCCTAGCCCTTGCAACATGCTGTCCCAAGGCCAGGTGACAACACTACACCCATTCCCTCAAACGGTCAACTTAGCAACATGGCTCCTGATGTGTTCGGGCATCTTCAGCTGCCGCAAAGGTAAATGAACATTCTTAAAGAGGCACAGAAACCGGACTCTAGGCACTGTTATGCCATTAAATTGAAATGTCTTGTCATTTGGTGCATTACTCGTAACATCAACCCAATTGACTGTTTACCCACACACATAGAGCTTTATCTAACTAGCCTCTTAGACTTAGGACTTGTTTTTAATTCACTAAAGGTACTCCTTGCAGCCCTTCTGCTTATACCACCTCTCAAAGCAAAGTTCCCTGGGTGGAAGGTTTGTGTAATTAAGACTTTCATGAAAGGGGTAAAAGACTTCACCCACCTATTTCTAATCCAACATGGGAGTTGAATGTTGTCCTTACTAAATTTATGGGCTCTCCTTTAGAGCCAATGCACAAAGCTATTCTTAAGGCTCTTACCTGAAGACTACCTTTCTTTTGGCTATTACCTCTATTGGGAAAGTAAACGAACTGCAGGCGCTCTCAGTTCAAGACCTATTTGTAACTATTAATAAGGAAAAAGTGTGTATCCGCACACCCCCATGCTTTGCTCCTAAAACCATTTCTAAGTTCCATGTGAACCAATCGATTGAATTTCCAACTTTCTTTCAGAATCCCACTAACTCAGCTGAAAGGGGCCTCCATATACTAGATGTTAGGAGAGCAGAGGTATATTACCTTGAGAAGACAAAAACACTTTGGAAGACAGATCAATTCCTTGTCTCTTTAGCGCTGGTAGAGAAGGGATCCCTGTCTCTAAGTCAATCTCTAGATGGATTGTTAAATACATCCAAATGTGTTACTCTCTAGATAAGCGAGATCTACCCTTTATGCCGAGAGCACATTCTACTCGAGGCACAGGAGCTACTCATTGCAAATGTTCCTCTTGATTCTATTTGAAAAGCAGCTACCTGGAGTTCTGTACACACTTTCACTCAACATTACTGCTTAGATACACATTATAAGGCTGATTCTCAGGTGGGTCAGGCACTGTCAAGACATCTCTTTGCTGCTGTTCCTTCACACATCCCACCACCATCTCCTGGTACTGCTCGCTAGTGTATCACAGCATGTGATTCTAAGCATCAAAAGACATAAGTTAATCACTGTAGTCATATTTCTGTTGATTGTATCTCTTTAGAGTCACACTTGCACAACCTTTCCTCCCCTCTTGGAGTTGAAGGAACATAGACCTCTTATACCTTTTTTCCCCTGTACTTGCTCACGCCTTCTCTTCAGGATCCCTCATGGCATAACAAAAACAACTGGGAGGACATCGACGCGTAAGGTATCTGGGATACACTACGTGCCACATTAGGGACAGACATGCCCATGGCGACGTCCCTTTTAGATCTTTGAAAAAAAGATGTAATACTGTGTGATTACCACTAGATGTCAGACTATATGCACAGCATGTGAGTCTAAGAAGATACAAGCACCAGAAATATGATTACAGTGAGTAATATATGTTTTCTTTGGGCCTATGTATATCCTTTGTTATTTGTACTTGCCTACAGCTCACATCTCCCTCCTAAGATAAGCCTGGCTGCTCAGCCATACTACCAATACTTTCAGTGATACAGGCCTATATTAGAAGTTGGGGCTCTGTAAACCAAGGGGATAGTTTTATAAAGTCTTACCACAGGTGGACGTTAGAAAAACTTACCTTACAGGGTGCTGCTTTCAGGTCGTCCTGGAAGGAACCTAACCCACTCCATGGTCAAGCCTTCTAAGTATGACTAACCAGCTCAATAAATGGTGTTTATCAACTACTTTAAGTTATTTTGTAGTGCATCTCTAATGCCCATCACTTCTAAATGCCAATTATGATCCACAACTCCAATCATGAAATATAAGGGTTCTCTTTTCCTCATCATTCACCATATACTCGTACGTCCCATCCCCTTTCCTCCATAATGCATGGGGCGTCCCTTCCAAGGGATGGGAGACGGAACCTTTTGCACCAGAAAAAACCTTCTTCCCCTTTAAATTTAGAGGCGCGCGTGGGTGCGGCCCTGGGAGCATGCGCTACCCTCACTCCGCCCTCCAGCACCACACCTCAGTCCCCTTTTCTGCAGCGACGGGAACAGGCTGAATTTACCAGCGCTCCTGGGTTTGGCTTCGGCCATGTAATTCCATGCACGGATACTTCTTCTCTTCTGTCTTTTTTGTCTTTTTATCATCAGGTACTCGGTCCTCAGGTGTCACTCTCCTCCCTGGTGCATGTCAACTTCTGCAGGGTTCAGCATGTGTATCCTGCGACTGGCTCTTCCTGACTTAGACCCCCACACCCTCTGCCTACGGTGCCTTGGCCCAGACCACAGCTGGCAAGCTTGAACCGCGTGCAACGCGCTTTCCTCGAGGTCTCTGAAGAACAGAAATGGAGAGAGCTCTTCCAGAGATCGCCTCCAAGGGACCTAAAGGACTTTGTCTATCATCGAGCCAGGCCCAAGGTATGGCCTCTCTTTTGCAGTGCACCCCGCAAGGGAGACTCCTTACCAAGGACTTTCCCGTGCGGGAGTGACTGCCCAGGTCCTGGTACCAACACAAGTACCGAGGCTGAATCAGCTACTGGTCAACAGGACGAGGGGTCAGTTGATCCTCCCAGTGACGGTGCTGAGGGACCGGAAGGTTCTTTTACCAGATCTTCAACCGAGGGGCGACACCCTAGTGCCGGAAACGTGTCAGAGGGGGCACCTATACACAGTTCTACCGGCAGATATGCTGAGGGCGAAATGCCTGCCGGGCCTCGACCTGAGGAACAGGGTAGGCCCCATGATCCACACTCGAGTCCTGGACGGGGTGGGGCTCAGTGAGCCGAGCAACACGACGCATGCACATGGAAGGCAGCTCGACAAAATGGCAGTCATACCAGAAATTCCAGACATCCGGCCGACGCCGCTCCAAGGAAGGCAGCAGGTGGAGGAACGTGTGTCAAGTTGGGACTTGTGTCAACCAGGTATGTGGCCTACAGCTTACCATTTCTTCGCGCAAGGCAGGTTCCCGCTGCTTCCATATGGGCAGGGTACGCAACAGGTCTAGCAGCCACTCGCTACCCCATCAATATCGCCTACCACCACTCTGGCCTGCAAGGACAGGTTCTTTGAACGGTTCCTCGGGCTCATGAAATCTTTCAAAACCAATTGAAAAACCATTGAAAACCAATGGCTCTGGCGCCGCAAGCTCCGGTACAGGCACCCTTGGGCCCTTTTCAGCCTCAACAGCCCGCTTTGGCCCCCCAACCGATTGTCCAACCCGACCCTCCGGTGAACACAGGTGAGGAGGAGGACCCCGACACACCTTCTTCAGCCAAGGCCTGCCACGAAAGCCTTGCAGGGCTGGCAGAGTACTTGGGCCTTACTCAACCCGAGGTCGAGCTACCAGCAGAGGGGGTCCTCGCAGAAGTCCTCATGCTATGTCCTGTGATCAGAATGGGGATCCCGATGCAGAAGGACGTAGTTGCCTTGGCCAAGAAGGGTTGGCTCAAGCCTCACTCAGTCCAGCCTGTGAATAAACCCCTGGATGCGAAAATACAGGCAGATGGAGGGGGATACACTCTTGCTATCGGCCCATCCTCAGCCACACTCCGTGGTGATCGCTGCAGCATCACTATACTCCAAGCCTCAGTCGTGCTTAGCCTCCTCTTCTGCAGCGCTGTTAGGCAAGGAGTAGAAGATCTTGGAGGCGTAAGGGAAGAAGCTGTAGTCCAACGCGTCCTTGCACCTTCATCAAGCCAATGCCGATGCCATGCTGGCAGCCGTTAACCAGATGCTTTGGCGGGAAATTGCGGATTTCCTCCCAGAGCTTCCGGCACAGTGCCAATCACAAATCAAGGTGGGATTGGCAGAGGCCAAGATAGTTGCGCAGGACATAATGGAGTCCACCGTGGCCCACATTGACATCTCTGGACGTGCCATCTGCATTGCCACGGAGAGAACGATGGCCTGGCTCTGTGCTACGAAATTCAACCTGGATGTCTAGGAACGTATCTTAGATTTTCATTCGAAGGGGGTGACCTCTTCCACTCCACAACGGACAAGGAGCTGGGCAAAAAGAAAAACGGCTCACAAATGGCCAAGTCTTTATCCATCCTGAGAAAGACCACGCCCGAAACATACACCCAGTCATAGCAGTGCTCAGACAAGGGGCGTACATACGGATGGTTCTGCGGCTTCCAAGAGCAGAGGTCCAGGCAGCCTGGCCGTTCGCCGACTCAACATCGGCGCAAACAACAAAAGAGGGGGATGGGGTGATGAGGGCTTTTTCCAGCCCCCCTCCTCTGCAACAGCCTCAGAGGGAAAGTAGGCATGACATACCCCTCCGAATCCACATGTCTCCAGTGAGGGGGCAGGCTTGCTCTCCATGCACATTTCTGGCGCCAGAATTCCGTGGATCCCTGGATCCTCTCTGTAGTCCCCACAGGGTACTGCCTCCCTATCCCAACCTCTCCTCCCTGCTCCCCTCCACTCCCACAGGTTGGGACAGCAACTCTTTTGGCGGAGATCCGGTCACTTGTCGAGAGCCAGGCAGTGAAGGAAGGCCCAGCTTCCCAGTGAGGCTTGGGCTTTTGCTCCAGGATTTTTGCCATTCAGAAAAAGAGCTAGGCAGGCCTGAGAGTTGTGCTGGACCTTTCCACCCTCAACCTCTCCCTATCTCTACGAAAATTCAAGATGGTTACGCCACCTTTGATAGCGGAGACATTGTGCAAGGGAGACTGGATGTGCTCCCTGGATCTGAAGGACGTGTACCTACACGTCCCGATCTAGCAGCCTCATCATTCTTTTCTACGATTCAGGATCATGGGTTACCATTTCCAATACTAGGTGCTTCCTTTCGGCCTCAACTCGGCCCCGAGGGTGTTTACCAGGTTGATGGACACAGTGGCGGCCCCCCTCAGGTCGCAGGGCCACCACATCTACCCATACCTCGATGACTGGCTCGTCAGGGCGACATCTCCGGAAGCAGTGCACCATACTTCCCAAGCTTTTATGAACACACTGTACGAGCTGGGTTTTTCACTCAACCTTAAGAAGTCGCAGCTGCAGCCCACGCATAGACTGACCTTCTTGGGTCTCATTTGGGACACAAGCTCCGAGAGAGTTTTTCCCTGGGAGGGGGGGGGGACAAGATCAAGGCCCTCAAGAGGGCCACCATGCACTTCCTCAGCAGAGAAGTGACCTCGGCCTGGAGGTACCAACACCTACTGGGTCTCGTGACAGCAGTCCTCTTGGCCGTCCCCCACACAAGACTTTTCAGCCTCTTGGAACCAGGAGCGAGGCTCTCAGTCAGAGATGATCAACATTTCTCCATCACTTCACCCGGACCTCACATGGTGGTCCAGGGACGGCAGCCTTTGGCTGGTCAAGCCTTTCCGGCAACCTACCCCGCAGGTCACCATCACCACGGACTCCTCTCTCGAGAGTTGGGGGGCCACCCTGGACAACCACTGCATCCATAGCACCTGGAACCAGCAGGAGTACCACATCAATTGTCTGGAATTGAAAGTGATCTGGCTGGCGCTCAGTGCCTTCCTTCCGGTTATTGAGGGCAAGGTCGTCCTCATTCAGACAGACAACTCGATCAGCATGTTCAGTGTCAACAAGCAGGGAGGTAACAAATCTACTCACACCCCCCCCCACTGTGCATGCTCGCAGTCAGCATGTGGGAATGGGCAGTGGAGAACAACATCTACCTCACGGCTGACCACCTGCCGGGGGAATCCAATCTGGAGGCAGACCGTCTCAGCAGATTGGGTGCGGACAACTACGAGCGGCAGTTGAACAACCTAGTACTGCAGGAAATCGTCTACAAATGGAGACACCCGCAGGAGGACCTCTTTGCCTCTTGGGACAACACAAAGTGCCAACTGTTCGCTTCCTGGCAGGTCAGGGCCCAGGCTCGCTGGGCGATGCATTCCAGATTCAGTGGAACGGAGTGACAGCATACGCCTTCCCGCCCACACCACTGATACACAGGGTGATATGCAAGATCAAGGAATTTTACCACCTCCACATAATTCTAATAGCACTGTGGTGGCCGGCCAGGCGATGGTTCTCAGAGCTGTTCAGTCTCTCGGAGAGGCCGTCCATTCGCCTCCCGACGGGCCCAGCACATCTTGGCGCAGCACGGGGGCAGGGTCATCCACCACGCGCCACAGAAACTAGCCCTCACAGCGTGGTTCCTGAACAAGTCACGCTAGGTCACCTCAGCCTTTCCAAGGCTAACCTAGAGATCGTACACGGTGCCAGGAGCAAGTCTACAAGGGCGCAGTATAAGAGCAAGTGGACCAGGTTCTGCCACTGGGCAGACTCTAAGGATGCATGTACCTTGGACGATGTGCTTTCCTTCGCGGTGCACCACGCTCACTCAGGCGGGCATGTGGACACTTGCCCACTTACTTGGCAGCCATTGGGGCTTATAGAAACTCAAGAGATTTTTTTTCCTCTTCCAACCCGATTGTCAGGAAACATTTGACGGGACTCGCCAGACTCTACCCGCCCATCAACTGTGTGGGACCTCAACATAGTTTGGGTGCCATGGCGCACAAACCATTTGAACCAATGGCGTCCGCTGACATAAGGCTGGTCAGCATTAAGATGACCTTGCTAGTCGGCCTCACCTCGTCTCACAGAATCAGCGAAATCCAGGCGCTGGTCGCCTCAGAGCCATAGGGATAAAGTAGTTCTGCGGACACACCCAGCATTCCTGCCCAAGGTGCCTTCCGCATTCCATCTGAATGAAGAAATAGTGCTACCTATGCTTTTTGCTGAGCCCAAAGACGAGGCACAGAAAGTTCTGCACTGCCTTGATGTCAAGCGTGCCCTGAAATTCTACTTGGACAGGACCAATGGCTTCCGCAAGTCGGATGCACTTTTTGTCAACTTTGGGGGATCAAGACTTGGGGTATCAAGCCTCCAAGGCCTCCACAGCCCGTTGGATGGTCTCGACCGTCGAAGAAGCTTACGAGGGACAGCACAAGCCACTGCCGGCCAACATGCACGCCCACGCGTTCAGAGCCAAGGCAACGGCCACCGCTTTCCAGCAGCATGTCCCCTAGCAAGTCATAAGCAGGGCGGCCACATGGGCCACCCCTTCCACTTTCTGCAAGCACTACTGTTTGGATGTTGGTTTCTAGATGAGACACGGCTTTCAGACAGGCGGTTCTTAGAAACCAGTTTGCTTAAGGAGGGTCTCCTCTCATCCATGGGGCCACACTCAGTTGTAATCACCCTTCCTGTATGGAGGAAAGGGGACGGGACGTAAGAGTAATTATAAGTTACTCACCGTAGACCCCTTTCCTCCATATGTCCCACCAGCCTCCCCCCTAATATAAATGGTGTCATTGGGCCATAATTTATTGTCGGCGCGTCTATGCGGACTGAGGTGTGGCACCGGAGGGCGGAGTCAGGGCAGCGCATGCTCCTAGGGCCGCTCATCCACGCGCCTCTAAATTTAAAAGGGAAGGTTTTTTTCTGCTGAAATTCCGTCTCCCGTCCCTTGGAAGGGACGCCCCATGCAATATGGAGGAAAGGGGACTAAGAGTACTTTAGTCACTACGGTGAGTAACTTATGATTTTTTGAAAACAGCGCCTTGAAGCACTATCCTTTTCAACCTCTGTTCACAGAGCACTTCCATTCATTTGTCTTTCATTTGATCCAACCAGTGGGTCAGGCTCCAGAGATACCCTGAGCTACATGGCATTGCCCCAAAAATGCGAGAAACAAAATGCTGAATGCGCTTTTAGTGCGCATTCAGCATTGACAAATATTTCAAATCCCATAATGCGGAATCAGGGCTCCCCTAGTTCGGGATTATGGGATTTGGAATTTACAGGTGTGCCCCCCGCTTGCATTACATGGGAAGCAGGGGATATATCACAGTTGAAATGTCAGTTGACATTTTTGTAATAATAAGCTGTCAGCTTTGCATTATCGAGCCGCGTTGTCGGCTTCGTTATTATAATGTAGAACTGAGCTGCACAGCGCTGACACTTATCTGTGGTGTATGTTTCTATTTAATGTGCTATAGTTTCCCAAATCCACCCATCCGAGAGAGATCCTGAGGTTGCTAAGGGATATACAGCCTATGCATCCATGTCCAAAGTTAATGTATACGAAAGGGAAATGCTAGGGGCAGGATTTTGGGAGTGGGGGAAAAGAGCTGGTACATCTAGTGTGCCACACCTGACTGCCGACAGTCCCATGTTGGTCATCTCGTTTACATTTGTAAGCCTAAAGCGTGATTAGAATTTAATTTGAAAGTTCCCTGATGGCTACCACAGAGGTAAGGGATTATTTAACCAGGGATAGAATTATACCCTCTGGGATGATTACCCCAAGAGGAAACTGTGCAGTACTTGTGGTCTCCTTTGATTTCAGAAAAGGCCTTGTATGATTTGTGTGTCTCGAAGTGCCACGCCTGCTCCTTTATACGCCAGCAGATTTTAAAATGATATAAATGTTCACACACATTTTTCGCTGATTACTTAATTGTTTTCCAATGAATGGTTAATTAGACGCCTTCCACTAAAGCTGACTTTTTTACACTTGGCATGTGATGGCTGTTCTGTATTTATCATAATATTCGCAAAGTCCCTAACTCGTTAAGATCTTTGAAAAGGATTGTAGAACACCTTCCAAATCCTTATTTATTGAAGCAGAATGTTCTAGTGTGTACCTGTGCCACACTGACCCTTGACTCAGCATGCCCCAAGCTCTAATTATATAGGCTTCAGCCGAATCTGCTGCAGTTTCAAACTGCTTAACTACACAAAGGAAGGCGTGAGGGCCAAAAGAAACCTACCACGACAAGCAGAGCCTCAAGAAGGTTGTGAACCTTTATTTTAGACAAAAATACTTGTGGGTTATATGTGTGTTTCAAAGGCGTACGGGTCCCTAATCAGTGATTAGTGTTTAACCTCAAGCTTGTCGTCAGGGCTCCAGGAGTCCAGGCGCAGGAGTGGCACGAACCAACCACCCCCTCTAAGGTTTTGGCGCCTGCAAGCGAGGGCTTACGCAGACATCCGCAACCCCAGTGGGGAAAGAGGGTTAGGGAACGCTGGTTGGATGGGTACGGGGAAGTAGGAATACCGGATTGAAGTTGCAGGGTACAGTATTGGATAGGACACGGGAAAAATAGGGAAAAAGTCATTCAAAACCAAGTTATGACATTACATTCACTCATGCATTGCCACACCCATTTGGGGAGTGATTCCAAACAAAACAATAGGGCACTTTGCTCTGGGTTTGAGTGCTGGCCACCTGCCTGCGCACTCCATGTCCGGTCTGTATCAGAAGCGATCGATCGCTGCAAAAAGAGCAAGAATTAGGCAATGCTCCCTATAGCTCTGAATTACTGTGACACAGCAATCATTCACACATGCATGCTCATTGTCCCATTCTCCAGAACACGGGGATTAGTGTGTAAGCCACGCGGGGCCCCTGCCGTGTCTTGTCCCCCCGACTCTCACACCAGAATAGGACTCATAAGGCGAAACGTCCTCACGCCTCAACTAGTACTGTTTTGAGCCGGCAGTGTTTCCTGATCATCAATCTGTGCGTTTAAAAGAACCGCACTTGGTTAAAAACGCTCCGGCATTGTTTTTGGGTTCTGGGCATGACATGCGGGAGCCGCACGTGGCCTACGAAGATTAACCGCAAGCGCTGTTAATTCACACTCGCATGGGTTAATGTGAAACTCGAAAGTAAACGTTGCCTCCTGGATTAAATGACATCCAGTGCAACTGTGCACAGTACTTAACTTAGCCGTGCGCAGGGGGGCTTAAGGGTGTGGGCGTTAACCCCCTGCGCGTGATTCCCCTTTAACTCATCTCTTCCCCAGCTGGGCATGCATGCGCCACTTATCTGAGTGTCTCGAGGGGCCTGGTTGAATGATCCGTGGGGCGTGGCCCCTCGCGTAGTCCCCTCAGGCTGGAGCTCCGGAACACGCGTCCGCTCACGATGCATGCGTGCTGGCTCGCCACACCCCATGTGGCCTGTGAAGTGTAGTTCTTGCCGCCGGGTGTGCTGGGAAATGTGGTCCTGGAAGGTTTCTTCCTATGGAAAGGATGAAGAAGCCTTCTGTAGGGCAAAACACTATTCCCTCGCATGCTGGGTAGTCTGTACTTGTTCCTGGCACCTCTGGTACCCTGACAGTACTCCCCCCCACCCCCTCCCCTTCCGAAGGGTTTGAGGATTGGGTTTCCCGGGATAAGTAGCATGAAAGAGTTTCACAAGTTTCGGAGCATGGACATTACAAGCTGGTTCCCAGGAGCGGTCTTCAGGCCCATACCCAAACCACTCTACTAAATAGTGCACCTGACCATCGCTTCGTAGTTGTGAGTTCAAGATAGCTTGCACCTCATATTCGGGGTGACCCTGCACCAACACGGGTGGTGGTTTCTTAGTACGAATAGTAAGTCTAGCTGGTTTGAGTAAAGACACATGAAACGTGGGATGGATTTTCATTTGAGTTGGCAAGGCCAAACGAACAGCCACCGGATTTATTATCTCAGATCGTGAAAGGCCCAAGATACCGGGGTTGTAATTTACGAGGACCCTGTAAACGTATATGCTGGGTGGATAACCATACTCGATCCCCCTGTTGGTAACCGGGACTAGGGCGCCTTTTCTTATCCGCATAAGATTTATAGGTTTCTTTGGCCTGTTGTAGGTTGCGCTGTATGTTCCCCCATACTTGTTTTACGTGTGCATGTCGTCCTACAAGCGTGGGTAAATCTAAAGAAGGGGCTATTGGCGACATGGGCAAGGTCCATGGATGATAACCATACATGCCAAAAAACGGCGTATACTTTGTTGAGCTGTGCACAGAATTGTTGTAGGCAATCTCGGCCAACCAGACATTGCACCCAGAAAGTTTCGGCAGTGGTGGCATAACAGCGCAAATATTGCTCTAGCCCTTGGTTGACCTTTTCAGTCTGCCCATCGGTCTCAGGATGGTAACCAGACAACAGGCTGACTTCTATATTGATCAGTTTGCAGAATGCCCGCTAGAATCGGGATGTAAACTGAGGTCCCCTATCCGTAACAACACGAGAGGGAAGACCATGTAGACGTACTACATTATTAAGGAACAACTCAGCTACCTCCCCCGCAGTGGGCACGCCCTTGCAAGGGACAAAGTGACCCATCTTAGTGAGGGAATCAACAATGACTAGGATCGAAGTGTGTTTATCCAATGGTGGTAAATCCACAATTAGATCCATTGTTACGGTATGCCACGGAGCTGATGGCGTAGGTAGGGGTTGCAGTAATCCTGCCGGTTTTTGATGGCCAGCCTTTTGTCGACTGCATGTTTCACAGTCGGATACGTAAACTCGAGTATCTCGCAACATAGTGGGCCACCAGAAATGTGGCGCCACATGTCTTTGGGTTTTTGCTATACCTGGGTGTCCAGCCAGTGTGGAATCATGACACCACTGCATTACCTCAGTCCGCAACTCTGGCGTGGGCAAATACAAAGCTTTTTCATAATAGGGAAGGCCATTCACAACAGTATGTTTGGACCCTCTAGTGCTCCATTCTTGTTACTCTGAAGCTGACATATTTTCTAGCACATCCTCAAAGATGTTAGGTCTACCAACCACTCCTATAATCTGGTGTGGGGGTATTATTGGTCGGGTCTCACTCACTTGCTTCTCCTCGGGCTCGGGATACCGAGACAAGATATCAGCTTTACCGTTGTCGGTCCCAGGCCGATACGTGATAAGAAAGTCGTAATCGGCAAAGAACAAAGCCCACCGTAATTGGCGGTGGCTGAGTGTTTTAGCGGTTTTTATAAACTGCAAATTGCGGTGGTCTGCCATGACATTTATTTTCTGACGGGCCCCTAACAGATAATGCCTCCATTCTGCAAAGGCGGACTTCACTGCCAACAGTTCCCTGTCGGCTATGGTATAATTTGTTTCTGCTGGGAGCAGTTTCCTGGAATGGTAGGCTACTGGGTGTAAAAGGCCAGTCTTAGGATCACGCTGGGAGAGGATTGCTCCCAGAGCATAACTAGACGCGTCCGTTTCCATCACGAATGGTATTGATAGATCTGGATGCCTTAACACCGGTGCAGAAGTGAATGCCGACTTGAGTTGTTGAAAGCCACGCTCGGCAGATTCGTCCCAATGAAATACTCGACCCTTCTGTAATAGCGTAGTTATCGGGGTTACTAGTTCTGAGAAATTTTTAATGAATCGCCGATAGAAATTAGCAAAGCCAAGAAAGGCCTGCACTTCCTTCACGGAAGTGGGTGCTGGCCAATCCAAGATTGCTTGAACCTTTCTTTTGTCCATTTGTACTCATGACGGGGTCAAAAAATACCCAAGGAATTCAACCGTGGTGCAGTGGAATTCGCACTTTTCAAGCTTGGTGAACAAATTGTGCTCTCTAAGTCGTTGTAAAATTGCCTTCACATGCTGAACATGCTCCTGCATATTTCGTGAGTAAATTAAAATGTCGTCTATATACACGACAGCGAAGACATCAAGATACTCACGAAGCACTTCATCAAGGAAGTGTTTGAAAGCTGCAGGGGCATTACAGAGACCAAACGGCATCACTTGGTATTCATATAAATCAAACTTTGTTCGAAAAGCCGTTTTCCACTCGTCCCCAGATCTGACTCGCACCAAGTGGTAAGCCCCTCTTAGGTCCAGTTTAGTGTAGACTGCAGCGTCTCGTACCTGATCTAATAAAACTGGTATTAGGGGTAATGGGTATCGATTTTTACTGTGATGCTGTTAACCCCGCGATAATCGATGCAAGTTCTTAATTCACCTGACTTTTTGGGGACAAAAAAGAGTGGTGACGAGACTGGCGAGTTGGAATGCCTAATAAACCCACTGCGTAGGTTATCGTCGATGTATTTTTTAATGTGGGCCGTTTCCGCCTCGGTAAGGGCGTAGATACGGCTACACGGGAGTACTGCCCCGGGTTCTAGATTTATACGGCAATCGAAAGACCTATGTGGTGGTAATGTCTCAGCTGCTTGTTTGTCAAACACGTCCTTGAACCCATGGTATTCTGTGGGCAAACTCTGGAGGTCTTGCACCTCCGTCAGCATTATAACGGGCCTTAGAAGGGGTGTCATGATCGTTCCGAGGGACTATACAACCTTTTTGACAATAGTCTGATGAAAAGGTAACTGTGCCTGTTGACCAGGACACCTGTGGGTCATGCTTTCTGAGCCAGGGGAGCACCAAGATTAGGCGAAACTGCGGTGCAGCTATAAGGTCGAATTGCACCTTCTCGAGATGAGTTCCCGAGCAACGCAGTTCCAAAACTTGGGTCCTATGGGTTATGGGCCCGGAACTTAGGACTGTGCCATTCACTGCACGTACTGCTTCTGGATTTTCCATTCGGCATACCGGTATGCCTAATTTGGCGGCATGAGCTATGTCTATGAAATTATCGGTTGCTCCCGAGTCCAGAAACAGCGTAACCTGGGTTTCTTGGTCTAGAGAACCCAAGCACCCTTGCTGAGAAATATGTGGTGCGTAACTAGTACTCTTGTTCCTTGGGGCCATTAAAATATCCTGGTTCGACTGTAAGACCCCTACTGTCGAGCTGACGCGTTTCCCCGCACCTTGGGTTTCGAGGGACATTCTCGGACAAAATGTCCTGAGGTTCCGCAATACATGCAAAGACCCTCCTTTCGTCGGCGATCTCTTTCTTCCTTAACAAGGGGTCCCCGGGCAGCACCAATCTGCATGGTCTCTTCCCCACTCGCTTTCTCGGGTGTTCGTGCTGAGCGTGACTGATCTAGACGGGCAAACGGGCGTGAATCCCTGCGTCGCTTATCTCCTCGTCGCTCTGCCTGACGGTGATCCAACCGCAGAGCTAGATCTATCATAGCTGGGCAGCTAGTGGGTTGTGGGTCCACCTGGGTGATTAAGTCCTTTAATTCATCACGCAGACCCTGGTAAAAAAGGGACATCCTTTTTTCCCTAGGCCGATCAGCCTCAGCCACCAGACGATTGAACTGAGTCACGTACGTGATCAGCTTCCTGTTGCCTTGTCGTAAGGTTAATAGCTCTCGGTCCCTACACAATGCTGCAGTTCTTCGATTGAATATTTTTTCGAATTCAGCCAAAAAACTCGTCCCAATCATATAGGACACCATCATCCCGTTGTATCAGCGGATTAGCCCATGCCGCCGCATCACCACTAAGATAAGAAATCACGAAGGCTGTTCCTGCCTGTACAGAGCGAAAGGCGGCAGGTTTGGTGAGAAAATGTAGCCTACATTGTGTAATAAATGTCTGGAACTTATGGGGGTCTCCAGAATACCTCTCCGGAGGAGCCAAGGAAACCACTGATTCAGGAGTGACTTGAACTTGCACTGGGGTCGGGGCTGGTATTCCTCCACTGGGCAGGGGGGCCACCTGAGCACTAAGGCTGCGCACCTGAGCAGCCAAGGTAGCATAATCCTGTCTAGAGGCGGCTAGCTCGGCCTGCAAATCCTGTAACCATTTAGTAAGCTCCTCCATGGTGGGGATGGGTCGTACCACTTGGGTGCCTGTCACACGTGGGCTTGTGCTACTGTCAGGGCTCCAGGAGTCCAGGCGCAGGAGAGGCACGAACCAACCACCCCCTCTAAGATTTTGGCGCCTGCAAGCGAGGGCTTACGCAGACATCCGCAACCCCAGCGGGGAAAGAGGGTTAGGGAACGCTGGTTGGATGGGTACGGGGAAGTAGGAATACCGGATTGAGGTTGCAGGGTACAGTATTGGATAGGACACGGGGAAAAATAGGGAAAAAGTCATTCAAAACCAAGTTATGACATTACATTCACTCATGCATTGCCACACCCATTTGGGGAGTGATTCCAAACAAAACAATAGGGCACTTAGCTCGGGGTTTGAGTGCTGACCACCTGCCTGCGCACTCCATGTCCGGTCTGTATCAGAAGCGATCGATCGCTGCAAAAAGAGCAAGAATTAGGCAATGCTCCCTATAGCTCTGAATTACTGTGACACAGCAATCATTCTCACATGCATGCTCACTGTTCCATTCTCCAGAACACGGAGATTAGTGTGTAAGCCACGCTGGGCCCCTGCCGTGTCTTGTCCCCCCGACTCACACCAGAATAGGGCTCATAAGGCGAAACGTCCTCACGCCTCAACTAGTACTGTTTTGAGCCGGCAGTGTTTCCTGATCGTCAATCCGTGCGTTTAAAAGAACCACACGTGGTTAAAAACGCTCCGGCATTGTTTTTGGGTTCTGGGCGTGACATGCGGGAGCCGCACGTGGCCTATGATGATTAACCGCAAGCGCTGTTAATTCACAATCGCATGGGTTAATGTGAAACTCGGAAGTAAACGTTGCCTCCTGGATTAAATGACATCCAACTGTGCACAGTACTTAACTTAGCCGTGCGCAGGGGGGCTTAAGGGTGTGGGCGTTAACCCCCTGCGCGTGATTCCCCTTTAACTCGTCTCTTCCTCAGCTGGGCATGCATGCGCCACGAGTGTCTCGAGGGGCCGGGTTGAATGATCCTTGGGGCGTGGCCCCTCGCGTAGTCCCCTCAGGCTGGAGCTCCGGAACATGCGTCCGCTCACGATGAAGTTCTGAGCACAAGCCCCGTGCTCGGAGCTTCGTGCATGCGCGCTGGCTCGCCACACCCCATGTGGCCTGTGAAGTGTAGTTCTTGCCGCCGGGTGTGCTGGGAAATGTGGTCCTGGAAGGTTTCCTCCTATGGAAAGGATGAAGAAGCCTTCTGTAGGGCAAAACATTATTCCCTCGCATGCTGGGTAGTCTGTACTTCTGCCTGGCACCTCTAGTACCCTGACACTTGTGACTAACCTTCGTGGCTTTAATTTAACAGCCAATGACAGTCTTATGTATTTAGAAAAATACTTATTTCGAATGGATTGTGTCCTCCCACGTATTCCTTATTTTTGATAAATCCACTTCCAGCTTGCTGGCCTCAGAATTTTTTTCACAGTAGAGGGCGCTGCGTGTCGACGTCCCTCAAGTCGGTGTCCCTCGAAGACCTCTGTATCGGCACCGACGTCACCATAGGTATAAAATAGTCTTGTGCAGCGTCCGTTGCTCAGTTCCGTTTTAAAGTGCTTCCTAAGCCTCGAAGACGCAACGCTCGGTTCTTCTACTCCTCAAATCTTCAAAAATCTTAATATCCTAAGATGGCATCTTCGTCTGAAACATTGACGCCACAATCCGGCTTAAAAAAATGTCGAGATTGTGGTAAAAATGTCATTAACGGATCCTCACAGGATCTGTTTGTGGTGCCTGGGATCAGAGCACCAGTGTTCGGAATGTGAGGACTGTATGTCCATGATGGCGAAAGCCTTGAAGGAGCTTAGGGGGAAGTTAGAAAGAGGTAAGCCTGTTAAATATTCTACTCCTTCGAAATTGTCCACGGCTGAGTCGAGACATTCGTCTCCTCACCATCGAAAGAAACATTCCTGATCGAGGTCTCGAAACGGTTCCCACCACTCTTCGACATCTAGACATTCTAAGCGGATGCGTCATAGATCGTCCTCTTCTTCATCCTCTAATTCCCCCGAAAGGGTCACCTTCCCCACAAAGCAGAGCTCTCCAGCTAAGTGGGAGGAATTTCGAAAGAAAATGCTTAGGGTCTTCCAGAAGGCGGCTTTGACCCCCTCGGAGATGCCTATCCAGTTGATACCCAGGGTGAAAGTCCCGGCAAACAAAAACCCTCGAGAGCGTCACAGACCCTCCAGTAAAGACAAGACTTAAGCGAATAATACTGCGTCATCAACGCCATCGTCGAAGATACCTTCGATGCACAAGTCATCAACACCTTCGTCGACACTGTCATTGACTCTGATGAAGGAGAAGCCCTCGAAGCCGCAGGCCCCAACTGTGCCATCGGCACTACAGGTGTCGAATGTCCCATCCAAGGCATCGAGAGTGGCGTCGACAAGATCGACGACACTGAGTAGGATTCTGATCCGCTCGACGACATTGAGTCCTTTTTTCAAGTTTTCCAACTCCATTTACAGGATTATCCAGACCTATGACGTCTGCATCAACAACTACAACTGTTTCTCATGCAGTATCCACCAATTTGGCACCCTCTTCTCTGGAAATGGGCTTTACCCCTCTTCCACAATCTGACTATTTCTTAGCTTTATCCTCTATTTATGAGGAAGGAGAGGACTCTCACAATGAGAGGTCTATTGGTTTACAAACCACAAGAGCGCCTATTCCAGAGGAATTAATCTCTGAGGAGAATAGATTGAGAGATCTTCAAGAATCTTTACAAGATGCAAGTAGCATAGATGCCTCTCCTGAGGCAGAATTTGCCAGACCAGAACCTGGAGAGCATGCAGAAATGCCTTACAGGCCCTTATGGCAAGAATTATGGAATTTATGGGGTGGACAACAGCTACACCCTCTTCCCAACACGATGATCTTACAGACATCTTAGATAAAGGGCCTCAAGAAGACCCTATAGTTCCTTTTCATGCAGTATTGCAGAGAAAAATAGCTGCAAATTTGGAAACACCAGAGGTTATCCCGGCAGTAAATAAAAAGCTCTCTGCAAAATACAGGGTGTCATCCTCACACCCTGAATATTTAAGTAAGCACCCAACTCCAGAGAGTTTAGTAGTGCAGGCAGCGACATCATCAAGTAGTAAGTCGGCATACCCCACTATACCACAAGACAGGGATGACAAAAGATTTGATGCCATGTCTAAAAAGATCTTTTCAGCATGCAGTATGGCACTTAAGTCTATTAATGCCACTTGCACGCTAGTGAGAGTCAGCCACACCCTTTGGGAGTGCGCTCTATTGGCGGCTGACCGTCTCCCAGAAGGGGAGGTACGAGATGCATTCTTGAACATCGTCAAGGATGGGAAGGATGTGATGTGCGAGTCCCTCCAAACAGGTCTCGACTCTGCTGACAGCATCAGCAGAGCCATGGCGGCAAGTACCACAATCCGCAGCGTTGCCTGGTTTGCGGAAGTCTGGTTTTGCTCCTGATGTACAAGCCAGGCTTCTGAACATGTCCTTTGACGGTACCTCTCTATTTGGCAAGAAAGCTGATGACAGTCTGGAGAAATTGCAAACCTCAAAGGCGGCAGCAAAATCACTTGGGGATGCAATCTGTCATACACTAAATCGCCCTACAGGGACGTCATGGAAGCGGAAGCCCTTTCCTTTTTAGGCAGCATTCGGAAGAAACAGAGGGCAGCCAGCTGAAAGGGGCCAGAAACGATTCACCCGTGGTGGACGGGTCAAAGGTACCAAGCCCGCATCAGCAGATGCTGCTTTACCCTCAGCATCTGCGTCAGCCGCTTCTAAACCCTTCTGAGATCTCACCACACAAAACACCAGTAGGAGGCAGGTTAACTCAACATCTGACAGAGTGGCAGACTATTACGTCAGATGCTTGGGCATTGGAAACAGTTGCCCAAGGTTACTGCCTGCCTTTCCTACACACTCTTCATAGTCATCCACCAGGGAACAACTCTTTGAAGCTTCCAGACCCGCTCCTTATGCATGAGATTTCAGACCTGCTAGAGAAAGGTGCCATAGAATCGGTACCTGTAGCGGAGAGGAACAGGGGTTGGTATTCCCCCTACTTTCCAATACCAAAGGAGGACGGAGGACTGAGACCCATCTTGGACTTGCGAGAATTGAACAAATTCCTCAGGAAAGACAAGTAACCCTTTCTCAGATCCTTCAGGCCCTCCAGCTGCAGGATTGGTTGGTATCTCTGGACCTTCAGGATGCTTACTTTCATGTGCCAATCCATCACAAGCACAAGAAGTACCTGAGGATCGCCATTGGCACCTCTCACTATCAATTTCGGGTTCTGCCATTAGGGCTGACCTCCGCCCGAGGGTCTTCACCAAACTAATGGCAGTTGTGGCAGCAAGTCTAAGGAGGGAAGGGATTCATGTCCACCCCTACCTGGACGACTGGTTGATCAGAGCAGTGTCCCCAGAACAAGCTCAGATCCATCTAAATTTTGGTTGCCACTTCCGCTACAAACTATGCTCCTCCCTCAACCTAAAGAAGTCACAGATGATAGCATCACAGAGACTCCAGTTCATTGGAGCAGTCCTGGACACATCCCTGGAAAAAGCCTCAGAGGTGAGGGCTCAAGATATTCTACAGATGGTCGCCAGGTTTCAAAATGCCCAGCGTCTACCTGCTTTCGACTTTTTGAGATTGCTTGGCCACATGGCATCCTGAATTTTTCTAGTGCCAGAGGCTCGCCTGAGAATAAGATCTCTCCAGAGGGAGCTAAGGACCCAGTGGTCGCAATTCTCAGGAAGAATGTCTGATCTCCGACAAATCCCGGACAGAGTAGCACAAGACCTTCAGTGATGGGCCTGTCGGGAGAACATTCTGAATGGTCGTTGGTCTCCATCGGAGTCCAGACTACACATCAACCTATTAGAGCTGAGAGCGATCAGACTAGTACTGAAGGCCTTCCTGCCATCAGTACAGGGAAAAAATGTCCTGATAATAACGGACAACGCGGTGGCCATGCACTACCTCAGCAAAATAGGAGCCGTAGGGTCACTGCCACTGTGCAGAGAGGGAATGCTGCTCTGGTTCTGGGCAAATCAAGAATTCAAGAAGGAATATCTCTATCGGCAGTTCACCTAGCCGGAGAGAAGAACTCTACAGCGGACGCTCTGAGTAGGCAGAACACAGTCTACCACGAGTGGGAACTAGCTCTGGAAGTCCTTCAAGAGATCTTCGCCCTTTGGGGAACCCCTCAAGTGGACCTGTTCGCCACCAGTATCAACCAGAAGTGCGACCAGTATTGCTCAAGGGAATTTCCCCCAAGAGGAGCTCTAGGGCACACATTTGTGGTGGACTGGGAATTTCCACTTCTGTACGCGTTTCCTCCAGTCCCGGTCATTCATCAAGTGATCAGGAGGTTGAGGAGATTCCAGAAACCAATTATCCTAATTGCCCCGGATTGGGCCAGGAGAATGTGGTACCCAGATCTTCTAGACCTGTCCATCTATCCTCCGATTTGTCTTCCACAAAGAGAGGATCTTCTCTCGCAGAAGGAAGATCAGGTTCTCCATCCGGATATCAGGACCCTCAACCTTCACGCTTGGTTTCTGAAAGGTTGAGATACAAAGATTGGGTGCTTCGGATGACGTAATGGAGCTGTTGCTTTCAGCCAGGAGGCCAGCAACTAAATCTTTATACCGCTGCCATTGGAACAAATTCTGCAGCTGGTGTAGAGATAAGAACATTGACCCTTATTCATGTAGTACACCAATGGTGTTATCTTTCTTACTATACTTGGCAAATTCAGGCTTTCAAGTCGGCACAATCAAGGGTTAGTTCGCTGCACTGTCAATCTTTAAGCACATGGCTGAGGAGCCTTCATATTTCAAGTTGCCCATAGTCATTCAATTTCTGAAAGGGTTGACTAATGTCTTTCCCCCCAACTCCTTTCCAAGTCCCCCTGTGGGATTTAAACCTAGTCTTAACATTTCTAATGGATACTCCATTTGAGCCCCTTCATTCCTGACCATTAAGGTTTCTCGCTCTTAAAACAGTCTTCCTAGTGGCTTTATCTTGCAAACCTCCTCATACAATCTTTCACAAAGATAAGGTAGTTCAAGTGATGCCAAATTTCATCCCAAAGGTGGTCTCAGAATTCCACATCACACAAAAAATAACCTTACCTTCATTTTACCCTCCTGCCCATCCAGGGAAAGAGGAAGATAGATTGCACAGGCTGGATCCAAGGTGTGCTTTGAGTTTTTATTTTAAGACTTGCAAGGATTAGACAAGCAGACCAGTTGTTTGTGGGGTATGCAGTACATAAAATAGATGTACCTATCATGAACCAGACCATCTGTTATAGAGTGCTATACAGTGGCAGGAAAAGAGCCTCCTCAACACCTCAGGGCTCATTCAACCAAGGGTATCGCAGCCTCTTCAGCTCTCCAAAGAGGAGTCCCAATTAAAGACATATGTGCGGCTGCCACATGGTCGTCTGCACATACTTTCACCAAATTTTACAGTCTAGATTCCTCCACTCGCCAGGAGACTACATTTGGAAAAGCTGTGTTGCACTCTGTGCATCTTTAAAGAAATCATTATGTTTTACTCCCGCCTCGTATACACATTACTGCTTTGGGAGTCGATCAAAGATAAGGAATACGTGGGAGGACACAATCCATTCGAAGAACAAGTTATTTCCCATCTGTAAAGTTCTTTCGACTGGATGTTCCTCCCACGTATTGCTTATCGCCCCTCCCATCCTTCCCCGCAGTGAACCCTTCGCTTGTAGTTGCAGCCTACGCTCCTTCAAGGGTGCTAGCCATCTCATACAAGACAAAAACAGCACCTCAACACGGAACTGAGGAACGGACGCTGTGCAAGACTATTATCCCTATGGTGAAATTGGCGCCGATACGGAGGCCTTCGAGGGACACCGACTTGAGGGACTTCGACGCACAACACCCTCTACTGTGAAAACATTTCCGAGGCCAGCAAGCTGGAAGTGGATTTATCAAAGATAAGGAATAGGTGGGAGGAACATCCAATCGAAAGAACGTTACAGTTGGTAAGTAACTTGTTCTTTTATTTTATTCACTTAAATGAGAGACTGTAAAATAACCCACTCTACAAAAAGACAGTCACAAAAATCACACACGTCTAATGATGGTAAAGTGCTCGGTGTTGTGCAACACATTTCAATCATTCGACACACTCATTCTCACTCATCCAACAAACCATACCCAACTTGTTTCTTTCCTTCATATCTAGTATTATAATAACATTTAAGGAAATTCCTCAGAGGCTAACTGTCTTTTCTGTGCAAATAACAATAAAAGAAAGTGCTAAATTCATAAAAGGAGCTTCCTTTCGATTTCTTGTTGGTGGTTAAAGTACTCCATTGTTCTCCATTGTTTACACCATCTTGCATGAAGGTGTTGGTGCTCTCTTTGGACCCAACGTACGCTACTGAAACACAATGAACATTGGTTTAAGCCTTCCATATTTTCAAGGATCCTTAATATCTCCAACACAGAGTAATCCCTATAATAAAGATTGCCCACGCTATCAGCTCAGGAAGTCTTCATTCTATTAAAGACAAGGAGGCGAGCATTATGCTTCACTTTCTTTTATTTGCTGCCACACCAGCACTTTAAAACTTAGCTTTAATGCTGCACATTTATGTTCTTACAAAACCACAGTTATGGAAAACGAAAATGGACCAGTTTAAACGTTTGTTTCATGTCTGCATGTGATCACTGTAATCACCCGGGAACTACTAGTCCCATGATACTCATGTCTCTGGTAGTCCAATCCTCTAAGCTCTGCAGCTATCAGAGGGCAGCCTCCTGTATAAGAACCCTTGTGCCCAGGTCCTTTGCTCTTTCTTTGTGTATGGCCCTTGAACTCAATTGTCTTCTTGCCAACGGAGCGATCCTTTCGGGATGAACTGTTAACAATCCTCGGAACTGTAGACTTTAAGGTCAAACGCGACCAACGTGAACTGACTTTCCTCAATCTCGAGAGTCTCTTCATCCTGTAGTTTTTTGGTCATCTCCTGAAAGGAATGGAGAGTCATAATGAGGGTGGGAATGAGCAACGTTGTTACCAAGTTAACCACATGACAATGCAACTGATATGTTACTATTCTGGGTGGGATATAATGCTCGCCTCCTTGTCTTTAATAGAATGAAGACTTCCTGAGCTGATAGCGTGGGCAATCTTTATTCTATGACAAGACAGGAGGCTCGCATTATGTTTGTTCAACACTGTTCACCACCCTATTAGGTATCTCGGATACAGGCTTAAAATAGAATGTCTTGAAGGTTGACCAATCTGCTGATTTCATAATGTCTTGTAGAGACACCCCTGTAGTAAAAGCTTTTGAGGCCATCACCCCCCTGGCCGAATGCGCGCCAAAAAGAGACAAGTCAATCCCTGCCCAATGCATTATTTTTCTCACCCATCTAGCAATGGTCGCTGATGCTACTGCATGATAGGGCTTCCTGCGCGCAATGAGTAGCTGGGACACTCCCGGCGGCCTAATATGCGCTGTTGCCACTCCCGGCGGCCTAATATGCGCTGTTGCTTTCTCATAATCCTTGATACATTGCGCTACGCAAAGTTTTTTATACTAGTGAAGTACGGCTAGTCGATCACTCTTGAATCTGTCTTTGTCCTTTTAGTAATGGTAAAAGATATGCCGTCCGGATAGAATATTTTCCTATCGATTTCAAGAGCTTTGACATCAGAAACTCTCCTACAGGCTGTAAGGCAAAGCAGCATGGCTAGCTTTCCTGATAACTGTGATCGGGACAAGTTCTCGTTATCGGGCCATATAAGAAAGAGGCGAAAAACGTCTGACATCCCGCAACACTTTGTACTTGGGCATAGGTGGTCTTTTGAGCTTCATCCCCTTGAGTAGACGTACAACTGCTGGGTGCTCGCCTACAGCGGTACCTTCTATTTCATCGTGGCCCGCTGAAATGGCTGACCTATAAACTCCCACCGTTCTGAAGGCAACGCCTTCTTGAAATTTGAAAGCTAAGAAGTTGATGACTTCTACTAAAGGGGCTGAAACAGGATCCAACTCGTGCTCCGAACAGCATCTGGACCACCGATTCCATGCCGCACTATAGCTCCGAAGGGTGGAAGGCGCCCAGGAGTCTCTGATGCAATCTGCAGCGAGTTGTGAAATTCCTGGCAAGTCCCATCTTTTCCTGAAACCCTGCATGCTATCAAATGTAGCGAGCCCGCTGCCACTAGCGGGTGAGGATGGCCGGATGGGTCGAGAAGGAGGTCTGGCAGACGAGGCACTATCCTCGGAAAATCCGTAGAAAGTTCCATCGCTACTGGAAACCAAGGCTGTGCCTTCCACAGGGGAAGCACCATCACTGCTCTCTGGGAACTTTCGCTAGAGCTCTCGTGATCGTAATGAACGGCGGGAAGGCATAATGTACTGCTCCTGTCCAAGGTTGCAGGAAGACATCTGTGCCCGCTGCATCCGGGTCTATCCTCCAGCTGAAGTACTTTGGTGTCTGGGTGTTCAGTCTGGACGCGAACAGATCTATGTTTAGGGGCCCCCCATAGATTCTGTAATCGCTGGAAGACTTGGGGATGTAGTTTCCAATCGCTGGAGTCCACAAGATAACGAGAATTCCAGTCTGCTACTTCGTTCTTCTTCCCTGGTAAGTATTCCACTGATACAGAGATTCTGTTTTGGAGACAGTAATGCCAGAAATTCTTCGCTAACTTGGCTAGCATTTTGGATTTCGTTCCTCCCAATTTGTTTATATATCGCACTGCAGAGAAGTTGTCCATCAGTACGCAACATTTCACCTTGTCTTTCGTAAAAGCGCGCACTGCGAAGGAGCCCGCTAACAACTCGAGAAAATGTATATGGAGGTGTAACTCTTCCTCTGACCACTTCCCTCCTGTCTGCACATGCTCGCATCTGGCTCCCCAGCCTGACCTGCTTGCATCCAATTCTATTACTTGATTTGGGGACGTCGGCAAAAATGGCACGTCCGTTCCAGGCCTCCATATTCTCTAGCCACCAGTTGAGCTCTGTGAGGGCTTTGTGGTCCAAACTCACTAATTGATGGTATCGAAAACCTCCTTGAAGATGTTTTATCTTGAGCCTTTGCAGTGCTCGATAATGAAGAGGACCCGGGAATATCACCTGAATGGAGACTGCTAGAAGACCTACTATCCTGGCCAGTTTGCGAAGGGAAATAGTCCCTTTCGCTAGTTCTTTCTTGATCGCTCTACTTTGTGACCCGGGAGTTCGAGGGAGGCTTTCACTGAGTCTATTGTAAAGCCCAGAAAGTCTATCCACTGGACAGGACGTAGTTGAGATTTGTCTAGGTTCACTAGGAATCCTAGCGAGGTGAGGAGCGTGAATACCCATTGAACATTCTTTGCTAGAGTAGCTTTTTTTGATCCGCAGACGAGAATGTCGTCTAGATAGATGATGATACGTATGCCCCTTTCTCTGATGACTGCTGCCACCAGTTTCATGAGCTTGGTGAAGGCCCCAGGAGCAGAGGACAGACCGAACGGGAGACACGTGAATCGCCATACTTCTCCCTTCCATCGGAAACACAAATATTTCCGATAAGAAGTTGCTATTGGAATCGTTAGGTATGCGTCCTTGAGGTCTAGACGAGCTAGCCAGTCTCTGGAATGCAGAAGGTCTCGGAGAAGATGAATCCCCTCCATCTTGAAATGGTTGTATAATACCCATTCGTTTAAGTCCTTCAGATTGATTACTGGTCTTATTTTGTCCCCTCTGTGAACTAGGTACACGTTGCTGAGGAATCCGGGATCTCTTTGGAATTCGCGCTCTATCGCATTTTTGCTTTCTAATTTGCTGAGCTCGCTGTGCAGGAGCGCTGCTTCCTCTTGCGCCATAGCTATGGGGAGGGGTTCTGTTCTCTGCACTGGCGTA
The DNA here is from genome assembly GCF_040938575.1 of Ambystoma mexicanum. NCBI lineage: Eukaryota > Metazoa > Chordata > Amphibia > Caudata > Ambystomatidae > Ambystoma > Ambystoma mexicanum. The sequence goes on from NC_090933.1 coordinate 513,618,670, forward strand.
CCTATAAACTCTATCTGTAGGCCTGTTACTGCCTGTAACACCCATGCATCGCTTGATAACGCTTGCCATTCGCTCAGGTAGTGGAGGGTTCTTCCTCCTACACTCAGACATGCTGTACTCACCGTCTGCTGCCCCAGGTTGTCTGTAAGATCCTCTTCCCCTGCGGCCTCTAGGGAACCTCGATCTAGCTGGGAAGGAGTCTTGTTGTCTGGAGTCCCAGTACTGGGCGCGCTGATTGTGGGGCCTTCGTTGGGAGTTATAGCGACCGGATGAGCGACCCCTATGTCGTCTGGTCCCGGCAAAAATTCGCCCTGGAAAGATTTTTCTGATGGAATTCTGGGCCTTCTCTAAAGCGGAGTAAGTTCCTACGAATTGCGCCATTTCTTTAGCAAACGCCTCGCCGAACAGACCTTTGGCTCCTTTGCCTGCTTAATAGATGGCCAGGTCGCTCAACTTGTTGTCAGTCTTCAATAAGATTCCTCTTCTTCTTTCTGAAGATAGGGCACAATTGGCGTTGCCCAAGAGGCATACTGACCTTTGCGCCCAGTTGCCTAGGACGGTTGCGTCTACTGCAGTACTGTATCTTTTGATTTCTCAGCGAGGTCCATAATTTTGGCTAATGGACCCGAAATGTCTAGGAGCTTATCCTGACATCCTTTCCAGGCTCGGTCTACACCTTTCCTGACGTCTCTAGCTGTTTTGGTTACAAACGTAACCATTTTGGGGTCTAAGTCAGGGGTCTCTGTTAGTTTTTTCGGCAGCTCTGGTCTAGGACACTCGGATCTCATTCCCGATCTTGCCTGTCTTTCCAGAGGTTTTCTAATATGCTGAGCCCTGTATAGTGCCACTCTAGGGGAGGGTACCCATTCCGACGACTTAGGGTGCCGGATGGCCTCGGGGTCGAACATGTCTGCTGTATCTTCTGTGTTCTGGGGGTCTTCTACATCTTTACTGATGTCTTCCTCTTCCTCGCCTCCTTCATCATCGGGCGAATAGCCCTCGTCGTCTTCTCCTAAATTGTACACCCCTGGGGTAGGGAGTCTATCCTGGCCATCGCTGTTCTTTGCCAGAAAGGCTTCTTTAAGCCTGGCGACAGGGTCGCCTGTCAATTGGGGAACAGTGTTAACCCTTTCAGAGTTGCCCGGGGGGGAGGGGTCAAAGAGTGCTTGCTCTTCCGGGCTACCTTACACCCCTTCTTCTCAACCCCTCTTTGGGGGTGTCCTGCTGACGTTCCTTCATCAGGGCTAATAGCCCGTCTTATCTTGGCTGTGATCTGTTTCTGTTGTTCAGCCATTATCGTTTCCAGAGTCTCCAATCTCTTTGTAATGGGCTGCACCCCTTGTGAGACAGCCTGCTGCAAGGAGTCTCCGAGTACCTTCTTAAAACTCTGTGACAAGTCTGATTCTTGATGGGAAGGATCCTCTTCCCACTCTTCTTGACTCCACTCCGGGGAAGTGGCAGGGGTGTCAGTGGGGGTGCCAAACTGAGCCATAATCAAGGTGTTGGCAGGGCCAACTGCGTGGAAGTCAGCAGATGAAGGCTCTTCAGGCTCTACACACGTGCTGAGGATTAATGCAGTGTGTGCCTGTAAACCGCTTCTTGCGATTTATAAAGTATTCAAAAATTATTATTATTATTATTTTTTTTAAATGAATCTGGAGCTCTGGTTAACTACTTCCCTCGTACGCGACTGCAGGCGCAATGCGAGCGGAAGCCGGAATCCCTGGGGAAGCTGGGAAACATGAGGAGTTCCCGCTCCCCCGGGTACTAACGGCCGCCGAGTTCGCCGGCGCCGTGATTACTACAGAGCACGGGGCTCGGCAGCCTGAAGCGGGCGGAATTGCTTAAACTAATTCCATGCGCGCTACGGCGTAATGCCATACTGATAAACACATTTCTGATGTTTGTTAATCTGCTTAGAATCACATGCTGTGCATAGGTCCGACATCCAGTGGTCACTGCGGAGTATTGCATTTTGTTTTTCGTAGTCGAAAAGGGGACGTCGACAAGGCGTGTCTGTAACACTATCCCTATAGTGACGTGCGTTGTACCCACAATCCCTCACGCGTCGAGGTCCCTCAGATTGTTTTTTTCCGCCCAGTTTCTGGTCGCCTTTCGCGCGAAGACGAACGTACGCGGACGACGAAACAAACGTCGAATACCGCGTCGAAAAAACACAAAAGTAGCCAGGAACTGCCCCTTTCTCCGAAGGACGCTTCCGAACTACCTGAAGGCTTTTCAGAAGGAGACGGGAACCTCTCGTCGACGTTGTGGGAGCGTTCGAAACGATTCGAAGGCGAAAACACTAATTTCCCCCCTCTAGACTATTCAGGGGTACCCCATGAGACCCTTGAAAGACTCCATTCTTGCATGGAGAAAATGGAAAGGTTTCTAGGAAACCAAGACCCACCCACTCACAAAAGACAAAGAGAATGGCCACAGGATGACCCTAGAGTCAAGATTCCTAGGCTGGTTGACCTCACTGAGGAGGAGCAATACCTCCAAGAAGATGAGGAGTGTTTGGGTGGAGAAGAAGAGGTAGAACTTGAGGAAGAGGGGTTTGAAGAAGATCCTTACACCACTCCTACAGGGTTTGAAGAGGATACAGCTACCTCGCAGCCCTGGCATTCACCGTCAGTGCAGCCTTGGCAATCCCCATCAGTACACTCAGACCCTGATGCCTTTCTCCCTTCTCCTCTCAAGGATTCACATGGGAACTCCTCTCCCATAGATGACCAACCTTCCCTCAATGCACTATTGCGCAAGGCAGCAGCGCATTTTGAGATTGATACAGGGGAAACTCTTCCAGACATTGACTTTGTAGAAAAAGTCATCAAAGAAAAAGCCCCTGTTAGCCAATCTATTCCACTCCTGGCTTCTATTAAAAGAAGAATTTCTCCTTCCCTTACTAACCCAGCTTTAGTAAGAGGGGTCAACCCTAGAATAGAAAAGCTCTTCAGCCCTTCATCCTCTGACCCTTTATACATCAGAGGACACTCTATTCCGGACTCCCTTGTGGTTACTAACACAAGAAAAAGAGCAGGGGTGCCACTATCCACTAGTGAAGCACCTCCAGACAAAGAAGGCAAAAAACTCTACGCACTGGGGAAGAGAATCACGACCTCCGCCGCCTTCTCTACTAGAATTGCTAATAACAACTCACTTTTAGCTAGCTACGCAGATGCACAGTGGAACAAGCTGCGCAGCGAAGCAGAGGAAGCACCTGAACCTCTGCGTTCTCGCCTGCTAGCTATAATATCAGAGGGCACACTGGTAAACCAGGGCATCGTGAAGAACTCCCTAGATGCCGCTGAGACGGCTGGCCGCTCCCTAGTGCAGGGAATACTTCTCAAGCGCCACGTTTGGCTACGCAATTCAGGTTTTAAGCCCGAAACCCAAGCCTCCCTCATAAATAAACCCATTGAACAGACGCATCTGTTTGGGAAAGCAGTAGATGAGGCCCTAGAACATGCTAAAAAAGAGTTTGATACCATCAAGACTCTTGATCAAATTTCTAGGCCCCCTAACAGGCGAGGCTATGGTAATAAACGCTCCTTTCGTGGCCAAAGACAGCAGCAGAACCAACAACAACAATATTACTCTGGCTCCAACTGGCCCACCAACCAGGGTAACACCCAGTTCAGTCAAAGAGGCCAACGCCGTGGCAAAGGAAGAGGTCGTGGCTCCAGCCCCAGAGGTTCCACGCCCAATACCAGCAAATGACCCGAAAATTCGGGTCCCCTCCCATGCATCACCGGTCGGGGGCCGGCTAACATCGTTCCTTTCAGCATGGGAGGGAATCACGTCAGACCGTTGGGTATTATCCACCATAGCCCACGGATACTGCATCGAGTTCAACGGTTCCCCGAAGTACAAACCCCCACGGAACCGGCGCATGACACCGCAACACCTCTCCATTCTTCTTCAAGAGGTGGAAGAACTACTGAAGAAAGAAGCTATAGAGCCCGTCCCCCTATCACAGGTAACAGAAGGTATTTATTCAGTGTACTTCCTTGTACCCAAAAAGGACTTAACCATGCGCCCTGTATTAGATCTGCGCCCAGCGAACATATTTGTCAAACCCCAAAAGTTTCGTATGGTGACCTTACAGGAGGTAATCCCACTGTTATCACAAGGGGATTACATGACAACACTGGACATGAAAGATGCATACTTTCATATTTTAATGTTGACATCGCACAGAAAATACCTCAGGTTCAAAATAGAGGACAAACACTACCAGTTCAGAGTACTACCCTTCGGGATAGCATCTGCACCAAGGGTATTCACGAAAGTACTGGCAGTGGCAGCGGCCCACCTGCGCAGATTATCCATCCCGGTATACCCTTACCTCGACGACTGGCTCATAACAGGGGATTCTTACGAAACATGCTTCTCCAATACCCAAAAGACCGTAGACCTTTTGTCCCAACTGGGCTTCTCCATCAACGAAAAGAAGTCCAGCTTAGACCCCAGCCAAACCAAACAATTCCTAGGGGCTCTAATTCGAACAAGGGACGGCCTCGTATTCCCCTCCAACGAGAGGGTCCAAAACATGCTGTTTCAAATTCCCCATTATGTAGCAGGCCGAGAGGTGACGGTACGCAAAGCAATGCGCTTGCTAGGGATGATGGCGTCATGTATTTATTTGGTACCTCACGCGCGCCTGCGCATGCGCCCAATGCAAGAGTGGCTCTACAGCCAGTGGTGTCAGGCCAGCGGACAATGGGACGATCTAGTGGTGGTCTCGCAGGCCTTGGTTCTCTCGCTACGGTGGTGGACAAAAGAAAACCTGTTATTAGGGAAAACTTTTGCCACACCCGCAGTGGAAGCCACTCTAACCACAGACGCATCCCTTACAGGATGGGGGGCTCACCTATCCCATCAGACGGCACACGGAGTGTGGACTCTGAGTTTAGCATCCAAGCATATAAACCTGCTGGAACTACTAGCGGTGTTCAAAGCACTGAAAGCCTTTCAGGAACACTTACAAGGAAAGACAGTGATGGTCCTCACAGACAGCACCACAGCCATGTACTACCTCAACAAGCAAGGGGGCACTCACTCTCCAGGACTGTCCAAGCTGTCCCAGAATATATGGAAGTGGGCTCTCAAACACAACATGTTCCTACTAGCACAACATGTACCAGGGGAACTCAATCTGCTAGCAGACAAACTCAGCAGAGACTTCCCCCTGCCCGAAGAGTACGAATGGCAATTGCACGAAGACATCGTCTTAGACATCTTCACGCAATGGGGATTCCCGGAAATAGACCTGTTCGCAACCCTGGAGAACTCACAATGCCAAAGTTACGCCTCCAGGTACCCACAGAACCAGTCCAAGGGGAACGGTCTGTCGATTCAATGGTCAGGGAAATTTGTTTACGCCTTTCCCCCGACTCCCCTTCTCAACAAAGTGGTGCACAAGATGCACCAGGAGCAGGTTACCATGATACTAGTGGCCCCAATGTGGGCACGGCAACCTTGGTTCGCTCACTTGATGGAGATGTCCCTATCTCCCCCAGTGAAACTTCCCTGCCCGTACAACATGCTGTCACAAGACAAGGGCAGGACACTGCATCCATGCCCTCAGACCATGAACTTAGCAGCCTGGCTCCTGAGATCATAGAATTTGGACATTTACAACTCCCACAGAGATGTATGGACATCCTCAGGGAAGCCAGAAAACCTAATACTCGACACTGCTATTCTAGCAAATGGAAAAGATTCGTTATCTGGTGTAGAGGTACTAGCATCAACCCAGTTGACTGCTCTCCTACTGACATTATTCTATACTTGACCCATTTACTGGATTCAGGTTTAGTGTTCAATTCCATTAAAGTCCACCTAGCGGCACTTTCTGCATACACCACTTCCCAACTTAAAGTGTCGTGGTGGAAGATACCAGTTATCAAAGCCTTCATGGAGGGGGTAAAGAGGATACACCCTCCGATAGCTAACCCAGCTCCCGGATGGGACTTAAATGTGGTACTTTCCAGACTCATGGGCCCTCCCTTCGAACCCATGCACAAGGCAACTCTTAAAGATATCACCCTTAAGACTGCTTTCCTAATAGCGATCACCTCCATTAGGAGAGTAAGTGAACTACAGGCTCTTTCTGTACTAGACCCCTTCGTAACAGTTCACAAAAATAAAGTGGTTCTACGCACACACCCAAGGTTTGCACCTAAATTCATCTCGAAATTTCATGTAAACCAAACTATAGAACTACCAACGTTCTTTCAAAACCCTTCCAGCTCGGGAGAAAAAAGTCTGCATACACTAGATGTACGCAGAGCTGTCATGTTCTACATGGAAAGAACCAGACCACTGAGAAAGACTAATCAGTTCTTTGTCTCGGTGGCAGCAGGAAGAGAAGGAGATGCGGTCTCAAAATCCACTATATCTAGATGGATTGTTCAATGCATCACTCTCTGTTACACTCTTGCTAAGAGAGAACTACCCTTCAAGCCAAGAGCACATTCCACTCGAGGCACTGGGGCTTCCATAGCATTCATTGCAAATGTTCCCCTTGAGTCCATCTGCAAAGCGGCTACCTGGAGTTCTGTGCACACCTTTACAAAACACTACTGTCTAGATGCACACTCTAGATCTGACTCCCAGGTGGGACAGGCAGTATTAAGACATCTTTTCTCTACTGTTCCTTCTCATAACCCACCGCCAACTCCGGGTACTGCTCGCTAGTCTATGCACAGCATGTGATTCTAAGCAGATTAACAAACATCAGAAGACAATGCATTACTTACCGTAAAAGCATTTCTGATGGTTGTATCTGCTTAGATTCACATGCGCCCACCCTTCCTCCCCGCTCGGATGGAAGGAACATAGACTTCCTTTATATCTCTCTTTTCTGTACTCACTCACGTCTATAAGGCTCCCTCAGGGCAGAAAAATACAAACAGAGGGACCTCGACGCGTGAGGGATTGTGGGTACAACGCACGTCACTATAGGGATAGTGTTACAGACACGCCTTGTCGACGTCCCCTTTTCGACTACGAAAAACAAAATGCAATACTCCGCAGTGACCACTGGATGTCGGACCTATGCACAGCATGTGAATCTAAGCAGATACAACCATCAGAAATGCTTTTACGGTAAGTAATGCATTGTCATACTGATATACACATATCATAGAAATTATAGAAATATATACGTGTCTAACAATCCTTTCTATAAGCAAAGATAGAGAAATATGACACTTATCTCAGGCAGCAAAAAGAAAGGAAAGGACATGGGCACAGGGGCTCTTATACAGGAGGCTGCCCTCTGATAGGTGCAGAGCTTGGAGGATTGGACTACCAGAGACATGAGTATCATGGGACTAGTAGTTCCCTGGTGATTACAGTGATCACAGGCAGATATGAAACAAACGTTTAAACTGGTCCATTTTCGTTTTCCATAACTGTGGTTTTGTAAGAACATAAATGTGCAGTATTAAAGTTAAGTTTTGAAGTGCTGGTGTGGCAGCAAATAAAAGAAAGTGAAGCATAATGCGAGCCTCCTGTCTTGTCATAGAATCTGTGCAGTTACATACGATTTGTAGCAATTTTACTGTAACAAGTAGAACTCCAACAGAGATGTACTCTGTAACACATAAGGCACACGGCTACAGTGCCTCATACCTTAGAAACATGCCTCTGGTTATTTAATCGGGAACAGGGAAAGCAGGGGACAAATCAGAGTTGAAATGTCACTCAACTTTTTGTAATAAGAAGCTGTCAGCTTTGCGTTATCGAGCCGCATTGTTGTCGGCTTCGTTATTATTATGTAGAACTGAGCTGCACAGTGCTGACACTTATCTGTGGGTTATGTTTATATTCAATGTACTATAGTGTCCCCAATCCACCTATCCGAGAGATCCTGAAGTTGCTAAGGGATATGTAGTCTATACATCCTTGTCCAAAGTGAATGTATACAAAAGGGAAATGCTAGGAGCAGGATTTCGGGAGTGGGGGAAAATAGCTGGTACATCTAGTGTGCCACACCTGACAGTCCCATGTTGGTCATCTCGTTTACATATGTAAGCCTAAAGCGAGGTTAGAATTTAATTTGAAAGTTCCCTTATGGCTCCCATAGAGGTAAGGGATTGTTTCCCCAGGGATAGAATGATGTCCTCTGGGACAATTACCCCAAGAGGAAACTGTGCAATACTTGTCTCCTTCGATTTCAAAAAAAGCCTTGTTTGATCTGCGTAAGTGGGACTCCTGCTCACTTATACGCAAGCACATTTGTAAAATAATATAAATGTTCACACACATTTGTCACGGATTACTTAATTGCTTTCCAGTGGATGGTTAATTAGACACCTTCCACTCTTTTACACTTGGCATTTGATGGCTGTTCTGTATTTATCATAATATTCGCAAAGTCCCTAACTCGTTAAGATCTTTAAAAATAATTTGTACACTTTCCACATTTTTATTTATAGAAAGTAGACTGTACCCGTGCCACATTGACCCTTAACTCAGCATGCCCTAATCTCTAATTATATAGGCTTCAGCCTAATCTGCTGTAGTTTCAAACTGCACCAGCATACTGGATTAATTTTATTCCCTCAGTGCAACTAGAGTAAGATTTTACCGATTAACTGTGGCATTCATTACATCATCTGGTCTTTCTTTCAACAGGGCATTTGAAATGGACCAAAGCGGAGGATATTGACATTGAAACACCAGGATCCATTTTGGTGAACACTAACTTGCGGGCTTTAATAAACAAGCATACGTTTGCTTCTTTACCGCAGCATTTCCAACAATACCTTCTACTTTTGCTCCCAGAAGTAGACCGGCAGGTGGGTGAAGACATGCTGTCCTTTTATTGTTGTCATTGTTCCAAACTGTAATAACTGTTGAATTTCATTTGGTGGTGAAACTTCTCTAAAGTGGAAAATCAGTGAGTTAGCCATTTAAAACCAAACTCGACCAGAAGAACGTAGTGGGGTTTATTCTCGAGTAATACAGCTAATGTGTGATGGCCCACAACTTGTGATATCCCTTTTGTCGAAATAAGTTGGTGCACAATTATTTCAATTGAACATTGTCATGAGATCTATATCTTGAACTCTGGTTGATTGTAAATGCTTACGATTTGGCAGTTGGAGGAGGTGGCGATTGGTGTGAGCAGGAATAAACTTCACTGAAAATTTAAAGGAAATGCATTTTTTTACCACACCATTAGCTTCAGAAAGTGTACAGGCTGGTGAGGAAGGTCACAATAAATGTGGGGTGGGTGTGCAAGGAAGGATTTTTCTGCTTCCCCACCCCCTTCATATGTTAACAGCCCAAAATGAAAAGTTAATTTTCAGAAGGGTTCAGTCAAAAAACTACATATATTATTTGATTGGTTACAGTTGTCGGCATAGGTAATACCAGTATTGTGACTGTCCAATATCCTTTATGATCTGTATCTGCAATTGGTATTTTCTTGATGGCGCCAACTGTATAGATGGTAAAGTTTTTCCAACAATGTGAGCTAATTTGTTCCAATAGCACCACAAGTTTCTTGATGAGATTTCTTTAATTTCTCCAATATTACACGCAATCTTTTTCTTTTTTGTTTCACAATTTATTCACACTGTATCACAGATCGGCAGCACGAAACTGTGGACACGCGGATCCCATTCTACAAATAGTATCTGGTTCTCACCACTTAGGGAAAATACAGCAGAGAACCAAAAATATGTACACAATAACTGGTGGCGCTCTACAAAAACAGGATTCTCTCCTTATGATCCTCTATAAAACTGTGGAGAAACATGTGCTGAGAATAAAGAAAAAATTGTGAGACAAAGGGAAAAAATTGTGAAACAAAAAAGAAAAAGATTGAGTGTAATATTGGCGAAATTAAATAAATCCTATGAAGGAACTTGTGGTGTTATTATAACTAAACCATCTATACAGTTGGCGAAAACAGGAAAATACCAATTGCAAATGCAGACCAAAATGAAAAGTGTTGAATATGTGCCAGCATAACGGTGCATTTACGAGCTGTGGGGCACTGATGTACATCATGCACTGCGACCAATGTGCAGGACTTGCATCTTGGTTGCGGTGCATGATGCACAGCATGCAGCTTTTATTCAGGAGAGATGGTGAACTGTGCGACACTGCTGATGTAAACGCTTATGCGTAAGCTGGAAGTGTGCTTGTGACATGGTAGGTATCTTCACCTTGCCCAGCAATGCTCTTGCGAAGATGCGGAACGTTAAGTGCACCACACGGATCAACAGTGCCGCTCCATATCACATCGGCCACAAGGACAAAAAAGGAATAGCAATCAGTCGAACAAGAAGACACAAATATATGTCACAAACACAAGAGTCTAGTCCAACACAAGCAAGACACCATATTAATCAGTGTTGAGATGGATTTCTAAAATCAGGCCGGAGATTTCAGGAGGCCACCCTAGCTAAGGCTGGGAATCCTTGGTAAAAGAAAAAACAGTTTCACTTTCACTTATAAACTGTATATCGAATGGACTGTGTCCTCCCACGTAGTCCTCATCTTAGATATATCCTTAGCTTCAGCTTTGCTGCTTCGGAAAAAATGTTCTCTCCACCAGAAGGCGCTCCATTTGAGGCTGCGGAGTCGATATCCCTTGGCGGCATCCGTCGAGTGCCGACATCATCCGCTGTATAAATGCCTCGAGCCGCACCGGTTGGCCTCGGTTCCGTTTTTCCGTTAGCTTTGCTTCGGATCGAGAAAACGGCGCTTGAGTTCATGAAAATGTTGTCATCATCAAATCCTTCCATGCCGAAGACCTGGATTAAAAAAATTCCAGAAATTTGGGAGGAAGATGTCGCTGACTGACCCCGATCGGAATTGCCTCTGGTGTCTCGGTTCCAACCACTGTGTAGACAAGTGCGGTTACTGTCAGTCGATGACCCATAAAGCATTAACAGAACAGAAAGGGGGGGAGGAGTCCTCGAAGTTGTCTTAGAGGGGAAAAAAGAGACTTGGCGGAGTCTGCTTTAAAACATCACAAACCTAAAAAGTCTAGGTCGAAGAGTAGATCCAGGAAGTCCTCTTCTTCTTCCTCAAAAATGGCAAAGAAAAGACAACGGTCTCCCTCTTCCTCGACGCTGTCTGAGGAAGTTATCACATGTCCGTCAAAACATGTCAACAGGAAAGTGGGTAGCCTTCAGAACATCTATGCTAAAGATCTTTGAGAATGCGGCCCAGACCCCCTCAAAGTCTAGCGAAGACCACGCCCCTGCTCATACCAAAAGTGACTGGGGAAGATCTAAGACAAGAAAATCTGACAAGAAATCGTCGAGGGTGTCGTCCAGGGAATCTTCCACGACGCCTCATAAAAAACGCCTACCGGTGCAGAAATCGGAGGTAGTACTCGATAAAATGGCTTTGAATACTCATCCGCCATCAAAATCCTCGTCAAAGACTTCCTCGAAGCTTCTATCGAAGGCGATAGAGCACAGGGTGTCGACAAACCATTCCATAAAGGTTATGTCGAGTGCACAGCCGACAGTGTCGAAGGCTCCTTCGACGGTGTCGACAATTCCTTCGAAAGTGTCGAAGGTTACCTCGACGGTATCGAAGGCGAGGCCTTAATGTCGACGCCATCAACGCCCGTTGATGACTTCGTTCACTCCTTTTGCAAAATAGACATCTGTGTCGAAATCTATGCCACCTGAGAAATTATTTCACCCTGAAAGTAGGCAGGATTTCTTTAGAACCATGTCCTCCATTTATGAGGGAGGTTCATCAGAAGAAGTTTCACCTGCAGGAGTGAAATTTGGAACAAAACAGGTCCCAGAGGAGTTGATTGGCCACCAATCTAAAATGGCAGACTTATGCTTGCAGTCAGCAAGTGGCCTGAACACATCTCCAGAATATGAAATTAAAAAGCCTGACCCGGCTGAGCATGCTGATGCAGGATATAGAAAGTTAATGAACAGGGTAACTGAATTTATGGGGTGGAGCAGAAATTCACCTATTTATCAGGAGGATAATATGACTGACAAACTTTTGGAGGGACCTCAACAAGATCCCATACTTCCTTTTGCACGGGAAAACCCTTAGTATACTCCGGCAGTAAATAAAAATTATGTTTTAAAATACAGGCCCTGTTCTTCAAATCCTGAATATGTGAGTAAACTGGGAGTCTTGTAGTTCAAGCAGCTACTTCTACTAGGAATGCGGCATATCCTACAATTCCCCCAGACAGGGATGATAAGATCGATGCATGGTCCCGAAAGATTTTTTCGTTAAGGAGCATGGCATTAAAATCCACAAATGTAACTTGCACCCTTGCAAGATTTACATACACCCTGTGGGACTGTATGACAGCGGCAGCTGAACACATCCCTGAAGGTGAGGAACGGGAAGGTTTCCTGGCCATAGTAAGGGATGGAAAGGAGGCTTCGGGGGAATGCCTTCAATCCGGTTTGGCCACGGCTGACCGTATCAGTAGGTCCAAGGTATCTAGTTCAGTGTTACGTACATTTGCGTGGCTGGGGAAGGCGGGTTTTGAACCGGATGTGCAGGCAAGACTTCTTAATATGCCATTTGACGGCTCGAGGTTTTTTGGCAGCAAGGTGGATGAAAGTTTGGAGCGGCTGCAGACCTCCAAAGCGACATCAAAATCACTCAGTGTGGCTACATGACAACCTCAACAACGCCCCTACATAGGCTCATCTTCCTGGAGGGGTTGTCCCTTTTGATTTTATTCCTCATTTGGAAAGGGAAGGGGACAGGCCAGTCAAAGGGGACAAAGGAAATATCCTCGGGCGAGGAAAAGGCACTAGATCTGCCCCAACAACGGCAACTGTCCCTTTGGCCGCTGCTGGAGCTGCTGCAAAGCCACTCTGACGTTTTGACCCACAAGACCCCGGTGGGAGGCAGGATCTCGCAGCAACTGGAAGAATGGCGGGGCATTACTTCAGATGCTTGTGCACTGGAAACAGTATCCCAAGGTTACTGCCTTCCTTTTCAAAACAAACCTCAATCACCCGCCGGGATACAACCCTGCCAAACATCCAGACCCGCTCCTGTTGCAGGAAGCAACGACAATATCCTCAAGGGAGAAACGTTTTGGCAACCATGGCCAGAGCGAACGGTAGTGACAGACGCCTCATTTACAGGGTGGGGAGCTCATGCCAACGATTTGACGATCAGCTGTCGTTGGTCTCCATCAGAGTCCAAACTACACATCAACCTATTGGAGCTGAGGGCAATCAGACTAGCGCTGAAGGCCTTTCTGCCTTCTGTGCGGGGAAAGAATGCCTTTCTGCCCTCTGTGCGGGGAAAGAATGTCCTGATAATGACAGACAACACAGTGGCCATGTACTACCTCAACAAGAGAGGAGGAGGAGGGTCACTACTACTGTGCAGAGGGGCAATGCAGCTCGGCTCTGGGCCATACAAGAATGGATTTCTCTGTCGGCAGTTCATCTAGCCAGAGAGAAAAACACAGTGGTGGACACTCTGAGCAGGCAGAGCACAGTCTCCAACGAATGGTAACTAGCTCAGAATGTCCTTCAAGAGATCTTCGCCCTTTGGGGAACTCCTCAAGTGGATCTGTTCGCAACCAGGGTCAACCGGAAGTGCGAACTATACTGCTCAAGGGAATTTCCTCCGAGAGGAGCTCTAGGAGGCACGTTCATGGTGGACTGGGATTTCCGCTTCTGTACTCATTTCCTCCAGTCCCCGTGATCCCTCGAGTAATCAGGAGGCTAAGAACGTTCAGCAAAACCATGATCCTAATGGCCCCCGATTGGGCCAGGAGAACGTGGTACCCAGACCTTCTGGACATGTCCATCTGCCCTCCAATACGTCTTCCACAAAGAGAGGACCTGCTTTCACGACAGAAAGGTTGAGTTCTCCATCCAGAGCTCAAAACACTCAACCTTAATGCATGGCTTCTGAGAGGCTGAGATACAAGGATTGGGACCTTCCGGATGACGTTATGGAGATTTTGCTTTCAGCCAAAAGGCTAGCAACTAAATCTCTGTACCGGTATTGTGGAACAAGTTCAATAACTGGTGCAGAGGTAAGAATGTGGACCCTTTTCAGTGTAATATTCCCACAATATTGTCCTTTCTCTATACTTGGCCAATCTGGGGCTCCATGTTGGCACAATAAAGGGTTATTTAGCAGCGCTATCCATTTTTAAGCGCTCCTCAGAGGAAGAATCTTACTTACCTCCAATACCTTTTCAAGTACCTATGTGGGATTTAAACTTAGTATTAAAGTTCCTCACATGCATCCCATTTGAGCCTTTACATTCTTGTCAGTCAAGGCTCCTTACTTTAAAAACCATACTTCTAATGTCAATTACATCAGTCCGCAGGGTAAGTGAGTTGCAGGTACTTTCTAGCGGGCCTCCTCACACGGTCTTTTACAAAGATAAAGTTGTTCTTGGGGTCAAACCCTCTTTTTTGCCAAAAATTGTCTCAGATTTTCACTGGTCACAAAAAATACAAAACAGGAGATGGGTAAACCTCTACTTTGCCAACATAGAGGAAGCAGCAAATATAGTAAGAACACAAATCATGTCAGCGGAATGAGAAAACCAATTATAAAGGGAACCGGTAAAGGTCAGGGAACAGGGGGCCCACAATTCAGAATCACAGATCAAAACAGGCAAAATAAAATATTAGGAATTCTATGATTATTTTAATTTCATTGTTTGTTTAAAACATACATATTAAACCTTATTATGAGCTCATATCTAATATAAGCATGTTGTGTATAGAAATAAAGTGCATAATCAGACAAAGTGCTTTTATAAAAACAGGACTGTCAATTCAGTCAATGCTAACATAGTGCTACCGAGCTATCTGGGCACCAAACTGGGTGAAGGAGATCACCCGGATGGTGGTCAGAGGCTACGGATGCGTTACAGACTTAAACAGAATCACAAATTCATGGTCAATACAGCAATGATTTCCTCTAGAACTATAAGGGGTGCCGTACGTCAACTGTCATAATCCAGTTTTTTCCACTAGGTCTGGCATGGATGAAAAAAGGGGTAGTTTCGATGGTACAGAGCATCTAAGCTGTTTCACGATTAATGCCCATCTTCTTCAGGACGGCGCACTCCCACTAGGATAGTTGCCACTTAAAATGTTGATATATATATTTCTGATGTTTGTTAATCTGCTTAGAATCACATGCTGTGCGTAGGTCCGACATCCAGTGGTCACTACGGAGTATTGCATTTTGTTTTTCGTAGTCGAAAAGGGGGACGTCGACAAGGCGTGTCTGTAACACTATCCCTATAGTGATGTGTGTAGTACCCACAATCCCTCACACGTCGAGGTCCCTCAGATTGTTTTTTTCCGCCCAGCTAATGGTCGCCTTTACGCGGAGCTCCTCGAGAGACATTGCAGATTTCATCTCCTCGACCTTTGGTCGTTTTCCTATATTAATATAGAACACATCGATCCCCCCCTCGACGCTGTTGTGAAGCTGTCTCCGCCGAGCAAGATCTTCGACGGAGGGGACGAGCGGAGGAGATCCTTCGGCGTTGCCGAACACGTGGCCTGGCCTCGCGGGCCAAACACAGTAGGGAGAGTGGGGGTCGTGGGACATCTCTAATCTTTTCTGAGAATGCCTTTCCTTTTCCCCTTCCTTTCCCTTGGGGTGGTTATCACGTTTTATTACCTCGGCTATGGAGAGGACACCCTTTAGGTTTTGCCCGCTTTGCAAGGGCAAGTTTACTTGGAAGGACAAGCATTCACGGTGTAACCGCTGCTTGCCCCTCGATCACAAGGAGGAAGGTTGCACGGCTTGTCGGCTTCTTAAGCCTAAGACTCTAAAAGACCGTAGGGTCAAAAGGTGGACGGCCTACGCTATGTCGAAGGCCGACGCCCCACCCACCGTCGCTACCTCCGACAGTGACGAGTAACGTGATACCACAACCTCCTCTACGGAAGTCGTAAACCCCTCCAGGGAGCGCGCACGCGCTTCGGCGTCTGTCCCCGGCCCCGACGGGCTCGGCTCATGCCCTGCTTATGGGGATGAACACCCCGGCGACACTGACGCACACAAGACCACACATAAGCACACAACCCATGGCTCTTCTTTGCCAAGGGCAAAGAGAGCATCAGCGCCCAAGGAGACGCAGGTTTCACCGGCGGCCTCCTCGGACCGTTCGGGTTCGAAGCCCCTCTCGCAGCCGCGACCAGCGACTGGGCTTTCGGCAAATAAGGGCGCCGCCCCCAAATCATCGGCCGGAGCGCATCAGCAGAAAGCGCATTCCGCCGTAGAGCGTTCGATAACCACAGCTCTCCGCTGACAAACGAGTCGCTGAGAGCTTGGCGAGGATCGTGGTAGCAGACGCCCACAAGCGTACGCCGAAAGACGCGTCGAGCGTTACGCAAAGGTCGAAAGACACGCCGAGAACACAGGGACAATCTCCTTCAGTCGAAGGGATTTCCAGCACACCTGCAGGCTTTTCGGAGGGCGAAGGGACACTTTCCTCGACGTTATGGGAGAGGTCGAGCCGTTTTCAGCTACAAGACACCAATTTTCCCCCGCTAGACCGCTCAGGGGTACCCCATGAAACCATGGAGAGGCTCCATCTATGCATGGAAAGAATGGAGAGGTTTATGAATGCCCAAAACCCTCCCACTCCAAAGAGAATAAGAGAAGGGCCTCAGGAGGACCCCAGGGCCAAAATTCCAAGATTAGGCAATCCCCTCCAGGACACAGCCTCAGACTTCCACAGTGTGTATGACCTCACTGGGGAAGGACATTATTTTGAGGAAGAGGTAGAGGATGAGTTTATGGACGAGGATCAGGAGGAAGGTCTGGAAGGCAGCCCAGACTTGGTAGGGGAAGGCTTCAGAGAAGACCCAGAAGAAGGACCTTCTCACCCCTGGCAATCACCTTCTATATATTCTGATACTGATGGCCTGAACCTAAATCCTCCTGACATCTCACCTGGTAGAAACACGTCTCCCATTGACGATCAACCCACATTTAATGCCCTGTTGCGTAAAGCAGCAGCACACTTCGAACTGGACACTGGGGAGCTCTCCCCTGAATTAGACTTTGTAGAAAGGGTAATTAAGGAGAAACCCCCAGTTAGTCAGACAATTCCCCTCCTTGCTTCTGTGAGGAGAAGAATCATCCCTTCGCTGTCCACACCCGCACTAATCAGAGGGGTCAATCCTAGAATTGAAAAACTTTTCACTCCTTCACCCTCAGACCCGCTGTACATCAGGGGACATTCCATTCCGGATTCCCTGGTAGTAACCAACACAAGAAAGAGGGCAGGGGTACCACTTTCCACCAGTGAGGCACCACCTGACAAGGAGGGCAAGCGGTTATATGCCCTTGCAAAAAGAGTTACATCCTCGGCCGCCTTTTCGGCAAGAATTGCCAACAACAATTCTTTGCTCGCTAGCTATGCGGACGCGCAGTGGGACAAACTGCGCAAAGACGCCGAAGAAGCGCCGGAACCCTTACGTACACGCCTGCTTTCAACTATTGCCGAAGGAACCCAGGTCAACCAGAGTATTGTAAAGAGCTCTCTGGATGCGGCAGAAACTGCGGGACGTTCCCTAGTCCAGGGAATAGTCCTAAAGCGACACGTATGGCTGCGCAACTCAGGGTTCAAACCGGAGACACAGGCGTCTTTAATAAACAAACCTGTTGAAGACTCTAACCTCTTCGGGAAAGCGGTGGATGAGACTTTGGAGATGGCTAAAAAAGAGTTCGATACTATCAAAACTCTAAACCAAATCTCTAAGCCCTCTACAAGGCGCGGCTATGGCAACAAACGCTTTTTTCGTGGCCAACGCCAACAACAAAACCAGCAGCAACAGTACCCTGCCACCAATTTCCAGACCAATAGTGGCCAGTACAGCCAAAGAGGACAGCGCCGGGGCAAAGGAAGAGGGCGAGGGTCCACCCCCAGAGGTTCCCAAGCCCCTAACAACACCAAGTGACGCGAAGATTCGCGTCCCCTCCCATGCAACACCGGTCGGGGGCCGGATAACATCCTTTCTTCCAGCATGGGAGGGTATAACGTCAGACCGCTGGGTACTCTCCACCGTAGCCCACGGTTACTGCATCGAATTCAACAGTTCCCCAACATACAAACCCCGAGGGGATGACGCATGTCACCGGAACATCTTGCCATCCTTCTACAAGAAGTACAACAACTGCTGGAAAAAGGAGCCATAGAGGTTGTGCCGCTAGCTCAGGTAACGGAAGGTATTTATTCAGTGTACTTCCTTGTACCCAAAAAGGATCTAACCATGCGCCCTGTATTAGATCTGCGCCCAGCGAACAAGTTCATCAAACCCCAAAAGTTTCGTATGGTGACCTTACAGGAAGTGATCCCACTGCTTTCACAGGGAGATTACATGACAACATTGGACATGAAAGATGCATACTTTCATATTTTAATGTTGCCAGCGCACAGAAAATACCTCCGGTTCATGATAGAGGGCAAACACTATCAGTTCAGAGTGCTACCCTTCGGCATAGCATCAGCACCAAGGGTATTCACGAAAGTACTGGCAGTGGCAGCGGCCCACCTGCGCAGGTTGTCCATCCCAGTTTACCCTTACCTCGACGACTGGCTCATAACAGGGGATTCTTACGAAACATGCTTCTCCAATACCCAAAAGACGGTAGACCTTTTGTTCCAGTTGGGCTTCTCCATCAACGAAAAGAAGTCCAGCCTAGACCCCAGCCAAATCAAACAATTCCTAGGGGCTCTAATTCAAACAAAGGACGGCCTCGTTTTCCCCTCCAAAGAGAGGGTCCAAAACATGTTGTTTCAGATCCCTCAATATGTGACCGGTCGAGAGGTGACGGTACGCAAAGCAATGCGCTTGCTAGGCATGATGGTGTTGTGTATTTATTTGGTACCTCACGCGCGCCTGCGCATGCGCCCAATGCAAGAGTGGCTCAACAGCCAGTGGTGTCAGGCCAGCGGACTATGGGACGACCTAGTGGTGGTCTCGCAGGCCTTAGTTCTCTCGCTACGGTGGTGGACAAAGGAAAACCTGGAAAAAGGGAAACCCTTTGCCACACCCGCGGCAGAAGCCACTCTAACCACAGACGCATCCCTCACAGGATGGGGGGCTCACCTATCCCATCAAACTGCTCACGGCGAGTGGACTCCGAACGTAGCATCCAAACACATCAATCTTCTGGAGCTACTAGCAGTGTTCAAGGCGCTAAAAGCCTTCAAGGAACACCTACAAGGCAGGACAGTGATGGTCCTTACAGACAGCACCACAGCCATGTATTACATCAACAAACAGGGGGGAACCCACTCTCCAGGACTGTCCAAACTGGCCCAAAACATATGGAAGTGGGCTCTCAAACAGAATATGTTCCTTCTGTCACAACATGTACCAGGGGAACTCAATCTGCTGGCAGACAAACTCAGCAGAGACTTCCCTCTGCCCGAAGAATACAAATGGCGACTGCACGAAGACATCGTCTTCGACGTCTTCACACAATGGGGGTTCCCAGAAATAGACCTGTTCGCAACCCTGGAGAACTCACAATGCCAAAGTTACGCCTCCAGGTACCCCCAGAACCAATCCAAGGGGAACGGTCTGTCGATTCAGTGGTCAGGGAAATTTGTTTACGCTTTTCCCCCCCGACTCCCCTTCTCAACAGGGTAGTGCACAAGATGCACCAGGAACAAGTAACCATGATACTGGTGGCCCCAATGTGGGCCCGACAGCCATGGTTCGCTCACTTGATGGAGATGTCTCTATCTCCCCCAGTGAAACTCCCCTGCCCGTACAACATGCTGTCACAAGACAGGGGCAGGACTCTGCATCCATGCCCCCAGAACATGAACTTAGCAGCCTGGCTCCTGAGATCATAGAATTTGGACATCTACAGCTCCCGCAAAGATGCATGGACATTCTCAGGGAAGCCAGAAAACCTAACACTCGCCACTGCTATTCTGGCAAATGGAAGAGATTTGTCATTTGGTGCAGAGGAAAGGGCATCAACCCAATTGACTGCTCTCCCACACATATTATTCTATACCTGACCCACTTATTGGATTCAGGACTAGTGTTCAATTCCATTAAAGTCCACCTAGCGGCACTTTCTGCATACACCACTTCCCAACTCAAAGTGTCGTGGTGGAAGATCCCTGTTATAAAGGCCTTCATGGAGGGAGTAAAGAGAATACACCCCCCGATAGCTGACCCAGCTCCCGGATGGGACCTTAAGGTGGTACTTACCAAACTCATGGGCTCACCATTTGAACCCATGCACAAAGCATCTCTTAAAGACCTCACTCTGAAGACTGCTTTTCTAATAGCTATCACCTCCATCAGGAGACTAAGTGAACTACAGGCTCTTTCTGTCCTAGACCCCTTTGTTACAGTTCACAAAGATAAAGTGGTTCTACGCACTCACCCAAGGTTTGCTCCAAAATTCATCTCTAAATTCCACGTAAACCAGTCTATAGAACTACCAGCGTTCTTTCAAAATCCTTCCAATTTGGGAGAGAGGACTCTGCACACACTAGATGTCCGCAGAGCGGTCATGTTCTACATGGAAAGAACCCGATCACTGAGAAAGACTAATCAGTTCTTTGTCTCGGTGGCAGCAGGAAGAGAAGGAGATGCAGTCTCCAAGTCCACTATATCTAGATGGATTGTACAATGCATCACTCTCTGTTACACTCTTGCTAAGAGAGAACTACCCTTCAAGCCAAGAGCACATTCCACTCGAGGCACTGGGGCTTCCATAGCATTCATTGCAAATGTTCCCCTTGAGTCCATCTGCAAAGCGGCTACCTGGAGTTCTGTGCACACCTTTACAAAACACCACTGTCTAGATGCACACTCTAGATCTGACTCCTAGGTGGGACAGGCAGTATTAAGACATCTTTTCTCTACTGTTCCTTCTCATAACCCACCGCCAACTCCGGGTACTGCTCGCTAGTCTATGCACAGCATGTGATTCTAAGCAGATTAACAAACATCAGAAGACAATGCATTACTTACCGTAAAAGCATTTCTGATGGTTGTATCTGCTTAGATTCACATGCACCCGCCCTTCCTCCCCGCTCGGATGGAAGGAACATAGACATCCTCTACTATATTTCTCTCTTTTCTGTACCCACTCACGTCTAGAAGGCTCCCTCAGGGCAGAAAAATACAAACAGAGGGACCTCGACGCGTGAGGGATTGTGGGTACAACGCACGTCACTATAGGGATAGTGTTACAGAAACGCCTTGTCGACGTCCCCTTTTCGACTACGAAAAACAAAATGCAATACTCCGCAGTGACCACTGGATGTCGGACCTATGCACAGCATGTGAATCTAAGCAGATACAACCATCAGAAATGCTTTTACGGTAAGTAATGCATTGTCATATATCACAATAGTACAATCAGCTATGAAAATTATCCAAGCTGAATCCATCGTCTCGCCATTGTCTCAACCAAAGGCTGGTCCCATCTTCCTGAGGGTAAGTCTTGGGAAATATAGACCATCAGAGCAAGTTCTCTAAAAAGTAGAACTGAATTATGGTGAGCAGAGCTAAAAGTGTGTCCTCAAAAAATAACACTGTCTGCTTTTTACCCTCCCCCTCATGCAAGTAAGGAGGAGGAAAGGCTACATAGATTAGACCCTAAGAGGGCTCTTAGTTTCTATATTTCAAGACTGGCAAGATTACGTCATTGTGACCAACTCTTTGTGGGATACACTGGCCGTAAATTGGGGCTGGCAGTGACTAAGCAAACATTGCCTAGATGGATAATTTTGGCTATAACTGAATGTTCTAGATTGGCTGGTAAAGATCCTCCAGATGGGCTCAGGGCTCATTCAACCAAGGGCATGGTGACTTCAACAGCACTTCAAAGGGGTGTCCCAGTGCAAGATATTTGCGCAGCAGCCACCTGGTCATCCATGCACACATTTATAAAACACTATGCTCTAGATTCAACTTCTTCACAGGGAGGTCTCTTTGCTAAATCAGTACTTCATTCTGTACATGATTGATATCTCTGTACTCCCTCCTCAATACAAAACTGCTTTGGGAGTCTAAGATGAGGAATACATAGGAGGACACAATCCATTCGAAGAACAAGTTACTTACCAACTGTAACTTTCTTTCGATTGGATGTTCCTCCCATGTATTCCTCATCGACCCTCCCAGCCTATCCCACAGTACAGTTTACGTGGTTTAGACTCAAAGTTCCTTTGAGGCTTGGGTCAAAAGAGGCATGCCATTACCTACAATATACAAAAAAACAGAACTGAGGCTAACGGGTGCGGCTCGAGGCATTTATACAGCGGATGACTTCGGCTTGCGACGGATTGCCGCCGAGGGACATTGATGCCGCAGCCTCAAGTGGAGTGCCCTCTGGTGGAAAGACATTTTTTCCCGAAGCAGCAAAGCTGAAGGTAAGGGTATATCTAAGATGAGGAATACGTGGGAGGAACATCCCATTGAAAGAACGTTACAGTTGGTAAGTAACTTGTTCTTCACCTAATCATTGTCCCCTGGGTCATACTGCCCCCATCCAATGACCTAGGCCTCATCTCCCCCTGTCCTACACCTCTGATCGTTATTGGCGACTTTAACCTCCATCTCTCCACTAATCCCCCAACTTCTCCCATCCTATCTATACTCGACTCCTACCTTCTTACCCCTCTCCCTTGCCCAACCACACACATCTCCGGCTCCACTCTCGACCTTATCTTTACATCTTCTTTCACCGCCTCCTCTATATCCACCCTTCCCAACTATCTTTCTGACCACTCCGTCTCCCTCACTCCCCCTTCATCTTCTCCCACCCTCTATCTTTCTCCTGGTGCGACCTGCGTAACTTTAATCCTTCTCTTTTCTATCCCTCCTGTTCCTCTTCCCCCCCTCTCTCTCACTTCTCCTCTCAGCTAACGAAGCTTCTTCCACCTTATCCTCTTCTCTCACTTCCAGTCTCGACCTGCTGTACCCTCTCACCTCCTTGTGCCCCTCTCGCTAACCTGCCCAACCTTGTTTTTCTCCACACCTTTCCCTCCATGTGCCGCCTCCTCAGATGCCTTGAACGACGTTGGCAGAAACACTGCTCCCCTACCAACCAATCCACTTACTTCTCCTACCACACTGTCTACGATAACTGCCTCAACCCCGCCAAATAAGCTTACCTCTCAGACCTTCTCCACTCTCAATCTTCTCACCCTCACCGAATCTTCCAAACTCTAACTCGCCCTCTCTCTCCTCCTACCCCTGATTATTCTATTACCTCTCCTCTCTCATCCACCGATCTTGCAAATGTCTTTGCCGCCAAGGTCTACACTCTACGTCAGGGCATTCTCTGCTCCCCTTCTTACTCTCCCCCATCACCTCCTCCCACAACCGCATCACTACCATGTCTTCCTTCACTCTTGTCACTCAATCTGAGGTTTCCCTCCTCCTGTCTAAAACTCACCCAACTGCTGCTCACTCTGACCCCATTCCTACCTCTCATTCCTAAAATGTACCCCCTCCTTATACCTTACCTCCTTCTTCAACACTTGTCTGGCTACCTCTACCTTTCATTCAACCTTCAAGCATGCAACCATCATCCATATCCTGAAAAAGCCCTTAGCCAACCCCCACCTGGCTTCCAACTTCCGCCCCATCTCTCTCTTACCCTTCCTCTCAAAACTCCTTGAGCGCCTTGTCTATTCACAACTCTCCTCCTTTGTCTCCAACCTCTCTCTCCTCCCCACTACCCAATCTGGATTTTGCCCTAACCACTCCACTGAAACAGCTCTCACCTCTGTTCTCAACTCCCTCCTTTCTGCTCGCTACTCTAAACACTCATCGATTCTCATTCTTCTTGACCTCTCAGCAGCCTTTGACACTGTAGATCACCCTCTACTTAACTCTCTCTCGTCCTTTGGCCTCAAAGACTCTGTCCTTAACTGGTTCACCTATTATCTATCCAATCGTACCTTTGCAGTCTCCTTGGGCGGTAGTATCTCCCTCACCTGCCCACTACACTACGGTGTCCCCCAAGGATCCGCGCTCGGCCCTTTTCTCTTCTCACTCTACACCTCTCTCCCAGCTCCAATCATCTCTTCCTTTGGTTTCTCTCACCAGTTCTATTCTGATGACACCCAGCTTTTCCTCTACTTCTCTTCCTTTACCCCTGACATCCATCTCGGGCTCTCTGCTATTAAATCCTGGATGTCCTCCCACTTTCTTACCCTAAACACTGACAAAACTGAAGTCCTATTCCTTCCCATCCTCTTTCCTCCTCCCCAACTCCCCATCTCTCCCCATTCCTGCAATCTTGGCCTACACATCGACTCTAACCTCTCCTTTACTCACCACATCTCTTACCTCCCGTGCCTGTCGCTTCCATCTCTATAACATTTGCAAAATCTGACCCTTCCTTACCTTTCACACCACTAAACTCCTAATTTCCTCTCTAATCTTCTCTAGACTTCTCTACGGCTCTGCTCTCCTTTTCGGTCTCCCTTCTTCACATCTAACCCACCTTAAATCCATCTACCACTCTGCCATCCATTCTCTCTGCCTTCTCTCTCTTCACGATTCCATCTCTTCTTCTCTCACTTCTCTTGGCTCTCTCTCCTTTCATTCCCAACTCAAATTAAATTTCCTCTGTCTTGTCTTTAAATCTCTCTATGGTCTTGCTCAAACTTACCTTTTCTCCCTCCTCTCTTTCTACTCTCCTTTTCGCCCACTTCGCTCTGCCAATCATTTTCTACTCACTGTTCCACCTGCACTCTGCGCTCCATCCCATTTCCGTTCCTTCCAACTTCTTGCACCTTTTCACTGGAACCGTCTCTCTCCCTATCCGCTCCATCACCTCTTACTCCTCCTTCCGCACTTCTTTAAAATCTTACCTTCTTCAACCACCATCCTAACACCTCTCTACTGTTCTCTCTCGCAACTGTCCTCTACTGCACATATTAACTCAAATATCTCATGTAAATTGCTCTGTATATTGTTCTTAGTTATTTGATTCATGACTCGTTTTGTATTGCTTGTAATGTATTCACTGTTTCATGTAAAGTGCTTTCGCTTAAAGCGCTATAAAAAATTCAATAAATACAAATACGAATACCAATACAGTGACAGTCCTCTCTCTAAGCCCCTCCTCTGGCAGCCATCTTCAGATTTTTACTGCACGCTTCAGTGTTGAGTCCTCGGGTTTGCTCAGCGAGCTGCTTCTGTTTTTTTGTGTTTTTGATGTAGAAAGGTTCTATTTTTGTTCGAAAAGAGCCTGCCTGCTCTTTTCTCCCTATGCTGTCATTGGGGAGCCATTGTCAGTGAATGTAAGTGCCCCTCAAGGCCGAAGATTCCAGAAGGCCATTGAGCCTACTTCGCGCCCTCCGAGCATGACGGAGGAGAAGGAGGGAAGGTCCCTCTTCAAACCCTGCACCAAGTGCGGGCTACGGTATGTTGTAGTGAAATGATATGATATATGAAATGGAAGACAAGCATGTGCAATGCCTCTACTGCCTGCACCCAGACCATAAGGAGGTAGTGGAGTATGTGATATACTTTGGGTTCTCCAAGAAGACAACGGGGGACAGGCACAGTGGACTGGTGGCATGGCTTAATGCTAAAGCCTCACCCAGGACCGGCCGGTCCGAGTAGCAATCTTCTAAGTCCTTTGAGGGTGCCTCATCCGTGGGGGCCCAAGACAAGGCCAAAACCGCATGTCCGTGTCCACCGGGTTCGCTGCGGAAGCGGGTCCCAAGGTGGATAGGGTGCGATTGACATCACCCTCCTCCTCCATTGCCAGCCGGCAATCGAGCTCCTTCTCATAAAGGAAATCTACCCCGGCTAAACTGCGGGAGAACTCTGAGAAGCCACGGACGTAGGAGAAGGCCAAACTACCCAAGCAGGCCCAATCGGCACAGGCTAAGACTTCGTCAACGTTAGAGTTGTTGGCAGCTACTCTCACAACGGCTAATGGAGCTGACCCTGTGAAGGTAGCGCTCACAGCACAGAAGTTATCCCTGCCCCCGAAGCGCGACACCGCTGCAGTGACTTTGGCATGGTCTGCTGGCACGCCAGAAGGGGAGAAACTGGCTCAGGCCCCGATTCACGCCCCCTAGTGGAGAAAAAAAGTGGGGGGCCTGAAACAGCTCTCCCAGGCCGTTGCCCAAGCCATGGAGGTCTCGTCCACGGACTAGGACCAGGAGTCTTTGCACACGGTCCACGAGGACGTGGAAGAGAAGGACGACGATGGAGACGACGGCGCAGGGTCTAATTTGCCCATCCCACCAGCTCAGCCAATGGATGTGTTTCTGGACATTCTGTCGAGCCTTCACATCTTGGTGTCAGAGATCCAGAAGAAGATGCCACTGGGCCCAGTTCCAGTAGTCCCCCAGTCCCTTGTTCAGCATCCAAAGAAGAAGAGGAAGCGTGATCTGACACCCCCATTTCAGCCTCCGCATCGAGCCCCTTCTCCCCAAGCAGACCCAGACACGGGTACGAGAACAGATACGGCCACGACTACGGATGACGACAAGGATATCGTCACAGTGGACGGGCGATGTGGGGTCGTTACACTCCATGATCGCTAGAGCCTCCAAGCCTTTTCAGCTGGTGCCTGAAGAAACCAGGAAGGAGGTTTTCTTGTACTAGAGCCGCAAGGTCAAGACGAAGACAATCATGGAGGTGCCCCTTCTGGACGATGTATGGGAAGAGGGCCTGGTCCTCATGAAGTACCCTTGCACTGCTCCAGCCAAACATGACAGGCTGTATAGGGTGCCGGACTCCGCACCCACATGCCTGCGGTCACAACCATCGCCGCATTCATTGGTATCAGCGGCCACAAAAAAAACAGTCGGCTAACCCGTCCTGGTCTTCGGGGTCTCTGCACAGCGCGGGGACAAAAATGGACGCCATGGGAAGGTGATTTACCCTGTGGCGTCCACTATCAAGGCGGCCAACGCACTGGCAATCCTAGCCAGGTACGACAGGGAGCTGTGGTACAAGCTGGGGCCTATTCTGGCATTCCTCCCCGATGAGAAGAGGATGGGAGCAGTCGCTTTCTTCCTGGAGGGGGATGTTGTGTCTGATCAAGCCATTACAGTGGCGTTGGATGTCACCAACACAGGGTTCCGGCAGATGGGGAACGGTGTCTGCCTTCGTCGATACAGCTGGATGAAGGTGTAAGTGATTTCAATACAGCCCTCCAACTAAGTCAATTCCTAGTATGGGATGCCCAATGGCTACAAAACCATTATATTAAAAAAAGACAGTCACAATAAGTCACTTATTTATATATTTTTATGTCAACAGTTCTTTTAATTCTGATGATGTACCCTTATATAACGCCCCTCTCTTTTAATCCCCCCGGTCTCACTGAACCAAGAAGGTTTGTTTTGCAAATTAAAAGATTTATTTGAAGAATTGAACAATATATATATCACACTTTTATAAATATGGATAATATCTGAATATCACACTTATGAATATGAACAATGATCAGCAATGGGTAATATTACAATATCAAAAATCTCTTTAATCAATTAGGAGTAGGACTAGGAAGAATAATATAGCAGAGAATACTTTGTATGGGTTCAAGAAATTGCAATGATAGGAAGGAATGCAACACAGAAATAAAACTTGATATGACTTCAATCAAAGACAATGGGATCACTCTTTCCCCCTGTTACTCCCCCCAATATGCAATATGAATAGATTGAATGAGGGCACACAGGTTTCAGGAATAACACTCAACAATTGCAGTTTCAATTTCAATTCCCCCCCAGCAAGCTTAGAGAGGATAGTAATGATTTGAAAACGGGTCAATTGCTTTTAAATGCGGTTGAATTGAATGGGGAAAATGCTAAAATGATTTTAATTCACTAAATGGATTCAGAACTAGTGAAAGTTGATTTGGATTGGTTCAGGTCAACACTAGCAATGATTGTAGAACAATTAGCATATGGAAAACGAAATTCAGAAGTTGAAATCAAGAAATAGCTATTTTACATAGAATGAAATTGAGCCAAATTGGAATTTCGTTTTGGGTTCGTTTGAAAGCTGAGGATGTTAGCTTCACAATTACATTTAAAATTCGTTAACATACGGTTCAAACGTTCGAGGTTTTGGTGAAGGTAGATTTTTCTCAAAGGAGTCAAGATTTCAAATGAATTTGCGCTTTGAATTATAAACAGGTTGGCTTACACTAACCATTCTCACAGGATTAGATGGATGAGAAAGGATTCAGAATGGACAAAAGAGATTCTACAATGCAGTCTGGATATGTTGGAATGGGTTGGATGGATTACTTTAAACTAAGAGATGACTTTGGACAGTTCTACGCTAAATACTCACAACTATGGCTTTGGAATGGAATGGGCCTGTCAAAGATCTGGTCAAAGGTTTGGACTGGACTTCGCTCGCCACCGGACAGGTCCAGGGCACCTGGACTCTGCTCTCAGCACTCTGGTCTCTGCGCAGCCTCTTCGACTGGATCTGACGGGTTCTGGGTAACAGCTCTGCTGGACTGATCTGGATCTTGGGTTCTAGCAAAGATTGTTGGCCAGAAGCAGCAAACAGCGCAGCCAGGCTGTTGAATGGATTAGGCCCCGTGGAAGTTTACGGGTTAAATCAGGTTGCTAGATTTTAAAGGCCTGCTGAAAAGGCTTCAGCTTTTCAGATTGGGCCTCTGCTTCAGGGTTCTGGGGTCTGGATCTAGGTTCTGGAGTCTGGATCTAGTTTCTGGAGTCTAGATCTTCCTGCAGGGTGCTTCGCCATGGATCAGTTGATAAGTGAAAGTGTGTCTTGCCTGTCCTCAGCAGTCCCTATTTATCCATTTTCCAAAGTGGGTAGGGAGGCTGATTGTCTATGCCAGGGGTCCCCAGCCTTTTGCTAGCAATGAGCAACATTTGAGCGTCAGATGAAATGGTGAGCAACTTCAGCACTTTGATGCAATTTATCGGCATTCAGTGGTAAAATGATTGGAACACATCATAACATCATTTGACATTAAACTGGTATAGAAATACAATCTTTAGTAAGTTAAGTGGCAAACAGTGCATTTCTAGGCACTGGGCCAGCAAAATTATTCAAAAACCTTGCAGGATGTATGAAAATATTTGAGTGCTTGGAGTTCTCTCCCAGGAAATGTTCAAGCGATTTAATGGTAAATGTTTTTTAAGCACGTTTTAACAGTAGCATTTACTCCTAAATATAAAGGCTTATTTTGGTGCTGCCCCATCTATCCCTCCAAAGGGATTGTCAGGATCTTTAGGGGCAAATTGGGCATTTTTAGGAGAACAGGATGAGTAAAACTAGACAGACTATGGTAGAATTTAAAGATCATTTCAACCAGGCTTTGTGTGAGGGGAGGGTTATCCACCTAAGAAATCTAGTGGAAAATAGTGCTTTTTAAAGCACTCAAGGTCTGTTACATTGAAGACAAGTGATTAGGAATAAAAAAAAAAACGATTTCTGATGGATTTGGGTACTCTTTCCCCAAGCAATTCCCTGGGAAATATAGTTGTAAGTGGTGCATTCTTAAGCATGCTAGTGGGCCAGTAACATTGTACACAAACTGGAACTTTTGAAGACCACATTACAGAAGGGGTGGCATTCTTCCTTCATATTGTACACATTATATGTTTATGGTTGTATACCTCACTTGTTAAGTGCACTCCCTTGACATGGGGTCAGCCTGCACTTTGCATGTTCATACCTGTGGCAGGGTCCACTTAGCCATTCATTGCTCGAGGTTGATTAATTCATTACATTACATTGGGTAATATCTGTTCTTAAAGAATTTAGAAGCAGGAAGAATCTAGCAAGAAACACTGTACTAAAGTAAAAATAATTTCGAAGGGATTGTGTCCTCCGACGTATTCCTTATCTTAGATAGAAATCCTTCAGCTTTGCTGGCCTCGGAAAATTTTTTCGCCAGAGGGCGCTGCGCGTCGATGATCGCCGAGTCGATGACCCTCGACGGCCTCCGTGCCGACGTCGACGTCATCCTGCCTATAAAGGCCGCGCGCAGCGTCCGTTGCTCAGTTCCGTTTTTCCGCGCTTCGTTGTGCCTCGGAACACCGTTGCTCAGTTCTCGTCAAGATAACGTATATAATAACTACTATTTACCTCGATATCGATGGCATCCTCCTCCGACCCGACGACCCCTCGGTCCGGTTTCAAAAAGTGCCGAGACTGCGGGAAGAAAATGTCGTTGACGGACCCTCACAGGGTCTGTTTGTGGTGTCTGGGAATCACGCACCAGAGTTCGGAGTGTGAGGAATGCCTTTCCATGACGGCGAAAGCCTTGAAGGAGCGTAGGGGGAAGCTCGAGAGAGGTAGGTCAACTTTAACTTCCTCGAAAGCTTCTTCGGTAGAGTCGAGACGTTCGTCTCCTCACCATAAAAAACACTCTCGATCTAGATCACGAAGTGGCTCCCACCACTCGTCGACATCGAGACACTCGAAGAAGAGACGTAGGAGATCCCCTTCGTCATCTTCGTCGAGTTCTCCTGAGAGAGTTCATTGCCCCACAAAACGCAGCTCGCAAGCTGAGTGGGAGGAATTCAGGAAAAAGATGCTAAGCGTCTTCGAGAAAGCGGCCTCGTCCCCCTCGAAGACAGCTGAGGGTGATACCCCGGGTAAAAAACCCAAAAAATCTAAACGCCGCGAGTCGCAGTACCCGGCGGAAAAGTCAACCCGAAAGCGCCTCGAGCCATCGGGAGATAAAGCATCATCGACGCCATCGTCGAAAACTCCTTCGAAACAGAGGTCGGCGCCATCGACGCCGTTGTCGAAGGATTCATCGGCGCATCAGTCGATCGAGTCGACGCCGACGTCGACGCCGATATCGACGCCGGTGAAGGAAAGAACCACGGCTACTCCACAGCCAACGGTTAGACAAAAGACCTCCGACTCGACGCCGAGAACGTCGACGTCGTTCTCGAGCAAGACTCCGATCCTTTCGAGTTCTTCGAGGCCTAGTACACATTTCTCGACGCTTTTCACGGCGCCTTCGAGTACTTTCACGTCGGTGTCGACGACATCGACGTTTTCAAGGCCTGTGATGATGGCTCCTTCTGCATTGGAAATGGGGTTTATACCATTCCAAAAACCAATGTATCCCCCTTTAACCTCGATTTTTGAGGAAAGGGAGGATTCAGACCAAGATATTGATTTACAGAGGACCACATCACCAGAGCCAGAGACTTTCGCCTCTGAGGAAGGAAGATTAAAAAATCTTCAGGATGCACTTCAGGAAGCTAGTGGCTTGGACACTTCTCCTGAAGCAGAATTTATCAAACCAGACCCAGGAGAACATGCGGAGACTCCATATAGAGCTCTGATGTCTAGAATCATAGAATTTATGGGTTGGTCTGCACCTTCTCCTGCCTTTCAGCAGGATGACCTCACTGACATACTGGACAAGGGCCCACAGGAGGATCCTGTGGTTCCATTTCACTCTGCTCTACAGAGAAGGATTTTGACAAACTGGGAAACGCCAGAAATTATCCCGGCAGTAAATAAAAAACTGTCAACAAAATACAGGGTGGCTAGTTCTGACCCTGAATATTTGTCAAAACACCCTACTCCTGAGAGCTTGGTTGTACAGGCTGCAACCTCATCAGGCAGCACATCTGCATACCCCACTGCTCCGCAGGATAGGGATGACAAAAAATATGATGCCATGGCTAAGAAGGTTTTTTCTGCCTGTAGCATGGCGTTAAAGTCTATTAACGCGACCTGTACGCTCGCTAGGTTCAGCCACACCCTTTGGGAGTGCGCTTCATCAGCGGCTGACTGCCTCCAAGAAGGAGAGGAAAGGGACGCATTTTTAAACATCATCAGGGATGGTAAAGATGCGATGTGCGAGACCCTACAAACTGGCCTAGATTCTGCTGACAGTATCAGCAGGGCCATGGCGGCAAGTACCACAATCCGCAGGCATGCGTGGTTGAGGAAGTCTGGTTTTGCCTCTGACGTGCAGACCAGGCTTTTGAATATGCCCTTTGACGGTTCTACCCTCTTTGGAAAGAAGGCGGATGACAGTTTGGAGAAACTGCAAACGTCCAAGGCAGCAGCCAAGTCATTGGGAGCTGCTATCCGTCAGAATACCTTTCGTCCTTCGGGATCATCGTGGAGAGGACGGTCCTTTCGTTACTATTCCTCATATGGAAGGGGCAGGGGACGACCGGCTCAAAGAGGCCAAGGAAGATTTACCCGTGGTGGACGGGGTAGGGGAAAGAAAGCCGCACCCGCAGGAGCAGGAGCCACTTTACCTTCGGCAACTGCATCAGCCGCTTCAAAACCACTCTGAGGTCTCCCCTCACAGAACACCAGTAGGGGGCAGGTTAACTCACCATCTGACGGAATGGCAGGCTATTACGTCAGATGCTTGGGCTCTGGAGACAGTGGCCCAAGGTTACTGCCTGCCCTTCCTACATATCCCTCAGAGTCATCCACCGGGGAACAACCCTTTGAAGCTTCCAGATCCGCTCCTCTTGCAGGAGGTTTTAGACCTGCTAGAGAAAGGTGCCATAGAACTGGTACCTGTAGCGGAAAGGAACAAGGGTTGGTACTCCCCCTACTTCATAATACCGAAGAAGGACGGAGGACTGAGACCCATCTTAGACTTACGGGAATTGAACAAATTCCTCCGAAAGGACAAGTTCAAGATGGTGACTCTCTCTCAGATCCTTCAGGCCCTCCAGCTTCAGGACTGGTTGGTATCTCTAGACCTCCAGGACGCTTATTTCCATGTGCCGATCCATCCCAGGCACAGGAGATACCTGAGGTTCGCAATTGGCAGCTCTCATTATCAATTTCGAGTTCTGCCATTTGGGCTAACCTCCGCCCCGAGGGTCTTTACCAAGCTAATGTCGGTTGTGGCTGCAAGTCTAAGGAGGGAAGGGATTCATGTCTACCCTTACCTAGACGATTGGTTGATCAGAGCTGTATCTTCGGAACAGGCTCAGAGACAACTAGATTATGTTTGCCACTTCCTTCACAAGCTGGGCTTCTCCCTCAATTTAAAGAAGTCACAGATGATACCATCACAGAGACTCCAATTCATTGGAGCAGTCCTGGACACTTCCCTGGGAAAAGCCTTGCCACCAGAGGTGAGGGCTCGAGATATTCTGCAGATGGGCATCAGATTTCAGAATGCCCAATATCTCCCAGCCTACGACTTTCTGAGGTTGCTAGGCCTCATGGCATCCTGCATATTCCTCGTGCCGGAGGCTCGCCTGAGAATGAGATCCCTCCAGTGGGCACTGAGAACTCAGTGGTCACAGTTCTCAGGAAGGATGACAGATCTCCTTCGGATCCCGGTCAAAGTAGCCCGAGACCTTCAGTGGTGGGCCTGTCGGGAGAACATCCTGAAAGGAGAAATGTTTTGGCAACCATGGCCGGAGATAACAGTAGTCACGGATGCCTCACTCACGGGGTGGGGAGCTCACGCCAACGACTTGACCATCAGCGGTCGTTGGTCTCCATCGGAGTCCAGACTACATATCAACCTGTTGGAGCTGAGAGCCATCAGACTAGCGCTGAAGGCTTTTCTGCCGTCTGTACGGGGAAGAAACGTCCTAATAATGACGGACAATACAGTGGCCATGCACTACCTCAACAAAAGAGGAGGCGTAGGCTCACTACCACTGTGCAGAGAGGCGATGCAGCTCTGGTTTTGGGCAATTCAGGAAGGAATCTCTCTATCGGCAATTCACCTAGCCGGAGAGAAGAACTTGACAGCGGACGCTCTGAGCAGGCAGAGCACAGTCTCTCACGAGTGGGAGATAGCTCAGGAAGTCCTTCAAGAGATCTTCGCCCTTTGGGGAACCCCTCAAGTGGATCTGTTCGCCACCAGTATCAACAGGAAGTGCGACAGATTTTGCTCAAGGGAATTTCCCCCGAGAGGAGCTCTAGGAGATGCGTTCGTAGTGGACTGGGAGTTCCCACTTCTGTACGCGTTCCCTCCGGTCCCTGTCATTCCTCAAATGATCAGGAGGTTGAGAAGGTTTCGGAAGACCATGATCCTAATTGCCCCGGATTGGGCCAGGAGAACGTGGTACCCGGACCTTCTAGACATGTCCATCTGCCCTCCAATTCGACTGCCATACAGAGAGGATCTTCTCTCGCAGAAGGAAGGTCAGGTTCTCCATCCAGCCATCAAGACCCTCAACCTTCACGCTTGGTGTCTGAAAGGTTGAGGTACAAGGATTGGGACCTTCCGGATGATGTTATGGAGGTGTTGCTTTCGGCCAGAAGGCCGGCAACTAAAACTCTATACCGCTGCCGTTGGAACAAATTTTGCAGCTGGTGCAGAGAAAAGAATATTGAACCCTTTTCTTGTGGTACACCTATGGTGTTGTCATTCTTACTTTACCTGGCTAATTCAGGCCTACAGGTTGGCACAATTAAGGGCTATCTCGCAGCGCTATCAATCTTTAAGCGCACTGCAGAGGAGCCTTCATACTTCAAAATTCCATTGGTAATACAATACCTAAAAGGATTAACTAATGTTTATCCCCCGAAACCTTTTCAAGTTCCCTTATGGGATTTAAACCTAATTTTAAACTTCCTAAAGGGTGCCCCTTTTGAACCACTACACTCTTGTTCATTGAAGCTTCTCACCCTCAAAACTGTTTTGCTAATAGCATTGACATCTGCTAGAAGGGTTAGCGAGTTGCAAGCCTTATCGTGTAAACCTCCACATACAATCTTTTACAAGGACAAAGTTGTTCTTCAGGTGAAGCCTAACTTCCTCCCGAAGGTAGTCTCGGAGTTTCACATCACTCAGAAGATTATATTACCTTCTTTCTACCCTCCTCCTCATCCGGGGAAGGAGGAAGAGAGACTGCACAGGCTGGACCCTAAGCGAGCCTTGAGCTTCTATATCAGCAGATTGGCTAAGATCAGACAAGCAGACCAACTCTTTGTAGGTTATGCAGGACATAAGTTGGGCCTTCCAATAACAAAACAAACCATCTCCAGATGGATTATTTTAGCCATTCTGGAGTGCTACAAATTGGCAGGAAAGGAGCCTCCTCAAAATCTAAGGGCTCATTCTACCAGGGGTATCGCAACATCCTCAGCCCTTCAAAGAGGGGTGCCAATTCGAGATATATGTGCGGCTGCCACATGGTCGTCCGCACATACATTTACCAAATTCTATAGCCTGGATTCCTCCTCTAGTCAAGAAACTAGATTCGGCAAGGCTGTGTTACACTCTGTCCATTCTGGAAGGGTAACATAACTTTTATTACTCCCGCCTCCAGTCACAATACCACTGCTATGGGAGTCTATCTAAGATAAGGAATACGTCGGAGGACACAATCCCTTCGAAGAACTAGTTACTCTTACCTTGTAACGTTCTTTCGATGGGATGTTCCTCCGACGTATTCCTTATCGACCCTCCCATCCATCCCCGCAGTATGACTTCCTGTGGGTTTGCAGCCTATGCTCCTTCAAGGTGATTAGTCTAATCCAAAAACATTACTGGGGACTACAAAACGGAACTGAGCAACGGACGCTGCGCGCGGCCTTTATAGGCAGGATGACGTCGACGTCGGCACGGAGGCCGTCGAGGGTCATCGACTCGGCGATCATCGACGCGCAGCGCCCTCTGGCGAAAAAATTTTCCGAGGCCAGCAAAGCTGAAGGATTTCTATCTAAGATAAGGAATACGTCGGAGGAACATCCCATCGAAAGAACGTTACAAGGTAAGAGTAACTAGTTCTTCTATGTCACTAAGAAATAATTTTCAGTAACATAAGTGAATTTCAATTGGTAGCTACACTAATTAAGTGTGCACAATTTGGAGCTCATTCCCCTTAGAAATCCATTAGTCATATGCCAGATAAGCAAAGCATCATACAATGTGAATGTTCCCACCAGGCACTGCAATACAAGTAGTATGTAACATGTGTGCCAATTATGAGGCATGGGGCCCGCAAATACAAACTTCACATGTAAAGAAACTGGCATAAGCAAATTGTTTAAGAAGGAAAGTTTGAGCATGCATGCCACTTATTTGCCCAATATGTGGGCACCAGCTGTATAAAGGCACAGAAGCTGGCAATTGTCACCAGAACACAAACACAGGCATTTGGTTCAATTATTTTTCCCATTAATGCACTTCCGTACTAGAAAAAAGAATCAGAAGATGAAAATGTTTTCACAAAGATTATGCAATTATTGTGGAACATTTCGGACCAAAAAATTACATTTTGGCAACAAACGCAAATCATACATGTACAAAAGAATCTTATTGGAACTTCCTTGACAGTTGGGCATTCAAGTCACTTATTTTCCTACTTCTTTTCGTACTATTCGACGACTAACCCCTTTGCGGTCTACCTGAGTGCAATGGGGGAAGGCTCAGTTGGCGGCAACATTATCTTCGTAGATTGTAGTCTTGATCCAGCCAGCCATGCACCTCATAGTGTACCAGAGTTTCAAGTGGCATATACATTTTAGAGTGCTAAAACAGAAATTGTCTGAATAAGGGTGGATTCAGTGGGGAGTCCTTTTTACTTCTGATTACAGAGCAGTACCATGGGTATTCACATGGGTGGCCAGGCCAGCTTAGTTTCTGTGCTTCAGGTTCTCTTCAATCACTGTCTCATCTAAAGCCCCAAGAGATTAATTTCTGTAACCACCCCCCCTTGCTCCCTGCACCCACCTGGCCTGCCCCACCACTCAGACCACTCTACTGATGCCTCCACAGCTAAAGCGTCAATACCTAACAGTATGTCATGCCTGTCAAATAGAGTAGGCTGATTGGCTAGCCTTCCTGCACAGTTCTGGCTCAGGGTACACTGCCATTGTTGTCTCATATCTGAATGTCCTTCTTCTTAGCCTTCACACAATGACCCAGAGCAACGGGCGAGCAACATTTTAGGGTCAGGAGAGCAACATGTTGCTTGCGAGCTACACTTTGGGGATCACTGGTCTATG
Organism: Ambystoma mexicanum; assembly: GCF_040938575.1. Taxonomy (NCBI): domain Eukaryota; kingdom Metazoa; phylum Chordata; class Amphibia; order Caudata; family Ambystomatidae; genus Ambystoma; species Ambystoma mexicanum. The sequence continues at coordinate 513,655,569 of NC_090933.1, forward strand.
CCCAACCCTCTAAGGATCTGATAGGTCAGAGAATTCCCTGTCCCCTGATTTGAGAAAGGAACAGTGTGTCATGAGGTGTCATCATGCGTCAGTGATGCTGCCATTTACAATCTAGGGAAGAACCTCCCTTTGCTTTTCCCCAGAAAATCTATTTTTCCCCAAAAACAAATTTTCAATATGGACAACTTGTTAATAATACATATACACATCACAGATTGCCTAAGGTACGTTTCTGTCAAATCTTATCTTCCTACGAGTTCTGGTTCATTAATGACAATTTTTCACGCTTTTGGTTGGTTACACATTTTCGTATATCTGTACGATTTTTTATACATACATGCACATACCCTCTGGGCATATTCCTGTAATTTTTCATGTTCCTAGCATAATCATAATGGCTACAATATTAAAAATGTGTGGTTCAGTCTCTGAATGTGGCACAGATTCCAGATTAGTTTTAAACTGTGAGTGAATTTTTCATTTTAATAATCTCTAAATTTCATATTTTTGTCAGTTCGGTACAATATTTTATAAGTCTTTTCCTTAAACATATATTTGGTCCAGTTTCAAATCCACATTTTCAGTCTGGCCCGCCTCCAAAGCTTCGCTGAGTCAGAGAGTCACATGGCTTGTCTTCCTGCCAGGGCAGTTGATGTCAGTCACACCCGAATTAGCATTTCCATTCAGTTCAAGGACTCCATTCTCTTTCCCAGACCAGCAGAGGAAGTCTCCTCCCCTTCTCATTATCAGACCAATGAGATATCCTCTCCTTTTGGTGGGAAGGAACAGGGTGGGGTGTTCTCAGCGGAAGAAAGCCTCTTTGAAGTTTTAGCTGATTCAGGTTATCTTATGGTCAATTGTGAGATAGTTCCTTGTAAAAAATGACAGTTACAAAATTAAAATAAGCAAGCATATCTTCAATTCCAGTCTTTTTCAACACGAAAATCAATGTGTGGCACCCTATATTGCATTTGATGGAAATCCCTTCTTTGGCGTATTTAGCTTTTGAGACACAGCTTCTCCTGTCAGATTTAGAAATTGCCAGCGTCTGACAGAGGCAAGTAACGGTATTGCACCCATTTTTGACAGTTTTCTTTCGAGCAACCATCTTCAAAAGTGAACTTTGTTCAGATAACATATACTTCTGCTGACATTATATTTATGTGGATTCTTGAAGTAGAATAATGAAATTAAATTAAATTATATTTTATTTATATCGCGCTCGTACACAAGTGTTTCATAGCGCGAAACACCCAACAGGAGGTTGGATCTTTTGGTGGTTTGTGAGCCATGATTTTTGCACATTTGACAACTAAGAAAAAATGGATTTTCACACAGCTCTTTCATTTGCACTCAGCCTTGTTCTGTGGGCAGCCAAGTGATGGGTTTTGGCAGTGGTCTCCTGTGTTATCACTGACATAGGCAAAAGTGGATGGCAGCCTATTTTTCAGATTTTTACTGCACACTTCTGGGTGATTTTTAGCGAGCAGAATGCTTTCCAGTGGCCATTCTGATGTTCCTGATGCAAGCAATGCACAGTACTGTTGCAGGGCCTGGACTAGTGGGTTCAAACATCCCACAAAGGGCACTAATTTCCGGCAGAAGGTCCAGTTGAAGGTGTTGGACATGCCCTTCGACGAAGAGAACTTGTTTGGGAAGGTAGTCAAGTCCCTCCAGGCCATCATGGCAGTTACAGAGACGACCTGTTCCTTGGGCACTCACCAGCTGCAGCACTCTTTTTGCTCGGGAAAGTCGAGCAGGTCTTTCAAAGGTGTCTCCTCTTTGTACCATCACCCTTCAATGACCACGACCCAGGAAGCCTACAGAGGCCATTCCCAGGCCTACGGTAGTGGAGGGCAGCGTCGTCATCAGGGCAGGACGCCGTCCCCGAAACAGGCCTGGACCGGCCAGGACATCAGACCCCCACACGTGCACCCACGTGCACCACGGTAGAGGGCTGGCTGACTAGGTTCATCAGCGAGTGGACACACCCTGGAGTTTCAACACAGGTGGCCACTGATCGCTCAGGTTACCTGTCAGGAGCAGCACATCCCTCAGCTCCTGGAAGAGGTGCGGGCCATGCTGCGAAAGGGCTTCGGAGTCTATTCCAGATACTTTCTGGTCAAAAAGTAGACAGGGGGCTGGAGGCCCATCCTAGACCTGCGACGTCTCAACAAATAAAGTCCCAAAAGTTCAGGATGGGTCACGTTGCAGCACTGCTTGGCCAACTGAAGGAAGGGAGACTTCTTGACATTGTTGGACCTGGAGGATGCCTATTTCCACGTCCCCATTCACAATAAACATCAAACATTTGTTTCGTAGTGCAGGGCCAGCACCACCAGTTCAAGGCCCTACCTTTCGGATTGAAGTCGGCCCCCAGAGTGTTCACAAAATGCCTGGCACCAGTGGCGGCTCATCTGTTTATGGGGTATACCCGTACCTCAACGACTGGCTCATCTGGGCCCGCTCCTGGGAATTGGCTGTGTGACACACAGAGGCAACCGTCCAGCTACTGACCGATCTGGGATTCTCCATCAACTATCCAAAGTCCTGCTTGACTCCATCGCAGAACGCGCTATTCCTAGGAGCCAGACTCAATACAGTGTCCTGCCTGTCATCCCCATCACTGGAGAGGGTAGCAGCCATTCAAGGGAAGGTGCAGCGACTGTTGTCGATGAGGACAGCCACGGTGCGATCATCAAGTCGTTGCTTGGCATGTCGTCGTCCTGCATCTACTTCATCTGGCTCTGCAGGTTGCAGATACCTCTTCAGGAGCTCCTGGACGTTCAATGGATACAGGTGTCCAGAAGCTTTGCAACGAGATCCCACTCGACAAGGATATCCGTCGGGTGTTGGGGCGTCCACTCCAACACCGCCCGGGCATGGGGTTTCAGAACCCGCCATACCAGGAGGCGGTCACCACGGATGCTTCCCTGGAAGGCTGGGGAGCCCACATCGGACGTCTGCAAGGCAGAGGCCTGTGGCTGCCTGAGGAGAAGGATCTCCATATCAACATTCTGTAGCTACGGGCAGTGTTCTGGGCCCTCAAGTCATTCCTTCCGTCTCTGAAGGACAAGGTGGTGAGGATCTTCACGGACAACACCACCACCATGTTCTACATCAGGAGACAGGGGGGTGGCACTCGATCCCCAGCGCTCTCCACGGAAGCACAGGACTTGTGGCGCTGGGCTGTCATAAGAGATGTTCCTCGTCCCTCTCCACCCGGCCGGAGTCAAGAATACCATCGCAGACTCACTCATCGCTCCGGCCACAAGTGGGCGCGTGGTTGAGGCAGATTTGGTATTCGGACATGCTCAGTCTGTCAACATCGACTCTGGTCAAGCTGCCAGTGGTACTGGATCTTCTCACCTGAGTGGAAGTGCAATCCTTCACCACAACCCCAGATCGCTGAAACGTAAGGGCGTTGCTGCTGCAGCCCTAGAGTTTGGAGGATATGTGTTGCCTGCCTAGATGTCCTTGCCAAGGCCAGGGTGTCATCGACTTTGAAGTGCTACAGTGGAAGTGTCTCGCTACGTGGAGCCTGTCTCAGAAGATTACCCCTCTGAGGGTCACGGCCCTGCAGATTCTTTCATACTTGCTATCCTTGGCCAAGGCCGCACCGGCACATGCCTCTATCAATGTACATCTGGTGGTTATCTCCCACTATACAACGTCTCCAGGAAGATCTTCACTTTGGTCTCATCGACTCATCAAGGAGTTCCTCAAAGGACCTTTTCGATCTTTCCCGCTATTGAAGGCTCCTACCCCGGCGTGGGAACTCAGCGTGGTGCTGACAAGTCTCATGGGGGCTTCCTTAGAGCCTATGCATCGGGCCCCTCTCAACTTGCTCTCGTGAAAAATGGATTTCCTTGTGGCCATCACCTCGGCCAAGAAGGTAGGTGAGATCCAGGCCCTATCCTGCAAAATTGCATACCTGACTTTCCACCAATCAAGGGTGGTGCTGCGGACATACCCTCTTTTATGCCGAAGGTTCAGTCATAATTCAACCTCAATGAGCCTTTGATGTTGCCTGTTTTTTTCTCAAAGCCTTAGTCACTGGCTGAAAGGGCCTTGCACTCATTGGCTGTTGCTTGTGCCCTGAAATTCTACGTCACTTGCACAAAGAGTTTTCGGAAGACTTCTCCACCGTTCGTGAAGTTTGGTCATGTGAACCATGGAAGGCCTTGTCCAACGCTTCCATTGGTGGCTCTCTGGCTGCATCATGCATTGGCATCGGTTGGGGACCCGACCACTGCCTGGCTGTCCGAGAGTCCACTCCCCCAGAGCGATTGCTTGACATCTGCAGGGTGGCTACGTGGTGGTCCACGCACCCCTTCACGAAATTCTACTGCGTCAACAGGAATTGCAGGGGAGTCCAGAGTCGGCCAAGCAGTGCTACGCAACCTGTTGGCTTGAGGTGAATCTGTTCCAGAGTTAAGAGTTAGTTGCTTCTGTTGAGCCTTGCCACCTCCCGTGGTTGTGTAATGTTTTACTGCTATGTATTTCTTATTCATGATCATGTGAATCCATGCCAGACCACATGCTGGAAAAGGAACATGTTACTTACCTGTAACTATTGTTCTCCAGCACGGATCTGGCATGGATTCGCATGCAAACACCCCAAACCGCCCCCCCCCCCCCCCTTCCCTCCGTCCCCTCTTTGGCTCTTTCTGGTAATACTGCCACTTTACGTGCTTACCATATCTGAAGATGGCTGCCAGAGGAGGGGCTTAGAGAGAGGACTGTGATTGGATGGGTACTGTATGACGCATAGGACAGTGATTGGTTTAAAGGAGAATTAGAGTTTGTAAGTGAAAGTTAAACTTTTGTCTTTTACTGAGGATCCCAGGTAAGTAACTTGTTCCTTATGATAGAATGAAACTACTATTTTAGAACTGATATAGGAAACCAAGCAGATTTATTTGGTCCATTTTGAATCACCTATAATTTTTATGTATTCTTTTGTATCTTATGATTGATAAAAAAAAATGATTGTATGGATTGAGTTTTCCTGATAATGTGTGTGTTATGTTGGTTTATTTAGTATAAAAGGTTGAAATTCAACCATATGCACTTAAATAAAGCAACAACAACAAAAATACATCACAAATGTATACATTCACCAGTAGGTTAACGTACAATGCACCAGTTAATAATATAACCAATTAAGTGATTCAGATGTAGGTAAAATTATAAGAAACAATCCCATGAGCAATTCCCTTTACCAAAGAAGTCCAGACTTAAATTGTATAGGGCCTAGTGCTCAAACGCCACAGGTTCAACACATGTTTCAACGGATTGCTTTCGGCTGCAGATTCCTCATCAGATGGATATCCCTTCCTGCATCTGCTGCACAGAAAACATTTCAACAGGGGACGTAGTGCATCTCGACTCGGCCGTAGATCCCTCTTGGCTCGATGTGGTGCTCGTCTTCTCTGTACGTGAAGTCGGTTGTCGTACATATACTACATCACTACACCCCCGTACCTCAGTTGCTTTTTTATGCGCGCTCAGCATGCTTCTCGTAGGAACAACTCTTGTGAGAGACATTTTCCTTCAAACTCCTTTTTTTTTCTCAAATTTGCTTCGAAATTCGATGCACTTGCCATTAAGTCTACTCCTAAAGCATCAGGGTTCAAGAGATACAAAGATTGCAACTCGAAAATGTCACTAACTGACCCACACAGCATATGCTTGTGCTGCCTCAGGACTGAACACGTTCCAGAGGACTGTGGTTCAGTAAAAAAAATGAACCCAAGTCATTGTGTGTGCCAAAGCTTCAATTAGGGGGCCTACCTTCAAAGTCTCAGGCTCGTTCGACCGCTAGGTCATCGGAACAGGAAATCGGAGGGCCTGACCACAGGAAATGAGGACAGGCACCAGCAGAACGCCCAAAAGATATCCCTCTCGAGGAGCCATTCCTCGTCCTCGTCCAATAAGAAGCGTCATTGACGCAAGCATGAGTCGGACTTCTCAGAGGAGTATAGTAATCCGCACCTGGGCTCGGGTACATCCAAGGCCAAGTTGGAGGCTTTTAAGGAGCAGATCCTCCAGATGTTTGAGGCCACTGCAGGCACAGTTCTGACCTCGAAGTAGCAGGCCATGGTGGTACTTCGCCGTCATGGAGACCAAGTCGGCTACGATGCCTTCGGGTTCAATGCTGACCATCATTCAATAGATGCTCCCAGCAAAGCCGCAGTCAGTGCCACTGGTCTCGATGTATTTGATGTTGGTGCTAATGATTGAGCAGTTGTATGTAGTTCATTTTCGATGATGACAGTGATCAAGGGCTCAGCTTTGAGCCGGTAGGGTGGGTGGAGGCAATTTTCTTTCACTGACCAGGCCGATCTCATAGCCTTGGCTGAGTGTCTGCAGGAACCCAGCTGCCTGGAAACCTCCCTTGACATCGACACGCAACTGGCTTCCTCCTATGGGCATGCTAACGCCCAATACATGAGAATGGTGGAGGCTCTAGGTCCATCTGCGCCAGCAAAGCCTCGGTCTGCTGATCAGCTGACTGATATTCTAGGCCGATGCCCACCTACAGAAAGGGCACTTCCATTTAATGTGGCCATAGCCGACCCCATCTCATTGTTGAGACTGAGGCCCTGCTCCACTCCTCCGGTGGACTCAGAGCTGCCGAAAAAATATAAACCCACAAGGGGGATCCTATCTATTTTTCAACCCACCCTACGCAAGAGGTCCTGGTAGTTCAAGCAGCCACCATGAACACGAGACCTCCCACGTCAAATTTACAGACCTATAGGGAGTGTAAAAAAATGACATGCTCACTCAAATTCTTCTCTTCTAGCAACATGGCTCAAAAGGCCGTGAATGCTTGGTGCGTATTTGCGAAGTACACAAACGGACTGTGGAGGATGGTAGAACAGGCGGCAGAGCATATCTCTGAAGGAGAAATGCAGGAAGGTTTTCTGCGCCTGGTGGACAATGGGAAGGAGGTATCCTGCCAGTCCCCGCAATCGGGCCTGGACGTTGCAGACTGCTTTGGAAGGGCAATGGGATCAGTGACAGTGTTGCAGAGGCTAGCTTACCTCCACAGCTCTGGAATTTCCCTTAACATCCAGGCAAAACTCCTGGACATCGTCTTTGATGGCGAACACCTGTTCAGCCCCAGGGCCGATGAGTCTCTGGAGAAATTCAACTCCCAGCTGGCTGTAAGTGGTTGGGCCTGGCTGTGCAGCAACCGACCAAACCTTTTTTGCTTCTCCTCCAGAGACTTCAGGTAGTATATATTGTTTGGGAAGAAGGCACAGCTTCCCACAACCCAGGCAACGGCAGAATTGTCTAAGGGCCATAGACGGCTCCAGCATCTGGAGAGGTAGGTACCACTTCGGACAAAGCCGCTTTGAGTTATCCCCCCACATTTCCCTAATTGGAGAGAGGATTGGCGGGCAATTGCCTCAATGGCAGACCACAACCTCTGATGACTAGGCTTTGCGGCTCGTCCAGTGGGGTATGGTCTCCCTTTTTTGAAAAACCTCCAGACAGACCTTACAGTCAGAAGGACTAATCAGCTTCCCCATAACAATGAGCAAAAGGCAAGGGAATTGATTCTGAAGGCTCTACTTCCTTTCAAAAAGTCAGACTGGTACAAACACCCGAAAAACAAAGGGTGTCCCATTGAAATCAATGGGAAAATAGTTGCAAAAGAGACTCAGTCCTAACAGTGCTATTGAAAATAGGAATACTATACATGTGTAAGAATAAAAAGATAGCTGTACTCCTGATATTCTGTGTATATCTTTGTGCCGTCGATCTTGTGTCTCAATACTGCATACCACAGTATCCTTCAGCAACTGGATATTGGATCCCCCAAAGTTTCATCAAAATCCAGGGAACCCCTCCATACCTTGACACCCATCTTTTTTTTTAATAAAACATTTTTTATTGTTTTATACAACAATCACATCAACAAAAACTGAGGATTAGCATGTCCATTCATAGGCTAATAATAGTACATGTATTTACCGATCACCAGGAGCACTTCCTATGGACATCTACGTATATTGTTCAGAGACTCACCACCTGTGTCAGGGGGTTCTAGGCCCCCCCCCCTCTTCTCCCCCCCCACTTCCCCCATATTTTGGAGGCTTTGGTAGGGCAGCCTCTTGCGTTGTAGACCCTATGCTCCATCATGGCACATGTGTCCATTTCTATTACCCATTGTTTTTCTAGCGTCAGTTTCTGTGCGATGTTGCGTTTCATCAGTCCCATTGCCGTGGACAACAACAGCCTTTCCCACTTATTACCATCACTCTCATCGGGTATGCCCAGGAGTGGGACCTTTGAATCCAGTGGTATGGTGCGGGCGATGATTCTAGCAAGTTCACTGCAGCATGCATTCCAAAAGATTTGGATCCAGGTTTGAGGCCCGTTTCCAACCATATAGGATCGTTCTAGGGTAGTACACTCTATGCAAGATTTTTAACTGTACCAGCTGGAGCCTAGAGGAGATAGAACCTTGCGCGGGTGCATTAGCGCCTGAATCCAGTCTTCTGGGTCGATCTCTCCTACATCTATTTCCCATTTAGCTTTCAAGCTTGTCAGTTCAGGAGTGGCGAAGGATGACATAGCACTGTATAGAATGGAAGTGCATCTAGTGGGGATGTGTGCTGGCAGCATATTGTGTTCAATTGGTGTGTAGTCCGGGACAGTGGCATCTGCAGGTATGAGTTTTCAGGGCATGGGCCAGTTGTATGGAGTGGTACCGCTCAGTGCACGGGAATTGAAATTTTAGATGCATAGCCTCAAACGTGGTTAGTTTCCCATCTAAAAGGACGTCCCCTACTCTCTGAATCCCAGCCCCTATCCATCTAGGCCATGGCTAGAGTTTCCCGATCTCAGTTGAGTTACTGTTGTGCCACAGGGGTTGTGCAGCTGTTATTTTGTTTTTCCACCCTACAAACACATGCGCATGTTTCCAAACGGTGATAATGTGCGCCACCGTTGTAGGCGGAGGGGGTATCGGAGGAGTTTGGTATAATAAATGAAGTGGGTCCGTGTTGTGAATGGCAGCGATTACTGCCCTTATGTGGGGTAGTCCCCGGTCACCATGGAACAGATCGTTGAACACTGCAAGTTGTGAAGCCCAGTAGTAGGTTTGGAGGCGGGGCACCCCTATCCCCCCCCCTTCACAGATCGATCTTTGAAGCGTGGTCAGTGCTATACACAGCTGGCCTCCACCCCATATAAGCTCTCGGAGGAGGGTCTCTACCCGGTCAAATTCGGAGTCTGGGATCTTGAGTGGGGCATTCTGCAAGACATATAGGAATCTTGGGAGGGTCATCATCTTAAAAAGTGCGGCTCTACCCATGAGTGTCAGGGGGAGGAGTTTCCAGTGGTGGACGTCACTGACAAAATGGTCAACGATCAGTTGGAAGTTGTGTGTTACATATTTACTCAGATTTTTGGATATCCAAATTCCCAGATATCAAAAACCGTGTTGCTCCACTCGGTACGGGAAGTTCCGGGGGGTAGCCAGCTCTCCACCCTTTACTGAAAAGAGAACGGATTTCCCCCAGTTAATTCTCAGTCCACTAAACTCCCCAAAGCGGATAAGCATCTGTGTTACCATGGGGCAATTCCGGGTTGGATCCCCCAGATATATCAGGAGGTCGTCTGCGTATAGAGAGGTCCGGTCCTCGTGTCTTTCCGTCCATCTTAATCCCGTCCAAGCTGTGCTCTGTTGGAGCCACAGGGCGAGTGGCTCAATTGCAAGGGCAAAGAGGAGGGGAGAAAGGGGGCATCCCTGACGTGGGCCTTTGCCAAGAGGGAAGGGCTGGGAGGGCCACCCATTCACCCTGACCTCTGCTTGGGTGTTTGTATAGAACAGTTGTACCCATCCCAGGAAAGTGTCCCTAAACCCCATGTGAAGCATTATTTCCCAGAGGTTGTCCCATCGGATCGAATCGAAGGCCTTTTCAAAATCAATTGCCAATAGGGAAAGTAGTGTATCTATAATGAGAGCTCATTCTAGTGCTAGGTGAAGCCATCTCAGATTCATTCGGGTTGACTTATGTGGCATAAAGCCACATTGGTCCGGGTGGATCAGGGTGGGAGCGACCGACTGTAGTCGGTTAGCCAGGAGTTTAGCAAGAATGGGCTATTACTATTAATTATCAAGATGGGCATATAGGAGGCACATCTTTCCGGGGGTTTGTCTGTTTTGGGAATAACTACAATGGTGGCCTTGCATAGGTCTGGTGGGAGGGTGCCCTGTTCATGGGCGCGAAGCAGCTTTTTATAAAGGGGGGGACGCCATTTTGTTCCCACCCAATTTTTGCCAGTTTTCAACCGGGAACCCTTTGGGACCCGATGTTTTCCCTGCTTGCAGCTGTGTCATTGCCTCAGCTATTTCTGTTTCAGAGAGATGGGAATCTAGTTGTTGCTCTCTCTGTTGTGCTGACAGGGATGGAAGTTTAATACCATCTAAGAGGGTTGGGTCCAGCGGGGAGGTCGAGCCCGATGCAATTCGGCATAGAATTGAGCAAAGGCTTCCGCTATTTCGGCGTCCGACTGGCACCTCTCATTATGCGAGGTAACAATCTCCAGGACATAGATTTGTCCCTCACCTCTTTTTTACAGCCAGGCTAACATTTTGCCCGCTTTGTCCCCCAATTCGTATATTCTCGCTCTGGAGGCCCAATGGGCTTGTTTGGCATTGTCCAGTGCCTTATTTCGGAGGCGCTTATTAGCTCGTTTAAGGGACCCTTGAGTCTCAGGGTTTAGATCAAGAATTTATTTATTTTCCCACTGAATCATCTCCCTTTCCGCTTCCATTATGTTTTGGAGTCTTCCTTTCCTTTTGTTCGCTGTCCAGGAGATTATCTCTCCCCTCAGCACCGTTTTATAGGCCTCCCTTATTACTGGGTCGTTCACTGCCGCTTCATTGATCTCGAAGTATTCATCCGACACTTTGGTAAGGCGGTCAGTCAGTTCAGGAAACCCGAGATAGTAATTGTTCAATCTCCACGTTCTAGGGGGGGTTATGCCGTGCATCCGCAATTCCACCGTCAATGGCGAGTGGTCCGAGATACCACGGGGAAGCAATTCTGCGGGCGTTACCCTATACATGTCTGTATTTGGGAGAAAAAGGTAATCCAGCCTGGACAGGGAGCCATGGGCTTCCGAGTGGAACGAGTAATCTTTAGTTCCTGGCTGTAGCTCCTGCCACACATCCCGGATGACCTAGGGAAAATGTAAAATTGTCCAGTTTTGTGGGGGTATCTGGGTTGCGCGGTCTAAGGTGGGTGCGGTCTATGGTGTTGCACATAACATTGTTGAAATCTCCCCCCAGAATCCACATGTCAGGTTGATATTTCCCCATGAGAGTGGTCAGTTTGTCTGGCAGTTCTTGCCCCATTCCCGGTGGGGAGTACACTGACACCATAGCTAGTTTCTCGCCCCAAAGCGTTCCTAGGATTAACACATAGCGCCCTCTGGGGTCCTGTTCTACGGCTTGTAAGACAAATGGGGCGAGTTTATGTATCAGGATAAGGGCGCCCCTGGATTCGATTGTGTATCCCGCATGGAATGCGGACCGTTAGTTGGTCCTCTGGAAAAGGGTGCAGTGTGATCCTGCTAAATGTGTCTCGGTTTTCAGGGCCATGCCGGGGAATGTCTGTGCAGGAGCTGCGTGATCAGGCGTCTTTTGATCCCAGAGCCCATTCCATTCACGTTCCAGGTGAGCAGTTTGAGAGATCTGGGCCGATCAACAGGTGATGAGAGGGGTTGTGCAGACGCCATTTAGAGCATGTATTGGAGGTTCCACAGGATGTCATGGTCTGAAGGAGAGGTCAGCCTCCCTTTGGTGTGTGTTGCAGGGGTAGGGTCTCTGTGTGTGGTAGTGTGAAGTAGCTCATGCAGAGGGTTGTGATTGGATCATTGTGTGAACATGTAGTAGCCCAAAACTAACAAGAAACCATAGAAACAACATAAACCTTCACTACCTCCCTCCCTATACTTCACCCCAACACAAAGTACCTGTCGCCCGAACATCGTCGACACTCAAAACTAGAGCGTCAGCCTAAACTTGAGGTTTCCACTAAGAAGGAGGCAAGGAGAAATCCCCTTGGGTCCTTAACTCCTGCCACCTTTTGATCATTTTGTGGTACCTGAGGTTTGCAAGGGACGTCCGTGTCTTTATCAGTTCGGTTCTCCACTGCTTCCTCCCGTCGGTTGGCTTTCTGTCCTTCATTTGGCGGGGTTTGCCGCTTGTTCCAGGATCGCTGGTTCCGGGGCTTCTGGATGCCTCTCGGCAGGGAGGCGGTTCAGTCTAAGCCGGGATCTCCCTCCTCAGTCTGTTGGCCTTGCCGTCCAGTATTTGGCGCCGGCGTTGGTAAGTTCTGCAGAGTCGGGAGGGTGCCCTACTGATGTCTTACTCCTAGCCGGGTATTATGGTATCGATTGAGACTAAGGCGTGTCGGGTCCCGTCCTCCCCGACTCCGAGAGTTCTATGGGTCAGGCTTGTGTCAGTAGGTGTCAGGTCCGGCGACGGTCTCTTTCCGGGGCGTTGCAGCTCCTGCAAGATGCTCACTTGGTGGGTGTCCGATCTGCCTGTTGGCTAATTATGGGTGCGAATGTCCAGGAGCAAGTTGGCACCTGTATTTTGCGGCGGTATGTCTGGTTGTGCCACCGCAGGCTTTAAGCGTCCCCTCACTTGCCCAGCTGTAGCCTCCTATGTTGCCATTGGTATTTTATCCCCTCCTGTGGGAAGCTAGGGCTAGTGTTTGTTTCTGCTGCTTTGGCCAAGAGCGAGGGTAAATAGCCAGTAGTGGAGGGGATCTGGCCGGTTATTCTGGTTTTATGGCCTCTCTCTGCGGTCGTGGGCTGCCGCCAGGCTTTCACTCAGTATGTGTGGTCCCTGCAGGGGAGTGCTCTATCCCTTTCCAGCACTCATCTCCAGTCAGGTCCTCCTCCCCCTGTGGCCCGTGCAGTCCCAACCCCCCTCCGGCTGTTTCAGCAGTGTTTCCCCCGGCAATTAAAGGCGGTATGTCGGGCAGGAAGCAGTTTGTACCAAGAGAGCGCTCCTTCTGCTCCGAATTGCAGGCTGCTGGGGGCACGGTTCTCCCCTCTCTTCCTTAGTCGCACTACTGTTGGCTTTAGGAGCAGTTGGGTACTCATTTTAATCCCTGCCCAGCCACGGAAGCAGGCTATTCTTCAGGATGCCTGTAGCGGCGGGAGAAGCCCCGACGGAAAGTTCTTTCCCTGCTCTCTCACCTTGGTTGTCTTAGGGCTCTGACCGGCAGTGCTACTGTGTTGCCGTGCGTTTCGCTGGTCCTCGATCGGCTGCCCCTAGTCTCTGCAGTTTCAGCGTGTCGGGGGCCAGTCTCTGGGTGTCTTGGTTTGTATTATGGCAGACCCAATTTCACCGGCACTTGGACTGCCTCTCCCGCTGCTTCTTTTCACTCTGCGGTGAGCCGTGGGATGTTGCCGTGGCTTCCCTGTCATCGTGGGCTCTGGCGTCCAGTTAAGGGGAAGTATGCTTTGTATGCGTTCCGGGCCAGGTGTGACAGCTTTTCGCTCAGGGCTCACACCCTCCTCCAAGTATTCCGGCACTAGCAGGGTGCGCCTCAGCGTCCGAACTTTCGGCAGTCCTGTGTGGCTTTCTATGGTGGTCTGGCGGCCATCTTGGGAGCGTTGTCACCTAGTCTTCGCCTCCCTTTTCACTGCACTTTTACGGGGCTTACCCTTCATGGTTCGGCTCAGCAGGGATGCCGTTCAGTAGAGCAAGCTTTCCGCTGCCGTTTGCTTCGGTTCTGGGTTGATTCACAGGGGTATCAAGCAGGATTTGGACAGAATTGTTCCGGTGGCACAGGAGCTCTAAAGACCTACGTGTTCATAGCACGCTGGCTGGCCCCCCCCACCCCCCCCCCTTGACACCTATCTTGGTGCCATTGATAGTGACGGCTATCGGTAGGGAAGAAAAAAAGTAATGTTCTTGCCTGCATACTTTCTGGCTTCTGTGCTGAGGCAGTGCATTAGAAGCAGGGGAAGGTGATGGAATTAATGTCTGTGGAGAGTTAGTAGTGTAGGGGAGGCATGGTTTCACAAGCAGAGATTAACACAACGAGTACAGTTTGTAAAAACCTTTATTTAAATGGTTGGGATTGGGCATACTCCTATTCTGCCCTATAAATAAGATGGGAGTAGTTTCGACCATCAAATGATAAATAATGCAGTCCTAGTGCAGTCTATCAAATCAAAATGGCCTAGGCTAACAACAGCCTAATGCCTGCCCTATCTTTTGTACAAAAAGCGTGAAAAGGAAAAATGTCTACAAAAGGAAAAATCAGTGCTCAAATGATAATGTGGTTGAACTAGCTCTCCTCCCCACGTTAGGCCTCACGGAGTAAGAAGATCCTTTGAGGCAGGATGACACACTATGGCTCGGTTTTCAACATAAATTATATAGTTTAGAAAAACATTGGATTGAGGGCTGCCTGGCCTTGCACACTTGAGACTTTCTCGTTCTTCCAGAATAATGTCTTCTCCAAAATATTCCCAAACGATCCTCCTCTGCTGGGATCAGTCCTTTTCCTACACAGTTCTTTTCAATCTCTCTCTGTCGGGCTCAGATCTCCTACAATAAAGCTCAACACACGTTGCAAGGGGGTTTCCCTTCTCCAAGTTTCTATTACTTCGGGTCTCTCTCTGTCGTGCCTCGGAGTATTCACAATAACTTTCAACACAAACTTTGCATCTCCCTTTGTCGGGCTCGGATCCCTTTCGGATGTCGAAGATTTTCGTATGTACGTGGCTTATTTGTCAGACCACTGCAGGACCACTCCGACTCAAAGTTCACTGTTACTTTCTCCCTTCACTTCCCTTCTCTAGGAATTAATCTTCCTTTTACTTTTACTGTTCATTCACTTTCTCGCTTTAAACAAAGTACCTTTCACAGAGTGAAAAGTGGATTACTCCCTTTCACCGGACCACTCCGTTACTTAGTATCGCTGATTTCCCAGCTGTTCTTTACATTAAAGTTCATTCACCGGTCTGTCTTTCTTTGTTTCTCATTCACACACATGCAGCCTTCACTTGTGACATGATATTGCTAATTCATTCACTTTAACACGCACCGGTCTCTCAGGTTGCTTGCTAACTCACCGGCTGTGTGCGTTTCTTCCTTGTTTGGCATTTTCTGTTTTTCGAGTCAAGGTTAGTACCAAAGGCTGAACCTCACCTCCCCAACTCTGCCGTAAGGGTCACTGGCGTACTTGAAACACAATGTAATCTTCACTTGTGTGATCTGGCCTTCTTCATGTGTCTTTCTCAGCCTGTCGGAGGCAACTACCTCCAATAGAGAAGCCTTGGGGTTTTCTGCCTGCCCGTTGCTCTCGTCCCTTGGTCTGTTGCTCTGCTCCAGTAGGTGTGCCTTCGTCCCGGAAGTTCTGCTCGTTCTCGTGTTCCGTCTTGTTCTGAGTGTCTCTTTGGTTTACTCGTCTGAGGACAACTAATTATTTATCGGGTGTTTGCACTTAGGATTAAGTGCCTGACTTTGCCTGACCCGATTAGCGGAACATGGCCAGTACGATGAATCCAAGTCAGTGTTATTCTCTGTCATCCTCGGTCCAGTGTTTGTGTAAAAAGGGGGGGGGTTGGGTTCTTGGAGCATCCCAAAACATAGGATGGGTTTGATAAACAAAATACAGGTGAATACTGCATCTCACCATCGGCTATCACACCCTCACTCCCTGAAGACCCCTCAACCAGGTGATCCCCCGGCCCCCTTGCACTGGTCAACCCCGCGGGTCTGGATCCAAAGGCGGTGGCTGTGCCCTGGCCACCTGAGAGATCCCCATGGACTAGCAGGTGAGAGACCTTGTGGTCTCTCACTGTAGCATGTATGTAATGTAATGTGGCATTTGTATAAAGCCTTTTCCCATTGGTATGGCATCAAAGCGCTTTAGGTGAACGACCTTGGAGAACCGAAGTCTGAGGTATGAGAGATTGGTCAGAGGAAGTTAGAATGCGTGTGCGCATATTAGCAGTAACAAAGATTGGTAGGGATGGCTAAGTCCCTGCTATTGACCCATGTAGCGATGGCTTGTGAATGGGTCATGTGAAGGCTCTCTGGAGAGTAATCGAGTCAAGGAGACTGATTGTGTCCAGCTAGACTGAATTTTTATCATGTGACTTGGCTACATTCTACTGGAAGAGTTGCTTTGCCTTAAAATAGCAGATGTGTGCAGTTGGCTGGGACGTTGACGGAGTGCAGGTCCTAGTTCTGTCTTGCGGGTCTATGGGAGTCTTTCTGTGTGTGCTTGGTATATTGTTGGAGTGACTCATCGATGCACCAGCCTACCTGTCTAGGGGTGAAACTCACTTGAGAGGCAGATTAGGTCAGTCAAGGCTCAGGGGGAAGAACCAGGTCTTGAGTGCCTTCAATAGCGCATGAATGCTAAAAGGGCTAGAGTACCATATAGTAGGTGCTTGGACAGAAAAGGGCAATCCGCCTATTCTGGTCAATTTGGCTGGAGTTTTCTTCCTGAATCCTTCTAAGCTGGCGGAAAGGACATTGCATTCGCTTGATGTTGCTCGTGTTTTGAAGTTGTATGTGGCACACACAAAGGACATTCGGAAGACATCTCAACTCTTGGGGAATTTTGGACCTATGAATCGAGGGAATGCCCTGTCCAAGGCTTCCATATCCAGGTGGTTTTGCATCATGCACTGTAATCGCTTGGCTAACAGACCACTTCCAGGCCGGTCGAGATGTCATTCCACAAGAGTCATCGCAGAAACAACAGCGTTTCTCTGGTGTTCCCCTACTTGACATCTGCAGACCTGCTACATGGAGGTCAATCCACACCTTCACGAGATTTTACTGTGTGGACCGGTATTCCAGGGAGTAGTACCAGGTCGGCCAAGCGGTGCTACTGTTTGTTTGAAGTGAGTCTGTTCCAGGGGTAGGTGTTTTGCTTCTGTTGAGCCTTGCCACCTCCCGTGGTATGTTTATATGTACTGCTATGTAATCACATTCATGAACATGTGAATCCATGCCAGACCTCATTCTGGAGAAGGAACAAGCTACTTACCTGTAACTCCTGTTCTCCAAAATGGTTCTGGCATGGATTCACATGCAAACCCTCCCTCCTTCCCATCTGTGGCTCTTCTTGGTTCATAGTGCCACTTTATGTGCTCTGCCATATTTGAAGTTGGTCACCAGGGGTGGAGCTTAAGAAGACCACTGTCATTGGGTGTGGGCAGTATGACCCAAAGGACAGTGATTGGTTATAGAGAAAAATAGAGTTTCTGGTTAAAGTGGAACTGATTTTCTTTTACTTTGGATTCCCATCCTGACGACAGGGAATGTTGATTAGCATGTGGATTCATGCCAGACCCATGCTGCAGAACAGAAGTTACAGGTAAGTAACTTGTTCCTTCCAGCTAACAGTTCAAACTAAAGATATCTGAAATACCAGAGCCACATGCATATGAGTGTCATTATGACGAAGAGAATGACCAGCAGGTGATACCAACAGGGACCCTAACTTGCAGGTATCAGTGAATCAACAGTGGTTGCTTCTACTCTTTACCAGTGCACTGCCCCATCAGGGATTTGTTGTTGAGAGGACAAATCCAGGGGCGAGTCACCTGGCCCGTTCCCACTCTGTTCAAAGCTACTGATTCTTGGAAGCTCTTCCACAGGTTCGCAAAGTGTACCATTTGGGATCTGCGTTGAGGGATCCAGGTGTGTCAGGCACTGAAGGGAGATCTTAATTGCAGTGGTTTCCTTTGGAACTTCGACCGACTGAGGATATTGGAGTAATGTATCAACCTCTAAAGAGACACTTTGTATATGGAGGACTGCTGTGGGTGCAGGTCCCATTCTCATGGGACGACCTGTGAGGATTTTGTGGGCAGACCGTTTAGTTTGTGTTTATGCTACAGATTATTTTGCATGGCAAACAAGGCACAGGCACGATGAGAGCCACGAGTTTGGCGACCTGTGCCGATTTTGCCATAGAATTGGTATGCTTTTAGGATGGCATAGGTGGTACATACAGCATAACCAGAGACCAATACCCCAGTTTCTGGGACATGGATGCAAGAGCCAATCACAAAGAGGATCATATCAGTGTTCAACAGGGGTGCATCTGACAAAAATCACGATGTGTGGACACAAGCGTCTCAACAACCCGACAGTCAAGTGACTCCATATCCTGCGGGGTTGGCAGCCACGAAGCAGGATTCAGGACTGAACATCGGTTCAAAGTTACATTGGCAGCAAAAATAAGCAACTTTTCTTATTGGGTAAAACAGGAATTAGACACAAGCTCCATCTTCCCTTTAAGCAATGATGACAACATCGCAATAATGATGGGATGATACTGCACCAGTGAGTGTCTTTTTTTATCAATGGTATGACAGCGCCGACGGTTTGCAGACAAGCTGGGAGCCATGTGGCTATGGTTGGATACAGGTCAATGCTTATGTGAAACTAAGTCAACACACCTTGAGCAAACCCGCTGCGCTTGTCACACTAGAGCTCAAAGAGCTTACTATAATCCAGCAAACGGGAGACGTTGTGAGTGCTTGCTTAATGGTGACAACGGCATCTTCTGCTTCCTGAGGCGATGGCAAAGGGCTCGGGTGTGGAATCATGCGTGCGGTTCTGAAGGGGGGCTTAATATGGATGCATATCCCTGCCTGCAGTAACTTACTATCTAGATGAATCCTTTCGCTTTATAGTCATGGGCTTGGTAACTTACTGAATTGCTGTAATCCGATCTTGGGACAAATGTATTTCCTCAGCTGACATCTCATGACCCAGGTATCGCACACCGAGCAGATGCAACTGTTACCTGCCTTTTAGATTCCTTGTGACCCTTTTCAGCAAGTGCTGTCAACAGGATGAGGGAGTCTTTATTGCATGCTTCCAGGGAGGGGTCGGCTAAGAGCAGATAGTCTGCGTACTGCGCCAGCCTCGACCATCATGGAAAGTCGAGAGCTTTCTTTAAAATTTGGGAGAACAGAGTAGGACTTTCCACGTATCCAATTGGAAGACAAGTGAATGTATATTGGATGTATTTATGGGTAAATGTGAAGAGGTACTGGCTGTCGGGGTGTATAGGTATGGAGAGAAATCCTGAACCCAAATCTACAACAGTGAAGTACCTGGCTGAATGGGGAATGCATGAGAGGATAGTAGCCGGGTTAAGTACACCTAGAAAAGCCAATAACACAGCTACATTAATTGTATGCAGGCCATGAATAAAATGATAAACCTCTTTACCTGGCTTCTTTGTGGCCAAAATCGGAGTATTGCAGGGGCTACGAGTTGGTACAATAATACATTGTTGGAGAAGGCATTCTACTACATCTATTACAGGTCGAATACCTTCTTCAGCCTGTCGGGAAATAGGATACTGAGTTACACATGGCAGGGGCTTGTCGGGATTTGAAGCAATTTTGATTGGCAGAGCATTGACCATATAACCATCAAAATGTGTATGGTTTGACTATAATTTGACTCGGACAAGGTCCAACAATTCCTGTCGCGACCAGGGAGTGTCGGTCCGGTCTCCAGGGTTTAAAGGGGTAATTTCCTGTAATACTGCCAGCACCTTGTGCTGTCTGTGAGTGGGGATGTCAAGGTATACACCATCAGGGGAACAGTGTGATAAGATATGGCATTTATAACATGCCTATACACAAGTGTTTCCGTAAACCGTAACTTTGAGCAACTTATTTTTACACAATAAATCTAATCCAAACAAATTCACCTGAGAACAGGGACTCGGCAAAAATGCATGTCAGTCAGAAATTGGACCGATCGTAACCATAAGTGGAGTAGGCACAGGAAGAGGTATTGGCCCTTATACCTACAGCATTAACAATTAAATCGGAATGCATCGTACGTGAAAACTCAGAAGCTTTTAGTGTGGAGCGTGATGCTGCAGTGTCAACCAAATCTGACATCTTTTGATCAGCAATAACCCAATCAACATATAGGTCAGTAGGATCAATCGATATGCATGGTAACAAGTTCTGAGACCCCTGGGTACTCCTGACCATTGATCTGAAGTAGTGACAATGGAGGCTGAGACCTTCTGCTTGGCGCGGTTGGCTGTCCGTTTCAACGGTCAAACTGAGGCCGATGTGGACTCTCTGCTTTCCAGTGTCAACACTCATTGCAATAATTGCACTGGTCATGATATGTATTTGTGTAATGCCTCTAAGCAGTGTGCTCTGGTTCATACGATTGAGGTGCTCCTCTCCCTCTTCCCCGTCCACCTGGCGTGGGGCGAAACCCTGCACTTCCTTGGGATGTTGAAAACTTTTTTTTAAACCTTTATTTAAGTTCTGCAATCACTTATGCTCATTACATGCTATGTATTTAACTTATGTTTCGTTTACAGAATAGTGCATCTCCTTTTTAAATATACATGGCATTACAGTATATTACTCAAGCATTATCCAGACATGAACTCTTTAGCTAAGTATGTCCTAAAACCAGACCATATGTCTTTAGGCTGCAATGTTCGTGGTTGCATTGACACATATAGGTCCTCATTCATTGACCCAAGTTAAATCTTTCAGCCACTCCATCATGTAGGAGGGCTGCAAGATTTCCAGTGTTTTAAAACGCATCTCTTTGCCACTATACAGCCCATATTCAGTACAGTTCTCTTTATTTTCTCTGAAATCATTGCCATAACCCAAACAGTGCTGACATTGAAGTGACAGGGGGATCCCAACAATTTCAGACCATATAGTATATACTCAGACCCAGAAATGCTGTAGATTTGGGCATCCCCAAAACATATGCATTCATCCAGCTTCTGCCGCCCCGCATCTGGGACACAACCCTGTGCAATTGGGATATATTTTCCTAAGCTTATGCAGTGTGTAATGCAGCATGTGCAGAATCTTATATTGTGTATATAGTAGTGAATCTGCACATCGCCAACCACTGCACGTCTGTAATTGCACAATTCATCTCAATCCCCCACTTCTCACGTTGACGGATCTTGTTGTGTTGGGGTCTCCGACAGCATCTCCTTATTTACGGTGGCGAGTAGGTGTCGGCACCCACCAGAGTTGGAGATGTAAGCTAGTATTTTGCACTCGGAGGGTTCATTTAGTTAGGATTCCCATCTAGTTTGTATAATGGTCCACACTCTAAAGTACTGTAGCAGTGTCTCTGCTGCATCACTGTGTCTTTCCTTCCATTCTCCCATTGTTTGGAATTTCCTGTCATGGAACAGGTTTCCTATAGCATAAAACCCCAATTCCTCCCGTTGCCTCTAAATAGCGATGTCCCGCATGGGAGAGAGAGGTGTGGGAACCTACGTAGTGGCAACCTGTGATAGTAGGGGGCTCCAGCATCCAGTCTGCTGAAAATACTCCTCCAGGGATTCAGTGTGGTGGAAGCAGGGTCATATGGACACACGTCTCTGTATGTGTTAACAAGTATCAATGTTTTCATTGCTGAGCTATCTGCCGCAAACATTTCCAATTTAATATGCAGCTGTACCTCCCCACTCCCGTACCAGTACATAGCAAATTGAGCTTGAGCGACTTGCCAGTAGATCCCGTGCATTAAAACCACCCTTATCATATGGCTGTGCCATTTCCGGCGATTTTTTTTTTTCCACACTGCACCAGCATGTCACAGAAATTGGGACAGCATTTCATGCATATCTGTGAAATATTGTTTGCCTGGTCATACAGGTACATTCAACCAACATGCACAACGCCTTGGGTACCAGCACCATTTTAAGTAATGCCAATTTGCCCGCCAATGACAAAGGGGATTGAACCCTATGGGATATCTTAGTCATAATAAGTGTCAGTAGGCTTTCATAATTGTCCGCCAGTAGGGTGTGCTTAGTTATCGATACTGTCAACCCCAGGTATTTATCGGGTGCCCATGTGTGAGACACCATAGTGTCTCACCCGCTTGTCCCCAGGGATCTTTCATCCAGGTGGCCAGGACAAAGCCATAGCTTTTGAATCCAGTTCCTGGGGGGGAGGGGTGGACCAGTGCGGGAGGGTCACCCGGGTGAGGCGTCTTTGGGCAGTGGGACACCAGATGTGAGACGCGGTATCCCTTTCGCTGTAACCCCTTTTCCCCATCCTACCAAGTTGGATATGTAGGAACTTTACCCACCCCTCAGTTTTACAACACAAACACTTTCTCACAGACAGCCCGCTATGAGAGAAATCAGACTAACACACCTGACGTGTCCCAATACAACGGTCAGGCAAGGTTAGGCAGTTACTGATCATCACACACACCTGACTTCCATTACACTTCTCCACACGGGTAAAAGGTGGTGCATGAGAGCACACTCTGAGTGAGGAACAACACAACGAGGAAATAGAAGTTCCAAGATGGCAGTCTAACACAAGAGGAAAGACAGCAAGACCGAAGGGGATCGCAAGGAGGGAAATTCCCATGACCTTTTCGACAAGGAACTGTTACTTTCCAGAGTCCTCGAAGATAGAAAGCGTAAAACCAGGAAACAAGGCTGAAGAATGCTGCATTGTGTCAGATACCCGGGGCCCTCCTGCATCACTAATCAAGGCAGGGAGAATCACAAGACTCTGTGGTACTGTCCTTGGCTCCAAGTTCAAAGCAGCAAATCAACACAGCTGGTGAGTTGGGGAGACAGATACAAGACCGGTCTGCGTTGAAGGCATCGTTGCAAGCAGCAACATTGTATGGCGAGCGCTAGAACAAACATAGTTAAAACACGTGTGATAAGAAACGAAATTGAAGTTAAACTGCTGATGCGTGATTGAACTTTAAAACCAAGATACACCACCTTTGAAAGAGTGGTCCAGCACCAATGGGTGCTCAATCGAAACTCTCTGTAAGGTATCCAGCTGAGAATTGGCTAAGTGAAAGTAAAAATTGAGAAAAGAGCGAGTAATTGTGAATCTAAGTGGTCCTACAGTAAGTGGAGCACAATCCTGTGCTCAATCGAAAGTCTTAGATTTCTAAACTAAAGAAAGTTAGGAAAAAGTAGAGCAAGTTGGTCCAAGCCCGGCGGAGGGAGATCAATTGAAAGCTTGGTGTTAAAGTGGGTCTGAACCCGGCAGAGGGGCATCTGGGATGAACACTGAATCACCAGAGATGGATTTTTGTGTTAAAGGGGTCTGAGCCCGGCAGAGGGGCACCCTGCGTGAATCGAAAATCACCCAAGAAGTTATAGATGAGAATCCTAAGGAGAAAGGAACCTTTGAATGTTTGTCTGTTGCATTAGGCTCTCTGAAGTAAGAGACTTTGAATAGCAAAGAGACTAAGACCTAGAAGGCCCTGATACTGAGATTTGGACAGCATCCTCGTGCTAGAGAAGCCAGAGACTGTTGTAAGGAACTCATGGTGACAACCGTAAACACTGACACAAGTGATCACAGTTCAAGGGTGTTTAATAAACTGTAGAGGTAGGTTGGAAAAATGCCTAATCTAAACCTAAATCTAAAATGGGAGCAAGCTACGGCCATCAAATAATAATAAGGCCGTCCTAGTGGCGTCTTGCCAAATAAAAGGGCCTATGCTATTGCCAATACTTACAACTAAATACCAAAAGAGTGTGGGATAGTGTTCATAAGAAAGAAAGAAGTGTTCACAAATGATAAGTCAGCATGTGTTAGCCAGGGTCACACTTCCCCAAGTTTTGAGCACGGGACAAGGCGGAACTCCTGAGCACAGCACACGCTCGAACTTTCCCAGCATGAGACAGCAGTTCTGCTCTTGGCTATCAGGACCATTGGTGGTCAAGTCTCTTCTACAAAAGTCTCTTGCCTCAGAGGACCTGATAGGGTCAAAATAACAAACAAAAAGTTCCTTTCCGTAGGCACGTTGGCTGATGACTTTTCACCCCTGGATCCCCCTTTTCCATGCTACAACCCCTTTTGAATATCAGCCTCCCTCCGTCGGGTTCACTCTGACTTGCATTCAAAAAATTCTCGGTTGCATTCACGTTTCGATGTGGTGATGGCTTCTCACCTCTGGATACCCCTCTTCCGGTCTCAGACCCTTCTCAAATGTTTGCCTCCCTCCGTCGGGTTCATTATGGCATTTGTCAAATTAATTTCACTTATGGCATTCACAAATCTTAATTCTGAATGGATTGTGTCCTCCCACGTATTCATCATCTTATGATATTTCCATATGCGGCTTCAGCTGCTTCGGAATTTTTTCCCGTCAGAGGGTGATCTGCCTCGATGTCTGTCGAATCGATGTCCCTCTGAGGCCTCTGTGTCGATGTCGACATCATTGATGGTATAAGGCGAGCACCGTGACCTTTGGCTTCAGTTCTGTTTTTTCCGCGAAAGCTATCGCTTCGGATATGGTGCGCTTCGGTTCCCTTTCGAGAATCTTCGAGTAAAGTGTTAAAAATGACATCATCGTTGGCGTCTCCGACTCCGAGATTGGGATTTAAGAAGTGCCAGGATTGAGGGGCGAAGATGTCCCTTACAGACCCCCATCGGGTGTGTCTGTTTTGCCTTGGTTCCTCTTACACTACCTTCGACTATAAGGCCTGCCTATCGATGATGGCGAAAGAGCGAAGAGGAAAATTAGTGGCAGGTAGGTAAATAAATCCCCTGCGACCCTGTTGAAAAGACAGTCTTCAGACGAATCGAGAAATATTTCTCCTTGTCGTAAAAGACAAAAGTATCGAGATCGCGCAGTGGTTCTCACCACTCAGCTTCACAATGTTGGATGAAAAATCACCATAGGTCGCCGTCGAGTTCCTCCACAAAACGGGTAAAATGCCTGAAGAAATCAGCCTCTCCAGCTGACTGGGAGAAGTTGAGAGTCAAAATGATGCAAGTATTTGAGAATGTGGCCTTGACCCTCTCGAAGACTTATGAAAGCCATGCCAGGTCGAAAAACGCAACAAGAAAAAAGATACGGGCAAAACCCATGCACCCTCAGGCCCGGAAGGCAAGGAAGAATCTCCTTGAACGGTCGAAGGATCCCTCGAGTCGAGACAAATCTTCCTTGAGGAAGACGTCATTGACGCCACCAGTGCCGAAAGACTCCTCATCGGACCATGACAGGTCCTCGACGCCAAAAACGTTGAAGCCCTCGACATCGACGAAGATATCGGCGCCACAATCGATGCCTTCGAGGATCACAGAAAAGGTGTTTCTAATGCTTGTTAATCTGCTTAGAATCACTTGCTGTGCATATCGTCCGACATCCAGTGGTAACTGCAGAGTATTGCATCTTGTCTTTCGGGGACCAAAAGGGGACGTCGGCATAGGCGTGTCTGTAACACTATCCCTATCGTGACGTGTAGTGTACCCAAAATCCCTCACGCGCCGACGTCCCTCAGATTGTGTTTTTCCGCCCAGATAACTGATCGCCCTATAGCGGAGCTCTGACATAAGAGACATTGTTTATCCTAAATCGACTTGCCGATTATTCCCCCTTAAATCATTTTGACGCCAAGAACAACTTTGACGAAGACTGCGGGGGACTTGTCTACGGCGGTGGATTTCGGCACCTAAGATCCGGCGGCTGAAGCATCCACCTGGCCGGGCCTTCTGGCCGGCCTTTACAGTAGGGAGAGTGGGTTATGTTTTTCCTCTTTCCCCCTCTTTACCATATAGGTCTGGTCATCTTCCCCTTTTGCTATGGAAAGGATTCCTTTTAGGTTCTGCCCTAAGTGTAGGGTCAGATACCCGTGGAAGGACGAACACAGGATGAACAACTCCTGTCTCCCCTTAGATCACGACGAGAAGCAGTGTGCGGCTTGTAAACGCCTTCGGCCTAAGACCCTTAAGGAGCGCTGTGTAAAGCAGTGGGCCGCGTACGGTATGTCGTGGGTGGAACCCCCTTCCCCTACCGCCACACCCGCCGAAAGTGACGGGGGCACCTCCGATGACCAAGCATCCAATGCGGATGTGATACACCACGAGGCCGGCACTTCTAGGTCCACCACGCCCATCCCCGACTCTTTAAGGACTGACTCTGGTCTCGCTTCAGGGACAACACCCGGCGACAGGGGCGTACAAGCGCATTACATTAAACACACAACCCCTACACCTATTTCGACGGGTATGTCGAAAAAGGTGAACGTGCCAGCAGGGGCGTTGAAAATTTCAGCAGATTCCTCGGATCGTTCAGAACCAAAGCTTTTCCCGCATCCGCAGCAGCGTCTTCTGACTGGGCATTCCAAAACAAACAAACGCTACGCCTAAATCAGGTTTACACATCGAAGCGTGGAAATCCGACGCTATGCCGGTCCCGAAGGCCGCAGTAGGCCCAAAAATCACGGCTAGGTCTCAAGGCGAAAAACCGACTGCTAGGCCCTCTAACCCCACAGAAAGCGGTAAGTCTACCAATAGACCTTCAGACCCACAAACTCACGCCGATTCGGCGGTAATCGAACACAGTATCGCAAGAATTACTTCGGCGGTTGGGGTTATTCCTATTCCACCGAAAAACATGGGGCAGGCCGCGGACAAATCTTTAGATACGCCATGGTGCCCCGATTCTCATGATACCTATGAGGACAGTCAGTGCCTATTTCCAACACCCTGAGAGACAATTGTCTGTGCCAAAGGGCGGAAGACGACGCTTTTCCACCCGTAGGCCCTTCTGGGTCCTCCTAATGGACAAGGGAGAAATTTGAAGGGTGTATAGACCGTCTTGAAAAAATTATCAATTTTTTTTAACATCCTTCCCCGAAAAGATCTTGTGGAGAACCTAATCTTCAATCTGCTTCACATTTCCAAGAAGATCAGCCCTCTGTCCCCGTCCATCATGAAGACATCATCCAGATGGATCTGATTACATTTACAGTGAAAATGAAGAACCTTCCTTCCTACAAAATTACAATGAGGTCCAGGCGGATGCCACAGACAATTGGGAAGAAACCCAGCAAGTGGGGACGGACCCATGAACGCTCCCCCAACAAGATCAGGGCACTGATGTATTGTACCTGGATTCCCCTCCGACCACCCCGGCTCGCCAGGCCTTGCTTGTAGACGACCAAATGGCCTTCATTACTATGATAAAGAAGGCAGCTGAGCATTTTCAAATCTCTACTCAAGAGGCAGTGCCTGAGCAGGACTTTGTAGAAGATATTCTTAAGGAGAAACCACCCTCTAGCCAGGCCATTCCCCTCCTTAATTCTATTAAGAGAAGATTGGCTCCCTCCCTGGTGTCACCAGCCCAAACCCGGGCAGTGAACCCAAGAGTAGAAAAGTTATTTCGGCCAGCTCCTTCGGACCCTCAATACATCAAAGGGCACGCCACCCGCGATTCCCTAATATTAACTACAACCCAGAATCGGGCAGGAGTACCCCTTGCTACGGGGGAGGCACCTCCAGATAGAGAATCCAAGAGGTTATATGCCCTAGGTAAATAGGTTACCTCGACTGCCGCATATACCACGTGCATAGTGAATAACAATACACTACTGGTGAGTTATGCTGATGCTCAATGGAACCTAGTACAGGAAGGTCTCCAAGAGGTCCTAGAGCCCATCAGGTCCAAGCTTCTCACTAGTGTGGCTGATGGCAGGCAAGTGAACCAGAATGTAATAAAGAACACTCTGGCCACGGCCGAAACATTAGGCAGGTCTCTGGCCCAAGGAACCTTACTTACAAGGCACGCTTAGCTTCGTACCTCAGGGTTTAAGCCTAAAATGCAGGCCTCTCTTATCAATAAACCAATTGAAGAAGCTAACCTCTTCGGAAAGGCGGTCGATGGGGCCCTAGAAACAGCCAAAAAAAGAGCATGAGACTCTTAAGTCCCTGCAACAAATCACTCAAAGACCTTCCCCCCCAGAGAGGAAGTAATTCTCGGCAGTCCTTTCGAGGGCAGTCCCGTGCAAGTCAGAACAACTATGGCATGGGAAACTTTAATGCTGGACAAACATCAGGAAGCCCCGCATACTACCCACCAAGGGGTCAGCGACGTGGCAAAGCCAGAGGTATAGGCCCCAATCCTAGTGAAGCCGCAGCCTCCAGTCAGAAATGACCAACAGATCCAGGTCCCCTCCCATGTCACCCCGGTCGGGGGGGGGCGCTTAACATCTTTCCTCATGGCCTGCGGGGGATAACTTCAGACCAGTGGGTCATAAAGACGGTTGCCCACGGGTACTGGGTGGAATCCACCCGACCTCCACAATTTAGACCACCACGCTCACGGTGCCTTTCACCGGACCATCTGGAGATCCTGAATCAAGAGGTGGAAGCGCTGCTGGGAAAGGACGCCATAGAAGCCATTCCTATTCTCCAGGTAAACAAGGGTATTTATTCAGTGTACTTCCTTGTACCCAAAAAGGACCTCAACATGCACCCTGTTCTAGACCTGCGCCCAGCGAACAAGTTCATAAAACCTCAAAAATTTTGCATGGTAACGTTACAGGAGGTGATCCCACTGTTGAAACAGGGGGACTACATGGCAACATTGGACATGAAAGATGCATACTTTCATATTTCAATGTTGCCATCGCACAGGAAATATCTAAGGTTCAGGATAGAGGACAGGCATTACCAATTCAAGGTACTCCCCTTCGGCATCGCCTCAGTGCCAATGGTGTTTACCAAGGTCCTGGCAGTAGCTGCAGCACACCTGCGCAGATTATCAGTCCCGGTTTACCCTTACCTCGACGATTGGCTCATAACACTCGTACGACACATGTTTTTTGAACACCCAAAAGACTGTAAACCTTCTGTTCAGTCTGGGGTTCTCTATCAACGAGAAGAAATCCAGTCTAATCCCCAGTCAAATAAAACAATTTCTGGGAGCTCTAATCCGGACGAAAGACTGCCTCGTCTTCCCCTCCAACGAGAGGGTTCAGAACATGCTTTTTCAGATCCCTCAATGTAGCTAGTCGGGAGGTGATGGTGCGCAAAGCCATGC
Source organism: Ambystoma mexicanum (assembly GCF_040938575.1). NCBI lineage: Eukaryota > Metazoa > Chordata > Amphibia > Caudata > Ambystomatidae > Ambystoma > Ambystoma mexicanum. The sequence continues at coordinate 513,684,433 of NC_090933.1, forward strand.
GTTTGCTAGGAATTATGGCGTTGTGCATATATTTGGTTCCCCACGCGCGGCTGCGCATGAGTCCCATGCAAGAGTGGCTCAACAGCCAGTGGTGTCGGGCCAGCGGACAATGGGAAGATCTGGTAGTTCTCGCCAGCCCTCGTTCTCTCTCTGCAGTGGTGGTCAAGAGCAAACCTCTTGAAGGGGAAAACCTTCACCACCCCTGCAGTGGAACCCACTCTCACGACAGACGCATCTCTCACGAGGGGGGGGTGGGGGGGGCTCACCTGCTTCAGCAGACAGCACATGGAGTGTGGTCCCCACAAGTAGTGTCCAAACATATACATTTACTGGAGCTATTAGCGGTGTTCAAGGAATTAAAAGCTTGTCAGATGTAACTACAAGGGAAGACAGTGCTGATTCTAACAGACAGCACTACAGCCATGTATTACCTGAACAAAGAGGGGGGCACTCACTCTCCAGGGCTGTCCCAAAACATTTGGATATGGTCTCTGAGACACAAGATGTTTCTGTTGTCCCAACATGTTCCAGGGGAACTCAATCTTCTGGCAGAAGTGCTCAGCAGAGATTTTCCTCAGCCCGTAGAATACGAATGGTGTTTGCGCGAAGACATCGTGTCCAACAGAGATAGACCTGTTTGCAACTCAGGAGAACGCCCAATGCCAAGACTACGCCTCCAGGTACCCCCAGAACTGCTCCAAGGGGAACGAACATCGTCAGGGAAATCTGTCTACGCTTTCCCCCCCCCAGACTCCCCTTATCAACAAGATAGTGCACAAGATGCACCAGGAACCAGTTACCATGATACTGGTGGCCTCCATGTGGGCCTGCCAACCCTGGTTCGCTCATCTGATGGAAATGTCCCTCTCCCCACCAGTAAAACTACCCTGCCCATACAACATGTTGTCTCAGGACAGGGGGGAGACCTTACACCCATGCCCACAAACTCTGAATTTAGCAGCTTGGCTCCTGAGGTCATAGAGTTTGGACACCTACAGCTCCCTCAGAGGTGTGTATGGACATACTCAGGGAAGCTAGAAAACCTAATGCACGTTATTGCTATGCCAGCAAATGGAAATGTTTTGTCAGCTGGTGTAATTCCAAGGGCGTCAATCCCATCGATTGCTCAGCCACACACATTGTGCTGTACCTAACCCATCTTTTAGACACTGGGTTGGTCTTCAATTCCCTAAAGGTTCATCTGGCTGCTTTTTCAGCCTACACCACATCACAACAAAAGGTGTTGTGGGGGAAGATACCAGTGATTAAGGCCTTTATGGAACGGGTTAAGAGGATTTATCCTCCCATGTCTCACCCAGCTTCTGGATGGGATCTATATGTGATTTTGACCAGGCTCATGGGATCTCCCTTTGAGCCAATGCATAAAGCAAGTCTAAAAGACCTGACTTATAAGACGGCCTTCCTAGTGGCTATCACTTCTATTAGAAGGGTTAGCGAACTACAGGCACTTTGTGTTCTAGCCCCCTTTGTTACATTCCACAAAGATAAGGTAGTTCTGTGCACTCACCCCAGATTTGCGCCTAAATTCATCTCGAAGTTCCATGCGAACCAATCGATTTAACTACCTACCTTTTCCAGAATCCCACTAGCATGGTCGAAAGAAGCCTACACACACTAGATGTGCGCAGTCATGTTCTACCTGGAAAGTACTAAACCACTGAGAAAAACAAACCCATTTTTTGTTTCAGTGGCAGCTGGTAGAGAAGGGGAACATGTTTCTAAATCGGCTATCTCAAGGTGGATTGCTAAATGCATCACATTATGTTACACTCTTGCTAAGAGAAACTGCCCTTCAAGCCTAGAGCACATTCTACTCGGGGCACTGGGGCATCCATAGCATTCATTGCAAATGTTCCCCCTGAGTCCATTTGCAAAGCGGCAACCTGGAGTTCTCTACACACCTTCACAAAACACTATTGCCTAGACACTCATTCTAGGTCTGATTCTCAGGTGGGACAAGCTGTACTAAGACATCTTTTCTCTACTGTTCCTTCTCACAACCCACCTCCAACTCCGGGTACTGCTCGTTAGTCTATGCACAGCATGTTATTCTAAGAAGATTAACAAGCATCAGAAGACATGCATTACTTACCGTAATAGCATTTCTGATGATTGTATTTGCTTAGATTCACATGCGCCCTCCCTACCTCCCCGCTCGGGGTGGAAGGAACATAGACGTCTTACTACTTTCTCTCTTTATGTACTTACTCACTATAGACTTGGGCTCCCTCATGGCAGAAAAAATACAATCGGAGGGACCTCGGCGTCCGAGGGATTTTGGGTACACTACACGTCACTATAGGGATAGTGTTACAGACACGCCTATGCCAACATCCCCTTTCGGTCCTCGAAAGGCAAGATGCAATACTCTGCGGTTACCACTGGATGTCGGACCATATGCACAACGTGTGAATCTAAGCAAATACAATCAGCAGAAATGCTATTACGGTAAGTAATGCATGTCATACACCATTACCAAGAAAGGATTTCTTTGTGTCACATTCTTCGATTTATAAGGGAAGCAGAAAATTCTTCTGATGATTCACAATCTTTTGGTCTTCAGTATGGAACACCTAGGGTCCCTGAACCCTTACTCTCATAGGAATCAAAGATAACAACTTTACAGGAGTCCCTGCAAAATGCAAGCAGACTAGATACATCCCTAGAATTAGAGTTTGGGAGACCTGACCTTATTGAGCATGCTGAAGGGACTTGCAGACAATTCATGTCCATGATGGAATTTATGGGGTGGGGGTTGAAAAGACCCACTCCAATATATAAACAGGATGTTCTGACTGACATTCTAGATACAGGACCCCAGTAAGATCCTATTATTACTTTTCATGTTGCATTGCAAAGGAGAGCGAGTACAAATTGAAAAACGCCAGAATTAATTCAGGCAGTGAATAAGAAATTAACCGAAAAATACAGGGCGTCCAGTTGTGACCCCATTTACCTGACAGAACATGCCCCTCCTGAATGTTTGGTGGTACAAGCTGCCACATCAACCTTAAAACAAAATGCATACCCGACTATTCCCCCAGACAGAGATGACAAGCGTTTCAACCCTTGGGCCAAGAAAGTTTTCTCAGCGGGAAGTATGGCCCTAAAGTCTGTGAATGCTACGTGCACGTTGGCCAGATCCACTCATACTATTTGGGAATGTGTAGCAATGGCGGATGATCATATCCCCGAAGGGTAGGAAAGAGACAGATCTTTAAATCTAGTCAAGGGTGGGAAGGACGCAATGTGCAAATGACTCAGACATGTCTCTACACTTCTGAAAATATCAGCAGGCCCATGGCAGATAGTACAGTAATGCGCACATTTGCCTGGTTAAGCAAGTCCGGTTTTGCTCCAGATGAGTTATCCAGATTGCTTAACATGCCCTTTGATGGCACACATTTATTTGGTAGAAAGGCTGACGAGAACCTGGAGAAACTGCAGACCTCCAAAGCGGCAACAAAATCTCTTGGTGCTGTTATTAGAGAGAGACACGGTCGATCACGCTCTCCTTATCTCCCGCTCTCTGAGGCTGGGATTGACGGCCAAGTGCTGAAATGGTTTATCGCGTTCCTGGCGGATTGCTCGCAATCAGTGTCTCTTCCCCCTTTCTGTTCTGCCCCAGTTCACCTATCCTGTGGTGTTCCTCAGGGATCAGCTCTATCCCCCATTCTATTTAATATCTATATAAGATACCTTTTGTTCCTCATTTCCTCACATGGGTTCCGCTTTTATTCCTACGCGGATGACACCCAGATTATGGTCCGTCTTGACCTAACTAAAACCGAAACAGCATCTTGCCTTAGGCACTGTCTCGAGGAATTAGGCATATGGATGTCACAAAATTGGCGGAAACTTAACGGTAGCAAAACCAAGGTTTTTGTTGTAGGCACCTCTGAACCACAATCCTTCTGGTCTACAGAGTTCTGGCCTACCTACTTCTGCCCTCTTCCATCACCGGTTTCATTGGTACGTAACGTTGGCGTGTGGATATCAGCCACACTGACTATGGACAAACAAGTCAGTACGGTATGTAAATGCGGCTATTTAAAATTTTGGATCCTCCGAAAGGTTCTTTTATTCCGGCCGCCAACCAGGCTCCCGTGGTTGCGGCTTTTGTCTTGCGTGTGCTAGCTTACTGCAATTCGCTTTATCTGGCGCAACCTGCCCATCTAATAGGACGGCTGCAGCTTTTGCGGAATGCTGCGGCCAGATCCATTCTCCATCCCCCTTTTGGTGCCCACATGACCCCACTGTTGCGCCAGCTGCGTTGGCTTCCAATTGCCCAGCGAATTATGTTTAAATCGATGTGCATGGTACACAGGGCCTTTTATGGTATTGGAGCCGAGTAGCTGCAGGCTAAATTCCCTCGATACCAACCTACTCATGTCCTCCGCTCTCAAGGGACCTGCCGATTGATGGTGGCCCGCTTCAGATTTGCTCGTAAAGGTGGCTGCACGTTCTCGGTAGCGGCCGCAAAGGGATGGAATAATCTGCCTCTCCCCCTGCGCGCGACCATTGACCATCTCACCTTCTGACACAATCTGAAAACTTTGCTGTTTAACTAGCTCTCTGCTCTCTGTCTGCTTTTTCCATCTTCCTCCCTCTCTATTACCGCCATGATACCTCTGGGTGTACGTGCACTTGATAAATGACAATAACATAACAAAACCGGCACACCTTGGAGGGGTAGGTCCTTTCGCTTTTACTGCTCAGTTGGAAGGGGGAGAGGACTGTCCAATCAAAGAGATCAGAAAAGATTTCCCCGTAGTGGACAGGAAAGAGGTACTGAACCGCCCAGGCAGTGGCTGCTTTACCCTCAGCCAATGCTTCAGCCGCCTCAAAACCTCTCTGAGGTCTTAGTTCACACAACCCCAGTGGGAGGCAGACGATCACTGCATCTGAAAGAATGGTTCGGCATTACTTCAGATGCATGGACATTGTAAACAGTTGCCCAGGGTACTCCCTTCCCTTTCTAAAAAAAAGCCACCGGGGAACAACTCTTTCAAAGTTCCAGATCCACTCCTTATGCAGGAAATCTTGACCCTGCTAGAGAAAGGTGCTATAGAACTAGTACCTGTAGCGAGAGGAACAAGGGTTGGTAACGGACGCCTCACTCAAAGGGTGGGGAGCACATGCCAAAGACCTGACGATCAGCGGTCATTGGTCTCTATCGGAGTCCAAACTACCTATCAACCTTTTAGAGCTGAGGGCAATCAGACTACTGCTCCAGGCCTTTCTGCCCCTTTATGGGGAAAGAATGTCCTGATAATGACGGACAACACAGTGGCCATGTACTACCTCAACAAGAGAGGAGGTGTTGGATCACTACCACTGTGCAGAGAAGCTATGCAGCACTGGTACTGGGCAATTCAAGAAGGAATCTCCCTATCAGCAGTTCACCTAGCCGGAGTGGCGAATACGGCGGCGGACATTCTGAGCAGGCAGAGCACTGTCTCCCATGAGTGGGAAGGAGCTCAGGAAGTCCTTCAAGAGATCTTCATCCTTTGGGGAACCCACCAAGCGGATCTGTTCGTGACCGGTGTTCACCGGAAGTGCGAGCGGTACTGCTCAAGGGAATTTTCCCTAAGAGCAGCTCTACGATACACATTCGTAGCGGACTGGGAGTTTACACTCCTGTACATGACCTTCTTAGCTAAGATTGTGTCTTGAGTTCCATTTAAAAATAATGTTACCTTCATTTTATCCTCCTGGAAAGGAAGAGGAGAGGTGACACAGGCTTGATCCAAGGCGTGCACTGTTATTTTACATCTCCAGGATGTCTAAAATAAGACAAGATGACCAAAAGTTCGTAGGTTACACGGGACACAAGTTGGGAATGGCAATTAGGAAACAATCTTTGTCAAGATGGATCATTTTAGGAATATCTGAATGCTACAGATTAGCAGGAAAGAATCCCCCGGAGGGTCTTAGAGCTCATTCGACCAGGGGCATGGCTACCTCCTCTGCATTACAGAGGGGTGTCCCAATTAAAGATTTGTGCGGCAGCCACACACTTTTACCAAACACTATAACTTCCTCAAGCCAGGAAGGCTTATTTGGAAAGGCAGTACTACATTATGTGCACAAAGACCTATGAACTAACTCCTATTGTGAGTCAGAGAATTCTGACTCGCTCCTGCAGGAATACATACACCGCTTTGGGAGTTTATCATAAAATGAGGAATACGTGGAAGAACACAGTCCATTCGAAGAACAAGTTATTTACCCATGGCAACGTTGTTTTGACTGGATGTTCCTCCCACGTATTCCTCATCGCCCCTCTCAACCTGCCCTGCAGTAGAATTTTCAATGTGATTGCAGTCTTTGCTCTTTCAGGAGGAGTAACTGTCGGGTGTAGGATATCCTATACATGCTTTAAAAATGGAACTGAAGCCAACGGTCGCTTCCCGCTCTTTATACCATTGATGACTTCGACAACGAGATGGAGGCCTCCAATGGACATCGAGTCGATCGACGCGCTGCGCCCTCTGCTGGAAACCTTTCTGAAGCAGCTGAAGATGGATATGGAAATATCATAAGGTGAGGAATACGTGGGAGGAACATCCAGTTAAAACAACATTACCATGGGTAAGTAACTTGCTTGTCTCTTTAAACCGTACACTGTGGATATCCCTCTGTCAGGTTCACTCTTGTCAACACATTGTTCATCGGGACGTCAGGCTTCGCCCTGTTCCATCGGCATCCCTCCATCTGGTTCAATCATGCCAACTTTTGCAAATCACACAGTTCTTTCTCTTTTCTCAATATGCGGGATTCATCTCCCTTAGCTTTCCAATTACGTGCAGGTCAAAGACTTTCATCTGCATGGAGGATTTTGCTGGATCCCCCTGTTTGACCACTTTGACTGGTTCCTGCTGGCTCTCCTAAGGCCTTCTGGTATCGGTAGTTCAACAAAAAAGGGGAATAAACCAGAATCTCTCGAGTAAGCACCCACATAGTGCTGGACCAGTCTGCTGCTGGTGCTCCCGTAAAACCTTAAGTTTTTTTAACGTTCCTTATTTTATCATTTGCCACTTGCGTTCAACACAGTTCTTCTCTTTCTTATCGGTTTCTTCCCTCGACTTACCAGCTGTGATGAGCCGCTTGGCTTTTCTTGTTTCTAGAGTCAAGGACGGTACCACAGTAGCAAGCGTCTCTCCCTGCCCTGCTTATCAGTGTAGGAGGGCGTTGTGTACCGTTGACATCTGCTGCAATACACGCTGGCTATTGTTCATGGTCTTATGTTTCCTTCCACGAAGGCTTTGCAGGTCTGGCTCGGAAAGGGCAAGGTTGCTTCTCTCCTTGTTGCCCCTTCGGTTCTCGTCGCCTTGTTCCTCTTGAATTGCCGTGCTTGGATAGCTCTCTCGTCTTGCGGTCTTCCTTGCTTGTAGTGTGCTGTCATTCTCCACCTTTTATCCCTGTGGGGAAAGGAAAGGGCCGTCGGGTGCGTGTGATTCTGGTCAATGGCCTGGCGTTTCCTGACCCTTGGGTTGGGACCTGCCAAGTAAACAGTTTTTTCGTATTAGTCTGTTGTCTTTTGTGGTGTAAGAAAGTGTTTGTGTCAGAAAGGGGTGGGCGTTCGCATGTGGTAGGGTTTATGAAATAGACAGGGGGGGCTTGTGGGAAGAGTATGCTTTATCAATGCAGAGTAGGAGTTTGGGAAATAACCAGATGGACATGGAAAAGAATGACCGGGGGTATTCGGGTAGGCAGCAGAATAACCAGGATTCTGAGAGAGGCCGTTTCCTACTGTAACAGAGTTTGGGCTCTTAATAGGTTTATCAGAGGTGTAGGGGTGGTTGGATTCTGGTAGGGCGACTCATCGGGCGGAAGGAAGGTTGAGTTAGTACAGCCTATAAAGGCCTCAAGGACTTTGTTCTCCCTTTGTTCTTTCCCGTTATAATACTGTGTCTCGCCTAGGAGATTCCCCCGAGCCTAACCCCAGGCTCCCCTACCCAGGTGATCCTCCCTCACTCGTCCACCCCTACGTTTGGGATCTGTTAGCACAAGCCCTTCCCTGGCCACCTGAATAAGGGATTCTCGAGGTGCTAAGCTTGAGTGTGCTGCCTTGTCCCGTGCTGAAAACGTGGTGGGGAAGGGAGGCCAACGGCTTGAATAGCTTGACATTTCATTCCTTGAATTCTTTTGCATAACATTGTTTCCCACACTATTTGTATTTAGAAGTAAGGATTGGCAAGCGGTCCTTTTATTCGCGGTCCAGTGGTAAGTGGCTATCCAGTTGCCGGGGTGCTTGGCACGGGCAATTCGACCACAAGACGTCCTGGGATGCGAGGAAAAGAAGGTAAACTGGTTGTGCCCACCAGTCAGGGGAAGAAGCCTCTCCAGCCGGGAGATCTTCTCTGTCGTCGGGAAGTGGCGAGTCGGTTCCGCAGGGCTCCACCGGTGGTGTCGTCGTGGTAGGTCGGCTCAGCTTCTCCCTCGTCGGATTCTCAGGTCCTGTGCGACTTCTGAAGTTCCAGTCCCCAAAGCCCTGCTTTTATGCAGCACACACCCATTCACTCAGCCTAGCTGTCAATCAAACATGCTAAGTGGTGAGCCGGCCGGCTCACCACCTGGGCCAATCACACAAGAGTGTGACTTGAGTTACCAAGGTAACTCAGTCCAGGGTGCCTAAACCCCCTCCCACACCCCCTGTGGTACCCAGACAGAGTGGCACCACTTTTGGAGGCTTCTGTGGAGAAGCCCGCCAAAAAGTGGAACAAAGGGCTCGACTTTGGTTGTAGTCACAGAAAAGAACACAAACGCCATTTTAGAATCGAGTCCTGGCAAAAAATACCAACCTGCGAATTAATATTAAATAAATAAACCGGCGATATGTTCGAGGCTATGGGAATTAAATAATTAAAGTTGGTAGCCTCGAACAATGGGAAAATCCCATAGGGATATATTTGCGGTCGAATATAAAAAGTAGTATCCACTGCCACCAGCCAAAACTCAATCGGGGGGGACGGAGACGTGCCCCCTCGACTAACAGACCCTGGGGTAATCGTATTGCCCCGACCAGTACGTCCACAATATGATGGTTTGTACCAGTTTCTGTTAATAATTTATTTGGGACTAGTAAAGCCAATGGTGACTTTACATGCCCTGGGAGACAGTAGTTAGTCCCAGGGTATGGAGTCTATGGTGGGGTGTCACTATGACACCCCTGTGTCACTGCACGGAGGGTGCTGTGTAACACACATAGTAAAAACACATGAGGCCCTACGGAGTAAAGGACCCCATAGCCCATAAAACACAAACAGTCAAAAGAACACCATAAATCATGTCCAAGAGTGGGAGAAAAAGAGTCTCTCATTCTTGGCAGGAGAAAAAAACAAACTCCAGAAATCCAGCAAAGCTGCTGGGGGACACACTAGGTTAGGAAATTCAGCCTAAAGAGAGAATCCTCCCTAACACTAGCTTTCATCACCAGGCCCACCAATATGTCCGATATAATAAAGGTATCTCTTCCAGACGATATATCGTGAACGGTGTAGTAGTATGTTAACTCCTTTCCCGTCTGATATAGCATGCGCCATATGTCATACAAGTTGAGCTTGCCTAATAAATCAAGAATACATACTGCTGCTTTCGACAGGTGTCAGGGCTCCCACCCAGTACAGTCAAGGTTTAAATCCAAAATAGTATTCATGTTCTTCCCCCCCCTCCACAGGAATCGATGAGTACATCATTACAATATCTGCAATATTCAAATAAAAAGCCTGGTCATCCACGTTTGACCCATAGGAATTCACCAGGAGAACCACTCTATTGGCAGGCTTACCATGTACCACTACATACCGACCTTCCGGGTCTACTTGTGAGTGCAGTAAAGCAAGAACTACTCATTTATGTATTGGTGTTAGCACCCCTCTAGATTGTGTCGAGTTGTTGGTGATGAATCTATCAGGACCCCATGTATTCACAAACGATTCATTCATACTCCCCAGTACATGCGTTTCCTGCATTGGCAGGATATGAACGTTGTGCCAGTTTATATACGCCAAAATCCTATGAGCCTTAGCATAGTTCCCAATGCCGCGCACATTCCATCTTAAGACGTTAAGAGATTTTAGTGTCACACTCATAATGGATGTACCTGTAGCCAATGCACCATCCCACCAACAATAGCAGTTGCACATGCAGTAAATGTCGTGATTGCCAGAACAATTTTAACAGAACTTTTCTTCCCCAATACCCCTTCCACCTCCCTCATCGACCTCCCAATCAGGGCCATGCTGCCCTTGTACTCTCCTCTCTACCCCCCGCTTACAGCACAACACCAACTCGTGCACATTAGAATCAACCATTAACTGCAACTTTTCTCAGGGGGCAGCTGTTGTAGCCTTCAAATCTCCCAGACCCAGCTAGCGCTCTTAATATAAGCATTCCAACATAGGATTAGCACGCCCGCTCCGGCTTCTTATAACAAGTACCAAATACTAGGACACAGTACCAAGTACTAGGACACAGTAATCACTGCCAGTTTGGTAACATCCAGCAAGTAACATACCAAACCGGCTGATCATTCATCAGTAACATATCGGATCAAGTCATACTGGTAAGGAGAAGGTATCCCCCATGCTGCCAGTCTCCAGCTGAGGATAGAGCGGTATATTGGCCTCGATGTACGTCACAGATTCTTCCGGAAGTGTGAAAAACAAAGTCTTGCCCCAGTGTTGGATGCGCAACCTTTCTGGGAAAAGCATAGCATATGAGGTGCCCTCTCGCGGAGCATAAGTTTGACTCCCATAAATGATCTCTGCTCCTGTTGGATGGCCGCAGAAAAATCTGTATCAATGTGGATTGACGTGTTGTCGTGGCGTAGCGGGCCCTACTCCAATGTCCTGTCCCCTTTCATCCATACTGTATGGGCGTCCCTTGCTAGGGACGGGAAACAGAACCTTTTTCACCAGAAAATATGTCTTCCCCTCTAAATTTAGATGCGTGCGGGGGCACGGCCCTGGGAGCATGCGCTTCGCTGACTCCGCCCACCGGTGCCACTCCCCAGTCCTCTTTTCCGCATTGATGGGAACGGACCGCTTTCACCAGCGCTCCAGGGTTAGGCCTCTGGCCTTGTAATTCTATATGCTCTTCCCCAGGATTTTTTCTTTTCCCTTCTTTCTCATAGCAGTATCAGAGATAATACTCTGTCCTCTGGTGCCACGCTCTGCCCGGCGCATGACGGTGGGTTTCAGCAGGTGTCTGTACTGGAAGGGTTCCTTCCCCACGTTGGATCCTCACACACTCTGCCTCTGGTGCCTTGGCCCGTAGCATGGCTGGGACGGCTTGCCTGCAACGCATTGACCCCGCGCTCATGGAAGAATCGCTTAGCCAGGTTGAGGGAGCTGTTGGAAAGATCACCACCAGAAGACACTGAGACACGTGAAGAGGAAGACCAGGCCCAAGGTAGGTGCCCTGTTCTCCTCTGCGCCCTGCAAGGGCGACTCCTTCCCTGGGAAGCATCCAAGTGGGATGGGCCTTCCAGGTCCTAAGACCAGCAAGTGGACGAGGCTCGAGAGCTACCGACCAACAGGTCGAGGGGTCCCAGGATCCTCCCTCTCCCACTGCTGAGGGGCCGCTAGGCTCTAGTACCAGGGTTCTCCCCAAGGGGCTCTGCTCTAACACAGGCTCACTCCCGAGCGGATGACTATATGCAACAGTAGCACTACCGGCATAATGGCAGAGGGCACTCCGCATCCCAGGTCTCTACCCGAGGTGCAGAGAAGGACTGAGCCTTCGCGTCCAAGCGTGCAGACGGAGACTGGGCCCAGCTCATCGGGCACCACGCAGCAGGCATGTGCCGCGGAGCATGACAAAAAGGCCACCAGACAAGATGGCAGCGCACCCAGAGCCTCCCCAATCGAGAGAGAAGGCATGGGAATGCACATCAAAATGGAACTGGAAAATGCCAGTTACCTGGTCCATGGCATACACAACCACATCGGCCCTGGGGTGGTATGCAGACACCAGCCCACTGTGGCTAGGAATGGCAAGAGCTCAGCAGCCGCAGGGCCTGGCGCCTACGCAGCTGAGCCCTTCACCAACATGCAAGGATAGGTACTTCGAAAAGTTCCTTACCCTCATGAAATCTCCTCAGATGGGCACCATCCTCGAGGGGCGGGGAGGGGGGTCATCAAGGACATGCTCCCTCTGGTATCATGTAAGAAAGGCATGGTATTAACAGTGAGACGGACACAAGTGACCACAGTTCAACAGTGTTTATTGAACTTTCACAAGGGTGTGATAAACGCCTACCTAAACCTAAATCTACAGATGGGAGCAAGCTACGACCATCAAATAATAATAATGCAGTCCTAGTGGAGTCGTGTCAACATAAAAGGGCCTATACTAAAAAACCTATTGCCAATCCTTACCGCTAATATGCAAATAGTGTGGGGGTAATGTTCATGAAAAAGAAAGAAGTGTTGACAAAATTATATGTCAGGATGTTCTAGCTGTTGGCCTCCCTTCCCCAAGGTTTACACTTGAGCAAAGCACGCACTCTGGCTTCTTCGACATGAGGACACAGTTCTATTTCCAGCAACAGGGCCTTCTGTGGCCAAATCTCTTTTCTCATTAAAGTCTCTTGATTCAAAGGGCCTGATGTACAAAGAAATAAGACACACAGTTCTTTTCTTCTCACAAATATTCAACTTAATCCCCCTCAGCCGGGCTCAGATCCCTATTAATACAAAGTTCAGACAGTATTCTTTTTCTCGGATGACTCGCGGTTCACCCCGGGTACCCCTCAGCCAGGCTCAGATCCTCTCCCTCAGCCGGGCTCGGACCAATTTGTAGTTCACCTTGGTTTATTGAAGACTTTCGAATGTGCACAGGATTTAGCATGACCTGTTGCCGGACCACTTCGATACAAGCTTGCATTTTACAATACAGTAGCCATTCAGTCGGATACCTAACGGAGACCTTCGAATGAGCACCCATGTGGCGCCGGACCATTCTGTACACAGTATCTCACTGGACCTCCCAAAGTTCATTCGCTCCTTTGGTTTCCAATTATATCCGCGTTGCTCATCACATGCCTTTCACACACTGTCCTCTTTGGATTTCTTCATACAATTTTGCCGCTTGCAACCTTTGGTTGAAGCACAAGCTGGTTTGGTATCAGTCTCTCTGACTCATCGCCTGTCCTGTCTTTACCTGCGCTGCTTTGTTGTAGGAGCCAAGGACAGTACCATGGCGGCAGTCGCTCCTTCCCGTCTTGGTTATAGGCAGGTTGGAAGGGGACTCACACATGCCAACAGTGCACCCCCAACGTCATTCCTCCATTATCACTGCCACCTCCATTTACGCTAAGCCGCAGGCTTCTTCACCTAGCCCCAAGTCAGCCATCGTAGGGAAGGAGAAAAATCTGTTGGAATCATATGGCAAAAAGATATGCTCTAATGACACGCTTCACCTGCGCCAGTCCAACTAGGACGCCATGTTGGCAGCAGCAAAACAAAGGCTTTGGCGGGTGAATGCAGACTACCTCATGTAGCTTCCGCGCCTGGTCAGGTGTGATTCGGGGCAGAGGCCACAATCGTGGCCGAGGATATCAGAGTCCACAGTGGCTCACATTAACATGTGGAGGACAGCTTGGCTTAAATCGACCAAGTTTAACCCTGATGTGCAGGAGCGCATTCTAGACCTGCCATTTTGTCGAGGAACTTGACAAAAAGATAAATAGCTTGCAAACTGCTAAGTCCTTGTCAATCTTGACAAAATCCGCGCCCAAGGCCTATAGCCAAAGTCACCAACGCTCCGACAGAGCTCATACCTTCGGTGGCTTCAGGGATTTTCAGGGGTGACGTGCTAGACAGCCGGACTGGTCTCCTCGCCAGCACAGGCGCAAGCAGCACAAATCCTCTCACAAGGGGACTTTCCAGTTCCAGGAGGGAAAGGTTTGCGGACCCATGGGGATCCTCTCCGTAGTTTCCACGAGCTTCCGTCTGCCAATTGCTCCATTTCCTCTTTCCTCCCCTCCACTCCACTCCGACAGATTGGGACGGCAACGCTTTTGGCGGAAATCCGCTCGCTCATTGCGAGTCAGCCGGTGGAAGAGGTTCCAGCTTCACAGCAAGGCATGGGTTTCTATTCCCGGATAATCACGATTCAGAAAAAGAACTAGGCTGGCCTGAGAGTTGTTCTAGACCTCTCTTCCTTGAACCTTTCCCACCCCTTCAAAATTCAAAATGGTTACTCAGCACTCATTGCGGAGACATTGTGTGGGGGAGACTGGATGTGCTCTCTATATCTGAATGATGCTTACCTACAAGTCCTGATTTGGGAGCCCCATCGTTCGTTCCTGCGGTTCAGGATCATGGGCTTTCATTTTCAATACAATGTCCTCCCGTTTGGCCTCAATTCAGCCCAAAGGGTCTTTACAACGTTAATGAACTCGGTAGCAGCTCTGCTCAGGGGGAAGGGCCACCACCTTTATCCATACCTCGACGACTGGCTAGTCGGAGCGGAGTCACCAGAGGCTGTACAGCGCACAGCTTCAGCACTTGGAGAACCCGAGATCGTATAGCATGTGCCTACCAACCTCAAGAAGTTGCAGTTACTCCCCCACTCAGTCCCCAATATTGTTGGGGCTAATTTGGGATACAAGTGCTGAGAGGATCTTCTCCTTGACAGACAAGATCACGGCAATCAGGAAGATCCACCAGGCATTTTCTCAGCAGACCAGTTACCTCAGCATGGTGGTGCCAACACTTGCTTGGAATTATGGCGGCTTGTCTCCTAGCACTGCCATGGACCCGTCCCTAGTGGGATTGGGGCTGCACTGGACAACCACAGTGTCCGTGGAGTGGTTACGACAGGAACAACTGGAACGCGCCAACTGGCTCCAGATGATGGCCATCTGACTGGCCCTCAAAGCGTTCCTCCCCATTTTCAACAGCAAGTCTGTCTGGATCCAGAAAGACAGCTCCACTTGAATGTATTACATCGACGAGCAGGGAGGTACCAGATCTCTTCTGCTCTACCGGCTGTCTGACGACATTTGGGAGTGGGCACAGTCAAACAGCATTCACTTACGAGCAGTCCACCTGCCGGGGAAATCCAATTTCAAGGTGAACACGCTCAGCAGGCTGGGGATCGACAACTACGAGTGGCAGTTGAACGAAGAGGTCCTGAGGGGGATCTTCGACAGGTGGGGGCCACCCTCAGGTAGACCTGTTTGCCACCCTTAACAGGCCGTGCCCTCAGTTCGCTTCCTGGCTGGGGATCTGTGGGAGACGCGTTGCAGATCCTGTGGAACGGCATGAATGCATATGCGTTTCCACATACTCCTCTGATTCACGGGGTCATCTGCAGAGTCAGGGACTTCGAGCCTTCGACTCATCTTGGTAGCGCCATGGTGGCCGGCAAGACCTCGGTTCTCTGAGCTCCTCCGACTGTCAGACCAACCTCCAGTACACCTCTTGCTGGGTCCAGCCCACTTACTCTCCCAGCAGGGGGGCATAGTGGTCACCCCGCTCCGCAGAAGTTTTCCCTGGCAGATTGGTTCCTGAACAGGTCACACTGAAGCATCTACACTTGTCAGAGGACAACCTGGCTATCATACAAGCGGAAAGAAGTGACTCCACCAGGAGTCGGTACAGGAGCAAGTGGACCAGGTTCTGCCACTGGGCCAAGACCAACAAGATTGATCCGCGGACATACTCGGTGGGGGACGATGTGTTATCCTTCTCTGCACATCTGGCTCACTCAGATGTGAAGGTAGACACCTACTGTACGTATCTGGCGGCCGTATGGGCCTACAAGAATTCCAGAGAGGGCATCTTCTCCTCTTCCAACCTCCCGTTGGTCAAAAGACACTTAGCGGGTCAGACCAGATTATATCCCCATGTCAAACGTCCACATCCGGTCTGGGACCTTAACGTGGTGTTGGCCGCCCTGGCACACAAACCCTTTGAACCCATGGAGGCAGCAGATATCAGGCTGGTTACTATTAAGACTGCCCTGCTGGTTGGCCGTACTTTAGCATGCTGGATCAGACAAATTCAGGCTCTGGTGGCTCCAGAGCCCTGTACTACATTTCACTGGGACAAGGTGGTGCTTAGGACGCATCCTGCCTTCTCCATAAGGTTGTATCTTCCTTTCACCTTACGAGGAGATAGTACTCCCAACACTCTTTGCAGATCCAAAGGATGAGGCTCAGAAGGTATTGCACTGTCTGGATGTCGGGTGTGCTCTAAGACTTTATCTGGACCGAACAAAGAGCTTCCGTAAATCGGATGCCTTGTTCATCACTTTTGGCAGGTCAAACCCAAGCTGTTGTACCTCCAAGGCTTCCATGGCAAGGTGAATGGCGATGGCCACCCAGGCCTATAAGGGGCGGCTGTTAGGTAGTATTCTCTTCTAAGGCTAATTTCCCCCAGCAGCTTTGCTGAATTTGAAGGGTTTATTTTTTTCACCTGCTAAGAGCGAGACCCTTTTTTCCCCACTCTTAGACAGTTTGCCAGTGTGCGTTTTAGGCTATCTTGTGTGTTTATGGTCTATGGGGTTTTTCTCACCCTCATAGGAATCATCTTTTTAACATGTGTGGTACACAGCCCCCTCCGTGCCGTACCACAGGGGTGTTGTAGCGACCCCCAAACATAGACTCCATACCCTGGGACTGACTACTGTCTCCCAGGGCATGTAAAGTCCCCATGACTTTACTAGTCAGTACTTATGAACTAAACCAGTACAACCCATCTTACTATGGAAGTAATGGAAAGGGTTAATAGTTTTTCCCTAACGTTCATTTTCGAGGGTGTACCGTACAGTCCCTCTCTCAAAGGTTTCTGGCTGGTGGCAGTGGTTACTACCATAAATATTTGAGTGAATATTTCCCTATGGGATTTTCCCATTGTTTGAGGCTACCACTTTTACTGACAGCCTCTAACATACCGCCGGTTTATTTTAATATTAACTTTACTCCGGTAGGTTTTTATTGCCAGAGCTTTAATAATATTTCTTTCTCGTGTCTTTCTCTATAAATCCTAACCCAGGTTGGGGATCCTTTGTTCGTCCTTTTGGCAGGCTTCTGCACAGAAGCCCTCCTCTCGGCGCCACTGAGTGTGGGGTAGACCGGATGTGTGGGAGGGGGAGTAGGCACCCTGGACAGGGTTGCCTACGTAACCCAAGTCGCACTCTGCCCTGATAGGCTGGGGGGATCTCCCGCCTGGAGAGCCACCTCACTGTGTGAGTGACAGCTAGGCTGTATGAATGGGGGTCTTGCTGCATAAAAGCAGGGTCCTGAGGACTGGAGGACAAGACGTCGCCACTGGAACAAAGAAACCGAAGAGGAGAGAAGCTGAAGACCTCTGCAACGACTGAACCACCGGTGAAGCCCTGCTGCAAATCCTCACCACTTCTCTCCAACGACTTGAGAAGATCTTCCTCTGCAAGAGTCTTCTTCCCTTGAGCTGGTGGGGCCAACCAGTTCGCCAATCGCCTTCCAGGACCTGCCTTGGTCGAATCGCCAGTGCCCTGCACTTGGAGACCGGATAGCTAGGCACCCATCCACCACGACAGCGATTTAAAGGAGCATACCTTTTATTCGTTTTGGCAGTACCACGGCTGGCTTCATCCCTGGGCAGTGCAGTAACTCGAACCTTCCTCCACGACGAGAGTCTCTCTTCCTCTGCTGGATCTCCCGAACTGCAGCAATTGCCAGGAACTACTGCCACCGCAGGATCCTCTTCCACTTTTAAGGTACATTGTTCTGCCAGGCCTCCCATTACGTTGAGTATCGCTAAAGGTGTTTTAAATCCTTTACTTACCTACTGGGTTGGCCACCCCTATCCTCTAACGTTGTCTTTCACCTTCTGCAACCGCCTTTTCGAATCGTTGAACAAAGACTTGACTGCAGCTGCTAGAACAGTTTGATCCTGGTACCATTGACTCTGGCACAGGCCTATTGCCTCTGGCTAAATCTGTTACACTGCCTTCTCTAGATTGCTTCTCACCTAGAAATGTGTGGGTGCACCTAACTCTTACAACCACCTTTTTCCTTCCCCTTTTTAAACTTGTGAAGTGCCGTTTTGCTCGGTTTTCACCTCAATATTGCATATGCTAAAGTACTGTCTTGCCTAACTTGTTCACAATCTACTTGGGAAGTGTTGATGGTGTGTTAAAGAGTCTAAACCTGTCTAACTTTTCCTTTCCCTCCCTTTTGAGAAATTGTTAGAGTGCCATTTCTGCTTAGTTTTCACTGTGCCGTTTTGCTCAGTTTTCACTCTTGCTCAAAAGTGTCTACAATTTAAATAGGGAGCTGTGTATACTTTTCTTGACTGATTTAACTTGCTTTTATAATAGTGATTTGTGTGTGAACATCAGAGTGTGTAAAATAAATATATATATATTCTTTTTGATACAAAGCTTTGGTCAGTGTTTCATTGTTCCATAGTATTGAAGTCCTAATGTGTAAACCCTGAATACTGCTCACCTCCCTCTTGAGATAAGTCTGACTGCTTAGCCACCGCTACAAACTAAATCTTTGTGGTACAGACTGATCCCAAAGGGGATTTTCTTGCATATACCTGTAGTCTTAATCTTCTGTAGTGCTCCCTAAGGGAACTGCACAGGATTCTGCTTAACAGCGGCACAGGGCTTTGCCAGCAAATATGCATGCCCATGCCATCCGACCCAAGGCCATGGCTTTCCCATGGCAGACGATCAGCAAGGTGGCTACTTGGGCTTCCCCAATGGCCTTTTTGTAAGTACCACTGCTTCCATGCTAGCCCCAGATCGGACACAGCATTTGGCCATGCAGATTTGAAGAACCTGTTTTCTTGGAGGGGAAACTCCTCACCAGAGTTGCATTCAGTTGTAATCGCCCATACAGTATAGAGGAAAGGGGACAGGACGTTGGAGTAATTATACATTACTCACCGTGATCACTAACATACTCCTAGTCCATAGCTCTCTTTCCTTAATACGTCCTACCATGCTCCCCCCATAACATCTCAGTGTCATTAGGTAATTATAATATTGTTGATGCTTCAAATCGGACTGAGAAGTGGCGCCAGTGGGCGAAGTCAGGGGTGTGCATTCTCCCAGGGTTGCGTGACCCACGCGCATCTAAATCTAAAGGGGAAGGCAATTATTTCTGGTGAAAAAGGTTCTGTTTCCTGCCCCTAAGGGATGCCCATACAGTATGGAGGAAAGGGGACTTGAAGTACGCTAGTCACTATGGTGAGTAACTAATACTTTCTCTCTGGCAAGGCGGATAATGGGGTCCCGGTCACGATAGTTAAGTAGCTTTGCCATTACTGCTCTAGGAGGAGCCCCAGGTTTAGGTCTAGTAGGTTGTGTTCTGTGAGCCCTTTCAACAGCAAACATGGAGGTGAAGTTCTGGATGTCAAACAGTTCTTTCAGAAGGTTCTCCATGCTTACTTCCATAGGGCCACACCCAAAGCTTTCTGGAAGGCCCACTATGCGTATATTGCTCCTCCGCGACCTGGACTCAAGCTCATCACACTTGGACAAAGCTCTCTTCAGTTCTGTAGTTACTGTCTTCATTTGAGATTGAAGGGTATAAATGTCATCATCTGCTCTGCCGATGCGTGTCTCTGCCTCCGTCATCTGTGCACTGACCCGTTCCATTTTACCATTAAGTGTGGTTATATTTGTTATTCTGCCATCTAGCTTGTCTATCATGGAAGTGAAACTGGCCTGCATACTTTCCATCAGTTGTGTGAGCATGGGGCCCTCAACAACTGGTGTCTCAACACTCACCACCTCGCGGGCCACAGGGGGCACCTCCGAGCGCGGCGGAGTGGGTTCGCCGGTCTTGTTAATGCGTGTAGCGTTTTCTTCCTCCTCTGGCTGCCCCCTGCTTTAGTCATATTTGTGGGCATAAACACTGCAAGGCTTTCCAGGCGGTATTCATGTGGGCAGCAGCACTACCACCACAGTCTAGTGGACCAAGTGTGTGCTCCAGGTGTTACATCACAACTCGCACACCAGTACAGTTCAGGAGAGAAAATTGGGGGTGCTCAATCAATGACCCTGCACTTCACCAGTCGTGGTGCATTCCGGCATAAAAACAACAGCATTGCAGTATGCAGAGCCACGCAGTCTCCGTACACCCCGCAGCCACTGGCTCCAATACTGGTCACACGTAGCAGTCAGTATCAAGCGGGAAGAACGGGAAAGTAGTTGCTGCCAGTGCTGCACCACGCCTGTCGTATGGTGCAGCAGGGTACCGGGCCGGACTGCATTGAAAGATCGCCCCACACCCACAGCGCTTACCTCATTTGCCGGTCCTTCAGCACATCCCACTCTCCAGTGTCCCCAGAGAGGGGGCAACCGCGATCTCGCCCCACCGTTGGCGGGTGCACAGTCCGTGCCTGCATTATCAAAGCGCCCAAGTGCGCGTCCAAGCAGTGCCCAGTATCTCTGCAGCTGGCGGGCCCAGGCAGGGTAAGTGGATTGCCTCCCCAGTCTCGCGCAGCACCTTCTACCAGAGTCGATGCACACAAGTCCCAGCCCCTCAGCCACCAGCAAACGTCTTCACTGGTCTTGGCCGCATTCCCAATCGCAGAGGTCCATTCAGTATTCTCCCTTTCCAGCAGCCTCAATCGCCAGCAGTGATCACACCATGCCTCGCAGTCCGCTGCCTGATTCCCCGTCCGCTGGATCCATCATGTATCGGCTGCATCCAAAGGATTGTGCTCGATCGCCAATCAGGCTCGAATCCATATGAAAACACACCAAGTTGTGTGTACCTTCCGACGCCAGTATATGGTAGCAGATCCCAGCGTAGGTCCCTGGAACTGGGTGCTTTATAACCACATCCGGTCGTTCTGGAGTTTGGAAAGCAGTCACCGTTTTAATGCCGCTCAACAGCGCCCCCAGGATGTTGTAAAGTCTTTATCTGCAATGCCATACATTTGTCTTCAGTAGTTTCTGTCTGCCTTTTTAACCTTTTCATGAAATGCTATGTAGCTAATAAAACCCCTGCCAAACCTTTTGCTTCCTATCAGCACTGTTATTTTTAATACTTTATTTTTGAGTTTGCATCAACAACATAAACAAACAAGGAGTCCGATCCCACCTGCGACCCGCGCAAACATAATACAGTGCGTATCCATATGACGTAGACTTTGCTTCCAATTCCACACCACAGCTCTAACAAACCGCTGTAATCAAATATTGTATATATATAGAGCCCAGACCTCCGGCGGCCTTGTGTGTAGTGGTAAAGTTCTAATAAAAGCAGTCTCCACATCATGCCAGTATGCCACATCCTGCAGCCACCCCCTGCATGCTGGGAGGATCCCCCTTCCCCCAGGCCCTGGCCACCCTTCTACAAGCCACCACCAATAGCAGCCCTGCCAAACGCCTAATCATCCGAGGCAGGGATCAGGTGCACCCCAGGAGCATGAGCACAGGATCCGGCTCCAGCCGGGAGATCTGCAGGCATTCCCAGGCCAAACGAAGAAATCCTGCCAGGAGAACTCTGCACAGGAATCCGGAACTGAAAAAAAATGCCTGTGTAGCCTGGCTGGGGTGTGGTAAACCTGGTGTAGGAAGTTGAAATGTATGAACTTAAATTTGGAGTTTAAGGACACCTTCTGGGTCTGACCTAGCACATATATCCAGTCTTCATCTGCTTTAATCCTGCCAAGGTCTGCTTCCCCCCCCCCCGCTGTCTTCGTGCCTCCCCTGATATATCCGCCATGAGGCTATTGTATAGTTGCAAGACCAAGCGGTCCTCTCCAAGAGTTTGAATCACCCCCTGTAATAACGCCCACGTGGGAGATTGTTTGGGAAACAACGGGAATAGCACCTTGAGTGTGTGCTGCATCCGACAGTACAGAAAACTATCCAGAGCCGAGCCCCCTCCTTTCTCTCTTGCCTGCTTTAAGGAGAAGAACTCATCAATGAAAGAAATCCCAGAAGGTGATAATACCCTGCTTGTCCACCCACCTGAGATAAGCTTGCGGTCTGGTCATAGCCAGCCCCGCCATGTGCCGCACTGGCAGGAGTGGCGAGTATAATATATGAACACCCAGCTTTTCTTCGATCATCTTCCAAACTGCACAGGTCATTTTAACTATGTTCAGGGTGCTAGGCTAGATTCTGGAGGTCCTGAGTATCACAGAGCGTAATAGGGCTGGGGTGGCGAGCACCCTCTCTACCTGTACGTGAAGTTGCACGAAGTGAGTGACATTCCAATGCGTGAGGAAATGTTCCTGTGAGGCACAATAATATTGTTCCAGATCCACGAAAACCTAGACCTTCCCGCACAAATGGTGGTGTTAGCATGGTATAAGCTACCCTTTCTCGTTTCCCTGCACAAGGCAGATCGAGAATGAGCCCACGCCACCGTAAGAAGAAGCCACCAGACAAAGAAAAGTGTAATTGAGGAAAAGGTACTGGAATTTAGGGAGCACAATGATCTTAACAATCGAGATTCGGCCCATCAGTGTGAGCCTTCGCAGTCTTGCCACCGCTTCATAGAGAGATCCAATTGTCCTTCCATAGTTATCCCGAAACAGCAATTCCCCACTACGCAACACCTCTGCCCCCAAATGCCGGACTCTGGAGGATTCCCACTTGAGGCCGAACTTGTCTTCGAACATTCTCGTTCTGTCTGTGAGGGGAAAGACCACTGATTTGCTGTGTTTAATCTTTAGACCGAGAACTTGCCAAATCTGAGCACTTCCTGCATCACCGGGCCCAGGTTACACACCGGGTCACTGATAAAGAGGGCCACGTTGTCCGCATACAAGGGGATGATCAACCTATGCAGCCCCAGTCGCAACAACCCCCTCTGGATGTGCCTCTCCCATAGAATCGCCACTAGTGGCTCCATCACCAGAGCGAAGAGGAGGAGGGAGAGCGGACAGCCTTGTCACGTCCCCCTCCCCGTATCAAAGCTTTCGGATCTCGCATGCCCCACCACAATCCTCGCTGACAGGTTGACA
The DNA here is from genome assembly GCF_040938575.1 of Ambystoma mexicanum. Classification (NCBI taxonomy): domain Eukaryota; kingdom Metazoa; phylum Chordata; class Amphibia; order Caudata; family Ambystomatidae; genus Ambystoma; species Ambystoma mexicanum. The sequence goes on from NC_090933.1 coordinate 513,707,394, forward strand.
TATTGGAGGGACACCAGAGCTTTAAAGTGAGTGCTGAGCGAGAGTTTTTGGAGCACCGCAAATAAAAATGGCCATTTGACAGAGTCAAATGCCTTTTCAGCATCTGAACAAACAGTGACAGCCCGTGACTCCTGTTAGAGCACCGCCAAGACCCTGAAAAAACAATGCCCATATGTTGTGTTCTTCCCAGGAATAAACCTGGCCTGATCCACCAGCACTAGGCCTGGCATCAGAGGAAGCAGCGATTAGCGAGCACCTTAGCGAATATCTTGTTATCTACGTTAATTAAAGAGATTGGTCGGTACGATGGACTGTTCTCGGCTGATTTCCCTTTCTTATGGAAAAGCAGAATATTCGCCTAACGTAGCGAGGCAGGGAGCGTCCCGGAAGCAAGTGACTCTGCATACACGGGGGTAAGAATGGGGTATATGCATTAAAAAATTCCCCAGACAGGTCATCGGGCCCCGGGAACTTAGATCCTGGGAACTCCTTGATCACTGCCAGGATCTCCTCCAGCGAGTTCTCCCGTTTAAGAGCCTTGCGGAGATGGTGCTCCACCCAGTACAGTTCCACCTCCTCCAAGTAGTGCTGTAGACTCTGAGTCCTGCGAATGCCTAGATCCATACAGAACCTGTAGAAGGTGCGGAATTCAGCTGTGATACCTCCCTCCACATATAGGGGGTCTCCTTGGGGGTCCCTAATACACTCTACCTGAGGAGGTCTTCTGTCTGCTGCCAACATCCAAGCCAACAGAGCCCCTGGTTTCTGCCCCTTCCCATACTGGTGTATCTGACGGCCTCTTCCCAATAATCAAACCTCCCAATAAGCATTCGCCCTAAACCCATCAAGCTCCTTCCGGAGCTCGACCAGGGTCCTGGGGTCCGCCGTGGACGCGTAGTTGCCCTCCATCTGCTTTCGCCTGCGACGAGGTTGCCCCTGATATGCCGGAGTATCCCATACACACCCCTCTAAAATAGCACTTAAAACAGTCCCAGATTACATCTTCTGAGGAGACTGAGCACTCATTGTTTTCGAAATAGTTTTTGATCTCGTCCCACAGCTCCTGGCAGAACAGAGTCCTTCAACACATCGCCAAAGTTGGCCCCTTTCCCTGACCCACCCGTGGAGCACTCCATTATCACAGGCGAGTTGTCAGACAGGGTCCGAGGGAGAATCCAGGATTCACACCACGTGAATCCCCCAGCATGGGACACCAAGGAGTAATCTAGCCTGGAGCTTGTCCGGTGAACCCAGGAATGGAAGGCGTAACCACGTTTATCGCTGTGCTGCCCACACCACCCATCCATGAGATTGTATGTCCCACATACCTCCTGCACCTGTAAACTTGACTTAGGCCTTGAAGATTACAAATTATATAAACGGAGAAACTAGCATACTAGGCCTGACGACATTTCTCCTTGTGCAAGTGCATGAAGTGGAATAGTTGAGACACAGCTCAGGAGTGGGAGACGAGGTGGGGGGGTGGGAGGGGACAGACAAACTAGCTGGTCCCAGTAATTTTAGGGTATGCATACATATAGATGGAGGTATAGAGACAGTGAGGGGGGGGGGCAAAGAGTCCGACCAGGGCCCTGGGTTAAGTGCAGAGAGGTTGTCCCACTCAAGGAGTGTAAGCTGAACAGCAAACTGAACAGAGTTGGGGAGGAGAAGGAGGGTGGAGAGAAAAGAAAGGAGGTTAGCAAGGTAGAGGGAGAGAGAAAGGGGAAGAGAAAAGGAGGGTCTTGAGAAGTTTCCAGAACTTAAGATACTCCGGCTTAAGACTGAAAAAGGCAGAGAGGCTGTTCCAGAGGGAAGCACCTGCAGAGGATAAGTATCTACCCCAAAATCTCTGTTTGTGAAAGCAGCTCACCCGCAGAGAATTGGAGGATGATGAGCGGAGGGCTCTAGGGGGGAGAGTATTTAGGAAGAGAGCCTTGTAGAGATTGTGGGCCCTGGCCCCAGAAAGCCTTGTGGATTATGCAGAGGGTGTTGAACTTGACCCTTGCAGCCACAGGGAGCCAGTGTAGGAATTTCAGCGCCAGAGAGATACAGTCCCAAGGCTTGAGGCCAAGGATAAGTCTTGCAGTTCTGTTCTGGATGAGTTGTAGAGGACAGAGAGTAGAAGTACGGAGATTGAGAAAGAGGCTGTTGCAATAGTCCAGTCTAGAGAGAACCAGGGCTCTCGAGGTGATAAGCCTCTGGGGGAAAGGGAGAAAAGGTAGAGTACCTGCCACTCATCAGACCCCTGCAGCCCCCTCCCATACTCCCTAGCACCCCACCCCCTACCCCACTGGCAACCCCCAACCTGCCCGAACATCACCCCGCCCTCCAGGTCCCCCAACTATCAAACATAAACAATGCTGTGTTCTGGGCACTAGTGCCCATCCCGACAAGTGTCCGCTCATCCACCCGCTGACGGCCACAACATGTTTTCAAGGCGATCCAAACCTCAGGATAAAGGGGCCAGTGGTCAGAGTCAGCTGTTGGGCATCGGATTCACCCTCCCCCTGGCTCAACCTAGACAGCGGTCGGGCCTCAGGGGTCCTCCTGGCCTTTGCGGCCTCGATATCTGGCCCCATTCCGAGGTGATGTTGGGGCGATGTGATACGCCAATCTCGTCCTGGAAGGCGCTCGCTGCCTTCCAAGACACAAAGAATTGTGTTTGCCCATTGTGACAGATATGGCGTTTGGCAGTGAACAGCATAGAATATGGGATGTTAATATCTCTAAGACGACGCTTAACCCCTGGAAAAGACCTCCTCGATACCTGGACCACTGCCAAGAAGTCTGTGATGATCTGGAATTTATCTCCATCATAGTGAAGCTCGCCCTTCTGCCTGGCCAAACAAAAGATTGTATCCCGGTCTCTGTAGTTCAGAAGGCAGACAGTGATGGGACGGGGAGCCACCCCCTTTGTAAAAGCTGCGCAGCCTGGATCCGGTGAGCCCTCTCGACCACAAATTGGGGGATAGTTCTGCCCCTCCAAAGACCTCCCTGCAGATAGCCTCTACAAATGCCTCTATCTTGACCTGCCACTTGCGCTCCCAGATCCCGACCAAACGGATATTGTCCCTGTGGGCCCTGCCCTCCAAATCCTCATTTTTGCCAGTCACTACCTTGAGTTGCACATCCAGGGCCATCACCCTGGCCATGAGGACGTGGACCCATCCTCAGGACCGGATTCCCTGTGCTCTACCTCATTGAGGCGGTCGCCATGCTTGTCCAGCTGGTGTTGGAGCAGATCAACCTGAGAGTAGAGCAAGTCCAGCTTATAATCTAGTCCGCAGATGCGAAGCTTAAGATCAAACAGAATCTCCCTAATGTCCATCCGCGAAACCGGGTCAGCCCCTCCCATGACCGCAGCCTCCGGTTCCCCCACCTGGGACTGAGCCTGGGGGAGTTTTGGGGCTGAGCCTGGGGGGGTTTTGGAGGACGAGCCCTCCTCCCCCCCCGAACGTGAGCTTCCTCTGCAGCTTGTCTATTTTCCCCATGGTGGAACCAGCAGTCCGGACCTATCGACGGGACCAGCAAGGGAGAAAGCAGAATTAATTTTTTTATTTTTTGCAAAAATTGTAAAATGGAAAACTTATTTGAAAAGTTTTATCTTTATATGAATGTATGTAAATGTTGTAAGTTTAAGTTAGGAATGGTATAATATTAGTTCGGTTGTCCTTTTGTGTTAAGAATAGGGTTTCCCTTTTCTTTTTAAAACTGTTTTAACAATTTTTGAATTTCACTGTTTTGTAAAAAACGAAGTTTGTGTTCTTTTTTGTAAAGGTTTATACTTTGTAAACCAAAACACAAATAAAAAAAAGAAAAAAAAAGAAAGCAGAGGTGCAGGCACGAGAAAACCAGCAGACAGATGCAACCAAGGGGGGTGTCCACAAGTCTAGGCCTCTTCTCCTCTATGACCCAGTTGTGTGCCTCACTGCCCGAAAGCCAAGACTCTGTAGTCCAGACACCTGCCACCGGACCGGGGCTTCCCAGCACCTTCCACATCTCACTCCGTGATCTGCGGGATCTGTCCCATCAGGAGTGGTCTTTAAAGGGTCAGCCCACACACCCTCTGCGCTCCAAATCAGGGGGGCACTGCTCGAACGTGCCCAGGCCAGTCCCACATCACACTCCAGGGCCTCTGCCCCCACTCGTCCTTAAAAGTCAACCATCACCAGCCAGCCCCTACCAGGCCTCCTTAGCGCCAAGTATGGGTGGCAGCCGCAACACCTGAGCGGGAAGTGCCCCTGCAGGATGTCGCCGGGGGTGGGGACTGGCCCGGGCAGTCCTCCACCTGGGGCTGCTATCTTACACACTGCATCACCATGGGTCAATCCGTGGCACACGGCCAGCCGCTCCTGTCAGCGACTGATGGCCCGAGGTCCACCGTCTACCACCCGTCGAGGGCTTCTATCCAGGCCTGCAGGGGCCAGTGGCACAACAGGCTGCCCTGCGTCTCGGAGCACACGTCCGGTCCCCTGTGTAATTGTCAGCATGCAGTTGTCAGCACACACTGGATTGCAGGCCTCTCACTGGGCCGTGCCCTCAATGCCGTCAGCAGGCTCCAAACTGCCTCTGCGTTTCGGCTGCCGTGATGGCACACACCGGATTCAACTTCCCCTGACAGTGCACCCTACTATGCCCCACCAGGGGATCCCCCTCTGGGCCTCAATGTTCTTGCAGCCTGCGTCCAGGCTCCGGCAACACGGCTCCTCCACCATGGAGCACACACGTGAGGCGGACCGCTAACCTCAAGCTGGCCCCTCCACTCAGCACCAAAGGATGTATTCGCGCCACCCCTGCACCCGCTCTCCGCTGCAAGGCCCAGTGCCTGGCGGCTGCTGCCCACCAGCAGCGCTGATATGCCGGTTAACCCGTCCCACCGGGACAGGAAGCACACAGATCTCAGCGGCCACCTTCAGATTTTCAAATCCACTGACAGAACCCACCGGGCTTCCTCCCAAGCTGCTTTTGTACAGGATATTGTTGAGCTGACAAATGGAGCTCAGCAAGATTCTGCCATTCCTCGATGAGCTCTCTAGCGCCACCCTATTAGCACTGCTTTAATTCCTTCTGATATCTTGAGTTGCAAACCCATAACAAACTGAGCCACCACAGCTTGAAGTGCTATCAGTGCTGCATCAGCGATCCCATGGTATTGTTCAAAACATTGTTTCAGACGTTCGAAATATTCTGCAGGATTTTCATGCTTGGCTTGCATGCATTCATTTTAGACCAATCCGACTTTAAGGGCAACTCCCAGTGATTGTTTGTACCATCCCATCAGCAAAGGTTTTCAAATGTCTAGCAGCGACTGGTTCTTCAGCTGGCCAGTTGGTGAGCAACTTTTAGCAGGGTAAAAGTATCCTTGGGCAGCACTGCTTGCAACAATTGATTTAATGAACACACTTAGGGCGATGAGTCTGGTATAACCTGGAGCTCTTCTTGGAACTTAATGTAATCTTCTTGTATCTTAGGGACTCTCAGAACTATAATAAACCAATCAGTAGCACTCCAAGGGTCATGTACAGTAACTAAAGTATTACCTCCTCTAGGTAACTGGGAATGCACCAGTACTGATATTAGGTGTCAAATTCGTTAACCCTTCAAATGTGGTTGAGGAAGGTGAAAACAAGGTTTGGCAGTCTGTTTGTATTTACGCAGTGAACGGGCCAACCATAGACTTTATTGGGGCGGACGGAAGATATGTTTGTGGTTGGGTAGAGTCTGTGCTAGTCGGTGGATGATCGGGTGCAACATTTAAAATGGCAGGGTTATAAGTGTCCAGAATATTTTCAGGACTTTCTTTTGGCAGGAGCTCCTCTTGGATTACAGCATAGAATATTTGATACCCAACTTTGTGAGCCGGTACCTGCAGGTTGGAGTACTTGGATTTAACTTGCTCCTAGAGCTTTTCTTGGGTGTCTTTCAGTGCCTGGGTCTTGGACTCAGTCTGTCTCTTAATAGCTTTGGTATACCGATCTAGATAGCTGTCCCATTGCTGTTAGTGTACACGTGCACCTTTTTTTCTAACACCGTAAGTAGGTTTGTTATCTCATCTAAGTCAAATGTGCCTTCCTGTCTGAAGAAAGTGTCTGTGGCTCGCTCTTGTGTATAGCCGTGCTATTTATCCAGGTACTTGCATTCTTTGGACGAGTAGTGAGTAAACATGAAGTGTGCTATACTTCCATTAGTAGGAAGTGGCACTTGTCTAGACTGACCTGAACCCATTCTCACAGGGTTTGACTTGTTACGGATCCAGTTCTGCTCCTAACCTTGTCTGCCTCTGGACGCTATTGTGTCCTGTAGGTGGCAGAGTTGATATGACTCATAGCTGACTGCTTTGCCACATCTGTCCGGAGGCTCACCTGACCTCCGTTCTGCCCCCACGTACAGAAATGTCAGTGACACCCGCATGTGTTTTACAGATTCAGGTGGCTGCTGGTTCACAGCCTATATCCCGGTATGTTACCCACAATGCAAAGTGGTATTTGAGATTCTTTCACTGACATGGGTAGGTAAGAGTCAAAAGAAGACACACAATCTGTAGAAACCAAGCATGTTACAGCTCCTGTACTTAGATAGAGGAGAGGGTGAAATATAATGCAGGGTTGCAACTGAGTTACACATTTAGGGTTTACATTTTTGAGGTACGGGTTAAGACGAGGCCATCCTGGTGCTCTCATCCAAAATAGTTTCTTCACACTTATACAGAAAACATCCATGTTAGTCCCTGATACATACTACGCTACTCTGACCGGCGCAGCAGTCTCATATTCTTTTAATTTATTAGGGAGCATGGATGCGCTGTTTTCACTTTTTGTTTTTTAAACTTTGGTTTTATTATGATTTTCTTAATGTAACAAACGGGCTCAATACATGTTCAGAGGATATACATTCGACTGGCCCCAAAAAGAAATACCCGCCCTTCCCTCCCCTGCTCCCCCCACCTCAATACAAACCCACCCCCCTGATAACTTTAATCACACTTGAACCGTAGTTTAGGGAGTCTCCTTGAAAGCTCTTTGTGTCCGGAGCTTGGGAGTGAATGTGATCGTTGACTACTTCTATGGCTGTATTCCGACCACTGGCCCGTGGGCTCCCGTTCCATTCTTGGATCCTCCCAGACCTCCCTGACCCCATCCCCATCAGCCCCCGCCGGAGTCATTGTTTATCATTGTTGTTAGTTTGTCCATTAAGAACATATTCTTTACCTTTTTCAGCCAGTCCTCCTTCGAGGGAGTCTCCGGGCTCTTCCATTTCTGCGCCAGGGCCACCCTTCCCGCCCTCAGCATTATTTCCCACATTCTAGGGTACCTGTATATGTCCGTGTCTTCTGGAGGGAGACCAAGCAACATCGTCAGAGGGTTCTGGGGGAGTAATTCCTCGGAGACTTCAGCGATCCAACCCCTTACCCTCTCCCAGTACGACTGTACTTTTGGGCAGTGCCACCACATGTGGCCCCTCGTTCCGGCCTGGCCACAACCCCTGGGGCAATCGGGGGACACTCCCGAGAACATTTTTGACAACTTCACGGGGTCTCTGTGCCACCCCTGCAAAATCTTGAAGTTGTGTTCCATGTCTGCTGTGAATAAATTCCCGTGGAATGCTATTTTAAATATCCTTGACCAGGCGTCCTCCGTGATCTCCTCTCCTGCCAAGTTGTTCCAAAACGTGCGGAAGGCCCTCCTCTCCCTAAGTTAATAGTGTTCAGGATTTTGTACATTCCAGATACCGCCCCCTTCCTTGAGGTTGCTGTGTCGAGTAGTTTCTCAAAGGGGGTTAGCTGTCTCTTCAAGTTTTTGCCCCATGATTGGTCACAAAGGATACCCTTCAAGCTCAGGTATTCGAATATGGAGAGGGACCCCTGCCCGAGAGCATCTCTCAGTTCCTCATATGCTAGGAATTCCCCTTCCCTAAACATCTGCCCCGCCCACTCCATTCCCGAGTCAGGCCAGGCCTGTGCATTGCGGAATCCCCTACTTCCCAGATTGAGGGGGTGTCCCCAGAGTGAGGACATTGGGGACGGCCACGGCGTTAGATATGCCGTCTGGGGGCCCTCCTTCCAGATTGCCCAGAGAACTCCCAGTGTCGGGTGGGATTTAATGTTAGGGTTGAACCTGCGTGCAGCCCAGAGGAGATCTCGAACTTTAAGAGGGTGGGTGTCCATGTCTTCCAAGTAGGACCAGTAGGTTCCCATCCCCTCTTTCATGTGTTCCAGGAGGACGTGCAACTGGGCGGGGCGGAAATTGAGTTGGAAATCTGGCAACCCAAACCCTCCCTCCTCTCTCGGTAAGGTCAGGACAGCCTTCGCGGTCCTCAGGGTCCTACCCTGCCATATAAACTCTCGCATCGCGGTCTGAAGAGCCCTAAAGGTTTGGTAGGGACGCTGGTTGGGAGAGCAGTAAAGAGCTACAGCAAACGTGGCAGTATATTCATCTTTACCGCCGTCATGCGGCCGTACCAGGCAGAATCATTGAGCCCCATCTCCTTAGGTCTGTGGTGATCCCTGCCATGACAGGGTCATAGTTGGTAGGGGCCAATTTTGATAGATCCCTGGTGAGGACTCCCAGGTATCGGATTATCCCTTTGAGCCTGTCCAAGGAGTCTAAGCCGGGTCTCGAGTTCTCATGGGGAGTAGAACTGATTTGGATGCGTTGATCTTTAGCCCTGAGAAGCGCCCAAATGCGGCCATCGGGGACAGGAGGGGGGCGGGTGAGGAGCCAGGATCCACTAGGTAAGCCAGAATATCATCCGCGAATAGAGAGAGCTTGAATTCTACTTCGCCTCTCTTAACCCCCTTGATATCCGTGTGTGCTCTGACTGCTATGGCCAGGGGTTCCATTGTGAGGACGTAGATCAGGGGAGAAAGTGGGCATCCCTGCCTTGTTCCCTGCGAGAGGGGCAATGGTTCTGACAACCCGCCATTCATTTGTACCCTTGCCTTCGGGGCTCTGTATAAGGCGGCCACCCATTCCCTAATGTGTGCCCCAAAGCCCATTTGCTGGAGGAGTTGTTCCATGTATCTCCACTCGACCCTGTCGAACACCTTCTCCGAGTCCAGGGAGAGGACGCTCGCGTCGAGGTCCGACCCCTGGGCATAATGGAACAAATCTATGGGTTTGCAGATGTTGTCTGAGCCCTGTCTTCCCCTTATGAACCCCACCTGGTGCCCGTGGACCAGTTTCGGCAGTATCTCCTCCATACGCCTCCCAATTACCTTAGCTAGGTTCTTTACGTCAATGTTCAACAGAGATATTGGGCGGTACGAGGAGCACTCCCTGGTGTCCTTGCCGTCCCTGGGCAGCACTACAATTATGGCCTCCATCATGGAATCCGGGAGAGTCCCCCCCCCCCCCTCTCCAGCACTGCGTTAAACACCTTTACTAAGTGCGGGGCTAGTGTCGAGCAAAACCTCTTATAGAAGTACACTGTGATGCCGTTCTCGCCCGGGGAAGTGCCCACCTTCATCCCACTGATCACGTACCTCATCCTCGGTTACCGGACCCTCCAACCCCTCCGCCATCTCCCCGGTCAGGGCCGGGATTTGGATAGAGTTCAAGAACTCTTCAATCTCTGCCTCGCCACCTTCATATTCTGATGTGTATAATTTTTCGTAGTATCGGCGGAAGGCCTCTCCTATGTGGGGCGTGTCATGGTCTATCGACTCCTCCTCGTTCTTCACTGCTTTCACCATTCTACTTCCCTGAACCTCCTTCAGTTTCCAGGCCAGAATCCTATCCGCCCTGTCCCCCTTTTCATAATACTTTGCTTAACCAGTTGAAGACTTCTTTCTGTTTTGTGTAGGAGGAGGTCCTTCAACTGGAGCCTATAATCATCCAGGGCGGCTACCTGATCGCGGTCTAGGGGTTGCACTGGGGGGCCCTCCGGTTGGAGATAGGCTATTTATTCTCTCAGGGATCTCTCCTGGGCTTCCCTTTCTCTTTTTTTCTGGGCCCCCTTTTTGATGAGGACACCCCTTAAGGTTGCCTTAAAAGCGTCCCATAGAGTGTGCGAGCCTACCTCCCCATTATCATTGAGGTCGAAGAATTCCGTTATGGCGTCTAGCACCTCCTGTGCATAGACCTCGTCCTTCAACAAGGAGTCGTTGAACTTCCATGGTCCCCTGCGGTCGCTTAGCCATCCCCTTGCTATGGTGACTCGGACCAGGTCGTGGTCTGACCAGGGGACGGGGTCGACCCTGTGGCCGGTGACAAATGGGTGCAGGGTCTCCTCCTCTAAGATGTAGTATATTCTGGAAAAAGACGTGTGGATAGCAGAGTAATATGTGAAAGAGGGGGCCCGTCCTGGGGGGGGGGATCATGTCCACCAGGCCTAATTCCGAGTTAACCCTTTGGAAGTTTCGTGCCATGGTCTCGTCTGCTGCCCTGGAGGTCTGGGGACCAATGCGTTTCCTATCCTGGGTCCAGGACCATGTTGAAGTCCCCACCCACCACCACCGTGCCTTGGTCGAATAGCTTGAGTCTATTCCTCACCTCCTCCCAGAATTGAGTTTGACCTTTGTTTGGACCGTATACAAAGGCAAGAGTGAGTGGGGCGCCCTGCAGGGAACCCCGCACCAGAAAGTAGCGGCCCTCTGGGTCTTTCAGTATGGCCTCTTTTTCGAAGCCAACATTCCTCGCTAACAAAATGGCCACCCCTCTCTTTTTGCCCTTGTGGGACACACAAAAAACCTTCCCAATTCCCCCCCATCCCCTCTTGCATTTTAGGCTCCTTCTCCCGTGCTCAATGAGTCTCCTGCAAGAAGAGTATGTCAAGGTTCACTCTTCTAAACTCCCTACAGACCAGGGACCTCTTTGTGGGGGTGTTCAGGCCCCGTACGTTGAGAGAGCCCACTCCCAGGGCCGGCAGACTTTCAGCCATAATCTTAAGTTTTCTTCTCTCTCGGTCCATGCCTTCACATTACCCTCCCTTGCGTGCTCCCTTAGTTTTGTTTTGTGCTTCCCCTCTCCCTCCACCCTTCCCCCTCCCCCCCCGCTGGGCCTAAAACATTTCCCCAACTGCCCCCCATTCCCAACCCCTAACTGAGCAACCCCAACTTTTGTGTACCCCCTCTTCCCCCCTTCCCGGCGTCCAACCAGTTAGTTCTGCCATTGCGGGCTTTTGGCCGAACCACCAGCCTGCCCACTTCGGCCAGGCGATCCGTGTAAAGCTCGTAACTTTGAATCCCCCTGGTCCCCTGTTGCGTCGACCCTTCTTTGGACCCCTTATACTTGCTGTTCGTAGGAACGCTGTTAGTGGTAGAACCTCGGAGTCCTCACTCGTCTGTCCAAAATGTGACGGGTCGCCCCCGTTCTCAGTCCTCAGTCGTTCCGTTCTCCGTCCTTCGCTGGTGACAGTGTATTCATTTTTCAGAATTTCCTCGCGCCAGTTTTTCTTCTCCTGTCTCCCGATGGGCCAAGGCCACTTGGTCTGCCCTTCTCCAGCCCTGATGGGCCCCTCCGGGGGTTTGAGTCTGTTACGTAGTCTTGGATGGCTCCCCGAATGTCGTCTTCTGTGATCAGAGTTGACCGTTGACCCATATATTCGAACGCCAGGGAGAAGGTGTAGCCCCATCTGTAGCGCACTCCCTTCTCCTTGAGCAGTTGCGTTAGGGGGCGGCACATTCTGCGCTTGGCCAGAGTATAGGCGGAGAGATCCTGGTAGATAGAAATCTGGGCATTATTGTAAGTGATCTCCCGGCCTTTCTGGCCTCCTCCAGCACTTTTGTCTTTTACGAATGGTTGTGGAACCGGACCAAGATCGACCGGGGGCCCCCCCGCCATTCCCCCACCATGTGCACCCTATCGAATGTGTGTTCCGTTGTCATCTCTTCTGCAAACAGGAGGGTGATAACATCTCGCACCGCTCGGGTGATGTCTTTCTTCGTTTCACCCTCCAATTCGGGCACCCCAAAGATTCTGAGGTTGTTCCTCGTTTCCCTGTTTTTGAAGTCATCCATTTGCCGGGCCCTTTCCTCGTCCCGCTTCTCCAGGGCAGCTAGCCTCATGCCTATTTGTATATCTTGAGATGGTGTTGTAGATTGGTTGTTCTCGACCTGAAACAGTCTGTCCTCGACCTTGTCCACCCTTTGGTCCATTTTCTCAAATTTCTGGGTGATATCAGAGCGCATGTCCCTGATTTCCTGCAGGATCGAGGCAAAGCCCCTTTCTATTGCCGCTGTGGAAGGTGCCGGGGCCTCCGACTGGGCCATTTCTCTATCGAGGCTCGTACCTTTGCTGCTACTTGGTGCCGCCTGGAAGCAATATTCCTGCAGGGTTTCTCGCCAGTTCATCTGGTCCACCCCTGCGCCCCGCTGCCAAGTCCGCCGCGGTCCTGGCAGGGACTGAGGGACCCCTCCCAAGTCAGATAGTGATTTCCTTCCTGGGGTACCCCGAAGGGGCTCGTGAGAAGGGGGGGGACCGGGGAGAGGTCTTCCCCCACTCGAATGAAGTCTGCCTTTGCTGCTGCAGGGGGGTCGTTATTGGGCGGGCACACGCCCCACCGTCGCCAGGCGGGGGCCTCACACCCAGTCCAGCTTTGCTGTGGCAATCGGGGACTTCTTTTGGTCTTGGGGGAGGGGGAGGTCGTTGTGGTCCAATGGGTCCCCTCACCTCAGCCCTCGCTCCTATCGAATGCAGCTCCTCTGTTCTTCTGGGCCCGCCGTGTCGAGGTGCAGGCCCTGCCGTGTTGTAGGGGACTCCCGCTTGTCTGCGCGATCTTCGGTGGGCCCCTAAGGCCAGGGCTGAGGGGTCTCATGGGGGCCCACCCTGCGTTTTCGGTCCTGGAGGCATCGGGTTCCAGCACCTCCGCCCCAGTCCCCTGGGAGCCGGCCTCCAAACAGCGGGCCCTCTCTGTCCGCTGAATCTGGCCTTCAGCGTGTTATGACCCTGCTCGGGGGGAGGGGGGTGCGAGCCCGCTTCCCGCTCTGTAGCCGCTTCTCCGGTCTGTTGAGGGCCCTGTCCCTGGCCGTACCGCACCCCCAGCAGGTGTAGGGAGCTTGTCGAGGAGAGGGGTAAGCCCGTGCAATGTGTCCACGCGGTTCCGAGGGGACGCTCCCCCTCCCTCAGCTCCGTGGCCGCCGAGGCCTCGCTCTGCTTTTCACCCGGAGGCCTCGGGACTCCTTCTCGGGTTCTCTGGGGTTCCCGAGCGTCGCTCTTTCGCGCGTGGGGTACCGGGGGGGTGGTCACCACACCAATCTGTCGAGTTAGGTCCGCCTGGACAGGGTTCGGGGGGCGGGGCTCAATCCCCTATAACTGCCAGGCTTCGGCAGGAGCAGTACACTCAGGCAGCCATTGCCTGTGCGCCCCCTGCTTTCACTTTTTATTCTAAATTGTGGTGGCCAACCGCTTTTACTTTTTCTTATTCATGTAAATAGTTCTGTAGGCAGGGTACCTTTTCTTCTGTATCCTAGGATTATCGCAACCTTTTTCAGATTTTCTTTAACCAGAGAGAAACTTTTACCCCAACCCATTTCAGACAATACTCTGGGCCTTTCCGGCCACCTCTCCCCTCTGACGAAATAATCTCTTCTGTGCCCACGGGGATCACTAGAAGATGCACCCGGCAGCCCTTGGACTTGGCAGCACGGCAGCAGGAATCTGACGTCGAGGGCACCAAACCTGTCATGAAAAGATTACCACTGACCTTTCCGGTGGATTGGTGAGCAATTTATTAGTAAAAAGTAAGCATCACGACAAAACAAACCAATGCAGTACGAAACCTCAACACAAATGAGAACCCCCTCTCCCAGCGTGGTTTTCTTCCACCCAAGGCAACGCAGGCATTTTAAATGAAGGGAAGGCCCAGAAAGGACAAGGAATCCTACTGAAACAATGTTAAAAGCAGGGTGCAAAGCCTTTCTATCCAAGTCTTTGATACCAGCTACATTTGTGCATGTAGGACGGTGTTATCAGGAAGTACAGCATAAAGTGATACATTTGTTAAAGCTGAATAGACTCCTCAAAGGTTCACACACGATCTGAGGCAGTTGAGCACGCTTGCAGTATGATGACGTCTGTCTATTAAAGCCACTTTTTGTAAGAAAACGGGAGTCTAAAACCCACTTAGATATGCCAAAAGAGAAACCGGTCAGAAGCGAGAGATGTGGAAGCGAGCATAGCTACACCCTCGGCAAAGAGCCTTCGTTGCAAAGACATGCACAGTAAAGCCTAAAGCCGTGCACAAGTAAGAAACAGTTGTTTAAACAATGTAGTTTGCAGTGCCTACTCGATATTATCATGCTGCAGTGTGCTAACTTGAGTACATACAATTGTCAATTCCAGATTCCCCCTCCCCCCCCCACCATGATGCTGCATGCGTCAATGTCCTCAGATTGTTTTTTTCTGCTATCAGTATGGCTGCGGGTTTGGAATGCTAAGCTCCCTTGTTAAGATGGATTTCTAAACTCTGACCTGGTGGGCAGACGTTTAGGAGGCCACCCTAGTTTAGTGGAACAGGGCAACCTTCTGGACAAATCGGACCAATCTATGGTAGCTTGGCAGGCGGTCAAGAGTAAGTCTTGGGAGAGGTGATAGAGATCGGAAGCCCACAATGAGCACACACAGTAAAACTCCACAGATTACTGATTACTCTTATACAGATGTATTGATATTGTATTTGTATCGCGCTCATACACGTGTTTCAGAGCGTGACGAGGCACGGAAGGGGAACAAGGGAGAACAAAACAATCTTGATGGTTTCCAAGATGGCTGCACGCTGCTGAGGACGTTGCGTCCCGGGCTCCCGTCCTGCTAGACCCTAACACACTGCCCGCAGCAGCTACAGCCCTCCCCGGCACTTTAGTAGGGCGGAGCGGGACCTTGGGAGCGGGGAGAGACGTCTTGATCCTGGCAGCAGCCCTGGGGGTGGCACCGTGGGTCGCGGCGTGGGAGCAGTGTCGGCTCTGCCGCAGAAGGCTGGGGTCCACATCTGACTGTGCTGAGGCCGGGCACGGGGGGCACTCCCCGGGATAGCCGCGCGGCGGTGGTAGTTGCCTGCGCGGTGAGAGAATTCGGCGTTCCCCGGTCTGGGGAGTGCTGCCGGGTTTGCGGAGCCCCCCACGGCCCGAAAAGGAGAGTGCGTGGTCCGCCCTGGCCGCCCTTGATAGGGAGGCGCCCAGCAGAGACAGCATCGGTGGACATGGCAGTACGGAGGCGGCCACAGTGGGGGTCAGGGGGAGGCGTGCCGGGCCGGTGGTTATCCCCGCCTGCCAGGAGTGCCCCAGGGTGGAGGGATCCCCCGAGCCCTGCCACTAACTTAACGGCAGCCCAGTTGCCGGGAACGCAGTACGAGCGGCGCAGCCCCTGGGAGAGACATCTCTGGTTGAGCGCTGCTCAGGGCTGAAGACTGGCCTAACTCCCCGGGGGCGGACCTTGGATATCCAGGGTGGCCCTCTGCACCGGTCTGGAGATCTGGGGGACACCCAGTGGGGGTGGAAGAGTCGACGGCCCCGGGCTCTTGGCCGACTGGGTCACAACCACAAAGCAGACCTCGACCTGCAGTGCATACGGGGTGGCTGTTAGGGAGAATTCTCATTCAATGGCTAATTTCCCTTACCTATAGAGTCCCCCAGCAGCTTTGCTGGATTTGAAGGGTTTGTTTCTTTTTACCTGCTAAGAGTGAGACTCTTTTTCCCACTCTTAGGTATTTTTGCTATGTGTGTTCTAGGCTATTTTTGTGTTTAATGCCTATGGGATCTTTTCTCTCACCCATAGGAACCATCTTTATGCACATGTCTTACACAGCACCCTCAGTGCAGTGACACAGGGGCGTCATAGCAACCCCCAAAATAGACTCCATACCCTGGGACTGACTGTCTCCCAGGGCCTGTAAAGTCCCCATTGACTTTACTAGTCATTTTTTATGAACTAAACCAGTACAACCCATCTTACTATGGAGGTACTGGAAGGGGTTAATAGTTTTTCCCCCATGTTCATTTTAGAGAATGTACCCTACAGTACCTCTCTAAAAAGTTTCTGGCTGGTGGCAGTGGTTACTACCAAAAATATTCGACCGCAAATATTTCTCTATGGGATTTTCCCATTGTTCGAGGCTACCACTTTTTCTGACAGCCTCTAACATACCGCCGGTGCATTTTAATATTAACTTTGCTCAGGTAAATTTTATTTGCCCGAACTTTGATATAACTTCTTTTTCGTGTCTTTCTCTACAATCCTAACACAGGTCGGGGATCCTTTGTTCGTCCTTTTGGCGGGCTTCTGCCAAGAAGCCCTCCTTTCGGCGCCACTGAGTCTGGGGTGGGTTCTTTGTGTGGGAGGGACGAGTAGGACCACTGGACAGGGTTGTCTCAGCAACTCATGTCGCACTCTATCCTGATAGGCTAGAGGGTCTCCCGCCAAGATGACCACTCCTGTGTGAGTGACAGCTAGGCTGTATGAGTGGGTCTCTTTCTGCATAAAAGCAGGGTCCTGAGGACTGGAAGAGCAAGACGTCGCCACTGGAACTACGGAACCAGAGAGGAGAGAAGCCAAATACACCTGCAACGACTACCACCACCGGTGAAGCCCTGCTGCAGCATCTCACCACTTTTCTCCACACGACAAGAGGAGATCTTCATCTGCAAAAGCCTTCTTCCCTTGAGCTGGTGGGGCCAACCAGTTTGCACATCGCCTTCCCGAACCTGCTGTGGTCGAATCACCAGTGCCCCGCACTTGGAAACCGAATAGCCACGCATCTATCGACCCGGACCGCGATTAAAAGGAGCGTACCTTTTAAACTTCGTTTAGCAGCACCGCGGCAGGTTTCATCCCTGGGTAGTGCAGTACCTCGAACCTTCCTCCACGACAAGAGCCTCTCTTCCTCTGCTGGATCACCCGAACTGCAGCAACTACCAGGAACAACCGCCACCGCAGGAGCCATTTCTTCATTTTCAAGGTACATTGTTCCGCCAGGCCGCCCTTTCTTCGCTGTAGTGCTAAAGGTGTTTTAAATCCTTTACCTACCTGTTGGGTTGGCCTCCCCCCTCTCAACATTGTCTGTTCGCTTTCTGCATCCACCTTTTCAACATCGTTAACCAAAGACTTGACTGCAGCTACAAGAACATTTTGCTCCTGGGCCCTTGCCCTGTACCACTAACTCTGGCACAGGCCTACTGACTCTGGTCACATTTGTTAAACCTGCCTTCTCGAGATTGATTCCCAATTCGAACTGTGTGGTGTGACCCTTTCTTATAACTACCCTTTCTTTCCCACTGCATAATCATTGTGAAATGCTATTTTGCTCAGTTTTCATTTGAAGTATTGCCTATACTGATGCACTGTCTTGCTGAACTGGGTCACAACTGATAGGAAGTGTTGCTAGGGTGTATAAGAACCTATTTCTAGATAACCTGTGTTTTTCCTCCCTTGTGAGAAATTGTTAGAGGATCCCTTGTGTGTAGTTGTCACTGTGCCGTTTTGCTCAGTTTTCACTCTGGTTCACTAGGTCTACAATTTATATAGGGAGTGTGTATATTTTTCTATCTGACTTAATTTAACTTGCTTGATACTTGTGATACATGTACTTTCTTAGAAGTGTATACAATAAATATATATATACTTTTTAACTACAAAGCTTTGGTCAGTGTTTCCTTGTGCCATAGTACAGTAGGCCTTTTGGGCAAACCCTGAATACTGCTCATCTCCCTCTTGAGATAATTCTTACTGCTCAGCCACAGCTACCAACTAAATCTTTGTGGTACAGACAGATACCAAAGGGGATTTATTGCTCTCACCTCTAGTCCTAATCTGGTGTAGTGCTCCCTAAGGGAACTGCACTGGATTCTGCCTAACGGGGGCCTCCCAATTGGGTGCATCCTCAGGGGGTGGGGGGAAGCTGTCTGTCCCAAGCATCAGAACTTCACGAGAGGGAAGCAGTATCCAGTAAAACAGTTTGAGAGCGCCTGGGCCCCCCGATTGGTGGTCTGACGGTGGCCCTGCAGCCCGGGGGCCCCTCCGCGCTGGGGGATGGGCTTCCTCATCTCAACGGAAGATGCTTCATCAGCTGACTGGTCCTCCTACAATCCAGTTACCACCCCTTCTACGCTTTCCACACGGAGATGTCAAGAAATAAGGGTAAAGACATGTCGGCTCCAGGGAAAGGCCCCAGAAAAGGGACCGACGGCTCCCTCACGAAATACTGGGCAAAAGACTCTGAGATGCAAGAGGCCCAAGGGGGGGGGGGGCCTCAGAGGATAACGAGGCACCGGTCTCCTGGGATGAACAAGATAGGCCAGTCTCTCAGGCAATGTTATCGCAGTTCATGGGGGGGCTGGTCAAGAGAATCACAGCAGCAGGGCTGAAGCAGATGGACAAGTTGCGAGAAGATCTGGTGGAAGGCCTAAGAGAAATCACAAGGGACATCAACAAAGTGGAAAAGAGCGTGGCCATTAATGAACAGGCCATCAAAGAATTGACAGAGGACGCTAGGAAGGTCGACAATTTGCTGGAAACCCTGGCTCTGGCCACACAAAACCTGGAGCTGCAGGCTGAGGATTTGGAGAGCAGGTCAAGAAGGGCGAATATTAGAGTTAAATCCCTACCCGAGGACATTCCAGATCAAGACCTGTCCTGAACACTAAAAGGGATATTTGCAGATGTACTAAGTTCGGACTCTGACTCAGAGATGCAATTTGACAGAGTTCACAGGGTGGGTCCGCCAAGGCAGGAGCAAGGATCAAGGCCGCAGGACGCGTTAGTGGCCTTTCACAATTATGCAGTAAAGGAGAAAGTTCTGGAAAAGGCTAGAAGAGCCACGAGCATTACCTACAACGGCCACGAAATTTTCCTCTACCAGGATCTGATGCAGATAACGCTAATCAAGAGGCAGCGGATGGGCCCAGTATTGTCCTATCTGCGATCTCCGCAAATCCGCTACAGATGGTCCCACCCGTTCGATCTGACCTTTGTTTGGCAGGGCTCCCACCGCAAGGTCACAACCTGCGACTTGGAGATGGCCCTGTTGGGTCTGGAGGAGCAGACCCCTGGCCCCAAACCATAGGAATGGTCTACGGTCAGGACCAAGCGAGCGAGAAAGAGCGGGGGCGGGAGCGGGGGAGGCGCCCAAATCTATCAACAATAGGGATGTGGAATCCCCCGCGGCGGTGAGCGGACTCCTAGCGGATTTTGAGGATCTAAGAAGATGCTTGTGGCCGAGAACTGAGCCCTGGGAGGGCGCCAGCCACAGACGTAGTGTAATTGGTTGCGGGTGGTTCATTAGAGGCAGTAAGGAGCAGCAGGGAGGTGGGGAGGCCTGGGGTCTTGGAATGGGATTTTGAAATCCTGCGTGGGGTGATTCTGGGTCAGTTATTGAGTCCGGCTTTCGGTTGGGTAACATGAGGGGGGCTTAGCGCCAGCCGGATTTGCCTGGAAGGGGGCTGGGGGGCAGGAGGGGAGAGGGGGGGAGGGATGATCCAAGGTCCAAGTGATGGAGGCTCTGCCAGCTGGTCACAGAATGAAATCCCAAGTTTAGGAGTAGTCAACTAGGGGGCGATAGCCGCACATTGGGCTAAAAGGGAGCCTCTCTAACTCTTCAGATGGCTAGCATGGAACCTTTAAAGTTGCTTTCATTAAGGAAACGGAGGATATAGGACTGCCTAAACTAAACAAGGAGGAAAGGGAAAACCTTGAAGCCCCAATTACATTAGAGGAACTTGAGACAGTGGTCCTGCATTTGCCCACCTGTAAGCCCCCGGGGCCAGACGGGCTCCCCAGTGAATTTTACCATGACCATGCTAAACGAGGCGTTTGAATCCCTGAGGATTATCCCGCTTCTGAAACCCAGCAAACCAAGCACAGACTGCGGATCATACAGACCCTTATCAATATTAAACCAGGATAGCAAAATCCTTACGGCAGTGTTAGCGAATAGGCTGAAAAGGGTAATCAATAAACTCATACACCCCAATCAAACCGGATATGTCCCTGGTAGGAACATCACTGATAACCATAGGAGACTCCACCACATAATAGAACAGACAGAGGGTGAGCTTGGTGAAATGGCAATAGTTTCGCTGGCTGCAATAAAAGCATTTGACTCTGTGAGGTGGACGTGGTTGATAGCGGCCCTAAAACAATACGGGATAGGCCCTGGGTATCTGAGTTGGGTAAAGATGGTATACAGCTCCCCAGTAGTTAGGGTCAAAACGGGCGCGATAATCTCTGACAAATGGCAACTCAGCAGAGGCACTAGGCAGGGCTGCCCCTGGTCCCCCATGCTATATATACTGGCATTGGAACCATTAGCAATCTGCCTTGGACAACAATATGGGGAGATAGGCATTCATACGAAGGGGGGACCGCATCTGATATCATTATATGCTGACGATATGCTGCTATACTTGCGCTACCCAGAAGAAAATTTGCAGTATGTCCTAGAAGTGATGAAACATTACGCAACCCTCTCCGGTATAGCAGTAAACCCTAAAAAATCCAGCATGTTCCCCCTGGGTAGATACAGAGGGTCCCCACCGAGAGACCTGCCAGTCTTGCAGATACCCTGGCAGTCCAAAACATTTAGATACTTGGGGATCGAAATATACCATAAGGCCCCAGATGAATATAGACATAACATAGAAGAAGCTGTGGAGGGCATTAAGAATAGCATGGATTTTTGGCGAAACTCCCCCTGGCCATGGTAGGGCAGCCTTGCTCAAGATGGTGGTCCTGCCCAGACTGTTACACTTCACAAATATTCCATACATGCTCCCAAAACGTTTTTTCACGAAGCTCCATAGCATGTGCAGGGGCTTCATATGGCATAACTCCAGAAACAGGGTGGCACTATGGAAGTTGCAGAGCCTGTATGACAGGGGGGGCATAAACCTGCCGAATTTCGAGATATATCACCTGGCAGGGCAGCTCCAGTACATGGCCAGATGGCTATCAGGAGAAGACAGCAGAATCCAGATTGCTAAGTAAAGATTGCACCCCATACTTTTTGAAGGGAGCTCATATGGCTACCTAAACCAGAGATGCAGGGACGAGCGAGATTGTTAGAACTAGGCTGGGAAGTATGGCACAAAATGTGCCGGGCACTGAGAAACCTGACCCTGTGCTCTCCGCAGATACCCCTGGTTGGGCTATGCAGCGAGGACACGCATATGGTGAAAGGGATCCGTAAATTCTGGGAACCGATGGGCCTGGTAATGCTCTGGGACATATGGCAGGAAGGGAAGGCATTCGATTTTCAAGAGATAATGGAAAGCACCGGGGTACACCCAGGACAACACATAACATATGCCAGAATGACCAAACGAATAGGAAGGAAGTGGCCTGCCGCAGTAGTGATAGAACAACCTGACGCTGCCATTGAAACGATGTACGATATCTCGGAGGGTGGTCACGAAATTTCCCGAATATACAAATTACTGATGTCCAGAGTAGGCAAGGATCTGCTCCAGTTGAAGCAGGAGTGGGAGGAGGAGGTGGGAGAACCTATGCAGGATGGGCAACGGGGGAGAGCCCAGAGGTACCACAAGAAAGTTTCCCGTAATGCCCAGCTGCAGCTGATCCTGCTGTACATCACCCACAGTGCATATATGACCCCCAAGCAGAATCGCCAGGTTTGGAAACACAGGGACACAGAAATGCCCCAAGTGCGGGGAGGTGGATGCTCGAATGATTCACATGTTCTGGGCATACCCGGTTCTGGATGGAGGTCAAACAGCGCTTGGCTCAGAAGGGGATCAGGCTGGAGGTGGAATCAGCATGGGCATGCATGTTAGGGGGATTTGCTAGACCACGGAATTCAAAACACATTAGCAAATTGAAAGACCTGATGTACATACTGGCTAACGGAGAATAGCTATGGGCTGGAAAGCAGCCCATAGACCTAGGCTAGAGGTGTGGTGGAACGACCTCCTGAAGTGGGCAGAGGCGGAGACAATGGCATGGTATGAAGCAGCCAGCAGGGGAGGGGAGGGGGAAACAGGGCCCCTGATGGCATGGAGGCAAATGATAACTATTATGTCGGGACTTCCCGAGGCTGAATCTAGTGAAGATGACACGCGCAAAGATGATAATGGTGAAAAACCCTAAGCAACGTACGTTCAGGCTTAAATTAGGGGCTCAAGTTAAGGGGGAGGGAGAGGGGGGGACTGTAAAGCGCAAATATAAATGCAAGACAAGATGTGTATTAACTGAAATGTCCTGAATGTTGGTTACGTTAAATGTGTTGTTTAAAATAATAAAAAAAGAATTTAAAAAAAAGTTGTTTTCATTAAATGTGAACGGGCTTAATTCACTGATTGAAAGGAAGAAGGTGGAGAGGTTTCTTGGGCAGGAACAACCCCATGTAGTAACGCTGCAAGAGACCCAGGACCATACTAAAGACACGCATACGATACAATTCTGAGGGTACTCGAGAGTGCTTCAGGCCACACAAGCAAGCAAAAAGGGGGGAGTTTTGGTTGCGCTGAAGGATGGGCTCGACCTGGCCATTAGGAACATGCAGAAGGACAATCAGGGGAGGTACCTGCTGGTGATCCTTTAGGGGAGAGCTGAGTTCTTCACGGTAGCTACACTGTATGCACCCAATCAGGCCCAGGGCTTCTTTATACAAAATATTCTTACCCGGCAAGGGAAATTTGCCAAGGCTAATATCCTGCTTACGGGAGACTTTAATTTAGCCTTGGACCCCTCGAAGGATAGAAGATCTACCTCTTGGGACACGCCGGGGGGACCATCCGGGGATCTGATGAAGAAGATGCAGGATTTGGCCTTGGTGGACGTGTGGCGGGAACTCCACGGTGACGAGGAGGGCTACACCTTCTGTTCTCACGCACACAGGTCACACTCTCGTATCGATTATGTTTGGCTTTCAAAACCTCTGCTGGGGAGAGCCATGGCCTTGGATATAGGGGCAATCGCCCTTGCAGACCACGCTCCACTTATCCTTTTGATAGCTAGACCAAAGGGACGCACAGGGATATGGAAATGGAGATACCCAGCATCCCTATTCAAAGATCCAACTCTTGTTAAAGAGATATGGGGGAAGTTGTAGAATATGCCAACCATAACAACTGGGACGATACGGCCCCACAACTTTGGTGCGACGCCCTCAAGGCGACACTCAGAGGGAGGATTATAGCTATCAGGGCCAGAAGGGAACAGGAGTTGAGATTGGAGGAGCAAAAGCTAGAAGCCAGACTCAGACATCACGGCCCGTATGGGCAGTAAAATGTAAGCAGCAACCAAAAGGGAATATAGGGTGGTCAGAGGGCAGTTGAACCTTATACAAACAAGGACGGCCAAGCGTAATCTTCTCCTGGCTGCGTCAAAGGTACTATATTAAAGCCAACAAATCGGATCGCCTTCTGGCCAGAAAGCTAAGGAAGGAGGCAGGCGATAAGACAATCTTGAAAATAAAAGGGGAGGGAGGGATGCTCTACACCAAGAACTCGGATATGTAGGGGGAATTTAGCAAATTCTATACTGACCTCTATAGGTCGGGCGACCCCACATCCGCGGATCAGGAGGCCTATCTAAATGAAACAGTCTGGTGACAGATCTCGCAGGACGAAAGGGAGGCTCTGGAGGTCGGGATCACTACCGACGAAGTTAGAAGGGTAATTACTAACCTACCTTCCAGCAAAGCTGCTGGCCCGGATGGGTTTGTGTCTGAATTTTACAAGACACATAAGGAAATCTTAATTCCCATACCTACCAAATTGTTTAATTGTATTGGGTCCACCGGGGTACTCCCCAACTCTATGAACAAAGCCAAAGTGATACTGATTTACAAGAAGGGCAAAGACCCGACCGACTGTGGGTTATACCGCCCAATAGCGTTAATAAATGTGGATGCAAAAATTCACACCAAAGTTCTTGAAGAAATCCTTCCTAAATGAATTCACCATGATCAGTCGGGTTTTATTAGTGGCAGGCAAACTTCTGATAATATTAGAATACTGGCCCACCTGATCGAAAAGACACAGAAAAGGAATATCCCGGCCCTATTGGTGGCGATCGATGCTGAGAAGGCATTTGATCGGGTCAAGTAGGGATATCTGTTTACTGCTATGAGCAAGATGGGTTTTGGGCCAGGATTCATCACCCGAGTTAGGGCGATTTACCAAAATCCAATAATCCGACTAGCAATAAATGGCCAAATCTCAGCCCGGTTCAGGTAGGAAGAGGCACAAAACAGGGTTGCCCAATGTCACCCCTTCTCTATGCGCTTCACTTAGAACCATTCCTTGCTGCAGTAAGAGCTGCCGAAGTTATTGGAGGGGTCCCGTTCGGAGGCAATGTCCACAAGGTGGCTGCCTTCGTTGATGACATGATTCTGTCATAGACTCACCCGGTCACCTCCTTGCGGGCAGTAGTTGGGTAATTGGATAGGTGTGGCCAGGTGGCGGGGCTAAAAATCAACATTCACAAATCTGAATTGTTACTTTTCTCTCTGACATCCAGCGCCGAGCAGAACCTCAAGATGGCCTACAGGTACAAATGGGTCGACACCTTGCAAAGGTATCTGGGTATTCAATTGACTAAAGTCATTGGGGACCTCTACAAGCCAAATTACCCTCCGCTTCTTCAGAAGATTAAGTCTAAATTGGTGGACTGGGGACCCCTCGAGATTTCTTGGCTGGGTCGAATTAACGCCGTAAAGATGACGATCTTGCCCTTGTTCCTATATCATTTTTCAGTTCTCCCTGTCCCAGTCCCGACGACCTTCTTCAAGGCCATCCAGAGAATAGCCAATCGTTTTGTCTGGAAGGGAAAACACCCGAGGGTGTTGGCCTCCCTCATGAAAGCTCTCCCAGCCCGGGGGGGGGGCGGGTGTGGATGCCGGACTTTATGGTTTACTATCTGGCAGCTCAGATCCGTGTTATTAGGGATTGGCATAGGAATGACAGGGGGAAAGTTTGGAGACCGATGGATAGGGCGGTGGCGGGAGAGAACCTAGAGGGGGTTCTGTGGTTGCCAAGGCCTGATAGACCTCCCCAAATGTACTGCAGTGTTATAACAGCGACTACAGGTAAGGCTTGGGATCAAGCTGTTAAAAGGGCGAACACTACTTCTTTCCCATCTCCGTATACGCCCCTGCATGGTAATCCACAATTTACTCCAGCACTTAACAATGCGTGGGCTTTCGACCTTTGGTTCCAAGGGGGTTGCTGGATGGTGCGGGACATGTTGGTTGGAATCGAAGTTAAACATTTTGAGCAGTGCAAGAAAGACTTCGGTATAGGGGAGAAGCAGAGGTTTTCCTACCTCCAGATTAGGCATTGGGTTTTCCAGTCGGCAGTTAGGCGGGGGGGGGGTTGGTCTCGTCCTCTCACCATGTTCAAAAAGTACCTAGACACGGACACAGGCGACAAGGGCATTTTGGCTTCCATTTATAAATTCATCAAAATGGGGGAACCCTACCACCCAGAAAATATATGGTCAAATGGGATCAGGACGTGCGAACGGCCATAGAGGAATGATGTGGTCTCAGATCCTGAAACTTACAAGATCTATCCAGATCCGGGAGATGTGGCTGAAACTGATGTTACGGTGGCACCTAACTCCAGTTGAGCTAAAAAAATATACCCTAACTTCTCAAGGGGGTGCTGGAGGGAGTGCGGCACAGTGGGCTCTTGGGCTCATATTTGGTGGAAGTGTCCAAAAATGTACGAGTTCTGGACTCGGGTTCAGCAGGCGGCCGCCCAGGTGTTGGGAGTCAGGGTGGGTCAAAATAGAGTACTTGACATACTGGGCCTCAACGGGACTCTGGCATCCCTCACTAACAAGGCGAACCTCAAGCTTTATGTGATGATGATGCTGTCGGCAGCCCAGCTCTTGGCCCGAAAGTGGAAATCAAAGACCCTGCCACTAGAACATGAATGGATTGCTAAAATCTGGTCGTTGGTGGCGCTGGAATGGCTTACCTACTCCATTCAAGGGGACCATTTGCGGTTCATCTCAGACTGGTCCAACTTACTATCATACCTAAGAAGGGGAGCCTGCTGAGCAGGGTGCCCCAAGGCCATGGAACTATTGGGCATAATTAGCCCTCAGGATGAGTCAGACTTGTGAACACTACCGCAGCGATCCTCCCAAGAAGCTGTCTTAAGAAAGTAGCTTAACGAACTAGCTTACTAGCCCGGCTGGTCAATCATGTAATGTGTTACTATGTTGTTTGTATATGTTTAAAAGCTTTCAAAGGAGCTCTTGGATCGGGGGGGGTGAGGGGAGGGGGGGTTGAGGGGGATCATTGGGGAAAGGGGCACTGTTTGCTTGTTTTTGTTCTCTGGAAAAGTCTTAATAAAAACGTATTGGAAAAAAATAATAAACGATCTTACTAGGCCCAGTGACATTAAGAATGCGCAAGTGAGGGGGAGAGGAAAGAGGGAAAGTGCCAGGGGGCAGAGGGAAGGGGGAAAGTGCAGAGTATAGGAATGAAAAACAACAAACAACAACAAATAGTAGTGCCGCAGCAAGTGGCAAGTGCTAGTTTAAAGGTACAGAACAGGGGTGTCTGATAAGTGTAGGGAAAAGGGGGCAGGGGCTCTAGGGTAACGGATACAGACCCCAAAGTGCAAGGGTTGCCAGGAGGCAGTGTGGGTGCGTGGCAGGGTGGCCAGGTGCCTGGGCCCGAAATCATCAAAGGGTGGCCAGGTGCACGATGCATAAGCAGAACGGACCAACGAGGGAGAGGAGGAGAGAAGGCCGAAGAAAAGAGGAAGGTCTTGAGGTGCTTCCAGAAGTTTCTGAGGCCTACCTCGTGGACGAGAAGAACATGGCCCAGGAGAAGGGAAGCTCGACTCCTGGCAAACTGTTCAGGATCTGCCCTGGATGCAACCTACAAAATGTGTTCAAGGAGGACGAGCATTCGAAATGCCTTTACTGCATCCACGAGGACAAAACGCACGTGGAGAAGGACTGTGCGTTTTGCATGAACATGTTGGATCGGACTATGAGGGATCGTCGAACTGGCTGGAGGGCAAGAGCCCAGCAGGTGAGAAGAAGTCATCCGAGTGTTCAGAAGGCAAAGCACCGTGAGTCCGCGGGCACTGGGAGCGCCGAAGGGTCGGGCTCCTCGGCTACCAGGCAGAGCACACCTTCACCGACGCGATCAACCGCGAGCCCGCGCTCTGGCTCGGGGAAGAGAAAACCAGAGAACCCGGCTAAGCTTCTGGAGAGGTCCCGGTCGATCTCGAAGGAACAGGCTGAAGGGAAGCGAGGCGGTGACACTCCCCCTAAGGTGAAGGCCTCAAGCGCACCCAAGGTGGTGAAGGCCTTGATCACGGCTAAAGGCCTCGATTGAAGCAGACGCTGCGGCCCTGGCGAAGCCTGTGGAGGCTATCCCAGTGGAGGCGACCTCGGTGCCCAGAGGTTCCCTGCCTCCGCGGAGGGAATCCTCTTTTAAGCCCATCGAGAAGACCCCCGTGAAGACCCCAGTGGAAAAAGAGGGGGGGGGGTGGCCATTACGGACACAACCTCCAAGGAGGAACTGACTGAAAATTTGGATGAGGTCCGGTCCCACAGGAGGGATCCCAACGAGGGGGACGACGAGAGCGAGGGTGGCGACGAGAGCGAGGGTGGCGACGACGCAGTTCCCGTGGAGGAGGAACAACCGTCGCTCCCGGCACGCCCGTCACAGTCCGAGCCGCAAGATAACTCTGCGGCCATTTTGTCATCAATCCAAACCTTATGCACGGAGATAAGGACAAGACTGCCCCTACCCCCGGCGGACGACCCTGCTGAACCGGGTCCGTCGGGAAGCCCTACAAACAAGAGGAGGAGAATTCATCCGGCTCCCCCTCAGCCCTCACGGCCTTCTCAGCCTTCGTCGCCTTCCCCGGTCTCGAGGGATGACATGGGAACAGACACGGCCACAACGGGGATGGATGACGACGACGGGACTGACCTCCCGTCTCCGATTCCTCAGGCGTCTTCGCCCGACAAAATTGGCTCCTTCCACGGCATGATTGCCAGGGCGTCCCAGCTTTTTCAGCTCTGCCCCGAAGAAAAGAAGGAAGGCTTCCTCTACCAACTGCGCAAGGCCAAGAGGAAGACGGTCCTTGCGGTGCCCTTGCCGGATGACATCTGGGACGCAGGTCTTGCTCTCCTGAAGAACCCATCCACGACGCCTGCCGAAAGGGACCGGTACGAGAAGAAGTACCGGGTCCCCAACGGGGCCCCTTTGTGCCTTAGAGCACAACCGACCCCGGACTCGGTCATCTCGGCAGCGGCCAAGAAGAAAGCGGGGGGGGGGGCTTCAGCTTCAACTTCCCCACCGGACGGCGAGGGAAAGAAACTAGATGCCATGGGACGACGAGTCATCTCGTTGGCGGCGATGACGATTAAGGCGGCCAACGCCCTAGCGATTGTGGCCCGCTACGACAGGGAGTTGTGGCACTAGATCGCCCCCCTGTTAGACTTCCTCCCAGAGGACAAGAGGGCAGAGGCCCTGGCGATCCTACAGGAGGGTGAGGTGGCGTCCGACCACGCCATAACTGTGGCCATGGACATTGCCGACACCGGTTTCTGCCAGTTGGGCAACGGCGTTTGCCTTCGACGGCAGGGGTGGCTCAAGGCGACGGATTTCTGCCGAGACGTGCAAGCCAAGGTTTTGGACATGCCCTTCGACGGGAACAATCTGTTCGGAAAGACAGTGGATGAGTCACTGCAGGCCATCAAGACCAACACGGAGACGGCTCAGGCCTTGGGAGTTCTGCAGCAACGGCGGCTGCCCTTTCGGAACTCCGGAGGCAAGCAAGGTGCCTCCAAAGGATTCGACGGTGGCTCCTCGACGTACCGTCAGGTGGCCTGCTCCTCGTCGCAAGTAGCTTACAGGGGACGAGGCAAGTCAGGCGGATCTTGCCGTCGTCGCCAGGGAGGCCAAGGCGGTAAGGCTGCCTCCAAGCAAGACTGAACCGGCTGTCACGTCGGGCTCCCACCGAAGAACCCCGGTGAGAGGCCAGCTGACGAGGACTCCATCTCCACCCACCGTTTGATGCTGGATGCCCTGGCCCACGGGCACACTCTGGAATTTCTAAAGAAGTGCGCCCCAGAATTCCTCCCGTGGCCAGGAAGGTAAACCACATCCCTCAACTGCTGTTGGAGGTAAGGGCGATGCTCAAGAAAGGAGCCATCGAGCTCGTCCCAAAGAGTCTCAGGGGCTCCGGAGTATACTCAAGATACTTCCTCGTCAGAAAGAAGACAGGAGGTTGGCGTCCCATCCTGGACTTGTGTCGGCTAAACAAATACGTCAAGGCACAGAAGTTCCAGATGGTCACCCTCCAGCACGTGCTGGGCCATCTGGAGGAAGGCGACTTCCTATCGTCGGATTTGGAGGATGCGTGCTTTCACATCCCCATCCTAAAAGAACACCGAAAGTTTCCCAGGTTCGTAGTCCAAGGGCGGCACTACCAGTTCAAGGCCCTCCCATTTGGATTGAAGTCGGCGCCCAGGGTATTCACCAAGTGCCTAGCTCCAGTGGCAACGCGGCTGCGTCTGCAGGGGATCCACATCTACCCCTACCTGGACGATTGGCTCATCCAAGCAGGAACAAGGGAGCTCACCGTCGAACACACAGCGAAGACCGTCCAGCTGCTCACGGAGCTGGGATTCTCCATCAACTTCCCCAAATCCCACCTGGTTCCGTCGCAGGTCGCACTGTTTGCTCGGCACAGTGGCGCTACTGGCCTCGCCGTCGGAGGAAAGGATGAAGGCCACCCTGGGCAAGGTGCAGCGTCTGCTGGCCACGGACGTGGCCAGAGTGAGGCCCATCAAGTCCCTTCTCGGGATGATGTCTTCTTGCATCAATCTGGTGCGCCTGTGCAGGCTACGGATGCGTCCTCTGCATGAGTTCCTCGACGCCCGTTGGATGCAAGCGACGGGCAGCTTCGAGGACAAGTTCTCGCTCAACTAAATATTCCGCCAAGTAATTCGATGGTGGGGCACCCGCGCGCATCTCGCAGTGGGCACGGACTTTCAGACCCCAGCATACCAGGTGACGGTGACGACGGATGCCTACCTGGAGAGGTGGGGAGCGCACACCGGAGATCTTCATGCGAGAGGCCGCTCCACATCAACATACTGGAGCTCCAAGCAATTCTGGGCCCTCAAGTCATTCCACCTGTCCCTCAAGGGCAAGGTGGTGAGGATCTTCACCGTCAACACCACCATGATGTTCTACATCCGGAAGCAGAGAGGAACCAGATCCAAGGATCTGTCCAAGGAAGCCCAGGATCTGTGGCACTGGGCCGTTGCCCAGGGGATGTTTCTGGTACCTTTTCATCTAGCAGGGATAAAAAACACCATCGCCGACTCACTCAGCAGGGAGCTGCGCTCGTGCCACAAGTGGGAACTACGCCAGGATTAAGTGGATCAACTCTTCCGGCGATGGGGCAAACCCCAAATCGACCTGTTCGCGACAGCGACGAACTCCAAGTGCCAGAGGTTCGCCAGCAGCTTCCCCCAGCTGAGGTGCATGGGCGATGCTTTCTCGTTCCCCTGGGACGGCCTGTTCCTGTATGCGTTCCCTCCGTTGCCGTTTCTGCTCAGGCTCATCAACCAACTCAAGAGGTCCCAGTGCAGGATGATCCTCGTCGCACCCCGTGGCCGAGACAGATATGGTTACCAGACCTTCTGGACTTGTCAGCGTCCCCACCAGTCAAACTGTCGACGGACGCAGATCTTCTCTCCAGAGAAGGAGGCGCCATTCTTCATCACGACCCGGAGTCGCTGAACTTGCAGGCCTGGCTCCTGCAGCACTAGAGTTTGGAGGGTACGATATCCCGGCTGACTGCAGAGAGGTTCTTGCAAAGGCCAGGGTGTCCTCAACTCTCAAGTGCTACGGACACAAGTGGAAGAGGTTCTCTGCCTGGTGCCGTGCACAGAAAATCAACCCTCTACGGATTACAGCCCCTCAAGTGCTACCGTACTTACTAGCGCTGGCAAAAGCTGGACTAGCTCATGCTTCCATCAAGATACATCTGGCAGTGATTTCCCGATAAACCAGAACTGCAAAACGGTCGTCCTTGTGGTCTCATCGCCTGGTGAAGGTGTTTATGAAAGGACCGTTACGATCGTTCCCGCCGCTGAAGGCTCCAGCCCCGGCGTGGGAGCTCAACGGGGTGCTGACCAGGCTCATGGGCCCACCAATCGAGCCCTTGCATTCGGCTCCGTTGAAGTTCCTGTCGTGGAAGACAGCGTTCCTTGTGGCCATCACCTCTGCACGACACGTGGGAGAGATCAAGGCCCTTTCCTGTAAACCTCCATACCTGACATTCCACGAGACGAGGGTAGTGCTGAGGACGCACCCCTCCTTCATGCCGAAGGTGCCGTCGCACTTCCATCTCAATGAGCCCTTGGTGTTACCAGTCTTTTTCCCGTCACCTTTGTCGCCGGCCGAGAGGACTTTGCACTCGCTGGATGTAGCTATAGCGCTGAAGTTCTACGTGGCCCAAACAAAGGGTTTTCGAAGACATCACAGCTGTTTGTGAACTTTGGACTTGTGAACCAAGGGAAGGCTCTCTCAAAGGCTTCCATTTCCAGGTGGCTCTCCAGCTGCATCATGCACTGTCATCGGTTGGCAAACCGACTGTTGCCCGGCCGTCCGAGAGCCCATTCGACCAGAGCGATCGCTGCTACCACGGCGTTCTTGTCTGGTGTGCCCCTGCTGGACATCTGCAGGGCTGCTACATGGAGGTCGACGCACACCTTCACGAGATTCTACTGCGTCGACCGGGATTCCAGGGAGGAGTCCAGGGTCGTCCAGGCAGTGCTGCGCAACCTGTTCGCTTAAGGTGAGCCTGGTGAGGAGGTAAGAGATGCTTAATGTTGAGTTTTATGTAATGCTTAATGTTGAGCCTTGCCACCTCCCGTGGTTGTGCATGTGTGTATTGCTATGTATTCTTATATTCATGAGCATGTGAATCCATGCCAGACTCCATGCTGGAGAAGGAACAAGTTACTTACCTGTAACTGTTCTTCTCTAGCATTGGTCTGGCATGGATTCACATGCAAACCCTCCCTCCTTCCCCTCTGCGGCTCTTCACTTGGTCATACTGCCACTTTACGTGCTACCAAATCTGAGGATGGCTGCCAGGGGTGGGGCTTAGGGAGAGGGCAGTCATTGGCTGGGGACAGTATGACCCAGAGACCAGTGATTGGTTACTACTAAGAAAGACAGATCAGAAACAAAACTGATACTGATGTTTTCTTTCCCAAGGATTCCCAGCCTGACGACGGGGAATATTCATGAGCATGTGAATCCATGCCAGACCCATGCTGGAGAACAACAGTTATAGGTAAGTAACTTGTTCATTCTCAGCTCTTGAAGGTTTCTTCAGGTGGAGCTCGTTTCAGGAAATGGTAGGCACGAACAGCAGGCACTTTCAGCGAGGTTTGCCACAGCAGGGCGACACAGGGACCGCAAATGCTCGCGGCGTGGCACACTCTCGTAAATCGCGACTTAGAGGAGCTAGGACTGTTGTTCCCACTACTCCAAAGGGATGAAGTGCCCTTGCATGCCTTCTTGGTTCAACAAAGAAACAGGGGTCCGACGGGACAACAGTACGGTCAGGG
Source organism: Ambystoma mexicanum (assembly GCF_040938575.1). Taxonomy (NCBI): domain Eukaryota; kingdom Metazoa; phylum Chordata; class Amphibia; order Caudata; family Ambystomatidae; genus Ambystoma; species Ambystoma mexicanum. The sequence goes on from NC_090933.1 coordinate 513,739,913, forward strand.
TGCCAAACTTTCCAATCACAGGCGGTTCCTCGAGTCTGCTTTCTTCTTAAGGATACTTGGCTCCTTATGAGGTTTGATGTGAACCTCAGTAGATCGACCTGAAATGGATGCAGAGCCCTTTCTCTTATTCAATATTCGGTTTGAGCTCAAATCTCAGATAGCCAATGGAAGATCTGCTCTCTTGCATGCACGCCAGGCGTGGGCCATTCGTGGCCCACAGTGGTTCCAGTCATTCATGGCTACCAGACATCCTGGCACCAGTATATGGTTTGGAGCCAAACAGTCCCAACCCTCATCCTGGGCACTAGCACACGAGACATGCAAGAGCCTGCAAAAGTTGCAGTTTTTGCAGGAGGATGCATACCCAAATAAGAAATACCCAGGTCTCTCGACCTGGGGGAAGGCAAAGGGACACAGTGGCCAAAGGACAGAACAAAAGATTTTGTGGCATGGCTATTTTCGTCACTGGCCACAGTCTTGGGCCAAACGCGGTATGGTCCATAAAAATGAAGTAAAAATACTTTAAAAGTAAACTGCTGCCACCAGTTCGTCCTTGGCACACTTGTACAAACACCAAAAAATCCTCAGAGGGTGGCTAGGGCCATAAAACAAAAGGACCTTTATGCGCTGTACTGTAAGGTACTTGGCACACAGATAGTTACCGGAACTGGTAACAAAATCGAAGACTAAGGGAAACATAGTTTCTCAATACTGACAGCCTGACGGACATGTCAGTTTCCCCATAACAAATGAGCGAAAGCCCAGAGGAGCGCAGCTGAAGGATGTACTCCACTGCAAAAAGTCAGTTTAGGTACGCCAAACAAAAGCAAATGGTTTGGGGGGTTCACAAAGGGATTGAAAATGTCACCTAAGGGAGATCTTTCCTAACATCACTCAATGTAGAAACTGCTCTTTGAATCTGAATATTTCACACTAAGACATAACCAGCACAGATAATCACTATCTACTTATTGGCGTCTAGGACCAAGAGCACCCACGCAGCATTCTGTGTGCAGTAGGGATAGAGGGGGTAATAACATAACACGAGAATGCCTTTATTTTATTTCTTTTTATCCTCTGCCTTTCATATCTAAATGTTACTGATAGAGAATGCTCTTTTTTAAATACTCTAGAGCTAAATGTGCAGCTCATTGAACCCCTTGACTGTGTAACAGGTCTGCCCCATGATCTCTATGAAATGTGCCTGTTGTGTAAGATATTTAAGCCCAACACACTAAATGCACGCCAACAAAAGAATTTGTGTATGCACTTGGGGCACAGACCTCTGACCAGAAGCAGCCCATCGCCATTCAAAAGACAGTCACTGTTAGCCCAGGAGCTGGGATCTGTATTGACCCTGAAGATGCAGTAATGGAGGGAATCACTAAGGCCAACTTGCAGTCGTCCCTCATCTCCACAGGGCCACACAAACAATCCCAGGTACACCCCTCACAGTGTCTACAAAGCTGCACAATTTAAAATCTGCAGGCTCCATCCAAAGCAGGATGAGCAGGGAGGTTTAAGCCCTTAACTCCCACTCATGCCGCAGATAAGTTAACTCCCAAACATGGTGCCATACACTTCAAGTCAGCAGCCAAAGATGGCGCTCTACACACCAAGTAGGTGATTAAAGATAGCTGTGAAAAGCACAAAGCGTCATTCAAGCATGGCACTGAAACACTGCATGTTGACAAGAAGGTCACAGTTGGGCAAATCTTTTCTTATTAGCATTTGTAGAGCGCATCGTAAGCCCAAGGGCATCTTGGGGATGTAGCAACATGCAAGTTAGTTAGCAGGGAGAGGAACTTATCTAAACGGAAGGGTCTTCAAAAGGCGACAAAAAGAGAGGTGGTCTCTGGTAGCGCAACGGCTGTGGGAGCGAGTTCCACAGTTTAGCTGGACCACGGAAAAACATGGCCACTCACCCGGGTGATCCGAGCCCGAGGCACTTCAATGATAAGAGATTCCTGAGACCGCAGGGGGTGATTTGGCACGTATGGACAAAATATAAGCTGCAAGTATACTGGCCTTGTGCCATAAAAGGCTCAATGCACTATGCACATATATTTAATTTGAACTATTTGGATGACTGGAAGCCAATGCAGTTGTGTCAAAGCAGGGGAAATGTGCATAGAGAAAGGGGTCTGAATTACCAGTCTGGCTGCAGCATTTTTCAGGACCTGAGGGTGGTGCACTAGATAAAGTGGTTAAGCCCGCCGTGGAGTCAAGGGCGCCGGCTGATTGCTGTTTTCTGCTGCTACCTGTTGCATATTGAAGCCTACCTCCTGCCTTCAGTGAACACTGCTTTGTCCCGCTCCAACTCGCGTGAGACTGTTGGCTGGAGCCACAGCAGTTTGAAGCGAGCAAGGACACCAGCTGATTTGACTCGGCACGCGAGTCATGTGATACAATCGAACCACACCCACAGGAAGTCCAGCACAAAAACATTGCCCGGCCGCCCTTGCGGCATTAAGGGCGCCGGCTGATTGCTGTTTTCTGCTGTTTACGGCTGAAGACTGCAGAAACTAACAAACCTCATCTTTTGAGAAGGTATCCGTTTATATTATTCCGAACTCGGTGTCGCAATCAACTACGCAACTAGAGGAGCTGCATTACATGAGAAAATCTGCACGGGACTAGCGACTCAACGGATCAAGATGCGGATTCAAAGAGAAAGACACGCCAACAGGTAAGGCAGCGCTTGGTCTCATACCCTGACGCCCAGCCACCGTTACCATCGCCCGCCCGACAGACATAAGACCCTCCACCCCACAACACAATCTCGCCTCCCCTTTACTAGTTTAGTCCTTGGGGAGGGGGAGAAGCTAAAGACCCTAATACCGGGTAATCTGGGAAGTATGGAAGGCAAAAGATTGCCAGGGGCAGAAGCCTTAACATATGGAAAGGAGGTTACCCGGGACCACGAGGGACAAGAACTCGAGGGGGAAAACCTAACCAGCAATGACAGCTACCAGGACACACAGGTAGGTGTTGAAAATGAGCAACAATACAATATGACAACAAACAATGTAGCAATGATCCCAAAAGTGCATGACACTCCGGATCTATCGGATCTGCGGGAAGCTCTCACTGTAGACGCACCAAGTCAATCCCCGCTACTGTCTGGCCATTTGGACCCTGACATTTGGGCCCATCCGGAAGGAATAGCGTCGCCAATAACAGGAATGAACCCGGCCAATAGAACTAATCTCATGGCTACAGCCCTCCCAAGCAATATTAATGACTTATCTTCCGTCTTAAAAATGCAAAAGGAAAATCAACACGAGACAAACTTTAATGAAGAAATGAGAACGGAGGAAGAAGCCAGTGCAAAGACTGCTGAAGTCAGACCCGGGATATGGCAAGCTCAAGTGGGATCCCTAACCCCTGATCAGGATCAACCGGGTACGAGCCAGCAGCAAAATGTTGAACAGCATAAAGGGACCCCATTTGCCAAATGCACCCAGGAGGACAGCAAAGAGGGCACCTCTTGCCATATAAATGACCCCGATTGGCATGAAGATCTATGGGAGGACTCGTTAAACTTAGCAAAGACACCTCCATCCATAGATCCAAATAAGGTGTCTAATAAGAAGTCTTTCAAGCAAAAATCCATATTGAGGAAAAAAGAAAATCAAAAAGCAGGGCTATCACTTCAGGCTGTTAAATTGACAATCTCACCTCAAAATCAAGAAAGTATGATTTACCCAGCGCCAATGATGGGACCATCTAACTCTGAAACACCTATACAGAGTAACTCAACCTTGGGCAGTAAATTAATACAAGATATCACAAACCTCACAGGAAAAATAGTGAGCGAGGGAAAAAAGGAGGCTGTCCTTTGTTATGGAAAAAATTGCTGCACTGGAAGGGGAAGAGTCAGAGACTCCTCCCACCCCGATGGGTCAATATCAGGAAGAAATAGATAAGCATCGACAAAGGCCAGAGACATTAGATCTGTCAAGTGCACGATCCCCCATAACGGACCAAGCCGCACAATCGATGATCAATGATTATGATATAAAGAAAATTAGTGAGATCTTTAAAAATGGAAGACAGGAATACCGCACTTATATACAAAATGTGCTTATGCTGGCTCTAAATACAACCATGACCCTGTTTCTGAAACTTTATGAAACCATTAATGAAGTGGTAAACTCAGCCTACGAATTGAATTTGAATATGAAGCAGCAGGTGAATGAACTTGCAGGATTTGCACAAAGATTGGATGTAAGGCTTGAGAAAGACAGACACCTCTTGTCAGTGGCAAAACCGACTGTGACCTGGCGCGTCAAGAAACAAATGATAAACCTCTATTAATGGAAGCTATCTTGGAAGACCATAAGTGGATCCGGGAATCCTGCGAAATAAGAGCTATCATGGATGGAACCCATAAAGACCCACAAGGTATGACTCTGATACCCAATGTCCCGGGCGGACAACTAGCTACGAGTTTGGACCCAAAGCCTATTACAAAATTTATGGGGGGGGGCAATGCTGTTGGGAAAGGGACAAATAAAATCCAAGTAGTTTAAACCTGTTCTCGAGAAAAAATGAGGTAATAAGAACTCAATCCCAACATATTCAATGTTTCAGGAAGGCAATCATCAATGCAAGCCTGAGATAGCGAATATAGAAAATAGCCATCCCCATCTGTCCACACGAAACCTATTAAAAAAAACAAGCAATGAAAGGTAAAGCAAATGGATCTCGTGCTTTTTTAAAAAACATGCAAACCCTCTGAGAGAAGACCCGGGACCACCAAGAAAGAGACCAAGAAGAGAAATGACATTAAGCCAGGTCCCTAACAAAAAGTTAAAGGTGGAGAAGGCCCAAACAACGGAGGAGGGGTCCGAAGTTATGTCAGTTGTGGATCTAGATTCCTCCGAGTGTCTGAGTGACCTCATTAAAGTAATCAAAAATAATCAGGAGGAAGAAGCATGGGAGCACGTCAGTATGACAGACTGGCAAATCATAGATAAATACTCAAATTCGGAGGAGAAAATTGAAAAAACAAAGATGAAAAGTACACCACTCACAAGAATGAAAAAAGAAGGAAAGAACTTCAGAAGTATATAAAAGAAAAGACACCAACTAGGAAAGACTGAAGGAGGATAGACCACGCCTGGGAAATGGAGGGTCGAAGACAATCAGGCAGGGATACCTATTCATCAGATTGGAATGATAAGGTAGACCAGTTCCATAGAAAGAAGCACCTGAATACTGGGGATGAGAGAAAACCCCGAAGACATTTGAAACGAAAATAAAAAATATCAGTGCTCTCATCCAGGGAAAAGGACAAAGTAAATCAAAAAATTACTGAAAGTCTGGCTCAGAGGGACCGATCAAGGGAAAAGAAGAATTCAACAAAAATCTCTAAACTCAAACTTGAAAGGATCATGAAAGATAGTAAGAAGATCATCTTGAATAGAAAAAATACATCCACATTGCTAAACCAGCTTCTCCATGGAGAGAAGCTTCAACCTAATGACATAGCAATTGTCGAATTCGTAGATGAAAGGAGGATGGATCTGATTATTATGCATTTCAGATCACAGAGAGCGAGAGATATGGTGCTGAGAACAAAGAGTAAACTATGGGATTTGGGCCTGAAGTTAATCATAGAAGACGAAAGGGGAAGAAGAACAAGATCTGAAGAAAAATCCAAACCAAGACCAGATCGGTCGGTGGAAAAAACAAAGCAAATAGATAGAAATTCAACTAATTACAATCAGGGGAAACCCTCAAAGTCCTCATCGGAGAAAACTGATAGAAAGGATTAGAAGAAAGAGAGAGCCGTCAAGGAGAATCCTGGCAAAAGGAAGAAAAGACCGAAAGATCCACTAATGGTGCCCACAGGACTGAAAATCAAAAACCAACAGTTAGGACGCTTCAAGTGGACAATTCAAGTGCACAGTCGAAGCAACCTGGATCAAGAAAAGTCCAACAGGCCATAGGAGCAAAGAGAACAGGAAGCCCAAAAATCAGAATGGAAAGAAGCAGCAATATAGGCAACAGGAGGGCCAAGGGCAAAAATCCCTGTTGGCCTCATGGAACACCAGGGGTTTTGGACATCTGTACTCGGGAGGGGGGGGGGAGAATCTGAATTCCTGTCAGAATTTGAGATCATATGTATCCAGGAATCTTGGATCAGATCTAGCCCCCTATGTGAGGGCTATCAAGTCTGAATTAATCCAGCCCTAAAAGGACCAGTGGGAAGACCCAGAGCCGGTCTCTTAACTTTAATTAAAGAGGACTGTGATCTACAGCTAGTCGACCATCAAACCCCAAATCCATATGTTCAAGTATTAAAACTGGTGAAAAAATAAAGGAAACATGGAATCCAGAATGCTCCTGATCAATACATATAGGAGTGAGCAAGACTGCGACATAGAGAAGTATATGGCAGCCATTATGGAGCCCTTGGACATATCCATGTATGACGATCCAAATCAACTGATCATAATATGTGGAGACTTAAATTTAAAGCTTTTGGATGGAAAGGGAAGGCCGAAATTCAGCTCTGACCTAGGTACATTGGAAAATAGATGGATTATGGAAATTAATATCCGTGACATAACAATGTTAAACGGCCAGATGCGGGGCGTCATACCAGAAGCAGACACCTGGTTTTGCAGCCTCAAGAACGCCTGCCTAGACTATTGTTTTGTCTCCAGAAATACGCAAGGGTGGATTAAATCACTGACTGTAACGAAACATATATCCAGCGACCACGCCCTTTTAGAAACCAAACTCTTTTGGAACTCTACGATGGAAACTAATCCTAATTGGTGCCCATTAGAAGTATCATGGGGAAGAAACTGGATCCAACTTAAAGCTTCTAATATTCCTAAATTACTGATGAAACTGGATAATAACATCAGAAATAACAAAAACTCAACAGAGTACAGATGGTTGTTAAAAGAATTTGAAGTGAAGAGTGACAGCAACAAAAGTACCAAAATTGTAAGAAAACGCGCTTACAACAGGGAAGTGGTAAAGAGGAGCAGAGAATATCATGCTGAACAAATGAAAATTCGCCAAAGTAATGGCTGGACAAATTAGAACTGTTAAGGCGGAATAAACAGCGTTACAAAAATTGGTTAAAATCATCCAAGATCTGCAGAGCACAGAGGGACGCAGAAAAAATGTTACCAGCAATTACGACCGAGAATACTCGATCCCTTTGGGAAATTATAAACAAGGGCGAAGATCTTCAGCCGGCCGTAACTACGAATGAAGTGTCTAAGGTAGCCTGGATTAACCATTTTTCGGCACTGTTCAGAGTTGAATCGGCCCAAAAATCAAAACAAAATAAAAACATAAATTCTAAATCCGTCCCCTGGCTTATTGCGATTGATAGGGAAGATATAACACTGAGACTTAAACAGTTAAGTTCTTCAAGGGCTACGGGACTGGATGGCATCTCAAATGGGATGCTAAAAGAAAATGGAGACACATGGTCAGACTTCATTTTAGCCGTATTTCAGCAGATTATTCAAACTAGAACAATCCCATCGTCATGGAAGGAAGCTCTGATAGTTCCAATCTTTTAAAAGGGGGACTGTTGTGACCCCAGGAACTACAGGCCAATAGCCCTTTTGGATTCCATCAGCAAAATCTTTTCATCAATATTGTTAAGAGATCTAAAAAAGTGGGCGTTCAAGGCCGGAATCCTGGACAGCTGCCAGACAGCTTTCATGACAGGGGTGGGCACTTCCCTGAATCTCTTCTTGATAAACTTGTTAAAACTAAGAGCCCTGGAATCAAAAAGGAATTTGCATCTAGGTTTCATAGACCTTGAACAGGCCTTTGACACTGTCTGCAGAGAGCAAAATTAAAACCGTGGCAATGCCCTGAAGACTTGTTGGAAGCAATTCAAGAACTCTACACAGAAACAACAATTCAAATAATTGTCTCGAAGAGAGGAGACACGACAGAGAAGATTGGGACCTCCAAAGGAATTAAGCAGGGGTGTGCTTTAGCACCCTTCTTATTCATATTATATATGGCGGACATGCAAACCTATCAAGAAAGTATTAGAGCTTTTCCGCCCGAATTGGAAGGTTCCGATTTATCGTGGGTCCTATATGCGGATGACGTTGTTTTCATCGATCAAACAGCAATAGGACTTCAGAGAAGAATTGTGGTATTCAAAAAATATCTGGAGGAAAACAAAATGAAAATAAATGTTGACAAATCAATGATACTGATAATGCAAGCAGCTACAGGTATCAGGAAAAAAGTCCCCTTTACATGGTGACTTGAAAATAAGGCCGTAAAGGAATGGTTCGGTCAAAATTTTGTATTGCCCCTACAGGTCGGCCATGTGTTTTTAAGCCCAAGTCGCTCGATTTTAGAAAAATTTCCTAAGGACCTTACCCGAGTTTTCGTCCATTAAACGCACGCGAAAACAGGCACGAGGGAGCTGCCATTTTGTGATAATCCTATCACTTGCTGCATCGCCCTGGCTGACCTGCTTTTGCGGCACTAAATCATATCCCCCGCCCCTGAGCCTGACATTATCAAAACATTCATATTCCCCGCCTCTCTCCGTGACGTTACTGTGCTGTGTAGGCAAACGCGCCCAGTCGTCTTCTACGCGACTTCACACAGAACCTGGAAACCAACACAGATCAGCTCACAACACAGCGCGCCACTATTCGGAATATGAAACTGTACTTTAAAATCAAACAGCAACACAGTAAATTTGGTAAAGTACATTTATTTGACATTAAATGTTTAGAGAATATTCAGCAATTGCCATATGAACTCCGAAAGTCATTTATTTTCTTGTATCTCTATCCGCAAATCCATAAAATTTTATCGTGAGTCACGCGCTGTTCCTTTATGGTACACAGTGTGTTGGTTTTCGTTCAAAGAAGCACTTTTGTCGCACGTTGAACCGCAAGGCTGTTCCATCAAGTAGGCACTAGGCCAGCGTAAAGGTTGGTATGTTGCTTCTAGCCGCTAGTACCGCGTAAAGGGCATATGGGCCCTTGGCGATCGTCCCATAAGATCATCAGAATGGTGCAGTTGTTTACATTAAGCTGCAGCTGGCGGCTGAAGAAACCGTCTGCTGGTGTCTGAAACTGGTGGCAGTGCAAAATGGAAGTATATACCTGTTTTGAAAACATAACTTTATAATTAGTCTCGCCAGCCGATCTTTATTAATATTATTCATTTTATTTATAACGGCCGAGCTGAAACTATTTGCTTTCAAGGATATTGCAATGGAGTATGTTCGGCTCTAAAATCAATGCGAAAACTAACAAAATAAATCGAGGTTAGTACACAATGAGAAACTACTTTTTGTCTACATGCGTGTGGAATGTGGACCTGCATGCCCATGTGCCCGCTACAAGGACGATCCCACAAACATTTTCAAAGCTCTTCATTCATTCATTTATTCATGCATCCATTCATTAATTCTTCATTCCGGTATAAAAGCGTCTAAAGAGTTACTTACGTTATATTTGTAATTTCCATTGTGTCTCTGCGTAATGCAGTCCGTAAATCCCACTGTGCTCTTGACAACGATTTTTCGTATACTGAACTAACATGAAACTCGGTCTAGAATGTTCTGCCTTATCGTCTCTTACGTTATTGCACCCCCCCTTCAAATGAAGTTCTTTCGGCATGGTCCCTGTCTCAAGGTCAAAAAACAAGAGAACCTTATACTGCCGGTGCGAGTTGTGGGCCTCTTCAGGGCGCGAGCTGAAAATCAAAGCCGCTGACCTTCACTAGAAATGAGCATACATTCTTTCTTTGCAACATCCCGTAGTAAAGCCATCTGTGAGAACTTGAAGTTTCGAATCCATCTATGTAGTGCGCCTCAATGTGCAAATGCGAACTGGCTTCTCTCCCATCTGCAATGGCTCGCTTGGCGCGTTTTAAGGCCCCCAATTTTGTCCTCGTTGTCTGCGAGCTTTGAAGCCCCAAAGAACCATAACTATTGAGACTTTTAATTTTTTGGGGAAGGTCAGGGAAAGTTTAAAGTACCCGAGGAGTTGAGTTGAAAGTGAGATTTATTGTTTTTGTTTTATTATTTGCAATACGCAAGCCTCCCCTCGGTTAACAGTGCCCAGCATTTATAAGAGATTGCGAAAATTAGTTACATCAACAAAAATATATACATGTTCATATAGACAAGGTCAGCAATATGAGGTGAATAGAGCGAATTCAAAGATGAGACACAGGTAGTTCGGCACCCAGGATGGTGAAGGTAGGGGTTAGTGTTAGTGTACTTTGTATGCACACTGTACAATAACATTTATTTACAAAAAGGCAATTGTATTACAATTATTTAAACCGGGATTTGTACTTCACAACCAGCTCTCCTTTGGGTGGACATGGCACAGTGGCAATGTTGGGTGGCAATGGATCAGTGCTCTGTACAGAAACTTTCAAAATTCCATATCTGTGCTTCTCTAATACAGCAACAATAAGGCTTTTGACAAAGTCGAACTCCATTTCCTCATAGATTGGTTTGATCACCCATTGCTTACTTCTTTTTAAAAAGGCCTTAGTGTAGCGAGGCATCCTTACATTAGCCTTAGTCCTAGATTGTACACGGCCGAGATTCTCGTTATGGGCCAAGACAGCAAGTAGAGTCGTATATCTCATGCTCTGTATGCTGAAATGCAAGCGCTTTGGCCTGTACTTTAGGCACATATTGTGGAACACCTCCAAAACTCCAGTGTGACAGAATTCTGTCAGTCCCCTCAAATCTCTTGATAGAGTTTTATCGAAAACAATCTTCTCAATGGCTTTGTGTGTCGGTGAAGATGGATTCAACCACTTCTTCTTCCGTGCCTCCACTGGGGATGAAGGGCCATGTTCACATTGGTGGAAATGTAGGTTTTCTGACCAGCGGTGCACGTTGGTACAGTGGTGCATCAGTGACCGCCATTTTTCAAGTAGTATTTCCACTGACCCTTCACAAGTTTTGGAGCTCCACCAAAGATGGTTGCTGATAGTCTGGGACCACTCTGAAATGCTTTCCAAACCTTTTTTTTTCCCCTGCAGCAGAGATTTTCTTATTGATTGATTTAGCAAGATGCCATACGTCAAATTGATGTTTAATATGTGGGAACTGCTCTCTCATTGTCTTGGCAATTGAAACGTGTCTGTCCGTGGCTATGAGGTCGATGTGCATTCCACTCGATTTCAGATATTCCACTGATTTTTATATAAATCCTAGTTTCTCCATGGCCACTGAGGATGTACATTGTGTTACCTGCACGACCACCAAACTCACAATTTTCTTACTATCCATGTCCTGAAAGTGGTAGGTGCAGTACTTGGCAGAAAATCCAGGCCTGTCGCACTGTCCATCGCCGGCTAGCCTGAATAGTTTGCCTTCGAATGTACTTGGTAGAGACAATGGTTCAATTTTCCAAGCATCACTAATGGCCGGAAACAGATAATCATGTTGGTATTTGTAGTACTGCGTGTTTGAAATGAAATGGGAGTCCCACAAACTGAAAGAAAGACTTTAACTTTCTAAAACTGGAGCCACTAAAAATTGATGCAGCTGCACGCAGTAGATTGCCTGCTGGCAGTTTCCCCAGCATCGGTTGTGCAGACCATGAGAACGTATGATGTAATCTACAGGCGGCATGTATTGTGACGTTACTGCCTTGTTTTTGACGAGTCACATGAATCAGTGGCTTCCCACATACTTTCCTTCTGACGGAATGCCCACATTTCAGCATACTTATAATATCCATCAAACAACTGTTAAATACTATGTATTTGTCCTCTTTCATTAGACTGTCATCCTGCGTCAAAGTTGTTTCGGCCTGTGACGTTGAGGACATATCACCACATTTGAAAGAAATATTGCTGCTATCAAGTTCTGATGCGTCGGTGAATGCTGCTGCTGGTTCATTCTCTGTCATTTCAACATCTGCTACTTCAACATTGATGGGAGAACACAACAATGTCGACAGCTTTTTTGGTGGCAATTTTTTGGCGGGTGTAGATTTTGTAAATTGATCTGCGACTACTTCAGAGCTATCTTCAATACATCCAGTATCATGTTGTTGCGGTGGTGCGGTCGTACTGTAGCAATGGTCCAATACAACTTTGCCGAATTCTCCGGACACATTCATTTCATTTTCTGTACATTGGACATGAGCATCCCGAGTCTCAACACGCCGCGTCTGAATTAATAGTTCCTCCATAGCCTCCATAGTGTAAATGGTCTGGCAAGCAACATCTCGAATTCACTTCACCGTCTGTGTATGTATAGTTCGTAGACCCACGGGTAACTAGAGGACAGATTGGAAAAGGGATGTTCAGTTTAAACACAAGATAAAGTATAGTACAATTAACTTTAAAAAAACATAAAATAGTCCCCAGCACAAAAAAATGTCTAAAGTTATGAACTGTTTGTAACTAACCTTATTTTTGTTTCTTTTTTTTGCAACTTTTTTGACTCGACCTTCAACATCTGCACGCTGTTGCTCCAACACGTATCCGCATGTCTCCCCTTCCTCTTGCGCTGCAACGACTATATTTTCTGTATCCGCATAGACAGCACGGAATGGGGCTCCATCGACTCCCTGAAACATAGTATTTTCATTACTGTGTATCAAAATATTGTTAGCATAAAACGCACGTGAGGATGAACACACATGTACATCTCAATAGCCAAACACGATTTAAACATTGTGTGGAACAATCAAACGACAAGTATTCGAGCTCTGATGACCTAGTTCGATGGAGCTGTCAGTACCCATACCTCTGGCTCTGCATGGACTGCCACGAATGATTGTATTGAAGAGGAGGCATCAGCAACTCCCTGAAACACAGTACTTGCGTTAGTATGGTTTTCAATATCGTAAACATAACACACACTTGGGGTTGACGGCACAGGTACATATAAAGAGATAACCACAAATGTTGCATTGTCTAAAAAGAATCAAGGAATATTTAAAAATGATCAGATTTAATCGACTTATTTCTCTGATTTCTTTACATCTGCATCATCTAAATGGGATCTTGTGATTGTAGTGGAAGCGCCATCATCTCCCTGAAACACAGTACTTTCGTTAATAGGGAAGAAAGTATAGCAAATGGAATTACGTTATATGATCACGCTCGATGGAGCTGTCAGTATCCATACCTCATGCTGCTGAAGAATATCTAGGGCTGTTGTCAATGTGGTGCACACTTCCGAAAGCTGTTGCGCCGATTCGTATCCGCATGGTCCCGCTTCCACCGGAATTACTTGAATGTCAGGCTCTGCATCAAGTGCGTGGGTTGACGATTCAACAACTGCCTGAAACATAGTTTCGAGGGGATTGGGTCCTCTGACGTATTCCATATCAATGACAGGTAATCACCACAGCTGTGCTGCTTCGGAAACTTTTTTCCGCGTCCTGCGTCGATGACGTCGATGCGCCAGCGTCGAGGACTTCATCCGACCATATCCGATGTGATAAGTCGGACGCACGACGCCCGTAGCCTCAGTTCCGTTTTTTCCTCGAACGTGTTGCTTCGTGAATCTCGGTTACGCCTCGACTCTTTGGAGTTCTGTTCTTCTCGGTTCTTCGAACCTGTTCGTTTTTGTGAGAAAATCCTTCGTAAGAAGATGTCTTCTACTTCGTTTTCGACCCTGCGTCCGGGCTTCAAGAAGTGCGGGGAGTGTGGGTTCAAGATGTCAGTGACGGACTCGCACGACGCCTGCCTCTGGTGCCTCGGGAGGCCCACGACACGGATGACTGTATCGACTGCCAGTCGCTCACGTCCAAAGCCTTACGGGAACGTAAGAAGTTGTTGTCGGTAGGTCGGGTGTCCAAGTCCCGGAAGTCGAAGTCTGCGGTGCTTTCAACGGATGATTGGAGAGGTGACTCTCCACGTCGACGTCGGAAGTCTCGTGTGTCTCCTTCTAGGAGTCGGTCTCGCCACTCCTCGACCTCTTCGAGGCATTCTCGGAAGCGCCAACACCGGTCGTCTTCCAGGTCCTCTTCTGAGGACTCTGCCCGGCACGTCGCTTACCCCACCAGCCGTGCGACACCGGAGGAATGGGCTTCCTTTGGGAAGAAAATGCTGGCGATTCTCGAGTACGCAGGGTACCAAGCCATCCGCGCCCCCGAGTGCGGTCGGCCGTGAAAGGTCGAGAGACACCGCTCGCAAGAGTGGTCGGCACGAGTCACGGGAGAGGTCCTGTTCGGACAAGGAGACTCGTTCTCGACGTACCCGTTCCAGGTCCCCGACGCGCTCGAGACCGTGTGCACCTGTGATGTCTTCGAGGAAGACATCGATGCCTGAGGCGTCGAGGGCGTCGACAGGCTTTCTCGAGACTCCGGCTCCGAGGAAGTCGTCGAAGCCGTCGACGTTCAGGTCGTCGAAGGACACGCTCGGAGCTCTGGCTTCGCGGACTGTGTCAATGCCATCGATGCTGGCGGCGCTGCATCTGACGTCGACGCCGATTTACTCGACGTCGATCCTCTCTGCGCCGATGCCTGTTCTCTCGACGCCGGCGCAGATTCACTCGACGCCCTCAACGCCTTTCGAGGCCGTGGTGTCGGAGGTACCCCGTGGCACGGGGGAACCCCCTAGAAAGGCTCTGGCTAAGAGCAAGCACTCTCGAGTGCCTTCTTTTCGCGACCTGGAATATATTTCGGAGGTGGATGAGGACTCTGATGGCCTGGTTCCTAGTCGGGTTCCAGATGAGATGGTCTCGGGCCATAGCCAATTTGACGATTTGAGGCAGTCACTGCATGATGCCAGTGGACTGGACACCTCTCCGGAGGTGGAGTTTTTTAGTCCTGAGCCTGGCTTTCATGCCGATTCCTCGTACCGACGCCTTATGGCTAGGGTTTCTGTGTACTTGGGATGGTCTGCTCCCCCAGGGAAGTTCGTGCAGGATGATCTCACGGACATCCTTGATGTTGGTCCCCCAACTGACCCGGTACTGCCGTTTCATATGGCTCTACAGAGAAGGGTGGCAACAGCCTGGACTGCTCCGGAGAGTCTCCCGGCGGTGGGCAAGTCCTTGTCACAAAAATACCATCCAGCCAGTAGCGACCCCTGCTACTTGACCAGGCACCCCACTCCGGAGAGTTTGTTGGTGCAGGTGGCCACGGCCCCGGCAAAGCAGGCGTCGTACCCTACCATCCCTCCTGATAGGGACGGCAAACGGTTTGATGGCTGGGCGAAGGAAGTGTTTTTTTCGGGTGGTATGGCGCTTCAGGCGGCCAACTCCATATGTGCCTTGTACCGTTTCACACACACTCTGTGGAACTGTGTTGCGTTAGCGGCTGAGCATATTCCCGAAGGAGATGAACGGGATGGTTTCCTTGCTATGGTCCAGGATGGTAAGGATGCCATGTGTGAGTCCGTTCAGTCGGGTTTGGACATGGCTGAATGCGTCAGCCGGTCCATGGCGGCGAGCACCATAATGCGCAGGTTTGCGTGGTTGAGGAAGTCTGGGTTCGCTCCTGATGTGCAGTCCCGGCTCCTCAACATGCCCTTTGACGGTGAACACCTTTTTGGCAGCAAGGCTGACGAGAGCCTTGAGAGGTTGCAGACCTCCAAAGCTGCAGCGAAGTCGTTGGGAGCTGCAGTTCGCCAACCTCCGCCTTTTCGTACTAGTGGACAGCAATGGAGGGGTGGCTCCTTTCGCTATTACTCGTCCTTCAGTAAAGCGAGGGGAGCTAGCAGTCAAAGAGGCCATCGTAAGAGTGCCAGAGGTGGAAACAAAGGTACTCGAGGTGCCAAGGCCGCTCGGGCAGTTTCCTCTTTGCCCTCAGGTAACGCCGCAGCCGCTACCACTCAGTCATGAGGCCATGTCCCATGGCTCGCCGGTTGGGGGAAGGCTGGCACAGCATCTTGTAGAGTGGCGTGCCATTACTTCAGATGTGTGGGTTCTGGAGATCATAACCCACGGCTACTGTCTTCCCTTTCGGCAGAGGCCTCACGACAATCCACTAGGGAACCTCTCTTTGAAGAGTCCGGATCCGCTCCTTGCGCATGAAATTCAAGCCCTGCTGGAGAAAGGCGCCATAGAACTGGTGCCTGTAGCGGAGAGGAACAAGGGATGGTATTACCCTTATTTTTTGATTTCGAAGAAAGACGGGGGATTGAGACCCATCATGGACTTGCGCGGTTTGACCAAACTCCTCAGGAAGGACAAGTTCAAGATGGTTACTCTCAAGTCCTCAAGGCCCTTCAGCTTCAGGACTGGTTGGTGTCTCTCGACCTCAAGGATGCTTACTTCCATGTGCCGATCCATCCCAAGCACAAGAAGTACCTGAAGTTCGCGGTTGGCGACTCACACTTTGTTTCGGGTGCTGCCATTCGGATTGACCTCCGCCCCGAGGATTTTCACCAAGCTCATGGTGGTGGTGGCAGCGCATCTCAGGCAAGGGGGGGATTCACGTCTACCCCTACCTGGACGATTGGTTGATCAGGGCGCGCTCTCCCGAACAGGTCCTGGATCATCTGTCCGTCACCTGCCACTCCCTTCACAGGCTGGGCTTCTCCCTCAATTTAAAGAAGTCCCATTTGACGCCAAAACAGCGGCTCCAGTACATCGGAGCAGTGCTCGATACTTCCCTGGGGCAGTGTTTTCCTCCCCAGGTGAGGGCTCTTCACATTCAGCAGATGGTGCACAAGTTTCAGCATGCCCAGACGCTCCCAGCGTTCGAGTTCTTGAGGTTGCTCGGCATTGCATTCTTCTGGTGCCAGAGGCTCGCCTGCGGATGAGATCTTTGCAGTGGGCACTCAAGATGCAATGGTCGCAGTCCTCCGGCAGGATGTCGGACCCGGTGCAGGTGCCGCCCTCGGTCGCCCAGGACCTTCTGTGGTGGGCCGTCGAAGGCAACTTGATGAAGGGGGCTCCATTTTGGCTTCCCTGGCTGGAGGTGACGATTGTGACGGATGCATCCCTCACGCCAACGAGCTGACAGTCAACGGTCGTTGGTCTCCGTCGGAGTCCAGACTCCATATCAATCTGTTGGAGCTGAGGGCCGTCGGGCTAGCCCTGAAGGCTTTTCTGCCGACTGTGCGAAGAAAGAATGTCCTGATCCTGACGGACAACACAGTGGCCATGCACTACCTCAACAAAAAGGGGGGGCAGGGTCACTTCCTTTGTGCAGGGAGGCGATGCAGCTCGAGGTCTGGGCCATCCAGCAGGAAGTTTCGATCTCGGCAGTTCATCTGGCCGGAGACGAAAACGTGACGGCGGACGCTCTGAGCAGGCAGAGCACGATCTCTCACGAGTGGGAGTTGGCTCAGGAGATTCTCCTGGAGATCTTCGCCCTTTGGGGGACCCCTCAAGTGGATCTCTTCGCCTCAGGTGCCAACCGGAAGTGCGAGAGGTTCTGCTCGCGGGAATTTCCTCCAAAAGGAGTCTTAGGAGACGTGTTTGTGGTGGAGTGATCATTCCCACTGCTGTACGCGTTTCCTCCATTCCCCGTCATCCCGCAAGTGCTGCGGAGATTACGGAAGTTCGGTTCCCGGATGATCCTCATTGCTCCGGCGTGGGCTCGGAGGACGTGGTACCCGGACCTTCTTGACTTGTCCATCTGCCCTCCACGTCGTCTTCCCTACCGAGATGATCTGCTCTCACGGGAGGGGGGTCAGGTTCTCCATCCAGAGGTCAGATCCCTCAACCTTCATGCTTGGTTTCTGAAACGTTGAGGTATAAGGATTGGGACCTCCCTGAAGACGTGATGGAGGTGTTGCTCTCGGCCCGACGGCCAGCAACAAAGTCTCTGTACCGTTGCTGTTGGCATAAGTTCTGCGACTGGTGCAGAGTTCAGAATGTGGATCCTTTTGCATGTGACATCCCCATGGTTCTGTCCTTTTTACTTTCTTTGGCCCACAGGGGCTTGCAAGTGGGTACCATTAAAGGTTACCTGGCGGCGCTGTCCATCTTTAAGCGCTCGTCTGAAGAGTGTTCCTACTTTACAATCCCTTTAATTTCACAGTTTTTGAAAGGGCTCACTAATGTGTTCCCTCCGTCACCTTTCCTGGTGCCCGATTGGGATTTGAACCTTGTTCTCAGGTTTCTAACGGGTGCTCCCTTTGAGCCTTTGCACTCTTGTCCTTTGAGACTGTTAACTCTAAAAACTGTATTTTTAGTTGCGGTCACTTCCGCTCGCAGAGTGAGTGAGTTACAGGCACTTTCAGTTAAGCCTCCCTTCACTGTTTTCCATAAGGACAGGGTTGTCCTTAGAGTTCGTCCTTCCTTTCTTCCGAAGGTAGTGATGGAATTTCATTTGGCCCACAAGGTTGTTCTTCCGGCATTCTATCCTCCTCCGCACCCTGGTAAGGAAGAGGAGAGGCTCCATAGGCTTGAACCTAGGAGAGCTTTAAGCTTTTATGTTTCACGCATGTCCCGGGTCAGAGTGGACGATCAACTCTTTATTGGTTACGCTGGAAAGCGTTTGGGACAAGCTGCGACGAAACAGACTTTGTCTCGCTGGATTATTTTGGCCATCTCGGAGTGTTACCGCTTGGCGGGTAAGGACCCACCGGCTGGCTTGTGGGCCCATTCTACCAGGGGTTGCCCTGCAGAGGGGTATTCCTATTCGCAACATCTGTGATGCAGCCACCTGGGCTTCAGTACATACATTTGTACGTCACTATTCCCTCGATTCCATCCGAGGACAGGATCTGGCCTTTGGCAAGGCGGTCCTTTACTCTGCTATTTGATTGGCAATTCTAAATTTTAATTCTAAATTCTTTCCCTCCTCCTTGCTCTGGTACTGCTTTGCGAGTCTGTCATTGATTTGGAATATGTCGAAGGACCCAATCCCCTCGAAGAACAAGTTACTCTATTACCTGGTAACGTTCTTTTGATGGGATGATCCGACGACGTATTCCATATCGCTCCCTCCCTACCTTCCCCGGTGCAGAATTTCTTATGCGATTGCAGCTTACGTTCCGCAAGGCTGTGTGTCTGACTGGCAGAAGACTAATGTGGCACGTTCTGGGGGAAAAAAACTACAACTGAGGCTACGGGCGTCGTGCGTCCTACTTATCACATCGGATGACGTCGGACGTCGGAGGAGGTCCTCGACATCATGGACGCAGACGCCAAAAAAAGCTTCCGAAGCAGCACAGCTGTGGTGATTACCTGTCATTGATATGGAATACGTCGTCGGACCATCCCATCGAAAGAACGTTACCAGGTAAGAGAGTAACTTGTTCATTTGCATTAGTAAGGATTACAATATTGAAAACACAACACACGCTTGGGGTTGACCGCACAGGTACATATCAACGGCTAACCACAAATGAAACATGGTGTAGAACAATCAAACGACAAGTGTTCCAGTCCTGATGATCACGGTCAGTTGAGCTGTCAGTATCCATACCTCGGGCTGCTGAAGAACATCTAGGGCTGTTGTCAATGTGGTGGACGCTTCAGCATCTCCCTGAAAGACAGTACTTGCATTAGTATGGATAACACTAATTATAACTGAAAACAAACACCAGGGGGCGACAACTGAGGTGTATATCAATTGGAAAGCACTAACCAAACAATTGGTAAAATAATCACACGATACATACAAACTATTACTTGACATGCATAAAACAAGTCTGTAGCGGAATAGCCAAGTATGATTACCTGATACGCGCTAGAAGTGGTTGATAACTGCGAGCATGTGACGGAAGTAGAATGTTCTTGCTTCAGATTCAAGGGATAGTCAAGAAGTTGTAAAGGTAAATTATTGTTTGATAATGAAATGCCAATATTTAAAATTGCCATGTAAGGAGACAGAATACTTGATTAATGCGCAATATAGCACAGTTCCCTGTGCCCATATATAGATTTCGTTTGTGGGTTATGAAATCTAAAAATAATATATTGATAAATGTCATTATTCAAAAAGCTATACACATATCAAGGTCGAAAGTATTACAAATTGGAAACCAACACCTAAAATATCAATGAATCCATTCGGCTACCTACACACTACCGCAAGGCCTAAAGCTAAAAACTGACACTTGACTCACAAGTTGCGGATTGTTGACGAATAGAGTGGGAATAGCGTTTGCGAGCAATTTTCGTGTGGATCGCCGTTTATTCTTCTTTGTTACCCAAGATGTAGTGTACATGTTCGAGGGAAAGTGCCGGCTGCAGATGCGGTATCGATCACCCCTCTTGCCCTCAAAGACTTGTTGGACTTTTCCACATCATCCAGTGGATATACGCAATGCCTGACCCATTCTCATATTCGATCAACAGTTTTCGGGAATACATGCATTGTAGTGCCTTCAGATTTAGCATGGGTCTTCGAAGGGCAACCGCTAATCGAACAGGCAGGCATTGTTTAAAATTCTGAAAAGTAAATATCAAGATTATTATAAAACCTTGATGAATAAAAATGTCATAAAAAAGTAAATGAACCATACCATGCTCAATGCAAGGTTTGTTTTGGTCGCCAGAACTATACCAGTTCATCTTGTGCGGCTTAGTATTTGCATAAGTTACAGACATTTTTTAAATTATGTGACTAAACTCTGAACATGTGACTCATCCCTTGGATGTTCTGTCTTGCACGAAAAGGAACCATGCTTACATTATAGACTGGACCCCCGAAGGATACAATTCGATGACAATTGACACAGATGAAAATAAATAGATCTATTGATAGCATAACAATTGAAACTCAAGTCAATAGCAATGAGACCAATGACCATAGCTCTATTGGGAACTGTAATAGCAAATAGATTGAAATGTAAAAATGACCGAAATATGACTAGGATGCATGGCCTTACCTTGACCAACAAACAGTTGGATTCAGCAGGCTGAGCAGTATGTTGCCGGAGAACAGGTAGATGGCCACAGGTAGCACACTGACGAGTTTGCTCGAAGCGGTCACAGATAGCACAGCGACGAGCAGATTAGCATAGATCTCAGTGCTTCTCAGGTAGAAGGTTCAGGAGTTGACTTGCAAAGCACAAAGATGTTCTCATGAGACATATCAAGTGGTTTATAAAGTATTAGAAACAGGGGTGTGTTTGTGAATGAATGACGTGTGTGTCGTGGTATTATGTTTATTGCAGGGGGCGGCCTGCCTGGAGACATGGGGTCTGAGGAGGCCATGTGAGTGATGGCCCGTGGGCGTGGGATACCTTTTGAAGTGTACATGCTGTTTGGCACATTGGCCGTTTGCGCCCGTCACAGCCCCCCATGCCAGCGCTCATCCCCGGGTGCGAACCGCCTTTTGGCGTGCAGGCAAATGTGTGGGAGCGAGGGGCCATCATGCCCCTCTCATCCTTTACTTCTCAGTAGAAACTCGTACCAAGTGCCTCCAGTAGTGGGTTCGCCCCTTGCCCTTATGTGATGTTAACTTTGGATGACATTCGCGTAGATGGGAACACTGTGCAGGACACGGGGCATCCATTTTTGTACCCCCTTTCCACTCCATTATGGTGACCAGGCCTCACTGCGATAGTACAGCGCGCAGAGCACATGGCCCACAGCCTCGTTCCCACTCTGACTGGAAATCTCCAGAGGTATTTGCAACATCTAATAAATGTAACACATCACTCTCTGAGATCACGGTTCTGCATGTGAACCGGCCTGAAAAAAAGCACATGGCTCGTTCATCTCCACAAACGTTTCCTTGCCCACGCACCCTCACCAGTGGAAACTTACTGCCATTATGACCGTGTGTCCCTGCAAGGTATTCTCTTTATGTGCCAGACCACTGACCACGCCATGATGCCCACCTAGCAGATCCCCAACTAACATTAGACCCCAACTACAGTACATCGTTGCCTATCAATAACAAATGCCACATACCAGAGATTCTTGTGAGCACAGACCAACACTTCAAACAGTGTATTATAGTGGTCAAGACCCTTGACCTAAGGCCTGTATAATTCAATGTTAATTGATAGTATAGATATATGTGTGACTTTTATAGAGACATAAACTTTGAACAAGTGTTATTTAGTGCATGCATTATTGATAATATATTATGTTAGCTTAGATAGTGACCACCCCGCTTCACAGCGACCTGAACTTCACCCATTCCGAGCACAGGTGTCTGACGTCCATCCTTGAATGGAGACACACTTGATTGATTTAAAAAATGGAAACAACCGTTGTGAAAATATATGTGGTGTTTTATTTTGTAGCTTATTTTGATGACACAAAAATACAAAACTTTACACATTGTACAGTTCAGGTTGCAGCACAGCGAGAGAAAATCCCCTGTACTGACCGCTGTCACTCGGGAACGTTTCTCTTATGGCACAAACGGCACAGGCGGGTATCACTCTTCGAACGTGGTGTCCAAGCCTCCCGTGAAGCCACCATGTAAAGGAACGATAGGCCACCAGCCTGTGCCACCTGTGAAAAGGAATGAAGCAAACTGTTTTTAAATGACCAAGATAAGTTTAATAAACGTTTTTTGTCAATGAAAATTCTTGTAACTAATGGCATTCTGCTCGGACAAATGCTATCTAGACACTGCACACTGTTGAACGACTTTCGTGCGTTACAATGATATGTATATGTAATTTTGGATATAGTTGAAGACCATGAAATGGGAGTGGCATGACAAGCAGAGTATACTTACTCGGATTACGAGGACGAACAGTTGCGCGAAGTTCGTGCACAAGCACCATCATTATCCTCAACACGGACCGTGTGAGGCAGGCTGCCCTGAAGTCTGGCAGCTCGGTGATGCATTGCGGTCGTGGCTCGCCTTCCGAAATGTAGGCCACGCATCCCGAGTTTTCAGAGCAGCAGCAGTTTTCGTCCTTGGTTGGCATTAGCTCGCACCGATTGCATGTGCACCAGATGGAAACACCGTCCATGCGACTAGGTCCAGGCTCGTCAGCTGTTAAATCGTCCTCCCAACTGCCGTCCGAAGACCCATCGTTTTCGCGTGTTTCCCTTTCCAGTAGTTCCTCCTCGGTATGCTCGGGCTCGTACATGTAGGGCATTATTGTATCCATTGTGTGTTAAACTAAAATAATTGATAGTGGTGGTACTGGTATCTGTTCACACGGGCTACAAGCAACAAAGGTAGCTGACCAGAGCACAGAAACAAGTCACAGAATACTCAAAGTAGCACAGAGAGAGCAATGGAATAGAAAATCTGCTGCTGTGTGTTGTGAAACGGTCTGTTTATACTTATTGAGGAAAAGAGGCGTCCTGCCATTTCCATGGCGACACGTCATTAGCTGAAGCGCAGCGAATGTTGACACGAGACGTGCTTTGGCGTTGTGAAATGGGCGGTACGCTCCTGCTGATGACAGGCTCAGGGGCGGGGGGTATGATTTAGTGCTGCAAAAGCAGGTCAGCCAGGGCGATGCAGCAAGTGATTATCACAAAATGGCAGCTCCTTGGTGCCTGTTTTCGCGTGCGTTTAATGGACGAAAACTCGGTTAAGGTCCATAGGAAAGTTTTCTAAAATCGAGCGATTTAGGCTTAGAAACACATGGCCGACAAGGAGGGCCAATACAACATTTTGACCGAACCATTCCTTTAAAACGAGGGGAAAACACAATCTACTTGGGGTAAAGATAAATAAAAACATTAATGAGCAAGCTCAATACAATTTTCTGAAGGAAAGTCTAAAGAATTTAACCAATCGGAGGAAGGCTCTGCATCAAAGGTTCGGAACCTACTCCATGATTCCAATCATTACCTTTTTTAAACAAAAGGTAACACCCATTCTGACCCACAGAGCTGACACTCTTCTAAATCTAACTTGGGAATCTTGGGGAAAATTAGAGGCCTATTTTTGGAGGAAAATTCTTAGACTGCCTAACTGTTTGAAAATAGCAACAATCAGACATGAATTGAGACTCCAATCGAATGACCTCGATAGTACTCTGGAAATCTATCTCCCTGTATCGGAAATGCCTATTGGATTGTCCTGCAATTCTGTTTTAAATTTTGGAAACGTCATTAAATGTATTTATTTATTTGCATTTTTAAAGCGCACAGCTGCCCAAGGGCATCATGGCGCTGTTACAAGAAGGTTTACTTAACAACGGTGAGTATCATGAAAGGCAGTGGACATGGTTACAGACATGGTTGAAGGTACGAGGTTAAATGAGACCGTGAATTTTGGTACAGCGGTATACAGAGATTTTTTGCATTGCAGTAGAGTTATGAGAGGGATTCATTTAAACAAGGTGGTTTTCAGTGCTTTTCTGAAGACACTGAGGGATGTTTCTGCTCTCAGATTGGGCGGTATGGAGTCCATGCCTTTGGCGCTAGGACTTCAAAGCTCGAGCCGCCAGCTTTACCTCTATTGAAGTTAGGGACTGAGAGTTGGTTTGCGTACAGGTCGCCCTTAAATGGCAAGGGCGACAAATTTCTAAAAGCATGGAAGCAAAAATGTTCTGATTTACTTTTCCACAATAACCTCAAAATCGAAACCCTTAAAACCAATCTGGATAAGGCAAAGAAACATTTAAGGGAAAATGATTGGTCTGAAACAGACACATTAAAGGCGGAGAGCTGACACTGCCATAACTTTATTTGGGGAAAAAAGCGTTGAATAACTTACCCCCCCGTACATGAAAAGATTTTCTTCACAATATTATCGAGATCTTCTGATGCGATGTAGACTCAATTTACTCCCTTCGAGTGAAGTCCAGTTCTTGAGAAAGTTAATAAATGAACAGGACGCAAGCTGCCGTTTCTGCAAAAATCCAGATATAATAGTCAACTCGACATCTAGCCCTTTCCTGCCCGAAACTTCGAAAATTAAGAAGAAGGTTTTTGGGAAACACAGCGGTCTCATTTGACTATAGAATACAAGAGGAGTGGTGTGAACGATTAATGACAGTTGACAAAATTGGCCGAATGCTGGACGCCTTAAAACTGGTGGAAAGAATTTTTGCAGCAATAAGGGATAGCGATTAATTAAATAAACTCAGCCCTGGAACTGCGGAAGATCCAGGAAACTGTTGACTCAATACGAGGAGATCTAATAATGTCTGGTTTGATTGTTAAAGGTTGACAATTGTTTTGATTAACCAATAAAACAAAAATAAGGTGGCTGAGCTAGATGGAGGGAATTGCAGTAGTGGATTGTGCTAAGCACAAGCGTGCCAACTGCAGGAGCATGTAGCTTTGATGGAAGGAAAAAGAACACCTGAGTTTGTAATGCCCTGATTGGCAGATGGATGCTACTTCTGCCTCAAGAGAGAGGATGAGAGCCTGACACCTAGATCCCTCACTGATGACACCATTTGCTGGCAAAGAGCCAATAGAGTAGGGTCAGAAAGAGGGAGTTTACAGGGAGAGAGCAGAAGGGGGACCCACCACCAGAACCTCTGTCTTGTCCCCATTCAACTTCAAACATATGTCGCTCATCCAGCAACCCACAGTCTCAAGGCAACCTCGCAGCTGAGATGCTGGACCGGGTTGAGACCAGTCCATCCAAAAGATTATCTGGGTGTTGGCAAACGAGTAGCAGCCGAGGCTGTGTGAGTGGATGAGCTCAAATAACGGTTATATGTATATATTTAATAAATTAGGGGACAAGGCAGACCCCTGTGGAACTCCACAGAAAAGAGGGAGAGCAGAGGAGCAAAATGCACCTGAAATCACCAAAGTCGGCTTCTAAATCAGAAAAACACACAAACACAGCACCGACCCGGCTATGAAGTATACCCAAAATAATTTCAACCCAGAAACAAGTTGCGAAAACACACACCACGACATCAAAAGCCCAGGAATCCAGTCACAAAGTAACAAGTCTTCTGATGAAGATCTCATTCTTTTTGAAGAGTCCAATAATGACAAAAAGGAAGAGGAAGAGGAGGAGGAGGAGGAAGAAGAATAATAAGAAATACGAGGGCAGCCCCTAGCTGAACCACTCCTGCCAATTGTAAGCACACCCACAGCTAGTAGCCCTAAACCAAGGAGAAGTAGGCAATACCCCCCAGACACTTAAGAAAACAGGTTTTCTCCAAAGAGAGCAGAATCCATCGAAAAAGGGCTTAATCGTTCAGGGGGAAAGGCTGCAAACAAAATCGGCCAGAGAGACTTTATTCACCCTGAAGATGTTCAAGAAGAATTTAGTGATAAAGAAGGAAGTAGGCGGACATGGAACTATTCAGGAGAAGGAGGGGGATTCCCCCATTGATTACCCAGAAGATTGAGAAACGGCGACTCCAACTCACCTACAAATGACCACGGCACATATATAGCAACTCTGAAGAGGGCAGCAGTTAGGTTTGGTATTGCAGTCAAAGAATAAGAGATTACTGGCTTTATGGAAGATGGCTTAGAGCAAATCCCATTCTCATTAAGCTTTCATTAAAAAAGATTAGTTAATTGAGTAATCAGAATTAACAGATATAGGCCGGCTCCTCATCGGCTTTATGGGCACCTATGTTAACCCCAGACCCCTTTGTGATGACTGCAGCCAGGAGATGTAAGGCTGCTCCCTTTACATCTGAGACTTCTCAGAGCAGAAGAAAATACCAATCGGGCCATAAAATGGCAACAACTGTAACTTACAGCCTTACAGCCTTATTGCAAACTCAACAGGCTTACCAGCCAGTTGCATCAGGGTGCACTGGGAGCAGCTTGATGCCCTACCAAAGGGTTTGCCAGCACAAATTCGCACTATTGTTTGGCAAGGCTAACTTGCCTCTGAAGCAGTAATTACAGGATGTTTTGATGCTGTGGAGAACACAGATGGACGGATTGCAAATGTGGCAGTTGGAAAGTGTCATGCCTGGCAGTGCTGCTCAGGCTTCAAACCCAAAACACCTGCCACCATAATAACTCAACCACTTGCCGATGAATGCCTTATTGGGTTTGATGTGAACGAAGCTCTGGATGAGACCAAGAAAGCCTTTGAAATACCCAAGTAGTTGGAACAGCCCTATTCACGACTACCTACACCTACATGAGGCTGAGCCATTCTATTTACAGTCCCATTAATAAGAGTATTAAATTCTCCCATGGCACCAGGGGATAATCTCCACAGGGACCTGGGCAAGCTTCTCAATATAGTGGCCTGTGCCAAGCAGAAGGATGTATGCAGAGGGATGTTTGGCGCGCTGGAGGCCTCTCTCAAATGGAGAAACCTACCGTTCCAGGTTCCCACTAATGCTTCCCCATTATGGGAGGAAGTAACCTCAGTCAAGTGAGTACTGTCAACAGAGTGAAAGCGCTAATGTCTAGACCTAGTCGCCAAACCCCACCTCATTCCTTGAAGACATTTCATAGGCTGCTACAAAAGGAAGTAGACCATCTGCTAAAGAAAGGGGCATAAGAAGAGGTTTCTTTGAAAAAACGAGAGACCGGTATCTGTTCAACTTATTTTGTTATTCACTCAGTGTTAGCTTTACTTCGGCAACTAGCCAGAAAGGCAAACCGGTCATTAAAATACAGTATGCACGGGGCGTGGCTTGGAGCCGGAGCGCTAGATATGGCTCCACACTAGCTCCTAACCCAGACCTGACGGAAGGAATTAATGCTGCAGTGAGCGTGTGGTTTTGCCTGAAATCAGTCATCAGGCAAAGTGCAGTGCCCGGGGAGCCCGAGCGGACAAGCCCACACACGCCTTATCCCAGAGGAATCGACCACGGAAGCAAGTCATGGTGCTGCCCAACAAAATTCCAAGATGGCGACCAGGGGTTGCGTAATGAGAGCCCCGGACAACTAAGAGACCAGGAGGGCATGTGAAGCCTATGGCACTACCCCATGGCAGTGCCATAGGCTTCACGTCTGCAGTGTCCCCCATCGGATCGGCTCCACGCATACTGCGGTACCCCGTCGCTTCCTGAGAAGGGAGGACACGCACATTTTCAAGTGCTCTGGAGCAGTTGCAGAGGAGCTCCTCTGATTCAGACTGCATGAGCACCATACCATGTTAGAGGGTGAATCAACCATATAGAGGAAAATGACTTGAGCGACAAGTAAGCAGCTGCTGGTCCCGAAACAAAAAGCAGCCCACTGGAAGAAACACTGCCTTCCCCTGCAGAGCACCTTTTTTTTTTTTTTAAATTCACAAAAAGGAAGTTGAGGGAGTGGCACTGCCCACTACTAACCAGCCCTCATTAAGGTTCTTCACCTTTCTCAACAAACATTAAGGTTAGGTGGGCTATTGAAACTGTTTTCACAGTAAGAAACCATGGATGAAGCCAAAAACCAACATCACTGGTTAGTGCTGCCGCTATATTAAATTCAGAAGCACACACCGGGATAAACTTTAAAAAAATGTACAATTTTATTAACATATAAAGATAAAAAGCTTAAACATTGCCAATGGTCACCATAAGACAATTCAACACAAAATAGAGATAATCAATGGTGCTTACTCAAGTCGATATAGAACAGTGCAAAGGATGTTACAGACAGTAAAACGATAGGACAAAGGTATTAAGTCACAATGGCCTAGTAGGTCAGTGGTGTAAATGAGTGTCATGTGCTGTGCAAATTACGCTTGTAAACTTAATCTAACACTCCATTCAAACTCGCCATTACTCATTCATCCACATACATACAATTCATACCAACATGTTTCTTTCCAAAATGTAACAGGTGCAAAGTTTGTGCAAGGAAATTCATAGGGACTGTCAACAATAAGTAACAAACAAAACAGAACACTGTTGTGCAAATACAGCTAAAACAAGAAAAGGAAAAAACTCATGTCAATGCCAATAACAATATTAATATGTTGTCAATACTCAGAGTGTTACTATAGACACATTTCGCAAGCCTCAAGATACTAAATATCGGGTTGGTGATGTGTCCACAATGTGGCTGCTAGTTTCACCACGGATTGCCTAGAAACGGTAAGAAAATGTGAAAAATTACCTTTTATCTGGTGCAATCGCGTTCGACAGTCAACATAAGATTGCTAATACGGTCTTAATACCGTGCCTGTATAAAAGAGGGCAGATAAATGGCCCAAAAGGCTATTTTGAGGAAGTGGGTGTGCGGAAAAGGAGGGAGGAAGCAAAGGCCCGCAGGCGGTAACAGTGGCGGAGTGGATAGAAAGATATGCTGGCACCAGCCTTCTGTTGTGCAGGTTCCCTTAGAACAGTAGAGGGGAGCCCACAGCACCAATTGCGTGGGTAGTGGTCCAACTATAAAATCATGCTCAATGGGGTCAAGCTGGAAACTAGCCAAATCAAAAGAGCCATAGGAGAATGTCCCGAGAACACTGAAGGTTTGTGCGTGAATCTTAATTAATGCATGCAAAACTCCTTACTGTATGCTGTTGGTGCTAAATGAGGTCACCCTTAAGCTCGGGAGCGTGAAAAGTTGTTTATCATGTAGCGAAGCTTCCCACAGTGAAGTAGAATACCAATGGGAGAAGTAGATCACAATCCACATGGGTTAGGCTGTTATGCGGAAAGGGACGAAAAAAAAGCAAAAAGAATGCTACGGTTACTGAAATGTCAACCGAGTGTGGACTAATTATTGTCGTCTAACTACCAGGAGCGAGTAAATTCGTTTCAATACCTTCATAAATTGAAGGGTCCGGCACCTGCGGTTACCACTTCTGTGAAGGGCACAAGTGTGGCCGGTTTGCAAGAGAGTGAGTGCGAAGGGACTGCCCAGTGCAGTCTCGCTGGAGAACTCTGAGCGCGTGAAAGCTTGCCGAAAAGAAACTGTTTACAATGACGGTCTGTACGGAATGCGTGCTGCTGCAGAAAGGGAAAAGATGCATTGATTAAGGGGGTACCCATAATACTGTTGGTGGACCATATCCGGGGAATGGGAGCTAATGGAAACACGGTGGACCCAGACGTGTATCTGTTTCAATACCTTCATAATACCTTCAATAAATTGTTTGCAGGATTCAGAGTCGCATTCAGTAATGCAAAACGTACCCGTCGCACGTACGCGGTGCCTCGGAAATGCGAAGCTACACTGCCGAAACTCCAGTGTGCCTCATACTGGAGATGTATGATCATGTGACCTGTTGATTTCCTTAAATGCAATTGGAACGTGGAAAAACGTGCCTTTCAGTTGGATGACTTATTAAGGCATTGGCTTGGCAACTGGGGCTGGTTAAGAGGCAAAACTCCCACCGGCTAAATATAAGTTTAAGCCGTGTGCCGCCCTCACGATCTCAGGCCGGTTTTAGTCTCAGGCGGATTTTTGTGCTGGATCAGCGTATAGCCAGCTGCAAGCTAGTGCATATAGCGTTGAAGAGTAGTAATACAGTAGATGACGGAATGTAATAACCAGCCAAGAAGAGCAATTGACACGAAGTGGGGGCAGTTTTACTATTGGCACCTGCGAGTTGCCAAACGGAAGGTTTAATGCAATAACCAGCAGAAATTTAGTTGCAAGAAATTAAGCTTTTTAGCTATATGGGTCACTCCCATTAGTTTGCTGGTCAACAAGCATGAATTATATTTGGTGCCTGTCAATTTTTTCATTCAAGCCAATTAATGCACTTTTAGTTAGAAAAATAATTTGTTGCTCTTTACGAAGAAGGGTGCGTTTATCTCTGTTGGTGTCCATACCGGGTAACAATTTATACAGGACTGTCCACTTAATGTCATCTATTGAGTGCTCATTTTCTACCCAGTGGTCTACCAGTGGGGCATTGCTGAATCTATTTTTCAGGCAGCTCCTGTGTTCCCCAATCCTTAGTTTCACTCTTCTTTCTGTTTTTCCAACATAGATCTTTTGGCATGGGCACCAGATGGCATACATTACCATCGCAGAGTTGCAATTCGTTTTTTCGGATGATTTTTTTGATTTGGTTTGACATGTTACTGTAAGTGTTAACGAACACTAATTTGTTCTGTTTGCTGGAGGGGTTATGTCCATTATATTCCAAAAGCGCCTCGTGATGGTTGTTCTTCGCCCTTTTCAATGCTCTGTTGGTTACTTCCTTTGGGTAACCTCGTCCTGTCCGTTCTTGCATTTTGATGGCATCTGTCAAAAAGTAATTTTTATGTGATCTGTTGCGTTTGAGTCTGAGAAATTGTACCAGGGGCAGGTTATCCTTCACAAATTTTGGATGAAAACTATCGTAATGTAACATTGAATTTCTGTCAGTGGGTTTGTTGTATGGTATGACAAATAGTTAATTCAACACTACATTCACTGAGATGGTAATGTCCAGAAAATTAAAATGAGTTCTGCTGTAAGTGGATGTAAAGTCAAGTAATGTGTCCTGAGTGTTGATCCACGTGAGAAACTGTAATAGATAATTTTCTGTGCCCTGCCATATGACAAAAATGTCATTGATGTACCTACGCCATGTCAATATGTTTTTTCAAACGGGTTGTGACTATGTAGAGATTGGCAATGCTAGGTGCCAGTGTAGCACCCATAGCAGTGCCTTGGATCTGCTGATAGAAGTCTCTGTTGAAATGGAAGTAAATTTCTTGCAGGCTCATTTCGGCACACCAGAGAATGAAAGAGATAGGGGTTGTGCTTACTGTGTGGTCTGTTAAGAATTTCTCTTCAAGCATTTCTATGGAGGCCCTCTGCGGAATGCTGGCATATAGTGCTACTACATCCAAACCAACTACAATCTCTAGTTTGGGATTGAAGGCAACGCCTTCTACTTCTTTGATTGTTTGGACAGTATCTTGTACATGTGAAGCCATTTGGCTGACTAATGGTTGAAGGAAAGAGTCTGCAAATCTAGACAGGGTTTCTAATACAGAGTCAACTCCTGACATGATGGGCCTGCCAGGTGGATCTGATAGAGATTTATGGATTTTTGGAAGTGTGTATAATTGAGGTATCTTTGGTTTGTCTTTTCTGAGAAAATCAGCCTCTTTAGATGTATCCAGCCCCTTTGTCTTGCTTTTTCGACTTTGGCATCAATGATTTCATTGAGTTTGGGGGTTGGATCAGCCTCCTTGTGGCGATAGCAACTGAGATCTAATAGTTGTCTGTTGCACTCCCAGACATATTTATCCCTGTCTTGTAGGATGATAGCCCCACCTTTGTCCGCCTTGCGGATTATGATGGTCTCATTATCTGAAAGTTTTTTCATGGCTGCTTTTCTCTTGAGAGCTCATGTTGTGGAAGGTGGATTTCTTTTTTTACTTTTTCTCGAGTAGATTAAGGTTGTGTAGTACATTAGTCTGAAATACCTTAGCCTCAGCACTCTGTGCCTGACTAGGGACACAGTATGTGGATTTGTTATGGAGCCCATATCCGAAGGATCAGGTTCAAAATCAGTACCGTTAAAGTATTGAAACAGGTGAATTTTGTGCATGAAATTAAAGAATTCCTGCCGAAAACGGAATGGGTCATGTAGGTTAGTCGGAACAAAACCCATACCGCGTTCTATCACTTTCTTTTCAATCTCTGTCGGACTATATGATGATAAATTCACCATAATGCCTGCATGCTTCTGGTTACACGAGTCTCGAAATCCCAGTCCTCTGGATTCCTCTCTAAAAAAGGAACCGGAGGATTTGGAAAGGTGGTAGTCTTGTTTTGAAAGTTGTTGTGGTTGCTCCTGCCCCTATAGTTGTTTTGTGAGCCTCTGGGTTTGCGGTTCGATTGTCCTTGACTGGGAATAGGATCATCTTTGGAACTCCCATTACTGGAGCTGAAGGATGTGTTTCTAAACTGGACTTTCTTCTGGCCCCTGAAGAGCACCTGCCAGCAGCACAAGAACATATGAAGAGGCTGGGCCCTAGCCCCCGTTCAACAAGGTAAATCCTCCCACCACCACAGCCTCAGGGGGCCTGCCCACTTCCCCCACCCCACTATTACTGCATAGGAGAGGGGCCACAAGAGGGAGCACCCACGGAGGATCTCGGGGACAGGGGCACCAGTTAATACTCACTTGGATCGCCCTGAAGCAATAGAGACTAGCAGCACGCCAAAACATCCCCCCTGCCTCAAAAGATTCTCATCAAAGTGGCCGACACACACCGGCAAAACAATTAAAAGAAGCACAAAGCTACTGTGGACTCCACACAACTTACCTCACCACAAAGTACTCAAGGCCTTGGTGGACAGATTGCTCCTAACTGCACATAGCCACGTGCACAAAGGACCCCTCTCCGGGCGCCATGAGGAGAAATGGCATAGGCCCCCAAACTACAAAATAGTTGACATTTCCACACTGCTCTCAGAACCAACCAGAGACAAAGGAAAGAAAGGGGAGCGAGCCGAAGCAATGTAATAAGAGATTGTGAGCTGCCATGTGCCACCGACTCAAGGGGTCACCAAAACAGATCTGCAAGATCTCCAAGCAGCCATGACTGAGGAATACCAGAGGTACTGAAGAGCTCATGAAAAGAATATCTAGCCTAGACAAGCGCATGGACGAGGTGGAAAACGGAACAGCAGAGATAGTCAACGATTTGTGAACAATCTTACAAAATCGGGGAGGGAGCTGACAGAATGACTGCACTGGAGGCCAGATGTGAAGCCCTTGCAACCAAGCAAGAGGATGCCGAGAACCGCTCCCGCTGTAAAACAACATCCGACTACGCAGAATCCCAACCTCCATCAACGATGCGGATCTGGGTAATTTCATTCGGGACCTCTTCATATTCATACTTACGCTCCTGGATAGTGCCCCGCTGGAACTGGACAGAGTGCACCGAACAAGAGCTAGACAAGAGCCAACCCCACCAGATGTACTTGCAATGTAAGGCCTTCTGGGGTTTGGGGCCGCAGTCCCTTCAACTCTCTCTCCCTAAATATCTTCCTTCTCGAGCTCTTCGCTCATTGCCTCCAAATCCCTCAGGGTCAGTCGCTTCTCCAAGCAACGAGTTGGTGGCAGATCACTCTCTTCGGCAGGGGCCTCTCTCTGGAACAGCCTTCCTGCCTCCCTGAAACTCGAGGAGAACCATCTCCGGTTCTGGAAACACCTCAAAACCTTTCTCTTTGCTTCTGCTTTCTCCCCACCCCTCCCCTGCTGAATTCCTGACTGAAACTGCACTGGTTACCTGGCCACCCTTTCTGATCTCTGGCCCAGGCCCTGTCAGTTGCCCACCTTCTCTGGCAACCCCTGCGCTTGAGGACCGTTTTTCTGTACCCCTTCAGTCCCCCTACCAGCACTTATGTCTGCACTTTCTGCACTTGCCACTAGCTGGCTGTTTTATTTGTCTTATTTATTCTGCTTTCCCATGTACTGCACTTCCCCCTCTCCCTTCCCCCTGCGCAATTCTCCTTTCCCCCCTTCTCATGCACTTGCGCAATCTGAATGACACCTGGCTTAGTAGGATCGTTGTCTGTCCTCTCTCTGTTCCCCCCCCGTTGCGTTGTCGTGCCTTGAAACACTTGTGTATAGGCACGTTATAAATGCCATATCATATCATAAGAGTCCACTTCTACAGGGTCAAGGAGGAGATTATGCAGGAAGCCAGGAGCACCCCTTGCATACAATTCAAAGACGTCTAAATCTCCCTATACCTGCCAGACACAAAGGTGCGCTACCGCTGGGGCTTCCCCACCACTCTTCTGTTCAACCTGGAGGGTAAACAATGTCAGATTTGCACAATGAAGGAGGCTGATAAGCTACTACACCCAGCAGGGGAAAACGACAACGACGAAGAGGAGTCAGCACTCCGAGGACTCATCAAAGGGGATCACGCAGCCCTGGACATTGCTAGACAGAAGAACGCCTCAAAGGCCCACCACAAAGAGGCAAGAAAGGTGCTAAGCCCTGAATGGGAATATTCTATGGACAAAGAGAATGGCTCAATCTGGCCCCCTACAGGCATCCCTAATGCCCTTAACTAACACACACCCCGAAACTGGCAGTGGAACCTCTGAAAAGAAGATCCATAGTACTCAAGGAGGGGACAGCACCAACAGGAATTAAGAAAGTGAAGGACGCTCGAATCCAGAGGCCGTTACTGTAAACAGCACTACTGAAGCCGCTGCTACGCTTTCATATGGTACCCAAGGGGCACTGGATATCCACAAAAAGTTGGTCGTCGGGTTCTGAGCCGGATGACTCGAGAGTTGTGGGCTGGTCTCAGAGACTCAACACGCGTTTCAAGTTAATGGGGTTATGGAGGGGTTCCAGGGATTTGTTACTAAGGGGGGAAACGGGTCAGGAAAGGGGTCAAACCAGAGACCTAACAAAGCAACAACTCAGGAGGAAACATAGCAATGAGGGCCCGGAGCTACCGGACAAGGGACAGAGGTCTGACGCTAGAACCCAGGAGGGAACACTATAAACATGGCGGTGCATGCAAGTAGGGAACTTTGCATGGTCTCCTGGAATGTACAGGGCCTCAATTTTCCATGGAAATGTAAATCGGTGGAGCACACATTATTCAAACCCTCTGCTGACGAGCCTGCTTGCAGGAAAACACACCTGCTAGTGGAAGATGAGAAGCGCATCCACTTTAGACGATTCAACACATGCTATTTTGCAACAGCAGGGGAGAAAAAGAGGGGAGAGTGGCACTACTCCGTAGCCGGGAAGTACCCCTGACACAGGTGACAGTGAAACGAAGGGGATATTCTTATTGGTCGTGCTTATCTATTCGAGCAAGCCCTAACATTTACCTCAATCTTTTGCCCGAACAGCACTCGGGACCAATTTCTTCACTCCATCCTACCCGATATGGTTTAATTCACGGAAGGCTGTCTTCTAATAGGAGATGACTTTAACCTGGTCCCCAACAGTGATAAGACCCTGCCACCATCGAGAGTGGACTGCGTGAGAAATTGGGTTAGCGGAATTCCTGAGGGAAACAGGAACAGTAGGTGTTTGGCGACTGCAGAGAGGGGCCACGCGACTTTACATTGTATTCTTGTGTCCATAAAGGCCTCTTCAGAATAGACTTGATCCTAATGTCTAGTGAATTATTTCCCTTCCTAGAGGAAATCCAGATTCTTCCGAGGGTGATCTCGGATCACGCACCAGTACAGGCCCGGATAATGGTATGCGGGCTCCCAAGCCCACCGCTATGGCATTGGAGGTTGCAGGACTCAAAGAGGAAATATCCAAGGCCCTCATTAACTATTTTGGGGAAAGCTCATCCGTGGGATGCTCGGAAGATAGTCTGGGATGGATGCCATGAAGCTAGTGATCCAGGGAGTGGTAATAAGGTGTGCAGTAGCCCAAAAAAGGATGCGACAACTGCAGCAGCATTGCCTGGAGAAGGTAGCGACCATGGAGGGAGCACACAAAAAGAATCATTTGGGGAAATTGAGCAGAGCAGAGAGCTCAAAAAAGCCAAAGCTGCACTGGAAATGCACCTAGCAGATGGGTCTGCCAGAGCACTTGCATACACCACAGTTCTACGTCATAAACCATAATAAAGCAAATAGGCTGTTAGTATATAAACTAAAAAGGTACTCACCTGAAATAACAGATCCACACTGAGAAGTAAAAACGGGTCCCTACTGTCCTCTGAGAACGACAAAAGGAATGCAATGATGGCCCACCTTAACGAGATAATGACAGGAAGACCAGTGGACTAGCAATAACTACCTGGCCAACTCCCCAGAGAGGTCCAAGACAGCACAATTAGAACCCCTTGCACTCCCCATAACCCCAGAGGAAGTGAAAGAAGCCATAAAAACACTGGAGAAAACGCAGCCCCAGGCCCTGAGAAATTCACCGCAAAGTTTTACAGAGTGTATGCTCACATCTTAGCCCCACAACTCACCGCACTCTTTACATCCTTCCTGACTATAGGGAGCATCACACCATCTATGTAGGAATACCTTTCTATTCTCATCCCCAAGCCGAATAAAGACCCAGAGGACTGTGCATCGTACTGACCCACAGGGGCGTTGCTAGGGGGGGCTAAGGGGGCTATAGCCCCTGATCTTTTGGTTGTAGCCCCGGATAGAATCTCAGGAGCTACAGCCAAAAGACTAGCTAGCCCCCAGTCCCAACAGTTCCGACATCAGCTTAGCCCCGGGTCTTTTCCAGACCTAGCAACTCCCCTGCTGACCCATCACACTAATGAATAACGATGCAAAGATCTTCTCTAAGATTCTTGCAACAAGACTCGCAAGGGTCGTCCCAGACTTAATCCACACAGACCAGACCGGATTCTTCCCAGGTCGAACCACACATGACATTAGGCGTACCCTAAACCTATTTGAAAGTGCTTCTAGAAATAGAAATGGCCATAATCTCTCTCGATGCC
This sequence comes from Ambystoma mexicanum, assembly GCF_040938575.1. Lineage (NCBI taxonomy): Eukaryota > Metazoa > Chordata > Amphibia > Caudata > Ambystomatidae > Ambystoma > Ambystoma mexicanum. The sequence goes on from NC_090933.1 coordinate 513,776,936, forward strand.
CATAAGGCATTTGATCTACTGGACTGGGGCTACATCCAGAAGACACTGTCCCATTTCGGGTTCGGCCTGAAATTTAGCAAGTGGGTCATGGCCAACTGTCAACATCCCTCCACCTCAATAAGAATCAATGGGACTCGATCCCTTAAGCTCCACATCTCCTGAGGCACTCGTCAGGGCTGCCCTGTATCTCCCCTAATATTCGCTCTCTCAATGGAGCCTTTTGCATCCAGAATACGAAACAACACACGCATACAGGGACTACAGCTGGCGAGAAGCTGGTACAAGGTCTCCATGTACACTGACAATGTCCTCCTCTCCCTAACACAGATTGAGCGCCCTCTGGGACGATCTGGCAGGAGATCTCAGCATTTGGAGAGGCCTCAGGATTCAGGATCAATTACGGGAAATCAAGGGCCTTGGGAATAAACATCACCCGGGAGCGCAGAGACAACTGACAAACATTAGCCCATCCCATGGGCCAAATCACGGATAGCCTACCTAGGGGTCAACATACCAAACAGAACAGAGTGGCTCTACCGAGCTAAGATCCCCCAGCTATTCCAAACACTATTAAAGGACATGGAATACTGGCATAAACAGGAGGTTTCATGGCTGGGGAGAATCGCAGCACTAAAAATGAACATGATCCCGAGACTCCTATATCAATGCCTGGCGCTACCAGTAATTATACACCCACGAGAGCCCCAAAAATGACAAAAAGGTGTCCTGAACTATGTCTGGGGCAAGAAAAAACCAAGAATCGCAAAAAAAGTTATGCCCGGAGGTGCAGCAATGGGCGGTCTGGGGGATCAGATGTACTTCAATATAGCTTGGTAGCCCAACTATCACACGCATTCGCGTGGCAGGCAGACACCAACATACCATGATGGAAACAAATACAAGAACATTGGTGCACGTCACCACTAGCCACCCTACCACACCTCATAACACCGGGCTGGGCTCCGGACTCGGGCCCACTAACGGCCACTAGAAATACAGTCCAATGGTGGAAAAAGGCAGCAACTCATTGGGGCCACTCACTCCAGTCTGAAATAACCCTGATTTCACATCTGGACTCGGAACAAGAGACATTTAGCAAATGGCGCGAGGGGGGCCTTAAGGCAAATCAAGGACATCTACACCAATGGAGCACCACTCGCCTTTGAAGAAAGCAAAGCTAAATTTCAAATCCCAGAAACCGAAAGATTCCGCTATGCACAACTTCGGCACTGGTTGACACAACACAACACTAGAATGCATGGTAGCAGAGAACTGAACCTGCTGGAACTCACACTACTAACATCAGCAGCCCCGAGAAGGAAATCATCAACCCTATATAAGCTCTTAGAGAAGGGGGATCCCAATTCCTATTCAAGCTCTTCGCTCATCCAACTTCCTCAGTGTCAGTTGCTTCTCCAAGCACAACTTCCTCAGTGTCAGTTGCTTCTCCAAGCAATGAGTTGGTGGTAGATCTTTCTTTAGCTCGGGCCTCGCTCTAGAACCTCCTCCCTGCCTCTCTGAAACATGAGGAGAACTATGTCTGGTTCCGGAAGCACCTCAAGACCTTCCTCTTTGCTTCTTCCTTCTCTCTTCCTCTCCCCAGCTGATTTCCTGTTCGATACTGCACTGGTCACCTGGCTGCCCTCTGATTTCGGGCCCAGGTCCCTGCCCGCCCAGTTGCACACCCGCACTGCCTCCCAGCATCCCTTGCACTTGGGTCTGTATCTGTAACCCTACAATCCCCCTACCTGCACTTTTGAACACCTGATGTCTGCACTTACCCTTGCACCTGCCACCTGTTGGCTGCACTTCTTGTTATTGTTTTGAACCCATGTAGAGCACTGCCCCCTCCCCTTTCCTCTGGTGCTTTTCCCCCTCCCAGCTCCTCTGCACTTGCGCAATCTCAATGTCACTCGGCCTAGTAAGATTGTTGTCTCTGTCCTTCCTCCGTTTCCCCCTTCCTTACCTCGTCGCGCCTTTAAACACTTGTATATAGGCACGTTACAAATGCCACATCCTATCATATGATATCATAAGAGGGAGAAATACATGCTCAGATTGGAGAGGGATCTTGGGAGAGAATAAGAAATGGAAGAATGGGGGCGTATCTGGACCCGCGTGCACAAAACCTCAAAATGCGTTATGAGCAAGGAGGAAGTGATGAAAGTATGCTACAGGTGGTACGTCGACCCAGAAATACTGCACAAATGCCACACAGGGTACACTAATGGGTTCACTATTCCATCTGTTGTGGTCATGCCCAAAATCAAGATATTTTTTGGGAAGAGGTCTTGAACCAGACTTAATCGATCATGGGACTGACAGTTCCATGGGATCCAGGGATTGTGGTATTGGGCAACACGGACGGGGGGGACGTTCACACTCAAGGGTTATATGGCGGACTTGATTACACACCTCCTCACCGCAGCCATAATCGCCACCACCCGGCTGTGCAAGCACCCTGAAGGTCTGGAAATCACCATTTAGTGGGTAAAATGCTGGGATACAGTAGTGGCAGAGAAAATAACAGCCACTAAAGCGGGACTCGAGGAAATTTAACTGCACCTGGGCCTCCTTCATGGACTATGCAGAACAATTCTTGGGGATAGTGCGCCAACCACCAGCATCCCGATGGTGTATGAAACAGTGAACACTTAATTTCGTCCCCATCACCCGCCCCATGTTAATGGAACTCCCCTACGTTCGAAAAGCAGCGAATACATGGCCTCATGTTATGACGATTGGCTGCATTACTAAAATGTATCTGCACATGTACCCCGAGTTGACCTGATTGTATGTAAGGCATTCTAGGGCAGAAAAGCAACAAGTGTATTCCAGTTTCTCTCACATTATCTCAATGAGGGCGTAGATCTGTCCCATTTGACCCCCATTTAAAATACCTGCCCTTAATATAAAAAACAGCGAAGGTACAAGTCTTAAACCTGAATAATCCAGATAGGACTCGTATCCAACCCAAGATTTACAATCCCAATATTGGGTTACGAGTGGCTCTTTAACTTATCTTCAGTTAAAAACAGATCTAGTATTTCCATTGGTAACATCGATTTGTGCACAGGGCCAATTTTACTTGGGTTCAGCCAGTGATTGTCAAAACCCCAGTAACAAAGATTTTTCACATGTTTCAACCATGGCAGATTTTTTGCCTCCTCTGCCAGAGTACATCCTGGACAATATCCCTGTATTTAGTTAAGGCAGGAGTACTCCTGATCCGGATCAAATAAAAGAGCGATCTGCTAGCAATCAATCGACCAATGTATCCTATACCGTCTCCTCATGGAGTGGGATTTTCATAGTACCTCTAGGCAGGTTCATCACTTGCTTTAAAAATTGATTTTCAGTGACCACTTTTTTGTACAGATGCATGTCCCCATATCTCGGCACCATAAAGTACAGCATGTCTAGATTGCATTTTATAAATGTTAAGTGCAGATCTCGGGGCTTCCCCGCCATGTGTATTCATAAATCCCGATACGGCCATGTTGTATCTTTTCAATGTTATGTTGGATTTGTCAACATGTTGCAACCAGGCCCCCAAGTCAGTAAGCCTTATCCCCAAATAATCGAATGTTATAACCTGCTCACCTGCAGCACTACCAATGCTAATATTCACATTCTTCAATTTTGTTTTTAGTGGCTTAAATACCATAGATTTTGTTTTAGAATGGTTGATCTTGATCCCAAAGTCGTAACAAAATGCACTAAATAGTATTTGCTGTTTTTTTAGCCCGAAAGGGGTTGGGATCACTAGCACTGCATTGTGTTCAAATAGCAGAACCTGTTTTTTTGTTCAACCCCTCTCTCATCCCCCTTTCATCACACAGTAGGTGTATCGGTTGTGGGTAGCCAGCAGAGATTGTATAGCCTTTTTGATGTTTAAGCTAAATGGAGTGGGAGCCAGGACACAGCCCTGGTGCACACACTTCTGTACATCAAAGCTGAACTTGTTTGGCAACCCCTCAAATTCAGTGAGCGGTTCGAATTGTAAATTAAGGTCACCAGCCACCATAATGTATTTTGGGCTTCCAAGAATCCTAACCGGCATCACTACATGTTTTTACCAGCAATATTGTTGACATTCCCTTTGTCTTTAACGCTTTCCCATCCATAAATCTAAAATGGAATTCTTGTAGGTTACTAGAATGTGTGTTTATATTAGTGACTCATGCATTTATTGATTAATCCACCCAGGTTGATAGCCCTCAACTCGGTCCTTTCTCTTTTATGCTTAATTGTCGAACTATCATAGAAGTCATAACCTTGCAGTGATAAAGACTCAACAGCCCATATCTCCTGGAAACAAACTACATGGTGTTTCCTAATAAAATAACACGATGTAGGATCTAACATATGCTTAGCTAATCTGGCCATGTTGCATGAAAGGATTGCTAGGTCACCTAAATAATGGGGAGAGATAGTTTGAGGCAGGGGGTTGTATCTTCTACATTTGCAGGTTCATGGTGTCAATCTATCGTCCAAATCTTTCTCCTCAATTCTCCCATTTACAAAAGTACTCTTAGGCATACTTGGAGGCTGGGAAGTGATTTTATCAGCTAATCTCTGTGTAGGAGTATAATCAGCCAGTATCTGTAGTAGAGTATTTTTTTCCTCTGGACATATTGGTGGGTTCTCATTGTAGGGTTTGGCTCTTTGTTCTATGTTGCAGACATTAGAAGGCTAAGACCTAAATTCTAATGACCTAGGTTCCTCAGCAAGTAAGTCATTTGCAAACTCTAATCGGATATAATCTCTGTCAGACCTACTTGGTGACCTGTGTCGACTGCAAGATAAAATGTCATCTTGGATGATGGAGCAGCAGTCTCCTTTATTTATATCTAGTGTAGCAATATTAGTAGTAGGTTAATTAATTAATGTTATGTTCGCTATCAGCTTCTCTACTACTAACAAGATTTACTTTGCTGGGGACCAATAAATATTCTATACATACATATATATACTCTTACGTCCCGTCCCCTTTCCTCCATACTGACGGGAGACGGAACCTTTTTCACCAGAAAAAACCTTCTTCCCCTTTATATTTAGAGGAGCGCAGGGGCGGGGCCAAGGGAGCATGCGCTGCCCTGTCTCTGCCCTCCGGCGCCACACCTCAGTCCCGTTTTCTGCGTCGATGGGAATGGGCCAAATTCACCAGCGCTCCTGGGTTTGGCTTTGGCCATGTAATTCCACACGCGGATACTTCCTCTTTGTCTTTTTTGTCTTATCTATCATTTAGGTACTCGGTCCTCAGGCGTCATGCTCCTCCCCGGCGCATGCCGACTTCTACAGGGTTCAGCAGGTGTCAATCAGCAACAGGCTCTTCCCAACTTCAGACTCCCATGCCCTCTGCCTACGTTGCCTTGGCTCAGACCACGGTTGGCAATCATGTTCGGCGTGTGACTCGCTGTCCTTGAAGGCGCTGCAGAATAGACTAGCCAGGTGGAGGGAGCTCTTCCATAAGTCTCCTCCAGAGGATCTTAACAACTTTGTGAAGCATCGAACCAGGCCCAAGGTAGGGCCAATATTTTCTAGCACACCCCGTAAAGGAGACTCCTTACCAGGGACTCTCCCGTGCAGGAGGGACCGGCCAGATCCTTCTACCGGCACGTGCCATGAGGCTGCTACAGCTACCGGCCTTCGGTCGAGGGGTCCTCGGATCCTCCCGAGTGCAGTGTCGAGGGACCAGAAGGTTCTTGTACCAGGTCTATATCCGAGGGGCTACGCCCTGTTACCAGCATAATGGCCAAGGGGCTACGCCCTGTTACTGGCATCACGTCCGTGGGGCTACGCCCTATTACCGGTAGTATGTCCGAGGGGGTGCCTAAACGCAGCTCTAAGGACCCCCGGGTCGAGGTTGGCACACCTACCGGGCTGAGGCCCGAGGAGCACGGTAGGCATCGTGATCCACACGCAAGTGTCTTGGACGAGACCCGGCCCAGCGGGCACAGCAACACGTCACAGGCACGTGGCAGGCAGCTCAACAAAATGCCCGCCATGACAGAAAAGGGCACCATCCCCCATTCCACAAATTTGAAGGAGTGTCGAGGTGGGACTGGCCTCAACCAGGTACGTGGCCTACAGTCTACCTTTCATTTGTACCGGGCAGCTTTCCTTTGCGTCCATATGGACAGGGTATGCAATGGCTCCAGCAGCCCCCTGCTACCCTATTGGTACCCCCTACCACCTTTCTGGCCAGTGAGGAGGTGCTCTTCGAGAAGTTTCTCGCCCTCATGCGGTCTTTGCAGATGGGGGTTCTCATCAAAGACGCAGTCAGGGAAGTCCTCCCCCGCCATGCTAGAGGCACCACAGACTGCTTCATCTGACCCCCCGGCCCCCGTGCAGCTGCCTCCTCCGGCTCCGCAGCCAACTTCGCAACCTCCGCCGCCTCTTCAGCCTCCGGCTGCGGTCCCTGTATCCCAGCCTCCGGCACAATCCACCCCTCCTCCTCCACGAGATCCTCAAGATCCGCAGGATACAGACGAGGAGGAGGATCCGGACACGCCATCCTCAGCCAGGGCCTTTCATGAACGTCTTGCTAGCCTGGCAGAGTACCTGGGCCTCCCCCAAACCAAGGTCGCGCAGCCGGCAGAGGGGGTGCTGGCTGAAGTCCTCACTAGACACCCCTCTGCCAACATAAGGATTCCACTGAAAACCGATGTAGTCTCCCTGGGCAAGAAGGGTTGGCTCAAGCCCCACTCGGTCCAGCCGGTCAATCGTCGCCTGGACGCCAAGTACAGGCAGATGGAAGGGGATACACTCTTGCTCTCGACCCATCCTCAGCCACACTTATCGGTGATCGCTGCAGCATCACTATACTCCAAGCCTCAGTCGTCCTCAGCCTCCTCCTCTGCAGTGCTGCTAGGCAAGGAGGAGAAGATCTTGGAGGCGTACGGCAGGACAATCTACTCCGTCTCCCTGCACCTGCGTCAAGCCAACGGAGATGCCATGCTGGCTGCCGCCAACCAACGGTTATGGCGGGAAGTTGCATACTTCCTCCCAGAACTCCACACCCAATGCCAATCATGCTTTAAGGCGGGCCTAGCGGAAGCCGAGCTCGTGCCGCATGACCTCATTGAATCCACAGTGGCTCATATCGATACCTCAGGCCGTGCCATCTGCCTTGCCACGGACATGAGGAGAACAGCCTGGCTCCAGGCAACGAAGTTCAACCCGGACATCCAGGAGCACATTCTAGATCTTCTGTTCGAGGGGGATTGGGGGGACCTCTTCCACTCCTCTATGGACGAAGAGCTGGACAAAAAGAACAGCAGCTCACAAACTGTTACGCTCACCTGGATTCCACAGGGGCGCCGAACGAAGCTGGACTACTGCGATCTCCACCAGTGTGACTCGTATAGAAGTGATGATCGACTGCACTTGCCGAATCAGTTTCGTCTGCCTGGCTCGTAAGAGGATTTTCCTAGGGGCAGTAAAAGGGAAATTAGCCACCCGCAGTAGAAGGGGTTAACACTAACACAATCTTTCCCGAAACAACCTAGTGTTCACCTTCGTTGAGTCTCACCTTATAATTAGGAAGGATGGGCTCTCCATCCTGCTTTGGGTTGCCGGGGCTTGTAGAATTCAGTTAACTTCACTGATCCGAAGGTATTTGCCAGAGTTCCAGACAAACAATGACTCCGAGGTAAGTTGTATGCAAATCCCAAATGTATAGTTCTTTAGAGTTCATATGTCTGGTAATTCACTCTTGCTCCTCTCATACCTTTCTCCCATGTAGCATGATCCAAGGAGTGTGTTCGGCTCCGACGGTTGGAGGTAGCGCCAAGGTAAGAGTCCGTATTGTACCAAGCACTATCTTGCAAGCAATATTGTCTAATATGAGATTAACCAATTGTTCTCTATTTTCGTTGCTGGTGCGGCGCTTTTCCGAAAATGAGGAGTGTAGGATGATGACCTACGATACCTTGAGCGGTATTATTCCAAGTAAGTATCTTGCAGTAAAAAGTAAATGTCTTTGGCGGTTCCCGCTCACCTTTCGTTTATTCTTGCTTTTACAGATGCTGATGTTTCGAGCGGCGATTCAACAGACGTCACGCTGGCTAATGAAGAAACTCGATGAGCAGGTGAGCATGGCGCGGCGCTGCTGTTGACAATCCGACGCGGAATTAAATGTTTTTTCCCCTTTCTCACAGGTGCGGCAATTCGGTTGAAGATGACGAGCAACTTGGATCTTCCAGTTCTAATGTTCTCATCTTCTTTCTTTTTCTCTAGGATCGGCTCCGGATACGGGACGGGTGTGGCTGTAGACTGGGTGCAGAGCTGCAGGAACGATGAGCGTTACGCTGCAGAGATACAGAATAACGCGAAGCTTGTGCTGCTCTTCGGGTGTGGTTTAAATAGCATCCATAAAGTAGTTCCCATGTAATTTAGAAATTGTGCCCAATAGCCTCTCTGAAAAAGTTGCATTTAGAAGTGTGCCCAACTGCATTTAGAAGTGTGCCCAACTGCATTTAGAAGTTGTACCCAATAGTCTCTCTGAGAAAAGTTGCATTTAGAAGTGTACCCAATTGCATTTAGAAGTTGTGACCAATAGCCTCTCTGAGAAAAGTTGCATTTAGAAGTGTACCCAATTGCATCTAGAATTTGTGACCAATTGCCTCTCTGAGAAAAGTTGCATTTAGAAGTGTGCCCAATTGCATTTAGAAGTGTACCCAATTGCAACTAGAATTTGTGACCAATAGCCTCCCTGAGAAAAGTTGCATTTAGAATTGTGCCCAATTGCATTTAGAAGTGTACCCAATTGCATTTAGAAGTTGTGACCAATAGCCTCTTTGAGAAAGTTGCATTTAGAAGTTGTGCCCAATAGTCTCGCTGAGAAAAGTTGCATTTAGAAGTGTGCTCAATTGCATTTACAAGTTGTGCCCAATAGTCTCTCTGAGAAAAGTTGCATTTAGAAGTGTGCCCAATTGCATTTAGAAGTGTGCCCAATTGCATTTAGAAGTGTGCCCAATTGCATTTAGAAGTGTACCCAATTGCATTTAGAAGTTGTGATCAATAGCCTCTCTGTGAAAGTTGCATTTAGAAGTGTGCCCAATACCCTCTCTGTGGAAAGTTGCATTTAGAGGTGTGCCCAATAGCCTCTGTATGAAAGTTGCATTTAGAAGTGTGCCCAATATGCTCTCTCTGAATTTAGAAGTTTGCCCAACAACCTCTCTGTGAAAGTCACATTTAGAAGTGTGCCCAAAAGCCTCTCTGTGAAAGTTGCATTTAGAAGCGTGCCCAATAACCTGTCAGTGGAAAGTTGCATTTTGAAGTGTGCCCAATAGCCTGTCTGTGGAAAGTTACGTCTACTCTATAAATTTATAAGTGCGCCCAACAGCCTATTGGTGATAGTTGAATTTAGAAATGTGCCCAACAGCCTCTCTCTGAATTTAGAAGTGTGCCCAATAGCGTCTCTGTGAAAATTGCATTTAGAAGTGGGCCCAATAGACTCTCTGTGAAAGTTGCATTTAGAAGTGTGCCCAACAGCCTCTCTATATATTTATAAGTGGGCCCAACAGCCTATCGGTGATAGTTGAATTTAGAAGTGTGCCGAACAACCTCTGTGTGAAACTCAGATTTAGAAACGTGCCCAATGGCCTCTCTGTGAATTTAGAAATGTTACCAATGGCCTGTCTGTGGAAAGTTGCATTAAAGTGTGCCCATTAGCCTCTCTGTGAATTTAGAAATGTTACCAATGGCCTGTCTGTGGAAAGTTGCATTAAAGTGTGCCCATTAGCCTCTCTGTGAACTTAGAAAGTGTTCCCAATAGCCTTTCTGTGGAAACTTACATTTTGAAGTGTAATACCATGCCGGACCGAACCGACCAATCTCCCTAATAACCTCTCGGTACAAAGTCCCTAATACCCTCCCTGTATAAAGTCGAATTGAAAGAAGTGCACCTACTAGCGTGCCCTAATTAATCATATTAATATAACTAACAGTATAGCTGTATAATGTAGAATCTAAAACAGTGACTAATAATCTAATACAAAGTTGATATACATTCATGCCTAATACCCTCCCTGTATAAAGGTGAATTGAAAGAAGTCCACCCACTCGTGTGCCCTATTCAATCCTATTAGTATAACTAACAATATAGCTGTGTAATGTAGAATCTAAAACAGTGACTAATAATCTAATACCCCCTCTAATCAAATTGAATCTAGAAGCAGACCGAATATCTTCTGTACAGGTGAACTTAGAAGTGTGCTAATAAACTAATATCATTTCTGTCTACAATTGTATCTAGAAATGCACCAAATAGTATAATATCGTCTTCGAGCATTTGAACTTGGAAGTGTGCCTAAAAGCGTGCTACCACCGATCTTAGAACTACAATCAGAAAGCCCTCCTAAAATTAACCTAAAAGCTCGCACCAATCATGAGTGCACCCACTCCACCAGAGTCTGTCAGAAACGACCCCTGTAGACCACCCCCACTCTCCGATCTGCCTTCCCTCCCGTCCCCCCTCCCAAATCACCCCACCCTCCTTCGCCCTCCCTGCCATTCCCCTCTCCAAACACCAAGCCAGGGGGGCACGATGGCGAGCCATTCACCCTAAGACCACTCATCCCCTGAACCCCACCTCCGACCCGCCAGCGTTAACCATACCCGCTCCCCTCACTATCATACCTGGCACACCCCACCCTGCAATCACCCACCCCCCGCCTTGCCCTCATACCCCTGCCACCGTCTCCCCGACCGCACCCTTTCCCCTCCCTAAAAACTGCATGCCTAGCCCTAGCAAGAACCGAAGCTGCTTTCCTCGCCCCCTCTCACCCCCCTACTCTCTCTCACACACCAATCGCAACAGAGAAACTAAAGAGGAAATGTTCCTGGTCCCTCTCAATCTCTCAGCACTCCACGCCTCCCCTGTCTCGACCCACTACCTCTTGCCCGCAATCTCCTCCTTCCCCCATGGCTTCTCCCTTCCTGAAACCCCTCTCCCTCGATTTCTCATCAACTGCAACTGAAACTCCTAACCACCCAAACCCGATCATCCTATCACACGCAGCCACCCAACCCCGCCCGAAGCCTGCCAAATTCTCTGCTCGCCCACTCTTCTTATCTAGCATCACCCACCCTACCCCTCTCCCTCCACTCTCTCCGCCACCGCCCCATCCAGCACCGAGACCAACCTTGCCTGCTGATGTGAACTGTATCATATTTAACGCCCGATCTGTAGCAAAAAACAGACATTGCATCTTTGACCTCCTCGCCTCTGTCAAACCAGACCTAGTTTTCATCACTGAAACCTGGTTCTCTGACGACTTCGGCCCAATCGCTAATGAAGCCTTTCCCCCTAACTACTCCCTCATCCCACTGAACCGTCCGTCCAGAGGAGGGGGGTAGCATTAGTCTTCAAATCTCTCTTCCGCGCCTCAATCATCGATAACCAACCCTCCATTCCGTCCTGTGAATCTCTCCTCGTTAAACTATTCCTCTCCCCGTCGCTCTCACACAGCTTCCTAATAACCTACAGGCCCCCTGGCTACGATAGACAATTCGCAAACAACCTTTGCGATTCTATCGCCACCCTCCAACTAAACCATCCCAACCTCACCCTTCTTGGAGACTTCAACATATGGCTCGACATCCGCACCAACCCTATGACACACTCCCTGGTTGATGGTTTAGATGCAATTAATCTCCAACCCCACATAAACGGCCCGACTCACTATAAAGGACACACTCTTGATGCCATCTTTAGCTCCAACACCCTGATTCATTTAAAGCCCCCCACCCCTATCATCTGGTCCGAACATTTCATTCTCTCGTTCGCCATCCGCTCACTCGACCCCCTTCCCGTACTCGTATCTGAACCTCCAAATCTACGCAAATGCTGGAAAAAACTAATAATCACCCCGGACCTAGCCGAGGCACTCCTCCAGTCTCCAGCACTTACCTGCCGTCTCAACAACCAACTAACCCCTGAGGCCTTTGATTCATGGCTCAACGCATCTCTGATGCGGCTCACCCCCGTGCAAACCATCAACCCGCCGTGGCCTTTTCCCCAGATGGTTCACTCCTGAGTTGAAGACCACTAAACGACAATACAAATACCTAGAACGCAAATGGCAGAAAGAGAAAACCCATGAGAGCAGGACCACCTTGGCCCGACACCTGTATCGGTACAAGGCCGAAATCCGGAAAGCAAAAAAAGCCCACTTCAACACCAGAATCCTAAACTGCAAAAACCCAAGCAAAGAACTCCACAAAATCATCTCCGAATTCACCAAACCGGCTTGTAACACAACCGTCCCGACCCGTCACAATCATTGTGCGACTCACTCTCCCTCGACTTTTACACCACGGCTATCGAAAGGACAAAAACGCTAACCACCAAACTGGCTCTCTTACAGCCACCAGGCAATCCTCCGCCCGTACCAGCCAGCCCATCAGCTGCGACCTCTACGCAACCAATGTTCGAATCCTTTAGTCCAATATCACCAGAACAATTTATCAAACTTCTATCTGCCCGCAAACCATCTGGATCACCACTGGACCCTTGCCCAGCCAAAACCCTTAAAGAAACGTTTGCTTCCACCTGCGCAGGAGAACCCGCAAGATCTATCATAAATGCCTCCCTTTCTTCCGGAATCTTTCCAGACGCATTAAAAATGGTGCACGTCAAACCTCTAATTAAAAAACCTTCGCTCGACCCTCTCGAGCCCGAAAACTACCGCCCCATCTCAAACACCAGGTTCCTTGCCAAACTCATTGACCGAACCGCCTACTCTCAACTAAATGCCTTTGTCGAAGCCAACAATCTCCTAGACCCCACCCAATCAGGTTTCAGAACACGTCACGGAATTGAAACCACCCTAACCTCGATCTGGGATGACCTTAAAATGACAGCAGACTCCGCGGGATGCGCCGCACTAATCCTTCTCGACCTATCGGTCGCCTTTGACACGATCAATCACTCAATCCCCCTAGACCGCCTCCACTCCCTAGGGATTCGTGGAACCGCTCTAAAATGGATAGCTTCATTCCTCAAAGACAGGCACCAAATAACACTCTCCAGCTTTACCTCCCAAGCCCGACCAGTCGACACGGGAGTCCCACAAGGAGCATGTCTATCCGCCCTCCTGTTCAATCTCTACCTGATCACCATCCCACCAATAACTCGTTCACACAACATCCTGTGTTACAGCTACGCCGACGATGCTCAACTAATTCTAAAACTCCTGAACTCGGAACCCAACTCCCGACCTGACCTGGCATCCTGCCTCCTTAACATAGAACTCTGGATGACCCAAAGCCACCTCTTGTTAAACCCCTCCAAAACAGAAATCATGGTTTGCGGCAACTCCGATCTTCTTCCGCACCCACTACCCTGGCCACCCGCCATGGGCAACTCACCGACACCCTCCAACTCAGTGAAAAATCTTGGATGCACCCTGGACTCTGACCTAACACTCTTGCGCCAAGTCAACAATGTCTCAAAGTCCTGCCACTACCACCTTAAAACCCTTTGGCGCATCTTTCCATATCTCTCATTTCCCAACACTCTCTCCGCGGTCCAATCAATCGTTATATCAAGACTGGACTACGCAAACCCCCTATACCTTGGAATCCATGCCTACCAACTGAATAAACTCCAAAGGGCACAAAACGCGGCGGGCCAAAATTCTACTTGCGCTCGCTCCAAGAGACCACATCTCCCCAGCCCTTAAGACACTGTACTGGCTTCCTGTAGCCCATAGGGTGGCTTTCAAAACCTTATGCCTCTCCCATCGAGAACTGCATAAAACTGGACCTCAATATCTTCAAGACAAGCTAATACCTTATAATCCCACTCGCACCCTAAAATCAAGTTCAGCCGGCCTCCTAGTAATTCCTAAGACAAACTCAGTCAGGTTAGGCGGATCATCTTTCTCAGCCCTGGCCCCAACCATGTGGAACTCGCTCCCACCCCACATCCGCCTAACTGAGGATTTAGCGTCCTTCCGCAAACTACTGAAAACCTGGCTCTTCCCCTAAAACCAACCGGTTTTCCAAACTAACAGCATCACAATGACACCGACCCAACAAACTACCTGATGCGAGAAATTGACAGCTAATAAACTTGAATGTAAACTAGAAAGACAAACAGAACTAAACGAGTAATGTAGATCAAAATAGTGAAGTGGATTATATGAATAAATCATTGGGAAAGTAAGGAGATCTAAACTGATGAAATGGACATAATGAATGAGGAGGGAACGTAGTGAATGACATGGATGAAATAGTTAGAATGGATGAAGCGTATAGAACAGATGAATGCACTAAGTGGAAGAGTGCATGAGTGGAAGAACAGACGACTAGAAAGATCAAATGAGTATGGAGATCGGATGAGCGTATAGAATAGATGAACATACTAAAGCCAATGAGTGGTTAGGTGTGTAGAGCAGACGAGCGTGTAGAGTTGATGAGTACGTGTAGAGTTGATGAGTACGTAAATACAGAGAAGCGAATAGAACGCAGGAGGGCGTAGAACTGATGACTATACTGAACGTACAAAAGTGTAGACCGGATGAGCATGTAGACCAGATGAACGTGTAAGTGTGGGGAGCGGCTGAGTGTGGGGAGCGGCTGAGTGTGGGGACGGTGAGTGTGTGGTGCCGATGAGTGGGTGGAGCGGACGAGTAGTATGTCAAGCCGAGGAGTGTGTGGACCGGTCGAGTGTGTGTGTATGTGGAGCGGATGAGTGTATGTGGAGCGGATGAGTGTGTTGAATGGATGAGCACGTAGAGCGGACGAGTAGCAGGTAGAGCGGACGAGTAGCAGGTAGAGCGGACGAGTAGCAGGTAGAGCGGACGAGTAGTACGTAGAGCGGACGAGTAGTACGTAGAGCGGATGAGCGTGTAGATCGGATGAGTATACAGAGCGGATGAGTATACAGAGCCGATGAGTATATAGAGCGGATGAGTGCGTAGGCAGACAGAAATACATGCGCGGGGTAGACCGGAGTCCATGCGCGGGGAAGACAGGAGCGCATGCGTATGGAATGGGGAACACTGGAGAATGAGGGATAGACTAGAACACGCAAGGTGGACTAAAGTGTGTGAGTGTGTCGAGCAGACAGGAGTGTGTAGGGCAATCTTGAACCCCTGAAATGAATAAAAATGCATAGAACGGACCTGATCGCATAGAATTGCGTGACGTACATAATATGCTTTGGAATGCAGGGAACATTTGAAAGAACATTTCTGATGATTGTATCTGCTTAGATTCACATGCTGTGCATAGTCCGACATCCAGTGGTCACTGCGGAGTATTGCATTTTGTTTTTGGTAGTCGAAAAGGGGACGTCGACAAGGTGTGTCTGTAACACTATCCCTATAGTGACGTGCAGGGTACCCACAACCCCTCGCACGTCGAGGTCTTTACACCACCACTCAACTAGAACACAGAGATACTATGACACCATTCGGTATAACTGTTCTCATATCAACATCTCCCGCTCACTCCCCATCACTCTAAATAAACACTGCTGGTTTCACACCCCCAGCCAGGCGTTCTCCTCAGGCCTAAAGCAGCCACACTCGGTCTGGATAAATCCTGCCAGAGCGAACACATACTCCTGATCTCTCAACCACCACACCTACTGCTAAGAAGCAGCTACCACACGAATTCCACACCAGCTGCACACATACCTGGTGCGCACACGCACCCTTGGACTCTCTATACTCTCTCTACTGACCCGAACTTCGGTTCCCAAGGGCGTTCAACCTACCAGCGCCTTCAGACCATACCAATGGTATATAAGGCACTATATAAATGCAAAATAACATGACATAACATAACATAAAAGAGTTCCAGTTCCACACCCAAGGAAAATAGTTCCTAGAAGAAAGTAATCCCTTCTAGGCCTCACGCTGGCCTATACGGGAGTTCTTTGCAGGATGACCTGCACAGTTTAAAGACAGCAATATGAGCCTGGTGCCTACGGCGCCAGGACTGAACCCACAAGGCCCCTTTGTCGGGTTTTGAGCTTCCCTGAGTTTTCTTGGGTGCCTGTCCCCTGGGCAGATGGATTTGCACCTGATGTCTCGGGCAGGCATCGTGACACAAACGGCAAAGTCTTTATCCATTCTTACTAAGACCACGCCTAATCGTGCCCCCAATCTCAGCGGCACTCGGAGAAGGTTCGTACCTATGGAGGGTTCTGCAGCTTCCCGGAACGCAGATCCAGGCAGCCGGACCGCTCACCGTCTCAGAACCGGCGCAAACAACGAAAAGGTGGGGGGGGTAAGGGCTTTTTCCAGTCCCCCTCCTCAGCCTCTGAGGGAAAGAAAGCATGACAAGCCCCTTCGGGTCCACGTGTCTCCGGTGGGGGACAGGCTTGCTCTCCATGCACAATTCTGGCACCAGAAATTCGCGGCCCCCTGGATCCTCTCTGTAGTATCCACGGGGTACCGCCTTCCTAACCCAGCCTCTCCTCCCTCCTCCCCTCCGCTCCCACAAGGTGGGACAGCAACTCTTTTGGCGGAGATCTGGTCGCTCGTAGAGAGTCAAGCAGTGGAGGAAGTTCCAGCCTCCCAGCAAGGCTTTGGCTTTTACTCCAGGATTTTCGCCATTCAGAAGAAAAACCAGGCGGGCCTGTGAGTTGTGCTGGACCTTTCCACCCTCAACCTCTCCTTACCCCTGCAAAAAAATTAAGATGGTTACACCTGCCTTTATAGTGGAGACTGGATGTGCTCCCTGGACCTGAAGAACGCGTACCTACACGTCCTGATTTGGCAGCCCCATCGTTCCTGAACCGTAAGAAAGATCATGGGCTACCATTTCCAATACAAAGTCCTTCCGTTTGGCCTTAACTCGGCCGCCAGGATCTTTACCAGACTCATGAATGCTGTAGCGGCCCTCCTCAGAGAGCAGGGCCTCCACATCTACCCATACCTCGACGACTGGCTTGTCAGGGCTACATCTCCGGAAGCGGTTCACCACTCTTCCCAGGCCCTTCTGAACACACTGCGCGACCTGGGCTTCTCGCTCAACCTCAAGAAGTCACAGCTGCTCCCTACACAGACTAACATTCCTGGGACTCATTTGGGACACGTGCTCCGAGAGAGTCTTCCCGTCGGAGGACAAGATCTCAGCCATCAAGATGGCAACCGCCCACTTCCTCAGCAGAGACGTGATCTCGGCATGGTGGTACCAACATCTTCTGGGTCTACTAGCCGCGGTTCTGTTAGCCATTCCGCACACAAGACCAAGGATGGGAAGGATTCTTGCGGCTTCATGAAATCAGGAACAGGGGCTCACAATCTGAGACGATCAACGTTCCTCCATCCCTCCACCCGGACCTAACTTGGTGGTCCATGGACTGCAATGTGCGGACGGGCAAGCCCTTTCGGCCACCCTCTCTGCAGGCTACCATCACCACAGACTCCTCGCTCGAGGGCTGGGTAGCCATCCTGGACGATCTCTCGGTTCAAGGCACCTGGACTTGACAGGAGCAGGTATGCTACATCAATTGGTTGGAGCTGAACGCCATCTGGCTAGCGCTCAAAGCATTCCTACCGCTTCTCAGGTGCAAGGTTGTCCTCATCCAGACAGACAACTCGGTCTGCATGTACTACGTCAACAAGCAGGGAGGCACCAGATCCCCTCATCTGTGCAGACTGACGATCAGTATGTGGGAATGGGCCTTGGAAAACAAAATGTTCCTCTCAGCATTCCACCTCCCCGGGGAATCCAACCTGGAGGCAGTCAGGCTCAGCAGGCTGGGAGCGGACAACTACGAGTGGCAGCTAAACAACCTTGTTATTCAGGAGATCTTCAACAGGTGGGGTCACCCCCAAGTAGATCTCTTTGCCACCTGGCACAACAAGAAGTGTTCACAGTTCTCATCCTGGCAGGGTCAGGGCCCCGGCTCTATGGGCGATGCATTTCACCTCCAGTGGACTGGCATGAGGGCCTACGCCTTTCCGCCCACTCCCCTAATCCACAGGGTAATTTGCAAAATCAAGGAGTTGCGCCAACTTCTCATCATTCTGATTGCTCTGTGGTGGCCGGCCAGACCATGGTTTTCGGAGCTCCTCAGCCTATCGGAGGTGACCCTATACACCTCCTGACGGGCCCAGCACATCATCTGGCACAGCAGGGGGGCAGGGTCATCCACCCTGCTCCAGGGAAACTAGCCCTCACAGCGTGGTACCTGAACAGGTAACGCTTCGGCACCTTAGCCTCTCGCAGGTTAATCTGGAGATCATACAGGGTGCCAGGAGCAAAGCCACCAGGGCCTAGATCAAGGGTAAATGGACAAGGTTCTGCCACTGAGCAGACTCCAAGGGAATTGATCCCTTGGCCCGCAATTCGGATGAGCTGTTCTCCTTTTCGACACACCTCGCTCATTTGGGCGTACATGTGGCCATCTGCCATACATACCTTGCAGCCATTGGGGCGTGCAGGAACTCGGAGGATGGCAGTTTCTCCTCCTCCAACCCTATTGTCAAAAAACATCTGACTGGTCTTGCTAGGTTCTACCCGACGGTCAAGAGACCGCACTCCGTGTGGGATCTTAACATTGTCTTGGGCGCCCTGGCACACAAACCATTCGAGCCCATGGTGTCCGTGGACATCAGGCTGGTCACCATCAAGATGGCCTTACTAGTCGGTCTTAGCTCGGCTCAGAGTCAGCGAGATTCAGGCGCTGGTCGCCTCTGAACCGTATGCCACCTTTCCCAAGGACAAGTTTGTCATGCGGACGCACCCGGCATTTCTGCCCAAGGTTCCATCTGTGTTTCACTTGAATGAGGAAATAATCCTTCTGATGTTCTTTCCTGACCCCAAGGACGAAGTACAGAGTGCGCAACTGCCTGGACGTCAGGCGTGCCCTAAGATTCTACTTGGACAGGACAAGGGCTTCTGCAAGTCGATTGCCCAGTTTTTCACTTTCGGCGGCTCAAGGCCAGGCTATCAGCCCTCTAAGGCTTCCATATCCAGCTGGATGGTCTCTGCCATCAAGGAAGCGTACGAGGGCCAGCACAAGCCGCACCCGGCCAACATGCATACTCACGCAGTCAGGGCCAAGGCAACGGCCATCGCATTCCAGCTCCATGTCCCTTGGCAAGTCATAAGGAGGGCGGCCACTTGGGCCTCTCCCTCGGCTTTCTGCAGGCATTACTGTTTAATGCCGGCTCTAGATGTGAGGCGGCTTTCGGTAGGCATTTCTCAGGAACCTATTTGCTTAAGGAGGGTCTCCTCTCCACCCTAGGGCTACAATCAGTTGTAATCACCCATATAGTATGGAGGGAAGGGGACGGGACGTAAGAGTAATTATAAGTTACTCACCGTAGTGACCAACGTACTCTTAGTCCCCTTTCCTCCGGACGTTCCACCAACCTCCCCCCAATGATACTGGTGTCATTAGGCTATGTTAAAACTATTGTCGACGCGTCAATGGGGACTGAGGTGTGGCGCTGGAGGGCGGAGTCAGGGCAGCGCATGCTCCCTGGGCCGCACACCTCTAAATTTAAAGGGGAAGAAGGTTTTTTCTGGTGAAAAGGGTTCCGTCTCCCGTCCCTTGGCAGGGACGGCCATACAGTATCGAGGAAAGGGGACTATAGAGTAAGAGTACGTTAGTCACTACGGTGAGTAACTTTATAATTATTCATCCATGTGCAATGAACCGAACTGAAATTTATGAACGCATGGATAGATTGATGCACAAATATAGATGTACTTTGACAACCTAAATTGAACACTCCACATAGTAAAACTAACTGAAACGTACATATATCTCGGCTATTTCAAGATTGTGCACATGTAATTTTATATTAGTAGCTCTAATTCGTGGTTTGGCACATAACCAATTTCAATTTAACATTGAAAGAACTCTTGACACAGGTAATAGTTTTTGCCAATTTTTTCCCTTGAAAAATGCTCAAGAAACCTCCCAGAAAAAAACTATAACGCCATATATGATATACTTGGAGTAAACCAGGACAAAGTCAAACTAAGGAAATGGAGAACGTTTTTTCGAGATCATAGGGATTATATAGAAGATTAGGTTTACATGTTTCAACCCAAATAAGATGAATCTTAAAAGACTGGCTCACGAGACAGAGCACCAGCCTCATCCCCAACCAGTTCAGATTGTGATAGTGACCGTGATCAAAATGGGGAGACCTCATCTAGAACAATAACATGTAATGAAACTAGCACCATAGAGATAGCTAACAAAGGGAATTTATTTTTAGAACAAATCAAGATACAGAAAGAAAACCTGAAGAGGAGGTTTCGATCATGTACATTTTCAAGAACGTATACAAAGAGATACAACAACAAGAGGGAAGAGCGGAAGAAGATGGAGACCGAGGAAATGAAGGAGGTGCCATGACTAATACCAAGATCGAGCTATAAAAAGCAGCAGAATATGGGACTGAACCAAACTTGGAACCTCAGTTTATCGGACAGAATTTGTAGAACACCAGAGCTAACCATACCGAACAAGGGTTATCTTTTGCACCTACAAACAGGAATAATTATATTGATCTACAAATTGATATTTTCAAGTTTGTTAGAAAACCCAAATTGAAGTATTTTCTCTATAAAAATGAGACATAGGAGAATGAACTGAATGTACTGATTAGTTATTGGCGATATTAAGAATGCACAGCTTCTTATAGCACTGAAAGAGGGGTCTGAGGCCTCAAATTCGTAAAGATCTAAAAAACTATTCTGATAATCTCAAAATGCCTGAATTTAAGAATGCATCTGTGACACTTAAACTAATGGACAAAACCTACGACTTTTAGGAAGCGACTGAAAACAGTGCTCTACGAATGACTTCCCTACCCCCCAGTAACTATACTGACTCCTCTGCGTCTTTGCGCCCTGTTGCACGTGGGATCTTGCACATTATAAGTAAACAAATAAATAAACCTGAAGAAAGATGGTGAAGATAAGTAATTAGACCAGTGGATAAAAGAGGCTTTGACTAGTCTATAAAAAGACGAAAATATCATCAAAGAAGCAGACAAGGGAGGCAGCATAGTCATTCTTAATAGAAAAGACTGCATAAATACATCAGTAATATACCAAAAAACATGATGGTGTTAAATTAAAGGAGAATCTGGTTAAAGAAATCATTATTAAAGCCAAAGACCTTAAGTTATCTTGCATTTGTACAGCACATCCTGCCATAATTCAAGGCTTTGAAGCCCTTTGCCTGTCAGAGAGGCAAAGGCGGAACATGGTAGAACTTAAATTAGTGTTATGGAGAAGCAAAGTCGTGTACATAGTTGGGATGAGGGTGACAGATGGATAAGATGAGCAGAAAGGCCCTGGATAGGACTGGGGGGAAACATATATTATGAAAAAGCAATTGTCCCACTAGGAATAATTTATAAATCAGTGCAAATCAAAGCAAATTTGAAGCATTAGTCAAGGTGTTGTGCTGTACTTTATGAATCAATCAGAGGCACCAGCATTAGCAGTGATATTGCCTTCATTACTCCAAGTACTTGCCACCAAATGGAGCGGACACTAAACGCAAACAAAAATGTTGAAATGACAAATCAATGTAGTTTGAATTAAAAATAAAATTAAGAGAAACTCACTATTATTTCAAAATCAACATCTACCATGACAATTTATTTGTAAAATGAATCCCATAAAGAAACACATAATGACATATCTGATCACCGGGTCCCCCATTAGTTCTCTAACTGCAATACTAACAGGGAATCACTATAGCTTCTCTAAGAAGAACAGAAGTTTCTAAAAAATGCAGCAATAACCAATGAACAGGACACGCTAAGGGATATTCTGAACCAGTTTGTGGATTTCAAACTTGCAACACTTTCCAAATAAACAAAGAAACTGACAAGAGATAAACAGGAGTTCAAGGCGTAAATTATATATTCCTGTCTAGTGGCTAATTACCAGGAAACTTGCAACATAGAGAAATCTCAACAGTCCTTTAGCAACCGGGGAGGACGTAGGTCGTAGGAGGTGGGTCACCTTTTCCGACATGAGCAGCGATTCCCTGGCAGAGGATTCTTAAGACAATATCCCCTACCAATGCCAACCAACTCGCACTGCAAGGTCTTTTTTTTTTAGGAAGAGCACAGTTCCGAGGCCAACCATGGGACCCATTCCCACAAGACTTCCCACCCTGGGGATGGGGGAAATTTCAGAGATTCCGCAGGAGATCTTACACAGACAGTAGACCATGCAGCGACAGAGAGGGGCCGCCCACAAAACAGTGGACACGGTTTCAGGGTGCCTTTAGAGTAGCTATAGTGATTGCCTGTAAGTATTGCAGTTAGGCAACTAATGGAGGGCCTGTTGGTCAGATTTTCCATTATGTTTCTGTATGTGATATCAATAGTTTAGCAAACAAATTGTCACGTTAGTTGTTTGCTGATTTTGAAATGATTGTGAGTTTGCCTTTTAATTAAAATATTTTTGGTTTATACTATATTGTTTTGTCATGACAACGTTTTTGTTTGTATTTAGTGTCCTCTTCATTTTGTGGAGAGTACTTGGAGTGCTGAAGGCCCTATTACTGCTAATGCTGTTGTCTCTGTTTGATTCAAAAGGAAACTCACATCATATTCTCCCGCCCTCCCCCAAAAGGAGTTAATGAGTAGCGTGAATGTATCTTTGGGAATAGAACAATTTGATCCCAGCAGGGCAAGACTTTACAAACATGTTTCTACTGCTTAAAACATGACATGGCATAGCATAACATAATAGTGTATCATACCAAACCTAAATCCGGCTAGTACTTCAAAACAGGGCTGTGCATAGATAATATAGCTTAGTACTGGAACATGGCAAAACATCAGAGACACATACACACACTCAGACACACGCTCTGCTCAGGACTCACCTTGTGCTGCTCTTGGGTTGACTGATTCTTTTAGTTATAGGTAAATAGTATAGAAAAGGGCTATCAACAAACAAACACTAAGTTATACCAATAATATACTTTTACTGAAAGTACACAATTTGATGAACTTCACAAGTTAGACCGATAATTAGTGGTATAGACTGGATTCACAGTCATAACGTGTACATATAAGCTGCAGTAAATCACGCACAACATCAAAGAAAAAAGAAAAGTTGAACACATCAGAGATGTAGTACATGAGTTAGCCTTAATGGTAATCCCCCAAAACGTCAAAGAAAATGTTGAATGCGCTTTCAATGCGCATTCGTCAAGAACAAAAATGCTGAATTCCATGATACTGAGCGGGGGTTGCGGGGGCGTCTCCCACACACCGTGTACGGCATCATGGGTTCAGGGGCTGTGGTGTGTGCCCCCACCCCGTGCTAGCAAAGGGAAGGAGTGTGGTGAGGGGGAATAACAATTTTTTTAAAAAGGGACCCTGCAACAGAATAGGAGACAAACTTTGGACAAAGACGCTATATAAAACACAATAAATACAAATGCAAACGTTGCAGGGGGAGAGATGGGAGGCGCTTTAGACAAAGGCGCTATATAAAACACAATAAATACAAATGCAAACGTTGCAGGGGGACAGATGGGAGGCGCTTTGGACAAAGGCGCTATATAAAACACAATAAATACAAATGCAAATGTCGCAGGGGGACAGATGGGAGGTGCTTTGGACAAAGGCGCTATATAAAACACAATACATACAAATACAAACCTTGCAGGGGGACATATGAGAGGGGGGGGATCAGATGGGAGAGAAGGTAAGTAGGAACAAGCAAAGGTAAGTAGTGAGCAGAAGTCACGGGTAGGGGGAAAACGGCACAGAGTGAGCCATGTGCTCACTGCGCAGCTCTGTTTTCGAATTCAACATTTTCGGATTCGAAGAAACGGGCCGCACAGTGATCAAGTAGAACCAGCCTTGACAAAGTAAATCTTGTTAGCGGTAGGGAAGCTGATGATCAAAATAAAATTAATTAATTAAATCTACTTATTGATTTCAGATTAAAGGATAAGGAATTTGAGAGGCTCTAACCTACAACTTACTAATATTGTTACACTGGAGATAAATGAGCAGAATAAAATGTGAAGTTCATATAAATTAGGTACGCCATCTAACATTATACCTACCTATATTCTGAATTATATTATATGATAAAGTTCTAAATAATGGAGTTGTATTGTAGATACAAAGAATGGATGGAGACCTAAGAACTAATAAGCACCTTATTAAATGTGCGGTCTAACTACGAGTTAAACATTGGAAGGTTACAACTTGTAAGGACAAGGTACAACTACTAAATTGCTAAGATAAAGAAGAGAAAAAATACTTTCAACTTCATAGTAATACACGTTCCTCCCTTTACCCTTTCCCTCTATTCCATGACGTTAGATCTTCAATAATATTGGACTTTTAAGAGACAGCAAATCAATGAGATTGTCCATCGTATCGGATGTACAATGTATTCAGAGAAACGCAAAATGTTTCTGAACTGAAACTGCCAGAACAGAGCCTTGAAAAAGACTTAGTATTGCAAATTTGTTTGGCAAATGGTGTTTCTTTAATTGAGGAGAAATTATTATACAGACCGAATGGTTTGTGATTTATTTTTGGCCGAGATATGTCTTCTTGATTGTGGACTATTCCGTTTATGAAATTCATTAGTTGATTGACAATGGTGATATGATTTTTTGACAGTGACTTTTACATTTAGAATAGATGACTTATGATTTCAGGAGAAATTGTAACGGGAATATTATGAATTCAGGAATAGTCGATGTATGAAAACTGGAGAATTGTTTTGACTAATGGGATTTATGGTGGTTTTAAGAATTCATAGATCAATTTATATACCATCATGTATGTACAATACACTTAATTGAAAAATCGAGGTTTATAAACACATTTATAGATTGATTTTATAAATATAGATGGACTTTAAGAACCTAAGTTAACCATGCTACATGATAAAACCAACTGAAATAATCATACTCTGTTGTATCCCTCTAGTGGTCTAGGTTGACCAAGGAGGAGTGTGTGGCTCTGGGGCACGTCATGTAAGCTCTCTGGTTCTTTTCTTGTTTGTGCTCTTTCCATCTGGTCACTGCACTTCAGATAGCGGTGCGCAGGGGTGAGGGTGTTGATGCGTGCTAGTGCTGGTCTTGCCTAATTTGTAACTCTTGAAAGAAAGAGAAAACATGGCTAGTCCCTTGTTCCAGAATTATGGGGTGATGCAAGTTGGTACTGCCCATGTATAAGCAGGCACTTGGGGACACGACAGGAATTGGGGCCCTCTCAACTGCCACAGACCTTTTTAGGTGGGACTGGCTTTGGTTTCCACCCTGGTAGGTCTACCACCACGGCTGAGAAGGGCCCCTTTACACTTGTGACAATGTCAGTTTCCGGGCCTATTATTAAAATCCTAGAATTAAATTTTAAGATCGGTGTAAGGAGTATTACATATAGTACACTACTCTGCGATAGGTGTACAAATTCACCATTAAGATGGTACTAACTTAAAGGGTATTTTTGGACCCTTATAAATGTTGTACATTGGTGATGCTGCGGTCTCATTCAAGAATGACATTTATGCCCGTTTAGGAGGGCAGACATAGCCAGTAATGGCCCACAGCCCGTGCTATGTCCGTCCCTCCTGATCGGGCATGAAAGCCATTCGCACCCGAGGTTCATCTGGGGTGCAAATGGCTTTCATTATTTTTCCTCAGGAGATGTGCTCTACTTGCACAGCAGATATCCTGAGGAAAAAGAAAAAAAATGGCTGCCGCCATATGGATGAGGCACCATGTGGCCGGGAGACAAGAGGAGCACCAGGACCGGAGCACAGAGCTCTGGCTCCACAGGTAAGTGGGGATAGAGGGAGGGCGGTGGGTAAGTGATCAGTTTTTTTGGAAGAGTGTGGGTTAGAGAGGCAACAGGGAGAGCCACCCCATATTGACAAAAAAAAAGCTGCCTCCTGGGAACGGCCCTTGGCTGGCTGGGGCGGCTGGCAGGAAATGTGTATTCTTGCCCACTGTTTCAGCCACCTCGTTGGCTGAGCGCCCTTTCCTTGTTGTGATTTATTCATATTAAATCTCTCTTAAAGGGAAAGTGTGCTAAAAATGTTATTGTCCCGAGTGTTCGGGCCTGTGTTTTTCAGCATACTTTGATCTATCTTAAAAAAACGTAACTATGCATCTTACCTTAGTTTTCCTCACTTTTACACATGCGAAAACAACGGGTTGGGCGTGGCCATCTTGTGCTAATCTTATCTGTTGCTGCATCGCCCTACATTCAAGTGCCCTTGCGGCAGTAAATCATATCACCCACCCCTGAAGCTGACATCAGTATTCCAAACTACCTATTTTCATGACTTTAGTGGGCAGTGTAACCAAACGCGCCCCGTCATCACCCACGTAATAACGTCAGTTAAAGCAGAACCCGGAAGATCAACACACACATCCTCTCACAGCACGTCCCAAATCGGATTTGCAAACAATATTTTTAAACAAAGCATCATTAATCTGCAATTTCGCAAGTGCTTTTATTTAACAAAGAACGCTCCAAAAAACCACATTATCATGATCCGCTGGTTGCGATCAACAACCAATTGTTGCCTCCTTTGGTTAGAGCAATAAAACTTTATAATGCCGCACATGGTGTTCCTTTCGGGAGAAAATGCAGATTCAATGCACCTTCAATCGCAATGCTTTGGCATCAGCTTCTTGCTACATCGGAAACGATGAAAGGGTTGCTCCTTGTTGCTGGCACCGCCAAAGGGCATATCGCTCCTGGTCTTTCGGCCCACATGCTGGTGATGCTAAACGATACGTTTAGGTGTATCTGCCATTGTTGATTGAAGAATTCGTCCCACGGTAGCTGGAAACTCTGGCATTCTCAGAACGGTACAATATATCTGTGTAGATAACAGAATAAAAATATATTTTAGTAGCAGTTCTTATTCAAATGTATACATTTACCCTGTAATTCTGCACTGGATGAAACCGAATAATGAACACAAACCACACACAATGAAAACACACAGACAACGTGGGGGAGTATTTTAGACTACGATGTGCATGAAAGGTTAGCGCTGTGAAGTAGGTATATCTCCCAATGGGATGGAGAATCTGACGCTTAAATGGAACAGACAGATGGCATCATAACGGAACTGGGAATATTATCTATCGAAAAGCAAACCAAGATCCCTTGGAAAGTTTTCTGCCCCGGGCAATCCAATAATGCAACGTTGATGGCACACCCTGAGATTCCATGGGACAAAGTGGTTTGATAGCACTAGCCTGCATAGAAGTTGTGGTTGCGGGTCGTCGATGAATAATCATCACAATAGGCTACAACTAACAACACATAACAATGTCAGTAAGCAATACCGGCCAAAAAATCAAACCTTTACTCGCTCCTCTTTAAACTATGCACAAATAATTATTAGTAGACTTATAAACAAACCACAAGTAACGCACTTGTTTTTTTAAGTTTGGCGTGGTATAAATGTAATCAACGGAACAATGTTTTGTGTACACTATTTTCTTCAAATGGCATATTCGCATGTTGTTGAATTGTTCCATATGCATACAGCACAACTGCCTTTTTTAATCGCAAAAATATTATGGATAGTTCAACTTACATTATGTTTGGTAGTTCCATTCTCTGGGCGTAACGCGGAGTGTCCGCTCAGTACAACGGTTTGCATAAATTGAAACTAAATGTTCCAATGTCCATTTTCAATATCATTAATGTTATCAATTTTGTGAGTATTCGAGACCACCTGTCCTTCTAGCCTAGCAATTGCTCCCTTTCGTCCAAGATCAAATAACAATTGAAGCTTGTTTTCAGCGTGTATGCGTGGTAGGTTTTGTTTTTGTGAAAGAATGCCGCAATAATAAAACATACCGGACAAGATGTATCAGTGTGAAGTTCTTCTATCCCCACAAGCATCATCCCATGAAGTGACCTCCATGCTGACCCACGTGGCATTCAAAATACACCTGAAAAATAAAGGAATTGTTGGCTGGTATCCACAAATGCCAGGCGATCATGAACATGGTCTTACCCATCACTAGTGCAGGTTATGAACCTATATGTGATATCATTCATGACGCTGTGGCTTTTCGATACGTAAATTGTTCATTCTTGAGTCTCAACATTCTCGAAGAGCAGACACCTTTGATGATTATTTTTTAATTTTGCAAAAAGTTAACCTTATTAAACCCTGCAAGCTATCTCTTGGCTTCTTTCTTGAGAGGTTTGTATTCATTATGTTTTCAGCGTAATGGGACAGCCTTCAATTACACGCCGTCATCTATAATTTATGTATGTCCGTTCAGACTATCTATCCGACCTGAGGGCGCCCTGTCTCCGTTCAAGCGAGACAGGTTACATTGCTTGCCCATATCAAGTTAATTGCATTCATGATCTGACTAGGCCTTGTGTCAATCGGCCGTGCGAGTGCATAGGGTAAGCGTGAATGAGCGTTTGACAATTTTTCGGAGTCGTTCCCTGATTTTCTAATGCAGACCTGAGAAGTCAGTAGCCTTGTGCTCAACATTGCAGTAGTGCACGAAAGCACACAATCCCGACGGTCAACCGAAAAGCGTATCTTCTTGAGAAGGCTGTAACAAGTCGGGAATGGGCCTGAGGCGATGAAGAATTGGTTCCCACTATTCAAGTAGGGTGTGCTTTTGGCGGCAGATCAGTTTTTGAAAATGCGAAAATAGCTGGAGAGCGCAGGCTAACGCAGCCAACAACAAATTCCTTTGGTAGACCGGATCCGTTGTACCGTGAATCTCAGAAAGTAATCACATAGTGTAATGAACTGGAAAATACATTTTTTCTGATCTTCTGCAACTCCTATAATAGGCACGGTATAAACCTATGAGTTGTATTCTGGATAACTGTCATTCTAGAGGAGGTGGACCTTGGGGTGTAATATTCAATTACAGTTGCTTTTCAGTTCACAGAGTAGGGGAAGCCATTACTTCAAATTAGTTTTGGACAACAGTTACACTCAAGTGAGGTAAAACCGATACTACAAGCCACTGAATGGCTGGTGTAACCTAAGATTCCTTTTGTGTCTGTCCAAAACAGACCATGATATGATATGACATTTATAATGTGCCTGTGCTCAAGTGCTTCAAGGCGCGATGAGGCAAGGGAGAAGAAACAGAGGGAAGACCGAGACAAAGATCTTACTAGGCCAGTGAACATATAGATTGCGCAAGTGCAGAGGAGGGGGGAAGGGGAAAGGTGTAGGCGGAATAGGGGAGGGGTAGTGCAGTGCATAGGATAAACAGTCAAAATAAATAAAGAAAGACCATAAATAGGTCTGGCGAGAGAACGACAAAGAGGATGTAGGTGAGGGTTTGCCTGGAGAAAGCACTGGTATAGGTATCAGTGATTGGGAGGCCTGGTTTGGCGACCAGGATATCCTTTTTAAACTTCCTCCTTAAAGATTTAGTGAGGAGAGCAGGATAGTCGATAGAAAAGCAGTTAGAAAAGATCGGAGACACAGAGGGCACCATAGAGTAGGTAGGGAGAGATGAGGAAGGGTGGGGGGGCAGGGAGAACACAAGGGAAAGACACAGGGAGTGGCTGATGCAAAGCAAAACACAGTCACTGTATGGCAACCTAGCAACAACAAGCACATCAAAAGACTGAAATAGTCTGAGTGTGTAAAAAGGTGCCCACTCGCTGAGGTGTTTGAAAAATATAATAAGCCATTAAAGCACAACGTTCTGGAAGTTATGGGGTTGACACATGTCAGGCAACATTGCTATGAAAATCTTACCCACCATATGCCTTCAATGCCAGTTCCAAGCACTGCATGTGTGGATGTGGTTTGGGTCTAGAAGGTTTGACAGACACCAAGCCTCAGTGTACCTTTGACTGATGGTAAATATCAATTTGCCCATCAGTATTTCAGCAACCCAAATGGGCAGTGCAGCACCGATGTGCTAGGGCAATTCTATTCTGAAATATATCACCAATAGCAACCACAGACATGTGTCTTATCGATCGAGGACCAGTGATATAAATGAAGGGAAGGTAAAAGATATACATTAATGAATCATACACCAAATTTAATCTGCATGATTAAATACTTTTTAAATTCTTTTTATAGCATTGAAATTGAGTGTAATGGCATTCGATTGTTGGTGTACAATGTCCAAACATTGGGCAACATATAGAAAATGTTATTGTGAGCACATTATGAAGATGGCTACAAATCATTTAAATCGGGAAGTCAACTTTTCAACAAGTTCCGCTTTAGGTGGACAGGGCTTGTTTGCAATGTTTTATGTCATTGTATGTGTCCTAGGAACAAAATCGGGATTGATTCCATGAGTATGCATGGCCAACACATTCAATGTCAAATCTTTCACAAACTCGAATTCCATTTCCTGGTATATTGGCTTGTCCACCCATTGTTTGCCTCGTTTTGTAAAGGCCAAGAGGTAACCAAGTATCCCGAAGTTTCCTGCAGTTTTCGCTTGTTCCCTCCCAACGTTCTCGTTGTGCGCAAGTACAGCTGGTCTTGGTCTGGCCTCCATACCGTCTATGCCAAATTGCAACCTTTTGGGCCTGTACTTTAGGCACATATATTGTGGAACACTTCCACATCTCCGGTATGACAGAATTCTGTCTCTCTCTTCATATCTCTTGAAAGCGTTTTATCGTACACTATCTTCTCAAGTGCTTTGTGTGGAGGTGAACATGTCACCAGCCACTTCTTGCGTTCCTGCTCCTTCAATAAAAGTCCATGTGCACATGTGTGTAAATGTTGGTTTTCTGTCCATGAGTATACATTAGAACAATGGTGCATCAATGTACACCATTTCTCAAGTAGAATTTCTACAGACCCATCACAAGTTTTGGAGCTTCACCAAAGATTGTTGCTGATAGACTGACACCACTTTAAAATATTTTCCGAACCCTTTTTTCTATCAGCAGCTGTACATTTTTTGACTGATTTGGCAACGTGCCATACATCAAATTGATGACAAATTTGGGGACACTGCTCTTACATGGCCTTGGCTATCGAAACATGCCTGTCAGCGGCTATCAGGTCTATTTGCATTCCCCTCGATTGAAGATGTTGGACGGATTTGATGAAACCATGTTTCTCCATGGCCGCAAAAGATGTACATTCAGACACCTGCACGATCTCCGAATTTTTGGCCCGTGTCACTGTCCATCGCCAGCTCGCCAAAAAGGTTTGCCAGAGAATGTGCTTTTCGCTTGACATCTGTTCAATTTTCCAGGTTTGACTAACAGCGGGGAATAAGAATTCCCTTTCATATTTGTAGTACTGGGTTTTAGCAATTACCTCAACTCGCACAAATGTACAGAAACTGGAAATCTTACCGAAAGTCAACCTGCTGAAAAGTAAAGCCGCTGATGAACATGGTAGATTTCCAGCTGGCACTTTGCCCAGCATCAGTTAAGCGGTCTATGAAAAGGTATTATGGAGGTGGACACAGCTGGCTTGGATTTTCAGGTTAGTGCCTTGTAATACACGAGACGCATTCACCAATGGCTCCCCGCATATGTTCCCCCTGAATGTATGGACACATTTCAGCATCTGTACAATCTCTAGCAGGCAGCTGTCAAATACAATTTATTTTTGCTCCCTTATTAGCCAATCGTCAGGCATGAATGTGGTTTGTGACTCGACTGTGGTGGACAAATCGGCCAAACTAGGCAAACTAAAGTCGAGATATTTTAGCAAGTTCCTCGTCAATTGGGTTGAAGCTTCAGTCTCTGTTAGTTCAGGGTGTGATATTTGCACACAAATTGGAGAAACCGGTAACATCGACTGTTTCTTGGGTGGAACATTTTTAGCGGGTGTAGATTGTGTCTAGGGGTCTGCAAGGAATTGCAATGCATCTTCATTGTATTCAGTTTCACCTTGTCCATTTGTCACATGGTAGCAATGGTCCTTGGACACTGCAGGGTTCGCCGGTCACATTCCATTCAGTTTCCAGCCATTGGGCATAAGCATCACAAGTCTGCTTATTAACTGGACCACGCTGTGCGTTAAATAGTAGATGCTCCATTGTGAAATCTGTTTGACAAGCGACATCTTTGGTTTCATTTGTTGTCTGTGTCTTTATACTTCTCTTCCTTCTGAGCCTCTAAGAGATGTGTTGAAAAACACGCTCCATGTGTAGCACACAAACAGCACATACCACTTTAAAAACAAAAAAATTATATGAATAAAACACCAGCCTAAAAACCTCTACAAAACTAACTTGTTTGTTTGTTACCCTTGTTTTCTTAATTTTCTTTGAAAACGTGGTATTCTCTTTTCCCACCTCACCAGGAAGCTGAAAAAAACAGTGTTTTTATATGGTTCAAATCAAGCACATTTCATTTCCACGCAAACAATCATATGTACATATCTACAAACAAAAACCAACTTGATTGAATAGAAAAATGTACAACATAAAAATGGATTCCAAATGCAATGCAATGTAATGTCCAATTGTATTCAATATTAGGTTATGTTCACCTGTGTTCCATGTGCCTCCTCTTCTAATTTCACACCTTGTGTACATTCCTTGAATAGAATATTCATTAAAAAAAAAGTCTATCATACTTGAAATTTAAATCTTTCTTCGCACAGAGCACTTACACACATCCCCTCACAAACAGTGTACGTTATTAAGTCATAAAATACATTTTCTATTCCACCTGATAACCTTCCGAGATGACCCATGTACTTGATCAAAGATCACCATGGAAAGCATACTGACTGTAATGTTGCCCTCAAACCTTCTATAATGTATTCTGTATTAGGGAGGAAGTGTAACGTTAGAACCAAAATCCGAAAAGTTTGAAACAGTGCACGGGTACATGCATTTCACTCTCTAATAATATCCTTTGTAGGATTTACTTTCCTAATTGCAAGGGAACTCTAAGTACGCATACCTCATACTCTGGACCAGTTTCAATGGAGGAAGTGATTGTAGTCGAATTCCAGCATCCATCTGTAACACAGTGCTTGTTTTAGTATGGATGAAAACAGCGAAATGGAACGGAGAAAATCAGATGAAGACAATGGTGCACATAGAGAGACACCCATACTCTTACGTCCCATCCCCTTTCCTCCATGCTGCACGGGCGTCCCTTAAAAGGGACAGGAGACAGAACTTTTTCACCAGCGTGTGACATGCTGTCTTCGAAGACGCTGAAGAACAGTGTACCAGGTGGAGGGAGCACTTCCAGAGGTCGCCTCCAGAGGATCTCAAGGACTTGGTGAAGCATCGAACCAGGCCCAAGATAGGGCTGATATTTTCCAGCGCACCCCGCCAGGGAGACTCCTTCCCAGGGACTCTCCCACATGGAAGGGTCCGCACAGGTCCTTCTACCGGCACGTGCACTGAGGCTGCTACAGCTACCGGCCTTCTGGTCGAGGAATCCTCTGATCCTCCCGGGTGCAGTGTTGAGGGACCGGAAGGTTCTTGTACCGGGTCTACACCCAAGGGGCTACACCCTTTTACCGGCACCAAGGCAGAGGGGCTACACCCTAACACCGGTAGTACGTCCGAGGGGCCATGCACTTATACGGGCAACACGTCCGAGGGGGTGCATAAACGCAGCTCTACCGACCCCCGGGTCAAGGGTGTCGCACCTACCGGGCCGTGGCCTGAGGAGCAGGGTAGGCCTTGTGATCCACACGCAAGAGTCTTGGACGAGGCCGGGCCCAGCAGGCCGAGCATCATGTCGCAAGCACGTGGCAGGCAGCTCAACAAAATGACCGCAGTGCCAGAAAGAGGCACCCGTCCGACGCCATTCCACAAATTCGGTGAAGAACGAGTATCAAGGTGGGACTGGCCTCAACCATGTACATGGCCTACAGTCTACCCCTCATTTGCTTAGGGCAGATTTCCTTTGCGTCCATATGGACAGGGTACGCAGCGGCTCCAGCAGCCCCCTGCTACCCTGTCGGTAACCCCTACCACCTCTTTGGCCAGTGAGGAGGTGCTCTTCGAGAAGTTTCTCGGCCTCATGAGGTCTCCTCAGATGGGGGTTATTATCAAAGACACCATCAGGTGTTAGGCAGAAACCTGTGCAGTTCCCTTAGGGACCACTGCAAAAAGTTTAAGACTACAGGAGTAAGCAGTAAACCCAATTGGTAGCAGTCTGCACCACACAGATTTACCTGGTAGCTGTGGCTGAGCAGTCAGACTTCTCTCAAGAAGAGTTAGGCAGTATATAGAGTATACACAATAGGGCTAAACATACAGTAGAACAAGCAAACACTGACCAGAGCTTTGGTATTAAAAGTATATAATTATTTATTTTAAAACACACTTATGAAAATACACTGGCACTAATATATCAAGCAAGTTCAAACACAGTCCCTATAAGTATATACACCTCCCTAGTTAATTATTCGACAAGTCTAGGTTAAGACACCACTTATTTAGCAAAACAGAGGTGAGCCCGTAACCGTAGATGGCACTCCAATAATTTGTTTAAAAAGGGAGAGAAAAGGCAGAGTAGGGAAATAAGACAGTACCAACACTTTTAAGAAACCACAGCAAGTCAAGAAAGGCAGGGTCTACTGTAGAGTAAAAAGTTCATAGGCCAGGCCCACTCGGAGAGAGCAAGGCGGAATGTGCCCAAGATCACACAGTGGTAATGCACTCAAAGTCTTGGCAGAAAAGTCAAAAAGAGGTTGGATCAGTTCAGAAAGGCAAAGTTAGCAGGTCTGAGGTCAACCCAGTTAGAAAGTCAAGGATTTACGGGACACCTTGGACAATCTGTTGCAAGGGAGACCAGGTGGGACACAGTACCTGAAATGGTGAGAAAGCTCCAGCGGGGGCAGTTGTTCCTGGCAGCGGGTGCAAGTCGTGGCTTCAACCAGAGGAAGAGATGATCTCGATGAGGAAGACAAATGGAGGTCGTTGCACTGCCTGGGAAGAAACCAGCCGCAGAGTTTCCCGATTAAAAGGTACAACCCTTTTATTCGCGGTAGTGGTGAAGCGTGGCTATCCGGCTGCCGGGGTGCTTAGCCCGGGCGATTCGACCACAAGACGTCCAGGAAGGCCAAAAAGGCGATCTGGTTGGTCCCACCAGCTCAAAGGGAAGAAGACTCTCCTGGAAGAAGATCTCCTCTGTTGTCGGGGAAGTGGTGAGTTTCGTACAGCAGGGCTCCACCGGTGGTGTCGTCGTTGTAGATCGCTCAGCTTCTCCCCTCTTCGGATTCTTTAGGTCCTGTGGCGACTTCAGAAGTTCCAGTCCCCAAAGCCCTGCTTTTATGCAGAAAAACCCCCATTCATCAGCCCAGCTGTCACTCAAACATGCTAAGTGGTGAGCCGGGCGGCTCACCACTGGGCCAATCACACAAGAGTGCGACTTGAGTTGCCAAGGCAACTTCGTCCAGGGTGCCTAATCCCCCTCCCACACATCCTGTAGACCCCAGACAAAGTGGCACCATTTGGAGGGCTTCTGTGGAGAAGCCTGCCAAAAAGTGGAACAAAGGGCTCGACTTGGGTTAGAGTTTCAGAGGCGAACACGAATGCCATTTTAAAACAGAGTCCTGGCAAAAAGACCCAACCAGGGAATAAATATTAAATAAATAACCCGGCAGTATCTTTAACATTGCACCAAAAAGTGGTGCGTTTAAAATGAATGGGAAAATCCCATAGGAAATATTCCGGTGGAATATTTTGCGTGGTATCCACTGCCACCAGCCAGAAACTCGACAAGGGGGGACTGGACAGTGCCCCCTTGGAAAACAGACCCAGGGGCAATCGAATGACCCCTACCAGTACTTCCACAATATGATAGTTTGTACTGGTTCTGTTCACAATTTGAGACTAGTAAAGCCAATGGTGACTTTACATGCCCTGGGAGACAGTAGTCAGTCCCAGGGTATGGAGTCTACGTTTGGGGGTCACTATGACTCCCCTGTGTTACTGCACTGAGGGAGCTGTGTAACACACATACCAAAAACACATGAAGCCCTATGGAGTAAAAGACCCCATAGCCCATAAAACACATATACTATCAAAGGACATACTCAAATCATGCCTATAAGAGTGGGAGAAAAAGAGTGTCACTCTTAGCAGGAGAAAAAAATAAACCCCAAAGATCCAGTAAAGCTGCTGGGGGACTCACTAGGTTTGGGAAATTAGCCTTAACAGAGAATTCTCCCTAACATCAGGGAAGTCATCCCCGCCATGCTAGTGGCACCACAGATGCCTCCATCGGGCCACCAGGCCCCAGTGCAGCCGCCTCCTCCGGCTCCACAGCCACATCCGCCGCCTTCTTGGCCTCTGGCTGCGGTCCCTGTACCCCAGCCTCCGGCGCCATCTACTCCTCCTCCTCCGCAAGATCCTACAGATCCGCAGGATATGGAGGAGGTTCCGGACACGCCAACCTCTTCCAGGGCCTTCCACAAACGTCTTGCTGGCCTGGCAGAGTACCTGGGTCTCCCCCAACTCAAGGTCGAACAGCCGGCAGGGAGGGGTTCTGGCTGAAGTCCTCATGAGACGCCCCTCTGTCAACACAGGGATTCCACTGCAAACCGATGTAGTCTCCCTGGCCAAGAAGGGTTGGCTCAAGCCCCACCCGGTCCAACTAGTCAATCAACACCTGGACGCCAAGTACAGGCAGATGGAGGGGGATACACTCTTGCTCTCGAACCATCCTCAGCCACACTCCTCGGTGATCGCTGCGGCATCACTATATTCCAAGCCTCAGTCATCCTCAGCCGCCTCTGTGGCACTGCTAGGCAAGGAGGAGATTATCTTGGAGGCGTACAGCAAGAAAATCTACTCCAACGCATCCTTGCACCTTCGTCAAGCCAATCCAGATGCCATGCTGGCTGCCACCAACCAAAGATTATGGCGGGAAATGGCGGACTTCCTCCCGGAACTCCCCACCCAGAGCCAATCGCGCTTTAAGGCATGGCTAGCTGAAGCCAAGCTTGTGGCGTATGACCTCCTGGAATCCACAATGGCTCATATCGATACCTCGGGCCATGCCATCTGCATTGCCACGGACATGAGAACAGCCTGGCTCCGGACTCCAATTCATCCCTGATGTCCAGGAGTGCATTCTAGATCTTCCGTTCGAGGGGGAGGGGACCTCTTCCACTCCTCTATGGACAAAGAGCTGGACAAAAGGAACAGCTCACAAACTGCAAAGTCTCCATCCATTCTTACAAACACCACGCCCAAATCGTACACCCAATTGCAGCAGCGCTCGGAAAAGTTTTGTACGTATGGAGGGTTCCGCCGCTTCCAGGAACGCAGATCCAAGCAGCCGGACCACTTGCCGTCTCATAACCGGCACAAACAACAAAAAGGGGGTGGGGAGAGTAAGGGCTTTTTCCAGTCCCCCTCCTCAACGTCGGCCTCTGAGGGAAAGAAGGCATGACATGCCCCTTTGGGTCCATGTGTCTCCTGTGGGGGGCAGGCTTGCTCTCCATGCACAATTCTGGCACCAGAATTTTGCGTACCCCTGGATCCTCTCCGTAGTATCCACGGGGTACCGCCTTCCTATCCCAGCCTCTCCTCTCTCCTCCCCTCCACTCCCACAGGTTAGGACAGCAACTCTTTTGGCAGAGATCCGGTTGCTCGTAGAGAGCCAGGCAGTAGAGGAAGTTCCAGCCTCTCAGCGAGGCTTTGGCTTCTACTCCACGATTTTTGCCATTCAGAAGAAGAACCAGGCGGGCCTAAGAGTTGTGTTGGACCTTTCCACCATCAACCTCTCCCTACCCCTGCAAAAATTCAAGATGGTTACGCCAGCTTTTATAGTGGAGACATTGGCAAGGGAGACTGGATGTGGTCCCTTGACCTGAAGGACACGTACCTACACGTCCCGATTTGGCAGCCCCATCGTTCCTTCCTACGGTTCAGGACTGTGGGCTACCATTTCCAATACAAAGTCCTTCCATTTGGCCTCAACTCGGCCCCCAGGGTCTTTACCAGACTCATGAACGCTGTGGCGGCCCTCCTCAGAGCGCAGGGCTTCCACATCTACCCATACCTCGATGAATGTCTTGTCAGGGCTACATCTCCGGAAGCGGTTCACCACTCTTCCCATGCCCTTATGAATACACTGCATGATCTGGGATTCTTGCTCAGCCTCAAGAAGTCACAGCTGCTGCCTACGCAGACTGACTTTTCTGGCACTCATTTGGGACACATACTCCGAGAGGGTCTTCCCCTCGGAGGACCAAATCTCGGCCATCAAGAGGGCCACTGCCCACTTCCTCAGCAAAGAGGTGACCTCGGCATGGTGGTACCAACATCTCCTGGGTCTACTGACAACGGTCCTGTTAGCCATGCCGCACACAAGACTAAGGATGAGAAGGATTCAGCTGCACTTCGTGGCCTCATGAAATCAGGAGCAGGACTCTCAATCCGAGATCATCAACGTTCCTCCATCTCTCCACCCGGACCGAACATGGTGGTACATGGACTACAACCTACGGACGGGCAAGCCCTTTTCGGCGGCCCTCTCCGCAGGCCACCATCATCACAGACTCCTTGCTCGAGGGCTGGGGGAGCCATCCTGGACGACATCTCGGTCCACGGCACCTGGATGCGACAAGAGCAGGAATACCACATCAGTCGGTTGGAACTGAATGCCATCTGGCTAGCGCTGAGAGCATTCCTACCACTTCCCAAGGGCAGGGTTGTCCTTATCCAGACAGACAACTTGACCAGTATGTACTACTTCAACAAGCAGGAAGGCACCAGATGCCCTCTTCTGTGCAGACTGGCAATCAGCATGTGGGAGTGAGCCCTGGTAAATGACATTTACCTCTCGGCAGTCCACCTCCCGGGGGAATCCAACCGGCAAGGTCAGGGCCCTGCTCTCTGGGTGATGCATTTCACCTCCAGTGGACCGGCATGAAAGCCTACGCCTTTCCGCCCACTCCTCTGATCCACCGGGTAATTTGCAAGATCAAGGAGTCTCACTGACTCCTCATCATTCTGATAGCTCCATGGTGGCTGGCCAGGCCATGGTTTTCGGAACTACTCAGCCTCTCGGAGGTGCCCCCGATACACCTTCCGACGGGCCCAGCATATCTTCTGGTGCAGCGGGGGGGTAGAATCATCCACACTGCGCCAGGGAAACTAGCCCTCAAAGCATGGTACCTGAGCAGGTAACACTTCGGCACCTTAGCCTCTCACAGGCCAATCTGGAGATCATACAAGGTGCCAGGAGCAAGGCCACCAGAGCCCACTACAAGAGAAAATGGACCAGATTCTGCCACTGGGCAGACTCCAAAGAAATTGATCCCCTGGCATGTACTTTGGACGACATGCTCTCCTTGGCGCATCTCGCCCACACGGGCGTGCAGGTTGATACTTGCCGTTCATACCTCGCAGCCATCATAGCTTACAGGAACTCTGAGGAGGGGATCTTCTCCTCCTCCAATCCTATCGTCAACATTTGACGGGGCTCGCAAGGCTCTACCCGCCCGTCTGGAGGGCGCACCCGGTGTGGGACCTCAACATAGTCTTGGGCACCCTGGCACACAAACCGGTCAAGCATTGACGTCCGAAGACATCAGGCTGGTCACCATCAAGACAGCCTTACTAGTCGGCCTCACCTCTGCTCGTGGAGTCCGTGAAATCCAGGCGCTGGTCGCCTGGGAACCATAATACTACCTTTCACAAGGACAAAGTAGTCCTGCTGACACACCCAGCATTTCTGCCCATAGTGCCGTCTGCTTTCCACTTGAACGAGGAAATAGTCCTTCCTATGTTTTTTGCCAATCCCGAGGACGACGCACAGAGAGTGCTGCACTGCCTGGATGTCAGGAGTGTCCTGAAATTTTACTTGGACAGGAGCTAGGGCTTCCGCAAATCGGACGGCCTGTTCGTCACTTTCGGAGGCTCAAGACCAGGCTATCAGGCATCAAGGCTTCCATATCCCGCTGGATGGTCTCGGCCATCAAAGATGCATATGAGGGCCAACACAAGCCGCTTCCGGCCAACATGCACGCCCACGTAGTCTGGGCCAAGGCAACGGCCATCACATTCCAGCGCCATGTCCTTTGGCAAGTCATAAGCAGGGCGGCCACTTCCTCTACTTTCTGCAAGCATTATTGTTTGGATGCTGGCTCTAGATCTGATGCGGCTTTCGGACAGGCAGTTCTCAGGAACCGATTTTCTGAAGGAGGGTTTCCTCTCCACGCTGGGGCTACATTCAGTTGTAATCACTCATGCAGTAGAGAGGAAAGGGGACGGGACTTAAGAGTAATTATACGTTACTCACCGTAGTGACGAACATACTCTTAGTACTTAGTCCCCTTTCCTCCATACGTCCCACCAACCTCCCCCTAATAATTAGGCAATGGTAAATCTATTGTCAACACGTCAGTGGGGGCTGAGGTGTGGCGCCGGAGGGTGTAGTCAGGGCAGCGCATGCTCCCTTGGCCGCACCTCGCGTGCCTCTAAATTTAAAGGGGAAGGTGTTTTTTTGTGGTGAAAAAGGTTCCATCTCCCGTCCCTTGGAAGGGACGTCCATGCAGTATGGAGGAAAGGGGACTAAGGGCGAAGAGTAAGTTAGTCACTACAGTAAGTAACTTATAATTTCATGCCACTTAGTGTAAATAACCAATAGCACACACAAACATTTTCATTTTATTTGAAATTCCAAGCAGAACACATTCTCGTAAAGAACAAGTACAATAAAATTACTTGATAGGCTAGTGAACTTGATGTTGACTCCAGAAAAGATATTGGTGCAGAATCTGGCTCCTTCATTTTCATTGCATTGTCATGAAGTGGTACAAGGGAAAATTAAAGTTGTTTTAGATATGTGGGCTGATCCAGTGCTCGAGAATATCACTTTGTTCATGTCGGCAGGGCTCACCATTGGGCTACTGGACGTGTCGGTGGTTTCGTCACTTGTGAGGGTCTGTGCTTCCATCAGTCTGCTCTACGAAAAAAAGGGACATGTCAAGCAACCGATTACAAAAACATAATGCGATTTTTAAAGGGCACTGTGGTATTGTTTTCTAATGGTCATAATTCCTTGATTTATTAGAGACTCCAGAAAGCAGGGACAGATGTAGTATAGTAAAATGTAGTATAGTAAATATTTAAAACAATCTGGTAACTGTGGAAACCTTAGTGAAGACACATTTTAAGTAAATATTCACCAAAAGCTCCAGTCCGTTCATGAAGTTACCTTTTCAATACTCTACCCTAATTAGATGGAGAGATCATAGATAATACTTATTTATGCAGACCATTGACCTACGTAACAACAAACACAGCTAAATCATCATCCAGGACTCACCTGAGGCAGTGTGTGCATGAATTTAGTTGGAATTGCATTTGAAAGCAAATTACAAAGTATTCTGTGTCGACGCTTATTTGTGTACTTCGATTGTTCGTACATATCGTCGATAAAGTGCAGGCTGCAGATGCGGAATCGATTAGCCCTCATGTCTTTCAAGACATTCAGTGCTCTGCTTTCAATCTCGTCCACTGGAAAATCACAATATTTAAGCCATCTTCTTATTAAATCAATATCCTTCGGGGATGTATGCTTGACTGT
The DNA here is from genome assembly GCF_040938575.1 of Ambystoma mexicanum. Classification (NCBI taxonomy): domain Eukaryota; kingdom Metazoa; phylum Chordata; class Amphibia; order Caudata; family Ambystomatidae; genus Ambystoma; species Ambystoma mexicanum. Next base: position 513,818,401 of record NC_090933.1, read on the forward strand.
GCCCGAACTTTTGGCATGGCTCAACAGAAAACCATACAAAGCAGGAATTCTTGGAAAAAGTCTGCAAGATCTGTTTAAAAAAATTTAAATAAATTAAAAGAAATAATACTGTATGCATGTGATTGAAGGAATTACATCACAGCTTTCCATGCAATGTTTGTTTTAGTCAAAGAAGAAAAACCTGTGTAACCTAGTCGAATGAACACGGCAATAACATTGGTACAGAATTGATTGGTGTACCGCAAATCGTAACGTGTTACTCGTCCGTTGAATGCACTTTCATGCATCAAAAGGAAACTTGCTTACAAAGATGGACCATGAAAGATTCCTTTCTATTACAAAGGGCATTGATGTAATGGGCTATTTATCGAGATCAAAAATACTTGAAACGTTAGACAATGGTGAAGTCTTTGAGATAAATGAACATTACAATACTGGGTACATTAGGTGGGAATAGAAAGAAAATTTGAGATCAGCAATCGATGAATATAGAGAAGTAAATAGGTGACCTACCCTTACCTGGACGAACAAACAAGCCGATTCAGCAAGTAGGGGAGCAAGTAGCCGGGGAACAGGTAGCACGATGACTATATACCTTCCAGAGCTCAGAGATGTTCTCCTGTTAAATGTCAAGGTGTTTATAAAGGATTAGAAAAGTGGGTGTGTATGTGAATGTGTGATGTGTTTGTTGCGGGGTCTTTGAAGAGGGAAGCCTGGAGACACTAGGTCTGGCGAGGCTATGAGAACAATAGTCACCGTGCTGAAGAACCCTTTTGAAGTGTACATGGTGTTTGGCACCTTGGCCGTTCACACCCACACAGCCCCCTTGCAAGCGCATGGCCACAGGTGCGAACTGCCATTGATACTGGAGGGGGGGATGGATGTCCATGAGGCGAGCGCAAAAGACCCAGAACACTGCTGAAGGAGACACACTTAAGTGGATTGCAGGGGCGGGGTCTTGAAGAGGGGAGCCTGGAGACACTGGGTCTGGGGAGGCCATGAGAACAATGGTCACCGTGCAGGAGAACCCTTTTGAAGTTTACATGGTGTTTGGCAACTTGGCCGTTCACACCAAGCGCCCAGATACCCTTGAGTGGGCTGCGCTATACAAATAAATAAACTAAACACCCACCCAGTACCAGAGTGGGGTATATCGTAGTGGGGATAGATTTATGGGGACGAGGTGAGCGTAAAAAGGCCACTAACCATTCTTTTATGGCCCTCATAAACGAGTGAGCGTGTTCTCGATTCACTGAAAAATTGAAACAACTATTCGTATATGCTCATTTATATTTTATTTAGTTTGGTGATGTTGATGGCTCAATAAAACCCTACAAATTGTATACTTGAGGTTGCAGCACAGTGTGTGGAAATCCCCTGTACTGTCCGCTGTCACTTGGAAATTTGGCACAAATGGCTCCAACGACACAGGCGGGTATTACTCGTTTAACGCGGAATCCAAACCTCCCATGAAGCCACCATGTAAACGAACGGTAGGCCACATGTGGAAGAAACATACATACTGTAATTGAATGAACCTGATAAGTGTACCAGCCTTACTTGAAAATGCATCCTGAATTCTATGGCATAGTTGCCCTTACAAAAGTTACTTCATGGATAAATGAACTTCGGCTTTGAAGTCTATATTACAAAAGTGAACACCCATTCAATCCATAACGGTTTGGGCCACAGAGAAATATAGTTTTTTAGTTGAAAGTGAAAGACACGTAAGCAATGAACACTCTGATTTCCAAAAAGCGAGAGAAATAGATGCAATTTGCAGACTAAATTAATTTGTCAGTGATCAATCAATGTTTCGACAAAGTAGGAGACAAACATGAAATGTTAGTCGTCAAAATGACATCACATCTAGAGTACACTTACTCATTACTTGGATTGCGAGGGCGAACTGTTGTGCGAAGCTAGTGCATAAGCACCATCATAATCCTCAACACGGACCTTGTGAGGCTGGCTGCCCTGAAGTCATGTAGCTCGGTAACGCATGTCTTCTTCTGATATGTAGGCCAAGCATCCAGAGTTTTCTTGACCGCAGCAGTTCTCCACCTTGGTTGGCATGACCTTGCAATGATTTCAGGTACTCCAGGTGGAAACGTCTTCCATGCGACTAGGCTCAGGCTCGTTATCCAGTGATTCATCTTCCCAACTATTGTTAGATTCCCCATAGTTTCGGCATATTTCTCTTTCAATTACTTCCTCCTCTGAATACTACTGCTCATAATGGTAGGGGTGTATTGTTGCCATTATATGACACATTTTTTAATGAAACGCAAGTAACGATTGAAATCAATAGTAATGCTAGTGTATGTATCTGTTCTCAGTGCTACAAAAAAAGCTGAACAGAGCAGAAATGAGTTGCAGGCGATCCAAAAAAAAAAGACAGTGAAATGATTGAAAAAGCAACTCTATTGTCTGATGAGAAGGGGTCTGTTTATACTTATTGAGGAAAGAGACGTCCAGCCATTTGCATGGAAACACGTCAATAGCTTGCGCTCAGAGAACCTTGACACGAGACGTGCATTGGCATTGTGAATTGGAGCGTAAGCATCTAGTGATGTCCGCTTCAGGGGCGGGTGATAGGATTTACTGTACGAGGGCACTTGATCTTAAGGCGATGCAGCAACGGATAAGATTAGCACAAAGTGGCCACGCCCAACCCGTTGTTTTTGCATGTGTAAAAGTGAGGAAAACTAAGGTAACATGCATAGGAACGTTTTTTACAATTGATCACAGTATGCTGAAACACACATGCCCCAACTCTCGGGACCAAAAAATGTTTGAGCGCACTTTCCCTTTAACTTTGATTAAAAAGAACAAGCTAAAAAACAGCGACCCAGCTGCTAGTTGGCAAAATATGCCCATCTAAAACTGATATCAAGCTGCAAAACTACTTAACAGATAGGTAGCTTTTTCATTTTGATGAATCCCTCGAAATGGTAATGTGATGTATGGAGGGACTATGAGGTCAAAAGTTAAGATGCTAATTTTAGCTTTATGTGAAACGTGCATCTATCCACATGCTTATGAGACCACTTGTCTATTAATCTGCTTTTACATTAATGGATTTGGAAGTCATCATTTTGGTTATTTTCTTTTGCATAAAATGGTTTTAAAAGCTTTGTGCGATTTTATTAGAAAGAAAAAAGTAAAGTCCAGAATTGAAAAATGTATTCTATGGGTGCATGATCTCATCTGGTTTCTCAATCAAAATTGGTCCTCTCTATTTAAGTGCATGCAATATTTTGTGAAGCAAATGCTGAGTCATTTGCTGCTATTTGCTTATTTTCCAGATGGGAAGTGATGGAGTATTGCGTCTCAATAATTCAGCTCTTAATAACGAGTTCTTTGCCTATGCAGCACAAGGGTGGAAACAGAGACTGTCTGAAGGTAAACCTTCTCTTCTCTTAATTATTCAGTATTCTTTAGTTGAAAGCTGATTTCAGTTTTTGCTAAGTTATTTCTTTTTAATTTGTCTTTTTGTGCCAGATTGCAATTGTTAATTTTAGCTTTCATGCTATCGGCCTCAGTGACCAAATGTGTTTTATAGATTTTATGCACTGTATTAGCACAGATAAGGCTACCCTTTTTATTAAGAAAAACATTTCCGTATAAGTTTCATGTCTATGTACTGTTGTTTAATAGCGAGAGAACACAATGGTCAAATCAAAAGCCGCACATCTGACTAATCTTGGTGGTGACATATCCTCAACAAAGAAAATGTACTTTCAGTCTAGTGGAAGATGCAATATGATCCCGTACTTGGAACTGCCTAATTTTGAAATTCTTTGCATTATCACTCCTTCGTTGGTAAACAATTCAAAGTATAGTTTGGTTTTTCTAGCAAAGCTTTTTCTTTTCATTAACCAAAGCAGCTCTGTCTGATTTTGTCACAAGACTATGCAAACTAGAAAACACCACTGGACCAATAAAGACATTTAATTATCCGTCAAATATTGGTTTAAGGTCCAATAATTGTTCAACGCACGAGTCGGTTCTGGCGTCAGTCCTGGACGATCTTACTATGATGAAAGATCAGGGCGGCACGGTAGGCCTGATTTTTTCTTTTTGGACCTCTCGGCCACATTTGATACTATTGATCATGCTCGTCTGCTATCAAGACTGCAGAAGACTGGTATTTCGGGCCATTTTTTGCAGTGGTTCCAGGTTTTTCTGACCCATCGATCACAACTGGTATCTTTAGCTTAGTTTAAGTCCACGCCAAGAATGGTGACTTGCGGGGTGTCACAGGGTTCAGTCCTCTTTCCTTTGCGTTTTTAATATGTATATATCCAGCCGCTGGAAGCTCTTATTCAGTTCAATCTTACAGCATTAAGTAGAAAAATGCCATAGATAGGACAGAGAAGGGTAACAACAGAAAAAAGATAACAGATAATGTGGTATTAAGTATTCAAAAATACTTGAACGTCAGACTAGTCCATAGCAAAGGAGTCTGAGAAAGCCAGATGAGGTGCACTAACAATCTGTCGGGGTTCTTTTTCATAGGTTAAAACATGCAATGTCCCCACTATTCATTGTTCTGGTTGTTAGTGCTTTTGTTCCTCTAAAGTGCTGTTGGTTCCTCTAATTGCAAATCGTGTCAGTACTTGCCCTATCTGTTGAGATGGATTTCCAAATCAGCCATGGGGAGGTATTTTGGGAGGCCACCCTATTATGCTCAATAGGGAATACACAGATCAACCCAACCAAGGTAAGGTAACAGAGTGGCATGGCTTAGTCTCACTGTGAAATTGGTCTAGGGCCACAATGAGTCCACAAAGAGCAACACCAATAATTCTAGTTAGACAGGTAAGTATACAAATATACAATAGTTTATTAGGCCTTTAAAATACCCACTGACTAAGTTAAGTAAAATATTGTCCCACTAACACGAATAACACCTATATGCATTCACCCCTAGGAGATGTAGAATAGCATTTGATGCAATGACCAGTAAAACCACACGTAAGAACTCTGCATTAGAACTAGAAAGAACACTTCAGGATTATCATAGAACAGCTTGTCTAGCTCTTATAAAGTCCATCCCTAAGTCGGTCTGGTCAAGAAGGGAAGGCCCATTAATTGTAGGTGCAGAGGTCACTTTCGCCATCAAGATTTAGTTTCGGTTGGATGCAGTGCACATGAATCTGTTCCAGACTGCTTCCAGTAGAAGACTCAAAACCTGGAAAGATTTTGCAGTGCAGACCCCTCAGGATAGAAGGAGTGTTGAAACGGAGGTCACCACGGTCCGGCTGTGACAGGCAATTTTTAGGTGGTTAACACAGGAACAAGGCTAGTACAGCTTCCTTTAAGTGAGATGGCTGAATATGCGGAAGCGGTTGACTTGCAGCACGTGCTGAAGATCTGCAAAGTTCCAAGTCTCTACACAGAATGACAATAGCTGCAGAGGGGTAGCTCAAGAGAGAGCTGGTCACTCACCTGGTTGGTCCAGTGACGACACCGAAGGCTCAGCAAGCATGGATCCTTGATCAGCGGCCGAGACTGATTGTTCCCACCAACCCAGCAGTAGAAGCACCAACAAATGCCTTCTTGAGATCAAGACTGAGGAGAAGGGCTTCACCAAGACAACACTGGAGTCAATGCTGGTCAGCTGCAGGGGTCATCGGCGGGATGCCCTTCGTAAAAGCCTGGGTTCCAACGATCTGCTGAAAAGTTGCGGGAGCCCCACTTTATCCAAGTTTCAGGCTTGGAGCAAGCCCACCAATGGTAAGGGTCTACACCATTCAAATATCCAGTGGCTATCCAATCATGTATTGCCACTGGTCACCACATCTGCTCAGCAACAGACGCTCTGGCACCAGAGTTGTGGATTTGAACTAGAGTCCCAGTACACTTCTGTGCCTCACACATATGATACCCATTTGCCTGCCAAAGCCACAGCTTTCCATATAAGGTATTTCCTGGCCTGAGAGGGCAGGACGGAGGCCAATGAACAATATGGCTAAAGAACAAACAAAAATCCTTGTGGCATGGCCATTTTAGGGTGCTAGCCAACCTAGTAGCCATTTGTGTTAAATGCAAAAGTGCACGAGTAAAATAACAAAAACGGTATAAATATCGCAGCTGCCACCAGCTTGTCTTGGGCACATGTGAAAAGTAACCAAATAGCCATTATAAAAAAAAAAGATGTAAGGATACAAAGTAACTTCACTGTATTTCACTGTAAGGTGGTGTGCAATTGTAACAATACAAGAATTCATGAAGAGGCAATCCCTCGCTACTAACAGTCTGAGGGACTAGTTAGTTTCCCCAGAGGAATAGAAAATCCAACAAGGGAAGTAAAGCATACGGTTTTACTTGCTTTCACAAAGGCAGGACAGAGTTCACAACAAACAAAAAGACAGTGTCCCATAGAAATCAATGGAGGGAAAGGTCCAAAATGTAAATATTTCCTTACCTTTACTATTAAGAAGTTACTCTCAGACTTAAACAACAAAGATTAATTATCTGCTTACCTTGCTCAAAATATATTGAGACTGCACAAATAACCCCCACACACTTTGGTGTTGATCGCATTGTTCTTTGTACTGTCTTTCTATCACACAGGAAGAAGCCGATACAAAGATAATTCTTCAATGCAGCTACATAACTTTATTTTCACTGGACACATGTTTTCATTCTTTCTATAAGAAGGTATCCAAAACTTTGTGACCCTTGTTTTGTATCTTTGACAAAACACATTCAAATTGCAATGGTTTTCATCTCTAGGCCCAGGCATTGGTACTTTCTCAGGGAAACATAACATTTCATACTGGAAAGTATTCATTACAGCAAATGGAGACACCCTTTTGGTACTTAATACATTAGGAATACAAAAAGAACAACCTGAACACATACTGAATAAACTGGAATCATTAATTTGTGAAGTCTATCAGCCAAGAACCAGTATAACTAAACATGTAAAGTTGCTCTCTACTACAAATCTCTACAAATAGACGTGTTTGGAAAGGGCAGCGCCTACAAGAGGTGCTTTTCAATCTGCTGTGAAGAATCAACTATCACGAGTTGAAAATCAAGATGACCAATCGAGGACAACAATTCAATATCCCATCAAGGGAGGAGAAATCTCAACCCTTCCCTTTGAAATGTCATGTGATCCAGACACCATTCTGTAGTTAAGATACTTGTGTGTGAAAAACGGATGCAGTTCAATATATAACTGTTTAGCAAACAACCTGCCTTGTAAACACTTGTGAGCATGGGTGAAATGCTAAATTATATGATTCTCACACTGTACCGAACTTAGCAGACTCACAGGAAAGATGATTTCATCCAAAGTTGATTACACCTAGGGACCAACTAAAGCATGCTATGTAACTGTTATCACAAAATTCATACATTCAGCAGTTTAGTCCTAATATATAATACTATTTCAAAAGTAAGTTAGAATACAGTAGCAGTTGGCCAAATATTGTGTTGATAGGTTTAACTTCCTGTGGAACATCTAATTAAATGTGCCCGTTAGGTTTTATAATACAAATATGGAAATTTTGAGGCAGAGGCACCATTGACTTCAGATTAAAAGTTGTTAGGGCCACTTTTTAGGCCTGAGAATATCTTTTAAGTGAGATCTTAGAAATCTGCCCATACATAAGAGATATTGAATATTTGATTAACTTTGTTAGCTGCCACCTTGATGACATGATCAGTCCTACACGTCATGCACTATAGTGAAACCATCAAAATTATTCATCTATTGCTACTTCCTTTTGAAACAAGACCAGTCCCTCCTTTTCTTCACTTGTGTATGCCCCCCTACTAGTTGATTGGTAACGCTGTAATGCTGTGGTTTTACCTGATGCTAAACCAGACAAGCACAAACTAATGGTAACTAAAGGAATCCCAGGAAACTACCATGGGGAGACAATAACAGTCTCTTGTTCTACACAAGCCAGTGCAGAGTGTCCAGCTCAAGCTGCAGAGGCGGTAAGAGGCGCACATATTTATAAGCTTATCCAACATTTATGTTGGGCTCAAAGGGTCAACTGAATTCTCAAAGCTGAAGAGAATTATGGTAAGCTAGAGACAGGAAGGAAAGGTAATGCCGCAACGAAAGAGTATACTGTAAGCCTAGACTGGCAACAATGGAAGTGAACGGAAAAGGGCAGAGGGTCTTACTAAGACAAGCACACTTGGTTCTCACTTAGGGAGTACATACAATAATCACAGGGTTTCCCACAGTGTTAGGGAGTATTCTCAAAAATGTGCTCATTCCCTTCTAACTTAGGGACCCCAGCACTTTTTGCTAAACTTTTGGACTTTTAATTTCTAACCTGGAGAGAGTGAGACCTTTTTTTCCCCATACTCTCATGTATTTTTCTGTGATTTGGTCTGTGTTTCTTTTGACTTTGGAGACTGACAAACTACATAGGCGGCATATATTTACATTGTGTCACACCTTCAGTGCAGTGACACAGGGAAGTCTTCCAGATTTCCCAAAGGTTTAAATACCTTCTCTTGGTTAAACTACTGTTTCCAAGAGCAGTGAAGTGAAATTGACTTTACTTGCATTGTAACTCTCTAGACCAACCACACAGCATCTTACAATATGGTGCTGGAGGGGTTACTTAGTATCCCCTTTGTCTAGTTTCTCATGTACCATTTTTTAGCTGGTGGCAGTGGTTTACTTTTTCCTACCATTGTGTTTTTTTACTGCAGGCTGCAATTGCAGCTGCAGTAAAGCACCCAGGGTGCACATTTTGTCAAAATGGCCCGGTCTTCTTTTTGCGCCATATCTTGTCGGAAAGGTCATTCTTGAGATTTGCCCTGCATGCCAAACCAGGTTTGGCCCCTTTGTTTGTTTGGTCTTTGGCGGGATTCACTGGTGAAACCCGCATCTGGCTCCTGCGTGTCTGGCAGGGCAGGAAGTGAGGGAGGTGCCCAAAACTCCCTGTGCTTAATCCCCTTGGTTACAGGAATGCAACGGAAGGTGATTGGCTGGCTGGCTGTGCTTGGAGGACCACCAACCTTCTGTGTGAGTGACTGATAGGCTGCGAATTAATGGGAGAAACCTGCATAAAAGGCAATTCTTTTGGCTTGGAAGGCAGAGTCGACAACTGGACAAAGGAATCTGAGAAGAACTTGGAAAAGACGCTTGCTACAACTCCTGGACCATTGGTTTGCCCGGTGAAGCCCTGCTGCATTTGCTGAAGCTCTGAATTTGCCTCGACTAGAGAAGCCCTGCAATGGACGACTTCTCCCCTTGGGTTGGTGGGACCAATCAACCCCAAAGCGAACTCGTCTGGACATTCAGAGATGTCTGGACATCCATTGCTGCTACAGAAGCTGATTGCCAGGGAGAGGAACACCAGATCGAGCGCATCGTTATTCAGTCGGACCTGAGCTACAGGAAGATCCTCAGGACTCCCATGAAGCAGGACTGACCAAGCCTGAGCCACCTCAACACTGGACCCCAGATGCAAGGAAAGTCCATAAAGGTATCCGAGAACCGTGGTGGTGCTTTTTGCGAGAGCTGCAAGGAGCTGAAACCGTGACGCTGATCTGAATTTTGCCCATTGCTACCGCCAACCTTCCATTCGTAGTACAGGAGTCCCCAAACGTCCTCCGTCTTGTCCCCACGACTGAGGCCCAGGAACACCGGATCTGCAGACCTACACAGGAACAGAAGTCAGCTGGATCCAGTTTTCTTCAAACCCAAAGGTACTGTAAAACTAAGGGGACTTACCTCTTCTTGTGCAGCTTTGCTAGCTCTCAGTTGAGACTTGTCTTGGGCGCCCTTGCAGAGTTGCTTGCAGTTTTGCCCCTCACAAGTCTCCCAGATTGTGGCCCTACAGTGATTGCATTTACTACAAGATTTCTAAAACATTGTGCAAGACTCTTTTATATGCTCACCTAGACGTTTGCTCAACTAACATTGGCTGTCCTGGCTCCCTGAAAGACTCTTCTTACCTGATTGTGCTTTGCCTTTCCCCCAGGAAAGGGTTTATTTACTTTGCATTGGAGGGTTCAAAACATACTTACCTGCTTAAGAATATTTGTTAACCATTGTTTTATTCCCTCATGTTTTCATTTTGACACTAATCTCAGTATTGGTCTTAATGTGCCAGTGATATATCAATGTCCACAGTGTCCTAGTTATTTAAGTCACCTCAGGGTGTAGGAAGTATCTATGTACCATCCCCAATGGGTATCTACTGATTTATTGAAACGGAGTGTGTGTGGTTTTGAAGTATATTATTGTGTTACAGATATTTGCTCCCTTCTAAAGAAGGCTTATTCAACTGACTGTTAAATTAATAAATAATTGTTTAATCAAGAAAGCTTGAGTGTAAGTGTTTATTTGGATACTTGTGAATCTCTGCTATAAGCCTACAGCTCACATTGACCCCTCTTGAGATAAGCCTGGCTGCCCAGTCACTCTACTAACTTGTGTATTACATGCTTATACCAAAGGTCGGGTTAACTATTGCCAAGAGGACAAGGCTGGTACAGACTCCCACAGGGTACTGCATACAATCTTGCCTAACACACAATGTCAGAGGAAATTCTAGCCTTCTGAGCAGGTTGCTATTACGGTGCCTCAGTCGGACTGCTCAAGGAAGGCAGCAGCAGGAATGGACTTTGTATTTGAACAAGGAAACAATACTCACAAGCCTGTACTGTTCAGGTAAGAACGTAAGTGATTGCCTCTTGAAACGGGAACCATCACACTGTCAACAAAATGGCATAATGGACACTACAAATGAACAAGTTACTTGCCAACTGTAACGTTCATTTGATTGGATGTTCCTCCCACGTATTCCTCATCTTAGATATTTGTATCTTCCAGCTTGCTGTTTCGGACATTTTTCACTAGAGGGCGCTGTGCTCGAGGCAGTGGCGTTGAATGTTCCTCGAGGGCCGCCGTCGAAGATCGACGTCATACATAGTATAAAGGGCTTGAGCCGCGCCCGTTAGATTCAGTTCTGTTTTTTTATGATGTTATTTGCCGCATCAGTTGACCAGGCTTTCATAGACCTTTGACTCTGAAGGATTTTGGAGTGCAACTGGCGTAACCTGTACCGAGGGGTAGGCTGGGAAAATGGATGAGGAATGCGTGGGAGGAACATCTAATTCGAAAGAATGTTACAGTTGGTAAGTAACTTGTTCTTCGAATGGATTGTCCTCCCACGTATTCCTCATCTTAGCTAGGCTCCCATAGCAGTATGAATTTGCAGGAGGTAGTATCAGATAAAAGAAGTTAGTCATGCACTGCATGTAGGACTACTTTTGCAAAAAGACGCCCTGCAATGATGTTGAATCTAGACAATAATGTTTCACGAAGGTATGCTTAGACGACCAAGTGGCCGCTGTGCAAATGTCCTGCACCGGGACACCCCTCTGAAGAGCCGTTTAAATCCGCCATGCCCCTAGTTGAATGAGCCCTTAGTCCATCTGGGGGCTCTTTTCCAGCCAATTTATAACATTCAGAGAGTGCCAATATTATCCATCTGGCTAGCGTTTGTTTTGATACCGCTAGACCCAATTTGTGCCTGGTATATCTGACAAAAAGTTAGTCAGATTGTCAGAATTTAGCCAATCTGGAGATACAGAAACTAAGAGCCCTTTTTGGGTCCAGTCTGTGTAATCTTTCCTCCTTACTTTTACCCTTACCCGTACCCGTAATCCTTACCCGTAATTTTCTGTGACAGGTTGAAGTCTGAGACTATTTTTGATAAGAAAGAGGGTTTGACTTGAAGGATGTCGTTATGGAAAATGGTGTGAGGAGGCTTACAAGAGAGCGCCTTTAACTCACTCACCCTGCTGGCTGATGTAATTACCACTAGCAGAATTGGTTTTAAAGTAAGAAGCCTTAACGGGCAAGAATGTAATGGTTCAAAAGGTATACATGTGAGAAACTTTAGGACTTAATTTGGATCCCAGACGGGTACCTGAAAAGGTGTTGGAGGATACACATCTGTCAACCCTTTTAGGAATTTAATAACCAAGGGCATTTTAAAATAGGATACCTCTTCTGAGGAGCACTTGAAAATAGATGGCGCCGCTAAGTATCCCTTTATAGTACCAACTTGGAGCCCAAAATTGGCCAAGTGTAACAGGAAAGAGAGTACCATAGGAGTATTACATAGGAATGGATCCACATTCTTGTCCCTGCACCAGTTACTGAACTTGTCACACTGACACCGGTACAAGGACTACGTTGCTGGTCTTCATCCGGGAGGTCCCAATCCTTATATCTCAGTCTCTCAGAAGACCAGCGTGAAGGCAGTATTTTGACCTCTGGATGGAGAACCCGACCTTCCTCTTGCGAGAGGAGATCCTCTCTTTGTGGAAGACGTATTGGAGGGCAGATGGACATGTCTAGAAGGTCCGGGTACCACGTTCTCCTGGCCCAATCCGAGGCCATTAGGATCATGGTTTTCCTGAACTTTCTCAACCTCCTGATTACTTGAGGAATCGCGGGGACTGGAAGAAACACGTACAGCAGTGGAAATTCCCATTCCACCACAAATGCATCTCCTAGAGCTCCTCTTGGGGGAAATTCCCTTGAGCAGGACTGATCGCACTTCCGGTTGATCCTGGTCACGAAAAGACCCTCTTGAGGGGTTTCCCAAACCAAAGGGTGAAAATCTCTTGAAGGACTTCCTGAGCTAGTTCCCACTCATTGGACACTGTGCTCTGCCTGCCCAGAGCGTCCGCCGCCGTGTTCTGCTCTCCGGCTAGGTGAACTGCCGACAGAGAGATTCCTTCTTGTATTGCCCAGAATCAGAGCTGCATTGCCTCTCTGCACAGTGGCTGTGATCCTATGCCTCCTCTCTTGTTGAGGTAGTACATGGCCACTGTGTTGTCCGTTATTATCAGGACGGACATTCTTCGTACAGAGGGCAGAAAGGCTTTTATGGCTAGTCTGATTGCCCTCAGCTCCAAAAGGTTGATGTGCAGTTTGGACTCGGATGGAGACCAACGACTGCTGATTGTAAGATCGTTGGTGTGGGCTCCCCACCCCGTGAGTGAGGCATCCGTCACTACTATCTCCGGCCATATTTGCCAAAAAGGTTCTCCTTTGAGGATATTGTCCTTGCAAGCCCACCATAGTAGATCATGAGCAACTCTGGCCGGAGCCTGCAAAAGATCTGACATATTCCTCGAAAATTGGGACCATTGCGTTCTGAGGGCCCATTGAAGGGATCTCAACCTCAATCTGGCCTCTGGCACCAGAAAATGCAGGATGTCTTGAGACCGAGCAACCTGAGGAGGAAATCGAAGGCTGGTAGATGCTGGGCATTCTGGAACTTTGTTACCATCTGCAGAATGTGGTGAGCTCTCCCCTCGGGAGGCGAGGCTTTGCCCGAGGATGTATCCAGTATTGCCCCGATGAATTCAAGCCTTTGGGGTGGTATCATTTGTGACTTCTTGAAATTGAGGGAAAAGGCCAGTCTGTGTAAGAAGTGGCAGGTCATGGTCAGATGTTCTTGGGCTCGTTCGGGTGAACTCGCCCTGATTAACCAGTCGTCCAGGTAAGGGTAGAAGTGAATTCCCCCTCTCTCCTGAGACTCAGTGCCACCACTGCCATCAGCTTGGTGAAAACCCTTGGGGCGGAGGTGAACCCGAATGGCAGAACTCGAAACTGATAGTGAGAATTGCCAATCGCGAACCTCAGGTACTTCCTATGCTTGAGATGGATTGGCAAATGAAACTAAGCATCCTGAAGGTCCAATGATACCAACCATTCTTGGAGTTGGAGAGCCTGAAGGATCTGAGAAAGGGTTACCATCTTGAACCTGTCCTTCCTGAGGAACTTGTTGAAGTTTCTTAAGTCCAAGATGTGTCTCAATCCTCCATCCTTCTTTGGGATGAGAAAGTAAGGGGAGTACCAACCTTTGTTCCTCTCTGCTACAGGTACATGTTCTATTGCACCTTTCTCTAGCAAGGTTAAAATCTCCTGCACAAGGAGCGGATCTGGAATTTTTGCAATGCTGGCTCCCGATGGATGGTCCTGAGGCCTTTGTCGAAAAGGAAGGCAGTAACCCTGGGCTACTGTTTCCAGTGCCCAAGCATCTGAAGTAATGCCCTGCCATTCTTTCAGATACTGAGTGATCCTGCCCCCCACCGGGGTCTTGTGGGTTAAGGCCTCAGAGTGGCTTTACAGCGGCTGCAGCAGTGACTGAGGGGACAGTTGCCGCTGCTGGGGCTGATCTAACACCCTTTCCTCTTCCACCACAAGGGATTTTTCTTTGTTGTTCTTTCTGACTGCCCCTTCCCTCTTCCAAATGAGTAGTAGAAACGAAAGGGACGACTCCTTCAGGAAGATGACCCCGACTAGTAGTGTTGTTGAGGTTGTCTTATAGAGGCACTAAGTGATTTAGCCGCCGCCTTTGAGGTCTGCAGCTTTTCTAAACTTTTGTCTGCCTTGCTGCCAAACAACCTCAAGCTGTCAAAAGGCATATTGAGCAATCAGGATTGCACATCCGGTGCAAACCCCGATTTCTTCAGCCTTGCGAATCTGCGCAGGACTGTGCTAGACGCCATGGACCTGCTTATGCTATCAGCAGTGTTGAGCCCTGATTGGAGGCATTCCCCCATAGCCTACTGTCCATCTCTGACTATTGCGAGAAAACCTTCCTGTTCCTCGCCCTCAGGGATGTGTTCAGCCGTCATACAATCCCACAGGGTGTATGTGAACCTTGCGAGAGTGCAAGTCACATTAGTGGATGGATTTTAAGGCCATACTGCCCGAAGACAAAGCTTCTGGGCACAGCCAGCCATCAATCCTTTTGTTGTCATTTTTTAATTTTTTTTTAATTTTTTTGATCAAATAGATCTTTACAAAATATAAAAACCAACATTATGCCAATTTACCACAATAAAAATACAATTATCTTGTAAACCATTCCAAAGAAATAGAAGACAAACCTTTAAAAAAAATCAAAAAAGTTTAGACTAAAAAAGAAGAAAAGAGAGAAAAAAGTAAAAAAAACCTTCATTTCCCCGAAAACCTGCACCCCATTCTACATTGTTAATTTCTACTGCTGTGTTAAGCCATAATATCTGGAGAAGCATTAATCCCAGACTGCCCAACGCTTGGATGGGGGTCAGGCCATGTTTTGAAAGGACCTGACCCACTGCAATCGTCAGGGCAGTGTTGTGCCCCGAAATCAGGGGATTCCAAAAGTTCTCTGAATAGGGAATAGTCTCCCAAGTTCCTTTACATTCTGTGAGTAAGTGATGCAGTTTTTGCTTATTTTGAGTTGCACAGATTTTATAAAATTGTATTATATTCTGGCTTTGCCCTCTAATGCTTAGGATCTCGCCTGTGTGAATTGGGTTTAGGCGGGCCTTGATTCACTGCTGGGATGTTTTAGCAGATCTTTGGGCAGATCTCCCAATTTTTTTTTCACTGCTCGGAAGCTATTCTTTGGTTTTACCAGCCTCATTTCCAACCCTGTTTTGATCCAGTCCATTGTTTCAAGTCCTTTCTATGCTTTCAAAGGATTCTCTTTCAGGGTTGCTACCGTTGAATCAGCTCCTTCAAAATTTCTTTTAACTTTTATGTCCAGCTGATGGAGGATCTTGGAGCTGTCCATTTGGAAATGGTGATTGACGTCTTCGTAAAGAGTCTTTTTGTGGAATTATTATTAACCTGTAGAGAGATAATCTCCAAGCTACCTGTTGCTGCAATGATTTCAGGCCAAGCTCAAACCTTAAAACCTCAATAGAAATACAGCTGGGCAGACCCAACAAGCTCTTCCAAATGCGACCCTCCACCTTTTGCCAGTCTATGTCCCAGAGCTTTGGTTGGGCCTCCAACCCATACAGTATCACAGGGATTACTTTGGCGTTATAAAACTTTATTAATGGTTTAATTGAAAATTTACAAAGCTCAAGGAAGATCTTTTTCATCTGAGGTATTGTTTTATCAAATTTGGATCTGATTTCAGAGTCCACTTTACTTACTGATGGATAGGCAAACATTGTATAACCCAAAAAGACTCATTAATCTACCCTTGTAATTGCGTCTCCTTCAAAAAACCATTTGCCAAAGTTAATTTGCTTTTTTGGATGGATGTTTCAGCACCAAAATGATTGACTTTCTTGGGTTTACTTGTAGTCCATTTAGTTTAGTGTATTCACTTAATCCATTAAGTAAATGCTGCAATCCCATTGCTGTCCTGTCAATCAGGACGATGTTGTCTGCATAGGCGAGCCAAAAGACCTTAATGGAATTAAGTTTGGGACTTGCCATAGTCCACGTTTGAAGAAAGTCTCCCAAATCTGGCAGGTATAGGTTAAAGAAAAAGGGGGCTCCCATACACCCCTGTCGCACTCCTTGCTCCACGCTGATTGTATTGGAAAGTTGACCAGCCTCATCTAGTCTTACCATGAGCGAGGTGTTTTTGTGGAGCTCAATTAATATTTCCAGGAGCTTATTTGGGATACCCCACCTTCTCAATTTTGCCCACAAATTCTCCCTATTTATTAGGTCAAATGCTTTGGAGAGATCTACCCAGGCTCCAAAAAGCGGACCCTCTCCAAATGTTCTCGTGTGTTCTTCTAGGAGACTCGGGGTGATGCCATTTAATGTTGTAGACATTCCTCGCCTGAAACCCGTTTGAAATTTGGAGATGATGTTATTTGATTTGGCCCAATCCTCTAGCTCTATCAAGAGTTTACGCATGAAAATATTGCTTTCAATGTCTAAGAGGGCAATTGGCCTATAATTTTCGGGCTATGATCTGTCCCCCCCTTTGTAGAATGATATTATGACTGCTTGTTTCCAGGAAGGAGGGAAGCATTTTGACTCCAGTATTTCCCTATAGAGGGTATCAAGAAGTGTCGCCCAGGTATTTACTTTAGACTTCAAAACCTGATAAGTTAGCCCGTTTGGGCCCGCTGCCTTTGATGATGAGGCACTCGTAATTAGATCTTCTATTAATTTTACATCAAAGTTAAGTTCCCACTTGACGACCTCCTGTTGATTTTCCAGGGTAGCTGAACATGTTTTTAAAGTTTGTTGTCAAGTAGTCTATCCTTCTCTTTTCTGGAACCAGATTACATTGGGTGATGTTACTGGCTAATTTCTTTCCTTTACTATTTATCATTGACCAGAAATTGCTGGTACTATTTTCTCAAAGAGCCTCCAGCATTTGTTCATTGTCACGTTGGTGACGGAGGATCTTTCTTGCTCGTGACCATTGCTTATAGTTCCTAATAAGCTTTTTCTGTTTATATGAAGTTCAGATGGATTCGTAATAGAGTACTTCAGCCGTCTAACTTCGCGCCTTAAGGACCTTTTCTGAATCCATGTCTCCTCATCGAAAGAATGAAGGTGATGAGTTTCTTTTACCAAGGCTCCTACTGTCGGGCGGTGCACCGACCAAATAAATGTCTGAAAGCAGTATGGTTTACAATTCTCTTTTGTTCTTCTAATGAGATACGATTTAACTTCTCATTCAAATTTCATCCCTCTCTTTTGTATTTAACCAAGACTGCTTTGCCTTTCCTCAGTAGTAAGTCCTGTGTATATTTAACCGACTTATCTTTCATTGAGCTCAAAATTTTGACTCTTAATCGAGCATGATCACTCCCTTCTCCCCAGATTATTTCCATAGATGTTTTCTTCAGTAGTAGCTTTTCAGAGACAAAAACATAATCCAAAGTGGAGAAGGCGTTACCACGGGACCATGTTGGATTCAAAGGGCAGTCACCTTCAACAGAGCCATTAAGCATGAAGAGGCCCCAAGAATTTAGAAACTGACCACTGTCTCCATGCCTCGGAGATTTTTGCCCATTTTGATGAGTTCTTCATGTCTTGAGTCATAATACATTCCGTATTCAGATAACCTCCCAAGATCACGCTGGTATCACCATGGAACAACTCGATTTTCTCCAACACCATGGACAACGACCGATGGAATTGATCAAGGCTACATTGCGCTGGGTTCCAATAAATGTTCACTACTACAAGGGAAGGAAGATCATGAACAGACTGTAGTTTGGCTTCACATCCAAAGATTCTTTCCTTTCCATAATGCAGAAGTGTGACTTTTTTGCTAAATGAGTTGTTCATTCCAAGCAACAATCCCCCCGACGGTCGTCCTTTGGATTTTTGACTTGCCGGGGTTGTGAATATTGTGTACCCTTCTATTTCTATTGGGTGTGTGTACCAGGTCTCCTGGAGTAGGATAGCGTCAGAATTTAAAAAGAGATCTTTCTTTCTGCTACTCACAGTAAAGGTCTTTGGTCCGCGGGTGTTCCAACTTGTAATATTAATTTTGTTATGCCTAAAGACTCTGCTGAGTCAACCCCAACTTTAGTAGTACTTGTGAGAGGATATCTGGGAGTGCCGCTAAGGTTCTAGCCTTATTTTATCCCATATTTCCCCGAGAGGGTACTTCTGTTTCCTGATTTAAGATTCCCACAGCTTTTGCGCTTTCTCCTTCAGAGGTAGACTTCTCGCTGTTTTGGCCCATTTGCACTTCCACCGGGATCTTCTCAAGAATCATCAGGCTGATTTTTTCCAGCTCTGTTTTGTTACTGTTTATGGCTTTCCATGCTTTTTGTGATGTGAAACCCACCTCTGCTATGTTCATCACCTGTCTGCTCGGAAACTTTACATATTCTAAGTCCCCCAAGCCAAACAGGTAGAGGTTGGGAATTCTTTTGACGTAGTCCAAGATAGCACTTCTGCAGAGTGATGTATGTTTTGGTATTTTATTTGGTGCTTTAGCCAAAGTTTTGGAACAGCATATTCTTGGATTTCTAGATCTTCTTCCAGGGCTTGTTCATAAGAGTTCACCTCCACATCTACTATCATTTTGAGGTCTTCTGTTTTTTCCTTCGATATTTCTGTCAGTTTCTAGGTCTTGCCCTAACCATTTTTGACTTCAACCATCAATGATGTATTTATGTTTTTCTTAGCATCTCGTTTTAGAAAGATTGGTGCAATTTTTAACGTTGCTTCTGTTGAGCCCTGAAGTTTTTTTGGAAGATTATTGTTCTCTTTCCCCAATAATATTGAGGCCCAAGGTGGGACTTTCAATGATGGACAGGTTAGTATTGATTTTTCCCTCTATTCTCTTCTCCACTCCCAGTTGGACTTTTGGTGCTCATGACTCCAACAGATAGAGTTTGATGTGGAACTACTTGTTGCTCCAAAGGATCTGTCTGAAGGCCAACATTAGCCCGCAAGATCTTTGCTTTAGTCGGGCTGCTTGTGTCGGATTCCAAGATAGCTTTGTTTCCCTTCTTTATTTTTTTTTCCGGCATTACGAAAGGGTTTACCACTTTTTACCTGGGCACCTTTCGTGTTTCCGTATGTTATGTCCAGTAAGTGCGAGTCATTTCCTAGCATGTCTTTCTGAGAGGTATTTTTCAATTCTTTGGTTATTGAAGGTTCTTCATTATTAAGCTGTTTCATCTTTTGGGCACCAAGCTTGACCTTTTCTTTTGTTTTCGCAGGATGACTGGGAATGCCATTGTGCTGATTTTTGTTTTCATTTATTTATTTTTTTGGCTTTGCTTCGTCCCTTTGACACTTGTTTGCCGGGTACCAGCTATTCACCAGAACTTCCATCCTGAGGGCTTGACACATCGTCCTGATTATTTATGGGGGGCTCGATTTCTACCACTTCATCTTACACAACATGTGCAAGCCTTCTGAATACCTTCAAAACTGACTCAGAGAGGGGATTGTCATCAAACTGATTGTTTGTCCCCTCCCCCTCTCTCGGGCTTACCGCGGATCCAGTTGCTGTTTTCTTTTTGGTCTTCACTAGTGTAGAATTTCTTCAAGCAGGCACTTGTGTTTCGAGGGGATCGGGTCCTCCGACGTATTCCATATCTATGACAGTAATCACCACAGCTGTGCTGCTTCGGAAAATCTTTCGGCATCTGCGTCCTGCGTCAATGAGGTCGATACGCTGTCCTCGAGGGCCTCCGTCGAGCCGACGTCACCTGATGTTATAAGTAGGACGCACGACGCCCGTAGCCTCAGTTCCGTTTTTTCCGCGAGCGTGTTCGCTTCGGAGATCTCGGTGTGCCTCGATTCTACTGAATCCTGTTCTTTCGGTTCTTCGAACCTTTTTCTTCCTTGCTATTGTAGGATGTCTTTGGCTTCTTCCACCCCGCGGTCTGGGTTTAAGGAATGTCGGGTGTGCGGGTCCAAGATGTCGCTGACGGATACGCACAACGCTTGCCTCTGGTGCCTCGGGGAGAACCATGATACGGATGACTGTCGACTGCCATTCGCTCACATCGAAGGCCTTGCGGGAGCGTAAGAAGAAGCTGTCAGTTGGTAAGGTGGCCAAGCCCCAGAAGTTGCATTCCACTGGTCTTTCGACGGCGAGTCGAGGGACGACTCTCCGCATTGTCGTCAGTCTGGGGGTTCTCGGTCTGGGAGTCGGTCCCGCCATTCCTCTGCCTCTTCGAGGCATTCCAGGAAGCGCCGTCACAGGTCGCCTTCCGCGTCCTCTTCGAGGATTCCACCCGTCAGCGGGTTGCTTGTCCCAACAAGCATTCCACTCCTGAGCAATGGGATTCCTTCCGAAAGGAGATGTTGGCGATTTTTCAATCGCAGGGCTCCGGTTCGTCCGCGCCGTCTGAGGACGCCGGTCTCGTGGCCGTACTAGAGACGCCGCTCGTCTGCCTTTGGGTTCGAGCAGTCGTCCCGACCACCGGGCGCTTTCGAGGTCCCGGTCGGACAAGGATGGTCGCTCTAGACATGCCTGTTCCAGGTCCCGGTCCTGTGAAGTCTTCGAGGAAAACAGCGACGCCGAGTTCGTAGACGGACTCTCTCGAGGCCCACCTTCGAGAAAGTCGTCAACGCCATCAGCGCCCAGGCTGTCGAGACACACGCTCGGGGCTGTCCGTGCCGCGCTCGATGTCGACGCCGATTCCATCTACGCCTTTCGAGGTGTCTTTGTCAGAGGTGGCCCCCCCCCCCAGGAAGGCGCTGGCCAAGGCTAAACATGTCTTTGTGCCTTTTTCTGTACCCTCCTTCCAGCCTATGGATTATATTTTTGAGGAAGGGGAGGTTCCTGCAGGGGTTCCTAATGACATTGTTTCTGGTCATAGTCAACTTGAGGACCTGCGTCAGTCGCTGCACGACGCCAGTGGTCTATACACCTCTCCGGAGGTGGAGTTTGGTAGGCCAGAGCCTGGCACGCATGCCGAATCCTCATACCAGCGCCTCATGTCGAGGGTCATGGATTTCCTGGGGTGGTCTGCCCCCCCCTGGGGATTTTCAGCAGGATGACCTGACTGATATCCTGGACCAAGGTCCTCAAACTGACCCGGTGCTGCCATTCCAGATGGCCTTGCAGAGAAGGGTGGCTGCAGCTTGGACTTCTCCGAATAGTCTCCCCGCAGTGAGCAAGTCCTTGCCGAAGAAATATCGCCCTGCCAGTGGCGACCCCTGCTACTTGACCACCCATCCTACTCCTGAGAGTTTGATGGTGCAGGCGGCTAAGGGCCCAGCAAAGCAGGTGTCGTACCCTACCATCCCTCTTGATAGGGACGACAAACGTTTTGACGGCTGGGCGAAGAAGGTATATTCTTCTGGGGGTATGGCGCTTCAGGCTGCCAACTCCGTTTGTGCCTTGTCTCGTTTCACACACACTCTGTGGAACTGTATTTCCTTAGCGGCTGATCATATTCCCGAAGGGGAGGAACGGGATGGTTTTCTTGCTATTGTGCAGGATGGCAAGGATGCCATGTGTGAATCCATTCAGTCAAGTCTGGACATGGTTGATTGCAACAGCTGGTCCATGGCGGCGAGCACCGTAATACGCAGGTTTGCGTGGTTGCAGAAGTCTGGTTTTGCTCCTGATGTGCAAGCCCGGCTCCTCAACATGCCCCTTGATGGTGAACATCTTTTTGGCAGCAAGGCTGACGAGTCTCTTGAGAGGTTGCAGACCTCCAAAGCTGCAGCGAAGTTGTTGGGCGCTGCAGTAGGCCAACCTCGCCTTTTCGTCCTAGGGGACATCAATGGAGGGGAGGTTCCTTTCGATATTACTCGTCCTTTAGTAAATCGAGAGGAGCGGCAAGTCAAAGGGGCAACCGTAGGAGTGCCAGAGGTGGAAAACAAGGTACTCGAGGTGCCAAGGCCGCGCGAGCAGTTGCCTCTTTGCCCTCAGGCACTGCCGCAGCCGCTTCAGCTTCGGTTGGGGGAAGGCTGGCGCAGCATCTGGTAGAGTAGCGGGCTATTACTTCAGATGTGTGGGTTCTGGAGATCATAGCCCATGTCTACTGTCTTCCTTTCCGGCAGAGGCCACATGACAATCCACCAGGGAATCTCTCTTTGAAGAGTCCGGATCCGCTCCTTGCGCAGGAAATTCAATCCCTGCTGGAGAAAGTAGACTACATCTCCCAGCAGCCTTGTAGTCCTAGTTTCTACATAGCCTGAAACCCGGCGCGAACGCGCCGGCGCGAAGGGGGCAAGGGGGCAAGGCGGTCTGGCCGGACTATAAAGTCCACATCTGCCTGCAAGTACCTCAAGTATCATTAGCAAGTATCTTTAGCACTAAGCGCCGCTTCCGTTCCCCATATTTCGTTGTTATTGCATTTTAACTCGTATTTTAAATTGTTAGCTGCATTTAGGTTTGCTTTGTAAATTACTTTTAAAAATCTTACAAGTGCCTACTAGTAACGTGCTAGACTGAATTTTGTATTTTGAGTCAGCTGCAGTAGGGAACTGTGTTCTTATCAGGGCTTTGCTGGTCTGCTTGTGCTGACTGGGAAGTAGACTACATCTCCCAGCAGCCTTGTAGTCCTAGTTGCTACATAGCCTGAAACCCGGCGCGAACGCGCCGGCGCGAAGGGGGCAAGCCGGTCTGTGCCGGTCGGTGGCCGGATGTGTCGGCGTTCGGGGATAAGCTATTTTCTGCCCATTGCTTAGCTATTCCTTATTGCGATTTTAGGGCGGCTTTAATAGCTTTGCAGTTAGGGGTCAAAGGGGAATCCTACTCTGTTAGATGACATTGTGTGCAACTTAGGTAAATTGTTGCCATCTGTCTACATCTAAGGCCTCAGCCAGCCCAAGGAAGGTCTCTACTTGTAAATGCAAGCGAGATCGCAGGAGGGGGAGGGGGCTATAATTAACGAGATGGAAGGGAAAACGTACATTGAACCAACACAGGGGGGTATGGGGAAGTTTCTGGACATTAACATTGGCTTACTTAATACACGTTCTTTAACTAAACATGCTATTGACATCAAAGACATGATTAGCTCCAACAATTTTGACATTTTCTGTGTAACAGTAACTTGGCTTAAAGACCCTGTGGGGCCTGCCTGCGAGCAGGCTATACCAGATGACTATACTATCTACTTTGACAACAGACTGCAGGGCAGGGGAGGTGGGGTGGCAATCATTGCGAAAAATAGCCTCAAACTTTTTAAGGTGATTCTGGGATTCAGTGGATGTGAAGCTTTGCACCTGAAACTGGTGTTCTCACCTAATAACTGCCTTAATCTAATAGCCATCTACAGACCACCGGCACTGGTCTCAGACTTCTCTTTGGAACTCTGTTCATACCTAAACACGCTAAGATCCGTTAATGTATCCACGGTCATCATGGGAGACCTGAATCTATGGCGAGGGAATAAGAAGGACAAAGGAGCCATTGCTCTGGAAAAATCACTGAAAAATCTAGATTTTAATGTACTCAACAAGGATCCCACCACCCCTCAGGGTAACCAGTTAGATTGGCTGTGTGGATATAACATATCCCTGCAAGACTGCAGAACCACACCATATATCTGGAGTGATCATTTTTTGATATCGGCTAACTTAAAATTGCCTTCATATGCACATAAGTATAATCCGCATATTAAAATAGCTACTAGAAATTTTAAAAAGCTAAATAAGCCACAGCTAAAGACATGCACTGACAAAATACTGAGTTCCTTTCAGGATGATGACACATGTGGTAATCTTTTAGATAAATATAACAAGCATCTTCTTGAGCTGGTGGAGTCAGAAGCACCTCTTACTACAAAGCTTGCTAGGAAAAACAACAACAGCCAAAAATGGTTTACCCCAGAGCTCCATTCTCTGAAGAAGGAAAAACGTACCTTGGAAAGAAAATGGACTATAGATAAATCTGTGGACAGTAAAAATGAATGGAAAAGCAAAGACAAGGAATATAGGGACAAAATTAAGACCGCTAAGGCTGAATTCTTCAACTCTGAAATAGAGCATGCAGACAACAAGACCAGCAAACTCTTCAATATTCTGAAGAGTATTGAAAAACCTGCGTCCCTCACTCCTCCTTTTATGCCCACATAGGCAGATTGTAACACGGTCCTAAATGCTTTTCAAGCCAAAACGGAAAAAGCTCGACAAAATATTAAGGCTAGATCTTCCGTTAAACAGGACACGCGACTCACACAAATGGAGGCAACTGTCAGAGAACAGTATTTCAAATTTGACCCCATTTCACAGGCGGATATGCTACAGGTGCTGAATAATATGAATCCTACCACTTGTGTAGAAAACATCCTACCTCCTAGTATCATCCTCCAACACAAAGACATTTTTGCTCCTATCCTCCGGAGAATAGTGAATGCATCTTTCCAAGAGGGCACAGTTCCTAGAGATCTGAAGAAAGTCATTATCACACCGCTCGTAAAAAAAGCTGGCCTGGTTCCTAAGGATCCAGCTAACCTTCGCCCTATAACTAACTCGAACTTCGTACTTCCTAGACAAGGTAGCAACACAGCAACTTCAACACTTTGTAGAGAACCAGGAAGTTTTGCACCAGCAACAATCAGGCTTCAGAGCGTCTCACAGTACTGAGACAGCCATGCTGGACTGCAGAAACAGATGCTGAGTTTGCTTGATAAGAATAAGTTAGGGATGTTAATGCTCCTAGATCTAAGTGCCGTTTTCGACCTAGTGGACCATCATCTTCTCATCAAGGCACTTAGAGAAAACGTGGGATGTTCCGAAGGAGCCCTGGACTGGCTTTTGTCATTTCTATCTAACCGCCAAGCTAGAGTCCACTGGGGTAACAGTTTTTCTGATCCCTGTGACATCCTATTTGGAGTTCCCCAAGGGGCCAGTTTATCTCCCATGATATTTAATATATATATGCGCACCTTGTGCAGCTTATTGGTGGAAGCAGGAGTGTCGTTCACGAATTACGCGGACGATACTCAACTCATATTGGAACTGGGGGGCAGCCATCAGGCCATGGATAGCGAATTGATTGCCATGGTATACAAGACAATAGACGACTGGATGCAGGCAAATTGGATGTGCCTGAATGACTCAAAAACCGAACTGATGTTGTTTGGTTCCAGCTGCCAGTTGGCAAATTTGGGGCCCGAGTACAATTATTTTCAAATTAAAAATGCCATCATCCTGGTGGCCCCTAAAGTGAAAACACTGGGTATGATGGTCAACTCTGCAGTCGATTCCCATGCCCAGACCAGCTACCTGCAAAAAAACACGGCATATTATCTGAGATTAATGAAAGCTATCAAGCCGTTCCTTACTGAAGGTAATATGGCCACGATAGCCAGAGGCATTATCCTATCACGGCCTGACTATGAGAACGCTCTGTTGTTGGGGGGCCTCTTCCAAGGACTTATCTAGCTGCCAAGTGATCCAGAACAATGCGGTCAGGCTTGTCAAGAACCTAAAGAAGAAAGATCATAGTACGGCAGATAGACTATCACTGCACTGGCTCAAAGTAGAGGAGCGCATCAAGTTCAAGGCCCTCTGCTTGGTGCACAAGTGCCTTTACGTCTCTGCGCCGGTTTATTTGAAAAAGAGCTTAGTGCCCTATACACCGAGGAGAAGTCTACGCTCGGAGGGTAAATGCCTGCTGTTTGTCCCCAACTTCAAGGTGAAATCTGGTTTGGGTAGATCATTCTTGGTGATGGCTCCCAAATTGTGGAACAGCATTCCTGAAGTGCTGAGATCAGAAGTAAACCACCTTACCTTCAGGAAGCATTTGAAGACACACCTTTTCAGATGAAGAGGCTGGGGAAAGCAATGTTTCGGGGTCCCTATTAGGCCGCAGTGTTCGTTACTTAATGTCTGTCATGTTACTGCTGTGTTGTAAGTTTAAGCGCCCTGATGCCCTCGGGCTACCGGCACTAAACAAAAATAAAAAACATACATACATACAGAAAGGTGCCATAGAACTGGTTCCTGTAGCGGAGAGGAACAAGGGATGATATTCCCCTTATTTTTTGATTTCAAAGAAAGACGGGGGATTGAGACCCATCAGCTCCTCAGGAAGGACAAGTTCAAGATGGTAACTCTTTCTCAAGTCCTCCAGGTCCTTCAACTTTCGGGCTGGTTGGTGTCTCTCGACCTCAAGGACGCTTATTTTCATGTGCCGATCCATCCCAAGCACAAGAAGAACCTGAGGTTTGCGGTTGGCGATTCGCACTTGCAGTTTCGGGTCCTGCCGTTCGGATTGACCTCCACCCCAAGGGTTTTCACCAAGCTCATTGTGGTGGTGGCAGCGTATCTCAGGAAAGGGGGGGATTCACGTCTACCCCTACCTGGACAATTGGTTGATCAGGGCGCACTCTCCCGAGCAAGTCCTGGATCATTTATCCATCACCTGCCACTCCCTTCACAAGCTGGGCTTCTCCCTCAACTTAAAGAAGTCCCACTTGATGCCAACTCAGCGGCCCCAGTACATCGGAGCAGTGCTCGACACGTCCCTGGGGCAGTGTTTTCCTCCCCATGTGAGGGCTCATCACATTCAGCAGATGGTGCACAAGTTTCAACATGCCCAGAGTCTCCCAGCGTTCGGGTTCTTGAGGTTGCTCGGCCTCATGGCATCCTGCATTCTTCTGGTGCCAGAGGCTAGGTTGTAGATGAGATCTTTGCAATCGGCTCTCAAGCTCCAGTGGTCACAGTCCTCCGGCAGGATGTCGGACCCCGTTCAGGTGCCTCCCTTGGTCGCCTAGGACCTTCTGTAGTGGGCCATCGAAGGCAGTCTGATGAGGGGGGCTCCGTTTTGGCTACCCTGGCCAGAGGTGACGATCGTGACAGACGCGTCCCTCATGGGACGGGGAGCTCATGCCAACAAGATGACAGTCGGCGGTCGTTGGTCTCCGTCGGAGTCTGGACTGAAGGCTTTTCTGCCGACTGTGCGAGGAAAGAATGTCCTGATTCTGACGGACAACACAGTGGCCATGCACTACCTCAACAAAAAGGGGGGGTGGGGCAGGGTCACTTCCTCTGTGCAGGGAGACGATGCAGCTCTGGTTCTGGGCCATCCAGCAGAAAATGTTGATCTCAGAAGTTCGTCTGGCTGGAGACGAAAACGAGACGGCTGACGCTCTGAGCAGGCAGAGCGCGATCTCTCACGAGTGGGAGTTGGCTCAGGAGATTCTCCTGGAGATCTTCTCCCTTTGGGGGACCGCTCAAGTGGATCTCTTCGGCTCCAGTATCAACCAGAAGTGCGAAAGGTTCTGCTTGCGGGAATTTCCTCCAAGAGGACCCTTAGGAGACGCGTTTGTAGTGGAGTGGTCCTTCCCACTGCTGTACCCGTTTCCTCCAGCCCCATCATCCCGCAAGTGTTGCGGAGGTTACGGAGGTTCGGTTCCCGGATGATCCCCATTGCTCTGGCATGGGCCCGGAGGACGTGATACCCGGACCTTCTCCACTTGTCCATCTGCCCCCCACGTCGGCTTCCCTACCGAGACGATCTGCTCTCACGGGAGGGGGGTCAGGTTCTCCATCCAGAGGTCAGATCCCTCAACCTTCATGCTTGGCTTCGGAAAGCTTGAGGTATAAGGATTGGGACCTCCCTGAAGACGTGATGGAGGTGTTGCTTTCAGCCAGACGGCCGGCAACAAAGTCCCTGTACCGTTGCCATTGGAGAAAGTTCTGCGACTGGTGCAAGGTTAAAAATGTGGATCATTTTTCATGTGACATTCCTGTGGTTGTCTTTTTTGCTTTCTTTAGCCCACAGAGGCTTGCAAGTGGGTACCATTAAAGGTTACCTGGTGGCGCTGTCAATATTCAAGCGCTCATCTGAGGAGTGTTCTTATTTTAAAATTTCTTTAATTTCTCAGTTTCTGAAAGGGCTCACTAATGTGTTCCCTCCGTCACCTTTCCAGGTGGCCGGTTGGGATTTGAACCTTGTTCTCAAGTTTCTAATGGGTGCTCCATTTGAGCCTTTACATTCTTGTCCTTTGAGACTGTTAACCCTTAAAACTGTATTTTTAGTTGCAGTCACTTCCGCTCGCAGATTGAGTTACAGGCACTTTCAGTTAAGCCACCCTTCACTGTGTTTCATAAGGACAGGGTTGTCCTTCGAGTTAGTTCTTCCTTTCTTCCGAAGGTGGTGTCGGAATTTCATTTAAGCCAGAAGGTTATTCTTCCGGCATTTTTTCCTCCTCCACATCCTGGTAAGGAAGAGGAGAGGCTCCATAGGCTGGATCCTAGGAGAGCTTTAAGTTTCTACATTTCATGCATGTCCCGGGTCAGAGTGGATGATCAGCCCTGTATTGGTTACGCTGGAAGGCGTTTGGGACAAGCTGTGACTAAGCAGACTTTGTCTAGATGGATTATCTTGGCAATTTCTGAGTGTAACTGCCTGGCGGGTAGGGACCCTCCGGTAGGCTTACGGGCCCATTCGACTAGGGGCATGGCTGCCTCTACTGCTTTGCAGAGGGATGTTCTTATTTGTTACATCTGTGAAGCAGCCACTTGGGCTTCAGTTCATACTTTTGTACGTCACTACTCCCTAGATTCTTCCCATGGGCAGGATCTGGCCTTTGGCAAGGCGGTCCTTTACTCTGCAATTTGATTGGACATTCTAAATTTGTATATTCTAAATTCTTTTCCCACCTCCTTACGTTGGTACTGCTTTGGGAGTCTTTTATAGATATGGAATACGTCGGAGGACCCAATCCCCTCGAAGAACAAGTTACTCTCTTACCTGGTAACGTTCTTTCGATGGGATGGTCCGTCGACGTATTCCATATCGCTCCCTCCCTGCTTACCCCGCTACAGTATTTCTTATGCGATTGCAGCTTACGTTTCTGCAAGGCTTTCTGTGGTCATACTGGCATTAGATTGATGCCACACGTTCTGGGGAAAAAAACTACAACTGAGGGTACGGGCATCGTGCGTCCTACTTATAACATCTGGTGACGTCGGCTCGACGGAGGCCCTCAAGGACAGCGTATCGACGTCATCGACGCAGGGCGCAGACGCCGAAAGATTTTCCGAAGCAGCACATCTGTGGTGATTACTGTCATAGATATGGAATACGTCGTCGGACCATCCCATCGAAAGAACCTTACCAGGTAAGAGAGTAACTTGTTCTTTTCTTCTTCCTCTTTTTTTCTTGATCAACCCCCTTTCTAGGGCTGAGAGGACTAATCCTTGCCTCGCAAGTTCCACTCTCAGTTCTCCTAGTGCTGGTGAAATAGTTGTTAATTGATGAGGTCAGCCCCACTACCGTGGAGTCCAAACTAGTTAGATCTTTGGTTATTTCCATCAGTTTACCTGATTGTAGTTGGACGTCCAATTTCAATTGCTCGAAGACAGACACCAGTGAGTTTAGTACGAAGTTCAAAGCTCCCAGTGCAGCTGCACTTGGCTATTTTGGAGTTTCTTCTCATGTTTTTGGTTCCTGGGCTACCTCTGAAGTGGAGCCTATTTTTTTCCCCTCGTAATTTTGTGTTTGTATAGGGACTTCCTCTCCTGGAGCCTCCTCTACATTTAGTATCTCCCTTTCAGGCACTGCAATTTTTTTGTATGGGCGTTTGTGGGGGAGGGTCTACTATGGATGAACAGTCATTTATGTCATTTCCTAAGAGTTCTATGCCGCTTCTACAAATAACATCTCCATTAACACGAAGTTTTTTTCTTGCCAAAGTGTTCATCGATTTTCCTTTGGATCTTATTTGTAGTGATGGTATATTCTAAGCCCTTTCTCCACGACTGTACCGTGTCAGAGGGGTACTACTAGCTGGCGGAAAACCCGAAGAACCAAGATGCACCTGTGCAATAGTTAAATTAGCTGGGTGTTGACTTGTGGAGGGTACATTATTCGAAGGCAGCTCTTGATTTTGATTCTGATTTTGACACTCCTCAGAATAAGAGCCGTCCCATTCTGGGCACCTAGTGTCATCCTGCAATGCATTACTTCTCAATTTCATTGTCACCACAATCCATTGTACACAGCGCAGGCACAGTGCTGGATATCCCCACACTTCAACGCAGACACAGTGCTAAATGCCTCCGTGCTCTGCTACTCAGACGACAAGACAGTCAAGCCACACTGCCGCAGAGGATGCTTAGCAGCCGTTTCCGACTGTCAAGTGTTTAGCAGTGGGCACAGGCACAACCCAGAGCAATGCACAGCTGTGCATCGAGAAGTCAAACTGCCCTGCTAGAAACGCACAGCCACTTCCAGCCATCTTCCCCCTTGACTCAGCAAAGTACACAGGGAAGAAGAAGCCAGACTATGCAAAGCGTTCAGGTTTACTTAATGGCCTCACAAACAAGCCCGGCAGCACAGCAACTCAATACGAGCACAGTATGATCAGCACTAGCACAGACAGACAGACAGACAGACAGACAGACAGACAAGCAAGCTAGCAGGGCAAACCAGGTGGACAAGGTGGAAAACAATGCAGCACGCCTCTCACAGCCTCTTACCACAGTTTAGCTGTAATCCACCTAGTACCTCAGGGGTAGAAGATTAGGAGCTGAAGAGGCGAATCGGCAGCAGCTCAGGCAGCTCACCCGAACCACTCCGCTTCCGTGCCTTCAGCGGCTCCTCCCCAGGTACCGCTCCAGAAGCCGAGCTCCGCGCTCTCAAGCGTCTTCTTCGGCTCTTCCTGAACTCTTCGAGCTCTCGGGATGCTGGACCAGCTCCCAGCCAAGCCTCCCCGGGTTAGCAGGAGATCCCTACAATCCGCAGCTTGCTTACTTCTAGGACGCTGCTTCGAGAGTTTGAGAAAAAGACCCTACACGCTACATGCCACTGGCTCAAGCCGCACCTCATGTTTGCCGCTCGTTCGTTCTCAAACAGACAGAGGCCGCTTCCGAATCAAGGCTGTCGCTTGGGACCTGGCTACATTCAAACAAGATCCTTTTGTCATTCCTATACGGGGGATTCGAAGGGAAGGCTGACTGTCTCGTAGATGTGGCCGCCTGCACCACTAAGCTCTATTACGCTCACCTGGTCTCTGCAGGGCTGCTGGGGCACGGTTGGAGCCCTCCCTCGACTTGGCTCCTCTGGATCGCCTCTCTCTCCCGTTTGCTGCAGAGCCTGCTGTTCTGGATGCTGGTGTTGGCCATGAAAGAAGATCAGAGCTAATGAGAATGGCGTGACTTCGCTCAACCCTCTCGTGTCAAAATGAAGTGTGCAAGCGTTTTCCCATGCAAGCTCACCTGTTGTGTTGTAATGTTGAGCTATCCGTCCTTCTTATCGTAGCAGGTGCGCGTACAGTGGACCGAGTTGCTTCACTGGTCCGTGGAAGTGTTGATCCAGACCGGCTGCGACCAATCCACTTAGAAGGTAAGTCTTTTGGTTGTGATTATAGTTCGTTTATTATAATGTCTTTGTCTTGTTCAATAATAATTCTTGCAATGTCTAATCTCATCCCTCTAAGTATGAAGAAGCAGATCGGAGTCGTGGAGCGTATCAGGGGAGTTCCTTGAGCCTGATGGAACTGGTAAATTGGCCTTTATTATGGAACTCTAGGTACTGGTATGGCAGCGTTCGTTATTGTTATGAATTCTAACCTGTTGTTCTCTCTTTTCTCTTGCAGGAGAAGGCCGACAGTGAAGACCGAAGTCCGGATGCTCAATGCAACCCCGCGGTTGCAGGGTGAAGACATTGCGAAGAAAAGGAACGAAGTGGAACTCCGGTTAGCTGGACGCCCGGATCAGGTGAGAAGAAGGCTCTGACTCCGGTAGTGATGGGATGCAGGTAAGAGGCGCGCACAGCGATGCAGTAGCTGGATTCAGGTAAGAGGCGCACACATCGATGGAGTATCTGGGATCAGCTAAGAGGCGCGTACAGCGATGGAGCGGCTCGAAGCAGATAAGAAGCGCCCTCAGCAGTGGAGATGCTGGAATCTGGTAAAATGTCTTCAGAGATGAAGCAGCTGGAATCAAGTGGATGCGAAGGTAAGAGCAGCGGTAAGCGTTACGCTGCAAAAGCAGAACAACACGAAGCAGAGGCATGTGGATGGGTTGGCCTTATATAAGCTGGCCCTGGCCCCTCCCTTTAGCACCGCCTAGGGGCTCCACCTTGCCCCATCCCAGGGACTCCTGCACGTGCCTTCCAATGTTGTTCTATGGCCACGCCCGGCCCTGCTGCACGTGCCCTTGGCACACTTTTACATGAGCCTGGCGCCAGAGGCGCCATGACTCGGTCCATTTGGACCCTGGGGATGAGGGAGGACTGGCCCTTAGTTCTGTGGCCATGACAGCCTCAGGCGAGGGATGTTTTGATAGGAAGGCCTATACTTCCCTATAAAGTTTTTATT
This sequence comes from Ambystoma mexicanum, assembly GCF_040938575.1. Lineage (NCBI taxonomy): Eukaryota > Metazoa > Chordata > Amphibia > Caudata > Ambystomatidae > Ambystoma > Ambystoma mexicanum. Next base: position 513,850,882 of record NC_090933.1, read on the forward strand.
TACAGGTGAGCCAGAATCTGGGGTTTCCCATGTGGCCATGACCCTTTTTTGTAATGCGTTATGAAAAGGGAGGACAGGGTCCCTCTTAAGGCCTTCATTGAGTGTGTCCGTCATGTCATCTTGGTCAAAGCTTGGGGGATTTGCATTCCATCCCTTAAATAACTCTATTAATTAGGTTTCTGTACCCCGCATCTGCATGGTCTGGTCTATCAAAGTCTACCTCAGCGGAAGTATCCAGGCCACTGGCTGTTTGAAGGCATTCATATAAATCAGCCATTTTAGAATTAGGGTCTACTAATTCTTCAGGGACATCTCTAGTCCCAAATTTTAGTCCAGCCACAGTAACGTCCTCTTCAAAGGCTAGCTTCTCAAAAATGGAAGACATTGATCTTAAAAAGTCTTGTCTAGGCTGTGGCTGCTATACTTTTTCGATGGGCAACGATCTCGGCTTTGACAAAGGTGTCGATTTTGGTGCCGGAATTAAAGATGGCCTCGATAACTGCGTCGAGGTCATCGACGCTGGCTTCGATAACGTCAAGGAAGATGTCGACGCCATCTTCGAGGTCGGCGTCGAGAGCGCCTTCGAAGGATGCGTCGAAGTAACCTTCAACATGGACTCCGATGGCGGGTGGATTCCCGACGCCATCTTGACAGATGTCACCTCCGATTTATGCACCAGGTTTGATTTTTTTAATTAGGTGTCAGGGAAATATCCTCCGATGACACCCTCGACGACTTGTCGTTGGATCTCGCGCGTCTGTTCTTTGACCTCCCTCTGTCACTTTTGGCGTGAGTAGGGGCATGGTATCCACGCCGTTTTTTTGAGGGTGTATGGGACGCATTCTCGAAACTTTTTAACATGGCGGTTCTGAAAGCCTCACACTTTTCAGGGGAGTCATGTTTGGATGGGTAGGGGATGACCCTTGTGTCAGCCGATGAGGAGGAGGAGGAAGGAGATCAGTGTCGTCTCTTCTTTTTTTCTTTTTTTTCGACGAAGACGAGTAAGATTTCCTCAAACGACTTTCCACCCGATTCCCTCTATTCTTTTAGTTTTCTATAAGAAGACTTAGAGGATTCCTCCCCCACCGCCAGTTTACCTCTATGTTCCTTCAGAGCCTTGTTGGTCATCGCCTGACAGAAACCACGCTCGTCGACCCGATGTTCAGGGCCCTAACACCAAAGACAATTTCGATGGGGGGTCGGTGATCGACATTTTGTTCCCGCACTTCGGACATTTTTTTTTAAGCCAGTTTTGGGCATGGAAGGATTTGACGATGAAGACATAATGACCTGAAAAACTGAAGCTCCGTTTTCGTGTCAAGCAAGCTATCGTAAAAATGGAACTGAAGCTAACGGGCGCGGCTGGAGCCCTTTATACTACAGAGGATGTCTATGTTCCATGGCAGCCCTCGAGGAACATTCCTGCCTCGAGCACAGTGCCCTCTAATGAAAAATGTCCAAAGTAGCAAGCTGTAAGATACAAATATCTAACATGAGGAATATAGGAGACAATCCATTCAAAAGCAACAAAGGGAAGCGACAGCCTACTGAAAACCCCACCAGCCAAAGCACAATTGAGAAATAAAACAGTAACAATATCCCTTATAGAAATATCGTAGAAACGAATAGGAAGTCAAAGCAAAGAATGTTCAATGCAGAGATCGGGGGAAGAAGCAAAGAAGACTGAAGACTAGGGAAAAGAGTACTGAGGACTGGAACTGCAGACTGGACATATGTATTGGGACCAAGGAACTGTGGACTGAGCGACAGTCTAGGTACACGGAGACTCCAGACTAACATTCTGGACTAGATAACAAGGACTGGGACCAGGAGCAAGCTCTTGACTGGATTCAAGGACTGAACTACAGACTGGAAACAAAGTAACTAGGAACTGAAATTCTGGTGTGGAATCAAGATCAAACGAAGTGCAGATACCAAAAAGAAGGGGCACAGAGCAAAGAACTACAAACATGTAACAAGGGCACTGTGGCAGATAGCAAGAGGCTGTAGGCAGACAATGGAGATGCTACAAGGAGGGGAAATGAGGCAGACTACCAACAGCACGCTGGTTGGCAGGCAGAGGGGGCAGGGCTGGAATAGGAATAGATTCTGGAAACCGCAGCAACAGGACTCGGTAGAAAACCATGGTTCGAATCAAGAGGGTCTGGAAGCTACTTCAATGCAGGAAAAACGTGTGCCCCTCAAGTAGCCACTTTAGGTTTTGACACACCTTGGGCTGAAGCAGACTTTTAAAAAAAATGTTTTTATTTATTTTTGTTGTAACAAACACAACACCAAATGCACACATTAACATATAACATTATCCACAAACCCAACCCTTCCCCCGCCATCCATCATCCCCAAACGGTTTTTGCATAGCTCGATAAATACACACTTGTCTCATCGTACTGCATCTTCCTCTTCCAATGCGTCTTGCATGTTAACTTCCCCATTATTGCCGGCCAACAGAGTCTCAGTTAAGAGCGATCCAACATTTGATGTCCATTCCTAATTCGAGTTTATGTTCTTCCAGTGCCTTTTCCGACACCCACGTCAGCCCTCACCCATTTTTCCACTTCTGCCCACCATTTAAGAATATTTCGTGCTTTTGTGTCCTTCCATCTCATAGCTATGCTTCTCTTGGCCAGAATGTACATCAAGTCCTTAACCTTATTTAGCGGTTTATTTTTTGCGTTCCTCTTCTAATCCTCTGGGGTCTGAATCTCAAGTTCAATACCTCCTTGGGCCGCCTTATGAGGTACCCCTTCCAGAACACTTGTACTATTGGGCATTCCCAGAACATACGTATGAAGCCTGCTTCCTCTGTTCTGCATCTAGGACATTCTTGCTTCCCTTAAACTTGCCAATGACAGCTGGTGTGAGGAATGCTCTCTGCGTGATATGATGTTGTAGCAGTTGGAGTCTGTCATTTTTGTGGTACAACATTTATATCTCCCCATTCCTTATCATCAAAAATTCTGCTTAACTCCCTTTCCCACTTCTCCTTACATTTCAATCCTTCTCCTGAGTGACGTTCTATCAATATCTCATGAATCCTAGAGATAGCATGCCCTCCCTCCGCCACAGTGAGCAATGTCTCTATCTCCTCACACTCAATGGCCTGTTCATTGCTGCTCGGCCACCTACATTTTGACACCTTTAGCACTGTTATGCAACAGAAATTGGCCCTTGTGTATGCTTGTACTCTCCTGCAACTCAGCAAAACTCATGAGCCCCTGTTCATTTCTACAGTGGGGGCACTGTAGCTAATCTGCAATTTTCCCACTGCGATCTGATCACTGCTCCCCCTCCAGATCTCCCTGTCATTATCGCCACAATAGGGGCCTGTGGTGATATAGGGTCTTCTAACCCCATTACTTTACAGGTCCTTTTCCAAATTTGTATTCCCAAGTTCATCAAGTAAGGATGTCTATTCTGTCCCTTTGTGGAAATCCAAATTAGATCCCTGAGGCATCCCTTCTTCATAGTGGGTTGTAAAATAGCAGTTTTTGCCGTTGGCTCATCGGTCATCCGTTGCATTACATGTTGTAGCTGTCCAACCAGAAAATACAATTCAAAGTTTGGTAGCTTCCACCCACCCATGCTTGTATGTTAGCTGTAACACACTCAGTGTCATGCTGTGTCGCCCTCCCTGCCAGATGAAACCACTGCATATTTTATCCAAGTCTTGAAAGAATTGCTATGGGGCGTTATACGGGACATTTCCAAAACAGTGCACGAGTCTCGGGAGTGCCACCATTTTCAGCAATGCCGCCCTCCCCATTATGGATAAGGCTAACTTACTCCACAGCTCCATAGATTTCACCAGCCCAGTTTTAGTTTGTATTGTGTTAAATTCATGTTCCTTTCTGGGGTCATGATATATGTCGCCTCCAAATATCTAAAGGTAGTCTTACTCCAAGATAGAGGAAGGGACGGCAGGTCCTCCTCTGCCATTGTCGCCATTTTGGCCTGTGGGAACAAACATGAATTGTTCTTATTTATTCTAATCCCTGTTAATATGCCAAAGTTGTCTAACATTTATATGGCAGATTTACCGCTGGGTTGTACAAGTACAGCAACATGTCATCAGCATATATGGACACTATATGCCTTTTTCCATCTATTTCTATTCCAGCATCTGAATATTCTTGTCTTAGATAGGCGGCAATGGGTTCAGCCGCTATAAAATAATGCATAAGAGACAGGGGACATCCCTGTCTGGTACCTCCTATATAGTTGCCATTTGTTAGAGTACGTCCTTCCTGTCCTGACCCGCGCCATAGGCCTAGTGTATATAAGCCTCACCCTCTTCATGTATTTTGGTCCTATCCCCATCTTTACCATCGTGGCATACAACCAGTTCCAGTGTACAGAGTCAAATGCTTTAGTCGCATCCAAAGAAGCGACTGCGTACCGTGCCACACTATCCCTTGTGCTATAAATCACATGGTGCAAGCTTCTTAGGTTTCCGGCAATGCTCCTCCCCGGTACGTACCCTGTCTGGTCTGTATCTATCAGCACAGGAATTACTTTATCGCAGTGAGGATCTTACTTTCCTGGTTCAGCAGCGACAATGGTCTGTAGGATCCACAGTCGGTATCTGATATAATATGGCATTTGTAACGTGCCTATACACACATGTTTCAAGGCGCGACGAGGCAGGGAGGGGGGGAACAAGGGGAGACAGACAACGATCCTACTAGGCCAGGTGTCATTCGGATCGCGCAAGGGGGAGGGGAAGGGAAAAGTGCAAGGGGGAAGGGAGGAGAGGGGAAGTGCAGTACACGGTTGGTAGAATACAAGATAAAAAAATAAGGGCCTGCTGGTGGCAAGTGCAAGGTAAGTTCAGACAAGTGCTGGGAAGGGGGGCTGTAGGTATACAGAGACAGTCCCGCAGTGCAGGGGTTGCAAGGGAGGCAGTACAGGAGAGAGTGGCTGGGCCAAGGACCGAGATGGTGAGTAACCCAGTTGCAGGTTCAGTGCAGATTCAGTAATTAGCAGGGGAGAGGGGAGAGAAAGCAGAAGCAAAAAGGAAGGTTTGAGGTGCTTCCTGAACCGGAGATGGTTCTCAAGTTTCAGGGAGGCAGGAAGGCTGTTCCAGAGGGAGGCCCCTGCTGCAGAAAGAGATCTACCCCCAAATCGTTGCTTGGAGAAGCGGCTGACCCTGAGGGAGTTGGAGGCGGATGAGCAAAGTGTTCGAGAAGGAAGATATTTAGGAAGAGAGAGTTGAAGGTATTTTGGCCCCAGGCCCTAGAAGGCCTTGTGGACAATGCAGAGGGGTTTGAACTTAATCCTTTTTTGGTTTAAGTAACAAGATTATCAAGGCTTCCCTCAAGCTATCCGGGAGGATTCCATCTTCATATGACTTGGTATATACCTTGGCCAGGAGCGGCACCAGCGTGTCCGTATAAGTCTTGTAAAATTTGCTTGTAAGCCCATCTGTGCCTGCGGCTTTCCCCGAGGGTAACGCCTAATGGTAGCTGTGGCCTCCTCTGGGGTTGTGGGCAATTTCAATGCCTCAGCTTGTTGTGTATCTAGGTGTGGTAGGGTAATTGGGTCTAGGGCATCCTGCAAATCTCTCTCCTCTTCTATCTTGGGATCTGCATACAAAGCCCTATGAAACTCCCGAGAACACTCTGTTTATACCTGCCTGCGTGCTTACTTCCTCTACCTTGTTGTTTCTGAGGGAGCATATAGGAGATCTTGTGTCTTTTTTTGTTTATATAGCCAGGCTACCGTTCTACCTGACCTACCCCTTGTGCATGACTCCTTTCCAGGTATCTTGCATGATTACATTTTCCCAACCTGTCCCACTGCACTAGACAAGCCAGTTTTAGTCTCATTACCTTGTCTATATGGTCTTTGTTTGCATTCAGTTTTCTGTCTCGCGCCAGAAATGCCTTTTCTTTATTTTCTAGATCATTGTCAATTGCTTTCTGTAGGTTTTGTACGATCGGACGGAAAAAAAAGGTCCGACCGTACAAAACGACCGAAAAATGCTACCACCAAAGGTTCGAATACCAAAAGTTCGAACCTTTGGTGGTAGCATTGCAGGTAAGTAAAAAAACAAAAAAAAAGACTGTGGGGGATGCAGGGGTGTCCCCCCGCAACACCCCGCTCACTATACTCTGGCATAGTGAGCGGAGTGTTGCAGGGGACACCCCTGCAGCACACCTGCAAAAAAAAATGAAAAAAAGGGGGCTGCAGGGGTGTCCCCCACAACACCCAGCAGGGGTGTCCCCCACAACACCCTGCTCACTATACTTTACAGTATCAAAACTCCATAGACTGTGTTCCTTCTGTCGTTACTCGGCCTCACCACGTAATACATCGTCCACCACCTCTGAAAAACCTTTACACCCATAGCAAATGTAGCGTTTGCTAATAAGGCCTCAATAAGATCTTCGATTTTCAATACAATAATCAATGTACATTTCCGATTAAAGAATTAATCAACTGGCAGACAATATTTTCATGTTTACTGTCTGCAATTATGTTGTCCCCCTCTAACAAAATGTACATTGGGAGCACAAGAGGCAACAAAAAATGGGTGTCTGAATGTTTGATGGGGATCCTGAGCAGACACCAAATGCCCAGTGGTCAATCACCGTTTTGAAATCGATCAAGGTTGCACTAACCAGTTGAGTTTCTTTTGGAATAGAAAGAGTCCTGGGCACCCTTCTCTGGCCCCATACCAAATATTGAGAGGTGTCCCAAACCTTTCTTCTCTGTTGAGGGGTATGGAATCCTCATCCTGATTCTAAGAGCTATTCTGGGCTGATCTCGTCCACCGGAAACCTCCTTATTCTTGCTGGCTACTGTGGTGCATCAGTCCTCTTAGGCTGCATGGTAGTATCGCCTCTACTAGTCAAACATCTCTTTTAATTGGTTACTCACTTCCACATAACGTGGTTGCTCTTCTTTCTCAAATAACTCCCTCTGCTGATATAACTCTTGCCAATTACTTCTCAGTCAGATGATAGCTTACCTTATAACACCCCTCTTTTAATTCCCCCTCTCCACAAAGGCCAACTCTTTCTCTCTTCAATAGCTCTTTCCACCATTGGCAGTCCTCCTGCTACAATATCCCCCACATCTATATTGTACATCCCTCTCTCTAGATTGTGCCTCTTTCCAAAATCTCTCACTCCAACTGATAAGTCTCCTCACAACCTCTCCTAAAAGGGTTGCTCCCCCCTCTAGGGTTTCTTCCCCCTCTCCAGTAAGCTTGATCCTCCTCAAAGCTCCTCCCACTTGCTACAATTAGGAGCGCTTGCCTCCAGCTCCCCATCTCCACTGCCAGACTGATTTTGCTGTTTTTTTTTGTCGTTTTTCACTCTCCTTCTGAGTGGTGCTTAGTTGCATGATTTGAATGTGAAAGGAGTTGATTTACCAGGCTTTTGATAGGGCCAAGTGCTTAGTGTCATGTGTGCTGCACGGGGCAGGTCCTGAGGTTAGATAAGGACTTGGCACCATTTTGGATTTTAAACTGCTCTTGCACCTCCTAATGCCATCACTCCTTTAACTCCTGCTCAGGACCATGAGTCTGCCTATCATGACCACTAATTATGCTACGAACCACCTTATGCCCATCAAATGTGACCTCAACACTACGTCTAGGACCCACAGCATCTCTCTATCCATGTCATTGAGACTACTCTTATCTGATTTTATTCCACCTTCAGCATTCTTACCCTCCTGCCTTCAAACAGTATACACACCCTTGCTCAACACACCAGCTACAATAAATAATCCCAATCCCATTTCTCCAGCCCAATGGATCAAACGATTTGCCACAAGACCTACTCCCAACCAACCTTGTTCTATGAAAAGCAGAAACGCAAGACTAGGTTCCAGATTTCGACTCAAGCCAGTTCACTCATCTCCAAAATCACTACCAAAGTAGTTGACACCACAGAGAATACAATAAACAAACTTGCCTCGCCTATGGAAAACACCTCCCATACAAAAAGTAATCGGATCAATACCACCACTCAGATTAAATGCGCACTCATTAATGCTAGATCTGTGTCTGCCCATGAATTAAATATTGCCGACTTCATAACTGCACATGACCTTGACTTTTTAGCAATCGCTGAGACCTGGCTTTATGCTGCGGCAGGGCCTTCGCTCTCCCTTGCCATCCCTGATGACTACTCCATCATCCACCTTGACAGAGAATCAAATCAAACCAAAGGCGGGAGTGTTGCCTTTATAGCGAGAAACAACCCTAGGCCTGAGGCATATACCAAGCCAATCCATTCCTTCAGCAGAACTATTGACCATTAAGCTCCCGATATCAGCATCCCGAACGATCACCATCCAGCTCATATATAGACCGCCTGGGCCCCTATCCACCTTCAAAGAAGACATTTATCTCCTCCTCACTGCTAACACCAAACCAGGTTCACAAATCGTCCTTTTGGGCGATCTGAACCTACGCTTCCAGGACCCGAAAGATCTCAAGGCGCTTGCCCTCACTAATACGATCTCAGAAATAGGCTTTCTCCATCGCATCACTGAACCCACACACAATAAGGGAAGGACCCTAGATTGGCTAGCCGACCTCAACTGTAACATAAATATCCTGTCCAACACGCCCTGTGCCTGGTCAGACCATCGCCTCATATTATTTACCATTAAAGGAGGCAATCAGCTCACCCATCAGGGCCCATCTCCACCAGTATGCACCAGGAACAATTGAGAAACTACTGCCCTTGCTACAGCCATTTACCAACGCCACTACTTTTCATACGGACCCCACTATCTTAGTTGACTTCCACAACCGCACCTTACTCAATGCCATTAATTCAGTAGTACCGCTAAAATTGCGCAAAGCAAAACCCTGTGCACACCTTAACTCATGGTTCACCCCACGCCTTAGATCACTATGCAAAATCAAAAAAATTCAGAAACTCTCTGGAAGAGTCTCCCGTCAGCCACCAACAAAGACAAATTCATTATAGCATCCCTCAACTACAAAGAGGCTATTTTCCAGGCTAAAAAAGACACATACAATGACCGGATCACCCAAACTAAATCAAGCACCAAAGAACTTTTCAATATACTCAGTTAGAATCCCCTGCCCCGCCACCAGTTACTTGTACTAAAGACACCACTTTGTGCACCAGTATTCAGAAAGCAATATTGGACAAAATAACGATGCTACAAAGTAAAATAAAATCTAAAAAACTCTTTGCTGCCTCATCTCAACCAACCTCATCTACGCCACATCCGAATACTCGCAAACTATTTAACTTCTCTCCTCTCTCTATTGAGGAGGTCGAAGGACATAATCTCTAAACTCAAACCTTTAAAATGTCAAGGAGACATTTGCCTTGCTCCTATAATCAATGAAGCAGCATGGGTCTTGACACTACTAAAAAAAGCCGACCCTAGACCCAAGCGTCCCCATGGATTAAAGACCAATCACCACAGTACCCTTTTTATTGAAAATTCAGGACCGTGCAGCATACCTGCAGATTTAACATCATCTAGAAACCAACAACCTTCTTGGCCTCAGGCAATCATGCTTCAGACCCAAGTATGGTACGGAAAATGCTCTGATTGACCTGAAGACACAAATTAAAGACCTAAAGGACAAAGGCAAACTTGCCCTCCTCTTTTTAGTAGACCTGTCTGCTGATTCGACTTAGTAAATCACAAAGTCCTTTGCAATCACCTCACCTCAGCAGCACACTTCTCTGATAAAGCCAATGCATGGATCTACAGCCCTATATAATGTGTGTGCGAAGCCTTTGTTCGATGACCTTGACTATTTGGGCGTCACCGACACCAATTATGCCGATGACACCCGAATGCTCATCCCTATCACCAGAGACTATGCAACTGACTCTAAAGTACTTAATGATATCTATCTTGCCATACAAGCTTGGATGGCTAAGCATAGACTCTGTCTAAACGATGAGAAGGTAGAGCTACTCCTCCCAAGCAAAACTTAATACAGTAGATAGATGGTTTAACTCCTTCAACATTGAGAGTAATACCATCATGGTTTTGAAGGACGTGAAAACAAATAGGTATCTAAATCGATTCCACATTAACTCTAACAAGACAAATCAATGGGACGGCCTCCTCTACAGCCTACACCTGTAAGTTGATTACTGCCTGCAGACCATTCCTGACCACCACTAACTGCATGGCTATAGCTAGAGCACTAGTCCTTTCTAAATTTATTGCAATGCGCTCTATCTGGGAACTAACCAACAAAACTTACAAATATTGCAAGTATTACAGAATAACGCCATTAGATCAGCATTGAACATCCCAGGATCCCAACACATCTCCGAATCTAGATGCAACCTGTAATGGCTATCTGTCAATCAACGGATCGCATACAAAACTCTGTCACTCACACAAGTGCCTCGTGAATTTAGCGCCTAGCTACTTTTCCAACAACTTCTCTCCCAACATCTCAAACCTCCCCACCAGATCGGCACAGGCTCATCACCTCAAGATCCCCAGATTCAAACTTCAGAAGGCAGCAGCATTCCTTTACTAGCAGCTAAAATATGGACCACTCTACCTATAACTCTTAGAACAGAACCTATCTACCAGAGATTTGGAACATTTTTCTAAATGTGGCTCATCGCGCAACAGACCTAGAAATCCTCTTTCACCTCCTGCTTATTCTCCTGTATTCACTGCTGCACTTTCTGTACTATTTTTGTTGTTTTTTCACTAATCTGTATGTAACTAAGTAACCTTGTCTTTACAAGAAATGCACCCAGAAGCATCAGGGCTTGGTGCGCTCTACAAATAAATAAAATACAAAACTGGCCCTGGGTCTGTGGGTGATCATCCTTCCGTGGGAATTTTGTTAATGGTACATCCTTCAAATGGTGTCATGCATGTGAAGCAGAAGCCAAGAAAAATCTGTGGTAAGCTTGCAGAGTTGTCTATTTTCTTTAGCAAGCATTTCTAGCAAACAAATTGCAACATTCTAATTTACGTGATTACTACTGAAGTGGGAGAACAATGGTTGCATGCTTTGACACTTGTATTGGGGACACGCGCATGCTTATTTCTCTTTTGTGTTTTTATTAATTGTACCAAGGAATTCACAGGGATCCCACAAACTGTGCACTTCCTGCACACGCTTAACAATTGTTCTGTTCCTGAGGTGATAATTGTATCAAAGCCTTCATCCATGTTTTCAGAATGTGGCAACTTTGTTCCCTTAAGGAAACAAGGATATTTTTAACGTTGGAAGGTTTGGTTCTGGATGTGTGGAGCTTCATGTAGTAGATAGCCATGAAGTATCAACACCTCTCCTGCTTCTTAGGAGAGCACCTCAAATAGTCAGTGCATTAAGTGGAAACTGAGTATAGCAGTGTGCAGGAGTAACCATTCTATATAAAAGATGAACATTTCCCTTGCTTTAGCATCCAGGAGCAGTATGTAATAAAGATTACACCTCCATCTTCCCAGAGTATGATGCCCCTTCCTACTCTTATATAGGGCCTTGTTTCATCAAATCTGCAAAGAAAGCAGGAAACCAGCTTCGCATGGATCCTTCTTTTGATATATTCATGGTGACTTTTGCAAATAACTATTTGGAGCTCATTTCGGTCCTTTCTGTAAGACAGATTGCAAAGAGACTTCCGGGTGGATTGTATCATCCCTCGTATTCCTCATCTTATGATATTTCATATTGTCAGCTTTGCTGCTTCGAAAAAAAGAATTCTCAGCTGAGGGCAATGTATGCAATGCCATCGCGTCGATGTCCCTCGAGGGCCTCCATCGAGCATCAACCTCATCGTTAGTATAAATAGTGCATGCAGCGCTCGTTAGCTTCAGTTCTGTTTTTTAGAAAGCTTTCGCTTCGTGTTTAACGGCGTGCTTCAATTTTCTTCACAAAAATGTCTTCATCTTCAACTACTTCGATCCCAAAGTCCGGATTTAAGAAATGCTACGACTATGGGTCGAAGATGTCCATTACCGATCCTCACCACATCTGCCTGTGGTGTCTGGGCTCCGGGCACCTCACCGATGACTGCGGGTCCTGTCAGGTCATGACAGAACAAGCTCTCAGGGAGCGTAGATGTAAACTAAACTGGTGGTGGGGAGGGTGGCTTCGACATCATCTTCGAAGAGGGATAAAAAGTCTGGAGAGTCTAGAGACTCGTCCTGGCGTAAAAAATCAGAGGTTGCGGTCGACTAGTCGATCGAGGCAGTCTGTCTTCTTCGAAGAAGGTGAAAAGAGATGCCATAGGTCTCCCTTTTCTTGTTCCGATTCCTCTACTGAGGAAATCAGATGCCCAACCAAATCAGATTCCCCTGGGAAATGGGATCCGTTTAAAACTGAAATGATGCAGATTTTCTAAAATGCGGCCTCGACCCCCTCGAAGGAATCGCGCAAGAGCCATGCACCAGTCGCTCCTTCGGACAACTTAGGGAAGTCGAAGGCTACCAGTTCAAAGCCAAACGTAAAGCCAGCGATTCGTACTCGGCCCGACGAGAAATTGTCAAGGGAATCGACTGGAGAATAGAGTCCTTCTCCGATACCTCAGAAGAAGAAAAAATCGTCGACGCACTCAATGACTTTGTCGACTCGATTGGAGTCAAGCCTGTCGACGCAAAAGTCAAAGTAGCACTGAGTAAACTCAGCGCCATTGTCGAAGCCATCGTTGAAACAATCGATGGTTACTTCGACGCTGTCGAGGCCTCTGCCTATTCCGGAAAAGGTTTATAGACCTCCAAAGAAATACTTTTTCAAGTCTATGGCCTCAATTTGAGGAAGAACAGTATCTGAAGAGGATTCCCCTCATTTTGGGTTGCAATTTGGCACTCACTGAAAATACTCCTGAGCAGCTTATTAATGAGGAATCCAAGATGAGATATCTATATGATTGCCTCCAGTCGGCTAGTGGTCTTGACACCTCGCAAGAGCTGGATTTTGGCAGGCCTGACCCTTCTGAGCATGCAGATTCCACGTATAGGAATCTAATGTATAGGGTCACTCAATATATGGGCTGGAGCAGAGTTTCTCCTGCCTATGAACAGGTTATGACAGATATCCTGGACCAAGGCTCTCAGAAGGACCCCGTTTTTCCCTTCGACAAAGCCCTTCAGAGGAATGTCACAGCAAATTGGGAAGCCCCAGAATGTGGACCTTCTGTTAACAGGAACTTTGATAGGAAATATAGGCCTTCTAGCAGCGATCCAGAGTACCAAGCACCCCACACCTGAGAGCTTTGTGGTTCAGGCCACATCGACCAGACAATCTGCTTATCCCTCTATCCCCCCAGATAGAGATGACAAGAGGGTAGATGCAGCAAGGCTTTGAAGTCTAGTATTGTCACCTGTACCCTTTCAAGGTTCACTTACACCCACTGGGACTGTATTGCCAATGGCGGCTGATCACATCCCGGAAGGCGAAGAAAGAGACGGCTTCCTGACTATAGTTAAGGATGGAAAGGAGGGAATGGGAGAATGTCTCCAGTCTGGACTGGACACTGCTGACCGGATCAGCCGATCGATAGTTTATTGCCCCGTACTACACAGGTTTGCATGGTTGAGAAAGTCAGGGTTTGCACCGGACGTGCAAGCCAGACTACTCAATGTGCCCGTTGATGGCTCAAGGTTGTTCGGCAGCAAGGCAGATGAGTCTGGAGAAGCTGCAGAACTGCAAGGCGGCAGCTAAATCCCTTAGCACCTCCATTCGACAACCTCTGTAACAACCCTATTCAGGCTCATCTTCCTGCAGGGGTTGTTCTTTTCATTTCTACTCCTCAATTGGAAGAAGAAGAGGACAGCCCGGACAAAGAAGATTCCCTCGTGGTGGACAAGGAGAGGAAGGGGTGCTAAATCAGCACCGGTAGCGGCATCTTTACCCTCGGCCGCTGCTGCAGCCGTCTAAGCCACTCTGAGGCCTTGACCCACAAGACCTCTGTGGGCGGCAGAATTTCTCAGCATCTGAACGAATGGCTGGGCATTACTTCAGATGCTTGGGCACTGGAAACATTAGCCCAGAGTTACTGCCTTCCTTTTCTAAGAAGGCCTCTAGATCATCCACCGGGACCCAACTCTGTCAAAATTCCGGATCCACTCCTTGTGCAGGGAATTTTAACCCTGCTAGAGAAAGGTGCAATAGAACATGTACCTGTAGCGGAGAGGAGCAAGGGTTGGTATTCTCCCTACTTTCTCATCCCAAAGAAGGATGGATTATTGAGACCCATCTTGGACTTGAGAAATTTGAACAAATTCCTCGGGAAGAACAAGTTCAAGATGGTAACCCTTTCTCAGATCCTTCAGGCTCTCCAACTCCAAGACTGGTTGGTATCATTGGACCTTCAGGATGCTTAATTTCATGTGCCAATCCTTCTCAAGCACAGAAGGTACCTGAGATTCGCGGTTGGCAGTTCCCATCATCAGTTTCGAGTTCTGCCATTCGGGCTGACCTCCGCCCCCAGGGTTTTCACCAAGTTGATGGCGATAGTGGCAGCAAGTCTCAGGAGAGGGGGAATTCACATCTACCCCTACATGGACGATTGGCTGATCAAGGCTCGTTCTCCCAAACAAGCCCAGGAACATCTCCGTATCACCTGTCACTCCCTTCACAGACTGGGCTTCTCCCTCAATTACAAGCAGTCCCATATACCATTCCAAACACTCCAATTCATGGGAGCAGTCCTGGATGCTTCCTCTGGGAAAGTCTCGCCTCTCGAGGCGAGAGCTCAACACATTCAGCAGATGGTTACAACCTTCCAGAATGCCCAGCATTTTCCGGCCTTCGGTTGCTCGGCCTCATGGCATCCTGCATTTTTCTGGTGCCGGAGGCTCGATTCAGAATGAGATCCCTTCAATGGGTTCTCAGAACTCAGTGGTCCCAATTCTCAGGGAATATGTCAGACCAACTGCAAGTTCCGGGCAGAATTGCTCAAGACCTTCAGTGGTGGGCTTGCAAGGACAACATTCTCAAGGGAGAATCTTTTTGCCAACCATGGCCCGAGATAACGGTAGTGACGGACACCTCACTCACGGGGTGGGGAGCACACACAAACAAACTGACAATCATCTATCGTCGTCTCCATCTGAGACCAAACTACACATCAACCTTTTGGAGCAGGGGGCAATAAGACTAGCGCTGAAGGCCTTCCTGCCATCTGTACGGGGAAAGAATGTCCTGATAATGATGGACAACACAGTGGCCATGTGCTACCTCAACAAGAGAGGAGGTGTAGGGTCACTACCGCTGTGCAGAGAGGAAATGCAGCTCTGGTTCTGGGCAATACAAGAAGGTATCTTTCTATCAGCAGTTCACCTAGCAGGAGAGCAGAGCACGGCGGCGAACACTCTGAGCAGGCAGAGCACAGTCTTGCACGAGTGGGAGTTAACTCAGGAAGTCCTTCAAGAGATCACCCTTTGGGGAACCCCTCAAGTGGATCTGTTCGCGACTAGTACCAACCTCAAGTGCGAACAGTACTGCTCCAGGGAATTTCCCGCAAGAGGAGCTCTATGGGACACGTCATAGTGGACTGGTATTTTCCAGTCTTGTATGCGTTTCCTCCAGTCCCCCTCATTCCTCACGTGATCAGGATGTTAAGAAATCCATGATCCTAATTGCTCCGGATTGGGCCAGGAGGACGTGGTACCCGAACCTTCGGGACATGTCCATCTGCCCCCCAGTACGTCTTCCACAAAGAAAGGATATTTTCTCGCCAGAGGAAGGTCGGGATCTCCATCCAGAGGTCAAGACACGCAGCCTTCATGCATGGTTTCTGAGAGGCTGAGATTCAAGGATTGGGACCTCCCGGATGATGTAATGGAGATTTTGCTTTTGGCCAGAAGGCCAGCAACCAAATCCTTGTACCAGTGTAGTTGGAATAAATTCAGTAACTGGTGCAGGGATAAGAATGTGGATCCATTCCAGTGTGACACAAGGTCAAGGTCCTATAGTGGTTCCTGCCACTCTTCGTCCTTGTCAAAGCGCATGAGGAGAAGGCGCAGCCGGTCACCTTCCTCATCTTCGTCAGGTGGCACCCACGAAAAGGTGACATGCCCATCCAAAAAGTCAATACCGGCAGAGTGGGAAGCTTTCCGTGTCGAGAGGCTTAAAATCTTTGACAAACAGGGCGGAGCGGTCTCTGCCGGAAACGTGCGCACCCTCGAGCCAGAGTAAACTGCATGATCGAGAGCCCTCGAGGACTCAAATCGTACAAGGTATGGAAGGATCACTCCAGACATGGTGAAAGGTCAAGGTCGTCAACGCCTTTGAAGCTTTTGGTGCTGCAGCAGTCAATGGTACCCATCGGCTCATTGACCCCTGTCAGGCCTTCGGTGCCTTTCAGCGCTGGCTGTACCGATTTGTCAGTTCAGCCCCTAGGGCCTGTTGAGCCTCCGAATAAGGCAGTGGCTAAGTACAAGTCGACGCCTTGGACTGTTTCGAAGCCTCTGGGTTTCAAATCTGAGAATTTCGCCCCTCTACCTCACTTCTATTTTTGAGGAAGAGCATTCGGATGAGGAAGATGCCCCTTTTGGTCACTGGCGTTTTGGACCCGGGTCCGCCTACGGAACCTTCCTCTTTGCTTCTGCTTTCTCTCCCCCTCCCCTGCTAAATTCCTGACTGAAACTGCACTGAATCTGCACTGGAACACTCACTGATCTCGGTCCCTGGCCCAGCCACTTGCCCCCTGCACTGCCTCCCTGGCAACCCCTGCACTGCAGGACTGTCTCTGTATCCCTACAGCCCCCTTCCCAGCACTTGTCTGCACTTACCTTGCACTTGCCACAAGCTGGCCTTTTATTATTTATCTTGTTATTCTACTACCCCTGTACTGCACTTCCCCTCTCCCTTTCCCCTTGCACTTTCCCTTCACCTCTTCCCAGGCACTTGTGCGATCTGACTGACACCTGACCTAATAAGATCGTTGTCTGTCTTCCCTTTGTCCCCCCTCCCTGCCTCGTCGCGCCTTGAAACACTTGTGTATAGGCGCGTTACAAATGCCATATCATATCATACCTATGGTGCTTTCTTTCCTATTACATTTAGCCAATGTGGGGCTCCAGATTGAAACCATAAAAGGATACCTGGCAGCGCTTTCCATTTTCAAGCGATCCTGTAAAGAGGTCTCCTATTTCAAAATACCCTTGATTGTACAATTTCTGAAGGACTTGCTAATGTGTACCCTCCAGTCCCATTTCATGTACCTGTTTGGGACCTAAACCTTGATTTTAAAATTTCTGTCATGTATCCCATTCAAGCCTTTGCATTCATGTCCTTTAAGGCTCCTAGCATTGAAAACAGTCCTACTTATCGCAATAACATCAGCCCAGAGTGTAAGTGAGTTGCAGGCCCTCTCTTGCAAGCCTCCTCATACCATCTTCCATAAGGATAAGGTCATCCTCATGGTAAAACCATAATTCCTACCGAAGGTAGTCTCTGACTTCCATCTGTTGCAGAAGATAACCCTACTAACATTTTATCCTCCTCCTCATGCAGGCAAAGAGGAAGAGAGACTTCATAGGCTCGAACCAAAAAGGGCTCTGAGCTTTTATATTTCAAGAATGGCTAAATTTCGGCAGGATAAATAACTTTTCATTGGGTATACCGGCCCCAAATCGGGCCTGGCAGCTACCAAACAAACTATATCCAGGTGGATCATCCTGGCCACTGGAGAATGTTATAAACTTGCAGGTAAGGACCTGCCGGAAGGGCTAAGAGCTCATTCCACTAGGGGCATGGCTACTTCCACTGCTCTCCAAAGCAGTGTCCCAATAAATGACATCTGTGCAGCGGCCACTTAGTCGTCTATTCACACATTTGTCAAACATTACGGTTTAGACTATTCTTCTACTCTAGGTCTTTTTGCTAAGGTTGTTCTCCATTTGGTCCATGACTAAATTAATTGATACTCCCACCTCCAAATTGTCACTGCTTTGGGAGTCTATCATAAAATGAGGAATACGTGGCAGGACACAATCCATTCGAAGAACAAGTTGCTTACCCCTGGTGACGTTCTTGTGACTGGATGTTTCTCCCACGTATTCCTCATCGCCCCGCCGTCCAATTTAGTGCATTACACTCTGCGCTTTCTGAGAGCTTGCGGTCTTGGGGTACGCCTGGTTAATTCCTCATAAAAGGGGATCAGAAAAACAGAACTGTAGCCAACGTGCGCTGCATGCGCTATTTATACTAATGATGACGTTGACGCTCGACAGAGGCCCTCGAGGGGCATCGACACAATAGCATCGCATACAGCACCCTCTGTTGAGAATTTTCTTTTCCAAAGCAGCAAAGCTGATGATATGAAATATCCTAAAATGAGGAATACGTGGGAGGAACATCCAGTCGAAAGAACGTTACCAGGGGTAAGTAACTTGTTCTTCTCATTCCTATTATTCAGAAATTGCACAGAAGTGCAGCTACGAAGTACAGTCTCACTGCAGTCCCTCGAAGACGGGGTAGACTGAGAAAGTGCACAGTGGCTAGTTTTGGTCGTTCTTTTTAGTCAATTGAAAGGAAAGGAAGGTAAGCCCTTCTTATCTACTTAGGAACTCTGGGCGTGATTCCGGAGGCACATTGTGGGCAGTGGGAGCCTTTAGGAGTGATCGAATCTTGAGCAGAGTGGCAGGCCTGTGTTAAAATCTACTGTTTGGAAAATTTAGAAGGTTTTTTCCTATCTTTGGCTCAGATTGTAATTGCACATGAAATGCCAAGAAAAGGGAAGCACTATAATTTACAGAGTATGGAGCTGATACCTTTTGAAAAAAAGGAATCTAAGGACACTGATCACGATGTCAGTAATGATCACTCCAAAATCACAGCCTTTTCTATCCCCACCCCCTCTAGATCATACAGCGAGGCAGTCGAACAATATCATAACTCTCTCCCGCAGCGGTCTACAAGTTGATGGCTGTGTAGTGGATGCAATGTGATGCATGTTCCTGGGTCAGGAACAGTCATACAGCAATTCACAACTCATAAATCTTTCAACTTGGGGACTTATATCAATAATATCTCTGTCCTTACTGCTTACATTACTTTAGACGAAGAGTTCACAGCTCTGAACATCACGGGCACCAATTTATTTGTTTGGAAACATCTGATTCTGGCAGCCATTCTACTTATCGACTGGCGTCACTTTGGCCCCCTCATGTTGATATGTACTATTCTTTTTATGATAGAGGAAGTACCTCTCAGGTTTCAGATTCCTCCTCTCTTGGCGGTCAGTCCATAGCTGCTTTTAATCTGGTGCTTCAGGGTATGGTACGAATGTACGACAATATTAGCTGTGAGGTTAAATCTCATACACCAGCGCTGCTTGACATTAAGGTCGTGCTCTTATCAATATTGGACAATCGCCATGGGGAAACACTGGTCACATGCACAAGTAGATCTATGGACACAGCTAATCCCAATAGGGTTCAAAGTTCAGCTGTAGATGTCATTTCTCCAGTGGCAGGCCAAGTGACACCTGCAAAAAAAGATGAGCCTGCTCTTACAAGAAGTGCCCAGCACCCTGGCGAATAGAGATAAAAGTCTAAAAACATTAAAAATTGCCCGCTGGGTAAAATGAGCTGTGTCGCGAAGATTCTTGAGAAACATTCTCTGTGGAACACATTCAAGGCTTGCATAATCCACTCGGAGATCTGAGTACGGTTCCTTCCCCTGTAATTGAGGATTCCCAAATAAGAAAAACACCTTTAGTTATTGAAGACTGCCAGCAAAGAGAGATCCAACAGCTCACTGCATTGACAGTCCCTTGCCAGCTGAGGAGCCGAAGGATTTAACATCTGAAGGTGTTTGCCCCATGGGTCAATTCTGAGGAAGTGGCAGTATGTCATGTTACAAAAGAGAAAAAAACAGCTAGAGGAGCTAAGAAGAAAAACTTCATACCGAGGTCTCTGGGCCAATGATGGTAGTGGCTGAGGAAGCACCTGTTGAATGTGGGACTGCCTGGACGACCTCTAGTGAACCAACAGATAAGGAGAGGGGTGCTTTGATAGGCAGTGGTTCATCAGTCTCTCGTTTGAGTGTCGACATTTCTGCCCATGATCCTCATCCGCTGAGCGGTCCGGTATCGATCCCTCTGCAAAGCCCGCAGAGGTGATTGGCCTCGGCCAAGGGTGGCGATCATCCCCCTATTGGAATGAATGCTATCCTCCAAGACTAATTGGTGCTCCCATGAATAGCTTTTCACCATTGCTGTTGCCTGAAGGAGGAGCTTCCTGTGAACTTGGCACACTACCTGCATATAATTGCATTTACTGCGCGGAACGCAGAGTGGGCGAGGAGTGGTGAACTGTGGTGGGATGAGGTGTCTAGTTCATTTAACGCACCCCACACGTTCCAGAAGACTGGGTGAGTAAAAGTGCAGAGCAACCTAACATTTGCGTGAGGGGTTCCCCCACCGCTATCAAACCCACCTTACGTAGTGCGATCACACATGTGGGGAAACGTAGCCACAGCCCCCTGGTAAGACCACTTATAGATGCTGCCCCTCTGCTGCCAAATACTGAGTTCGTCCAAGAAGCACCTAATATACCATCGGTCATTCACCTCGTAGCACAGCCTACGCACTCTAATGAAGAGGCTATCAATTTGTCGTTTGTCATTGCCAACCACATGATTCCTAAGATGACAGGTAATGGCAAGGCGAACCTGGCACAGAACACAACTAGAAGACAAAGGAGCGGACTAAAACAGAGAATGCTTGCCAAAAAGAAGCAGTGTTCTAGCTCTAGGAAACAACTTCCATTATTAACTAATCTAAAAATGGCCTCAAATAATCCAATTGAAGCTGTCCTCAACACTCAATCAGAAGTGGTATACAGTCGCAGCATCACTTCACTAAGTAACCTAGCCAACAATGCCTTGAGTGCAGTAGAAATTCATACAAGAAATACTTTTACCCAAGAGGCAGCTCCACTGTGAGATGATCAATCAACTGGTCCCCTAGACAGATGATTACAAGTACATAGCCCGGTAAGAACTCCCCGCACATTATTAATCAAAGCATTGAGTGTGAAAACAGGTCTTACCAGGATCAGTTCCACACAAGAAGACAGATTCTGTAGAGAAGTGCACCTATGTGGCCCTCTGGATAGATGGCTCCAGATCAACGGTCCTGCAAAAATAACTGCGCTGGAACAACAACCGCTTAGGTTAAACGGGTCTGCAAAATATGCTACACTGCTATGTGATCCGATTGTAAACTTAGATGTAATCCAAACACCTTTAGAAGTAAATGCTGTGGCGGCGCAAGATGTCACAAACTATATAAAGGGACCACTAGAGACAATTGTATCCAATTCTTTGGCTGAAACAATTAAGCGCCTATCCACGAATGACATCCTTCATACGCATTGGCACACTCTGCCTCAAACTATGGGAATCTGTAATGGGAGTTTCACACACCAAACGTCTCATAGGCATTATACGCTTGCAAATTCAGCAATAAATTGTGAGACCTCCAGAGATTAGGCCTCAGATGAGTAGCAATGCCCATGCAACTCTTCCATTAGGTAAATGGATAAAAATAGAAGAACTGAACCCCAGCCCCTTCATGAACCGTGGACTTACTCCATACCATCCCGGAACTTATTTTTTGTATTTGTGTATGTATGTAGCGCACTGAATGGACCAAACCGTATAGCGGCGCAGCTTGAACAAAAAGATTTAAACAATGCATGTCAGGAATCCATGCCAAGGCAGAAAGAAGCAACACTCTCAAAAGGCCCCCTATCTAAACAGGAAAGTCTTCAAAGCCTTACGGAATTGATAGTGATTCAAGTGACCCAATTTCTCTAGGAATCGAATTCCACAGCTTTGGGCCGAAGAAAAACTGCTAATCTTATATCTCCCCTTGTTGTGCACACTGAAGTGGGGATTGACAAAAGCAACCAATCACTGGATCGTATGTCTCTCAGTGGTCAATATCGTTGAATCTAGTCTAGTTATATTGGAGCTAAGCCGTCAGGCATTTGAATACAAGGCAAGCCACCTTGAATCTAATACGGTCTTCCACTGCTAACCAGTGCAAAACACAACGAGAAGGGGAAACCTGAGCTTTCTTGTCCGACCTAAAAATGAACCTAATTGCTGCATTCTGAGCTTTTTGGAGCCTCCGCAACTGTTTAAGTCGTATGCCCATCAGCTGGCTGTTACAGTAGTCCAGCTGTTCATTTGTCAAGGCACCAACCACAAAGGCATAATCATCACTCGGGATATACAGCAATACATTCTGTAGTAATCTCAAGGAGTAATGAACTGCCTGGACTTTCGCTCCAACTTGGCCTTCACTGCCCAAGTTATCCTGCCAGATACAGCCCAAGTTTTTAACCTTAGAAACAAAGCTGAGTTTGGATCCTAACAAGGTCAGGATAGTCTGTTTCGTGTCATCTTTAAGCAGATGTTTTGGTCCAGACAAAATAAGCTCAGTCTTAGCTGCGTTCAACTGAAGCTGATTATCTGAGATCCATTGACTCACTTCGTCTAAGCTTTGCATATTCCTGAATGTGAGAACATAAGAATACTTATCATAATTATATACAATCCTCCTGGGAAGGAGAGTACGCATACGCTCAGGGGAAAAATAGCCATCATCTTTCTCCATTGTTTCGTATTGTATCCTGACGGTCATGTTATTGTGGCCGGGGACCTAAACGAAACAATTGACTCATCATGGGTAACAGATTACTCGTGTGCCTTACACAGCCAGACAAAATAAAAACCCATAAAGCAAAGCAAAGGGGTAGCTGCTTGAAAGGCCATGATTTTATCTGTTGAAATACCAAAGGCAGAGGCAGCACCCCCCCCCCCCCCGACCAGCAACCTGGTCAAATGGGATAAATGTATCTTGTTTGCATTATGTTTATGTAAGCTATGGCCTCTGGCACCTATGTAGCGCCATTTCTTGTGTATCAAACACACCTAGCGACCACAGGCTATTGAGCTGAACTCATAACCTAGGCACTGGTAAACCTAGGAAAAGTATTGACTATTGGGGAATTTGCGTTAATCGCCAAGGCAATAGAGACTCTTATGGTCCAAAGCCAACACGAACAGATTAGAGTCACATGTGTTGCTTGGCTACGTATGGATGGCAAACTTACTGACCCATCATATTGGGGACATGAACAGTCATGACGCTCCTACTGGCCTCAGAGAAATTGCGGGGCAGAACAATGCATAGAAATAGTCTTACAAGAGGTTTATTCGATGTGGCCATTTTCGACAGGAAAAAACAATTACGTAGAGACCGAGCTAGTATAAAGAAATATATTAACCTGTCGAACCCAGAACAGAAAGCTACCTTGACTCTGCTCACTACCAAAGACAAAAACTGAATTCACCAGCACAAGAATTCAACGCAAAGTGCAATTTGGCTGTACATTTTCAGATTATTGCATATCAATGATAGTGGTAAAATTTGGGCGCACTATCTCAGAAGCATGGCTGTTCAGCCGTTGGATGAACTGAACTCCATCGCAGAAACAACATGGCTGACATACATTAAATCCTTTTTTTATAACAACAACTTGCAGGCAGGTCCGCTGATTAAATCGGTGGATCGTAAACTAAAACAGATCTTTGATACCTTGTATATAAAGATAATCATTAAGCGCATGAAAGCATCCAGAGCACCGGGACCTGATGGTGTCCCTAATAATGTTTATAAAACAAACCCGGATTACTGGGCACAGTTTCTGGAATGTGGCTTCAGAGAAATCATGCACACTTGCAATCTTGCCAAAAGCTGGACAAAGTCGGTCCTGATCCCTATCCATAAGAAAGGTGATTGGCTGAAGCCCTCAAATTTTAGATTGCTAGCGATGTTGGACTCTTGTTCAAAGAGATTTGCTTCTCTACTGCTGGGAAAGCTCCAGTACTGGCCAGATAGAAACCATTGATTAAACAAATATCAGACTGGTTTCAGGAAATCTCAAAGCACTTGTGTTTTGCAATATTTTGTTGCCGAAATGACCGCCACAAAGAGGAGTCTGTACTTGTGCCATGTGGGTTTTTCCAGAGCGTTCAACACTGTATCTCAGCCCCTGCTTTGGAAAGGGAGATACATCTGCGGAATTAAAAGTAAATATTGGTCTCAAACAGGGATGTGGATTAGCACCATTATTATACAATCTTTACATCTCCAACCTAGATGAAGCCCTGAGAGCGACACGCAACTTCCCACCAAGAATCGGGATTACGCCAGCACCATGGCTAATGTATGCAGATGACATAGTCCTCATGTATGGCACTCAAATAGGGCTCCAAAGACCTATAGATTCTCTACATAGTTACACTACTGCTAATCATCTTTCCATAAATGCAGGCAAGACTAAAGTTATGATATTGGGTAAGAGCAATGGGAGGAACTCGACTTTTGCCTGCAAACTGGGTGTTACCAGATTGTAAGTGGTGGAGAAATATATGTACTTGGGTTTTCCAATACACATAGCACCCCCCGCACCCCCAAACGGCCTACAGAGATTATATTGGTGGGAAGACTTTGAGGAAATGGGGTGCAATTGGAAGATATTTAGCACACATGGAGGAAACATTGAAAGGCTACTTAACATTTACACTACCAGTATAATACTGGGGCTCTTATATGGACTGGAACTCGTCGCAGAACATCACATGGGATTACTGGAAAGGCTGGAAGGGAAAATGCTTAGAACAATACTGGGAGTACCTAAATCGGTCCCAGTGCAGGCCCCCACTTAGAACTGGGAGTCTAGTCTTCAAGAGCCAATTGGTATGTTAAACGCTGTAGACTATGCATAACCCTGATCACCGTACCATACACTGGCCTTACCTTGGCTGGCATATTTGTGGGCAGAGTACAGTCTCCCAACTCCAATTGTTTCTTAGGAAAACGGCACATGAGCATTTTTTTTTTGAAAACTTTTTATTTATTTTCAACAACAACACCAAAAGAAAACATGACCCAACTCCCCCCTCCCCCCCACAGGCAGCAGTACCAAGTCCTCGAGCCATTGCTCCCCGGCTTGGCCGAGAAATGTCATAGTACCGGGACTACCCAAAACATGACCACCCATCTCTCCCTCCCCCCTGAGTTCGTTCTCAAACCCATACACCCGGGAACTGCGCGCTAGAGTTCACTGCAGATCCAACAGCCGTAGGCGCTGAGGACACCACCCAATTCGAAAGTCATCCTTAAGGAACTCCATAGTTTCTCCCCAGTCCTCTGCGAAAGAGAGCACCTTGCCGTTCATCGCGTATGTTGCCCATTCAAGGGCTACAATCTCCCAAAGCTTCCGCAGCAAGCCCCTTAAGAGGGGAACCTCCGTGCTCCTCCATTGTTGCGCTATTACTGTCATAGCTGCAATTACAAGTATCGCCCTAGCCTTCTCCTGGGATCTTGGTTCCCCGGAGCGGCGCCCCCTCCAAGCCCCAGGAGAATGTCCTCTGGTGGTCTGCTACTCCCTTTACCAAAAGCCTGCTTCTGGGCATTCCCTTCCTCCTTCCAGAAGGGGTTGATTGCCAGGCAATCCCACCAAATATATTGTGCCGTGCCCTCCAACCCACAACCCCTCCAGCACGTCCCCGATGCGCTAGGGTAGATCTCCCGCAGGCGTGCCGGGGTATGCCAGCCAAAGAGAATCTTGTACCATGTTTCTTGCAGTTGTGAGGCTTTCGCTAGTTTTGGGATTTTTCTCCATAGGCGCGCCCACTCGACTTGCTCGATGTCCCTCCCTACGATCTGCTCCCACCTCTGCATATATCGCCATTGACCCCCGACGGTGGCTTCGTCTAGAATTTTATATAGGTTAGATATCGGCCCTCTGGATTCATCATTAGACAAGAGGAACCTCTCAAAACAGGTCTTATCTCTTGTTGCCGCCTGCCTGTTCACTGGGTTCAGGACCCAGTGCCGCAGCTGCGCGTATCTGAGCCTTTCCCCCTCTTTTATCCCAAACTCCTCCTTGCACTCCTCGAATGTGAGAATTCTCCCCCCACTGAACAGACTGCTCAGCCACTTACACCCCCCCCGCCACTGTGTAAACGCTCCCACCTCCAACCCTGGAGTGAAATCCCCGTTACCAAACGGCGTGAAAGGGGACAGGAAGGTTGTGATCCCCTTCGTTCTTACCAATTTGTCCCAATTGTCTGCCATTAATTTCGTTATAGAGCTCTCAGAAAGATGCTTAGGTCTGAGTTTCCTTGGGAGCCACAGTACCTCCGCCAGACTACGGTGTGCCACCGCTCTATACATTTTTACCCACTGTTTATCCTGTGAGGCCTCCCCCTCCCGAAGCCAATCTCTAATAAGACGCAGCTGGGCCGCTTCATAATACTGTTGGAAGTTCGGTAGTGCAAGTCCCCCTGCCCGTCTAGGAGCCATCAGCAGCTGCCTGCTGACTCGCGACTTCCTCCCCTGCCACAAAAATGTGCTAGCTGAGGCGTCCAACTCCTTAAAAAAGCTGATTGGTACTGCTTTTGGAATTGCCTGGAAGAGGTACAGAAGGTGCGGCAAAGCAACCATTTTAACTGCTGCTACCCTGCCCAGCCACGACACCCGGAGGTCCCTCCACCTGCGGTAGTCCCTCTTGATGTCCCCCAAGAGCGACGGATAGTTAGCTTGATATCAGCCAGCTAAGGTTGGTGTGATTTTGACTCCTAAGTATTTAATGCTGCTCGGTCTCCACAGGAAGTGGGTATCCGCCCTGAGCAACTCCTGGTCCCCTGCGTTCAGGGTCGGGTTCAAAAGTTATGATTTGCATGCATTGATCTTCAAACCGGAAGTTTCCCCGAATTCCTCCAGCAAAGCCCTTCTAGCACGAATAGACTCCCGGGGCGCCGTCAATGTTAATAACATATCGTCAGCGAATGCAGCCACCTTTTGCTCCGTCCCCCCAAATGGGAGGCCCTGTATCCCCCTGCTCTCCCTGATTGCCTGCATGAGAGGCTCCAAATAGATTGCATAAAGCATTGGGGACAGGAGGCAGCCCTGCTTGGTGTCCCTGCACTGTCTAAAGGGCCGAGACATGACTCCGTTCACGGCTATTCTCATAGCTGGAGCCTGATAGATAGCCCGGACCATTCGTAAGAACTCTCCCTCAAAGCCCATTTTTTGCATCGTCCTAAATAAAAAGGACCACTCCACGCGGTCAAATGCTTTTTGTGCGTCCAACGATAGGAGGACCGCGGGAGTGTCCGTCCGGTTGGCTTTTTCCACGAAATGGGCCACCCTCCTGATGTTATCCACTGTTTGGCGGCCCTTTATAAACCCTGCTTGATTCGGATGGATCAATCCTGGGAGAACACCCTCCACCTATTGGCCAAGATTTTGGTGAATATTTTGGCGTCTATATTGATTAACGCTATAGGCCTGTAAGAGGCCTTCTCTTCAGGGTCCTTATTTGGTTTCAAGATAAGGGTCAGCCTTGCCTCCTCCATGGTCAGGGTTATTCTCCCCGTCGATCTAAATGTATTATAAAGGCTAGTCAGATGGGGAATTAATGTGGATGCAAACGTTTTGTAAAAAGCTGCGGTGTAACCATCCGGGCCCGGTGCCTTATTCAGTGGGAGGTTACAAATCACCTTTCTCACTTTCTCCTCCCCTATATCCCTGTTAAGTAGGTCGAGCGCCTCCTTGCCAATCTTTCCCATCTCCGTCTTTTCCAGAAACTCCACCTGTAAACCGACTCGAGGCTCCTGGGACGTGTAAAGGGACTCGTAAAATTGTACTAACGTTTCATGCATCTCCCCCACACGCGTCACCCCCTCCCCAAGCCTGTTTTAAGGGCTGTAATTGCATTTCTAGAGCAAGCTCCTCTCAATTAAACGCCTAAGAAGCGTGTCAGCCTTATTCGCTTTGGCGTAGAATTTCTGGCGAACACGGAGGAGCGCTCCCTCTGCCTTTTTAGTACGAAGAATTTCCAGCTACCCCAATGCTCTACGGTACTCCCTCATAGCTGCCCTAGTAGGGACCGCTCCCGCCTGCTGACTGACTCTTTCAACTTCACTCTCTAGCTGCGTTTCCAGCACCGCCAGTAGCCTCTTCCTCTGTGCCGCAACCGCTTTGAGTCCCCCCCCCCATCGTGGCCTTAAAGGCATCCCATCTCATCTCTTCTCCAGTATCCCCCTTTTTATTGTGCTCAAAAAAGTTGTTTATCTTTTCCTCCATTTCCTGCCGAATAGCAGGGTCTCTAAGGAGATATGCCGGGCACTTCCAAGACCATACCCCTCTCTCCCTGTGCCCAAGAGGCATCCACATTGAGACCACCTTGTGGTCCGCTATGCCGATGTGTCCCGTTACTACCTCTCTAACTCTACCCACCAGACTGGATGTGACCCAGATGTAATCGATCCTGGATTGGGACCCGTGGACCCCTGAGAGGTAAGTATAACCTACTTCCTCCCCCTTCAGCTCCCGCCACACATCCCTCAAGCCTACGCCGCCTATTCTTTCTTTGAGGCCCGCCGACATCACGGCACCCCCTCCTCTCGTGGGCTCCCCCGACCTATCCCACCCCCCCCCCTCCCAGGCTATGTTGAGGTCTCCCAGCAGGATGATTTACCCCAAGCCTTGTCCTCCAGTACCCCCAGCACTCGCCTCAAAAACTGCACCTGCCCAGCGTTTGGGGCGTATTCCACCGCTAACGTGTATGGGGCATCCTGGTGGGTCCCCTTGACTATAACGTACCTTCCCTCCTTATCCCTTATAGTTTCTATGACTCTGAAGTCCACCGTGTCTCTGATGGCCAAGGCAACCCCCCCGACCCCCGACTTGCTTTTCCCCGATGCCTGGAGGATCTGGCCAAATCCCCTAAGTTTTAGGCGTCCCTGGTCTTTCAGCCTAAGATGCGTTTTCTGGAGGCCTAAAATGTCAGGACCCTCCTTTCTCTTAAATTGCTCCAATTTCTTCCTCTTGAGAGGGGAATTTAAGCCCCTCACATTATGCTTTAGCCACTTGAATGGGGGTCATGCCGTCTTACCTCGCTCATCCGCTTCCACCCTCCCTCTCCCCCTGTCAGCATGCCCACCAGGGGCTTCTAGTATTCCCGTCCGAGCCCACCTGCTCCCTCTCAACATGAAGTAACACTCCCCTTTCCATCCCTGGGATTAAAACCAATCCACTGCTGCCCGTCCCTCCTCCCCTGCCCCCCCCCTCCAACGCCCCCCCCACCTGCCCCCCCCACCCCTTCGGGAAGGCCTTACCCTTCCCGCCCCCTCCCCCCATCCCCTCGGGTATACCCACCCTTTCTGATTCATAGATTAACGTTCCCCCCCTTTGCCACTTTCTCCTTTAAAGGCCCACCATCCTAGCGACGTAGTTTGGCTTATGAATCTTCTCGGGTTTCACAACCCACCCCCCCATCACCCGAACCATTTTTGTTTCTTTCTTTGAGCGAGCTGCCGCTCGGCTTCACCCCCCTTCTCTTTTCCCCCACTGTTGACCACAACCAGGGCTTTGACCCTATCCCTGCAGACCAGGACCTCCCCTCCGCACTGGTAGAAGCCTCAATGAGATCCAAGCGGAGGACATCCGCACCTTCCTGCAATGTGGTAATTCGCTTTTGGGTCCCCTCCACCTCGAACGCGAGTCCGAATGGGAAGGTCCATTTGTATTTGATCCCCTTGCTGTTGAGCTCCTTGAGGACCGAGCCCATTTGGCGCCTCTTTAGCAGTGTGCTGGCCGCCAGGTCCTGGAACAGGGCGATATGGTGGTCATGATACTGTATAGGCTCCTGCTTTCTTGCGCCTTGTAAGACTGTTTCCTTTTGAGCGTATCTGGTGAAGGCCGCAAGGACATCTCAAGGCTTTTGCACCACTCCTCTGCCCCCTCTTCCCACCCTGTGCACCCTATCCAGCTCCACTGCCTCTGGGGGCGAAAATCCTAAGCTCCTGGCGAAAATGGTTTGGACCACTCCTTTTAGGTCCTTGTCCTGCACCGTCTCCGGAAGCATTTTGATCCGAATGTTGACCCTACGGGACCGGTTTTCCATGTCCTCCATCTGGATCTCTAAATTCCGCGTGGCTACATCAAGCCTCTCAATTGCCTCGCCATGGGCCGTCACCTCCTTATCCAGCTCCTGCAACCCTGTTTCCAAGAGGTCTGTGCGCTCGCCCTGCTGCCGCAGTTCCTGCTCAATCTCCCCCATGGCCGAGTTGAGATCTGCCCGCAGGAGTTGAAATTGTTCCTGAAAGGCTTTCGTCAGGCTAGTTTGCAGGGCGAGCATTTCTCCCCTAATATCTTGCCTTGTTATCGCAGCAAAGTCTCCCCCTTCAGGTGTCGTATCTGCATCCTCTGCGCAGACCCGCACGCTTCCGGCCGTCTCCCTCCTCTCCTGCTGCAGCCATATAGTGGGGAGAGTGCCCGAGGCATCCCCCGAAGTCTGCAGAGTCTTCCCACTCTTTCCTTTGTACTTTGCTGCCATCTTGGCAAAGGCCTTGTGCGTAGGATCCTCGCCTTAATGGCTTATCACCCGATACCTGCGATCTTCACCGCCCAACCTTGGGCGCTAGATTCACTAGCTGTTGCACCCTCCTCAGGGGCCTACAAGTTCCTGGGCAGCTCCACCGGGTGTTGCGCGTGCCTAATCCCTGCTTCCCCTGGAGAAGGGCTTTTCCTGGGGCTCCTCCCGGGCGGCAAGAGCCGCAACCCTCTCCCCTCCGAGCACCACCCGGGGCCCCTATAGTTAAGGAGATTTCGCCTGCCAGTTTATGTCCCCGCGGTCTTCACGCACAGGTCCACACTCCAACGAACGTCGGGGCGGCCACTACAGAGTCGCCCCCAGAGCAGTCCAGAGGGAGCAGCCCCCGGGCCAACTCGGGGCCGCGCCGCCAAGTCCCCCCAGCAGGCGGACACCAAGCCGCCCCTGCCGCCGCCGCCTCCTCCTCCTCCGCCTCCTCCGCTACCGACACACGTGGCTCCACTCGCTGGGACGCTGCCGTCCCCGGCCCCCAGGCCCCGACTCGGCAATCTTCACGAGGGGTGGGGTGTAGTCGGTTGTCTTTGCTGCCTCGCTCGGTGCTCCCGTGTTCCGGGGTTCCTTCGCTTATCTTCACAGGATGCACCCCGCAGACCGGGTGGTGGGCACGTTCCCAGGTCCGGGGAAGGGGAGCTCCGCAGGCACGTCTACTCCCTGCAGGCGGCCATCTTGAATCCCCACATGAGCATTTTGATAGTATACATCTAGAGATTGATATCACCATAGATCTACACATAAGAAAAATTGACCCTGAGGTATACAATAAACTTAAAAACAAAACACAAGTTTGGGATAGGGCCAATACGATCGCCCAACTCAGTACGAAAAATAGATACTCGGAGTATAGTAGACGGCTTTTTGTATAATGAACCCTGTACATATATTGTTACGCCCTGCAGCAAAGAACTTTGCATATACGTGAGCTACCACTGATTTAATATACTACCCACATATGAATATATAGGGGCCTGGAAAGGTGTTCCCAGAAACATGAGATTGTGTAGGATCTGCAAGGCACAGATAGAATCTGCTAGACATATTTTAACGCAGTGCACCCCACTTACCGAGTTTTACATTGTGGGCGTATAATTCTTTGGTACAAGACATACGGAACATACAAGGTGATACATTTTGGATCTTACTCATGGGAGCCAGTTCTCTAGTAATTTCTAATGCAGCCCTTTGTGTGTGGAAAAAGGCACAAATCAAGATAGATAATGGTTTTTATGATCGAATTTAATGATGGAGTTGTGTGTTATTAAATGATTATTTTAATGATGAATCACTATGGCAGGTTCGTAGGGAACCGACGTATTGCTAAAGTTGTAACTCTATTTAAATGTTTTCTTTTATATTTGTAGTTATTTTATTGAGGATAAATTGATTAGCTACAGTGTAATTCAGATTTTATAGTTGATTATTGATTGTGTGCTTAAGGTTGTATTTGTCTAACCAAATGCTCAATAAAAAAAAAATACAAAAAGCGGGATAGTGTTAGCCTTATTAAAAGGAACTCCGCCATTCGCTGAGATCTCATGTAAGGAATATTAGATGAGTTGATCAGGATGAGGAAGATTTTACTAAGACATGTATTGTTCATTTCTATTCAGTTTATGAGGAGCTTATGCTAGGAAATGGCATTGATGATCCAGATCACATGAATAATTTGTGCATAACTAACTGGCACTATCTCTATGAAATCTTTAAAGACCGGTCATGAGCCTTTAGATATTTGTTGCACAGGCTACATGCAGGTTGCCTATGTTGAGGAGGGTGCAGGTTTAAAAGGGAATTGGAACTGGCTAACCGCCTCATTGTCTTCCTTCAGGGGTAAGCGACCTGGATTTGAAATCAACAATTCTTACTTTTTAACTGGTTTTAATAATTTTAGGAATGGGAGTATGTTTACTAGACACAAGGAAAATGACTTTATTTTTTCAGGAAACATAATATATGGATTTAAGGTCTATACTAGGAATGCTAGAAAGGTATTGAGGTGTAAACCGTTTGGAGGGCTACTTGTAGCTATCAGAAGTGACCTCTGTGAATACAAGAATTACACACTGATATTGAGGCAACTCCGGTGGTGAAAGCCTATATTCAAGTAGGTTCGGAAAAGCAGCGTTTTTAATTCATTAATCTGTACTTTAACCCGCTTGGTGTGGAGAACAGTGTAATATGGGATGAATTAGTCCGATCCTTACCAGGGTGGGTCGTCAACTCCCTGTCGCTCTGTATTCATTGTGCTGGGGACTTTAAATGCTACTGTGAGGATGATGATCATATTCTGGCAGAGGATCCAGAATCGACCCCAATGGCTCAATATCAGAAGGCCAAGATTGAAAAAGGGGAAAATCCCAAGAGGTGTTGGATGTCACTGCTTATGTTGAAGTTGGGTTTGGGTCGAGTGAATGGAAATGTGGAAGGGGATATTCCCATGCACCCTACGTGTAGTGGGCCCTTTACTTAATCTATCATTGACTTTATATCTCAAATGGTTTCTTGGATTGGGTTGAGGAGTTAAACATAAATCGAGATAACCCCAGTGATCATGCCTATCTAGTTCTTTCACTCAGTTTCCCTAATCTCATGTGTTCCTCCTCTACCTGTGTTAATTTGATTGCCAACAAGGAAGGCAACAACATTAGGAATATGGGGTAAACACCTAGCGTGCTTTACATCTAGGCTGACGCATGATTGGGAGGATTGATCTAATGAGGAGCAGAAATATCACTTAGCGCCAAGACATTTCGGCACATCTCTAGCATTATGGAAGAAGAAAACAATTTTGCCAGCGCAGTGGAAACAGAGACCATTAATTAAGCAAAGAGGGTGTACAAAAAAGTCATCAAAAACGTTTGAGACAGGCCCCAAGAGATATGAAAATACAGGTTAAGGGGGATCTCGAATGGACAGTTTATGCTAATAAAAGCAGAGGACTTTCATTAAAAACGGGCTCAAATCTCTTAAGGTATATCAATGTCATGTATGGAATCAGGTTCCATTACGAAAACTGATAGTTCAGGATACCAAAGGCCTCTGCTGGCTGCTAATTAATCTGGAAACCCACCAGAGGTCTGTGCAAACTAATTGTGTTGCAGAATCGACTTGGATCATATTTGATTCTAAGCATTTCTCAATAGACGCTACTGGTACTGGAGATAGTCATCGTAGTTACAGAAACGTCCCCTGGAATATCAGTTTTGACCAACAAGAAGTGGCTATTGCCAAGTTGAAGCCGTCCAGAGAATGTGGCCCTGACAGCGTTTCTAATTTCTGTATGCCAAGTAACCTGGCGATTTGAGCAAAAATCGTATGGGGTCTCTTTCTACAAGTGGTTGGCACAATGGAATTTCTTCCTTCTTGGTTAGAAGCTGTAGTGGTTCCAATATACAAGGAGGACAGTATGTCCCCCGGAAATTACGGACCAATTTCCTTAATTGATTCTTCTTCCTCAAAAGTGCTTGCTAGCTTTATTTTAAAAGATCTCGTCTCGAAGGCCGAGAAAACTCAGAGGCTCAGTCTCTTTCAGTACGGTTTCAAGAAAGGAGTGGGCACATCGATGAATGGTTTTATAATGTCTTTGTTACAGACTCCAGCTAAATCTAATCAAACATTCTTGCTCTATATGGCTATCTTGAACCTCTCGTCTGCTTTTGATAAGGTAGACCGAGGTCTTCTGTGGAAAAAACAGAGTGGCTGGGGGATACCAAAGTGTTTATTAAATATGTTCATTGCATTTCACAAAAGCAGAACACACTTGGAGTGAGACTTTACTCTGAGGGGTTGATCTCTCATTAGGTTCCAGTTAATTTGGGTTTACGGTAAGGGTGCGTTCTGACCCAGGTTTTAATTAATTTGTATATTTCAGACTTGCCCTAAAAGCTTTTAAACACTGTGCTTTTTCCACCTAATAGGATGGGTATACTGGCAGACGGTCTGTTATTAATAGACACCACACCGATAGGATTACAGAGAAGAGTTCATCTTACTGCCAGCTATTTAACGGAAAATGGACTGAAGATGAATCCTAAAAAACAATTATTTTGTTTTGTAATGCTCTGAAGAAATGTAGAAGTATAATTGGTCGATCATGGGTAATGATATCCCCCAAGCTCCGTCATTAATATATTTAGGATATCTATGTCCTCCTTGGATTTTGATGTCTCTGGCTAAGAGCAGGCTTGGAAGTGGAAGCATATTTCTGAGGCTTGTGGCATCTGTTTAGATCACGTTCTGTGCATAGGCCGACATCTAGTGGAAGCTGCAGAGTATTACAGTTGTTGTTTTCGAAACTCGAAAAGGGACATCGACAGGGCATGCCAGTAATACTATCCCTAGTGTGACATCCACTGTACCCATGATCCCTCACGCGTCGAGGTCCCTCAGATTGTTTTTTTCCACCACTCTAGACGGACGCATATAGCTGACTTTCTCTTTAGGCATAAAGCCATTGATTTATTTCAATTATCGATAGTTAATTCTTTCATTCCTTTACTTCACCAACCTCTGAAAACATCACGCTGGTGAAGACAAAGAAACTGCCCGTCGAAGGACTACCTCAACGGACCGTTGAGTCTTGGAAGGCCGCCCCGGGCCTCGGCCCAGACAGTAGGGAGAGAGGAGGGAGGTCATTTTAGGATGTATATACCCCCTTTCCTAAACTATATTCGCCCAACTGCCATAGTCTGTAGTTATGGACAAGACCCCATTTAAATTCTGCCCCAAGTGCAATCGTAAATTCCTTTGGGGAGACCAGCATTTAGTCTGTAACTTGTGTCTCCCAAGAGACTACGTTGAAACATCTTTTCGAGCATGTAGGCTCTTCAAGCCGAAGACTTTAAAGGACCGCTCCACAAAACGCTGGGCCCAATACGCCAGGCAGTTCGAGGCCATGGAGGTAGAAGGCGCTTTCAGCGATGGCAGCAAACCGCCGTTTCGGACAGCAAGGGCGACGGGCTAGCTACGGCTAACCAAGCGCAGGCCCCCGACCCCAGCAGACAGGCCGGCGGCCATGTTGTGGGAACTATACCCGGCGGCGGAAGCGCAACGAAAACATCCACCACTGAACCCTTAAACCCAGGTCAAGACTCGACACATGGGTCGAGCGATCGACAATGTTCGACACCCAGGGAAAGGTCTGTTGAGTGCCCGTCTTCTGGGCACTCTTGTTCGAGATCGCCGCATGACATGGCCCAGCTGTCGAAAGACCGTAAACTCCCTCCGAGGTAAGAGTGTCCACAGACGAGGCCTCGGCCTGACCTTCATCCGAAGTTCGACGCTCGGCGTCAGATGAGGTAGTAGGCCCCAAGAAGTCAGATAAACAAGGCTCTGGGCTCCAGGGAGGGAGAAAAGAACACAGAAAGAAATCCTCAAAAACACCTCATAGGGATAAAAGCCTTCTTAGGGAAAAAAAACCTCAGAAAGAAAAACCTAGAGAAGCTAGGCCCATATCCCATAAAGATAAACAAAAATCTAAGGTAATACTTCCCTCAGATGAGGATTTAGGACTTCCTTCACAATGTGTGGTAATCCCAAGTTCAAAAGAATGGTCTTCACAAGAATAGACAGGGTGATGAGGAGAATGACCTTTATGGCCAATTTCTACGAAAAAGGCCCTGCATACTTCGAGTTCCCACTCCACTCCCCCATCCCCCTACCTCGGCTCCCTCTGTGTCACAGGTCTCTGCTCTACCTACTCAACCCCCTTCTAAAAGGTCTCGTACAGATGTTCCATTGCAAAGTACAGTCATAGAACTCTATGACCCAGAATCGGAGCGCAAACATCTCTATTGTAGAGGCAGCCAACCCTCAGTATGATGATGAGGATACAGCAGACCCTTATTATGGGGATGATGAGGACCAAAAGGCAGACCCAGAGGCCAATATGTACCCTAGAGACTCTCCTATTGATCA
The DNA here is from genome assembly GCF_040938575.1 of Ambystoma mexicanum. Taxonomy (NCBI): domain Eukaryota; kingdom Metazoa; phylum Chordata; class Amphibia; order Caudata; family Ambystomatidae; genus Ambystoma; species Ambystoma mexicanum. Next base: position 513,887,233 of record NC_090933.1, read on the forward strand.
AGACCCTCAAATTGTTGATTCTCCTATTGATAACCAACCCCTTCTTAATGGAGTGCTAGCCAAGGTGGCTGAGCCCTTTCAAATTGACACCCAGGAAGTACAGGAGGATAAGGACTTTGTGGAACAGATCATTGGGGACAAGAAAACAGTGGCACAGTTTATTTCTCTGCTAAAGTCAGTGCAGCACAGGATACTACCGTCATTAGAAGCCCCTAACCTTACACAGGCTGTAAAGCCACGTGTAGAAAACCTATTTAAACCTGCACCTTCAGACCCATTATATATTAGAGGGCAGCTGAAGCCAGACACGTTAGTTGTAACTAGAACTTGGAAAAGAGCAGGCACCCGCCTTTCTTCCTCTGGCCCACCCGACAAGGAAAGCAAAAGTATTTACACCATATATCATATCGTATCATATGGGTAGAAAGGTCACCTCCTCTGCGGTTTATCAGACCAGAATTGCTAACAATGCAACACTTTTGGCCAGTTACAACTGCCACAAATGAGAGGAAGTGTCGGCTTTACTTTCATCTGCCCCAGAGCCACTGAAGTCCCAGCTAGCACAGGTGGCTGCAGAAGGGAGGGCAGTGTCAACCTGTTTACTTAAGACCAAACTTGACGTGGCAGACAATACGGAAGAATCATTGCTCGGGGTACGGTTATTAAACGGCATGCGTGGCTGCGCCAGTCAGGTTTCAGACAAGAAACGCAGGCCACCCTAATAAACATGCCTATTGAACCCAATGTGCTCTTCGGCAAGGCTGTCGAAGAAGCCCTTAAGGCAGCCAAGGACGTGTATGACATTCTTAAATCGTTGGGCCAACTCGCCAACAAGCCTCCCGGCCAGAGGGGTAATAGCAATTTTCGCAGTTTTGGCAGCCAAAGTTTGCAACAGGGATCCAACTACAGTCAAAACCAGGGCTCCTCCTGAGGGAATAATCAAGGTCAGTCCTCCCAGGGCTATCCTAGAGGACAGCGCAGAGGTTGTGGTAAGGGGAAGGGCAACCCCTCTCGAGGTGGCACACCACCTCAAAAGCAGTGACATTCCGCTTCAGGTGCCCTCCCATGCCTCTCCAGTAGGAGGGTGCATTTCCAGCTTCACCCACCCATGGGAGGTTATCACCTCAGACAGATGGGTGCTGTCCACAGTAGCAGGCAGATACTATATAGAACTCCTCCAACGACCCCACGACCACCCGCACGACAAAAGATCCATTCAGAAGAAAACCAACGTATCCTTCTCGAGGAGATAGCCACACTTCTAATAAAGGACGCCATCAAAGTCGTCCCGGCCAACCAGGTAAACTGGCATTTATTCAACGTACTTCCTTGTGCCAAAGAAAGATCTAACAATGCGCCCATTATTAGATATGCGCCGTGCAAACAAGTATGTCAAGCCACAAAGGTTCTGCATGACTAGGCTACAAGAGGTAATCCCTCTACTAAGAAGGGGGATTACATGGCAACACTGGATATGAAAGATGCTGATTTTCATATTTCAATGTTTCCAGTGCACTGAAGATTCTTGCGTTTCAAGATAGCGAACCAGCACTACTAATTCAAGGTTCTGCCCTTCGGAATAGCCTCTGCTCCAAGGGTATTCACAAAAGTACTGGCGGCGGTGGCAGCGCACCTGCGCAAGGAGGAAATACCAGTGTACCCTTACCTGGAAGACTGGCTCATTACAGGGGAGTCCCCTAATTTGTAGACAAAACATTCAAAGAACAATCAACCTTCTCTTTCAATTGGGCTTCTCCATCAACGAGAAAAGTCAAGCCTAGTGCCAAGCACCTCAAAACAGTTCCTAGGAGCTGTCTTAAACACACAAGAGGGGTTGGTCTTTCCGTCAGAGGAAAGAGTACAAAATGTGTTACCGCAAATACTGCATTATCAGGCCAGCCGCCAGATAAGGTTGCGCAAAGCTATGCGTTTAATAGGCATGATGGCATCTTGCATTTACCTGGTTCCTTATACGCGCCTGCGCATGCGACCCATGCAGGAGTGGTTGGCGAAACAGTGGGTCTCACGCAAGTGGTCATTGGGGCGATCTAGTGGTCGTTTCGCAGCACTTGTACAAAATTTCGCTAGTGGACAAGGGAAAATCTAATGAAGGGGAAGCCCTTCTACGATCCAGAGAGACAGGCGATTGTCACGACGGATGCCTCTCTAGCGGGGTGGGTGTCTCACTACCTTCACCACACAGCTCAGGTACTGTGGTCTCACATATGAATCCCATTTAATGAACCTATCTATGCAGATCCTGACAGACAGCACTACAGCAATGTTTTATATCAACAAACAAGGAGGCACACGTTCTCCAAATCTGTCCAGACTTGCACAGCAAATTTGGAAATGGGCACTCAAACGGAAGATGTTCCTGTCGTCAAAGCATATTCCATGAGATCTCAACTCTCTGGCAGACTCATTGAGCAAGGTCCCCCTACCAGAGGAACACGAGTGGCGTCTACACGAAGGAGTCTTAGAACACCTCTTCTCTCAGTGGGGTTTCCCCACAATAGACTTATCCGCCACAAGCGAAAACAGTCAATGCCCAGACTTCGCGTCCAGGTTCCCCCAGCCAGGCTCCAAGGGGAACACCCTATGGATGAACTGGTCATGGAAATTTGCTTACACTTCCCCCCCCCCCCAACACCTCTCATGAGGAAAGTGGTGAACAAGATACAAAAGGAACCAATGACGCTTATCCTAGTTGCTCCTATATGTGCAAAACAACCATGGTATCCACATCTGCGCTAACTGGCGATGTGTGACCCCATCAAACTCCCGTGCCAGTACAACCTACTCACTCAGCACGAGGGACTAACAGTGCACCCGCAGCTTCACTCAATGAACTTGGCCACATGGCTCCTGAGGTCATAGAGTTCGGACATCTCAACCTGCCACAGAGATGCATGGATATCTTGAACGAATCAAGAAAACCAAACGCTAGGCACTGTTACTTTGACAAATGGAGAAGATTTGTAATTTGGTGCCAGTCGAAACAAGTTAACCCCATAGAATGTACTCCATCCCACATTCTAACTTAGATGCTCCATTTGCTAGATGTGGGGTTGGTGTTCAACTCCCTAAAGGTCCACCTGGCTTTATCAGCCTACACGACTTCCCATGATAAGGTCTCATGGTGGAAAGTACCGTTCATCAAAGCATTCATGGAAGGAGTAAAGGGACTCCACCCTCCCAATTTCTAACCAGCCGCCAGGACGGGATCTCAATGTGGTACTCTCTAAGCTCATGGGACCCCCTTTCGAGCATATGCACAAGTCTAGTCTCAGATACCTGACACATAAAACTGCCTTCTTAGTGGCTATCACTTCCATAAGAAGAGTTGGTGAAATTCAAGCATTGTCCGTGCAGGATCCTTTCTTTGTTGTACACAAAGTCAAGCTGGTTTTATGTATTCACCCTAGGTTCTCCCATAAATTCATCTCCAAATGTCATGTAAACCAGTCAATTAAGCTACCAGCTTTCTTCCAGGAACCCAACAGCTCAGCTGAGGTGAAACTCCACACACTAGATGAGGAGAGCGGTCCTATACTACGTAGACAAGACTAGACCGCTAAGAAAAACAGATCGATTGTTTGTCTCCATAGCGCCAGGCAGAGAAGGTGACCGCATTTAAAAAAAATGCCACCTATAGGTGGATAGTCGGATGTATCCAACTGTGCTATTCCCTATCGGATCGACACTGACTTTTACGCCCAGGGCTCACTCCACAAGAGGCACAGGAGCCACCCTGGCTTTCATTGCAAATGTCCCCTTAGACAGTATTTGCAATGCAGCTACATGGAGCTCTATACATATTTTCCCTCAGCACTATTGCATTTACACTCATTCCAAGGCAGATACACAAGTGGGACAAGCGTTTCTAAGACATTTATTTGCTCATGAATCTTCTCACATCCCATCTCCTTCTAACACTGCTCGCTAATCTATGCACAGCATGTGATTTAAGCAGATTCCACAAGCCTCAGAAGGGATACATTACTCACCGTAATCGTATTTCTGATGCTTGTAACTGCTTAGATTCACATGCAACCCACCCTTCCTTCCCTCGGAGAGAAGGCGCATGGATGCTTATGAGCTTGTCTGATACGTATATGCTTGGATACAACTGTACTCCTGCTACACCTCATGCTACCGCATGTCAGAAAAATAACAATCTGACGGACCTCGACGCTTGAGGGATCATGGGTACAGTGGACGTCACACTAAGGATAGTATTACAGGCACGCCCTGTCGACATACCTTCGAGTTTCGAAAACAACAACTGTAATACTCTGTAGCTTCCACTAGAAGTCGGCCTATGCACAGCATGTGAATCTAAACAGATACAAGCATCAGAAATACGATTACGGTGAGTAATATATCCCATACCTCTGAGGAAGGCAATACACTGGAAAATGTGCTTTTATTCCATGTGGTCCAATTATTAAAAGCAAAAGTTACTCCCTCAATTCTGTATGGTTTTGGGTTTCTTCGAGCTTCCATTAAAAGGTGGCTGGATGTACAGGAAGGTACAATTTGGCAAAGGATTTTAAATCTACCACCACATATCGAATTGCAGGCTATAAGGTTGGAGATTGGTCTCAATTCCTGGTGGCTTTATTACAAATGGTTTACATTGGGACTCTACAATAAAATGTTAGATAAAGACTCTGACAATATTTTCACCAAAAGTAGGGAATCTGTTTTGATAAGGTCGAAACAGGCTGGCTGTGCTTTTAACTCTGAATGCGAGCAATATTTAATGGAGATTAAGTGGATGAGGGATATGTAACTCCTGGCTGTTAAAAAGACTGAGCCTTGGATGGAAATTATTCTTTAGTGCACCTTAGAAACCTTGCGGCTTTCAAAACTCTTGCTAACCTGAAGTTAATGCGCTACTCTGGTAACTCACATAATTGTTGGCTTCCGTCTGAAAGGTACCTGTGTTTCCTGAGCAGCTGCAGCTTTCCTGGAGGCTCCGGTCATGTTCAGAGCTTCCTTGTGGTCAGTAGCGACTTCCTTGACGTCTGCTTCTTTCCGGCGGTGTGTTCTCGCTTCTTAAGGAATGAGAAGAGGAAGATCTCACTATGGGGAAGCAGAATGAACGCACTTGTTTTTCAGCAAATGTGATTGGTCCAAAGAAACTTCTTTTCCCAAATTCTGGAGTTTAAATATGGAACAGCTGACTTGATGGTGATCGATCCTCCGAGGAGGAAGCCGGCAATCTGCGAGAATGGCGAGAGCGAGCTGGAGGGAAGCTGAAAGCAGAGGAGGGTGAGAACTTGAGCAAGGTCCCAGGAGCCAGGACCGCTCATGTTGTTGCCGTCCGGGACCTCCACGCTCCCTGAGCACCGGCAAAACGCCAGCAGAGAGAATGTTCATTCTTTTTCTCTGTAGTGATCTTTGGACTCCTGATCATCATCTTCGCAGTATGTCAGAGAGTCAGATGTGAAGCATTCTGTATGTTTGAAGCCTGTCATTATATTACATTGATTAGGTCGACAATAATATATATGGGCCAAATCACAAGGAGGAAGGGGAGGATATAATATTGGTGAGGGATTTACGTTTACTAATGTGGATGCATACCGCGTTCTCTGAAGAGGGTCATCCCTAATCCCATAAATGGGTCTCTCCCCCATGTGATCGTCACTCGGTGCACCACCGCCAGGGGGATTACTGCACTGTGGACGCACTGCCCTCGTCCCATGGGGAAGGTCTTCCTTTAGGGGTGAGAGAAGGGATAACCTCCTCAGATGCGTCACACCACGTACACCTTTTTATTTAAGGTACATTCCATGATCCTGTGCCCGGATCTTGGTTTCACTCTTCTCTCTGATGCTCCATTGACAGTAGCAAGATTCAGGAAGGCAGCGCAAAGCAACCTGTGGGCTGCAGTGTATGGCGTGTTTGTTCCTGGTGAGCACACTTCCTCCAGCAAGCAATTAATTTCATACCGAGGCTTGCTGCTTGTACAAACGGCAGTGTGGTAGCTGCAACGGGATGTCAAGAAGGCTCCTAGGGTTGTGGCTGCCCACACCACCGCCACCTGACTTACCCAGTGGAAGAGGTCTACCTTTCATTCCCTCGCCTGTAACCCTCTAAATGCCATGTCTTCAAGTGTATTCCTAATATTTCCTAATATTCTGTCCTCCTAATTTTACTCTATTACTGTAGACCAGTGTTGTAAAGCGTTGATTCACAGCTAGTGTACTACCATATCATTTTATCTTACTTGAGCAAGGGCCATCGCCACAGGAGTTCTGATATCTGCTGACAAATCCTGCATCTCTTCACCAAATAATGCAATAGTGAAACCAGACTGCAAAGGTAGAGATCATGTTTATTTTCATACAGTTGTGCAGAAAGGGGCAGGTAAACAGGCATGGTATCCCTATTTCAAAATTGTGGCCCCAAGCACAGTTATCGGGTTTTAAACCATGAACTTTCTACCCAAGTCAGTATAATGCATTTAGATGGTTACATTAACTATGGACATTATAACAGCACATCCTCAGCCCTTGGAGGGCCTGATTTTATAGCACCATTTGAGCCATTTGCTATTCAGATCGGCTTAGTCACATTGTGCATACCACTACCTTTAGCAAATCTTTCCATTCTACATAACACAGCTTAGCATTGAGCTGAGAAACTGGGCATTCGGACCCCTAGATTAGAGCCTGATGTAACATGTGCACAGCCTTACAGGCTTCTGTTTACACACCTACCAATCTGCTTTCTCTCCCCACCATCTCCCCTATTATGGGTGTGGCAACCGCTTCATCTTTTATTGTGGCTAAGGCTTTGCTCTGTCCATGGTTCATGTATGGTTCATGTATGGTCATAGCTCATGCTGGTATGATATGATATGGCATTTATAACGGGCCAATACACAAGTGTTTCAAGGCGTGAAAAGTATAAATTGCTCCTAGCTTCAACACTGCACTCTTTGGATTAAACAAAATGTATCAAAACTACTTTTTGACTTTCAGGATTCAGGGGACAATAAATAAGCAAGGGAAGATCAGTATGAGGAAGAGAATTACCAGAAAGGTGGTTGAAAGTAGATGTGCACTGAATGGTAGATTTAAGTATTCGACCATGTAGTTGGACAAGTATTCGTCCTGAGCCCACTACGAAGCAGAATAGTGCCATTTTAACAAAATGAAGTTATGTACACAAGAAAAACACTTTGTACCTTAAAAACACATTTGTGTATCTATTCTTTATTGCATTTTTTTTCTTTGTCTACGGAAGAGGTCAACCACGTAAGGAATAAATTATCAAAAAAATAAACTGTTCAATAACAGAACAGTTTATATTTTTGTGCACCCATAGGTGTTGATTTTTGGGCAGGACCCAAGCAACTAAGACTAGCCCAAAAAGTCTAGAATGCAATTACTGTGAAGGGGAGGGAGACTTGGATTTGTCTACTTGTTATTTCAAATGATCCTTTTGGGCCTGTCCTCCTTTAGCCTCCTGACTTCAGCAAGTCCCCGAAACTCAAAAGGAACGATTACATCAATTAGCACACTACTGAAGTGCTAAAGTGCTACTACATACAAACCCTTTAGATGCTAAAGTCATGCTTTCTACCTGTGGTACTGAGTGGGGGTGAGACATTTGAAGTATTTATTTTCATTAAAAGAAAGTATTTTTCTTTCTTTTTCGGGTGTGGTATGTTTGTGTTTATGGGCATTGTAGAAGACACCAGACAAAAATATGAGAAATGCCGAGTCCTTCATGGTTCTCGGCTGACCCTATAGGGAAGGGGCAGTGCAGATTGTCTGATCTTTTATTGGCATGTGATTGTTTATTTTACTTGTACTCCTACGTCCCATCCCCTTTCCTCCATACTTGTGGGACATCTCTCCGTCCTGTGGGACGGGACCAGAGCACTTTGTAGAAAGCATCCACATTTTTTATTTTTTTTCAAAAATGTGTCCCTCCTCTCTTTCCTGCGCAGGGCCCGGCATGCGGCCGTAACCCCGCCCATCGCCCATCAGTCCTTTTCTCCGCACGATTGAGGCCAGACGCACGTGCATCCTCGGAAGATTTTCTTCCCTGTTTTCCTCTCTGGATCTCGTTCGTTTACTAGTCTGTCTGTCTTTTAAATTAGATTTTCCAGACTGTTCATCGTGTCACCGTCGCTTCGCTAGGGCGGATCCCCATCCTCTTTGTTTAGAGTGTTTGGGTCCGGAACACCGTTGGGATTTCTGTTTTTACTGTGACTCCCTTTCGGTCCGGGCACTTCAACGTCGGTTGGAGCGGTGGAAGGAGGTGTTCCGATGAACTCCTTCTAATTTTCAGGCATTCATCGACGAGAAGAAGAAACGCCCGGTAAGTTCTTTACTTTTCAGAGCACCCCGACCGGGGGATACCCTCTGGGGCCAGGAGGGGCGTTGATCGCTCTGTTACCGGGGTTCGCCCTGAGGTGCCTGTCGGGCCTAATAATTCTACCGGAGTTTTCTCCGAGGATCTCCGTAAGGGGCCTGTGTACACCGGAGTACGCTCCGAGGCCCCTCCTGTGGGGGCTGTTTGTAGGCCCAGTTCTACTGAGTCGTGGGGTACCGGAGCTTGCTCTGAGGCCTCTCTTTCGGCTTCCCTCAAAAGCAAAACCGGGGTGCGCCCCGAGGCCTTGGCTGGGCTTGTAGTTACCGAACGGATGTTCGAGGCCCGTGCCGGTAAGGCTTTTACCGGGCCTACGTCCGAGGTCCCTCGTAAAGAGGCTAAGGCTACCAACAGTTCTGAGGGGCCGGGCAAGGCCCTGTCGGTGAAAGCGGTTGCTCACCGTTCCCACTCTTGTGGTGACACCAGATCTGTTGAGGGGGCAAAGAAGAAAGGTTCTTCTTTTACCGGCAGTGCCGAGGCCCTTCCTTCGAAGGCTCAGTTGGCGGTTGGTATCTCGCAGAAACATTCCAGGCCTCATAGTACCGGCTCTGCCGAGGTTCCTTACGTTAAGGCTAAAATTAAGACCCCTGACCCATCGACGGGGACCCCTGCCTCACTTCCTCACGTGCCGCAGTTCCCCTCAGATGAGGACCGTTAGGCAGAAACCTATGCAGTTCCCTTAGGGACCACTGCAAAATATTTAGGACTACAGGTGGTTGGCAGTAAACCCAATTGGTAGCAGTCTGTACCACCCAGATTTACCTGGTAGCTGTGGCTGAGCAGTCAGACTTCTCTCAAGATGAGTTAGGCAGTATATAGAGTATACACAATAGGTACAGGGAATACAGTAGCACAAGCAAACACTGACTAGAGCTTTGGTGTAAAAGTATATAATTATTTATTTAAAGACACTTGTAAATTACACTAGCACACAAAGAGGTAAGTAAATTCAACACACAGTCACTATTATATATATACAACCCTAATTACTTATGAGAGAAGTCTTAGTGATAAACGCCACTTATTTTCAGAGAGAGGTGAGCGCTTAACATAAGATGGCACTCTAATAAGTTATAGAAAAAGGGAGGGAAAAGGCAAAGTTATGAAAGCACACAATTTCAATACTTTTCAACGAATCACAGTGAGGCAGGTTAGGCAAAGTCTACTGGAGAGCAAGGAAGTTCAAATGCCAGGCCCACTCTTAGAGAGAGCAAGCGAAATGTGTCCAGGATCACACTGTGGGGTTATGCCCAAAGAGTCTTTGTAGATAGTTCATAAAAGATTGAGATCAAGTCAGGAAAAGTTAGTTAACGGGCCCCAGGCCAACCCAGGTTAGAAAGTCGAGGATTTACTGTCACCCCAAACGATCTGTCGCAAGGGAAGCCAGGCGGGACACAGTACCTGAAGATGGGAAGAATGCTCCAGCGGGGGCAGTTGTTCCTGGTAGCGGGTGCAAGTCAGTGTTTCGTCCAGAGGAAGAGGAGATCTCGACATTGAGGAAAGCTGAGGTTGTTGCGCTGCCGGGGAAGAAACCAGCCGCAGAGTTTCCCGGTTACAAGGTACCACCCTTTTCTTCGCGGTAGTGGTAAACCGTGTTATTCCGGTTGCCGGGGTGCTTGGCACGGGCAAGGCGGCCACAGGATGGTCCAGGAAGGCGAAAAGACGGGCAAACTAGTTATCCCCACCAGTCAAAGGAAGAAGACTCTCCGGGCTGGAGATCTCCTCTGTCGTCGGGAAAAGTGGTGAGACGGTTCAGCAGGGCTCCACCGGTGGTGTCGTCGTTGCAGGTCAGCTCGGCTTCTCCCTCCTCGGATTCTTTAGGTCCTGTGGCGACATCTGAAGACCCAGTCCACAAAGCCCTGCTTTTATGCAGAAAACCCCCATTCATTCAGCCTAGCTGTCACTCAAACAACTTGGGCCAATCACACAAGAGTGCGACTTGAGTTGCCGAGGCAACTCAGTCCAGGGTGCCTAAACCCCCTGCCACACCCCCTGTGTTACCCAGACAGAGTGGCACCACTTTTGGAGGCTTCTGTGGAGAAGCCCGCCAAAAAGTGGAACAAAGGGCTCGACTTGGGTTGGAATCACAGAAGCGAACACAAACGCCATTTTGTAACCAAGTTTCGGCAAAAAATACCAACCGGTGAATGTATATTAATTTAATGACCCAGCGGTATGTTCGAGGCTATATTAAAAAGTGGTAGCCTCGAACAATGGGAAAATCCCATAGGAATATATTCGCGGTCGAATATAAAAAGTAGTATCCACTGCCACCAGCCAAAACTCTGTCGGAGGGGACTGGACAGTGCCCCCTCGGACAACAGACACCGGGGCAATCGAATTGCCCCAACCAGTACGTGCACAATATGATGGTTTGTACTGGTTCTGTTCGCAATTTAAGACTAGTAAAGCCAATGGTGACTTTACATGCTCTGGGAGACAGTCAGTCAGTCCCAGGGTATGGAGTCTATGTTGGGGGGTCGCTACGACACCCCTGGGTTACTGCACAGAGGGTGCTGTGTAACCCACATATCAAAAACACATGAAACCCTATGGGGTAAAGGACCCCGTAGCCCATAGAACACATACAAAGTCAAAGGAACACCTCAAATCATGTCTAAGAGTGGGAGGAAAAGAGTCTCACTCTTAGCAGGAGAAAAAAATAAACCCCAAAAAATCCAGCAAAGCTGCTGGGGGACTCACTAGGTTTGGGAAATTAGCCTTTACAGAGAATTCTCCCTAACGAGGACAAAATGGCGGCCGTTCCCACCACAACCACAGCGGCCATTTTAGGTACTACCCCTACAACTACGCCATCTGCCCCTGGTGTAGGGTTCGGTCCTTTGGGTGAACCTAAGGTCCCTTGTACGCATCCTTACCGGCCGGTTTATGATTGGAACGCCCGGATGCCTATTCCGCACAATGTTTCATTGCCCGCGGGGGGTGGCTTCCTTGATTTATGTGGATACGTCGGTGGAGGGGCCGGTGTGGCACCCTTCTCTGTTACGTCCCTGGATTTGTCCATCTCATCTCCTGAGGACGCCCACCGACCCCATGAGGGAATATTTCAAAGGGCTTTTCAAGGAGATATGTCCACCTGCTTCTCCGGCTCCACCTTTTCCTCTGGTGGTTCCGCCGGCGCCTCCCTTGCCCGTGGTGCCTCCCCCTGCTCTTCCTCCTTTGCCACCATTGTCCCCAGCGGACAAGGCAGTGTCTGACACGGCTCAGCAGGATCCTGACCTGTCAGATGACCCTCAAGGCGATCAGGACAACGAGGACCTTCCCCCCTCTATCAGAGCTTTTCATGACCGGGTACTGGACATGATGAGTTTTAGATGTTCCGCTGCCCGAGGCACCCGCTCCGCAGGAGGGCGTGCTTTCTGGGGCGTTCACCTTGTCTCCCTTGGCGCGTACCGGCCTGTTCCTGCCACACTCAGGACTTTTTGTCAATAAAAAGATTGACGCGAGGTACAGGCTGCATTCTTCGGAAGAAGTGGCCTTGTCGTCTTGTCCGCTTCCCTCCTCCACAGTGGTGGCTGCGGCTACGTTGCAATCCAGACCTGCAGTATCCTATTCCGCGATGGCTACTCAGGTCTTGGGAAAGGAGGACAAGCTCCTGGACTCCCTAGGGAGGAAAATCTTTTCCCATTCGGCCTTGCAGCTCAGGCAGGCCAATGCAGAATTGATTTTGGCGGGAGCAAACATGCGGATGTGGAAAGGTCTGTCAGAGTTTGAGGAGCACATTCCGGTCGGAAAGTTGGAAGATTTCAGAGGTGGCCTTTCCGATGCCAGGGTCTTGGCCCAGGATCTCCTGGAGGCTGTGGCTCATCACGTAGACACCTCGGCTCGGGGCCTGATGCTTGGGGTTGATACCTCGCGGCAAGCGTGGCTGCATGCCACTAAGTTTTCGAAGGAAGTGGAAGACAAGGTACTGGACCTTCCATTCGATGGTAAGGAGCTTTTTCACTCTTCTACTGATGTAGAGCTCACCAAAACCAAGGATAGCACTCAGACGGCTAAATCATTGTCTGTTCTGGTTAAAGTTCCTTTCAAATCCCAGAGACCGTTGTCGCAAAGTCGACCTTCCTCTGGTTTTAGGGGCTTTCTCGACCGCAAATCTTGCAGAGTGGATACTCCTGTGGGGAATAACCGCCGGAGACAACAGCGTACGCGGTTTTTCTCCTGCTCCTCAGCCTCCTCTTCGGGTTCAGGCGGCACGGCCACAGATAAGCCTGCCAAATGAGGGTTTTCCGCACTCGCACAAGACCCCGGTTGTAGGACACAGTGCGTCTCATTGGGAGGTGTGGCAGACAATCACAGAAGACAGATGGGTCTCGTCAGTCGCTCGAGCGGGCTTCCGCTTACCTTTACCCCCTACCCCACCACTCAACCCTCCTTTTCAGCTGTCGGGCTTACCCTCCCTCAAGGCGAGGTTCAGAAACTGCATCTCAGAGCTGTGGAACCCGTTCCCCTTGGTGAGCGAGGGGAGGGCTTTTACTCCTGGCTGTTTACGGTGCCCAAACCCAACCAGGCTGGCCTGCGCACCATCGTAGACCTTTCCCAGTTCAATCTTTTCCTACCCCAAGAGAAATTCAAGATGATCACGCCCGGCCAGATTCGCTCCTCTTTGCAGCTGGGCGATTGGCTCAGCGTGGTGGACCTTCAGGATGCGTACATGCATATCCTGATTTGGAATCCACACAGGAGATACCTCTGCTTTTCTTTGGGAGAGGAGCACTTCCAGTTTCAGGTGCTTCCTTTTGGCCTCAGCTCGGCGACGCGTGTCTTCACGAAGATGATGTCGGTGATTGCGGCCTATCTTCGTCTCCAGGGTATCCATGTGTATCCTTATTTGGACGACTGGCACTTAAGCAGCCCTTGTCCGTTGGCAGCAGTGGGCAACCTCCAGTCTCTCCTTCAGCTCCTGTTCCATCTTGGGCTGTCGGTGAACTGGCGGAAATCCTCCATGACGGTCTCACAGGACCTGATCTTCCTGGGTTTTCGTTGGAACACGATCGACTGCCGAGTGTATCTGACCGGGGACAGAATGGCGGATCTGTTGGCCACATGTCAGATGTTTGCGCAGTCGGAGAGCATGTCGGCCTGGTGGTTCCAGAGGCTTCTGGGCCTCATGGCCTCGTGTGTACTGGCTCTTCCTCTTGCTCGTCTCAAAATGAGACAGACCCAGATGGCTCTTTGGAGTTCCTGGCGTCAGGCTGTGGATCCGGATTCCAAGCGGATAATGATTCCGGATTCCATGAGAGTGGACCTGGACTGGTGGTCATCTCTCAGCAACCTGTCGGTGGGCGCAGGGTTTCAGGACCCAGCCCCCATGGTGACAATTATGATAGACTCCTCCCTTTTGGGGTGGGGTGCGACGTTACATCTTTAGGTCTCGGACCTCTGGTCACCTCAGGACAAGCTCCTGCACATAAATCATTTGGAGCTTCTGGCGATCTTTCTGGCGCTCGAGGCATTCAGACAGCTCATTGTCAACAAGGTGGTCCGCCTAAGAACGGACAATGTGGTATCAATGTATTACATAAACAAGCAAGGGAGAACAAAGTCTCCCCCTCTCGTGGACCTGTTCATCCAGATTTGGGAGTGGGTCATGCTTAATTAGGGTCTGGCTGTTTGCAGTCCACATCCCGGGCCAGCTGAATGTCACAGCGGATGCCCTCAGCTGGCGGACAGTGACAGCTACGAGTGGGAGTTGAAGGCGGAGGTCCTCTCATGGATTTTCTCGCGTTGGGGGCACACTGGAGGTGGACCTCTTCGCCACATCGGTAAACAAGAAGCTTCCTCAGTACGCCTCCAGAGGGGGGCTGGGAGCCTTCTCTCTGGGGGATGCTATCGCGATTCCATGGCACAACATGAGAGCTTACACCTTCCCGCCTCTGCCCCTAGTTCATCGAGCAATTTGGAAGTTGAAGAACTCTGTGAATTGTTCTCTTCTACTGATAGCCCCGTGGTGGCCGGCCAGGTTTTGGTTCTCAGAACTTCAACACCTGTCAGTGTATCCACCGGTCAGGTTACCAGTAACTCCCGATCTTCTTCGCCAAGGGGAACAACAGATGTGGCACCCCTCCCCACAATCGCTCAGCTTGGCGGCATGGTGCCTGAGTTCAAGTCTTTAGAGCATTTGAGTTTGTCTGCGGATAACATGCGCATTTTCCAGGCAGCCAGGAAACCCTCGACCAGATCTCAATACAAGAGTAAATGGCTCAGGTTCTGTCATTGGTGTTTGGAGAAAGAGTTGGATCCGAGGGTGCCAACGATTGACACAGTGATGTCCTTCGTATCCTCCCTAGCAGAATCAGGGGTTCATGTTCTGTCTTAAAGGACTTATCTCTCAGCGGTTTCCGCTTAGCTTTCTACAGACCTGTGTTCTTATTCTCTAACTAACCCGGTGGTGAAGAGACATTTTGCTGGCTTGACACGCCTCTACCCTCCGGTTCGTAGTCCGCACCCGCCTTGGGATCTAAATGTATTCCTGACGGCGCTGTGCAATAAACCCTTTGAGCCAATGGCTACGGTTGACCTCAAGTACGTGTCCTGGAAAGTGTCCTTTCTGGTCGCCGTTACGTCAGCGAGGAGAGTGAGCGAGCTCCAGGCATTGTTGGTGGAGCATCCTTTCTTGGTCTTTCACAAGTACAAGGTAGTCCTTCGGACAAACCCGGCTTTCCTACCGAAGTTAGTGACCGAATTCCATCTGAATCAGTCGGTCTTTTTTCCGAACCCTGCCTCTGAGGCTGAAAGGGTTCTACACTGTCTTGACGTCCGAAGAGCTATTAAGTTCTACCTGGACAGGACTTCCGAGCTTCGGTGTTCTTCTCAACTTTTTGTGACCTTCGGTAACCCTCAGGGCAGGCCGGCGTCTTAAGGCATCTATTTCCAGATGGATTGCCGCCTGTATTACGGAGTCTTTCACCGTCCAAAAAAAAACTGAAACCTCCTAAAGGTATCCATGCACACCTGGTGCAGGGCAAGGCAGCCATGGTTGCTTTTCAGAAATATGTTCCCTGGGAGTCCATCGCTAAAGCAGCTACTTGGGCCTCCCCATCTGCTTTCTGTAAGCATTACTGCCTCGATATGAGCTCTAGAGCTGGCGCTCAGTTTGGTCAGGCTGTGCTAAAGAACCTGTTTCAGTAAGGGGTGTTTCCATCCACCCATGGTACCTGTAAGGAGTGCTTGGGAATTTCCCACAAGTATGGAGGAAAGAGGATGGGACGTAGGAGTATTACCAGGTTACTCACCGTAGTGACCACCTTACTCCTAGTCCATAGTCCCCTTTCCTCCATACGCCCGCCCGCCGTCCCCTCTAATAAGGTTCCTCTGTTATTGCTAATGGGTCTTTGACCCTGCGATAGAAAAGGACTGATGGGCGATGCGCGGGGTGGAGCCAAGGTGGGCGGGGTTACGGCCGCGTGCCGGGCCCCACGCAGGAAAGAGAGGAGGGACACATTTTTGAAAAAAAAAATAAAAATTGGATGCTTTTTACAAAGTGCTCTGGTCCCGTCCACCAAGTATGGAGGAAAGGGGACTATGGACTTAGGAGTAAGGTGGTCACTACCGTGAGTAACCTGGTAATTTGTTTCATTTGAGCCTCCACTTGGTACAATGTTTCTAAAAGTTAAACTTGTGTATTCTTGTCCTTATTACACAAATATCCCTCTTTCGAGGGGATTGGGTCCTCCGACATATTTCATATCTATGACAGTAATCACCACAGCTGTGCTGCTTCGGAAAATCATTCGGCATCTGCGTCCTGCGTCGATGACGTCGATACGCTGTCCTCGAGGGCCTCCGTCGAGCCTTCACCGGATGTTATAAGTAGGGCGCACGACGCCCGTAGCCTCAGTTCCGTTTTTTCCGCTAACGTGATCGATTCGAAGATCTCGGCGTGCCTCGATTCTACTGAATCCTGTTCTTTTGGTTCTTCGAACCTGTTTCTTCATTGAGTTTCTATGTCGTCTTCGGCTTCTTCCACCCCGCGGTCCGGGTTTAAGAAGTGTCGGGTGTGCGGGTCCAAGATGTCGCTGACGGATACGCACATCGCTTGTCTCTGGTGCCTCGGGGAGGACCATGATACAGACGACTGTGTCGACTGCCAATCGCTCACATCGAAGGCCTTGCGGGAGCGTAAGAAGAAGCTGTCGGTCGGTAAGGAGGCCAAACCCCGGAAGTCGCGTTCCACTGGTCTTTCGACGGACGATTCAAGAGGCGACTCTCTGCATTGTCGTCATGAGTCTGGGGGTTCTCGGTCTGGGAGTCGGTCCCGCCATTTCTCTGCCTCTTCGAAGGCGCTCCAGGAAGCGCTGTCACAGGTCACCTTCCCCGTCCTCTTCCGAGGACTCCGCCCGTCGGCGGGTTGCTTGTCCCAACAAGCATTCCACTCCTGAGGAATGGGATTCCTTCCGAAAGGAGATGTTGGCGATTTTTCAGTCGCAAGGCTCCGGTCCGTCAGCGCTGTCTGAGGACGCCGGTCGTGACCGTGCTAGAGACGCCGCTCGTCTGCCTTCGGGCTCGAGCAGTCGTCACGACCACCGGGCGCCTTCGAGGTCCCAGTTGGACAAGGATGGTCGCTCTAGACATGCCCGTTCTAGGTCCCGGTCCTTGACGCCCTCGAGACCGCGAAAACCTGTGAAGTCTTCGAGGAAGACATCGACGCCAGCGGCGCCGAGGTCGTCGACGGACTCTCTCGAGGCCCCGCCTCCGAGGAGGTCGATGACACCATCGGCGCCCAGGCTGTCGAGAGACACGCTCAGGGCTCCGCCCTCGAGGCCTGTGTCGACACTGGCGAATTGTCAGCGCCGCGCTCGACGTCGACATCGATTCCATCAACGCCCTCGACGCCTTTCGAGGTGGCTTTGTCGGAGGTGGCACAGTGGCACCCCCCAGAAAGGTGCTGGCTAAGGCTAAACATGTCTTTGTGCCTTTTTCTTTACCCTCCTTCCAGCCTCTGGATTATATTTCTGAGGTGGATGAGGGGTCTGAGGAAGGTGAGGTTCCTGCAGAGGTTCCTGATGACATTGTTTCTGGTCATGAGGACCTGCATCAGTCGCTGCACGATGCCAGTGGTCTAGACACCTCTCCGGAGGTGGAGTTTGGTAGGCCGGAGCCTGGCACGCATGCCGAATCCTCATACAGGCGCCTCATGTCGAGGGCCGCGTATTACCTGGGGATTTTCAACAGGATGACCTGACTGATATCCTAGACCAAGGTCCTCCAACTGACCCGGTGCTGCCATTCCATATGGCCTTGCAGAGAAGGGTGGCTGTGGCTTGGACTTCTCTGGAGAGTCTCCCGACAGTGAGCAAGTCCTTGCCGAAGAAATATCGCCCAACCAGTGGCGACCCCTGCTACTTGACCACGCATCCTACTCCGGAGAGTTTGGTGGTGCAGGCGGCTACGGCCCCAGCAAAGCAGGCGTCGTACCCTACCATCCCTCCTGATAGGGACGACAAACGTTTTGACGGCTGGGTGAAGAAGGTATTTTCTTCTGGGGGTATGCCGCTACAGGCTGCCAACTCAGTTTGTGCCTTGTCTCGTTTCACGCACACTCTGTGGAACTCTATTTCCTTTGCGGCTGATCATATTCCCGAAGGGGAGGAACGGGATGGTTTCCTCGCTATTGTGCAGGATGGCAAGGATGCCATGTGTGAATCCGTTCAGTCGGGTCTCGACATGTTTGATTGCGTCAGCCGGTCCATGGTGGCGAGCACCGTGATACGCAGGTTTGTGTGGTTGTGGAAGTCTGGTTTTGCTCCTGATGTGCAAGCTCAGCTCCTCAACATGCCCTTTGATGGTGAACATCTTTTTGGCAGCAAGGCTGACGAGAGTCTTGAGAGGTTGCAGACCTCCAAAGCTGCAGCGAAGTCGTTGGGCGCTGCAGTTCGCCAACCTCTGCTTTTTCGTCCTACGGGACAGCAATGGAGGGGAGGTTCCTTTCGATATTACTTGTCCTTTAGTAAATTGAGAGAGGCTGCAAGTCAAAGGGACAACCGTAGGAGTGTCAGAGGTGGAAAACAAGGTACCCGAGGTGGCAAGGCCGCACAAGCAGTTGCCTCTTTGCCCTCAGGCACTGCCGCAGCCGCTTCAGCTCAGTCATGAGGCCCATGCTTCTCTGGTTGGGGAAAGGCTGGCGCAGCATCTTGTAGGATGGCGTGCCATTACTTCAGATGTGTGGGTCCTGGAGATCATAGCCCACGGCTACTGTCTTCCTTTCCGGCAGAGGCCTCACGACAATCCATCAGGGAATCTCTCTTTGAAGAGTCCGGATCCGCTCCTTGCGCAGGAAATTAAATCCCTGCTGGAGAAAGGTGCCATAGAACTGGTGCCTGTAGCGAAGAGGAACAAGGGATGGTATTCCCCTTATTTTTTGATTTCGAAGAAAGACGGGGGATTGAGACCCATCATGGACTTGTGCGTTTGAACAAGCTCCTCAGGAAGGACAAGTTCAAGATGTTTACTCTTTCTCAAGTCCTCCAGGCCCTTCAACTCTCTGGCTGGTTGGTGTCTCTCGACCTCAAGGACGCTTATTTGCATGTGCCGATCCATCCCAAGCACAAGAAGTACCTGCGGTTTGCGGTTGCCGATTCGCACTTTGTTTCGGGTCCTGCCGTTCGGATTGACCTCCGCCCGAAGGGATTTCACCAAGCTCATTGTGGTGGTGGCAGCGTATCTCAGGAAAGGGGGGATTCACGTCTACCCCTACCTGGACGATTGGTTGATCAGGGCGCGCTCTCCCGAGCAAGTCCTGGATCATCTGTCCGTCACCTGCCGCTCCCTTCACAAGCAGGGCTTCTGCCTCAACTTAAAGAAGTCCCACTTGACGCCAACACAGCGGTTCCAGTACATCGGAGCAGTGCTCGACACATCCCTGGGGCAGTGTTTTCCTCCCCAGGTGAGGGCTCACCACATTCAGCAGATGGTGCACAAGTTTCAGCATGTCCAGAGTCTCCCAGCATTCAAGTTCTTGAGGTTGCTCGGCCTCATGGCATCCTGCATTCTTCTGGTGCCAGAGGCCAGGTTGTGGATGAGATCTTTGCAATGGGCTCTCAAGCTCCAGTGGTCACAGTCCTCCGGCAGGATGTCAGACCCCGTTCAGGTGCCGCTCTCGGTCGCCCAGGACCTTCTGTGGCGGGCCGTCGAAGGCAGTCTGATGAGGGGGGCTCTGTTTTGGCTACCCTGGCCGGAGGTGACGATCGTGGCGGACGCGTCCCTCATGGGATGGGGAGCTCATGCCAACGAGCTGACAGTCAGCGGTCGTTGGTGTCCAGACTCCACATCAATTTGTTGGAGCTGAGGGCCGTCAGGCTTGCCCTGAAGGCTTTTCTGCTGACTGTACGAGGAAAGAATGTCCTTTTTCTGACGGACAACACAGTGGCCATGCACTACCTTAACAAAAAGGGGGGGCAGGGTCACTTCCTCTGTGCAGAGAGGCGATGCAGCTCTGGTTCTGGGCCATCCAGCAGGAAATTTCGATCTTGGCAGTTCATCTGGCCAGAGACGAAAACGAGACGGCGGATGCTGTGGGCAGGCAGAGCGCGATCTCTCACGAGTGGGAGTTGGCTCAGGAGATTCTACTGGAGATCTTTGCCCTTTTGGGGACCCCTCAAGTGGATCTCTTCACCTCCAGTGTCAACCGGAAGTGCGAAAGGTTCTGCTCACAGGAATTTCCTCCAAGAGAAGCCTTAGGAGACGCGTTCATAGTGGAATGGTCCTTCCCACTGCTGTATGCATTTCCTCCAGTCCCTGTCATCCCGCAAGTGTTGCAGAGGTTACAGAGGTTCGGTTCCCGGATGATCCTCATTGCTCCGGCATGGGCCCGGAGGACGTGATACCCGGACCTTCTCGACTTGTCCATCTGCCCTCCACGTCGTGTTCCCTACCGAGACGATCTACTCTCAGGGGAGGGGGGGGGGGGGTCAGGTTCTCCATCCAGAGTTCAGATCCCTCAACCTTCACGCTTGGCTTCTGAAAGGTTGAGGTAGAAGGATTGGGACCTCCCTGAAGACGTGATGGAGGTGTTACTTTCGGCCAGACGGCCGGCAACAAAGTCCCTGTACCGTTGCCATTGGAGAAAGTTCTGCGACTGGTGCAGTGTCAAGAATGTGGATCCTTGAAGGGCTTGGCTAGCTACGGGATGAGAAAGACGTAGGTCTTCTCGGCTCCCGCGACCGCAGCAAATATCCTGATAAAATAGCCTGAAATTCGACGACATAAGAGCTGATAACAACACCGTAGGGTGTCGGATACCCTTGGGCACAAACGAGGCGTAGAGCAGAGGAAACCGCAGCCGATTCCAAGAAATACGACCATGAGAAGTTTCGAGGCGATCGACATCCAGCTTCCAAAATGGCCGCCGGCGCGCACGGACGAGCGCCCTGACGTGAGTCCGTGCGGCATCGGAATCCAGCTTGTTACTGTTCCGCAGTCAACATCGGAGGAAGAAAATGGTCCCGGCGGGCGGTGTCCCTCCCAACAGGCGGACTATAGCGGACCAGTGTGGAGGTGAGAGCGGAGCGTGTATCCACCCGCGTGGGACGCCGCAACCCCCGCCGACAGCACGGCTACTCGAGAACGAGGGGCACCCTTCCCGTGCGACCCAGCGTGTGAGGCAAACCTGTGAGCCACGGATGGGGAAGAGGTGCCAGAGCGGCTGGGCGGCGTGGGTGAGTGTTCCCCCCGCCAAGCTCTGCTCCAGGAGGCGAGTGTTCCCCTCCCCCACCCCCGAGCTCTGCTCCAGGAGGCGACAGCGTGCAAGACAGGCCAAGCATGCAGCCCCATACGCAGCTAGTGATATCGGTACCATGGGGAAAGACAGGGCAAGGAAACTTCCCACACAAAGCAGGATGGATCAGTATACCATCCAACCGCCCCTGGCGGCAGACCCCCATCCGCAATCCGCGGACGAGATGGAAACGGACCAGGGAATTTCATTGAAGGACATTATGGCCGCGATAGCCGATTCCCGCACATCAATGGAGCAGAAAATGGACGGGATAAGCATGGATGTATCCCTCCGACGACACGATCTTCAAAAGCTAACAGCACGCACTGGGGAAGCGGAACATCGCATATCCAGCACAGAAAATAGAATGCATAATATGCAACAGCAGCTCCAAAATGTAACAACCAAACTGAAGGTACTGGAGGACAGAATTGAAGATGGAGAGGGCAGATCAAGGCGTAACAACGTGCGTATACTCGGTATACCTGAGAAGGCCGAAGGCCCCTGCATGGAACTTTTTCTAGAACAATGGTTGACTGATCTGTACGAGCCATACACCTTCTCCAAGTTCTTCCCCATTGAGAGAGCACACAGAGTGCCCACGGGCAGACCTCCACCCAGTGCACCGCCACGCACGATAATTGCAAAATTCTTAAATTACAGGGATCGCGATGCCCTACTGCAACATGCACGCACAAAAGGCACCGTCACATTCAACGGTTCCAAAATTGCCTTTCTTCCCGACTACACCAGGGAAGTGCAAAAGGCGAGACATTCCTTCGACCACCTCAAAAAACAACTGCAAACAACGGGGGTGAAGTATGGCCTACTCTTCCCTGCGCAACTCAAGATTTACCATAACGGGACAACAGTCCACTTCAATGATTCCAAGGAGGCTTGGCGCTGGGCTGAACAAAACATAGACGGAGACTGGTCGGCCCCCCGCGACAACAGGGGAAGGAACCGAGGGCCTCTACGAGACCAACATCGGGAGGTCCGCCAACCACCAGCGCAGGACCCACCGGAAGAGCAGGGAGGCTGACCACTGCCCCGAGGCCTGCCAGATGCCCGAGGTCCCGTTGGGTCACCAAGGTTGAGCTACTGTTTTACTCTGTCTACACGCACATTCACAACAGTAGGCTACACACACTTACCTGATGCAGTCGCGGTATGCCCCAAGACTGCGACTCAAGGAGAGCCCCCTCTACGGGTATTATTCGTGGCGGTTCCCCCCTAGCCACCCCCCCAAGAGAGGGCTCTCTCCCCCTGGGATCCAAGCCAGGAGAGGCTACCTGTACTTGAAGTTAAGTTAAACGCATGTAAGGTGTCCAGTTGACACCGGTGGTTTTTTGTTCGGGCGACCAATGCTTCTGGTTGGGAGGAGTATGGGGAGGGGGGTTGGGGATTTGTTAAGTTTAGTTACAGACAGGACCCGTCAAACGCATAGGATAAGGCTAGATAAGACAGAGTTCGCCTACGGGCGTATCTGCAGCTGGCGTATAACACCGTCAGTGGCAACACAGGCAGTGACCATCACAAGCACCCATGGCATCACATAGTGGTAGTAGCAACGCTCTCAGAACACTGAGGCTCATGACTTGGAACGTTAATGGGCTGGGCAGTGCAGTCAAACATCGGCTGGTGCTGCAATTCCTCAACAGGCGGGGGGCTGACATAGTGTTCCTGTCTGAGACCCATCTTGCGGGCACAGACTGTACCTTATTCAGACGCACAAACTACAAGCTGGCAATTCACTCAGGTTTCGCGATGGGCTCAAGAGGGGTCATGATCCTGGTACACAAAAACCTCCCCTTCTACCTCACGACGGTGACCCATGACACAGGCGGCAGATATGTGTACGCGACAGGCATACTATGGGATCACTCCATCGCTCTGATAGCTACCTACGCACCCCCTACCCTGCTTGAGCCGCTGCTTACTGACATTTCCCCGTTAATCGCAAACGACACATCCAACCTCATGATCCTGGGAGGTGACTTTAATGAAGTCATGAACGTAACCCTTGATAGATCACACTTGAGGCATAGAAACCCCAATGTTCCAACCAGACTTGCCACGTTTGCCAACGCACTAGGCCTATGTGACGTGTGGAGAGAACTCCACCAGGACACGAGAGCATACTCTTTCCACTCAGGGGCACATGCCTCGCTCTCCAGGCTAGATTATTTCTTCATCCCAGCAACTGATTTACATAGGGCACAATAAATAAACATTCTTCCCCGAGGCATCTCTGACCACTCCCCATTAGAACTGACACTCATAACATCCAGGCGGATTCCACCGCCGAGTTGGCGCCTAAATAGCTACTACCTGGGTGACCCTGAGCTTGTGGACAAGCTACAGGAGACGACCAATACATACTTCGAGCTCAACTCACAGACGGCAATGAACCCAGGAACACTGTGGGAGGCCTACAAGACGGTGTTAAGAGGCGAACTGATATCGTGGACGACCACGAAAAAGACAGCACTGGAGCAAGACTGTTGAGGCCGAACAACAGGTCAAGCAAGCAGAGGAGAGGCACATAATTGAGGACACACCGGCCTCGAATCGGTTGTTGCTACTGGCACAGAAAAAGCTGCAAAACATAGCGATGGACAATGCAAAACAAGCGCATGCTGCAATGCGGGCGAGAATTTATGAAACCGGTGACAAGGCTGGCAAGATGCTGGCTTGGTTGGAAAGGATGGAGCAGGGATGCAGTCATGTCCGAAGGCTCGAGACAGGAGGACCGAATCCAGGGGTGACCGATCAGGAAATAAGCCAAGGCTTTGCGGATTATTACGCTGAGTTGTACAGAAAGCCCACGACACAGATGGACGTCACGATCATGGAACAAATTAACATCTCCA
Source organism: Ambystoma mexicanum (assembly GCF_040938575.1). Classification (NCBI taxonomy): domain Eukaryota; kingdom Metazoa; phylum Chordata; class Amphibia; order Caudata; family Ambystomatidae; genus Ambystoma; species Ambystoma mexicanum. The sequence continues at coordinate 513,911,239 of NC_090933.1, forward strand.
CCGTAACGGAAACGCAACTGCAACTGCTGGAGAGGGAGATCACAGAAGAGGAGATCATAAGTGCCATGTCGAGGCTCCGATCCGGTAAATCCTCAGGACCTAACGGCTTCCCGGTTGAGCTATGGGGAAAGGTGGGGACCAATGTGGTGGCCCCCCAACTACTCCAAATGTACCAACATGCGCTAGAAGAGGGCATTCTCCCACCAGATCTGCGAGAAGCAACAATAATAGTGATACCCAAGCTGGACAAGCCCCAGGAAAGATGCAGCTCATATAGGCCCATCTCACTCATCAATAGCGAAACTAAAATTCTGGTGAAATTACTTGCCGACCGCCTGCAACAGGTTATTCCCACCCTGATACATCCGGACCAGTGCGGCTTCATGCCCCAGAGATCAACACGTATGAACCTCCACAGGCTATATTCGGCCCTGGAAAGGGCCAACAGCATACAGGGCCCGCTAGCCCTGCTAGCAATTGACTTCGAGAAGGCCTTTCGACTCGGTGAGATGGGAGGCCATCTGGACCATAATGCAATGCATGGGCTTCGGTGAGAACTTTATGAAGTGGGTGTGCCTGTTTTACGAATCCCCGGTGGCCAGGACCAGAGTTAATGGCTGGCGTTCGGACCTCTTCAATCTGGGGAGGGGCACGAGACAGGGCTGCCCATTGTCGGCCATGATTTTTGCTATCGCCATCGAACCATTGCCAATCCTCTTGTGAAACACACCAACCTGGGAAGACAGAATATCTCTCTATGCAGACGACCTTCTCATATATCTGAAAGACCCGAGCAATGCCTGTCCCAGAGTCATGCACCTGTTAGAGCAATATGAGGCATTCAGCGGATTGCGAGTGAACTGGTCCAAATCCATCCTCTTCCCTCTAGGGGACACCTCGTTGGCAAACTTGACGGCTGGTCCTTACCAGACCAAAAGAGAACAGTTCAAGTATCTGGGGATACGTATCATGAAGCATTTGACTGAATACACAACCCTGAATCTCTCCCCCCTCATAACAAGATTTGCAGAAGATACTCGCCATTGGATCTCCTTGCCATTAACGCTGATGGGCAGAGCGGCCCTGTTCAAAATGATTGCCCTCCCTAAATTCTTATATATCCTGCAAAATGCGCCATTAACAAAATAGAGTGCACCCTTCGGAAGTTGCTGTGTGGGGGAGGACACCCACGAATTGCTCTCGCCACGCTCCAAAGGTCTATCTGGGAAGGAGGCATTGGACTGCCCAGGATACAGTCATATTACTGGGCCAGCCAGATGGCGGTAGTAAATGATATGCTCCACGGAGACGGAAGCCTCCCACATATCAAAGGTTTTATCTGTAATGCCACGACCACGCCTCTAGAGCATCTGAATGGAGGCCTGAACCGCACATCACATACGGATATGGCAACGCATATAGTGAGAATATGGAAAGAAACTTATTGGTACCTAGGATGGGGCGGGAAGATAACGCTGGCACAACCCCTATGGAACAACTGCAACCTTCCCGAAATAAGAAAGCTGCCCAGATGGCCTGAGTGGGCCCAGCGAGGAATCGCCAGTATAGATGTGTTTCACGAGGACAACCTGGTACCATTCGAGACATTGCGTGAAATGTTCTCCCTCCCAGACACAGAGAGGTACCACTATATGCAGCTGAAACACACTTGGACGACCCACAGACACATAACACGAGACATGCCGGAAAGCTCCCCATTAGAGAGAAACATAGTTTTGGACCGGGTGGACCGGAAAGTCACCTCTACCATGTACAATGTGATGACATCCTTTGCGACACCGGAACTAACCAGCTTGAAGGCAAAATGGGAATGGGATGTGGGTCCCCTTCAACCGGAGGACTGGGTGGAGGCCCTGATATACCAGCGAGAAATGACCATTTCCTCTAGACTTAGACTGGTCCAACTGAAGATCCTGCACCGCACCTGTTACCCAAGAGTGGCTCTCTTCCGCTGGGGCAAATCCTCGGGCGCACAATGCCTACGCTGCAAATGTGAAGAAGGTACCTTTTTCCATATTTTGTGGGAATGTAGTAGGATACAGCGGCTCTGGCAGAGATGCTGTGATGAACTGTCTAGCGTTATTGGTAAAGAGATACAGAGATGCCCAAAACTCCTTCTCCTGGGGATCTCCAGTGACACACACCTTTCCCGTTATGAGAAATTGTTCTGGTCGACTGCGGTAGCAGTTCTCAGGCGGAACATTGCGCAACTGTAGGGATCGGAACGTACGCCAAGCTTTGAACAGTGGGTCACAGATGTGGATATATGCGCTATAATGGAACATAGAGTGTACGCGGCGAGGGGTTGCCCGCAGAAAGCGGACAAAATATGGAGAAGATGGGAAGAGGCTAGCTAAAGGACAAGGATGGCTTCACAGCCTCTGTGATTGAGAGTTGCCCCGGGAGAGTGGGGGAAATGCCTCTGCCGAGAATAGCCTATGCCACAAGGTCATCTGTTGTTAAGTTGACGGTCTGTCGGACCATGGTCCCGGAAGTTGAGTTTTTCAATGTTTTTTGTTTCTCGATTGTCTCTCTCTCTCCACATCCTATCACATGTACCTGGAAATGTAGATTTTGCATATGTTCCTCTCCCCTCCAGTCCGCCCCTTTCCTTCCCTTCCACTATTTGCCCCAAACTTTCCCCCTCCTTTCCCACGTCCCTACCCGGTATTGCAGAGAGATAAGTGTAATGTTGTTTTATATTTAAAATCAATAAAATCTTTGATCAAAAAAAAGAATGTGGATCCTTTTTCATGTGACATTCCTGTGGTTCTGTCTTTTTTGCTTTCTTTAGCCCACAGGGGCTTGCAAGTGGGTACCGTTAAAGATTACCTGGCGGCGCTGTCCATATTTAAGCGCTCGTCTGAGGAGTGTTCTTATTTTAAAATTCCTTTAATTTCTCAGTTTCTGAAAGGGCTCACTAATGTGTTCCCTCCGTCACCTTTCCAGGTGCCCGTTTGGGATTTGAACCTTGTTCTCAAGTTTCTAATGGGTGCTCCATTTGATCCTTTACATTCTTGTCCTTTGAGACTGTTAACTGTTAAAACTATTTTTAGTTGCGGTCACTTCCGCTCTGAGTGAGTGAATTACAAGCACTTTCAATTAAGCCACCCGTTACTGTGTTTCATAAGGACAAGGTTGTCCTTCGATTTCGTCCTTCCTTTCTTCCGAAGGTGGTGTCGGAATTTCATTTAAGCCAGAAGGTTATTCTTCTGGCATTTTATCCTCCTCCACATCCTAGTAAGGAAGAGGAGAGGCTCCATAGGCTGGATCCTAGGAGAGCTATATGTTTCTACATTTCACGCATGTCCCGGATCAGAGTGGACGATCAGCCCTTTATTGGTTACGCTGGCAGGCGTTTGGGACAAGCTTGTGACTAAGCAGACTTTGTCAAGATGGATTATCTTGGCAATTTCTGAATGTTACTGCTTAACGGGTAAGGACCCTCCCGTAGGCTTACGGGCCCATTCTACAAGGGGTATGGCTGCCTCTACTGCCCTGCAGAGGGGTGTCCCTATTCGTAACATCTGTGATGCAGCCACTTGGGCTTCGGTCCATACTTTTGTACGTCACTACTCCCTAGATTCTATCCATGGGCAGGATCTGTCCTTTGGAAAGGTGGTCCTTTACTCTGCAATTTGATTGGGAATTCTAAATTGGTATTTTTCTAAATTCTTTTCCCACCTCCTTACATTGGTACTGCTTTGGGAGTCTGTCATAGATATGGAATACATCGGAGGACCCAATCCCCTCGAAGAAAATGTTACTCTCTTATCTCGTAACGTTCTTTCGATGGGATAGTCTGACGATGTATTCCATATCGCTCCCTCCCTGCCTACCCCGCTATAGAATTTCTTGTGCATTTTGCATCTTACGTTTCCGCAAGGCTTTATGTGGTCATAATGGCAGTTGATTGGTGCCACACGTTCTGGGGAAAAAACTACAACTGAGGCTACGGACGTCGTGCATCGTACTTATAACATCCGGTGATGTCGGCTTGACGGAGGCCCTCGAGGACAGCGTATCGACGTCATCGACGCAGGACGCAGACGTCGAAAGATTTTCCGAAGCAGCACAGCTCTGGTGATTACTGTCATAGATATCGAAAACGTTGTCGGACCATCCCATCGAAAGAACGTTACCAGGCAAGAGAGTAACTTGTTCTTTTTAACTGTTATGTTGGGTGGAATATTTCTGCTGCACAGACTGGGACCTTTCGTTAAAAAATATAGCTACGTTCTTTATTAACATTTGTTACTTTTACTCAATTCTAAGGGACTCATTTTTGCAGCATGAGAACGTTTTTGGGCAGGAACTGTAACCTATGTTTCGATATATTACCAACACATCTTTGCCACAGGCACGCTTCCCACTGAACCATCTTACTTGTTTTATAACCTTTGTCTGCAGGCTGAATGGAGTTCTTTGCCTCAGGCACGGTACCTCCCGAGCTATTTTATTCAGGGTTTGGAAGATTCTGGGATCTCTGCAACAGCTACATTATTTCCACATAATTATATTATTTGGATTGGGAATTGGTGCGATTGGAACCTATAACTTCATATTTCTCACACAGGTCATCAGCAAATCAATAAGCGGCAAAAGGAAATAACATTTTCCAATAGAGACTTCATTAACTATTGTTCCAGCTCAATGGTTTTCAACTGCAAAATACAAGGGAGACCAGAGATGCATTCAAAATACTGAGTGTTGCTTTAACTCGCTTCTCCCCAGCAAACCACCAGATGAGTCTATCTGTCCAGCACATAAAGGGCAGGTTTTCTATTTGCACGTTCACACCTATGCTCTGCCTGTACTCAATCAAAAAAGTGACAGCAGCATGGGTTTAATTACCCTTTTAAAGGATAAATATGACATGTCTGAATGATTCCAAGCAGTATTTAACGTATTTTGTCTTTGGATTTCACATTTGTAATGCACATATCCCAAAAAGGGAACCTGGCAGAACCTGCATCTGAGCACAGATGGAATTAGATAAGGATGGAGCAGGAGACTTGATTAAAGAAAGCTAAAAGATTATCTCAACAGGTAGGTTTTTAATTGTTTCCTGAAAGAGGCTAACAAGTTAGTTTGCCACAACTGAAGGAGCAGAGGGTCCCAGGCACAGGGCCTACTGACGAGAAACATCTATCTCCCAAAGTAGATGTTTTAGATGGAGGAATCACCAGCAGACCTTTTTCGATGAATCGCAATGTGCATGTAGGACAATAGGTAGTTATTCTGAAAGTGAGATGGCTAGGAGCAAGGCTGTGGATGCACTTAAAAACAAGGCATAAGATCTTAAATTGAATTCGCTGTAGTACTGGAAGCCAGTGGTGGCGTCTTCTGGAATCAGAGATCAGCATTTTCCAAAATAGTGAAATAATCAGTCGCACAGCTGCATTCTAGGCCACCTGAAGCCGCTGGAGTTGGTATTTGGGTATGCCAGATAGAAGGGCATTACAGTAATCTAATTTAGAATTAGTAAGAGCTCCCACTTCAACTGGACCTTCCTTCTATGAAATCAGAGGCAATAGTGGCTTCGGAAGCTTCAGTTGGTACTAAAGAGATTTAGTGATTTGATTGACTTTTGAGTTACAGCTTAAGCTGGACTGCCATATGCAACCCAAGTGTTTACCTGTGTCAATACCAAACAAAGATAGACAGGGGACCGAAGACCTTAGATTTTCTTTTTTCTTTTTTGGACCAAAAACGATAATTTCTGTTTTGCAGGGATTCAACTGAAGTTTATTGTCCAACATCCAGGATTTAATCTTTTCGGCACACTTTAAAACTCGCTCCACTGCCTCCATGGGTTGACTTAGCCGAACCTAAATCTGTGTATTACCTGCATATGAGTGATAACACAGGTCAAAGTCGGCAAAATTCTTAAGCTGTGGATGAATGTATATGTTAAACAATAACGGTGACAGGGATGACCCTTTTGGCACGTGACCGATCATCAGATAAGTATGGGCCTACCTTAACCTGTTGGAGACGATCAGTAAGAAACGAGATAAACCATTGACTAGCTGAATGCGATACGTGTGCCACTGATGATGGTCTGATTTTAAGAATTCCATAATCAACTGTGTTGAAGGCTGCTGATAAACCAAGCATGACAAGCATGCTGATATCACCATATCTAGAGAAGATCATCCCAGACAGTAAGTAGTGCCCTCACGGTACAGTAACCCAGCCTGAATTCAGATTGATAGCAATCTAAAATGTTGTTATTCTAATAAATAAAAAAATAAAGTAAGTTGACTAGTCACAACTATCTGCAACATTTTTGCTGGCCACAAAAGGCCCGCAATGGGACGATAATTAGACATTATTTTTACATTCCAATGCTTGTTTTTTGAACAGTGGAGTAGGGTATGATTTTTTAAACCGGGCAAAAAGCCACCTTGGGTTAGAGAGGCGTTCACCGAAATTTGAATGGGTTTACTGAGAGCATGCGCATGCTTTTTGGCAAAGTAGGCGGGATTGGCATCATGAGTAAAATTAATAGGTTTAAGGTTGGAGATCAATTTCTCCATACTTTCCACTGTGACTATTGAAAACGCAAACTCGGGCATAGTGACTTGAAGATCAGACGGAATGTTGTCAGTAATTTCTTCTATAGGAGAAGCCATAGTCGGAGTATTTTGTAGGGGAACTATTCGACTTTTTGTGATAATTCGGTATTGGTCGAATACCTCATTTTTAGCCTGAATTCGGATGAATACTTACTCTAAGCTGAATTTGGGTGCAACCCTAGTTGAAAGTTTGGATTAGGTAGTTGATGACTGATAAAATGGTTATTACACTACTTTTTATTTCAAGACAGTCCTCTGGTTGGATCCTGGTTTATAACATAAACAAAGGACATATGTACTAGGGGATTGAACAGGGCTATAAAAACCCAGAGACAACATCAAGACATTTCTTGGCGACTTTATAGGGTGGATCTTCAGACTTCCATTCCAGCCCCTTCTCAAGTTATTTGTATTTACCCTTTTTTGATTTTACTTTTTGAGCATCTCTCTGCCCTGCCTGCCTGCTTTTCAGGTCCAACCTTTTGGTCTCTCCCTCCTGTTTGCTATTGCTACCTTTCCCCATCTCTCCCAACCTTCTCTTCTGTGCTGCTTTACTTCCACTTATTTGCTCCACCCCCCAGGCACTGTAAGCCGCACATGTTCACCTGGTACACTTGCTCGGTCCACCCCCACCCTGCAGTCTCTTGGTACTTTGAGCTAAGCTGGCAGCCGCATTATGCTCTTACCAGCCATGCAACTTCTTGTACTGTTTCTTTCTGCATGCTGGTTTTCCCCCTCTCTCTTCCTGGTTCTCCCTTCCTCGGAGCAATATTATTGTATTCTCTGAGCTTCTCTAGGAACAAGCCTGATTCCTCCTGATTTTCTTGTGTGTTTTTGCATGGCAGTTTTTCTCTGAGGCTTCAGGTTTTTTCCACTTTGACTCTAGGGGATTTGGCAGGGGCAGGTTAGCGTAGTCACGTGGAAGGGGGGCGTTGCACCACAGTCAAACTCCCTTTCTGGCGGTAAGTCCTTAGAATCCTGTAATCTGCATTGTAATCATTGCATGCCTGCTAGTGTCCGATATGTGTTTTTGTCTTCATCAGGGATGGAGTAAAAATCATGCCCTGGTCCCTCCCTTATTGTGTCTGCAACCCCTGGACCATCGGGCCTCTGGGTGCAGCAGTTGCTTCTGTGTTCTATGGCACAATAGGAAGGGATGGGTTGGTGTCCGAATTCACAAGAATTTCAAAATAGTTAAAGTGACTCAACTCCATGGGCGGGAGCAGAATTACATATGCAAATACAAAGGGATGTTCTCATCAGGAATTGTTCAAATGGCTTATCATACATTAATTTTCATCTCCTAATGCTACATGGAAAGGAATCATATGATTTAAGTGTATAGACACTTGGTGTTAAAGCAGAGTTTTGTTAACACACAATAAATAATTTAGGTACACTGCAAAGTGTTAAGAAAATAATTAAATAACGATTTATTTCATGAATTTCAAATAGGTACACAGAAATTAGAGAACAAAAAAGGAATACATATGGCAATTCATAGCAATTTCATGTAGTTCCAAAAAATACACAAGGTAATGAATGAAAAATACACATAGTCATAGCCTAAACAAAATCGGTTAGGGGGCAATTTGTCTACACTTATACTCAAATTCAGCAAAGGTAGAAATTGGATGCCCATGAGGAAGATACATAAATGAAGCTACATAGAACTAAAATCATACATAAACCAGTCTGAATGGTTGTACAAATTGTCTAGGGTCAATGCCAAGAACTCAGGAATTACAGTGGTGTTCAACGCCAAAAACATGAGAATCACAATGGTGTTTTGGTGGATTGAAGAGATGCAGACCCGCCTATTTCAGGACCAAGAAAACAATTCAGGACCCTTTAAAACATAAATAGAACATACTCACATACTCTTCGGTTCAGTCCCCTTTCCTCCATACTGCATGGGCATCCCTTCCAAGGGACGGGAGGCTGTTCCTTTTTCACCAGAAAAAAACGTCTTCCCTTTAAATTTAGAGGTGTGCGGCCCAGGGAGCTGCCCCGACTCCGCCCTCCGGCGCCACACCACGCGTCCGCGTCGACGGGAAACGGGCCGAATTCACCAGCTCTCCTGGGTTTGGCTATGGCCATTTAATTCCACGCACGAATACTTCTTCTTTGTCTTGTTTGTCTTACTTATCATTCAGGTTCTCGGTCCTCAGCCGTCACGCTCCTCCCCGGCGCATGTCGACTTCCACAGGGTTCAGCAGGTGTCCATCCTGCAACGGGCTCTTCCCAACTTCAGATCCCCACGCCCTCTGCCTACGTTGCCTTGGCCCAGATCACGGTTGGCAAGCTTGTTCACCGTGCGACACCCAGTCATCGAAATCGCTGAAGTACAGACTATCCAGGTGGAGGGAGCTCTCCCAGAAGTCACCTCCAGAGGACCTCAAGAACTTAGTGAAACATCGAGCCAGGCCCAAGGTAGGGCCTCTATTTTCCATCGCACCCCGCAAGGGAGTCCCCTTCCCAAGGACTCGCCCTTGCGGGAGGGACCGCTCGGGTTCTTTTACCAGCACGTGCACCGAGGCTGCTTCAGCTACTGGCCTGCAGGCCGTGGGATCCTTAGATCCTCCCGGTGACAGTGTTGAGGGACCGGAAGGTTCTTGTACTGGATTATCATCCGAAGGGCTCTGCCATTGTACTGGCAGTATGGCTGAGGGGCTATGCCCTAATACCGGCAATATGTCAGAGGGGGCGCCTAAACGCAGCTCTACCGACCCCCGGGTCTAGGGTGTCGCACCTACCGGGTCTAGGCCCGAGGAGCAGGGTAGGCCTCGTGATTCACACGCAAGAGTCTTGGAGGAGGCTGGGCCCAGCGAGCCGAGCAACACGTCGCAGGCACGTGGCAAGCAGCTCGATGAGATGCCCGCAATGCCATACAGAGGCACTCGTCTGACGCCATTCCAGGAGTTCGGCGAAGAACGAGTGTCAAGGTGGGACTGGCCTCAAACCAGGTACGTGGCCTACAGCCTATCCTTCTCATGCGCAGGGCAATTTCCCTCTGCGTCCATACGGGCAGGGTATGCAGCGACTCCAGCAGCCCCCGGGTACCCCGTCATTACCCCCTACCACCTCTCTGACCAGTGAAGAGGGGTTCTTCGAGAGGTTCCTCTGGCTCATGAAGTCACCTTGGATGGGGGTTATCCTCAAGGACGCCATCAGGGAAGTCCTCCTTACGATGCTAGCGGCACCACAAGCTCCTCTGCCGGCGCTCCCAGCCCCGGCGCAACCGCTGCCTCTGGCTCCCCAGCCGATTCCGCAGGCAGTTCCGTACCAGCCTTCCGCCGCCTCCTCCTCCTCCTCAGCCTCCGGCCGTGGCCCCTGTATCCCCAGCCTCCAGCACCAACTACTCCTCAACCTCAGCAGGATCCTCCTGATCCACAGGATACGGATGAGGAGGATCACCCGGACATGCCATCCTCAGCCAGGGCCTTCCACGAACACCTTGCAGGTCTGGCGGAGCACCTCGGCCTACCTCAGCCCGAGATTGAGCAGCCGGCAGAGGGGGGTTCTAGCTGAAGTTCTCACACGACACCTCTCTGCCAAAATGGGAATTCCACTGCAAACCGATGTAGTCTCCCTGGCCAAGAAGGGTTGGCTCAAGCCTCACTCTGTCCAGCCGGTCAATTGATGCCTGGACGCCAAGTACAGGAAGATGGAGGGGGATACACTCTTGATATCGGCCCATCCTCAGCCACACTCCTCAGTGATCGCTGCGGCATCACTATACTCCAAGCCTCAGTCGTCCTTGGCCGCCTCCTCAGCGATGCTGTAAGGTAAGAAGGAGATCATATGGGAGGAAGCTGTATTCCAACGCGTCCTTGCATCTTTGTCAGGCCAACGCTGATGCCATGCTGGTGGCCGCTAACCAAAGGTTATGGTGGGAAATTTCTGACTTCCTCCCGGAACTCCCTACGCAGAGCCAATCACGTTTTAAGGTTGGACTGGCTTGAGGCCAAGCTGATGGTGCAGGACCTCATGGAATCTACTGTGGCCCATATTGACACCTCTGGCCGTGCTATCTGTATTGCCACGGACATGAGAAGGACAGCCTGGCTCCAGGCCACGAAATTCAACCCGGACGTCCAGGAACGCATATTACATCTGCCATTCGATGGTGGAGTGGGGGGCCTCTTCCACTCCTCCACGGATGAAGAGCTGGACAAGAAGAAAAACAGCTCACAAACGGCCAAGTCTTTATCCATCTTGTAAAAGACCATGCCCAAGTCGTACATCAAGTCACAGCAGCACTCTGACAGGGGTTTTACGTACGGAGGGTTCTGCGGCTTCCAGGAACGAAGATCCAGGTAGCCTGACCGCTCGCCGTCTCAGAACCGGCACAAGCAACACAAATGGGGCGGGGGGGGGTGAGTAAGGGCTTTTTCCAGTCCCCCTCCTCCGCGACAGCCTTTGAGGGAAAGAAGGCATGACACTTCCCTCCAGGCCCACGTGTCTCCAGTGGGGAGCAGGCTTGCTCTCCACGCACATTTCTGGTGCCAGAACTTCACAGACCCCTGGATCCTCTCTGTAGTATCCACGGGGTACCGCCTACCCATCCCAGCCTCTCCTCCCTCCTCACCTCGACTCCCTCAAGTTGGCAAAGCAACTGTTCTGGCGGAGATCTGGTCGCTCGTAGATAGCCAGGCAGAGGAGGAAGTCCCAGCCTCCCAGTGAGGCTTGGGATTTTACTCCAGGATTTTCGGTATTCCGAAGAGGAACCAGGCAGGCCTGAGAGTTGTGCTGGACCTTTCCACCCTCAACCTCTCCTTAACCCTGCAAAAATTCAAGATGGTTACGCCAGCTTTTATAGTGGAGACATTGTGCAAGGGAGACTGGATGTGCTCCCTGGATCTGAAGGACGCGTACCTACACGTCCCGATTGGGAGCGCCATCATTCTTTCCTACGGTTCAGGATCATGGGCTACCATTTCCAATACAAGGTCCTTCCTTTTGGCCTCAACTTGGCCCCCAGGGTATTTACCAGACCCATGAATACTGTGGCTGCCCTCAGGTCAGGGCCTCCACATCTACCCATACCTCGACTGGCTCGTCAGGGCTACATCTCTGGAAGCGGTTCACCACTCTTCCCATGCCCTCATGAACACACTGCACGATCTGGGCTTTTCGCTCAATCTCAAGTAGTCACAGCAGTAGCCCACGTAGACTCTGACATTCTTGGGCCTCATCTGGGACACGTGCTCCGAGAAGGTGATTCCGTCACATGACAAGATCACGGCCATCAAGAGGGCCACCACCCACTTCCTGTTTGGCCATTTCCTGCGACTAAGACGCAACTGTTCCGACACTCACAAGTACCGACTCCATGCAGAAATCCTGGAATCAAAACTACTAGCTCGGGGGTACCCCTAAAAACAGAGCCACAGAGACGAATAGAATAACCTGCATAACCACCTTTGGACCTAACACCAACAGGATAAAGAGCATCATCAAACAATTCTGGCCACTGATTCACCAGATACTTCCTGATGAACCACCACCAAGAATGGCCCTCAAACGGTCCAAAAACATAAGCGAATGGCTCACACATGCAAGACTCCCGAAAAAAAAACCTCAGAACAGGACTGTGGAATCTAAGAGAGATCACAGGACATCATCCATGCGGCTCCTGTACAGTGTGTTGGTTCACCAACAAAATCAAAACTTTTCAAATTGAAGGCAGATACTGGACCTTACGCCAATTCACCAACTGTAAATCACCCAACGTGGTCTATGCAATAGAATGCCCATGCAGCCTGAGATATGTGGGTCAAACCACCAGACCAATACACAAACGCATCGTGGAACACTGTTCCAGAATTAGATGCTGGACTTTATCAGCCCCACTAGTACCCCACTTCATAGAATTTCAACATAAACGAGATCAACTGAAATGGTGGGTACTTGAGAAAATACAAAATACAGTGAATGTAAGAAATGCTCTCAACTACAAAGAAGCATGGTGGGTCTTCATATTGCGGTCCATTGAGAAAGGGCTTAATGAAGCTACGCCCTGGACAATCGCCACTACTGAATACCCCTCCAGCCCTCTTCCTTCATGGCCGCGCATTTTCCTTCCTGAACTTCATTTTGAGCCCATGGGGATCTCCGCTCTATACTGCCTCCTGCTCATTACAGGTTCACTACTTAGGCCAGTCCCGGGCTCCAGTCGATTTTCTAGCCCTGTCATTTCATCCTTGTGGCACCCACCTGTTCTCCCCGCCAGGGTCCTGCCTTTATTTATTTGTCCATATTCGATTACGATACACTAACTTCTTAAGTGTCTGGCCATTTGTTTGCTTATGATCCTTCAGTCTCTTTTTTGCCTGTTAAGACTCACGTCTGTCAGCACAACCATCTGACCGCTTTACAGCACATTCCTTAGACGATATGCTGTTTCAGGCCCAGCCCGTTTGAATCACCCTGCCATTTGCTTTCACACACTTGAACCTGCAGGGATGGCCTCCACATTGCCCTGACAACGGGCCGGTGCTTCCCCTAACACCCAACACCAATTGGGTTCCCTCCGCGCATGCGCCTGGGAGCAGTATTCGGCTCTCCAAGCATGTGCAGTGTAACCCCATTTTGAGCATATACAGCTCATATACAGCTCAGTGACGAACTGTGTAGTTGTCTGCATTGCTGCATCCGCGAGATGCGCCCCTGAGACGTAAGCAGTAGAGCAGCATTGGGCTCTCTGCCTCCACCCGGCCGAATTACTCCGGCCCACTTTGGCCCCCTTACAGCTCCCTTTTATCATTTTCTACATGCAACGCCTCAATGGGCGCGCTCTGCGTGGATACTGCTAACACCCACACGTTACTTATTCTGTGCACAGCACCGCGCCATTTATTACACGGCCAGGGCCCCTGAAGCCAGCTGCTCTTCTCTGCCAAACAGCGTGTCATTTTCCTGCTTCCATCACCGTTGGAGGCGGCGAGTGCCAAGTTCCTGGCCGCTACACACAGCTGCACTCTACTAAGGCTCCCTGAACCTAAACAGGACTCCTAGGTAAGCGATTCTGCTTCCCCCCTTTTTTGCCACCCTATACACCCCAATAGTGCTGTTTGGTTTACTCCCAGAACTGACAGGGGGGTTCCCTTCCTCCAACTCATTTTTCCTTTTTTGGCTACTGCTGGTCCCAGGAAGATATGCTCGCAACCCGGTTCCCATGATCTATGGTGCATCCACCCCTCCATTGATGTACGAATATGGATTCAGCAGTATAACCCACTACTGAGCTCCCTACCCACTCCCCCTGGACTCAAGCTTGGCTTGCCTTTTGTGTTGTTTTTAACCAAAATGAGAATGTTTACTCTCTTAACTACACAGGTCTGTGCATTGGCACTACCTGTGACACCCTCCACTTTGTGCTCAGTCTAACACTCCCTCACTTTGTGTTTGCCACCCATAGGGAGACACAATCTTTTGGCCCGGAAGAAGGCACCAAATCCTGGAAGCCGAAACGTCCTAGGGTCCAGCCCCACTCTTGCTTGCCCCAGCTACACCTTTGGGGTTTTTTTGGTTCCCGACGTAGACCAAGGGTTGGTCACCTATAGTTAACAGACTAATGTTTAAAACATATAGGACTTGTCGCGACCTTACAAGGACAAGCACCTTTCCTATACATTTGCGTTTACACTATAAATTAGTGCCTATTAGATCTGCTTTTGCCTCACTACAGTCTATTTCTATGTTGCACCGCACCAAACTGTTGTAAATTAATCTTATTTTGCATTTGTTGTTTTTGCTTTCATACTCCTCAGTCTACAACTAATGTGTTTTCTTGATGAAGTATAAGTACATGTGAACAACCTACACTTTTGTAAACTTACTGTTGCAGAAGATCTTTAGGGCACATGTCTCTAAATGCTACCTGATTGTTCTTGAAAGCATCAAAATGCCATACCTTGATTGTTGTTTGCCTAATAGCTTGTTGTAATAAATTTGCACCACGTAAAGCTTTTTTTCTGTCAGTATTGTGCTTGCATGTACAAATGAAAGTGCTTGTAGCCTCTACCCCCTTGGGGTCCCTTAGACTTTGGCACAAGTTTGGACTAGTGGTGACCTTTGTAAACACCACAACCCCCTTTTTTCAAAATAATGGCATCCAGAACCAAGAGTATGTTATAACTATTGTCAGGTGGCTACCCCCGTATGTGATATATTGACCACCCACTTCCTCAGCAGAGAGGGGACCTTTTGCCTGGTGGTACCAGCATCTCCTGGGTCTCTTGGCGGTGGTCCTATTAGCCGTTCCACACACAAGACTGAGGACGAGGAGGATTTAGCTGCACTTCTCGGCCTCATGCAACCAGGACCGGGGCTCTCAATCAGAGATGATCAACAACCCTCCATCTCTCTGCCCGGACCTCACATGGTGGTCCAGGGACTGCATCACCACAGACTCCTCGCACGATGGCTGGGTGCCACCCTGAATGATCTCTCGGTCCACGGCACCTGGACTCGACAGGAGCAGGAATACCACATCAATTGGATGTAGCTGAACGCCACCTGGCTAGCGCTCAGATCATTCCTTCTACTTCTCAGGGGGCAAGGTTGTCCTCATCCACATGTACTATGTCAACAAACGGGGAGGCACCAGATCCCCTCCACTGTGCAGACGGGCAATCAGCATGTGGGAGTGGGCCCTGGAAAACGACATCTACCTCACGGCAGTCCACCTTCTGGGGGAATCCAACCTGTAAGCGGACCGGGTCAGCAGGTTGGGAGCGGACAATTACGAGTGGCAGCTAAACAACCTCGTTATTCAGATCATCTTCCACAGTTGGTGTCTCCCACATGTGGATCTTTTTTCCACCTAGCACAAGAAGAAGTGCCCTCAGTTCGCCTCCTGGCAGGGTCAGTGCCCGACTCACTGGGCGATTCATTTCAGATTCAGTGGAACGGCATGACAGCGCACGCCTTCCCGCCCACTCCGCTGATTCACAGAGTGATTTGCAACATCAGAGAGCCTTGCCAGCTCAACATCATTCTAATAGGTCCCTGGTGGCCGGCCAAGCCATGGTTCTCGGAGCTGCTCAGCCTCTCGGAGATGCCACCGATTCACCTTCCGACGGGCCCAGCACATCTTATGGCGCAACAGGGGGGCAGGGTCATCCACCCTGCGCCACAGAAACTAACCCTCACAGCGTGGTTCCTGAGCAGGTAATGCTAAGGCACCTCAGCCTCTCCCAGGTTAATCTGGAAATCATACAGGGCGCAAGGAGCAAGGCTACCAGGGCCCAGTATAAAAGAAAATGGACCAGGTTCTGCCACTGGGCAGACTCCCAGGAAATCGACCCCCTGGCATGTACTTTGGGCGATGTGCTCACCTTTCACTCACTCGGGCGTGCAGGTGGACACCTGCCGCACTTACCTCGCAGCCATCTGAGCTTACAGGAATTCGGAGGAGGGGGTCTTCTCCTCCTCCAATCCGATTGTCAAGAAACATTTGACGGGGCTCGCAAGGCTCTACCCACCCATCAGGAAGCCACACCCCGTGTGGGACCTGAGCATAGTCTTGGGCGCCCTGGCGCACAAACCGTTTGAGCCAGTGGCATCTGTGGACATCAGGCTGGTCACCATTAAGATGGCCATACTAGTCGGCCTCACCTCGGCTCGCAGAGTCAGCGAAATCCAGGCGCTGGTCGCCTCAGAACCATATAATATCTTTCACAGGAACAAAGTAGTCCTGCAGGGACACCGAGCATTTCTGCATAAGGTGCTGTCTGCTTTCCATTTCAACAAGGAAGTAGTCCTTCCTACTTTTTTTGCCGATCCTAAAGACGCACAGAGTTCTGCACTGCCTGGATGTCAGGCGTGCCCTGAAATTCTACCTTGACATGACCAAGGGCTTCCGCAAATCAGACGCCCTTTTTGTCACTTTCAGAGGTGCAACACTAGGCTATCAGGCCGCCAAGGCCTCCATATCCTGCTAGATGGTTGCTGCCATCAAGGAATCATATGAGGGCCAGCACAAACCGCTCCCAGCGATTATGAACGGCTACGCAGACAGGGCCAAGGCAACGGCCATCGCATTCCAGTGCCATGTCCCTTGTCAAGTCATAAGCAGGGCGGCAACTTGGACCACTCCCTCAGCTTTCTGCAAGCATTACTGTTTGGATGCCGGCTCTAGATCTGATGTGGCTTTAGGACAGGCGGTTCTCAGGAACCTATTTGCGTAAGGAGGGTCTCCTCTCCACCCTAGGGCTACATTCATTTGTAATCGCCCATACAGTATGGAGGAAAGGGGACGGGACGGAAGAGTAATTATAAGTTACTCACCGTAGTGGCTAACATTCTCTTAGTCCCCTTTCCTCCATACGTCCCACCATCCTCCCCCTAATAATACAGGTGTCGTTAAGCAATGCTAAATCTTTTGTCGACGCGTCAATGGGGACTGAGGTGTGGAGCCGGAGGGCGGAGTCCGGGCAGCGCATGCTCCAAGGGTCGCACCCCCGCAAGCCTCTAAATTTAAAGGGGAAGACGTTTTTTTCTGTTGAAAAAGGTTCTGTCTCCTGTCCCTTGGAAGGGACGCCCATACAGTAGAGGGGCTTGGGGGCCCTACCAGGCTGTCCTCGGAAGGGCAATCAAGTTCATCCTCTTCTTCTACCCCATCGGTTAAGGGATTGTCCAGTGCCACCTCCAAGAGTCTGTCCTCGGCACAGGTACCAAGGGCATTCATCCTACTGGAGTTCGCTCCGAGGTTGTGAGTCAGGGCGTTAAGACTACTGCCTATCGGGCTGATGGATCAGGACCTACCAGAATGATCTGAGGTAGACACCTCTGCTTCGGTTGCAAGACCCAGTCTGTATCCTCCCATGTCTGAGGCCTCTCTTGGCTCAAGGCATCCGCACCCTCCCGCCCAGGGCGTGGCACAAGGTTTCAAAATGGCAGAGAGGCATGTGGCAGAGCCCGCCAGGCCAGTAGCCATCTTGGATCCAGCTCAGGGCCTGCCAGTGCTTTTTCCCATTGTTGGGCTTTGCAAGATGATCCCAGCCCCCTTCCCTCTGGAAGCGGCAGTGGCCCCTACGGTGCAGGCTTCTGGTTTCCTCAGGGCTACAGCTACCCATCACAGCCTTACGGTTACTCGCACCAGGAACCTTGGCTCTTTGACCATGGGGCGGAGGCCGAGCACCACGGAGGGCCAGGCCCCGAGGAACCCGGCAGCTAGCAAGGGCTGCTTCTTCGAGTGCTTTTCTTCCTCATACGTTCCCCTCAGATGAAGGGGCTCCTGAAGGACATTGTGAAGGAGATCATCCCGCAGGTGGTGCTGCCATGGCCCCACCCTCTGTTTACTCCCCCCTGTGCCTCCAGCACTGCCTGTTCCAGTGTCGGTCCCTTCCCCGGCCCAGGCCCTAGCAGTTGTTTTGACCCCTCCACCTCCTCCTACCACCAATTCCTCCCCCTCACAGCTGTGGGGACTCTGATGGCACCTGTGTTTCAGGGGCCAGATTCCCCTCGGTCTGTGAAACAGGGTTGTGGGGTGATGATGACGATGGTGCGATGTTCTTTCCATCGCCAGGCATTTCAAAGCCTGCAGTTTAAACGTGTTTCACAGTTCATCTGTCACTCTGTCTATGGTATCTTATTTGGCTCCCAAAGTTCAATCACTCCTCTGGTTTTCAATTATATTTGCGTTGTTCGTCCCTTATGTTTCACACGATATTCTCCTTAAATTTCTTCATACATTGTTGCCGCTTGCAACCTCGGTTATAACATAGGCTGGTTTGGTATCAGTCTCTCGGACTCACCGGCTGTGCTGTCTTTACTGGTGCTTCTTTGTTATTGGAACCAAGCGCAGTGCCACAGTGGCAGCCGATCCCTGCCTTGGTTCTCGACACAGAAGAGCCCTTGGTACCTGTGACACACAATGCAGGTTTGTTCAGCTTTAGTTCCTAGTCTTAGGATTCTTACTTTCCAAGATTTGCGAAAGTAATGGTCTGAAAAGTTCAGGAGCACTTTCCTCCTGACAAACCTCTCTGGTCTCGCCGTCTTTCTCCTCATATTAAACTGCCATGTTGGAACTGATGTTTCCTTGTGTGTCTTGCCTCGCTCACAGTGTGGTTTTGTGCTCCGCCATTTATCTGTGTGGGGAAGTGTGATTGAATTCAGGTGTGTGTAATAATCAGTAATTGCCTGACTATTGTGTTGGGACATGTCAGGTATATGGCTCTGGTGTAAGTTAATTTTCGCTCACAGTGAGCTGTCCGTAAGAAAGTGTTCCTGTCGGGAAGGGGGCGGGGATTGGGTTCCTAGGTATCCTACTTGGTAGGATGGGGAAAGGGTGTTTAGAATGGGATACCGCGTCTCTCCTTCCGGTTTCTCACTTCCACTCCCCAAAGGACCCTCATCCAGGTGATCCTCCTGCACTGGTCCACCCTCAGGAACTGGATCCAAAAGTGATGGCTGTATCCTGGCCACCTGGATGGCAGATCCCCGGAGACTAGCGGGTGAGACACCTTCAGGTTTCTCACAGAGGGCCATGCATTCCTTGAACCTCAAGAAGGTCCTCTCTCGGATCAAGTCCTTCAAGAAGTTCGAGGCATTGTTCGTGACTTCTGGGGGCTCCTCCCCCCGGCTCTCAGGCTTCCAAGGCTTCCATCGCCCGTTCGATGGTTCAGGCCATCTGAGAGGCGTACACCGCCATGGGAAACCCTATTCCTGCGGTCAGAGCCAAGGCCACAGCCGTAGCGTTTCAGAGACGTGCTTCTGGGGATGTCATCAGCAAGGCGGGTACTTGGGCCACTACAGCAGCCTTCTGTAAGCGCTACTCACTGGACAACAGCCCCAGACATGATGCAGAGTCTGGTCAGGCGTTCTGAAGAAACTTTTTGCTTCGTCCTAGATATGAGGCAGATTATCACGGTTCCACCCTATGTTCTTCTTCGGCGGAATCACCCACAAGGATGGAGGAAAGGGCATGGGACGCATCAGTAATTAAAGTTACTCACCGTAGTGACTAGAGTACTCCTAGTCCATAGTCCCTTGTTTATGTACTGCTGTGTAATCTTATTCATGAGCATGTGAATCCATGCAAGATCACATGCAAGACCCCATGCTGGAGAAGGAACAATTTACTTACCAGTAATACTCGTTCTTAAGCATTGTTCTTGCATTGATTCACATGCAATCCCTTACTCCTTCCCCTCTTTGGCTGTTCTTGGTTCATCCTGCCACTTTATGTGCACTACCAAATCTGAAGATGACCACCAGGGATGGAGCTTACGAGGGAGAGTGCCATTGGCTTGGGGCAGTATGACCGAAAGTGATACTGATAGGCTATAGAGGAGACGAAGGCCATCATGGGAAAGGTCCCAACAGCTAATGGCAGCTTCTGATGTAACAGTCCAATCAATCCCTGCTGGTGGTGATGTCCTCCTGCATCCATCTAGTTCCCATTTGCAGACTACAGAAGAGACCCCTTCAAGAGTTTTTGGATGGCAGATGGCAGCAAGTCACCGGCGCATGGAACAACAAGATCGCCCTCAATCGGGCATTCTGTCATTCCCTGCAATGGTGGTCAATTTGCCTACATCTCTCGCGGGTTGCTTCCTTTTGGATCCCAGCCTTTGAGGCTACAGTCACAACTGACGCCTCTCTGGAGGGTTGTGGAGCCCACGCAGGACTTTCATGCGCCAGAGCTCTCTGGCTCCTGGAGGGAAAGGGGTTGCACATCAACTTTCTGGAACTGTGTGCAGTGTTCTGGGTTCTCAAGTCTTTTTAGCCTCTGCTCCAGGGGAAGGTGGTGCAGTTCTTCACGAACCATACCATCACCATGTTTTACATCCGGAAACAGGACAGGAAATGCTCCCCCGCTCTCTATGTGGAGGCACAGAATCTGTGGTATGAGCCTTTGATCAACGGATGTTTCTCATCCCATTTCACCTGGCAGGCGTTCAGAAAACCATTGCATACTCTCTTAGCAGGAACTACGATCCTGCCACGACTGGGAGCTACAGCAAGCACAAGTGAATTGTCTCCAACGAGTGGGGTCTCCCTCAATTTGGCCTCTTTGCTTCAGCTATCAATAACAAGTGTCGGAAGTTTGACAGATGGTATCCTCAGCCAAGGAGTCTTGGGGACACCTTTGTATTTCCTGGGGAGGGCCTATTCCTGTACGCATTCCACCCAATTTCTATGTTGCTTCGAGTGATCAACACACTCGGGACTCCTCCACTGCAAGATGATCTTCATTGCACCAGCGTGGCCCAGGCAGGTCTGGTACTCAGACCTTTTCCATAGGTCGGTGGTTCCAGCCATAAACTGCCTCCACTTCCAGACCTACACTCCAGAGAAAGAGGGTCAATCCTGTGCCATGACCCAACATCTGAGCCTCACAGCCTGGCTCCTGCAGCCCTAGAATCTGGACACTACTCACTGGCTTTGGAATGAAGGAAAATTCTAACCAAGGCCAGGGTCCCTTCTACACTTGCTTGCTACATGCACAAGTGGAAGTTTTTTACAGTGGGATGCTGCTACGGAGGACTTCTCCCCTGTGTGTGACAGCGTCACAGCTGCTTCCATACCTGCTCTCGCTTGCCAAGTCTGGTCTTGCCCATGCATCGGTCAAGGTCCATCTGGCCGCCATATCCCGGTACACCTGGGATTTAGGCAAACTCTCTCTGTGGTCACACAGGCTTGTTTAGGAGTTCCTCAAGGGCCTATTCAGAACATTCCCTCCGGTGAAGGCTCCTGCCCCTACGTGGGAGCTAAATGTGCTACTGCCGAAACTGATGGGGCCTGTGTTTGAACCTATGCATTGGGCAGTCTTGGAAGTTTGTCATGCAAGGCAATTACCTTGCCCAGGAGGGTTGGTGAAATACAGGCGCTCTCCTGTAAGCCTCTGTATTAGTCATTACATTCAGCCAAGGTGGTTCTGCAAACACATCCTTCCTTCATGCCAAAGGTCCCGTTGGACTTTCATGTAAATGAGCCTTTGGTTCTACCAGTTTACTTTGCAAACCCTTCTTCTCCTGCTGAAAGATCTTTGCATTCGCTGGACGTCGAGTGTGCCTTGAAGCTCTTCGTTGCACGCACAAACTACTTTCGAAAGACTTCTGAGTTTTTCATCAATTTTGGACCTGTGGGACAAGGGAAGGTCCCTGCCCTAAGGCTTCCATCTCCAGGTGACTCTCCAGTATCACCCGTTTCCCTTGTGTGACCAACAGACTGTTACCAGGCCGGCAGAGGGCCCTTTCCAATAGAGCCATTGCAGTGACTACAGCATACCTCTCTGGTGTTCCCCTGCTCAATATCTGCAGGACTGCTACGTGGAGGTCTACCCACACCTTCACAAGATTCTACCGCATCAACAGATTCCGGTTCCATGTGTTAATATCCCAGCAAAAATATTGTAATACAAAAATATCGCCATATTTTTGCGGCGATATTGAGGCATGGACCCGGCAGGGGACACCCCTGCACCCCTGCATTATTTTTAAATGTGCAGGGGACACCCCTGCAACCACTGCTCTCACAAATTATCCCCCCCAAAAATATTGCCTATGGCGTTCCAGACGACCATATATACGGCGATATTTTTGGTGGGGATAATATTACCTGATACCCAGATTCCAGGAAGGAGTGCCAGGTCAGCCAAGCAGTGCTGCGCACAATTTTTGTATGAGGTATGTCTATTCCAGGGTTAAGTGTACTTCTTCTGTGAGCCTTTCCACCTCACGTGGTGGTGTATATGTACTGCTTTGTAATCTTATTCATGAGTACATATTCATGAGCATGTGAATTCCTGCAAGACCCCCATGCTGGAGAATGAACAAGTTACTTACAGTAACGCTTGTTCTTGAGCATTGTTCTTTCATTGATTCACATGCAAATCCTCCCTCCTTCCCCTCTTTGGCTCTTCTTGGTTCATCCTGCCACTTCAAATGCAATACCAAATCTGAAGATGGCCTCCAGGAATGGAGCTTACGAGGGAGAGTGCCATTGGCCGGGCCAGTAGGACCCAAAGTGACACTGATAGGCTAGGGAATATTCATGAGCATGTGAATCCAAGTAATCCAAGTAAGCACCTTGTTCCTTCCTAGAAACTCAATGGGTACCTAGGTATGCGAGATAATGGCGATATATGAGGAAGCATATGAGGGGTTTAGGTACACTGGTAGAAGAGATCCTCTATGTCCAAAAGTTGGAGTTTTCCGAGCTTGATAAATGGCAGACTCTTACAAAAGACCTTTGTTTCCACAATACATACATTCACCTTCCACGCATTATATTTCTTTCTTCTGGAGAGGGGGCCACAGTCTCATGCAATATCCATGGGCCTGAGTTGTTCTTGATGGAAACTGGCAGGCTGGTCGGAAGACTCAGGGGAGCGTGAATAATTGTTTTTGGGATTGTACCAACAGTCCTGAATTCTCTAATCAATTCACAGTGGCATGTCAGTTAAGTTTTCAGTTGTGGCTTTGGGGAGTGCGCATGTACCCTAGATTTATTCCCGGAGTCCATGTTGAAAAGCAGTCATTTGTGTGTTTGGTGATCAATGGTCCTATGCAATCAGTTTTTGAAAATGTGCAAGCAAATCCGGAGCACTTTATATTAGCATCAGCATTTTCGCTGCCTTGGGCTTGAATGAGGAATGTATAGAAAACATTCTCTTAAACCAAGCACTGAATCCTGCATAATCATCAAGAATCTCGGCATCTGAATTGGGTAATGGGTGGCTCAGATTAAAGCGTCGCCCTCTGCCCCTCCCACCATGTATGTATAACTTTAGATTGCTAATTGTAAATCTGAAGGGTTTCATAAGAGAAATTAGGAGACAATGGGTTTGGAAGAGTTCATACGTTGGGTCATCATGAAAGCATTTTTGGTATGGGTGATCAGCACTGTTGACAGATTTGGGTCCTAGCCTATGGAAGGATGGGGAACTGGCTGTGCCCCCTCATGGTTCAGTAGAGGCTTGAACTATCCCACTGTGCACCAGTTCCACAAAAAAGATTGCTTTTTAAACAGTGCTTCCTGGATGAATATAAATCCCACCATCCCCCGCCAACAGTACTGTGCTACGGTATAAATGCCGTAGCCCAATTCTGGCACCCTCAAGTTGTGTAAAGTGCTCTGCTGCTCTCAAGCTAGAGCAGCGCTATAAAAAATAAAATAAGTGTTTCCGTATCTACCTTTTCTTGCACAGCCTTGACTGAGTCGCACACAGCAACAATTTCTGTGCATCTGACTGCCGCTTCTTCTTGGACTTAGCCGAACTGGCCTTGTAATTATTGCATGCAAGGCAACAATCCACCAATGGGGTTACAGAAAGGAGGGCAGGCCTCACAAACTGGTTGGTTTCTGACTAGCCGATGCTGCACACACAGGGCATGTTGTGGGCTGGCACTGTGTCGGGGAAAACCAAACACAAATGGAGACTGTTGGGTTTCATTTATCATGAAAAGATGTACCTGTGAGATGCAAGTAGTTACCTGCTTCCTTGAAAAAGCACCCCACAAATGGCATATCATTTCACACATACCATGAACGCTCGTGTGAGCAGGTGCAAAGACTGGGATTTGAGAAACTTTGAATTGATGACAGGAAATGCAGAAAGTTCAGACCCTACGAATCGTGGAGCTACATGTGAACATATCAAAAATATGAAAAGGCCCAAGTGTGTCAGAAATATGATTAAGCAGGCAAGAGAACACAGCCTGTGCTACGAAAATATTTAGTTTAAATTGATAAGTCAAGTGAAATATTTGGTAATTTCATTGGTCATTGCCATGTTTTGAATGCCGCAACTATGCAGTTTCCTTGTTGTACATCAAGAGAGACCAGATGAACCATCACTATGTATCTGGTTCTCCTGTAATGTAAAGCCTGTTAAACTCTTAAATGGAAATAGTGTATTTTTTTTAAAAAAAAGAAACATGGTTGCATTTTGTAATGTGGCAATGTGCTACATTTCGTACAAGAATCCATTATTGTCATAAATCCACATGGCTCAATGGAGGTTTCTGTGTGGTTATGGCAGTTTAAAATTCTTGAGAATATTCAAGTTAACAGAACATCAAGTTTGAAGTTTCCATAAACCCAGGTTGTGCATTAAAGCCTAGACAAAGCGGTAGGAAGCTGCGAGGTGGATAGAGACCACCATATGCACTATTATTGAAAATCAATACAATAGGTAAGTGCATGAGTGAAATTAAGAATGCATTGGGTATTCAAATGTGATACAATTCACCTTTGTTGATAAAACATTAGTCGACCATTAGCAACTACTAATTGGTTGCCCTTGTTTTTGTCCTTGTTCACGTTACAGAGTATCACAAATTAAATAAGATCAAGATACATTGTTCTCACACTGGTTACACAGAAATCCTTTGGAAACCCCCTGAAGAATTTCCCACGATTGTACATAACGGTTGAATATGAATGAAACATTTTGGGTGATTAGGAGCCATATTGACTATGCTCTATGAATTCTTGCATTTTAGCTTATTGTAGAACTGCTTTAATAGCTTTTTATTGTGTAATTGGTTTGCCAATGGTCAAGAGAGATTGATGTATAAATGTGATTTGTATATGTCAGAGTAAGATAATTGTGGCTTTATGACATGCGAGTGTTAAGTATTAAGTGAATGTCTTGTCAGTGTCAATTCTGTGTTTTCTTAAAAATATATTTAAATAAAATGTATGATATTTATATATGAATAAGGGTAAATTGAATTATTTTTCCCTTCTAATCTGCTCTGTCATTCTCTGTAAGTGAATTGCACCTTGTTAAGCTAGACTGTATGCAGTACCCTTTGGGTGCACTACAACAACCCTGACCTCCTGGCAATAGGAACCAAACCTTTGGTATAAATCTGTACTACACAGGTGGGTAGTGTGTTGAGCAGCCAGGTTTATCTCAAGAGGGGTCAATGTGAGCTGTAGGGGAGTTACACAGAGATTCACAGTGACAAGTATTCAAATAAACTCTTACACACAAGGTTTCTTGATTAAACAATTAATTTATTTAACAGTCAGTTAGAGTAAGCCTTTTTCAGAAGGGGGCACTACAATAGTTACACATAAATACACTCCAAAATCCACACTCATAATATTTCTAAATCAGTAGGTACCCTTTTGGGATGGCACACAGACACTTCCTACACCCTCAGATGACTTTAGTAACTAGGACACTGTGGACATTAATATACTACTCTTGGCATTTAGAATCAGATTCAAGAGCTTGGCAAAGCAAAAAATTTTTAGAACAGAACAAGAGGTCATACAAATATTCTGAAGCAGGTAAGTACTTTTGGTAAAACCCAATGCAAAGTTAGTTAACCCGTTCCTGGAAGGCGGACAAAACACAATGTCGGAGGGCAGAAGAGTCATTCAGGGTGCCAGGCTAGGCCAAGGTCAATTGGGCAAAAGTCTAGGTGCTCTGAAGCACTTCTTGCAGGTAAGTAAAAGTCATGCACAATATTTTGGAAGTCTTTGTAGAAAAGAAGAATTCAAAGCAGGGCCACAAGTTGTTTAGACTTGTTAAGTAAAGAAGCTATCAGCAACTCTACAGAGTAACCACACCAGGTCTCCCCAACAGAGAACAAGTGCAGTTACACAACAAGAGGTAAGTTCTCTTAGACTGTACAGTACCTTTAGGTCTGAAGAAAAATGGCAGCAGATGACTTCAGTTCCTGTGCAGCTCTGCAGATCCTGGTGCTCCTGGGCGTCGGTCGTGGGGACAAGAGGGATGACGCCTGGGGACTCCTGCACTGCAATGGACCGCAACAGGCAATCTTCAAACAAGTGGCCCTTCGGTGTTGCAGCTCCTCGCATCTACCACAAATAGCAAAACCGTGGTTCCTGGCTTGTCGAGATGGGCTTTCCTTGCATCTGGGATCCAGCACTCTGTTGAGGTGGCTCAGGCTCGGTCAGTCCTGCTTCCTGGGAGCCCAGAATATCTTCCCTGGCCAGCTTAAAAGCAATGCACAGAATCTGGTGTTCCTCTCCCTGGCTATTCAGTTCCAGCATCAACTGCAGTGGAATTTCAACCAGCTCCGAGAGGATGTCCAGGTGGCTTACTTTGGAGTTGGTTGGTCCCACAAACTCAAGGGGAGAAGTCGTCCTTGCATGGTCTTCTCTATCGATACAAATTTGGAGTTTCAGCACAGCAGAAGGGCTTCACCGGGCAAACCAACGGCCAGGAGTTTCAGCAGGCGTTCTCTTCAAGTTATTCTTCGGATTCCTTCATCCAGTGGTCGACTCTGCCTTCCAAGTCAAAAAACCTTGCCTTTTATGTAGGTTTCTCACATTCATTCCAGCCCAGCTGTCAGTCATCCAGCAAGGTGGCTGTCCTTACCGGACAGCCAGGTGGCCAATCACCTAAGAGTGCATTCCTGTCTTCTAGGAGACTAAGCACAGGGAGTTGAGGGCACCTCTCTCACTTCCTGCCCTCGCCAGACACCCTGGAGCCAGAGGCGGGCTTCACTTGTGAATCCCACCAAAGACAAAACGAACAAAGGGACCAAACCTGGTTTGGCGCGCAGAGTAAATCTCAAGAAGGAGCTTTCCACAAAGAAATGGCGAAAAAAGACTGGGCCATTTTGACAAAAATGGCACCCTTGGGTGCTTTACTGTAGCTGCAAACGCTGCCCGCAGTAAATGCACACCACCATAGTCAAAAGTAAACCACTGCCACCAGCCATTCATTGAGGAAATTGTAAAATAGTGTGTGCTGGGTCTAGAAAGTTACAAGTGTAAGTAAAGTCAATTTCACTTCACTGCTCTTGGAAACAGCAGTTTATCCAAGAGAAGGTATTTAAACCTTGGGGAAATCTGAAAGAATTCCCTTTGTCACTGCACTGGGGGTACTGTGTGACACCATTTAAAAGATGATGCCTATGGAGTTTGTCAGACTCCACAACCAAAAAGAAACGCAGAGTTCAAAATCACATTATAATATATTAGAGAGTGGGGGGGAAAGGGGTCTCACTCTATCCAGGTAGAAAATTAAAGCCCCAGAGTCCAGCAAAACATCTGGGGGTCTCTAAGGTAGAGAGGAATTAGCACATGAATTCTCCCTAACACACCTCAGCGTCCGGTCCTTTTTGTCTAGTATTATTTAATTGCAACCAGGGTTGACCGGATTGCTTATGACCCTGAAGTTTCCCCATTGGTATTGTAGTGTGCATTACAGCCTGTGTCACATCCCTGCATTGTGGGGGAAGGGTCATTTAACACACCAGAAAACCCATTAAGCTCACAAATGCAAAAGGTAATCTGCATCAAGATCTGAGTTAATCAGAGCCCCCACCCTTTTGAGTTCATTCAAGACAGAAGATATTATTGGAAATACAAAGTAAATGTCCCCCAAGCCAGAAATCATGGTATGATGCTTTGATGGTTGATGAACATCAGAATTCCTCCCAAGACAACCCACTTTGTTCTCCTAGTGCCGAGCTTCAAATAGTCTTTATTGCACTTATCGTGTTAACTTTGACATCACTTAAGACAATAAAACCAACAAGATGGTTGGCGTGCTGGAAACTCCACATTTGAAAGTCATGTGTCTATACATCCTGGTTAATTATTAGCTGAGGGCAGGCCTTAACATGTTTGTCTTTCACTAATTGAAAAGTGCATATTTGCAATTGCATTTCAAATACCTAAAACAATGTTGCTTATAAGATTAAAACAATACAAATGTTAACATGCTTTATGATATTGTAAAGGGAAATGCACCTTGCATTGTTACTGTATTTAAAACTAAGTGAGATGTGATTTCCATCCCAACGCCAAAAATACATGTATGAGCTGTGTGCGCAGTGTAAAATTGATGGCACCTCTGTGCAGCCTAAGCACAGTTCTTTGCAAATGAAAATCCTATCCAATATGACCCCAAAGCATTCTCACAAATCTAGTCATCATTGGGTTACGATTCAAATGCACATTCACCATAACTTAATGAGGAATTGCTTGATCAATGCGAGATCTGTCAAAGCCATAGATGGAGCTGAGTGTTACTTCCATACACTTTAATAGAAATTGACGAGAATCTACATATTTTTGACCACTCACACTTGTCTTTGCACAGTACAACTCTTTTTGCAAAGTAATTAAGGGGTGGGGTGGTACTCATCCTTGCATCTGAAAATCCCCCAAACAATTCTCATAGGATTTGTTTATTTATTTATTCGCATTTGTTGAGCGCACAGCAGACCGAAGGCATCGTGGCGCTTGTTACAGAGTTGCTTATACTTAGTTACATACAGTTCATGTCCGTTGGTGTTACATAGGACAATAATCTTATTTAGATACATACATCATGCATTGAACAGCAGGAGGATCAGGTGTACAAGGTTAGTTGAAGAGGGCGGTTTTGAGTTTTTTGCGGAAAGAGAAGAGCGATGTTTCAGCTCTGAGGTCAGTGGGCAGGGAGTTCCAAAGCTTTGGTGCGAGGAAGGGGAATCCTATGCCTCCTGCTTTAGATCTGTTGATGCGCGGTGTAGTTAGTTGATTAGTGTATTGTGCTCTTATCGGTCTAGTGGATTGTGTTTTACATAATGTGTCAGATAGGTAAGACGGTGCTGCGAGATTGATGCATTTATGCGTGGAGGTGAGAATTGTGAAGGAGATACGGTCCTCGACTTGGAGCCAGTGGGCTGTCTTCCTAGCTTGCGTGATGTGATCTCTTCGGTATGCTGAGGGCTGCTCTAAGAGCATTGTTTTGAGTTGTTTGGAGCCTGGATACATTTTTTTTAGAGGTGCCAGCTAGGAGCGCCTTACAGTAGTCTAGCTTGGCTCCTATGGTTGCTCTGGCGAAAGAGACAGTTATCCTTGGTTAGGAATGGTTTAATTGCATTGATGAGTTTAGTACTCAGTGCAGAGGCCGAGACTATGGCGCTGACTTGTTTGTCCATAGATAATGTAGCGTCTATGTGAACCACCAGTGTTTTTACTGAAGATAGAACTTGGGTGATACACTTATCTATGTTCAAGTTGAGGTACAGCGGGTTGAGGTTGGAGAGTGTGGATTTCTGTCCTAGAATGAGTATTTCGGTCTTGTCCCCATTCAAGCAGAGGCCGTTAGTAGCCATCCATGCTTGTATGGTGGAATAGATTTGTTGTAAGGTAGTGGCGTCTTGATGATAATTCCCCATTAGGGGAAGGAGAACCTGCGTGTCGTCAGCGTAGTTTGTGTAAGGGATCCCTAGTGCGTCTAGATTATCAGAGAGGTTTGGTAAAAAGATTATAGAGCGTGGGGGCAGTGCATGAGCCTTGAGGGACACCACAGTGGATGATGGAGGGTGCTGCATGAGCTGTGTTAGAGAACACTTTCATAGCTCTGCCCTCTAGGAAAGAGGTTACCCATGATGCTGCGTCCTTAGAGAAGTGTGCGGCCTGCGTCAGGTGATTGGTAAGTGTGGTGTGATCTACCAGATCAAACGCAGCTGAAAGGTCAAGGAGAAGGAGGAGAGCACGCTTGCCTTTGTCCAGGATGTTAGTGATTTCGGTTTTTAGGTCTAGAAGTGCGGTTTCAGTTCCATGTCCCTTGCGGATCCCAGATTGCCTTTTTCCTAGAATCGCGTTCGATTCAATGTTAAGTTGAATCTGTTTGTGGGCGGCTTTGTCAAGTATTTTCAGGAGGAGAGGAACTGTAGTTATGGGTCGGTAGTTGTTGGGGTTAGCGGGGTATAGCGTTGGTTTTTTTAAGAGAGGGCGCACCCAGGCCTCTTTAAGGCTGTCTGGGACTATGCCTGTTTTAAAAGACGCATTGATGAATGCTGTGAGAAGAGGGGCGAGTGGTTTGCGCAGTCTTTTATGATTTTAGGGGGGCATACATCACCCTTACATTGTGAGGGTTTGAGGTGTTTTAGGATGTCAATGACCTCGGCTTCTGAGATTTCAATGAATGCGAATCTAGGCGTGTCGCTAGTTTTAACATTTGGTTTTGTCTGTACGAGTGTACTTTGCTTAGGTAGAGTATTGAAGTGGTGGGATATCTTGTTCTGGAGGAGGTTTTTTTTTTTTTTTGCGAGCATGGCTGATTGTATGCCTGTGCACCATGCCTCGTCTTTGACGATCTCATCAGGGCAAGTGGGTGGTACTGTTAGTTCTTTAAATATACTGAAGAGTTCTTTAGAGTGGGAGTTAGCAGCAGAGATACAGTGGTTGTAGGCTTCAGATTTAGCAAGGAAGATAGCGTCTTTATATTTCTTGGCTATGGATTTGAAATTACCTTTTGTGGTGTCACAGGGGTTACACTGCCAGTTTTGAGGGCCTGGTGTTTGTCTTTGCGTAGATTCTGGAGTTCTTCTGTGAACCAGGAATTCGAGTGGAATGATTTTTTCTCTTTTTTATTTTCCAATGGGGCAACGGTGTTGACAGCCATTGTGATGGTGTCTTTGAATATGTCTGCGAGGATGTTGGGATCTGTGGAGAACGGGGGCGCTAGACAAGGCAGATTAAGGAGTGCACTGACGTTGTCTGAATTGATATTCTGTGCACTCTAAATTTAGAACACAGCTTCCCTTATTCAATCCAAGCTTTCAGAATTCTGATACAATTCATTATAAGCCTACATTTAATCATTTAAGTAGCTTACACGTATTGGCAACCTGCAGTACCATATTTACACAGTGGGGTTGATATTGATTCTATTGAATTCGCATACTATGACTCTTGTAGCCTTTTACTGACATAGTTGTTTGTGATATTGGGAATAGCAGTGCTTAATGAATTGCCATAAAATTCCAAGTGAGACAAAGCTTTCAATATACTGAACGATAGGCAGCAGGTTTGTCAATGGATTGTGGATGCTGCGTGGAGGTGGAATTGTATTATTCAGGATTGGAAATATATTTCATTGATGGTGTGACTGCAAATGTGTGCAACGTCACTGGCAGGCTAACTCTTAAGTTTTGAACATGCATGTATACCAGGGGTCTGCAGCATGCGGCTATCCAGTTGTTTTGGACGACGACTACGATGACCCCTCACCATTGACTATTCTGACTAGTACTAATGGGAATTGTAGTCTAAGGCCTCTGAAGAACCAAAGGTTTCAGGCCCCTGATGTTTACGATATTGGTGACTTCCCCTGCATAAAGTAAGTATTTAAATAAATTTGCGTTTCAAAGATACACACAGCTTGCCTTTTGTCCCAGAATTGTGAGGTGGAAGAGTACAACACATAATATCGGATTAGTGTATTCCACTTAGTGAAAAGAGCAACATATCAACTAATATCTCCCCCAAGAGATAACCAGGTGTGTCAGCTAGCCAAACTGGCCTGAGCTGGACAGGAGTGGGTGTCTTCCCTCGAGCAGCTTGGTGACATCAGTGGGGATGGGCAACAGATAAGAAACAGTTAGTACTTGTACTTGTGTAGCACTCTGCCCCGGGTGTATAGGCCCCTTGCAGACCACTAACTCACGAAGGGGGACCGTCTGACAGTTTAATCACACCGGTTAAAGAAACACTGGACTGGCAGACAGGAACTCTCATGCAATGAGTTGAACTGGGCTGAAGGCAAAAAGAGGAGTATTCGTGGGGAGAAACTGTGGGCCGACCAAGTCTTTCTCTGAAATCATGGCAGGCGGCCGAGATACCAATGAGTGATTGCTATGAAGGGTGTGGTCAGAGAGGCAGCTTTTGTAAGCTACCCTTGCATACAGGGGGCGGTCATGCGGGGTCAGGTTGCATCGTCTCAATAATACCTGAGAAAGTCCTGTTCCTAGCCATTTTGTTCAGTGGCTTTGCCTTGTGAGGGACCACAATGCAGGCTCAAAATGGATTTTGTGCTGACATGTGCTCACTGAGGCAAACTATGCACCATGTGGTTTAAACTGGTTAGCCTGGTTTCCAGCTCGAAAGATGCTCAATACACATTATTTGTGGGCAGATCAGAGTGTATGACGTTTTTTTACGGCCAGCCTCCTGGCCATTAATTCCTTTGCGTGTTGTCCCTGTGAGTGAAAGCTCATCAGTGGGAGACACTATAGTTTCCTGAGATGCTTAATGCTAGAATTCAAAGCAAAGGAGGTGATGACTAGATGGTTTAGAATTAATTACTGAAGAGCATGTAACATCTTGTGTTTCCCAAATATTGCCAATATTTGTCTTACTTGCCATGTCAATAAAATAACTTGTTCAGTGGATTGCATTCTCCCACAGATGCCTCATCCCGATAGTAGTTATCCAGCGTCAGGTGCTCAGTAATTATTTCGACGTGGGGCTTAGTGCGGCTCGATATCTTATTGGACTCCCTCGTATACGGCCACGCCATTCCTTGCCAACAGATGTTGCATTGTATAAAAGGATGCACTACTCCCCCATACCTCATTCCCTTTTTTCAGCATGCAATTTGGAACAAGCTTGTTTTTGTTTTGAGAAGAATTGGCCCGTGGCTGGCAATGAACCGAGAGGCTCTTGAGGGACCCTCAGCAGACTGCCATCTAGAACCCCGGCAAAATCACTTTGCCCTTCCATGGTCATCGCAGCACAATACCGAGGGGTCAGGAATCTAAAAAGTGTTCACACTCCTGTAGCGAATCTCACCACTCATCGTCGCACTAGAAAAAAAAGCAGACGCAATTCCGACTTGTTGGGCGAAAGGTGTAAGTCGTACCCTGCGCAGGGTGCATCTAGGGAGGAGTGGGAGGACTTAAAAACCAAATTGCTCAAAGTTTTTGAGGAGGCCTCAGCTAGTACAGCTCCGGCCTCGATGCTGCAGGTCGATACGGTTCCAACCGCACCCAAGTTCTAAATTTTGTGCCGGACACTCGATCTGTGTTCTTGGACTCGTTGCAGTCAATTGTTGATGAGGAAGGTGCATTATCAATTCTCAGTGCTCCCTTTTGGCTTGAACGCCTCCCCCAGGGTCTTTACCAAGCTGATGGCAGTTGTAGCGGCCCACCTCAGGAGAGCCAGCCTCTTTGTACTCCATACTTGGACGATTGGCTGACCCGAGCATGGCTGCTGGAGCAGGTTTTGAGTCATCTTGAAGATATCTGTTCACTACTAAATGATTTGGATTTCTCCTTGAACTTAAAGAAATCTCAGAACTCACCAGCACAAAAGCTCCTGTTCATCAGAGCAGTCTTAGACATCGAGAAAGGGAAGGCTTTTGCTCTGAGTGTCACCAGCATGGCACACGTGGTCATTCTCTGCCAGAACTCCAGCAGTCTTCTCTGTCAGCTTTCCTGCACTTCCTAGGCCTTGTGTATTTACCTGGTGCTTCAGGCGAGACTCTGGATGAGATCCTTTTAGTGGCTTTTCAGGAGCCAGTGGTCGCAGTATTTCAGCGAGATGTCGGTTGTGCTCCAGGTGTCAAGATCTGTGGCGTACAACCTAGCCTGGTGGAAAGACAGGACAAACATGTTGGAGGGAGAACCTTTCTGGGTGCAAAAGAAGTGTGAGATTACTGCCCATGTGCACGGAGGAATTGCATGTATGGCTGTGCATGTTGGAGAACAAAATCTCAGCTTCTGCATGTCAGCATTCCGCCTCATTACGGGTGTTGCACGGTAACCAAGGTGGGTTTTTACAGACCTTTGTTATACAGCCGGCAAGGTCTTTTATTCACATCATCATCCCGGGCTCCGTTTACGGCTTCGCCCAACTCTTCGAGAGTTTCATCATCGCAGAAATTAGAGATCACCAGGAGTATTCAGAACTCTATTTGTGGGGCCTGGAAGTTGCCATGGCAATGCTGGCGTCCTCTGCACTTTCGCAGAAAGCTGCCTACCGTGCGGAGAGATGCACTCCAAAGTCACGTGACAATATCAACTTAAGCGCCTCCCTGTTAGCAAACCGGCACTTCTGAATTTGAATCAGTGGCTTTGCTTAGTCTCCTGAGTAACTCTTGTTTGTGTACCGACTATGTTTTGCTTCCTTGTCTTTGCCTTGCCGTGCCCTTTTTGCTCATTTGAATCTACGGTAACGATTATAAAGAACACTCTTCAACTTCTCTTGTGCCTGCCCCTTTTTGGACTCAGACCGCCACCTTGTTACGAACCGGATTGTCCATGGATTGCCTACTCTTCACCTTCTGTACTTCACCGCCCGCATACTTCATAAAACGGACCGCCTAAGGATTGC
Organism: Ambystoma mexicanum; assembly: GCF_040938575.1. Taxonomy (NCBI): domain Eukaryota; kingdom Metazoa; phylum Chordata; class Amphibia; order Caudata; family Ambystomatidae; genus Ambystoma; species Ambystoma mexicanum. Next base: position 513,945,900 of record NC_090933.1, read on the forward strand.
TTTTGAATTTCCCTTGCAGCTTTGTTTTCCCTGACTTTCTTGTGGGTTAAGTACACAGACTAGAGATTGCCGGTGTGTACTTCTTCCCCAAGCGTACTCTTGCCGTCGGTATAGGGTTTGCATTTCCGAACTACTGCAACTGATCCTACGGACCTTGATACCTTCATGAACACCTAATTCCTGGATATCGAACTGACAGCACTGTTACACGGTTAGGACATTATCATATAGTTCTTCTGCAAGTCCTGTTAATAGATGTTCTCACATAATAAGGTCTATTAGTATTCCTGCCTTCATTATACTCACCTGTTTGGGTCTCTCGTTACAGAGCCACCCCGCCAGTGGTCTATATCATCACCCACTGTGAACTGATCTGCTATTTTCCATCATTACCATGTGGTACACACAGGTCAGTCCCGTAGAATCCTGTGAGAATAAGAGACTACGGTGATATTCAGCTGTTTCTTGATTACTCTTGTTTTCCTTTGTAGCCAGCAGGGTCTCGTGCCTCTTCCTGTCTTCCAACTAATTAACTCCTCTGTTTGTCAGACTGTACAACCAGAGGGGTACATTGGTGGGAAGAATTCTTCTCCTACACGACGGGTCAAGTCTTGACGTCTGCAACCTGAGGAGAGCGCTGACTTCAGCTCATCTGGCAGGGGTGGATAATGGGTTGGCCGATGCACCGAGCAGGTAGAGCTTGGACTCCCATGAGTGGGAGCCATGTTCGGCGGTCACATCAGCATTCTTTTATCAGTGGGGCATCCCGATGGTGGATATGTTTGCGAAGGTGTACAACATGAAGAGCAAGCAGTTTTGCTTGAGAGAATTTCCTCTGAGATGGGCATTGGGGGATGCATTTTAGTGGAGTGGGTCTTCGCCCTCCATTATGCCTTCCTGCTGATAGCGGTCATCCGTTGGGTTCTCAGGAGGTTACAGAGTTTCAGGGTCCCCCTGATCCTGATCGCCCCGGACTGGGCGAGGAGGATCTGGTACCTGGATTTCCTGGAACAGGCCGTATGCCCACCTCTCTGGCCTCCTCGGAAGGCGGACCTGTTGTCATCATCTAGAGGCAAAGTGCTTCACCCGAACCCGGTTTCTCTCAACCTGCATGCTTGACTCTTGATAGGCTGAGGTACGGAGGCTGGGACTTCGACCTATAGGTGCTGTTGGCTGCACATAGACCATCCACTAGGTCCCCATACTTGTACAGATTGAGAAGGTTTGTGACTTGGTGCAAACCGAAGGGAGTGGACCCCATGTCATGTCTCACCGTCTCTGTGATGGAGTTTTTTGGCCCTACCCAAATTGGGCCAGCAATTGGGCACAGTGAAGGGGTATCTGACGGCTCTCTCCCAGTTTAAAATACACCAGAACAAGGTTCCTTTTTTTACCATCCCTGTGGTCACCCAGTTTTTGAAGGGCCTGGTTAATTATTTTCTCCTTGGCCTTTTGTGGTCTATGATTGGGATCTGAGCTTGGTTCTCACCTTTCTGATGGTAGCTCAGTTTTAGCCTTGGCATTAAGCTCCCATCAGACTCGTCACATTGAAGACTGCATTTTTGGTGCCAGTCAAGTCTGCTAGAAGGTTCAGTAAGTTGCAGACACTCTCTAGTGAAGCCCCTTTCCTGATGTTTTTTAAAGAAAAGGTCTCCCTTGAGGTGCACCTTATGTTTTTGCCAAATGTGGTGTCAGAATTTCATCTGGGTCACGGCATTGACCTACCAACATTTTACCCTCCACTCAATCCTTCAAAGGACAAGGCGGGGCTCCACGGATTGGATCCCAAGAAGGAGTTTTTACATGGCTAGAACAAGCTCTTTCAGAAAGCACGACCAGTTGTTTGTTGCATTTTCACAATCCAGGTTGGGGCGAGCAGTTACTAAGCAAAATAGCTCTCCGGATAGTGTTCTGCATTTCTGAATCCTGCCAGACTGCGGGTAAGAAGGTGCTAGCAGAGCCTGCGGCCACTCTACCAGAGGGGTTGCAACCTCCTCAGCTCTTCAGAGGGGAGTGCCAGTTAGAGACATTTGTCACATGGCAGCCTGGTCATCTCTACAAATGTTTGCCAAGCATTACAGCTTGGACTTGGCCCGTGGGACAAACTCTGGCTTTGGTAGAGCGGTCCTGCGTAGCTTTTAGGTGTGCCTTCCAACCCTCCTTCTGCCTATTGCTTTGGGAGTCTATCAAGATAAAGAATCTGTGGGAGAATGCAATCCATTGAAGAAGAAATTACATACCAGTAATGTTCCTACATGGATTGTTCTCCCATAGGTTCTTCCAGGTATCTACAGACCCTCAATCCTAGACCCACAGAGGGTGAGGGTAAGTCTTGATATAAAATCCAGCCAACCCAGAACTGTGATGTAGGTTGCAGCAAGGCGTTGGGACAAAGGAGGCTGCAGGATTGTGGAGTCTGGGGAGGTGGTAGCAGTGGAGAGCAGGAGGAGTTGGTGAGAGCTAAAGGGGGTATAATAGAAGGTAGTTGGCAGAAGTTGCTGGAGGGTTGGTTGAAGTTGGAGAAGGTAGAGAACTGAAGGAGGTAGTAAAATGTGGTCAGTAGATGTCAGTTGGAGGCTACATCTGGGGAGGAGGTGGTAATGGGTGGTTGATAGAAGTCAGTGGAAGGAGGACACATCTGAAGAACTGGATGAGGTGGTAATAAGTGGTGGTGCGTAGAATTCAGAGGAGGCAATTCTAGTTGAAGGATGGCAGAACAGAGAAAAGGGAAGAGGTGAAACCAGAAGCGGTGAGGAAGGAGTTGGTCACAGCAAGAGTGAAGAGGAGGAAGGAGACCACACCAGAGTCCAGGACCGAGACCAAAGTGTTTGTGATATTGGAGGAGTGTACTATGAATGTGGTGAGGGGACAGCAAAGATGATCTAGGTACAGGAACTAGATAGATAATCATGGGCCTAGTCAGAATTAGTCAGGGTCCGTCATACTCTGTTAACCCTAGGTAGGCCCAGATGGTGGGAGGAGGACCGAGCTGTGATTAAAGAGCGTACATTCAGTATATAGTGGAGGACAAGGTAAGGTGTCCCAGGTTTTCCTGGCGTCCCTCTCTTTCTCCCTGCCTGCCAATGATGACTCCTACTACTTTGGATTTATTTTGGGAACTGTACTATGCCAGATAAGAGGGTCAGGGAGTCCCTTGATTCAGGAACGCCGTAGCAGGGGGAAGGGACACGACCTCCAGGATGCTATACAGATTGGGACCTGGATGTCAGAACCGGGGGCGTCTAGCACCCACAGTAGCTGGGAAAGAGACTTACAAGGAGAAGCCCTTCCTGACAGTTTTGCCCTAATTTAGTTTTCTTCTAATTGGAAAGTTCCCCATTACCTTTCATTTGGTCCTCCATAAATAATCCTGAGCAAAGTTTTGAACTAAACGATCTGGGCATCAATATCGCTCCTCCTGACTGCTACATGGAAATTGTCTCTTTAACATAAAGAATAGCAAAACAAAAGCCATGCCAATGAAACTGTTCCTCTATCGAATTTTAGATTCTCAAAATGACGATCTGGAAGTAGGCATTGGAGCAGTTTGTAATGTTCGTCGTATTTTCTTGTTGCTGAATTCCATCCCCAGCCAGAGCAGGGTGCTGGTTCCATATGTATTTATATGGAAGTACCTGCAGAGCTGTTTGTTTCATAACTTGGTCCAGGGGTCACAAGTAGGTAAAGCCCTGTTGCAGCAGGGGGAGGGGGGTTGTTGTTGAGGGGGGGGGGTATACTGTACATTAGTTTCATATGTGAAGATTTGAAGCCATGTTAATTGTTGGGCCTGCATGTTTCATTGTCAGGTAAACAAAACTTAAAATATGTTTTAAATTGCAGTTGAAAATGTCTTTAATTTTTAGGGGAATTTACTCCAGAAATGCAGTTGCGAATCAGGCTAGAAATTGAAAGAGAAAAGAAAACTGAACCCTGGAAAGCTACTTTCTTTGAAAGATTTTATGGCGAAAAGTAAGTATTTTTTAGATTTGCAGTATTTTATGATTGCTTAGAATATCTCAAACACGTTTCTTTTATATTTCCTTAATTTTGGGAAAGGATAAGAGTACATTACACGTGCTGCAGTAGTCCAAGTATGGGATCAGTCTCTTAAGCCCATTTTGGGCACTACGCCTCCAACACTTCCCTATGTGAAATGATAGTTTTCTCCCTCCACCCCCATTCCCCTTCCATTACAGAGGAGTTGCGGTCCCTGGACAAAACTTCACAAATCAGATTTGAATTGTTTTTAAGATTCAGAAACTAGTTATTCACCATGGATTGTTGATTGCTTACAGGGAATTATAGTATTATGATACTAACAAATCAAAGAACATAAATGGCAGTAGAAACACTGTTTTTATAAAAATAAAATTATAAATGATAATCACATAGCTGATGCTTTCAAAAGCAAGCCCATAGAGTGATTGAATACAAAAGGTGGTCCAAAGCCATGTATAGATTGCATCTTCATTTCAAATGGGTTAAAAGCAGGAGCATGACCAAGATGGCAGGCTGAGTGGTTTTGATTGTTCTCCACGTGTCGTCCAGAGTCCCTCTCCAGCAATTGTGGACGTATTGATGGTGTAAATATATATACTCACCCGAACACAGGAAGTTTGGTGTCCCCATGCCCGTAGGGACCCGCAATCTGAAGATAAGGACTGCGCTTTGGAGATGATCCTTGATCAGAGATGCAGAGACGCGACCTGCTCGGACAGGTTATCAGGAGGTGCCCAAGGCCCTACTGACTAGGTTTGGCAACTGCTAAGCTAATGTAAGGGTCAGGCAAGCACATACATCAGGTGGGAGACAAAAAGGAACATCAGACAAGGTAAATAAGAAAAACTAAACCAGAAGAAAAGGCAGCCCGCAATGGTTAACAATTAGGAGGGACCATATTCTGAACGATCAATGTGGAATTGTACTAGAGGTGGACACGTGTCGGAGTTGACTGCCTACAGATATAAGGGAAGCTCAATGCCTCTGTAGATGTTACTGCAACAGATGCTCATCATGCAAGCCTATCAGAGAGGGTAGCAAAAGTGGCTTCTGTGTCTGGACCCTCAGGTACAAACAAGGAGTGTATTTACGCAAGACAATCCTAAGTGGTTCCAACAGAAACATACAGTGGTAAAAACTGTTACATGAAATGCACTATCGAGTAGACTAAAAGTAAGATGAGCCAAAGGGGTAGTGGATACTGCCTAAGGTATAGTAGCCAATCTTTGCACAAAGGAATACACAGAGGCACAGGTGAATACACTATTGAAAACTTACCAGACACTAAGAGGCCATAAAGGAAAGGAGACTTCAGAACAGGAGCGCAGGGACTAGGAATACAAACACATTTAGCAAGTTACTATAATTAGCCTTGGCAAAGGACTGAAACTAGTTAACTATAGCGAGGTACTGGTACAAGGTAACTGAAGAAAGATCCTGATACAATCTAATTGAGCAAGGTACTAGTACAAGGTAACTGTTCAAAGTAATGAATCTAAGTAACTGAAGCTTGCTGGAAAACTGGACAGGAAACACACAAGCAATAGATGGCAAGGCTGTGGGGCACAGGACTAGAACTAAGGGATAAGGTACAAACGTTATCAAGAGAAACAGTGTCTGACTAAACAGGTTAAAGTTTGAAACTAAATAGACCTGAAAGAGAAGGGCAGGGTAGCCTGAAAGGAAACAGCACACGTAACAGCAGCTAAAAGGGCTACAATACAATAAGCAGGGCTGAGCACTCCAAGAATTTAGCACAGGAAACTGGGGACTAAAAACCGGAGGGACACAGCACAAAGGAAAGGAGAAATCGCACTTGCAGCAAACAGGGGCGAGGGTAGGGTGGGACTGAATCGGCAGGGCTGTGTAAGTAAGAGCACGGCAACACGGACAGGGAAGAGTCATAGGCATAGCACAAGGCAGAATGGTCAGCAAGGCAGAGAAATTCCAGATGAGTCCCAGCTGCATAAGGTTAATGGAAATCCCTGACATGGACTTTGGGGGTGAAGCTAGTGCAGATAAAGAATTTTTGGAAAGAAACAAAAGCACAGTAATTGCTGTGGCATTTTGCAAGGCATAAAATAAGCCGCATAGCATATCAATTTGCTATGCAATTCTGTAGGTTTGCTATTCAAATGGACACTTGTGTAGCAAAGCTAGCTATTTAAGTTGACCTATTCAATGAAAGAACAGCTTGCCCTGTGGTTCTCTCTTGCCCTAGAGGATCTTGTCACCCTCTCTTCATTGCAGGTTCAAAGGGTTCCATGTGTTTTATAACGGCATCCCAAATAACGACATACATTTTAAACAACACTTGTATTTTATTTGGGGGTGGGGCTCCCCCCAAGCCCTCTGTTTCTACAGCCTTTTTATCCTCCCCCAGCTACACCCACCCCTTTTTGATCCCTTAACCCATCTCGATCTATACTTTAACTGACAAATTTGACTTTGTGTCATTATTCAGGTGTCATTTAAAATGTTTGTCATTTTCTTTCTATTATCAACACTGCATACCATTCAAAGGGGCTAATGGAGAGAGTGTGCAGCAGTAAGTCTCTCCTCCAATTAAGTGCCAAAGGCCTGTGTGGGAATGCTAGGCAAGAAATTACTTTTACAAATAATTGCAAACCAGAAGTAATCAGGATGTTAATTTTGTTAAGCTAACTATAATCTGTCTTGCAAAGAACAGTATGTGTTAACTTGAGTCATGCAATTCCATTCCTAAAAGTGTAAGTTGTTACTTGATGCATAATTACAATATGGATACCGTAAAACACTGCATCATATCCATGCTCTACGGTAAAGTTTAGGTTAGTGTATCCAAATCTCATAGTGCCAACTATGTTTCATTTTGGTGGGGAGGATGCATCATATTGACGAGTGAACACTTTTGAAAATGCACTTGATCACACGTCCAAATGCTTTTGATGGCAAACTTAGTTCTGTAACTTGTTGGTTGCATACATCTGTGCAACTGGTGCTCAACCCATAAAATGATCCCATGCTCCTTGACTATATATCTTATCACCCAGTTGCTTTATGCCAGCTATGAAACCTATGTGGGGAGCCCTAGACGTCAAGTGGTAGATGGGGCAAAATCTGCTAGCAAAAGAACACAGGGGGAGCCTACCACTGGTAAATTAGAAAGATTAATTGATCATAGTTTTATATCATAGTCACTTAGGTTGGGGATTTTGCATTCATTGTCCCACTTACCATCATCGTATGTGAAAACACTGTACACATAAGAAAAATGTAACATTCTTTTTAATTTTAGATCTGTGGTTATTGTTTCTTGAAGTAAATTAATTGGCATATCATGGTTTATATTTACACCATGTGAAGAAAGTAAACCATATTTTCCAGAAAGTAAACAAATTCATTCATACATGTACCAATATTTCAAGAGACATGCAGATCAGTTTGTAAACAAACCTCTAAGGTTTTGGACAGAGTAGAACAGAGAAAGAAAACACTAAATGGTAACTTGAAAAGCTTGTTTTACAAGATTGGCTGGGGTGGGTCGGGTGTGGATGTAATTTCCCCAGAGTAGATCACGTTTTGGCGGCTTTCTGGTTCAAGGACTGCCTTCTTCAGGGCATCAGTAAAGAACCCCTAGGGTAATATCTCCTACTCTTTCGTCCCGTCCCCTTTCCTCCATACTGTATGGGCGTATCTTCCAAGGGACGGGTGACGGAACCTTTTTCACCAGAAAAACCTTCTTCCCCTTTAAATTTAGAGGCACGGGGGGGCGTGGCCCAGGGAGCATGCGCTGCCCAGGGAGCATGCGCTGCCCTGACTCTCCCCTCCGGCGCCACACCTCCGTCCCCTTTTCTGCGTCGACTGGAATGGGCCGAATTCACCAGCACTCCTGGGTTTGGCTTCGGCCATTTAATTCCATGCGTCGATACTTCCTCTTTGTGTTTTTTGTCTTTTCTATCATTCAGGTACTCGGTCCTCAGGCGTCATGCTCCTCCCCAGCGCATGTCGACTTCTACAGGGTTCAGCCGGTGTCAATCCCGCAACAGGCTCTTCCCAAATTCAGACCCCATGCCCTCTGCCTACATTGCCTTGGCCCAGACCACGGTTGGCAATCATGTCCGGCGTGTGACTCGCTGTCCTTGAAGGCTCTGAAGAACAGACTAGCCAGATGGAGGGAGCTCTTCCAGAAGCCGCGCCAGAGGACCTCAAGGACTTTGTGAAGCATTGTCCCAAGTCCAAGGTAGGGCCTATATTTTCCAGTGCACCCCTCAAGGGAGACTCTTTCCCAGGGACTCTCACGCGCCGGGGGGGACCGGCAAGGTCCTTCCACCGGCACATGCAACGAGGCTGCTACAGCTACCGGCCCTCGGGTCGAGGGGTCCTCGGATGTTCCCGGACGCAGTGTCGAGGGACCGGAAGGTTCTTGTACCAGGCTTACACCCGAGGGGCTCCGCCCTTTTACAGGCGCGATGGCGGAGGGGCTATGCCCTAACACCGGCTATACGTCTGAGGGGCTACGCCCTAATACCGGCAATATGTCTGAGGGGGCGCTTATACGTAGCTCTACCGACCCCTGGGTTGAGGGTGTCGCAACTACTGGGCTGAGACCCGAGGAGCAGGGTAGGCCCAGTGATCCACACGCGAGTGTCTTGGACGAGGCCAGACCCAGCGGGCTGCGCATCACGTCGCAGGCATGTGGCAGGCAGCTCGACAAATTGGCCGCCGCGCCAAACAGGAACACCCATCCAACACCATTCCGCGAGTTCGGTGAGGGACAAGTGTCAAGTTGGGAGTGGTCGCAACCAGATACATGGCCTACACTCTACCCTTCATATGCTTCCAATGTGTCCATATGGGCTGGGTAGGCAGCGGCTCCAGCTGTCCCCCTGCTACCCTGTCATTACCCCCTACCACCTCTTCGGCCAGTGAGGAGGTGCTCAGCCTCATGAGGTCTCCGCAGATGGGGGCTGTCATCAAGGATGCAGTCAGGGAAGTCCTCCCTGCCATGCTAACGGCACCAGGGACGCCTCCATCGGGCTTGCTGACCCTTGTGCAGCCGCCTCCTCCGGCTCCACAGCCAACTCTGCAACCCCCGCCACCGGTCTCTGTACCCCAGCCTCCGGCTCCATCTACCCCTCCTCCTCCACAAGATACTCCGGATCCGCAAGACACGGATGAGGAGGAGGATCCGGACATGCCATCCTCAGCTAGGTAGGGCCTTCCATGAATGTCTTGCTGGCTTGGCGAAGTACATGGGCCTCGTTCAGCCTGAGGTCGAACAACCGGCAGAGGGGGTTCCGGCCGAAGTCCTCAAAAGATGCCCCTCTGCCAACTCGGGGATTCCACTGCAAACCAATGTAGTCTCCGTGGCCAAGAAGGGTTGGCTCAAGCCCCACTCATTCCAGCCGGTCAACAGCCGCTTGGACACCAAGTACAGGCAGATGGAGTGGGATACACTCTTGCTCTCGACCCATCCTCATCCACACTCCTCGGTGATCGCTGCGGCATCACTATACTCCAAGCCTCAGTCGTCTCCTCTGCGACGCTCCTAGGCAAGGAGGAGATGATCTTGGCGGGGCTTACAGCAAGAAGATCTACTCCAACGCCTCCTTGCACCTGCATGAAGCCAACGCAGATGCCATGCTGGCCGCCGCCAACCAACGGTTATGGCGGGAAATTGCAGACTTCCTTCCGGAACTCCCCTCTCAATGCCAATCACGCTTTAAGGCACGGCAAGCAGAGGCCAAGCTTGTGGCGCACGACCTCATGAAATCCACAGCGCATATCGATACCTCGGGCCGTGCCATCTGCATTGCCACAGACATGAGGCGCACGGCCTGGCTCCGGCCGATGAATTTCAACCCGGACGTCCAGGAGCACATCCTAGATCTACCAGGAGTTGTGGGGGGTCCTCTTCCACTCCTCTATAGACGAAGAGCTGGACAAAAAGAACAGCTCATAAACGGCAAAGTCCTTGTCCATTCTCACAAAGACCATGCCCAAAACTTACACCCAATCTCAGCAGCGCTCAGAGAAGGGTCGTACATATGGAGGGCTCTGCGGCTTCCACGAATGCAGATCCATGCAGCCAGACCGGTCGCCGTCTCCGAGCCGGCGCAAAAAACAAAAAGGGGGGTGGAGTTAGGGCCTTTTCCAGTCTCCCTCCTCAGCCTCCGAGGGAAAGAAGGCATGACACGCCCCTTCAGGTCCTCATGTCTCCGGTGGGGGGCAGGCTTGCTCTCATGCACATTTCTGGCACCAGAATTTCGCAGACCCCTGGATCCTCTCCGTAGTATCCACGGAGTACCGCCTACTCATCCACGCCTCTCCTTCCTCCTCCCCTCCACTCCCACAGGTTGGGACAGCAACTATTTTGGCGGAGGTCCGGTCGCTTGTAGAGAGCCAGCCAGTGGAGGAAGTTCCAGCCTCCCAGCGAGGCTTTGGCGTCTACTCCAGGATTTTCATCATTCAGAAGAACCAGCAGGCCTGAGAGTTGTGCTGGACCCATCCACTCTCAACTTCCCCTTATCCCTGCAAAAATTCAGGATGGTTACGCCAGCTTTTATAGCGGAGACATTGGACAAGGGAGACTGGACATGCTCCATTGACCTGAAGGACACGTACCTACACGTCCCAATTTGGCAGCCCCATCGTTCTTTCCTATGGTTCAGAATCATGGGCTACCATTCCCAATACAAGGTCCTTCCGTTTGGCCTCAACTCGCTCCCCAGGGTCTTTACCCGGCTCATGAATGATGTAGCGGCCCTCCCCAGAGCGCAGGCCCTCCACGTCTACCCATACCGTCAGGGATACATCTCCGGAGGCAGTTCACTACTCGTCCCATGCCCTTATGAACACAATGCACAACCTGGGCTTCTTGCACAACCTCAAGAAGTCACAGCTGCTCCCGAAGCAGACTCTGACATTCCTGGGACTCATTTGGGACATGTGCTCCGAGAGGGTTTTCCTGTCGGAAGACAAAATCTCGGCCATCAAGCGGGCCACTGCCCACTTCCTCAGCAGAGACGTGGCCTCGGCGTGGTGGTACCAACATCTCCTGGGTCTACTAGCAGCAGTCCTGTTAGCCATGCCGCACACGAGACTAAGGACGAGAAGGATTCAGCTGCACTTCGCGGCCTCATGGAATTGGGAACGGGGCTCGCAATCCGAGATGATCAACATTCCTCCATCTCTCCACCTAGACGTAACTTGGTGGTCCAGGGACGGCAAGCCCTTTCGGCCGCCCTCCCCACAGGCCCTTCATCTCCACAGACACCGTGCTCGAGGGCTGGGGAGCCACTGGATGATCTCTCGGTCCACATAGACGCGACCAGAGCAGGAATACCACATCAATTGGTTAGTGCTGAACGCCATCTGGCTAGCGCTCCGAGCATTCCTCCCACTTCTCAAGGGCAAGGTTGTCCTCATCCAGACAGACAACTCGACCAGCATGGACTACGTCAACAAGCAGGGAGGCACCAGATCCCCTCCTTTGTGTAGATTGGCGATCAGCATGTTGGAATGGGCCTTGGAAAACTAAATCTACCTCTCCACAGTCCATCTCTAGGGGGAATCCTACCTGGAGGCAGACAGGCTCAGGAGGCTGGGAGCGGACAATTACGAGTGGCAGCTAAACGACCTTGTTACTCAGGAGATCTTCAACATGTGGGGGCATCCCCACTTGGATCTCTTTGCCACCTGGTACAACAAGAAGTGTCCCCAGTTCGCATCCTGGCAAGGGCAGGGCCCCGGCTCGCTGGGCGTCGCATTTCACCTACAGTGGACCGGCATGAAAGCCTACGCCTTTCCGCCCACTCCTCTGATATACAGAGTAATTTGCAAGATCCAGGAGTCTCATCGACTCATCATCATTCTGATAGCTCCATGATGGCCAGCCAGGCCATGGTTATTGGTTCTCCTCAGCCTCTTGGAGCTTCCACCTATACACCTTCCAACGGACCCAGCACATCATCTGGCACAGCAGGGGGGCAGAATCATCCACCTCGCGCCAGGGAAACTAGCCCTCACAGCATGGTACCTGAGCAGGTAACGCTTTGGCACCTTAGCCTCTCACAGGTCAATCTATAGATCATACAGGGCGCCAGGAGCAAAGCCACCAGAGCCCAGTGCAAGAGCAAATGGACCAGGTTCTGCCACTGGGCAGACTCCAAGGGAATTGACCCCTTGGCCTGCAATTTGCACGACATGCTCTCCTTTTCGGCACACCTCGCTCATTTGGGAGTACAGGTCGAAACCTGCCATACATACCTTGCAGCCATTGGGGCTTACAGGAACTCGGAGGAAGGCATTTTTTCCTCCTCCAACCCTATCATCAAACATCTGACGGGTCTCACTAGACTATACCCGCCCGTCTAGAGACCGCACCCTGTGTGGGACCTTAATATAGTCTTGAGCGCGCTGGCGCACAAACCCTTCGAGCCATTGGCGTCCGTGAACATCAGGCGGGTCACCATCAAGATGGCCTTACTAGTCGGTCTTACTTCGGCTCGCAGAGTCAGCAAGATTCAGGCGCTGGTCGCCTCTGAACCATATACCGCCTTCCGCAAGGACAAGGTAGTCTTGCGGATGCATCCTGCATTTCTGCCCAAGGTTCCATCTGCATTTCACTTGAACGAGGATATAGTCCTTCTTACGTACTTTCCCGATCCCAAGGACGAAGCACAGATGGTGGTGCACTGCCTGGATGTCAGACGTGCCCTATAATTCTACTTGGACAGGACCAAGGGCTTCCACAAGTCGGACGCCCTGTTTGTCACATTCAGCGGTTCGAGGCCAGGCTATCAGGCCTCTAAGGCTTCCATATCCCGCTGGATGGTATCTGCCATAAAAGAAGTGTATGAGGGTCAGCACAAGCCGCTCCTGGCCAACATGCATGCCCACACAGTCTGGGCCAAGGCAACGGCCATTGCATTCCAACGCCATGTCCCTTGGCAAGTCATAAGCAGGGCGACCACTTGGGACTCTCCCTCGGCTTTCTGCAAGCATTACTCTTTGGATGCCGGCTCTAGATCTGATGCCATTTTCGGGCAAGTGGTTCTCAGGAACCCATTTGCTTAAGGAGGGTCTCTTCTCCACCCTGGGGCTACAATCGGTTGTAAATGCCCATACAGTATGGAGGAAAGGGGACGGGACGTAAGAGTAATTATAAGTTACTCACCGTAGTGACTAACATGCTCTTAGTCCATAGCCCCTTTCCTCCATACGTCCCACCAACCTCCCCCCTAATAATACTGGTGCCATTAGGCAATGTTAAATCTATTGTCGACGCGTCAATGGTGACTGTGGTGTAGCGCCGGAGGGCACAGTCAGGGCAGAGCATGCTCCCTGGGCCGCGCCCCTGTGCGCCTCTAAATTTAAATGGGAATAAGGTTTTTTCTGATGAAAAAGGGTCCGTCTCCCGTCCCTTGGAAGGGACGCCCATACAGTATGGAGGGAAGGGGACTTTGGACTAAGAGTATGTTAGTCACTACGGCGAGTAACTTATTATTTCTCTTCTGCCAACCCAGTAGTGAAAAGACATCTGGTGGTGTAACCAGGCTGCACCCACCTGTCAGTCCCCTGCACCCAGTCTGGGATCTTAACGTTGCACTTGGCGCCCTCATGCCCCAACCATTTCGAGCCCATGGCCACAATGGACATCAAATTGGTCACGCTCAAGACAGTGCTACTAGTCGGGCTTACTTCATCTCGATTAGTTAGCGAATTGCAGGCCCTGGTGGCTTCCGAGCCCTACACTGTCATCGGGACAAGGTTGTACTCCGCACTTATCCCAGGTTCCTCCCAAAGGTGATCGCTTCCTTCCACAAATTACGAAGAAATTGTGCTCCCCACTTTCTTTCCACACCACAAGGAAGACACCATGAAAGCTCTTCAATGTTAGGATGTCAGAAGAACACTGAAATTCAATCTTGACAGGATCAAGGCCTTTCACAAGACGGATGCCTTATTTGTCACATTTGGCAGCTCACGGCCGGGACAGCAAGCATCCAAAGCTTCAATAGCTAGATGGATGACTGCAGTCATCCAGAAGGCCTACAAGGCTCAGCACAAAGAATCACCAAGGGCCGTGCACGCTCAAGCCATCAGGGCCAAGACGGCGGCTGTCGCTTTCCAGCATCACGTACCATGGCAGGTGATTAGCAGGGCGGTGACATAGGCCACCCCACCCGCCTTCTGCCAGCATTACTGTCTGAATGCCTGTGCCAAGGCTGCCGCGGCATTTGCCCCGGCTGTCCTTCGTAATCTGTTTGCCAAGAGTGTCAAGCTCTTTCACAGGGCGGTTATATCAGTGGTAGTCGCCCATACAGGATGGAGGAAAGGGGACGGGACGTAGGATTATTAAGTGTTACTCACCGAAGTTCCTAACGTACTCCCAGTACATAGTCCCCTTTCCTCCATACGTCCAACCATCCTTTCCCCTAATAAAGAACAGATAAGTTGAGCAGTTTAATACAGCCGACATGTCAAAGGGGACTGAGGTGTGACGCCGGAGGGCGGGGTTAAGTGAGCGCATGCTCCCAGGGCCGCACCCCTGCGTGCATATCAATTTAAAGGGAAAGTGTCATTATTCTGGGGGAAAAGGTTCCGCTCCCGTCCCTAGCGAGGGATGCCCATACAGTATGGAGGAAAGTGAGCTATGGACTAGTATGTTAGTCACTCCGGTGAGTAACACTTCATTTCTCTAGTTTTGGCACAGTTGTTCACTTCACTATTCAGTCAAATAGTTAGTTCTTTGCCTTTCATTTCACTTGGATAGTCAGTAGGTGCTTTTTTCATTCCATTCGGTATTCAATATATGCAACTTTGCTGGTTTCATTAAATTCAGTGTTCAATAAGTGCAACTTGGCCTGTTTCATTCAATTCAGTATTCAATAAGGGCAACATTGACAAGGGAACATGGGGAACAATATCCCATAACCACCTCTGGGATAGGGTTTCCTTCCTGAAAGGATAAAGGGGAATACTGCGTCTCATCCTAAGTACATCCCATCTCCAATCCCCAAGGACCCTTAACCCAGGTGATTCACCCTGGCTCGTCCACCCCCAGAGTTGGGATCCAAAAGCGATGACCCTTCCCGGGCCACATGCGTCGAAGCTCCAAGGGGATTAGATGTGAGGACGCCTTCAAGTTTCTCGCAGGGTTCATCACGGATTCCCCGGCAGTGACATCCTCCCATGTGGCCAGAGGAATGCAGCCGCGATCTGATCCTGACACTGGGGGCGGTTTCATGAGGGAGGATCACATGGGAGGAGACAGCTACCGGGGATAAGTCATGTTGTCTTTCTAAAGCATGTGTGCATGGGACATTTAAACCTAACAAGTGCATTGTTCAGGGAGACAGCAAAGGAGAGGACATTGGCTCCTGTTCAAGAGCTCAAGAACAGTACATACCGGCGTGGCAGAGCAGAAGAGGCTGCCATGGGAGAGACGCCGAAGCAGAGACTTCAGTACCGTGGCGACAGCGCCAACTGCAATTTGAACATTGTAACTTTGCGAATACTACAGAAGGCTTACTTGAATACTACAAGGCAGAAAGTATATGTGGGGTCAAACTTAAAGAAACCTTACCACAAGTAAATACATCAGGCCGAGGGCCATACCTACAATATTAATGAAACAGAGAAGCACATGAAAAGTCTTGGTAAACCAAAGACACCAGCTGAACGAAAAATATATACAAGCAAGACAGCAAGCAATGTATTTAGTTTGTCATTTATAGAGCGCACCCAGCCCTAAGGCATCTGGTTGCTACATTTCTTGTGGACATTACATGCGTTGTATTAGTACAAATCAATGGATGTTGCAAAAAGGTGGTACATCAGTCATCCGCACGAGGCATGTGTCTTGCAATTGAAGATACAACTATTATTCAACCATTCTAGTCATGTTAAATTGACTTATCATTGAACGCAAGTCATTTTTCATAGGTAGTTACCAAGCAAGTGTGAAGTATCGGTGCATAGTCAATGTAGGTAGGAGTTGGTGATACATGAGTCTTAGAGTGGATGAAGTTACTCATGTGAAAAGAGCCATGTTTTCAGGCTCTTACGGAAGGCCCAGTATGAGGATTTAGATCGATGGGCTGGAGGTAGCGCATTCCAATGTTTAGCAGCTACCACTGGGAAGCTGTTGCCCCCTGCTTTCTGACGTTTGTATTTGGGAATGGTGAGAAGGTTTGTGTACGCTGTGTGGGTAGGTCTGTTGGATTTGTGCTGTGAGAATTTATTGGATAGGTATTTGGGAGCTGACGGTGAGATACATTTGTGTCAGTGAGAGAATTTTTAATGTGATTCGATCATGTACAGGCAGCCAGTGGGCTTTGCGTCTCTCCGCAGAGAAATGGGCGTTTTTGGGGATATTGAGTGCTGCTTTCAGGGCGTTGTTTTGGATCACCTGCAGTTTTTTTAGCTTGTTTGTTGATACAGTAATCTAATCTCGATAGGATAAGCGCTCTGGCTATCGTGATGCAACTGTCTGATGACAAGAAGGATCTGCATGCGTTAATAAGATTAGAAATTGTAAGCGGCCACATAGGCTTTGGCGTTAACTTGTCGATTTAGTTGGAGGGCAGATTCGAGGTAAACTCCCAAGGTTTTTACTTCCTTAGAGACTTTGATGGGAATGCTGTCAATTGTGAAGGAGTGAATAGTTGTCTAGTTTGTTTAGTTGGTGTTGAGATCGTTTGGTAAATTTTGTTTAGTGACTTGGTGTCTTGGTCATGATTACCTGTTATAGGTATGAGTATTTGGACGTCATCCCCATAGCTAGTGTAGGTGACACCTAAGTCGTCAAGAACGTCGAATTAAGGTTTTGTAAAAGTATTGTATAGGGTCAGTGATACGCCAGAACCTTGCGGTACACCACAGGTGACTGGGGCTGGCAGCGCTGCTGCTGTAGCTGAAAAGACACTCATAGTTCTATTAGAGAGGAAGGACTGTATCCAGTGAATGGCATTAGTAGAGAATTGGGCTGCCGAGACAAGGTGGTTGCATAAGATCTTGTGGTTCACTAAATCAAAGGCAGCTGAGAGGTTAAGCAAGAGGAGGAGTGCTAATTTGCCATCGTCTTTTATCTCATCCATTTGTATTTTGACGTCAAGTAAGGCTGTCTCGGTACCATGTGCTGGTCGCAAGCCTGATTGACGTAGGCCTAAAAGGTTGTGTGTTTCAAGATGATTTTGAATTTGCAAATAGGCTACACGGTTAAGTATTTTAAGGAGTTAAGGGCACTGTTGTTATAGGGTGGTAGTTTGTGGGTATGGCGGGCTGAAGGGTAGGCTTCTTAAGAAGTGGGAGGACCCTGGTGTCTTTTAAGTTGGTAGGGACATTATTAGTTTCAAAGGAGGCATTGATTAAGGTTGTGATGAAGGGGGTGAATTCGCCCACGCATTCTTTGATGGAGGCCGTGCCTATGTCTCCTTGACAGCGAGAGGGTTTAAGGCTAGTAATGATTTTACAAACTTCCTCAGTTGCAACAGTGGAGAAATTAAAATAGGTAATAGGGTTCTGGGTGGAGTATGTAGTGATCTGCATGGATTGATTCAGGGTGAGGTTTACCTTTTTTTTGGTTCGATTTTCGACTGCACCAAGGCAATTTTGTCTAGCAAAGCTTTTTGGTTATCTGCGCACCAGGCAGTGTCTTTGGTACACGTGTGTGTAGTGGAGGAACTGGTGACTCAAGCTCGAGTAATATTGTAACCATTTCTTTGGTGCCAGAATTGGCTTTGGTGATTCTTTCATTATAGTTAGAACTTTTAGTTAGTTGGATGGCCGTTTTGTAATTTTTGGATGCAGAAGTGAGGATGTCTCTGTTTAGATCAGTGAGAGATTTCTTCCAGTTGGTCTCCGCAGATCTTTTGGTACTTCGTAGGGTCTTGAGGTTGGGGTGTACCAGGAGTTGATGTACGCATAGGGTTTGGGATTGCGCAGGCTTAGAGGTGCTACTTTGTCTATGGCCGCTAAGCATGTTTGATTGTATAACTCCACCAATGTGGATGAATTGTTGTTGGTGCAATTCTGATGTTCTATGATGGGAAGCATCCGAGGTAGTACTTTCTCTGGCATTATGTTGCAAGAGCTTCTGGATAGGGCAGCTGGGGCAATAGTGGGTGAAGTGTCCATAGTTTTGTTTTTTGGTATTGTAAATAGAATGAGGTGATGGTCCGACCAAAGGCATGGTGTGTTGGACAAGATGTTAATGTTGCAGTTGTGATCTACAAGCCAATCAAGTGTACAGCCTTGATGCGAAGTGTGAAGCCTAATGCAACCATGGTGTCAGTGAATTTTGAGGCATAGTAGTCCTTCGGGTCGTATAGACCGAGGTTAAGGTCCCCCAGTAGGATTATTTGGGACAAAGGCTTGGTATTTGTGGCGAGAAGTTGGGTCAAATCTTCGAAGGAGCCTACGGCACCAGGTGGTATATATATGAGGTGGAAAACCACAGTGCTGGAGTGTGCGATTGCCAGTTTGACGGTTAGTTCCCCTGATGGGAAGGGTTGGTTCGGGACTTCCCTTATAAGCAGTTGTTTTTTTTACGATGATTGCTGCTACTCCTTTAGCTCCTAGTCTATCAGTTCTGAAGATAAGAGTTGCTCTGAGGGATTGCTAGGGATAGTGAGGGGCCAGCGATTGCGTTATAGCCAAGTTTCTGTAATGGCTAAGAGGTCCAGGTTGTTTGTGGTGATTACGTCTGCGATATCTACAGCGTGGGCTGTAGAGTGACCTGGCATTGATGAGAGCAAGAGCGCCTTTGATATGGTAGGTTTCTGTGTTTGTCTCTTGAGCAGGCATTTTGCACTCATTGTTTGGCAGAGGCTTGCTTGTATGCTGAGAAGTACTCTTAGGTGTGGCAGTAGCACATGTGGTGGTAGCAATATGGGAGTTGGGAGTGGAGACTATCCAGTTCCGATTGGGGGTGCTAGAGTGCGTCAGCGGACTAGGCTGACGTGATAGACAGGTTCTCGTGGAGGTGTGTTGAGTGGCGCTTGAGTTGCGATACATTTTTCTAAGTGTTGGTGAGGGAGAGGTTCTTTGTAGTGGTGGGAAGGCTATGGCTATTCACACTAGAAGCCTAAGGTTGCATGAGCGGAGTGCTCATGGTAGTCTAAAGCCATTGGACAGTTGGCAGTAGATGGTGCATGTTATGTCATCAGGCTTAGGAGGCGTTAGGCAGGACTTAAGCTTTAGGGCATTAGGTACTGTGTGAACGGACTGGAATGTGGTTGATGGTAGAAAGTGAGTAGGCAGGATGACATCAGCTCTACGTGGTGGGGTGGCCATACTGTAAGCAGTACATCTGAAGAGCTCAGACTTGGGATGAACAATTGGTGATGTGGGTGCTGTCTGGATGGAAGTCTGTGGCAGGAAGCGCTTAGGGGGAATAGTGTCTACATCATGTAGATTGGTGGCCATTCTGAGGGTAATGGTTGACCGGGGCTTAGGTTTGTCAGGCTGATGCAAGGTGGCTGAGTTAGGTGTGAGTTTCAGGTTGGTCGGATTGGGGCTCGGATTGAATATGCAGTGCGGGTAAGGAACGATAACTTGGGGTGCCATTTTGAGCGAGGCTATGGCTTGGCTAAGCATTGTACTGGGTGAGTAGTGAGGGTGTATGTATAGACGTTTCTGATGCTTGTTAATCTGCTTAGAATCACATGCTGTGCATATGGTCCGACATCCAGTGTTAACCGCAGAGTATTGCATCTTGTCTTTCGGGGACCGAAAGGGGACGTCGGCATAGGCGTGTCTGAAACACTATCCCTATCGTGACGTGTGTAGTACCCAAAATCCCTCACGCGCCGAGGTCCCTCAGATTGTTTTTTTCCGCCCAGATCACTGGTCGCCCTGTAGCGGAGCTCTTCATGAGACATTCTTTATCTTACCGAATTGTCGGTTTATCCCCGTTAAGACACTTCGCCCATCAAGAACAACATCGACGAAGACTACGTGGGAATCGTCTACGGCTGTGGGTTCCGACGCCTAAAATTCAGCGTTCGGACTTCCACGTGGTCGGGCCTTCCGGCCGACCTACACAGTAGGGAGAGTGGGCTCGGGGTTTGCCATACTTTTATTATGTCTTTCCTTTTTTCCACTGCTTTCCCTTTTGGTCTGGTCACCCTTCCCTTCTCCTATGGAAAGGACTCCATTTAGATTTCTGCCCTGTGGGCAGGGTTAGATATCCGTGGAAAGATGAGCACATCTTGTGTAACGCTTGTCTCCCCCTAGAGTACGACGCAAGGCGGTGTTCGACGTGTAAACTCCTTAAACCTAAGACCCTTAGGGAGCGCCGGTTAAAGCGGTGGGCTGCGTATGGCATGTCACGTGTGGAGCCTCCTTCCCCTGCCGCAACACCAGCCGAAAGTGACGGGGGCACGTCGGATGACCAAACGTCCAATGCGGACGTTATAGACCTTGAGGCGGACACTTCTAGGGCTGCCACGCCCATCCCCGACCCTTCCAGGCTCGACTCCGGTCTTGCTACAGGGAACACACCCGGCGACAGGGGCGTACAATCGCACTGCACCAAGCACACAACCAAAACGCCGTCCTCGACGACATCGTTGAGGAAGGCGAAAGCGCCATCGTGCCCGCCGGAAATTTTGGCGGTGCCCACGGATCAGTCGGGTCCGAAGCCTTCCCTGCATCCGCAGCAGCGCATGACGACTGGGCATAGCAAACATAACAAGGGCGCTACTCCCCAAACTACACGCGCCGGAGTTTCAGAACAAGAAACTTCGACAGATTCCAAGGTTTCCAAGGCCCGTACAGGCCCGAGAACTACGAGTAGGCCTCTACCTGAGAAGCCATACGCTGGCCCTTCTGGAGCTGTGGAAGACACTTCTACTGCCGACACATCATCGGAGGCGTTGTCTCCCGAAGATTCAGTGACTATCCGTAAGAGCATCAATAGGATTGCTGCGGCAGTGGGCCTAGTACCGGTTTCGCCCACAGTTATGGGCCAATCTGCCAAAAAGTTTTCCACGGATTTGGAAGACGATCCCGAAGACTCTTAAGAAGAAAGCCAGGTACCCCTCTCAAGCACCCTGAGGAGATCCTCTCAACGCCTTAGGGCGGAGAACACGGTTCCTACTCAGCTAGGTCCATATGGGTCATCCAAGTGGACCAAGGAGCAATTCGAGGGGTGTATGGATCGGCTGGAGCAGTTTTTCACAGCTTTTGATCACCTCTGCCGAAAAAAGCTCGGGTAGACCCTAACCCTCAAACACAAGATGTCCAACACCTAGATGTCCAACACCAAGTTGACTATCAAGAAGATGTCCAGATGGAAGCGTATAGAGACATCTATACAGAAGAAGATAAGGCCTCTTTTCTGGACAACTATGGGGAAGATCAAGGAGCAATGGACAACTGGGAGGACACCCAGCAGGACGATCACAACTCTGATATCGTTTGCCTCGACTCCCCCCCATCCACTCCGATTCGACAAGCTTCCCCGGTGGATGATCAAATGGCTTTCAACAACATGTTGAAAAAAGCAGCAGAATTCTTTAAAATTGCCACACTTGAAGCCTTGCCTCCGGCAAGCCAGTCTATCCCTCTCTTGAGCTCTGTAAAGAGACGGCTGGCCCTTTCCTTACTCACACCCGCTCAGACTAGGGCTGTGAACCCAAGGGTCGAAAAACATTTCCGACCCTCCCCCACCGACCCGCTTTATATCAAAGGACACGCAATCCCAGACTCGCTGGTGGTGACCAACATTCGCAAGAGAGCAGGGGTTCCCCTTGCCACGGGAGAGTCACCCCCGGACAAGGAGTCCAAAAGGTTGTATGCCTTAGGCAAACTGGTTACGTCGGCGGCGGCCTATACCGTCCGGATTGCCAATAACACAACGTTACTAGCATGCTACGTCGACGCCCAATGGAACCTACTCCAGGAAGGCCTTCAAGAGGTTCCGGAACCAACCAGAGCCAAGCTTCTCACCATTGTCTCGGAGGGCAAACTTGCCAATCAGAATGTGGTAAAGAATACCCTGGATACCGCAGAGACAGCAGGCAGGTCTCTCGCACAAGGTACTCTCCTAAAGAGGCACGCGTGGCTGCGCACATCGGGCTTCAGGCCTGAGACCCAGGCATCCATTATCAACAAA
This sequence comes from Ambystoma mexicanum, assembly GCF_040938575.1. NCBI lineage: Eukaryota > Metazoa > Chordata > Amphibia > Caudata > Ambystomatidae > Ambystoma > Ambystoma mexicanum. The sequence goes on from NC_090933.1 coordinate 513,968,005, forward strand.
CCCATCGAAGAGGCCAACCTCTTCGGGAAGGCGGTAGACGATGCGTTGGAGACAGCTAAGAAGGAGCACAAGACTATTAAGTCGCTGCACCAAATTTCCCAGAAACCCTCTTCACAGAGGGGCAGTAATTCTCAGCGGTCCTTTCGAGGACAAGCCCGCACCGCTCAAAACAATTTCAGCACGGGCAACTTCAACTCAAACTGCTGCAAGCCCCACTTACTACCCCCAGAGGGGTCAGAAGCGCGGAAAGAATAGAGGCAGAGGCTCCAATTCCAGAGGAGCGTCAACTTCGGGTCAGAAATGACCACCAAGTCCAGGTCCCCTCCCATGTCTCCCCGGTCGGGGGGGGCGATTAACATCTTTCCTCAAGGCATGGGAGGGGATAACTTCAGACCAGTCGGTCTTAAAGACGGTCGCCCACGGTTACTGCGTGGAATTCGCCCGACGACCACAGTTCAGACCGCCGAAACATCGACGCCTTTCACCGGAACATCTGCAGATCCTGGTCCAAGAGGTGGAAGCGCTGCTGGGAAAGGACGCCATAGAAGCCGTCCCGATTCTTCAGGTAAACAAGGGCATCTATTCAGTGTACTTCCTTGTACCCAAAAAGGATCTCACCATGCGTCCTGTTCTAGACCTGCGCCCAGCGAACCAGTTCATAAAGCCCCAGAAGTTTTGCATGGTAACACTGCAAGAGGTGATCCCATTGCTAAAACAGGGGGACTTCATGACAACATTGGATATGAAAGATGCATACTTTCATATTTCAATACTGCCAACGCACAGAAAATTCCTAAGGTTCGTGATTCAGGGCAAACACTACCATTTCATGGTACTCCCCTTCGGCATATCCTCGGCGCCAAGGGTGTTTACCAAGGTCCTGGCAGTGGCAGCGGCACACCTGCGCAGACTTTCAGTTCCAGTTTACCCTTACCTCGGCGATTGGCTCATCACAGGGGACTCGTTCGACGTTTGTTTTTCGAACACCCAAAAAACAGTAGACCTACTGTTCAGCCTGGGATTTTCTATCAACGAAAAGAATTCCAGTTTAGTCCCCAGCCAAGTAAAACTGTTCCTGGGGCTCTAATTCGTACGGAAGACGGTCTAGTCTTCCCTTCCAGCGAGAGGGTTCAGAACATGCTCTCTCAGGTTCCTCAGTATGTCGAGAGGTGACGGTACGCAAAGCTATGCGTTTGCTAGGGATGATGGCGTCATGCATATACTTGGTTCCCCACGCGCGGCTGCGCATGCGTCCCATGCAAGAGTGGCTCAACAGCCAGTGGTGTCAGGCCAGCGGACAATGTGAAGATCTGTTAGTTGTCTCACCAGCCCTCGTTCTCTCTCTGCAGTGGTGGTCGACGGAGAACCTCTTGAAGGGGAAAACCTTCACCACCTCTGCAGTGGAAGCCACTCTCACGACAGACGCATCTCTCACGGGGTGGGGGGCTCACCTGCTTCAACAGACAGCGCACGGAGTGTGGTCCCCTCAGGTAGCGTCCAACCATATAAACCTACTGGAGCTACTAGCAGTGTTCAAAGCATTGAAAGCCTTTCAGGAGCAACTGCAAGGGAAGACGGTGCTGGTCCTAACCGACAGCACAACAGCAATGTACTGCCTGAACAAACAGGGGGGCACGCACTCTCCAGGGCTATCCAAGCTGTCCCAAAACATCTGGATATGGGCTCTCAACACAAGATGTTCCTGATATCCCAACATGTTCCAGGGGAACTCAATCTTCTGGCAGACGTACTCAGCAGAGATTTTCCTCTGGCAGAAGAGTATGAATGGCGACTGCACGAAGACATTGTATCCAACGTCTTTGCAGAATTGGGGTTTCCAGAGATCGACCTGTTCGCTACTCAGGAGAACGCCCAATGCCAAGATTACGCCTCCAGGTACCCCCAGAACCGATCCAAGGGGAACGGTCTCTGGATAACTTGGTTGGGGAAATTTCTCTACGCCTTTTCCCCCCCCCGACTCCCCTTCTGAACAAGATAGTACACAAGATGCACCAGGAACCAGTCACCATGATTCTGGTGGCTCCCATGTGGGCCCGCCAACCTTGGTTTGCGCACCTGATGGAAATGTCCCTCTCCCCACCAGTCAAGCTGCCCTGCCCGTAACAACATCTCTCAGGACAGGGGGGAGACTCTGCACCCATGCCCACAAACTCTGAACTTAGCAGCCTGGCTCCTGAGATCATAGAGTTTGGACATCTGCAACTCCCTCAAAGATGCATGGACATACTGAGAGAGGCAAGAAAGCCTAACACACGTTATTGCTATACCAGCAAATGGAAACGTTTTGCCATCTGGTGCAGTTCCAAAGGCGCCATTCCCAACGATTGCTCACCTTCACACATTGTGTTATATCTAACCCATCTGTTGGACTCTGGGTTAGTCTTCAATTCCTTAAAGGTTCACCTAGCGGCGTTGTCAGCCTACACCACGTCACAGCAGAAGGTGTCATGGTGGAAAATACTGTTACGCTCACCTGGACCCCAAAGGGGTGTCGATCGGACCCGGACAGCTGCGGTCTCCTTCAACGTGATGCGTAGTGCAGAGATGACTGTCTGGACTGGCCCACCTAGTCTTGTCTGCTGGACCCGAAGAAGTATTTTCCTGCAAGTGGAGACAGGGATTAACCACCTGTGGGTTTTAGTGATGGCCTCCCAACTGTTCTCGCTCTCCCCCACTAATCACATCCGATGTCCCCTTAGTAACCTCACATTATGTCCGTAAAAGATGAGCTCTCCATCCTGCGTGTCTTGCAGGGGCGCGCAGATACCAGTTACTTCACTGGTTTGAAGGCGTTGGGAGAGTTCCGGTAAGTATTGACTCCGAAGACCCTGCCGGGATTGGTAAGTATCAAGTTCAAAGAGTTCAATGTGCCCGATATTCACTCTTGTTCCCCTTCCTTCCTTAAGTTGCAACTGAGTACGTGAGAAGAAGGTCTCGTAGCTGCTGCTGGCGTTCAGGTAATAGTCTGTGGTACCCAACGCTGTCCGGTAACTATTGCATGCGTTAACATGTTGTTTTTCTCCCTCTTTACAGATGCGGCATATGAAAATGTGGAGAGTTATGGAATAATACCGCCGGTGGTAAATCAGGTAAGTCTATGGTGGTAAGAGGTTGTATTTGTTGATTCCCTTGGCTCACCTTCTTTTTTCTTGTGTCCCCTAGGTGAGGAATTTGAAATAAGTTCGTTTTCTAACCTTGTCCTTTTCTTCTTCTACCTGTGATTAAAGCCTTTATGGAAGGGGTTAAAAGAATGTATCCCCCCATCACTCACCCAGCCCCTGGGCGGGATCTAAATGTGGTTTTAACTAGGCTCATGGGACCCCCTTTTGAGCCTATGCATAAAGCTAGTCTGAAAGACCTGAATTACAAGACAGCCTTTCTAGTAGCTATCACTTCTATCAGAAGAGTTAGCAAACTACAGGCCCTCTTGGTTTTGGACCCCTTTGTTACAGTCCACAAAGATAAGGTAGTTCTACGCACACATCCCAGATTTGAGCCGACATTTTTTTCAAAGTTCCATGTGAACCAGTCAATCGAACTACCCACGTTCTTCCAGAGACCTACTAACATGGCCGAAAGAAGCCTTCACACACTAGATGTGCGCAGGGCAGTCATGTTCTACTAAACCACTGAGGAAAACTAAACAATTCTTTGTTTCAGTGGCAGCTGGTACAGAAGGGGACCCTGTCTCTAAATCAGCAATATCAAGGTGGGTTGTCAAATGCATCACACTATGTTACACTCTTGCAAAGAGAGAACTGCCCTTCAAGCCTAGAGCACATTCTACTCGAGGCACTGGGGCATCCATAGCATTCATTGCAAATGTTCCCCTAGAGTCCATTTGCAAAGCGGCAACCTGGAGTTGTGTACACACCTTTACAAAACACTATTGCTTAGACGCTCATTCTAGGTCTGATTCTCAGGTGGGACAAGCAATACTAAGACATCTTTTTTCTACTGTTCCTTCTCACAACCCACCTCCAACTCCGGGTACTGCTCGCTAGTCTATGAACAGCATGTGATTCTAAGCAGATTAACAAGCATCAGAAGACATGCATTACTCACCGTAAAAGCATTTCTGATGATTGTATCTGCTTAGATTCACATGCGCCCTCCCTGCCTCCCCGCTCGGGGTGGAAGGAACATAGACGTCTTACTACTTTCTCTCTTCATGTACTCACTCACTATAGCCTTGGGCTCCCTCATGTCAGAAAAAATACAATCGGAGGGACCTCGGCGTGTGAGGGATTTTGGGTACTACACACGTCACGATAGGGCTAGTGTTTCAGATACGCCTATGCTGACGTCCCCTTTCGGTCCCGAAAGACAAGATGCAATACTTTGCGGTTACCACTGGATGTAGTTTGCAAAGGTAGCGGGCGCCGCTCTCTCGATAGAACAAGGCTTGATAACCTGTTCAGTGGTTATTAACCACTTGAGAGTTCGCAGCCACTGCTTTTTCTCACTGTGCCTTTCACAGATGGGAAATATCCATTTGCATATCAGTCTTTGTCCTGCCCAGGGGCAGTCTAGCACCGAAATGCAATGGCAATTCCAACCTGAACGAGAGTACCACCAGCAACCCCATACACGTGTTTCACCCTTGTTGGGGATCATCAGTGAGGTGAAGCTGATGCCTCTCTAAGCACAGTGAGAGGGAGACCACGTCTGGTTGCCCCTAGGAGACCTAGGGTTACCAATCCCAGGTTCCTTGAAATTTGGTTTGCAAAGGTAGCGGGCGCCCCTCTCTCGATAGAACAAGGCTTGATAACCTGTTCAGTGGTTATTAACCACTTGAGAGTTCGCAGCCACTGCTTTTTCTCACTGTGCCTTTCACAGATGGGAAATATCCATTTGCATATCAGTCTTTGTCCTGCCCAGGGGCAGTCCAGCACCAAAATGCAATGGCAATTCCAACCTGAACGAGAGTACCACCAGCAACCCCATAAACGTGTTTCACCCTTGTTGGGGGATCATCAGTGAGGTGAAGCTGGATGTAGGACCATATGCACAGCATGTGAATCTAAGCAGATACAATCAAAAATGCTTTTACGGTAAGTAATGCATGTCATACATGTATACAATTGATATAAATGTCCTGGTAGGCGAGTACACCAGACAATTGGCCTTGCCGAAAGAGTCTTGTCAGGCGAGTACACAAGGAAGTTGGGCATTGCAAAAAGAAGCCTGGCAGGGGAGTAGACCATGCAATTTGCAAGCCCCAAGAAATGTTAAAGGAACATTGTTGTTTATTTGTTGAACACTGGAAAGTTAAATGTTAAAGAAATACATTTCTATCCATAGCGGGGGGTGGGAGGGGAAGGTTGCATTAAAGAAAGGCTGTCAAAGACTTGGTTGCCTAAGCAGGAATCTTGTGAGTCGAAGCAAGATGCCAGGGAACTGTTTTCAAAATTGGCTATTATTCTTAAACTAGAGAATCCAGGGGAAGGGATCCTCCCTCTGAATACAAAGGCTTTTGCCTTGGACAATATTTTTTATGGAATTCTTTTTGGCCAAATGAAGTTATTTTTCCTTACACATTGTCATTTGTTTATAGTGTTTTGTTTGTTTGTTCATTAATTTGATAATGCGCACCAAGCCCTTGAGCAGCTGGGCGCAGCAGTACAAGGATTCTCAAAGCTTAGTTACATTGCCTGTCGCAGGCTTGTGCATACATGTGGATACAGTGTGTAGTACAGTAAATAAAACCATACAGACATTTGTCATACGTGGATACAAGTGATTACAATAAGAATACAGTAGATGACGTAGTATAAACATTACCATTCGTGGAGCCTGGAGAGATATAGTTAGATAGATACAAGACGCCAGTCCGGCTTAACATTGCCTAAGTTAGTGAGTACCTACGGCTGTAGTTATGGACAGGCAGGGCCGATGTGTGAGTTGCAGTAGTATTGTCAGGTGCAGTGGTTGTCAGGGTGCAGTAGTTAAGGGTCATTAGAGCGAAGGCATTTGAGAGCATTGGTTCTGAATCTGACATAAGGTAAGGGACGTCTATAATCTGTTGGGAGTGTATTCCATGCTTGCGCAGCTTTGACAGGGAAGCTGGTTCCTCCAGCCGTGGTAAGTTTAAATCTAGGGACAGCGAGCAGGAATTTGTTGGCCGATCTCAAAGGTCGGGGGTTGTGTATTTCCTGGTGATTTTTTCCGATAGGTAAGGAGGTGCTAGGTTGTTGAGACATTTGGACGTAATGGATATGGTTTTAAGGAGGATTCTGTCCTTTACTTTTTGGCAATGGGCATCTTTCCGGAATTTAGAGATGTGCTCTCTGTGTGGATGTTCAACGCTGCTCTTAAGGCGTTGTTTTGCAATCTTTTGAGTTTGTCAGTGACATACTTGTTAGCTCCTGAATACAGGGCGTTGCAATAGTCTAGTCTAGACATAAGAGCATTAGCCAAGGTGATGCAGCTGGCACTAGAGAGGAAGGATCTGGCAGCTTGGATTAATTTTCCAGGTGTAGGCTGTTGTAGCGGAGAGAGAGTTGACTTGCTTTTTCAGGGTGAGGAAGGAGTCCAGATAGAATCCTAGAGTTTTTACCTCCGGCATAACCTTAATGACATTGTTGTCAATGTTGAAGGATGCATAGTTTGAGGTTAGTTTTTTTAGGTTGGGGTCAGATCCGAGGAGCAGAATCTCAGTTTTTATCGTCGTCCAGGCAGAGGCCGTGGGTCACCATCCATGCCTGAGTGAGGGTTTATATCTCGTTCACCAAGGCCAGGTCCACTTCATAGTTGCCCGTAAGGGGTATGAAGATTTGGGTGTCATCTGCATAATTAGTGTAGGTGACGCCCAGTCTGTCCAACTTGTCGAATAGTGGCTTAGTGAAAATGTTATACATGTTGGGTGAAACACAGGAACCCTGTGGGACACTGCATGTTATTTGGATAGGATCAGCGCAGGTGGAAGTAGAGAAAACTCTCATAGTCCGGTTGGCTAGAAAGTATTGGACCCAGGCTATGGCATCTCCTGTGAAGTTGGCAGCAAGCCTGATGTGGTTGCATAAAACTGCATGGTCCACTAAGTCAAAGGCTGCTGACAAGTCCAGTAGAAGCAGCAAAGCTGTTTCGCCACTATCCTTTAACTCCTCAATTTTTGTTTTAAGATCTAGCAAGGCTGTTTCGGTACCGTGGAGAGGGCGGAATCCTGATTGCCGAGAGCCTAGCAGATGATTAGCTTCCAGGTCATCTTGAATTTGTAAGTAGGCTACTCTGTCAATAATTTTGAGTACAAAAGGTACGGTAGTGATGGGTCTATAATTAGTGGGGATGGAGGGATCAAGGTTTTGTTTTTTGAGTAAGGGGAGGACCCAGGATTCTTTCAGGTTGGTAGGTACTGTGTTTGATTTAAAGGAAGAGTTAATAAGCTTTGAGATGAAAGGGGCTAAGTCTCTGGCTGCATCCTTTATTATTTGTGCTGGGCAACTGTCGCCCTTGTAATTGGAGGGTTTTAAGGAGAGAATTACCTTTTCAGTATCAATGATTGAGATGGTTTCGAAACTGAAAGGCGGAATGGTATAGTGCTCAGAGGGTGGTGGTATTTGTTGATCAGAGAGAGGCAAATAGTCTTTTTTGTTGTTGTTATTTTAAGTTGGAGGGAGGAGATTTTGTTCGATAGGGCATTTTGTATGTTAGTACACCATGTCTTATCCTTTGGGACAGTGTCTGCTGGTTGTAGGGGGGGGATTCCATTTCCCGGAGGATGGAAAAGAGTTCCTTCGTGTTTGACTTGGCTTTTATGATTCTGTCGTCAAATAAGTTTTTTTTGTGTGTTGATGATTTCTTTCTTATAACGTTTGGATAGTTGGGCTAATTTGGCTTTGTTGTTGTCGGTAGGCGAGTTGCGCCAGATAGCTTGCAACTTTTTCTGCTTTCTTAGATCATTAAGTTGGTGTGTGAACCAGACATCTAAGTGTGCCTCTTGTTTACCTTTGCGCAGTTTAGTTGGAGCAATGGTGTCTAGTGCCGTGGTCATGGCTTTGTTGAAGGTGTCCACCATGGTGTCTGGGTCGGTGGTATTCTCCAGGCCATAGATAACAGGGAGGAAGAGGGGATAGGTTTTTCAGCAGTTTTATCTTTTTTACTTCTAGTGGGTAAGGGGGGTATCATACTGATAGTTTTGGGGGTGAGGAGATCGAGTGTGGCAGAAAAGTTAATTAAATAGTGGTCCATCCAAGGTTGTGGGACGATGTCAGTTATGGCAGTGTTATAATTAAGTTCAACTACCCAGTCAAGGGTTCTGCCTTTGATGTGGGTAGGTGAGAGGATTTTTTGGGTGAGCCCATGGTCATTGAGTAAAGCTGTTATTGAGTGGGCATGCTTGTTGTCTGGGTCATTGAAGCTGATGTTGATATTGCCCATCAGCAAGGTTTGGGAGTGCTTTTGCGTTTTAGTAGTGTGCGGGTCAGGTTAGAACGTTTTGGACACAAGGGCAGTTTTTCAGTTATTGACATCCTGACAAAGCCTTCGTTTTTGGTTTATAGGTATGGAAACTCCTCTTAAGTATAGCATAAAGAGGTCTTCCAGTCCCTGCTACCGGGACGCACGCAGCCCATTGACCTGTTCTTGGGTGGATGGCCCCTGGGAGAGTCTTAACCAAGCTTTCGTTCACTGTGCTTTTCACAGAGGATAAATGTCCATAGGCATATCAGTCTTTGTCCCACCCGAAGGTAGTCCTGCACCGAAATGCTAGGCAAATCTCCTCTGAACAAGAGTACCAACAGCAACCCCAGACACGTGTTTCGGCCTAGTCGGGCCTCATCAGTGAGGTGGAGCTGTGCCTCTCTGAGCACAGTGAGCAAGGGGTCCACGTCTGGATTACCCTGGTAATTTAGGGTGAGAACCCAAAGTACTCAAAATTAGCTTAAGCATGGTTGAGACCCTCCCGGGGGCCATCCACCCAAGAACCGGTCAATGAACTGCGTTTGTACCGGTAGAGGGTATCCCAGACCTCTCTGTATCCTCTTAAGTATAGAGCTAGAGAGGCATTTTTCCAACCCTTTTTCTTGAAATTAATATATTTTGAATGGATTGTGTCCTCCCACGTATCCCTCATCTTAGATATTTGTATCATCAGCTTTGCTGCTTCGGAAATAAATGTTCCACATCAGAGGGCACTTTGCTCGATGTCGTGGCATCATTGTCCCTTGAGGGCTGCCGTAGAGTAACGACGTCATCCGCAGTATAAATGGCTCGAGCCGCGCCCGTTGGCTTCAGTTCAGTTTTTCCGAAAGCTCTCGCTTCGTGTGTATGAAAACAGCACTTCAGTCTTTCGAGATGTCTTCCTCATCTAATCCTACTACGCCTAAAACTGGCTTTAAAAATTGCCAGATTTGCGGGAAGAAAATGTCTAAAACTGACCCCCCATCAAGTTTGCCTCTTGTGTTTGGGTCCAGACCATCGAGTTGACGAATGTGGTTCCTGTCAAGCTATGACAAATAAAACTCCCAAGGAACGGTGAGGTAAATTGGCGATGGGGGAGGAATCTTCGAAGGCATCTTCGAAGAAAAATAAAGACTGCAGAGTCTAGGGGAAAAGTCCCGACGTAAGTTGAAGAAATCTAGGTCGAGGAGTCGGTCAAGAAAATCTTTGTCGTCTTCTTCAAAGAAGGCGAAGAAGAGGCGTCACCGATCTCCCTATTCTTCTTCTTCTTTGTCTTCTGATACAGGGGTTATCACTTGTCCATCAAAACATGATTCCCCTAGAAAATATGAGGCTTTTAGAGCCTAAATGATGCAAATCTTCGCGAATGCTGCCCCGAACCCCTCAAAGAAATCGCGTGAAGACCATGCTCTGGCTCATTCTAAAGATGACAGAAGAAGGTCAGAGACTAGACGCTCTATATCCGGCAAAAAATCGTCAGGTGTGTCGTCGAGAGAAACCTCTCCGATACCTCATAAAAAGAACAAGACAGGCCTATCGGTGCATAAACCGAAGGTGACACCAGACAAAATGGTGTCTGGTGCCAAACAGTCATTGAAACCTGTGTCGAAGTTCTCCTCGAAGCCTCTGTCGAAGACTTACTCGACACCAGTGTCAAAGGTAGTGTCGACACCTTCCTCGATGGCGCTTACATCTAAAGCTCCTTCGACCTGATCGAAGCCAGCGTCGACAATATCGCCTTTGTCGAGGGCAACATTGATTCAGGCACCAGTATCGACACCTTTGGCAAAACCAAGGTCAATGCCCTCACAAACCACGGGTAACATTTTTCACCATGTGCCCAGAAAATACTTTTTCAAGTCTATGGCCTCTATTTATGAGGAACAATCCTCGGAAGAGATTTCCCCTTTTGGGGTAAAATGTGGTACAAAGGATGTTCCTGAAGAACTTATTGACCCTCAGTCCAAAATGTCTGACCTCTATGAATGTCTCCAAACAGCTAGTGATATAGACACGTCACCTGAATTGGAATTCGGCAAACCTGACCCTGCTGATCATGCAGACTCAGCATATAAAAATATTATGAATACGGTGGTGGAGTTCATGGGGTGGAACAGAAATTCACCCACCTACGAACAGGATGACATGACAGACATTCTCAGTCAAGGTCCTCAAAAGGATCCTGTTCTTCCTTTTCATACAACACTTCAGAGGAAGGTTATAGCTGCATGGGAAACTCCAGAATCTGGTCGAGCGGTGAACAAAAGTTTTGCTTGGAAATACAGACCTTGATCCTCTGACCCTGACTATTTAACTAAGCATCCTACATCTGAAAGTTTAGTAGTCCAGGCAGCTACATCCAGTAGACAAATCTGCATACCCTTCTATTCCCCCAATTAGGGGCGAAAAGAGAATTGATGCCTGGTCTTGCAAGATTTTTTCTTCAAGCATTTCTTCAAGCAGTATGGCTTTAAAGTCAGCAAACGTGACTTGCACACTTGCAAGATTCATATATTCATATACACCCTGTGGGATTGTATTAGTGCAGCGGCTGAAGACATTCCTGAGGGCAAGGAACGAGACGGCTTCCTTGCGATTGTGAAAGATGGAAAGGAGGCTGTGGGGGAATGCCTTCAATCAGGACTGGACACTGCTGACAGCATCAGCAGGTCCATGGCGTCTAGCACAGTGCTACGCAGGTTTGCATGGCTAAGAAAGTCGGGCTATGCACCGGATGTGCAGGCCAGACTTCTCAATATGCCATTTGACGGCTTGAGGTTGTTCGGCAGCAAGGCGGATGAACGTTTGGAGAGGCTGCAGACCTCTAAGACGTTGGCTAAGTCACTTAGCGCCTCCATACGGCAACCTCAGCAACACTCCTACTCAGGCTCATCTTCCTGGAGGGGTCATCCTTTTTGTTTTTATTCCTCATTTGGAAGAGGAAAAGGACAGGCTATTCAAAGAGGACAAAGAAAATGTCCTCGGGGTGGACGAGGAAAGGGTCCAAGATCCGCCCCAGCAGCGGCATCTGTCCCCTCATTTGCTGCTGCAGCCGCCGCAAAGCCACTCTGAGGCCTTCACCCACAAGACCCTGTGGGAGGCAGGATCGCTCAGCATCTGAACGAATGGCAGTCCATTACTTCAGATACTTGGGCACTGGAAACAGTGGCTCAAGGTTACTGTCTTCCTTTTCAAAAAAGGCCTCAAGACCATCCACCGGGATACAACTCTGTCAAAATTCCAGATGCGCTACTTTTGCAGGAAATTTTTATCCTGCTAGAGAAAGTTGCAATAGAACATGTACCTGTAGCGGAGAGGAGCAAGGGTTGGTATTCCCCATACTTCCTCATCCCAAAGAAGGACGGAGGATTGAGACCCATCTTGGGCTTAAGAGACTTGAACAAGTTCCTCAGGAAGGACAAGTTCAAGATGGTAAACCTTTCTCAGATCCTTCAGGCTCTTCAACTCAAGGACTGGGTGGTATCATTGGACCATTAGGATGCTTACTTTCATGTTCCAGTCTATCTCAAGGACAGGAAGTACCTGAGGTTCGCGTTTGGCGGTTCTCGCTATCAGTTTAGAGTTCTTCCATTCGGGTTGACTTCCACCAGAGGGTTTTCACCAAGCTGATGTCGGTAGTGGCAGCGAGTCTCAGGAGAGGTGGGATTCATGTCTACCCTTACTTGGCCGATTGGTTAATCAGGGCACATTCACCCGAACAGGCCCGGGAACAACTGAGCATGACCTGCCACTTCTTACACAGACTGGGCTTCTCTATTACAAGAAGTCAAATATGATGCCATTCCAAAGACTCCAATTCATCGGAGCCGTCCTGGATACTTCTTCGTGCAAAGCCTTGCCTCCCGAGGTGCGAGCTCATCCCATTCTGCAGATGGTAACAAAGTTCCAGAATGCCAAGCATCTGCGTGCCTTCAATTTTCCGAGGTTAGTCGGCCTCATGGCCTCCTGCATTTTTCTGGTGCCAGAGGCCAGATTGAGAAAGAGATCCCTTCAATGGGCCGTCAGCACTCAATGGTCCCAATTTTCAGGAAATTATGTCAGATCTTTTGCAAGTTCCGACCAGAGTGGCTCAAGATCTTCTATGGTGGGCTTGCAAGGACAATATTCTCAAGGGAGAATCTTATTGGCAACCATGGCCCGAGATAACAGTAGTGGTGGATGCCTCACTGACAGGGTGGGGAGCCCACACCAACGATCTGACAATCAGCACTCGTTGGTCTCTATCGGAGTACAAACTACACAACAACCTTTTGGAGCCGAGGGAAATCAGACTAGCGCTGAAGGCCTTTCTGCCCTCTGTACGGAGAAAGAATGTCCTGATAATGCAGACAACACAGTCGCCATGTCCTACCTCAACAAGAAAGGCGGCGTAGCGACACTACCTCTGTGCAGAGAGGCAATGCAGCTCTGGTTCTGGGCAATACAAGAAGGAATCTCTCTGTCGGCAGTTCACCTAGCCAGAGAGCAGAACACGGAGGCGGATGCTCTGATCAGGCAGAGCCCAGTGTCCCACGAGCGGGAGCTAGCTGAGGAAGTCCAAGAGATCTTCACCCTTTGTGGAACCCCACAAGTGGATCTGTTCGCGACCAGTGTCAACAGGAAGTGTGAGCTGTACTGCTCAAGGGAATTTCCTCCAAGAGGAGCTCTAGGGGACGCGTTCGTAGTGGACTGGGAATTTCCACTCCTATATGCTTTTCCTCTAGTCCCCGTGATTCCTAGCGTAATCAGGAGGTTGAGAAAGTTCAGGAAAACCATGATCCAAATTACCCCGGATTGGGCCAGGAGGACGTGGTACCCGGACCCTCTGCACATGTCCATCTGTCCTCCAATACTTCTTTAACTAAGAGAGGATCTTCTCTTGCAAGGGGAAGGTCGGGTTCTCCATCCAGAGTTCAAGACACTCAGCCTTCAGGCGTGGTTTCTGAGAGGCTGAGATATAAGGATTGGGACCTCCCGGTCGACATAATGGAGATTTTGGTACAGCAAGAAGACTAGCAACAAAATCTTTGTACCGGTGTCGTTGGAACAGGTTCAGTAACTGGTGCAAAGATAAGAATGTGGATCCATTCCTATGTGTTACACCTATGGTACTTCCTTTTCTATCACATTTGGCCAATCAAGGCCTCCAGATTGGTACAATAAAAGGATACTTAGCTGCGCTTTCTATTGTTAAGCGCTCCTGAGAAGAGGTATCTTACTTTACAATTCCATTGATTGTGCAATTCTTAAAGGGTCTCACTAAGATGTACCCTCCAGTCTTATTTCAAGTCCCTGTTTGGGATCTAAATTTAGTATTAAAGTTCCTTACATACATTCCTTTTGAGCCTTTGCATTCTTGTCCGCTAAGGCTTCTCACTTTGAAGACAATCCTACTAGTGGCTATTACATGAGCCCGCAGGGTGAGGGAGTTATAGGCTCTCTTGTAAGCCTCCTCACACCATCTTCCATAAAGACAAAGTTATACTTAAAGTCAAACCTTCATTTCTACCAAAAATAGTCTCCGATTTTCAGTCATATCAAAAGATCACATTGCCATCTTTCTATCCTCCCCTCATGCAAGTAAGGAGCAAGAAAGACTCCACATGCTGGACCCAAAAAGGGCTCCCAGCTATTATATTTCTAGACTGGCAACATTTTGGCAAAGTGACCAACTTTTCATTGGATACACGGCCACAAATTGGGCCTGGCAGTAACGAAACAGACCTTATCCAGATGGATAATTTTAGCAATTGGAGAGTGTTACAAGCTAGCTGGTAAAGAACCTCCAGATGGGCTATGGGCTCATTCCACTAGGGGCATGGCGACTTCGATGGCTCTTCAGAGGGTTGTCCCGGTGCAAGATATTTGTGCAGCGGCCACCTGGTCGTCAATGCACACTTTTGTAAAACACTATTGTTTAAATTCCTCATCAGCCCAAGGGGGTCTTTTTGCTAAGGCCATTCTACATACCAACCATGAGTAAAATTAATTGGTACTCCCTCCTCCAAATGTTCACTGGTTTGGGAGTGTATCTAAGACGAGGTATACGTGGGAGGACACAATCCATTCGGGGAACAAGTTACTTACCAACTGTAACGTTCTTTCGATTGATGTTCCTCCGATGTATTCCTCATCGACCCTCCCAACCTACCCTGCCATACAATTTAAGTATTTTACACTCAATGTTCCTTGAGAGCTCACGGTGTAAGGGTACGCCTTATCAACTCATCAATTCAGATCAAAAAAACAGAACTGAAGCCAATGGGCGCGGCTCGAGCCATTTATACTGTGGATGACATCGACACTCAACGGCAGACCTCCAGGGACATTGACTCCACAACATCGAGCACAGCGCCCTCTGGTGTGGAAATAATTTTGCCCGAAGCAGCAAAGCTGATGATACGAATATCTAAGATGAGGAATATGTGGGAGGGACATCCAATCACAAGTTGGTAAGTAACTTGTTTTTTGTTAATACATGACAACCTTGTGTCCGCCTCTTGTTTCTGACACCACACACACACCATTCTCTATTCCTTGTGTAAAGTTACCCCTGTTAAAACCCTTTGTAGCCCTCTAGATATTCCCCCTTAATTTCTATAACAGACGGACACATTTTCAAAAATTCTGAATTACAATAGGTTGTCTTTTTTGTTTCTGCTGCTTACCTGCTAATAAGGGAACACTTCCTTTGTATCAAAACATTTCCAGATTACAATTGAAGTTACATTTACAAACAATAGAACTTTGTTGTCCCCAATACATTCTAGTATCAAAGACGACTTTCATGTCTGAACCTTCCTATGCAAATATGGTGCTGCTAGCTGCTAACGTTTGTGTAGATAAAATATGCGTACAATAACTTGCATTAGAATTATGCAGGTTTTGGGTCGGGTGAACTCTGTTATAGATTCAGAAGGCACAGAATTTTGGATGGTTTTAGGATTTTATTTAAATGGTTTAATTGTCCCGCCCCTTTTCGTTCACAGGCACAGGGTTCTTTCTCTGCACTGTGTATGCAAGCCTGCAGGGATTGCATGGGATTGACATGCACAGCATTTTTATGGGAGTAGAAATTATACAATTTTAACACACTCCTTTCCCATTCCTTATTAACTAGCTATAGCCTAAACAGAACACACACTGTCGGATATATTTTCCCATTAGGCTCTGGTATGAATGTCTTCACACCACAGCTTAATGTTGTCTATTTCTATGAAAACACTTTGGGTACAATTTTATGAGATTATACTTTACAAAGAGCTGCACACAGACTGCATAAAAGTGGTATCTTGGTCATTGTGCACACAGCTCAAAATGTATTTTGGGTTTAATTGAAATTACATCCCACTTAATTTTAAACAAGTCAGATGTCACTCTACTTTTCCTGTTTAAATCAGTGTATTTTGATAACACCTTCCCAAGCCACCCACTTTCTGGAATTTCGCATAGAAAAGTTGTAGAGAGCATATATCAATTTGTTTAGGAAATCTCGTACTCCCTTTTGAGAGAATACTTTCAGTTTTTGAAGCAGCTTGGATCCTTACAGTTTGACATCTCCCGGTCAGTATGGCCCCTCCTGATCTGCTTGTTTGAAGTTAGGACTGACCCAGATTCCCTTCACTGCCAGTTCCCTTGTGGACAGAACTCATCCCCTGGAGCAGGAGTTTTCCTTTCTGGAGACCTTCAGTTGGTCTCTCTATGATTTCTCCATCCATAATTATCTAGAAACAAATGGAGAACAATTGTGGATAGTAAAGGGTGGAGAGAATTACTTGACACTTGGAACATAAAACTAGCAAATGGAGCTATTTTAGGCGATGTGCCTGCACAACCAACATGGAAGCGTGGGGGGAAAACCTCCCGTTCCCACCAAAAGGTCCTTTCAAAATCTTAATTTGTGGCTTTTGAAGAGGTCAAAATGATCAACTCTTCATTAAGTGATCACAACATGCTTACCACCAAGTTTAAATTTGATGTGACGATAGAGACCAACAGTGTGTTTACTGATTTGCTGGTTAATCCAGGAGAAAATAGATTAGCTAGAAGAATAGTGAATCTGGAGAACTTTAATAACATAATTCGCAACTTCTTCTGCGATACCCCGCTAGATGAAAAACTAAAATGTATCAATATAGGTTTGATTGTCAAAACAACCGAGCCATGAAGCAGATGAAACCGACCACTCATATGTTTGATGCAGTAATACAAGCCAAAAAGAAGAGCTTAAGGAATATTAGTGGGCTATCCAAACAAGGTCCGACAGGGGTTGAATATCTGGCGGGAGCAAGACGATCGAACCAAGCCCATAAAATTTGGGTTAAATGTTACAACTCTAAACGGCTGCAAATAGAAGGGGGGCGGGGGGAATGCTGCACATTTTAATTGAGAAAAATTCCCCTAATTTTTGGTCTGTGGTCAATGATAAGTTAAAAGCGCAAAATCGCACCGAAAATAATCCTGTTTTTGAAGGTTTAGTGGAGCACCACTTTAAAACCCTCTTAGAGAATCAGACTGCAATACTTCGTATAGACACCCTGACACCCCATGGTCAGTGCATTTTTCTGTTGGGCTGATTTCAGAGATTTAAGAGATTATAGCTCCCCGGCACCTGGTCCGAACAGCTTGAGTAATGCCGTATTGAAAGCAGATTCAGAATTATGGACTAAACTCATTTTCATCTTATTCTCCTATGTGATAACTACAAAAGCCACTACTCCGACTTGGAAACGGCCTGTAGTGATACCCATTTCCAAAAGGGCGATAAATGTAAACCATCCAACTATCCAACTATTGCCCGATTTCCCTGCTGGCCTGCGACAGTACATTTTTTGCAGCTATAATCCTTGGGGACCTGGAAGCCTAGACAGTGTCATCGGGCTGTATACAGAAATATCAAACAGGGTTTCGGAGGAGACATCTACCGTCCTTAATGGTTTTGTGGTAAGTTGCTACAGGAGGAGGCGGGGGTGGCGGAATCTAGCCCAACCTACATGGCCACAGTTGACTATTCGCTTCTGTGAATCCCTAGCTATTATGGGCAAAGTTGAAGAAGTAGCAAATTCCACTTGCATTGTTATAAATATTGGTTAATCTACATGAAAGTAGCTCATTTCAAATGAGATTGCACAGGCTTTGAGCATTAACTGATAATTTTACAACCTTTAGAGGACTCTGGCAAGGCTCTGTCTTTGCTCCTTTCCTGTTTAATCTGTATTTATTAGACCTGGGGAGCATTAATGCACACAAGCTTCGCTCCGCCTACAATCTCTGTCCTGTCGGTGCCATATCTCAAATATGCTGATGTCCTACTGCTGGACAAAACCCATATAGGCCTGCAGAAACAAATTTATTCTGTTAGGCAATACTTGTTAAAAAAAATTAATTAATGAGAAAAAGAAGAGTATAAATTTGATTTTGCAAGAATCCAAAAAAGAGAATGGGGTTTGTATGGGCTATGGGGAGTCAACCTGTAATCCCCTCATTAAATATAATCTATCTAGGCTTCCAATTGGATGCGTCCCGAAACAAAGGTGTCTCTGCAACTCGAATTATGGCTAAGGCTGACCAGTTATTAGCTCTAATAAAGAGAATTAATGCCAAATTCTGTCACTTTTCATTTTGCCCATTGATAGATTTCTACAAAATGAAAGTTATTCCAGCATTATTATATGGCATGAAGATTGGTGCCATTAGAAGACCTATTGATTGGGGAAAGGTAGTCAATAGTTTGGAAAAAGGCCCTGGGGCGACCTGATTGTTTGCCAATGCCCGCACTCGATTTCAAATTAGGTCTTGCCTCCTTGAGATGTATGTTGGATTAGAAGATCTTGGGTTTGTATCAAAAGCTGTTGGATCCGCCTATGGAATCCTTATATGTGAACTTGTTGAATGCAATAATGCAGAGGTTGTCTAGTCCATTGCTAAATTTTAAGAGATGTGCGGATAACATTCTGGCGAATTGTGATCAGGCGGTAAGTGACTTGATCAGTAATCCAGGACATGGGTCTTAACTACTATGATTGGGTCATAACAATGAGTGAAGTTAGATCTTTGAAAATACATAAAAGTCAGTCATACTTGGACAAGCCATTCGGTACCCTGCCCCCTTACCTTAAAACGTTTCCTAAAGCCTATTGGCGCAACCAATTTCTAAGATGGAGATTAAGCCGGTTACCGGCAGAGGAGATCTGTCAAATTGGGTCATGTTTAGGGAAGGAAATGAAAGGGGGGTGACATCTGTGATGTGGCTGGAGTGTTGCAGACATGGAAGTATATTCCTGTTGGCTGCTCTTCGCTGCAAACGTATAGAATGCTGCTAATGGGGAAATATGTGAATAACCCCATGTATCGGAATACAGAAGTTTTTCCTATCGAATGGTGAGGAGACGTGTTTGACGATTGCAGTAGTTAAGCTTCTGCAACGGGCAGGATTATTGTGGTTGAAGTGATAAATCTGTAAACTTTGCTTCTGAAATTTCCAGGTTTTAACTTTGAACTCTGAACTTTGTCGATGTATTTCTTTTTAAATTGTTGTTTTAAATATTTTCTTTTAAAACGCTTTGCAGAATGAAACGTTTGAAAATATCGAATGAACTTTCCTTTCTTTCTTTGCTATATTTTTTAATGTTTTCGGTGTATTGTATTTTTATTGACTTGAAGTGTATGTTAGTTTTGTGTAAGGTTGACCTGAGCAACCAACATCACAATTTAAAAACATTAAGAAATTAGAATTCCAGATGGTGGTCTTTCCTGCAGCTTTTCCAATGTTCCATTCCCACCCCCTTTGTCTACACACTTTTTGCTGTATTTCCTCTTATGATGCACATGCTAAATTGTCTTTCATAATCACTGGTAGCAACCACCCCCATTAATGAGAGCTGGATTTCTGCAATCTATCCTATCAGGCGCACACTTGCATATGTGACCTTAATGCGTGTGATACATATTCATTTTATGGATATTGTACTGATTTATTAAATATCATCGAGAATGCGGGAGCAGACTCTTTGGTTCGAACCACACCCTTCCCATGTTTTGTACTTGGAATGGTTCTAAAGTTATAAGCCAACATTTGGCAACATTGTGTACATATGCACAATGTGATTGCAACTAATGGATCCATTTAAAATGTAAGCAGGGCCTGTGCTTAACAGGATGAGTCGTGCAATAGCTCTTTAGAGGCCTCTCTGTAAAATAATTAGTCATTGATTGATCGGAAACTTATGATTGGCCCATTTATCTTGCTCACATTAGTCTAGACTACTTGAGGTCAACACAATATAGAACTGACATAAACACAAGTGTTTTTCATAACCAATACAAGGACCATTGCTTGTTCCTTTATTTATATTGAAAGATATTATTTAAAGTCTACCATATTCTTTTTTTCTCATTTCTTTTGATTATTTTAACAATAAAGATCAAGACATAACATTTAAAACTCTAATAATTAAGAGGAAAAAGGAAAGCAGATACATCTCATAAAAACCTATAACATATTTTACATCTTGAAATCCTTGAAAGAAAAGGATAAAAAGGGACTAGCAATCCCGAAACACTCATCACCAAGTCATTTAATGACCCACGCATCCTCCACCAAAATTTAAGAACATGGAATACCCACACCAGGAGCACCCAATCCACCTACCACACACCATTTTCACAGAGGGTTAGCAGTGCGTAACTTTCTACCTCCCAGAATATCTTCCCACTCCCAACATCAAGCACTAAATCCCAGTTTCCCCAGTGCTTTGTATGGTCTCTTGTTGAACCGGAGAACTCATCCCCCTATTGTTCCAGTGCTTTGTAAGTGCACCCTAATGCTCCTCGAACATCAAGTCATTGTGCAACATATATGTAAGCTTCTCCATTAGGTACACATCCCACAACTTCAGCAACCAGTGTGATTTGTTGGTTGCCCCTTTCAATTTCCAAATCTGGACAACCGCCGCCCTGCCTATTCTCAACAGTGCCTCCGACAACTTTAGAAGTCAATGCCGTTCAATATATCTTGGGGGTGGGTGGGGTGCCTAACAACACTGACAGCACTTCCCTCTTCTGTGGGATACCCATGAAGTCTTTGATCCAACTTAAACATTCCACCCAAAGGATCTGGATAACTGGACACATCTACCAGATATGGAATATCCTACCCCTGTGGCCACACCCCCTATAACACTTGGGCGACGACCAAGGGAACATTTTAGAAAGTGTATACAGGTCCCTATGCCACCCCTTGAGAACCTTAAAGTTGTGCTCCATTGCATGTGGCATGAGATTCCCATGAAACACCATTTTAAATATCTTATCCCACTCCTTGTCAAGAAGAATCCGACCAACTGCCGGTTCCTAGAATCCCTTAAACCGTTGTTGCGAAAATGTTTCGCTGGTAGCAAGAACTCTATACATTTTAGAAACAATACCCTTCCTTCCCACACGGATGTCCAAAACCCTTTCAAAGGGGGTAATGTCCCTACCCACATTGACTTTCCATCTCAGGTTTGTAAGGTTTCCCTTCAACCTCAAATAATCAAAAATTGAAAAAGCTGAAGACCCTACCCATAGCCCTAACCTAGTCGAAATCCTTAAACCTACTGCCCACAAACAGGTGGCGTGCACTTTCCAGTGCCCCATCGGAACAATCATGTGCGCATCGAAAACCCATTTTGCCAATATCCAGAGTGGAGGGGTGAGGCTCCACAGTGAACTAAGGGGAGAGGACCGAGTAGAAAGCATCCGATTAGACTTCCTCCTCCTTTCCACAACGCTGACAAGACCCCCAAAGCTGGGTGATTATGAGCCCCATCAGGGACCAACCGTGTAGTACACCACATGAAATCCCTCGCTTTTCTAGGTTCAGCTACCCAATCCTCAACAAAAGTCCAATAATTGCCCAGGTCCTCTCTCCCATATTCCAGCAATACCCTTAACTGGGCTGTCCTGTAGTAATTATAGAAATTTCAAAATCCACAACCACCATAGTCCTTGGAACGTCAATGCAGTTCTACCAATTCGTGCCCTCTTACACTGCCTCACAAAATGGTAAACCATATGTCAAGATGGATTTCTAAATTCTAACCAGGAGGGCAGATTTTTCGGAGGCCACCCTAGTTTAGTTGAACAGGGGAACCTTCTGGACAAACCAGACCAATCTACGGTAGCTTGGCAGGCGGCCAAGACCATGTCTCAGGAGGGGTGAGAGTGATCGGAAACCCACAATGAGCACACACAGTAAAACCCCACAGATTACCCTATGACAGATGTATATCCAAAATACATGTATTATTGGCCTTTATAACAAAACACAATTAAGCCACAGTTATCAAGAAAACAATTAGCACACATGCTTATTCACTGTGTAACATATATACAAAATTGTGATCAGCCTAAGGCGGATGATGGGGGAGAAAATAACCCCAGCTTGCAACAGAAAGGGGTTAGATCAACACATATATCAGTTTAGGCAGTCC
This sequence comes from Ambystoma mexicanum, assembly GCF_040938575.1. Classification (NCBI taxonomy): domain Eukaryota; kingdom Metazoa; phylum Chordata; class Amphibia; order Caudata; family Ambystomatidae; genus Ambystoma; species Ambystoma mexicanum. Next base: position 513,989,898 of record NC_090933.1, read on the forward strand.
CTCATCAACAATTCCTAACTTATGTAGTCCAGCCCTACGAAGTGAGGAGCCTAGCGCTCCAAGTACAGTTGTGAAAAGGCAGGTTCTCTTCAGGGGGCTGCAAGTGCTCAGGAAGGGGCTTGAGGCGTTGAAGAAAAAGTTCCTATTCCTGGAGAAGGGTCTACCCTAGTGGATAGAGCGACTTTCAGAGTTTGGGAATAGCTGTGGAGCGCTGGCTATCCCAGCCAAATTGAGAATCTTTTATGGGATTCTCGTGTGTAAAAAGGGATGGCTGTGCCAGGGGACGACCGGTAAGTGATGTACTCACCACCCCTCGACACAGTCTAGACCAAACTTCGTCAGTCTAGCCGACTTTGCTCGACAGCGTTAACCCTGCAGTTTCAGGACGCTCTGGCTCTCAGCAACTGTGGGACAGGACGATTGTCCATGGCTGGACAGTAGTCTTTACTCAGCTCTCTAAGAAAGGAGGATAGTTCCGGTGCAGCACGTCTCAGGACACGGTAGGCACGAACTGCAGGCACTTTCAGTGATAGTCACCACAGCGGGGCGACGCAAGAACCGCAAATGCTTGCGGCGGGGTGCACTATCTTAAATCGCGACACAGAGGAGCTAGGACAAGGTGTTTTGGCAGGAGAAGGCCCAGGACCACAAGCTAGCAATTCCCAGAGTCTCGAGTCTCAACTCGGGACGGCAACGTTCCCGTGTGATACCCCATGTTCGAGCTGGTCAGTTCACTGGATGGCACAGGAATACTTCCGAAGAGGCTCTTTGGTAGGGTAAGTAAGAGATGCCGAGAGTAGTTCCCACTACTGCGAAGGGGCGAAGCGCCCTAGCAGGACCTTTTGGTTTGATGAAATAACAGGGGCTCGATGGGACATCAGCTGAGTCAGGGTGCCAAACCTTCCTAACACAGCACCAGCGATTCATTGAGTCTGCTTTCTTGTTAAGGATAGTTGGCTCCCTATGACTTGCTGTTTGAACCTCAGTAGACTGAGAATGGATGCAGAGCCCCTTCTCTTATCCAAGATTTGGTTCACACTCAAATCTCAGATAGCCAATTCAAGATCTGCTCTCTTGCATCCAGATGTGGGCCAATTGTGGCCCACGGTGGTTCTAGTCATTCATGGCTACCAGACATACTGGCACCAGTAGTGTTGATTCGGATTAGACAGTCCCAACCCTTCTCTGTGCACATGCAGGAGCCCGCGAAAGATGCGGTTTTCACAGGAGGCTGTATGCCCAAATAAGGAATACCCGGGTCTCTCGACCTGGGGGAAGGAAAAGGGACAAAATGGCTAAAGGACTGAACAAAAGACTTTGTGGCACAGCCATTTTCGGCACTGGCAACAATCTTGGGCCAAACGCAGTAAAGGCTGTATGGCCCATAAAAACAAAGTGAAAATACTTTAATATTAAACTGCTGCCACCAGTTTGTCCTAGCCACACTTGTACAGACACCAACAAAAATACTTAGAGGGTGGCTAAGGCCATAAAACAAAACAACCCCGATGCGTGGTATTGTAAGGTACATGGCACATAGATAAGAAGTTACCTAGAAAAGGCAACATAATCGAAGACTAAGGGAAACCTAGTTTCCCAGTATTGACAGACTGAAGGACGTATCTGTTTCCCCATAATAAATGAGCAAAAGCCCAGAGGAGTGCAACTGAAGGCTGTGCTCCGCTGGAAAAAGTCAGGTTAGGTTAGCCAAACAAAAGCAAAAGGTTTGGGGGTTCCACAAATGGAGGGAAAATTGCACCTAAGAGGAATCTTTCCTAACACCATAAAATTGAGCTCTTTCAAAAAAGGCCTCTGAAAGAGGCGTGGGGACCACGGACAAAAAAAACAAGGTAGGATGTTCATTTTAACCGATATCATCCGACAAAACCAGGATTGTTATGATTTAGAACAATGCCAAAGATCTGCCCCTAACAGTTTGTAGTAGAGGAGCATAATTCAAAGCGAACAAACTGGTTAAGTCCACAGGAATCTCGATTCCAAATAATGAAATGCAGAGTTTACCACAGATATATACCACCGATATATACCATTAATATCACTAGACCTCTGTGACAAATTGAGGGAATTCGTCCCTTCTCCACAGGGGGCCACCCCCCCTTCCCCGTGAGGGCTAAGGAGGTGAGCCAGCTCTGCAAGACCCTCCCTAGAGGTTGATGCAAGTGGGTGCTCAACGGGAGAGATTCCCTTCTTGGAGACAAGAACTCCCGTTCCCATGAGTACCTCCTGGATGCCCTTAAAGTGATGGCCTACATAGATTTGTCTAACATAACGGAACATATCAATTCCATAAAGATGAAGTGAACTTGTGCTATCCACAAAAGAAAACAAAGGCCATCCCTTTAAATCAGTCCCACCAACGGACTGTGCTGAGGATGCTTAAAAGGGAGGATATGACAAGAGACAAAGGTTGGAGCTTGCGAGAGAGGTCGTGAAAACTGAGAGAAGCCAGAAAGCAGAGAGCCAGGGGAAGCCCCATGTGCGTAGCAGAGCAGGAGGAGGCAGAGTCCAGAATGCAGAGCACACGTAAGCCATTGGAGCGCTGACTCTGAGCCAAACACGCTGGGAGACCGGAGTATGAGAATGGAAGAAATCACAACGCGATTGAAGAAAGGACAGGGTGGTGTCGTGAGCACACACACCAAGGGTGGGCTGGGCCATCTGCCTGCAGAATAACGCTGATATCACTGACTGGAGAAAAACCCTCCCGACCCAAGATACAGAGCAAGTTCCATTCAGAGGTGTGAGGTAATCGATGGTGAGACGCGGTGTCCCCCCTTTTCCCGTGCCCATACCCCATCCTATTTTATAGGATTCTCCAATGTCCCAACTCTCCCCCAAACCCGCTTTCTACACAAACGCTGGGCAGAGGAAGAGGGCGACTGATAGTAAAGCGTCGAACACTTCCATATCTCATTGGACATGTCCCGTTAATCAGGTTAGACACTTTACCTTAATCATATACATCTGATACCCATTAGCGCCCTCACACAGATAAAAGGCGGAACATAGAGACACACTCTAAGCAAGGTGAGACACGAGAAGGAGCAGATCTTCCAGGGTGGCGGCAAACCCACTGGAGCAGGACCACCAATCGTGGGACCAGAGCGAAATCTATCGTCTCAATCTTTTTTTTCACGTTGTGACTGCCGGCGACGTGATCCTGTTTCTGTCCATGAAATCTCTGGACCATGGGTGGCCAGAGGCCATGTCTCTTCCAAAGTCAACTAGCCCAAAAAGCGTGCTTCCTCAGACAAATAGAGGTTGAGATACTTGGAGAACACTTCCCGGGGGGAAGATGCCAAAAAAGGCTGTCATCTCACGCTCCAACTTCTTCGTCGACGAACTCTGCTGCTGAAGAGCCCAGGTCTGAGACACACCAGTTGTTACCCTCATCATCGGCAGGCAGTTTGCAGTCGAGCAGCCCGGTGCAGTCTGTGAGAAGATCGCTGATGACAGCGGGTGAATCGTAGCGCCCCATTGACACACCCGTCCGTGGCTTCACCGTCTATGACTTGGTCGTCATCACGGACCCTGCCGACAACCTCATCTGCCAAGTTCGTTGCACCGTTGACGAATACCCCATCTACTACTTCGTCAATGAAGATTCATCTTCCGTCGACAGCTTTGATCCTGCCGATGGGCTTGTCGTCTACTGTCACTGTCTCAACAAAGACAATTGGCTCACCTAGTGTGGCCTTGCTGCCTAGGCCTGCTTTCGGCAGTTTCCGACTATGGCCCCGTCGACAGCACCATTACCTCCACAGTGATGGCATCCTTGTCTAGTGGATCGAATTTGGAGAGAGGGGGTACCTGCAGCAGCAAGGGGTGTGTTTATGGACATTGTGACGAATCTACACATGCTCGTCTCAGAAATCCAGCAGCGTCTACCCGTTTCACCCATACTTGTTCCATCAAGGAGTCCTCAAAGGCCCTACAGAGCCCGGATGATGCCGTCTCAGCCAACCCTGGCTACCACGTAGCAGTTACCCGTTGCTCCTCCTGTCATGAAAGTGGCTGTGCAGATAGACACTGATACTGACACTGTCACTACCCAGGATGCACAGGGCACTGATGAATTCGACGACTACTACGTTCCTGCAGATGGGGAGCCTCTGTACATAGATGTACTCTCCCGGGAATCTCAGCCAGATGAGATCGGTTTGGTCCATTCCATGATCTCATGGGTTACAAAGCTATTCAACCCCATCGCAGAGGAAAAGAAATGGGAAGGTTGCCTTCCCCAGCATTGGATCTTTCATGGTTTCACATGCTGTGAATATTCCCTGTCATCAGGCTGGGAAACCCCAGTAACTTTAGTCATTTTCCTATGGAAAAAAACATTGACCCCCCTTGAGTGTCCCATCAACGTTGTCGTGGGTGCTTTTGGCAGCACCAATGGGACGTCGAGTGTATAGCTGCCCCCCACTGCTTCCCCTTAGATTTCAACCCTCTTCCAAACCGTTGGGATTCCTCGCGCTTCTCTCCTGAGAGAATGTTTTTACATTTACTTGAGAAAACATTTTTTCGTCAGTATTCGCTTTTCCCAGTCTACGACACCGAAAAACAGCTTCAGCTCCATTGTGGAATCTTCAGGACCGAAAAGTCCTTGTTCAGGCCATGTGAGACCTGCGGCCTGAAAAACGTATATGATGGGGACAGGCACTCGGAGTGCCTCTATTATCTGTACCCGAATAATTTGGCTGACTGATGTTACATCTGCCAAGGATTCTCGCAAAAGACCCTTAAAGACAGAAATGGACGCCTAATTTGTTGGCTCAATGAGGGAGTCTACCCGGCGTCGGAGGTCGGTTCATCACGCAGTGGCAGAGCAGCCACTCCCTCGGACAAGAGATTGCTGTCACGCCAGAGATCAAAATCTGAGGAACCAGCGACGAAAAAGGAGAGGACAGGTGAGCCTAAATCATCTTTCGGCCATAATAAGGCCAAGCATTCATTGCCTCCTAAAAAGCCTCTTTCAAGTGGCGAAAAATCCCACGTAGTCTCTAAGCACTCTTCTCAGAGTACAACGTCAAAGTTCCTGTCGGAGGAACCAAGAGAAAAGGGCTCACACCCTTCTTCGAGATCCACTGACTCATCCCGAAGATCTTGGTCATGGACAGAGAAGTATAAATCAAGGCCAACATCCTCCTAAACTTCATCAGCGAAGAAGTCTTCTTTGAGTACCAAGAAACACAACTCGTCATCGGAATCGCACAGGTCTTCGTCCGGGCACGAGTTTCCTCAAAACACCACATGACGTCCAAATCGGCGTCCAAGCCGTCGTCTACTTAACCATCGATGGCGTCAACGACAGTCTTGGCTCCATCGACGTCTCGACTCCCATCGACTTCCTCGATGACTACCACATCGTTGACTACCACCTTGACAATGACCATTCTGGCGACGACTGCCTCGTTGACGATGAAGATAAAATCCCTGGCGAAAAAGCAGAAGCGTGCATAGTCCACTGAGCCAGAGTGTCCAGAATTGGAGACAGAACTACTGTCCACCAAAGGCATATTAAAAAACACATCTGGGCCCAAGGTACTTGTCCAACCTCCTTTGCAAAGTTCTCCAACTGTATTATCTGAAGAGATTCTGCAACACAAAATCACATCGGATTTTGAGGCACCTCCTTATGATGATCAAGCAGTTTGCGAATCAGATCCTGAGGAAGGAGGTTCACAGGCACCCTTTCTAGACCCTTCTGTGTTGGGCCTGCAGCAGAGATCTCAAACACCTTCTTTGCCATCAACATCAGCAGACAAGGGAGGTATTCCATCACAGTATCCTCTCCTAAACCCTAATTCCTTAGTGTCCATGCAAGTCCTGTGCACTTCAATCTCTACTCGGTCAGCTGGATGCCAGACTTCCTCTGCCTCATGCTCCAACAATTCAACCATATGGAGACCCACAAATTACACCTCGACAGACGGACCCTTCTGAGCATTTTCAACACCATGGCGCTCGCCCTAGAAGGCAGTGCCCTTCCGGGCCTCCGTCTCCACCTCCTAGAGCACTTGGTGCATGACGGAGAGAACAGGAAAAAGATTAACTGGTAGACACTGATCCGGACACTGCTCCACAGGACAATCTTTCCACCGTCTCCTCTTCCCAGAGAAGAGCGGACACATGGGACACGGACGCAGACCAGGATTCGCCAGGAGTCCGGCTCAGCCAAACGCCCCCGACCACCCTGCCGTGACCCCTCCCACCCCAGCCGACATAGGAGCATGTCACTCCATGATGGTGAAGGCCTGCCAAAAGTTCTGCCTAATTCCAGAGGAAGAAAAGGAGGATTGCTTCCTCTTTGATCATATGGGAAAGAGGAGAAAGGCTGTCTTTTCCATTCCAATCCTTGATCGTGTCTGGCAGGAGGACCTCCGCACCATGAAGCATCCCTTTACAGAACCGGCATTGAAAGGTCAATTGGAAAATAAATTTAAGGCTCCAGAGTCCACCCCTAAATGCCTTACATCACAGCCAACGCCGGAGTCTGTTGTATCCGCTGCAGCTAGCAGGAAAGCACGCACACAGCATAAGTGTGCTACTCCCCCAGACAACGACAATCGCAAGTTGGATGCCTTTAGAAGAAAGTACTTACCATGGGGTCAAGCAGCTAACTTTCTAGCCATTGTTGCAAGATACGAATGGGAAATGTGGCATCTTTTAGCCCCACTATTAGACCACCTGCCAGAACACCAAATAAAAGAGGCTATGCTTTTGGTGCGAGAGAGGGAAGAGGCATCAAATCACAGCATAAACATAGCTGTAGACCTGGCCAAGACCCATTTTAAACAGATTAACAATGGAGTGGTTCTCAGACACCAAGCTTGGCTTCGCTGTACAGATTTCCGGCAGGAGGTGCAGCACAAGGTAGTGGATATGCTGTACAAGGGCGAAAATCTTTTTGGTGTATAGATAGACTAATGTCTGAAGGCCATGAAAGCTGATTCAGACACAGCTAGATCACTTACAACTCTGCAAAGCAAAAGATCCTTTTGTTCCTTTCGTGAAGTCTCGGGAAATTCAAGATTTTCAGGCTCTCGGGACAACTGTCAAACTAGAAAATGCTATGCTATGGAAACTAAATATAACAAGAGATCACAGAGACACAGGAATCAGATTATTTCAAAGCAAAATGCATCTTTATTCTGTGCATGACAGAATGTCACTAATCACCTCAAGCAACACTCTTAGAGCATGAGTGCATTAGCAAATCCCAACCCAGCCAGCATCCAAGACTAAAAACTGTGACTGTCCCCTTTCTCTCTCAACCCACTTATGAGACAGCCCCCTCTAGCTTGCTGAACCTAACCTACTAAACAGAACAGAACAGCACAGACACTGTTTATACAGAGCATTGACGCATTCATTGTGCATTTGTGTGCATAGAAAACCTTCTATGGCTGCCAGCATGCTATACTACGTGCATACATACATACATTTCAGCCAGCATAGCATAATCGTACTGGAACATATTTACACAAAATATACTCTACATTCTATTTCTAAGAACAGCACAAGCATATTGTGTCTCTTCACATCGACAGTCTCATTTGCAGAAACCAAAACAAGCATTCATTCAGTGAAAACATTCTCTGCAGTCAGCCAACCCAGGTTGTATCTCGAAAATAGCCAATTGTCTGCCAAGACTCACATTTGTTATGAAAGCATTTACACACTGTGTTCGGCTACTCTTCCGCGCACAGCAAGAAGTATAATCGTATGCACAAGACACAAAGCAGACCTCTAGCGCCTAGAAACACACTACAGTGTACTATACATGACAAGCGTACATAAGTCTTCATGGCTCTCAGCAAATATTGAACCATGATAGCTTAGAACAAAACTGTAGTGCTTGTACTAAATAGATGCAAAATGAATGTGTATAAATGGATTAATAAATGGATTATCTCATGCTAAACTTATCACAGATATATGCAGATTCACACAACAAGGATACAGTAGATAAACCTATTATTCACAAGTTTACAAGCACAATTTCCAATCTACCCAGCTCAGTAGAGTACCAGGGTCAATGGAAGCAGGGTTCTTCTTTCTCCCAAAGAGGCCATCAAAATAAAACACAGCAATGACTTCCAGAAGGACAGTCAAATAAGGGGAAAGGTGGCGTTCTACCTCAACGTGTGGCGTACAATAACTACGCACAGATGGGTACTAGATGCTATTCAGTGCGGCCACTTGTTGGAGTTCAAACGTCCACAATTTCCCATTCCACCCATAAAGGCATCTCAATCACACCTTCACGTCTTGCGGTGCAAGTTAAGTCTCATGATAACAAAAAGGGACAATCGAGAAAGTACCTCTATCAGCAAAGGGAAAGGGCGTGCATTCAAGATTTTTCATGGTAAAAAAAATAGATGGAAAATGGTGCCCGATTTTAGACCTTCGGGTGCTAAACAAAAACATAAGAAAATAAAAATTCAAGATAACATTGCAAGACATGATAAGAGCGGTGCAGCCGCAAGAATTCTTGCCGTCCCTAGACCTCAAGGACGCATATTTGCATATACCATTTCACCCAAAGCACCGGAAATACCTCGGGTTTGTAGTGGGCGGCAGCCATTTCCAATTTCGGGTTCTCCCCTTTGGCTTAATATCAGCACCAAGGACATTTACCAAATGCCTGGCTCCAGAAGCAGCATTCCTCTGGAGACAAGGCCATCATGTTTACCCATACTTGGACGACTGTTTGGTTCAGGGAACAACTTGCCAACAGGCGTTATTGTCTCTCAAAAGGAAAGAGATTCTACTCAAACGATTGGGCTTCGCCATCAACTACAGCAAATCCTGCTCGACTCCCTCAAAGAACTTGGTCTTCCTGGAAGCACAATTCCTGACAAACCACAATCTGGTAAAACCCTCTGGGGAAAGAGTGATAAAGCTTCTAGCGGGCTCATTTACACCTAACAAATCCATCACAGTCTGCTCCTAGCTGGCCCTCCTGAGAACCATGTCATCTGGCATTCCTCTGAATCCCAACTGCCGCCTGCACATGCGCCCAGCACAGAAATTCCTCTCAACTAGATGGTCCCAAATCCAGGGCTCCTGGTCGGACAGGGTAATCACCTCCCGGATGCTAGCAGACACTCTGAAATGGTGGACTCACCCCGTCAACATCACATGGGGCATACCACTAGTGGAACCTAATTCCTGGTACAACATTGTGACCGATGCCTCACAAATAGGATGGGGTGCTCATTTAGACCAGCACCAGGTCAAGGGCCTCTGGTCTCCCACGGAAACCTTACTGCATATCAATGTCCTATAATTGCAGTCAGGACACTGGGCTCTCACTTTTTTCTCCCCCTCATCAAGGGCCCGGTGGTGCGTGTCCTCACCGACAAAACAACCACAATGTTCTACCTGCGAAAGCAGGGGGGGGGACACGCTCGGAAATCTTATCCCAGGAGGCACAAACCATCTGGCACTTGGCCATCCAGCACAACATTCACATCCGAGCCTTCCACCTGCTGGGGATACAGAACAAACAGACAGATACCCTCAGCAGGGACTCCTCCCAGACACATGAGTTGCAACTGAACAGCACCCAGGTGACACAGATCTTTGCGAAATGGGGCCTTCCCCCTCTGGACCTTTTCGCCAGCCCCGAAAACAAGCAATGCCAGCACTTCGCCAGCAGGTTACCACATCCGAACTCCCGGGGAGATGCATTCTCCTTCCCTTGGGACGGAATGTTTGCCTATGCGTTTCTCCCTTTCCTCTCACCCCTTTCCTCTCATAAGGAAAACTATAAAAATGATTTGCAGGGCTCACTGCAAGATCATCCTGGTGGCCCCGTTCTGGCCCAGGCAAACCTGATTCTCCGACCTGCTTCATCTGGCAGTGGATGATCCGATTCACCTAGGATCCCAGCCTAATCTCCTGTCTCAGAACAAAGGGATGATATTACATCGCAATCCAGACTCCCTCAAATTGGCGTCATGGCTCCTGACCATTCCCAATTCGGAAATCTAAATATCCCTCAAGACTGTCATCGCATCTTGGCAGCTGCAAGAGCTCCTTCCACCAACCTCTCATATGGCCGAAAGTGGAAGAGAGTTGGTGCTTGGTGTACACTACAACCTAATCTACACCCATTAGACATAACACCTCAACAACTCCTTCCTTACCTGTTGTCGTTAGCAAAAGGAGGTCCGGCGGTGGCTTCTATCAAGGTACACCTGTTGGCGATATCAAGGTTTACATGTAAAAGAACATCTACACCACTTTACAGTAACAGATTAATCAAGCATTCAAGCATTTCTTGAAGGGCCTCTTTCGAAGTGTGGAGTCTTAACCTAGTTCTAGCAGCCCTTATGAAACCTGCTTTCGAGCCCATGTCAACAGCCGACATCAAGTTTCTCACGTGGAAAGTGATTTTTCTGGTGGCCATTACATCTTCTAGGCGGGTTTCAGAACTCCAGGCCTTGGTCATTGATCCATCATATCTGCACTTATGAGAGACATGGTGGTTCTCTACAAACTCGCATTTCATTCCTAAGATTCCATCGGAATTTCATAAAAATGCAACAGTCATTCTTCCAACCTTTTTTCCAAATGACTCTACTCCATCTGAAAAGGCTCTGCAGTGTGTAGATGTTGAGAGCACTGAAGTATTACTTGGACCGCGCAATATTGTTTAGATCCTCTAATCGGCTCTTTGTGGCCTTTGGCCCTTCCAATAAAGGGAAGTCCATTTTCGAAACAGGGTATCTCACGATGGGTGGCTTCTACTATATCCTTCTGCCAACAGACAATTACAATGAGCCAGCTCCCAGAGCTCATTACATGAGGTCCGCAGCGGTCTCAGCGGCTCTATGCTTCTCCAGCATGGGGTCTGGCATGGATTCACATGCTCATGAATATTCCCCGTCGTCAGGCTGGGAATCCTCGGTAAAGAAAAAACCAGTATCAGTTTCGTTTCTGATCTGTCTTTCGTAGTAATAACCAATCACTGGTCTCTGCGTCATACTGACCACAGCCAATGACTGCCCTCCACCTAAGCACCGCCTCTGGCAGCCATCTTCAGATTTTTACCGCACGTTCATGTGTTGGGATCCTCGTGCTATTGCTCTCGAGCGTTAGTGCTATTTTTTCACGTTTTTTCTCAAAAAACTTCTTGTTTTCGGTCAAAAGAGCCTCAAGCTCCACCGACTCTCCATCCGATCTACGAGGACCCGTGTCGGATTCGTCTGCGCCCCTCAAGGGTGAAGATTTCGTCGAGCTACGCTTTTGGAGGACTCCAGAAGTTTCTCAGGCCCGGACATGGCCCAGGAGAAGGGATGCTCGACGCCCGGAAAGCTGTTCAGGGTCTGCCCTGGATGCCAGCTGCAGAACGTCTTTAAGGAGGACGAACACTCCTTTTGTCTCTACTGCTTACATGAGGACAAGACGCACGTGGAGAAGGACTGTGCGTTTTGCGGCAACATGTCGGAGCGGACCATGAAGGACCGCCATCAACGTCTCGCCAACTGGCTAGAAGGGAAGAGCCCGTCAGGCGAGAAGAAGAGGAAGAAATCCGAGCGGTCTTCTAAGACCTTTGAGGACGCCCCGGCGACGGGGGTCCAACACAAGGCAAAGCACCGCGAGTCCGCTGGCACCGGGAGCGCCGAACGGTCGGGCTCTACGGGCGCCAGGCAGGGCGCACCCTCCCCGGCACCATCAACCACGAGCCAACGCTCTGGGTCGGGTAAGAGGAAGGCCGAGCACCCGGCGAAGCTCCTGGAGAGGCCCCGGTCGAGCTCGAAGGCCCCATCGGAGGGGGAGCGAGGCAGTGTCCCCCCCCCTCAAGGATAAGGCGGTGAGCAAACCTAAGGTGGTGAAGGCCTTAATCCATCCGGCCAAGCCCTCTATCGATACTGTCGCGGCGGCCATGGCTCAGCCTGTGGGGGCTACACCAGTGGTGGCGACCTCGGGGCTCAGAGTCTCCCTGCCACCTCGGAGGGAGTCCTCTTTTGTGCCCATCGATAGGGCCCCCGTGAAATCCCCCGTGGGGAAGAAAAAGGGGGGGCAGGGCGTCGTCGTAGATTCGGCCTCAACCTTGGAGGAGGAGCTGGTCGAAGTCTTAAGCCACGGCCTCGGCGTGGAAGAAGACCGGCCCGTCGGGATGGATCCCGACGCAGGCGACGACGACGACATCGAGGGTACCGACGGGGCCCCCGATCGCCCGTCGGATCCCCCTCTGCCAGCGCCGCGAGACAGCTCGGCGGCCATTTTGTTGGCTATACAGTCCTTATGCTCAGAGATAAGGACGAGACTACCGTTGCCGACGGAACCTCTCCCGTCGGGGGACCCAGAACCGGGACCTTCTGGTGTAACCCCTACCAAGAAAAGAAGGATCCACCCTCCGCCTCCTTTTCAGCCGTCGCGCCCTTTCCAGCCCTCCTCCCCGTCCACCCGAGGGGATGATACGGGGACTGACACGGCAGCGACGGGTACGGACGACGAGGTATACGACGAGGATGTACCGTCGTCGCCTCCCACCAGGGCTTCTCCGCCCGACGAGATTGGATCGTTCCACTCCATGATCTCCAGGGCATCCGAGCTTTTTCAACTCTGCCCTGAGGAGAAGAAGAAGGAAGGTTTCCTTTATCAGCGGCGCGAGGCCAAGAGGAAGACGGTCCTCTCAGTGCCTCTATTGGACGACATTTGGGATGAGAACCTCACCCTCCTCAAGAACCCTTCCACGACGCCAGCTAGAAGAGACCGGTACGAGAAGAAGTACCGGGTCCCGGACACGGCCCCCCTGTGCCTCCGGGCGCAGCCTACCCCGGACTCCGTCGTCTCCGCGGCGGCCAGGAAGAAAGCGGGGGGGGGTGCGGCCTCCACATTGACTTCCCCACCGGACGGTGAGGGAAAGAAATTGGACGCTATGGGACGCAGAGTCATCTCGTCGGCAGCGACGACGATTAAAGCGGCCAACGCCTTGGCTATCGTGGCCCGCTACGACAGGGAGCTCTGGTACAAACTGGCTCCCCTGCTGGACTTCCTGCCGGACGACAAGAGGACAGAGGCCCTGGAGATCCTGCAGGAAGGTGAGGTGGCTTCGGACCAAGCCATTACCGTCGCGACGGACATCGCCGACACTGGGTTCCGCCAGTTGGGCAACGGCGTTTGCCTTAGGCGGCGTGGATGGCTCAAGGCTACGGACTTCCGTCAAGACGTTCAGACCAGAGTCCTGGACATGCCCTTCGATGGGGACAACCTGTTTGGCAAAACAGTGGACGATTCCCTTCAGGCCATTAAAGCGGACACTGAGACGGCCCGGGCCCTGGGAGTTCTGCAGCAACGACGGACGCCCTTTCGGAGCAGCGGAGGCAAGGGCGCCTCCAAAGGTTCCGGCGGCGGTTTTTCCACCTACCGTCAAGCGGCCCGCTCGTCGTCTCAGGAGGCCTACAGAGGACGAGGCAAGTCTGGCGGACTCCGCCGTCGTCGGCCAGGAGGTCGAGGCGGCAAAGCCTCGTCCAAGCAGGATTGAACCGACCGTGGGGTCGGGCCCCCACCGAAGCACCCCGGTGGGAGGCCGGCTGGCGAGCTTCGTCAGCGTGTGGGAGTCCATCTCCACCGACCGTTGGGTGCTGGACGCCTTGGCCCGGGGCCACGCGCTCGAATTTCAAAGAAGGTGTCCGCGCGTCCCCCCCGTGGCCAGGAAAGAACTTCACGTCCCTCAACTTCTCCTGGAGGTGGAGGTAAAGGCGATGCTGAGGAAGGGCGCCATCGAACTCGTCCCAAAGAGACTTCGGGGCTCCGGAGTTTACTCGAGATACTTCCTCGTGAAGAAGAAGACGGGGGGATGGCGCCCCATCCTGGACCTGCGACGTCTGAACAAGTTCATCAAGGCGCAAAAGTTCCGGATGGTCACCCTCCAGCACGTCCTGGGTCAGCTGGAGGAAGGAGACTTCCTGTCGTCGTTGGATTTGGAGGATGCCTACTTCCATATTCCCATCCTAAAGGGGCACCGAAAATTCCTCAGGTTTGTGGTCCAAGGGCGTCATTACCAGTTCAAAGCCCTCCCCTTCGGACTACGGTCGGCACCCAGGGTATTCACCAAGTGCCTTGCACCGGTGGCGGCGCAGCCGCGAGGGGATCCACGTCTACCCCTACCTGGACGACTGGCTCATCCGAGCCAAGTCGAGGGAGCTCGCCCTGGATCACACGGCAAGGACCGTCCGACTTCTCACGGACCTGGGATTCTCCGTGAACTACGCCAAGTCTCACCTGGTACCCGCGCAAAACGCACTGTTTCTGGGAGCGAAGCTCGACACAGTGTCTCTTCTGGCCTCCCCGTCGGAGGAAAGGACCAGGTCCATCCTGGGCAAGATACAGCGGATGTTGGTTTCCGACGCGGCCAAGGTGAGGTCCATCAAGTCCCTCCTCGGAATGATGTCTTCCTGCATCTACCTCATTCCCATGTGCAGGCTCCGGATGCGCCCGTTGCAGGAGTTCCTGGACGCGCGCTGGATCCAAACGACGGGCAGCTTCGAGGAGAGGATCACACTCGACGAGAGTTTCCGCCGAGCAGTCCGGTGGTGGGGCAGCCGCACGCATCTGACGGCGGGCATGGACTTCCAGACCCCAGATCACCAGGAGACAGTGACCACCGATGCCTCCCTGGAAGGGTGGGGAGCGCACACCGAAAATCTGCACGCGAAAGGCCTTTGGCTCCCGACGGAGAAGTCCCTCCATATCAACGTCCTGGAGCTCCGTGCAGTGTTCTGGGCCCTCAGGTCCTTCCTTCCGTCCCTCAAGGGCAAGGTGGTGAGGATCTTCACCGACAACACCACCACCATGTTTTACATCAGGAAACAGGGCGGAACCAGGTCCCCAGCGCTGTCCAAGGAGGCGCAGGACCTGTGGCATTGGGCCGTCGCCCAAAGGATGTTTCTGGTGCCGTTTCATCTGGCAGGGATAAAAAACACCATCGCCGACTCACTCAGCAGGGAGCTGCGCTCGTGCCACGAGTGGGAACTACGGCAGGATCTAGTGGATCGCCTCTTCCGACGGTGGGGCACACCCCAGATCGACCTGTTCGCGACGGCGACGAACTCCAAGTGCCGGAGGTTCGCCAGCAGGTTTCCCCAGGCGAGGAGCATGGGCGATGCCTTCTCGTTCCCCTGGGAGGGCCTGTTCCTCTACGCGTTCCCTCCTTTGCCACTGCTAATCCGGCTCGTCAACCAGCTCAAGAAGTCACGGTGCAGGATGATCCTCGTCGCACCTGCGTGGCCGAGGCAGATATGGTTCCCGGACCTTCTGGACTTGTCAGCGTCCCCGCCAATCAAGCTGCCGGTGGACGCGGATCTTCTCTCCAGGGAAGGAGGCGCCATCCTCCACCACGACCCGAAATCGCTGAACTTGCAGGCCTGGCTCCTGCAGCGCTAGAGTTTGGAGGATACGACATACCGGCCGACTGCAGAGAGGTTCTTGCAAAGGCCAGGGCGTCCTCGACTCTTAAATGCTACGGACACAAATGGAAGAGGTTCTCTGTCTGGTGCCACGCACAGAAGATTAACCCTCTACGGATTACGGCTCCCCAGGTACTGCCGTACCTACTGACGCTGGCCAAAGCTGGACTGGCACACGCGTCCATCAAGATTCATCTTGCTGCGATCTCCCGATACACCAGAACCACGGGCCGGACGTCCTTGTGGTCTCATCGTCTGGTGAAAGAGTTCATGAAGGGACTGTTCAGATCGTTCCCGCCGGTGAAGGCTCCGGCCCCGGCGTGGGAGCTCAACGTGGTGCTGACCAAGCTCATGGGACCTCCGTTCGAGCCTCTGCACTCGGCCCCGTTGAAGTTTCTGTCGTGGAAAGCAGCGTTTCTTGTGGCCATCACCTCCGCACGACGGGTGGGAGAGATCCAGGCCCTTTCATGCAAGGCCCCGTACTTGACTTTTCACGACACGAGGGTAGTGCTCAGGACGCACCCCTCCTTCATGCCCAAGGTACCGTCGGACTTCCATCTCAACGAACCCTTGGTGTTGCCTGTGTTCTTCCCGTCGCCTTCGTCGCCGGCTGAGAGGACTTTGCACTCGCTGGATGTGGCTAGAGCGCTGAAGTTCTACGTGGACCGCACGAAGTGTTTTCGGAAGACGTCACAACTCTTTGTGAACTTTGGGCCTGTCAATCAGGGGAAGGCTCTCTCGAAGGCTTCCATTTCCAGATGGCTCTCCGGCTGTATCATGTACTGTCATCGGTTGGCAAACCGACCGCTGCCTGGCCGTCCGAGAGCCCATTCCACCAGAGCGATCGCAGCTACTACGGCGTTCCTTTCTGGTGTGCCCCTGCTGGACATATGCAGGGCTGCTACGTGGAGGTCGACGCACACCTTCACGAAATTCTACTGCGTCGATCGGGATTCCAGGGAGGAGTCCAGGGTCGGCCAAGCAGTGCTGCGCAACCTGTTCGCCTGAGGTGAGCCTGGTGAGGAGGTAAGATGCTTAATGTTGAGTTTGATGTACTGCTTAATGTTGAGCCTTTGCCACCTCCCGTGGTTGTGCATGTGTGTACTGCTATGTATTCTTTATTCATGAGCATGTGAATCCAATACAGACCCCATGCTGGAGAAGGAACAAGTTACTTACCTGTAACTGTTGTTCTCCAGCATGGGTCTGGCATGGATTCACATGCGAACCCTCCCGCCTACCCCTCTGCGGCTCTTCACTTGGTCATACTGCCACTTCACGTGCTTCCAAATCTGAAGATGGCTGCCAGAGGCGGTGCTTAGGTGGAGGGCAGTCATTGGCTGTGGTCAGTATGACGCAGAGACCAGTGATTGGTTATTACTACGAAAGACAGATCAGAAACGAAACTGATACTGGTTTTTTCTTTACCGAGGATTCCCAGCCTGACGACGGGGAATATTCATGAGCATGTGAATCCATGCCAGACCCATGCTGGAGAACAACAGTTACAGGTAAGTAACTTGTTCCTTGTGGGTACCCATCAGGGACATTTGCCAGGCAGGAACATGGGCAGTGCCCCACACATTCACCAGGCACTACTGCCTACATCAACATCCTGAAGATGTGCCAATCGGACGGGCAGTCCTCCAACAACTGTTCCAGTAAGGTAAGCCCTACAGCTTCCAGGGTTTGCTCCTGTTTTTTACCTTAAAGCTATATGCTTTTGCTTAATGTTCATGTTTACTTAAGGTTTACTTCCTCTGTGCCGGAGATACACCTCCAAGAATTTCTACTGCTACAAAATCTATTCACAGCATGTGAATCCATGAAAGATCCAAAACTGGAGAAGGGAGTAGTTTCTCACCTGTAACTCCATTTCTCCAGCGTTGTTATCTTTTATGGATTCACATACGCCCTCCAGCCTTCTCCCTCAGGCAAACATCCTTCTAGGATATCCTCCTTTTGGAGAGGTTAAAATCTGAGGAGAAGCTGCGGGGGCAGAGCTATACACTCAACGTCCGATTTGGCAGTTGACCCAACTGCCCAAAGCACCCACAACGACGTTAATGGGACATTCAAGGTGTCAATGTTTTTTCCATAGGAATACCACTATATTAAAGTTACTGGGGTTTCCCAGACTGACGACGGGGAATATTCACAGCATGCGAATCCATGAAAGATACCAATGATGGAGAACTGGAGTAACAGGTAAGAAACTACTCCCTTTTCGAACGGCGTGAGTCCTCTGAGGACTGTTGTTTCAGTTTCCCTGCTGGATGACATTTGGCAGGATGGCGTGTTGGTCATGAGGACCATGGGCACAGCCCCAGCGAAAAGCGATCAGTTGGAGAAAAAATACTGGGTCCCGAACATGGCCTCAAAGTGCCTCAGCTCTCAAACATCATCGGACTCTGTCGTTTCGCTGTGGCTAGAAAGAGGTCCTCTAACCCTTCTTCCTCTTCTATGGTGTCTCCGGATCGGGAGAGTAAGAAGTTGGATGCGACTGGGAAGCGTATCATCACGACGGCGGCATCTGCCATTAAGGCCACTAATGCCTTAGCCATTCTCACCAAGTAAGACAGAGAGCGTTGGTGTACGTTGGGGCCCATCTTCGACTTCCTTAGGGAAGACCAGAAGGCTGAGGCACTGGCTTTGTTCCATGAACGTGAGGTAGCCTCTGACCATGCCATTACCGTCGCCCTGGATGTTTCAGACTCAGGTCTTCATCAGATGGGCAATGGAGTGGCCCTCTGCCGCCAAGCTTAGCTTAAAGCCACTAACTTCAGCACAGATGTGCAAACAAATGTGATGGGCATGCCGTTTGTTGGTGACAACCTATTTGGGAAGGCTGTTGACACCCTGCAGCCTCTAAAGGCTGACACAGAGACTGCACGTTCATTGGGTATCTCCAGCAAAGCAGGCCATCCTTGTGCTCCTTTAAAGGGGAGGCTGTTGAGGTACTCCAAGGGATCCACCTCTCCCTACCACCAGTCCTCCCATTCAACCACCCAGGAGGCATACAGGGTATGTTTCCAGGCCTACAGAAGTGGCAACTAGTGTCTGCAACTAGTGTCTGCACACTCCAGCAGCCAGAATGAGCAAGCCTGACCCGGCCCAGGGCCTGTGCCCTCAATATTGTACCCCAGTGGGAGGCTGGTTATCGCAATTTGTCGACCAGTGGTTCAACATCTCCATTGAAAAATGGCTGCTCGATATCCTTCAATAGGGCCACCCTGGCATTGCAGAACAAAGCCCTCACATTCCTCCCATCCTAAAACGAGAACAAAACGTAGCACAGCTCTAAAGGAGGTTCAATCCATGCTAAACAAAGGGGCGATAGAGCCAGTTCCTCAGCTGCTCCGGAGTGTACTTCAGATACTTTCTGGTAAGAAAAAAATCAGGAGGGTGGAGACCCATTCTAGACTTGCGACACCTCAACAAATTCCTTAAATTCCAAAAATTCAGGATGGTCACGTTGCAGCACATGCTCGACCAAGTGGAGGAAGGAGATTTCCTGGCGACCCCCGACTTGGAGCATGCTTACTTCTACATTCCCATTCATGCAAACAACGGAAGTTCCTGTGTTTTGTCATTCAGGGAAGGCATTATCAGTTCAAATTATCAGTTCCTCAACCTAGCCTGCATCGCATCTGGATAGAATTATAAATGTTAGCATGCGCACACATAGAGGGAATTCTTTAGCCTTCCATGTGCCACATCTAGATGGAAAAACAATTCAATGACTGATATGACTCTCCTGCCTAGCCTGGACCTAGCGTGCAATCATGAATCAATAACCAACCCACTAACAACTTCAGTCCTCTGCATACACCTCTCAAACTCGAACCAAACACAACCACAAGCCTTAATGCAGCAAACTGCACAAACTTCGCTACACTGCAACAACAAAACAAACCGCACCTAGACTTGCACAACAGCACATGATGACTACCGACCGTAAAACACCCCAAGCCCAGCCAACGGACCCACTGGGCTGAAGCTGTCAACAGCACATCACTGCTATCTTGCACTTCTCCAGCTCATTCCCACTAGCTCACCCTGCCCCTCCCTTTTTCAGAGCCGCTAGAGCACCAGGGGACCACTCCGGTGGTGATCGTGCGCAGTACAAATATTCTTTAACATTAACATCGCAAAGCCTTGCCTTTTGGCCTGAAATCGGCCCAGAGGGTGTTCACCAATGCTTGCTCCAGTGGCAGCGCACCTGCTTCTCGAGGGAATCCACGTCTGCCCTTACCTGGACGATTGGCTAATCCGATCCCACTCTCATGCTCTGCCAATCTAGAAAACCACGGAAACCATCCAGACCTTCTTCTCAATAAATGATCAGAAATCTTGCATAGCGCCATCTCGGAATGCGCTATTCCCGGATGCCCGCCGCAACGCATTGTTGTGTGTGGCAACTCCTTTGTAAGAGAGAGTGAAGGCCATCCTGGGAAAGGTCCAATGGATAGTGACAACTTCCACTGTAACAGTCTGATCTATCAAGTCCCTGCTGGGGATGATGTCCTCCTAGATCCATCTAGTTCCCTTTTGCAGACTACAGATGAGACCTCTTTTCTTACGCCAGAGGTCTCTGGCTCCCGGATGAGAAAGGGTTGTACATCAACATTCTGGAACTGCGTGCAGTGTTCTGGGCTCTCAAGTCTTTTTAGCCCCCGCTCCAGGGGAAGGTGGTGCAGGTCTACACGAACCACACCACCACCATGTTTTACATCAGGAAACAGGACGGGGCACGCTCCCCGGCTCTCTCTGTGGAGGCACAGAATCTGTGGTACTGGGCCGTTGCTCAATGGATGTTTCTCATCCCATTCACCTGGCAGGCGTTCAAAATGCCATTGCAGATTCTCTTAGCAGGAACTGTGATCCTGCCACGACTGGGATCTCCAGCAAGAAAAGGTGTCTTGTCTCTTACGAGTGGGGTCTCCCTCAAATCGGCCTCTTTGCTACAGCTACCAACACCAAGGTATCCTCAGCCAAGGAGTCTGGGGGACACCTTTGCATTCCCTTGGGAGTTCCTCTTCCTGTTAGCATTCCCACCGGTTCCTCTGTTGCTACAAGTGATCAACACACTGACGCCTCCACTGCATGATGATCCTCATTGCACTGGTGTGATTAAGGCAGATCGGATACTCAGACCTTTTCCATTTGTCGGTAGTTCCTGCCATCAAACTGCCTCCACCTCCAGACATGCTCTCCAGAGAAGGAGGGTCAATCCTGCACCACAACCCAACTTCTGAGCCTCACCGCCTGGCATCTGCAGCCCTAGAATTTGGACAATATTCACTCCCTTTGAAATGCAGGAACATTCTACCCAAAGCCAGGGTCCCTTCTACACTTGTTTGCCACAAGCCCAAGTGGAAGCTTTTTACTGTGGGGTGCATACACGGAAGACTTCTCCCCTGTGCGTGACACCGTCATAGCTTCTTCTGTACATGCTCTCGCTTGCCAAGTCTGGTCTTGCCCATGCATCTGTCAAGTTCAACCTTGCCGCCATATCCCAGTACACCTGGGCTTCAGGCAAGCTCTCCCTGTGGTTGCACAGGCTCGTTAAGGAGTTCCTCAAGGGCGTCTTAATAACATTGACTCTGGAGAAGTCTCCTGCCCCTCCATTGGAGCTAAATGTGGTACTGTCGAAACTGATGGGGTCTCTGTTTGAACGTATGCATCGGGCCTCCTTGAAGTTTCTGTCATGGAAGACCGCCTTCTGGTGGCAATCACCTTGGCCAGGAGGGTTGGTGAAATACAGCCGCTGTCCTGTAAGCCTCTGTATTTGTATTTGTCATTACATTCAACCAAGGTGGTTCTGCAAACTCATCCTTCCTTCATGCCAAATGTCCCATTGGACTTGCATGTAAATGAGCCTTTGGTTCTACTAGTTTTCTTTGGCAACCCTTTTCCTCCTGCTGAAAGATCTTTGCATTCGCTGGATGTTACGCATGCCTTGAAGTTCTTGGTTGCACGCACGAAGAACATTCGAAAGACTTCTCAGCTTTTCATCAATTTTGGACCTGTGGGACATGTGAAGGCCCCTGTCTAAGGCTTCCATCTCCAGGTGGCTCCAGTATCACACAGTTCCATTGTCTGGCCAACAGACCGGTATGTGGTTGGCTGAGAGCCCATTCCACCAGAGCCATCACAGCGACTACAGCGTTTCTCTCTGGTGTTCCCCTGCTCGACATCTACAGGGCAGCTATGTGGAGGTCTACCCACACCTTTACAAGATTCTACTGTGTTGACGGGGATTCCAGGGAAGAGTCTCAAGTCGGCCAAGCAGTGCTTTGCAACTTGTTTGTATGAGGTGAGCCTATTCCAGGGATAAGTGTATTGCTTCTGTGAGCCTTGCCACTGCAAATGGTTGTGTATATGGACTGCTGTTTAATCGTATTTATGAGCATGTGAATCCATGTAATACCCCATGCTGTAGAAGGAACTAGTTACTTACCTGTAACTCCTGTTCTCCAGCATGGGTCTTACATGGATTCACATGCAAACCCTCCCTCCTGGTCCTATTTGGCTTTTCATGGTTCCTACTGCCACTTTACGTTTGCGACCAAATCTGAAGATGGCCACAAGGGGTGGAGCTTAGGAGGACGAATGTCATTGGCTGGGGCGGTATGACCCAAACTGACTGTGGTGATGGCCCGCAACATTGTATCAGGCAGTGAACCTCCCTTAAAAATCTTATTAAAGAGTCGGACCATGACAGGTGCCAGTGTGGAACTAAATAATTCATAGAATTGGACTGAGAACCCATCATCACCCAGTGCGTTGCCACTCTTCATGGACTTAATAGCCTGAACCACTTCTTCAACCATAATCGGGAATTAAAGACTACCCATGACCTCTCCAGACAACCGCAGGATCCCCAAAGTATCTAAGTAAGCCTCCACTTCTCCCCAACTACCATCCAACTCTGACCGGTATAATTCTCATAAAAGTGCTTAAACAAATCTACGATTTCAGTGTGCCTGTACATAGTGTCCCCACCAAGTGTACAAATTACACCGGCCCTTCTGAAAGCCTGTATTACCCCCAATCTCCAGGCTAATATTTTATCTGCTGTTTCCCCCTTTTTGTAATATTTTTGTTTGAGAAACGTAACCTTCCCCTCCGTCTCATGTAATACAAGACCCCTCAGTTCCTGCTTAAAAAAACAAAGCTCACAAGCTCTTGTGGAATTAACGTAGCTTCTACCCTGAATCCCTGGTCTGTAATTTCCCTATCTTCCTTTCATTCTTCCAATATGTGGCTATCCGTATCAAGTCCCCCCAGACAGTTGCCTTAAACCCATCCCATAGGGTAGCCAAACAAACTGACTCATTGTCATTAAATTAAAAATATTCCTTAATCTTTATCGGTACCACTGATCCCACCTCCTTGTCCTTCTAAAGGAAGCCATTACTTATCGAAAGGTTCAACCCCAAAACCTGATGCCCCGTCACATCACCCACAAAGATCATGTCAATCCGCGAAAATGAATTGTGGGCCACTGAATAAGAAGTATAAAGCCAACCTCCAGAGTGTCGTTGAGCTCTCAAAACCTCCTTGAGAGCCTCTCCTGTTCCTTAGGGATCTGGGATGGTCCTAGAAGATGATCTGTCTCTTGTAGCATCGAACACCATATTAAAATCTCCACCCAACAATTATATGATATGATAGGTTATTTATCACGCGCTTAATACCCAGAGGTTTCTAAGCGCGGACCCGGGAACCAAACCTGTGTTGCTCCGTGTTGTCTTGTTTCCAAGGCGAGCATATTACCACTGTGCTATCCTCCCGAGACGATGGATTCCTCAACAAACAGCCAAATCTTATGGCACACCCCTGCCAAAAATGCAGCTTCCCTGGATTAGGGCAATAAACCAAACCCACTGTGACCCTCATCCTCGCAATGGAGCCCTTAAGGAAGGGGTAGT
The DNA here is from genome assembly GCF_040938575.1 of Ambystoma mexicanum. Lineage (NCBI taxonomy): Eukaryota > Metazoa > Chordata > Amphibia > Caudata > Ambystomatidae > Ambystoma > Ambystoma mexicanum. Next base: position 514,013,284 of record NC_090933.1, read on the forward strand.
GTCCCTCTCTGTCCTCCATCTTTTCCACCTTGTAATCACAACTCCCCCCAATCAAAATGGAAACACCTTTTTTCTTCTGAACCTCTGATGCAAAATAAACACCACCACTACCTACCCCTCTGCCCTTCATGGAGTGGTCCTTTCCCTGCAGCAGGTGAGTCTCTTGTAAACATAACACATCAAATTTCAATCTCCTGAGCTCTCTCATAACCAATGATCTTTTAATCAGTGAATTAAGACCCTAATATTCAAGGTGCTACATGGAGGCCCTGTTTGATGTCTGTCATCGAGTTACTCCATCAGATTTTCTCAAAGCAGATTCCAGCACCCAAGTAGGTGGGAACCACGCCCCATCCGACCCGCAAACCCATCGATCTCCTGGCTATCTTGAAAAAAAGGCATTTGACTCCTCTCGCCCTTCATTCCAGCAACAGAGCCGAACCACCTGTGCCCCAGCCCCTTCCCCTTTACTGCACCTCCCCAAAATCAATAACCACAACTGTGCTCCCAAACCAGAACTGAGAAAATCCTCAAAACACTCCTGCTTCACTGGGCTAGTGTCAAAGTACAGACTGACCCCTTCCCACCACCAGATTTCCTGAACGCCATCAGAGACTGTCCAAGGAGCACCCCACCCTACCATGAGGGTAGAACATGACTCTAACAACAAAATGCCATAATCCACCACAGTCCCTTTTTTCCAGAGATGGGGTGTTGAGCTTCTTAAATTTCCTGGCACCCTTGAACCATCGTTGCCCACTTCTCCACACAGGGGCCTTTTCCCTGTCCCCGCGGACTGCTTCCACATCACCACTGCAGCGTGATCCAAGAGTTCCTCTGTAACCCTTATTATTTCATCCTCCGTAATTCAGGAATGATGCTGGCCTTCCCACTCAAATATGATTGAAACGGACCCCTCCCCCCCCCCATTCTCCCCATAGCACACTCCCTGCTTGCACAGCCATTGTGTGAGGTTGGAGCACTGCTTTTGCTTGGTCATATGAAAACTGAAAGCTCTTGAAAGATGGAGGTTTTGGATGACGCTAGCATCACGTCACCATAGGATTTTGCTTTAGTGAGAATCTTCAATTTTTCTGCATAATAATGGCAGCGGACCAGAACTGATCTTAGCCCCTTACCACAAACTCCGGTTCTATGAACTCTTATCAATGGTTACGGAAAGCCCTCCCTTCTCCTGAAACGGGACCCCAATGACTTCTTGCACGCTTGTCTCCAAGACTAGGATGTCTATCAGTTCTATCTTGTCCATTCGATCCAGTCTGGCACCCAAATATGTTCTGATACCCTTCAATTCCTCCAAAATCGTCAAAATATCACTCTGTGGTTCATAGGGGAAGCCTCCATATCCTCACCATGACTCCTCAAGACTAGGTGCCTAGAGAACTATTGAAGAGATTCCTTAAAGCTCTTATCAACCTCAATTCTCTTCACAACAAGGTAGAGCTCTGTAATGTCTATGCAGAGGGGTTAACCTCCAGCCTCCTCTGGTACCCTCCTCTTCAACCTATCCATTAGTGCGACCATGGCACATTAGACCAGGGAAAAAAATCCATCAACTGCAGTACTCTTTCATTACCATTCCACTCCGGATATCTTATCCCACAGCTTCCGCATCCAAATGAGCAAGCTGTTCTTCAAGAACCCCAGTGGGTTTTGGCACGCAATGGAGTCTTCCCAGACCTCAATCCATAAGGGCCACATCCCAGCATCCTCTGCCATCACTCACTGTCTCAATAAACTTGCCGTGACTACTCCCTTGGGCCGCTGGAGCCAACATAATTTGCACCCCATGGCCCCTCCTGCATCCAAGGTCATCGCCCACAGTCTGGGGCCACCACACCGCCTCACACCACAATGTGGATCTATCCAGTGAAGTCCCCTTTGGGCCACGGTTCAACTGAAACTTCCCCGCTCCCATCCACGAAAAGCAGCCACGGCAACACCCTTATATACCACAGGACCTTTTGAGTACCGCGCCAGAGTCCATGGCCTCTTCGGCACTACGGACGCCATGGCAATCCATGCTACAAAGGTGGCTGTGTAATGGGCTTGGAGTGCCATATCGCTCCTACGCATAGCGGGGGTCGCCAGCAGCCCCTCCTGGTCCAGTTCCACCACTGCCAGGGCCTCCCAAACGGCAGCAATGGGGGAAGATTAATAGGAGAGTTACGAGGCTGCATCCATCTTGTCCGCGCACCCTGGTGGCCATCACCCACAATATTATTCTAAGCTTTGTACAATAATCTGAGAATTGTGGGAGAAATGAATACACGGTTTACATTGGAATATTCTTGACACTTAAGGCTTTCAGTGCAACACGTTGGTTTTGTCTTCATTTTTCAATGTACTGCAGGGGGAACTGCGTTTCGAAATGAAGATATCTAATACAGGACATGTTCCATAATTTGTCAAGAATAAGCAGTATCCGTTGAAATGTATAAATGCTCTGTATCTCACCATACTTCAATTTTGTACTTTGCTATCAGTCACATTTCCCAACGCAGCAGGCACAGTTCTAAGTTATGGGTGAAAGTTATTCAAAGGCCATTGTTCTGCCTGGGATGGTTTCGTTTGTGGGCCTATCCGCACCATGTGTCGAGTGTGAATACATGCATCCAATTCTTATCAGTGGAATAATTAGGACCCAAGTAGCAGAAACAGGCACCTCTCACTTTTATTTCTGGAAGTATTTATTTGCGTTTGTCTCCCCACAGGATATCCCCATCCACTACCTGCCCCTCCCTGCCCAAAACACACTCTCCTGGGATCTGTTTGAGTTGGCTCTATCAAGCAGTAACGCAGAACTTTGGCTTGCCAGTTTTAATTCGAAGTATCCTGCTGAGCGCTAATGACTTAAATCTCTAAATACACTACTGGTTTAATGTCCTAACCAAGTGTTCTTTCAGCCACCTGATCCTAGCAAAACAAGCATTGACAAAGTCAACAGTTTGCTTGTGTATAGGTATTAGGTTGGCATTTGCCAGGCACTTCTATCATATGCCCATGTAATCACACCATTTCCCAGATCTAGACATTTTTAAAGGCAGCAGCTCGCAAATGCTTAGCCCATGCCTACACAAAAGCCACAACTATTGGCTTTATCAATCCTTGTTTACATATGGCGGGGTTCTGCAATATGTAGCGCTCCTGATTCTTTTGATGTCAATTCCCATAGTCCCTCGCCATCAAATATACTAACTGTGGCTGATGAGAGTTGAACTCTAAAACATCTGGCATGCCAAAGATTGATGAACTCTGACATGCAGCATCTTGTAATTTGAGCTCTAGGGAACTCTATCTTATGGCAAAATCATAAACTGTTATTGCAGATACAAAAAAGGATTTTCTCAAAAATCAGAGTTCGGCGGTTTGTCACTAACTCTTCCTTTCTTCCCTCCACAACCCTCCCCACTACTAATTGCAAACGATGTGCCCATTGTTCTGTATATTTTGTTTCTTCTGACCAGGTAGATCTGCATTAAATCATCTAAATTTGCCTATAGTAATTCCAGGGTTCAGTGCAGTGGCTGGCACAGATGCCTAAAGGTTGTCTACAATTGATTGAGGAGATGCACTAAGCACATTTGTGAGATGCCATTATCATTTTCATAATAGCTATTTCAGAACACGTTTGCATCACATGCCAAAGCATTGTTTTGTACTTTACATTTTGGGTTACGTAAATTTAGCTGAAGTAAAAGGTCTTCTTAGTCTTTTATTCCATAAATGTGTGTTAAAAGTCCCAAAATCTGAAAGCTGCATATTCTTTTCTTACCACAGTTTGTTTCTGATTGTGTAAATTGAGGCCTTATGAAGGTGGTTATGTCAAAATGTGAAATGACTCTGCCTTCTTAGCCTCTTAATGTCACCAAGTGAGTTATTGAGAAACAAGTTCAGTGAATGATACTGAGTTCACCACGTATGGGTATTGTGTGCACTCCCAGAAAAAACACTGCCCTATTTAAGATTGCATACTTTATATCACCAGTGTTCCCACCAGTCAGTGTGTTTCTTCAGCCTTTAAAATAACTAGTTTTTAACTAATAAATGTGTTAACAGCGTTTACTTCTTGAAATGCTTTGCTTTAATAGATAAACCTGCCCAGGAACAAGGAGCAAAAGACCTGTGCAAAACAGAACACAAAGGGGGTTCTTGAATAGTTGCCCTGTTAGTCACCACTTAGAGATTGTGTGCCTAAATAATATTTGCCTTGTTTTTTCTTTGTAGATTGGGCATGTCGTATGAAGAATCTATGAATCTCACTTCAGTACAAAACAGTGGGGAAGATGAAGGCACTTCTTTATATGCTTCGGGTTTGCTGGGCTCGTCACCACAATCATCCTTTGAAGAGAATGAAGAGATCACTACTGAGATTCTTTATGTCTCAGAGAAAGACTCAGATCTGTCTTTTTATAACATGGAACCCGTTCCAGCTAAAGATCTAGTAGAAGAGCCAGAATTGGAAGATATTCTCATCTCAGATGATTCCCTAATACATGAGGAAATTGCAGAAGAGGTGGCAACAACTATTTATGAATGCCAGAAGGAGAACCACAAGCAAGACCTAGAGCTTTCTGGTGAACCTTTAAGCCATGCTGCTACAGTTGAGGAAACAAAAGGAGTGGTCTATTTAGAGGACTCTTCATCTTGCATCCCTACGAATGATGGACTAGACTGTTTGCCTCCATTCTCTCAATTCGAGGAGACACATGGTAAAGATGAGGAGAAGAATGAGGAAGTCAAGTCAGAAGACCCTCAAGAAGAAATGCCTTTAGTCACGGAACGACCTGAAGAATGTTTATCACCAGTACCGTCTGTTTCCTCTATGCATTCTGACAGTGATCTGGTGGACAAAGACCCTGTGGTTGTTGAAGAGCAGTGTGCACCAGAAGAGGAAAGTGTTTTCCCAGCTGCAGAATGCTTATTGGTAACCGATGAAAGTAGTAATGTTGAACTGGAAATGCAGAGTGATCAAGAAGAACCATCAATTGAAGAGCATTTGTCTGAAACTGCTTGCATTTCTGAAACCTCTTTTTCCTCTGAAGGCCCGGCAGAAGATGGCACCAGCTTTGCATCACCAGGTGGAGATACACAGTCTACTTCAGAGGAACCCATTACTCCTGCATCTGTTGAGGCAACCTCTTCATCAGATGTGTCCAGCACTGAAAACATTGAAGCTGAAAGTCAGCCAAAGTTTGTTGATGAAAGCCTGAACACATCTTTGACATCAGATATGTCTGCTATGTCTGACTCTCCTGTGATGTCTGAGACCTCGCCAATGCTTACCTTACCTCTGACAGCTGAAGCCTCTCCCATTTCAAACTTGCCATTAACATCTGAACCATCACCCATGTCAGACATACCGTTTGTCTCCGACACCTCTTCTGTATCCTCTATAGCTTTAGCATCTGAAGCCTCTCTTGTAAACAGTTTACCTCTTCCTTCAGAACCCTCTCCTGGATCCAGCGCATCCACAGCTGAGTGTCTCAATTTGCAAGAAAGAAAATCGTGCTTTCTGTCCGAGGAATCCCTTTCCCCTTCAAAAGAAGAGACATCCACAAGTTCTGAATTGTCTGAAGCCGAGAATATTGTCACTGAAGAGAAGCAACCTAAGACTTCTCTAGAAATTATTAGCCCATGTCCGTTGCCTCCAGACAATGAAACTTTGAAAACTGATGAGTCCAAAGGTGACATTTTAAGTCAACAGTCATGTACATCACACACAGAACTTCAGAATTCATGTGCTGTTTCTTGCCCAGACATTCCACCACCTGATACACGGACATGTACACGTTGTGATGTTCAGCAAAAAACTCCTGAAATTAAAGGTCTTCCCTTTTCATCAGAGGCATCTGAATTGCCTGATGGGAAAGCCTGCAAAAGTGCTGAACCTCTAAAAACACATGATAAACTTTATACCCCATCTTTAGAACATGTTTCATTCCCTGAAATACCCAGAACTAAGCCACATAAACAGCAAGGGAACCCTTCAAATCACATTGAAAAGCCCCACTCAAAGTCAGAACCTGCTAAGTCACCAGAAGTGCCAAAAGGTGAGAGTAGGGAACTAGAGATCTCAAAAAGAAAGACAGCTGAACAGCATGGTTTTGGCATCTTCAAAGAAAAAAGAGCTAGGATAGATGATGAGCTGCCGCTGCGATCCGTCTCTGTGAACACTACGATAGAGAAAGAACTGCATCCAAGAGAAGAACCAAAAGTCCCACCTCTCAAGGTACCATACCATAAATGTCATATTAGATTGATGTTGAAAGGCAAGGGCATGCTTTTAAAATGCACTCCTCTAGAATTGCACGTATATTTACAAACATTATGCATTGCTGTTTTTATTAAAACTATTGGGTCAAGGCATTTGAAGTTCTCAGAGTGAAAAAGCACAGCACATATTTTAAGTTCTGGTAATGGGTAATGTGGTATGTCATTTGATTTGCACCAAACCGAGTTGGAATTGTATTTTCTGAAAAGTTTTTAAACCACCATAACTTAATTTCATTTGTGAGGTGGTACATTTTCATACATGTTAATTAGTACACATGAAGTGTTTTGCTAAAGTAAGTTATTTCATTATATGAGATTTGTTTACATTCTTCCAAATCTTTATTATTTTATAGTTTCTAGAAACATTATATTTTGATGCTTGTGGATCTGCTTAGAATCACATGCTGTGCATATAGTCCGACATCTAGTCTAGTGGTAATCGCGGAGTATTACATCTTGTCTTTCGAGGATTGAAAGGGGGACGTCGACATGGGCGTGCTTGTAACACTATCCCTAACGTGACGTGTAGTGTACCCAAAAACCCTCGCGCGTCGAGGTCCCTCCTAGAGTTTTTTTTTTTGCCCTATGAGTAGATCGTACATTGCAAATTATAACTTCTTTGTCCACGACCGTTGGTCGTTTAGTTTTCGACCTTTCATCATCGACGACTACTTCTGGACCCTACGCTGAAGACGTCTAAATACGCTAAATGACTGGCAGACAAAGCGGGCCGAGAGTGGTTCCCCCGTCGGCACAACTGCCTCGAGTGATAAGGATTGAAGCGGCAGGTATGGCTCCGATGTAGAGTCCATTAACCATCCAGCGGAACCATCAGGTTCCCAAGTGCCCGTCCCTGGCCCCGACAGGCAGGCCACTGGTGCTGCTATAGGGAGACAACATCCCGGCTACAGGGGCACACCTGCACCACAAAAGGGAAAGCACATAACCCCACAAGCTTCCTTGACAGAAACGACGAGGAAGCAACAGACACAAACGGGCCCGTGGTAAGTTTCGACGAAGCCCACTGATACTCATGATCGGCCGCCCTCCCCGCAACCGTCGTTGCAGCATCCATCAGGGCATTCCACCCATTAGGGTGTCTCCACCAAATAGCACAAGACCGCTGTTGCGCCTCATAATATCGCGTCAACGCCAAGGGTTTCAGCGGCACCGCAAACCTTGACAAAGCCTACAGGCACGTTGAATACACTCCCCGATCCGCCACAGCAACTCTGAGAGGAGTATTCAGAAGGGTCACTCCCCCTCTCTAAGGCTATGACTGAAAAATCTCGACCTCCTAAGGACCCCTGTCCACAAGAAGAGCCCCCCCCCCCCACCCCTCTATGGACCAGAGTTAAATTTGAAGGTTATATGGACAAACTTTCAAAGTTTGTTGACTTCTCTGAGAAATGTATTACCCTAAAAAGACCTAGGGAGCAGGATTCTTGCCCTACTCTTTCAAAAGTACAAAAACTTCCCAGTACATTTCCCCAGGAATAGATTTTAGATAACCTGAAGAAATCTATGAGGACCCCTATGTTCAGGAAGAAACTCTATCAAGAAGGGCCTCGCAACCTCATTGTTGTCCCATCTCTTACAAGAGTGTTCAACCCTCGGGTAGGAAAGCTTTTTCGCCCCTCCCCTTCAGACCCGCTGTACATCTGGGACCATGCCAATCCAGACTCCCTGGTAGGCACTACTACCAGAAAGAGGGCCAGTGTGCCGTTGTCCATGGCAGAGGCCCCTCCAGACAAGGACTATAAAAAGTTGTACGCCCTCGGAAAACGCATCACTACGTCAGCCGCATATTCCACTAGAATTGGCACTAACACTACACTAGTGGCAAGTTATAGTGGCGTACAAATGGAACTTACTTCAGGAGGGCCTATACAAAGTCCTGGAACCGGTAAGATCACGCCTGCTGGCGGTTGTCTCGGAAGGGGGACAGGTCAACCAAAATATCCTGAAGTACATCTTGGATGCAGCTGTAACAGCGGGCCAGGCCCTGGCTCAGGGTACCCTTCTCAAAAGGCACGACTGGCAGAAAAATTCTGCCTTTAAGTCCGAGACACAGGCATCCCTTTTAAACAAACCAGTGGAGGAAACTAATTTGTTTGAGAGGGCAGTAGACAATGCCTTAGAAACAGCAAAGGAGGAGCATGAGACTCTTAAGTCTCTGAATCAAATCGCAGCAAGACCCTATCAACAGCGAGGAGGTAACTCTCGCTGTTCCTTTCGGGGGCAATCCTTCTCATGTTCCCCCCACAACCAGTATGGGACAGGGAGTGCACCATGGTCCTCTGGACAGGGAGCAGCAGCCACAGGTCGATACCAACAAAGGGATCAGGGAAGAGGCAAAGGCAGGGGCAGGAATTCCACCCCAAGAGGCTCCCCGGCTTCAGGCCCAGTATTATTATTATGATGTTCCGTCTTTCTCCGTTTTCTAAATCATCCATTTTCAACATTACTTCTTCTTCACGAAGCTCCAGTTCCATCATTCTGGCATCGTGCCTCATTTCAACCAAGTCTACATTCAGTTGATTATGTTCCAGGCCCTCTACTTTGCTTTCGACTGTTGTCATTCTGCTTCTTAGGTTGGTGAGTGAGGCCTGTATATCACCTCGGAGGGCCTTGATTTCCGCAGGTATATGTCCTGAATCCTCCTTCGTCAAAAATAGGGACATGTCCACCTCATTCATCATTCTTGTTTGCAGCACCTTTCCCACTGTTCCTGCTATCTTCTTTGGTTGGGGGGTCGCACTGTCCATCTCAATTCCTCTTCTTCTTAATTCCGGGGGTCCCCTCCAGTTCCCTCTGCCACCACTTCTTCCCTTCTGTCCTCTTCTCCAAATCTTTCTACCACCCCGCCCCCCTTTTATTTAGCTTTCGTTGTGGCTCCACGTGCCTTCTGTTCTCCCCCCCCCTTCTCTGTGTTCCAAGTATCTGCTCCACCTTTGTTCTTCCTCCCCTCTCACCCTGATGGCTTTGTCTTGCTTAGCTGTTCCTGTAGGGATACGTTCTCCTTCCAGCAAGATCCTTGCATGCGGCTACTTGGCTGCAACCCGGTGTATGTGGTGGTAGTTTACTGTACCGTCTGTTGTTTTCTCACCACCTTTGCAGACTCGACCCTTATCCCCTTGTTTGGTCGTTATCACTATGGAGTGGACTCCGGCATTGAATGCGCCTCCTCTTCTCTCCTCTGGCACTTAGCTAATGTGGTCCACGGGCCCCCTGCTTCCCCGGGTTGCCACCGCTTCCCCTCCACTCACTGCTTCCGTGCTCCAGGCTCCCCGAATAATAATGTTCTATCTGAAGTGTGGGCCCTTGTCTGGTTTGTCGGGTTCCCGCTTCACAATGCTGCCCCTCAATGCTTCACTGTGCGTCCCCGGCCTGCTGGTGCACTCTGTGTGGGTGGCAAGTGGTTCTGGGGCTGCAAAGCACTGATGGAGGCCCCCTGTCCACACTGATTATTTCTGAGCTGCCTTTTGCAGCCTTGGGTGCTCTGCCGCACACCTGGGCCCTTCCGATCCTCCTGCTTTGCCCGTCTTGCTTCTGTCCAGTTTCTACCCCTGTGGGGCTCTTCCGCCTCTGCATGGTTCTCACTCCATTAATCTCAATGGAGGGTGTGTCCTTTGTGGAGTTTCACCCCTTGCTCCTCTCTCGGTGTTTGTCATGCCTCGGCCCCCTCACGTCCCTCAGGCCGCTCCCCCCAGGTCCTGGAGGCTACCCTGGTGTTTTGCAGTGCAGCGGTTCCGTCGTGGTCTGTGAATGGACTACATGTCCCATCAGCCCTGGGAGTTCCGCTCACGTGGAACGCTGCACAACGTGCGTTTCACGTCACCCGGACTGTGTCTATTTACTACGGCACTCGGAAAGACACATCGCTCCTAAACAGTTGCTTTTGCCTGCACGGCTCAGTTGCGTTTCTTTGTTGTATCCCGCTGTCCTCACTTCCTGGCAACCTGACTCTTGGAACTCTTAGACTGACTCGTTTTGTCTCTGCCCTTCCTGTTTCTTGATGCCGGTACTCTACGGATTGATCTGCTTGTTCCACCTGATCCCTGCCTACAAACTTGACCATTCTACTCTTACTCCTCATGTGTCTGACACTTTGCCTCCCTCTTCCTTGCACCACCGCTTTACCCCCACAGTGGTAAGCATTACATGTATCCTGGCTTTCCCCTTTCCTGGCTTTCAAACGCTCCATTACCCTCATGCTCCCACACGTGAGGCTCTGCTGATCATTTCCCTGCACTACATTGTAGGCGCTCTGCTGCTCCTTTCCCTGCACTACATTGTGTACGCTCTGCTGTTCCTCCCATTTGGTTAGAGAGACACTTACCTGCATACTCCCTCTACTACATTGTAGACGTTCTGCCGCTTATCCTCTTTGGCTAGCTGGACGCTCTGCTGTACTTTGCTGCTGGCCACATCGTTGGACGCTTTGCTGTTACTCTGCTGTGGATTGTGTTTTTGGACGCTCTGCGGTCAGCCCTCATCATTGGTACTGTCCCCCTTCGTAGTTGCGTCCTCGAGCCGTACGGGTCAGGGCTCCACCTACTTCTGATTTCTGAAACTTGTTTCTCGTCTGTGAACACTGCTATGACTCCTGAACCTCCGGTTACTTGCTAGGCTAGCAAGTAGGTCCCCTGCATTCACTCATGGAACAACAGGTGAGAGGGGAAACAACAGGGGGCTGTCCTAGCTGGGGGATTCTGACCTTCCCCAACATGGTATTTATTGTGTACTCTTAGGTCCCGTCTCCTTTCCTCCATACTGCATGGGGCGTCCCTTCCAAGGGATGGGAGACGGACCCTTTTTCACCAGAAAAAAGCTTCTTCCCCTTTAAATTTAGAGGAGCACGGGGGTGCGGCCCTGGGAGCATGTGCTGCTCTGACTCTGCCCTCCAGTGCCACACACAGTCCCCTTTTCCGTGTCGACGGGAACGGGCCGAATTCACCAGCGCTCCTGGGTTTGGCTTTTTATCATACAGGTACTCGGTCCTCAGGCGCCACGCTCCACCCCGCCGCATGTCGACTTCCACAGGGTTCAGCAGGTGTCCATCCTGTGACGGGCTCTTCCCAAATTCAAACCCCCATGCCGTCTGCCTGCGTTGCCTTGTACAGCGTGCAACGCCCTGCCATCGAGGTCTCGGAAGAACAGGCTAGCCAGGCGGAGGAAGCTTTTCCAGAAATCGCCTCCAGAGTACCTGAAGGACTTCGTCGAACATTGTTCCAGGCCCAAGGTAGGGCCTCTGCTCTCCATCGCACCCTGCAAGGGAGACTCTTTCCCAAGGACTCGCCCACGCGGGAGGGACGGCCCAGGTTATACTACCAGCACGTGCACCGAGGCCTCTCCGGCTGCTGGCCTACCGATCGAGGGATCCTGTGATCCTCCCGGTGACAGTGTTGAGGGACCGGAAGGTTCTTGTACCGGTTCTTCACCCTAGGGGCTATGCCCTTCTACCGGCAATATGTCTGAGGGGCCATGCCCCAGTACCGGCAATATGGCCGAGGGGGTGCCTAAACGCAGCTCTACCGGCCCCCGATCTGTGGATGTTTTGCCTACCAGGCTTCGGCCTGAGGAGCAGGGTAGGCCTCATGATCCACACTTAAGAGTCCGGGAGGAGGCTGGGCCCAGCGAGCTCAGCAACACGACGCAGGCACTTGAAAGGCAGCCCGACAAGATGGCCGCCATGCCAGATATCAGCACCCGTCCGAGGCCGCACCAGGAACAGGAATTCGGTGAAGAACGAGTGTCAAGGTGGGGCTGGTGTCAATCAGGTACGTGGCCTACAGTCTATCCTTCATTTGTGCAGGGCAGGTTCCCGCTACGTCCATATGTTCAGGGTATGCAGCACCCCCAGCAGCCGCCCGCTACTCCGTCTATATCCCCTACCACTCCTCCAGGTTCTTCGGACTCATGAAGTCCCCTCGGATGGGGGTCAACCTCATGGATGCCATCAGGGAGGTGCTCCCGCCAATGCTTCCACCACCTCAGGCTCTGGCACCCCAACCGATTCCTTCGGCAGTTCCGTACCAGCCTCCGCCAGAACCTCCGGCTCCGGTTCCAGTACCCCAGCCTCCAGCTCCCGTCGCTCCTCCACCGGTGCAGGATCCTCCTGACCCCCAGTTGGACACAGACGATGAGGAGGACCCCGACACGCCATTGTCAGCCAAGGCCTTCCATGAACGTCTTGCGGGGCTGGCTGAGTAACTGGGCCTTCCGCAACCCGAGGTCGAGCAACCAGCAGAGGGGGGCCTCGCAGAAGTCCTCACGTAACGCCCCTCGGCTAAAACGGGAATTCCACTGCAGACCAATGCAGTTGCCCTGGCCAAGAAGGGTTGGCTCAAGCCCCACTCTATGTCCAGCCATTAAATCGATGCCTGGATGCCAAGTACAGGCAGATGGAGGGGGATACACTCTTGCTATCGGCCTATCCTCAGCCACACTCCTCTGTGATCGCTGCAGCATCACTATACTCCAAGCCTCAGTCGTTCTCAACCTCTTTCTCTGCAGCGCTGCTAGGCAAGGAGAAGATCGTGGAGGCATACGGGAAGAAACTCTATTCCAATGCGTCCTTACATCTTCGTCAGGCCAACGCCGATGCCATGCTGGCGGCCGCTAACCAGAGGTTGTGGCGGGAAATTGCGGATTTTCGCCGAGAGCATCCTGCGCAAAGCCAATCACATTTCAAGGCGGGGCTGGCTGATGCCAAGCTGGTGGTGCATGACATCATGGAGTCCACCGTGGCCCACATTGACACCTCTGGCCTGGCCAGCTGCATTGCCATGGACATGAGAAGAACAGCCTGGCTCTGTGCAACTAAATTGAACGCGGATGTCCAGCAACGCATATTAAACCTGCTGTTAGAGGGGAGTGACCTCTTCCACTCCACCATGGACGAGGAGCTGGACAAAAAGAAACACAGCTCACAAACGGCCAAGTCTTTATCCTGACAATGACCACACCCAAATCGTACACCCAGTCACAGCAGCGCTCTGACAAGGGGCGTACATACGGAGTGTTCCGCGGCTTCCAAGAACGGAGGTCCAGGCAGCTGGACCACTCGCTGACTTCACATCGGCTCAAGCAACAAAAAGTGGGGTTGGGGGTAAGGGCTTTTTCCAGTCCCCCTCCTCCGCAACAGCCTCTGAGGGAAAGAAGGCATGACACGCCTGTCTGTGTCCACGTGTCTCCAGTGGGGGGCAGGCTTGCTCTCCATGCACATTTCTGGTGCCAGGATTTCATGGACCCCTGGATCCTCAGGGTACCGCCTACCTATCCAAGCCTCTCCTCCCCTACACTCCCTCAAGTTGGGACAGCAACTCTTCTGGCGGAGATCTGATCGCTCGTAGAGCCGTGGAGGAAGTCCCAGCCTCCCAGCAAGGCTTGGGCTTCAAGATGGTTACGCCAGCTTTTACAGCAGAGACATTGTGCAATGGAGACTGGATGTGTTCCCTGGATCTGTAGGACGCGTATCACACGTCCCAATATGGCAGCCTCATCGTTCTTTCCTAGGGTTCAGGATCATGGGCTACCATTTCCGATACAAGGTCTTTCTGTTTGACCTCAACTTGGCCCCCAGGGTCTTTACCAGACTCATGAATACCGTGGCTGCCCTCCTCAGGGCCTCCACATTTACCCATACCTCGACGACTGGCTCTTCAGGGCTACAACGCTGGAAGCAGTTCACCACTTCCCATGCTCTCATGAATACACTGAACGACCTGGGCTTTTTCTCAAGAAGTCGCAGCTGCAACCCACGCAGACTCTGACCTTCTTGGGCCTCATCTGGGACATGTGCTCCGAGAAGGTGTTTACGTCGGAGGACAAGATCACAGCCATCAAAATGGCCATTACTCACTTCCTCAGCAGAGAGGGGGCCTCGGCCTGGTAGTACGAGCACCTCCTGGGTCTCTTGGCAGCAGTCTTATTAGCCATCCCCCACACGAGACTCAGGATGAGGAGGATACAACTGCACTTCGCTGCATCATAGAACCAGGAGCGGGGCTCTCAATCCGAGATGATCAATGTTCCTCCATCTCTCCACCAGGACCTCACATGGTGGTCCATGGACTGCAACCTACGAACGGGCAAGCCCTTGCGGCCTCCCACCCTGCAGGTCACCATCACCACGGACTTCTCTCTCTCTCTCTCTCGGGATGGGGATCCACGCTGGACGATCTCTCGGTCCACGACACCTGGATCCGACACAAGCAGGAGTACTATATCATCTGGCTAGCGCTCAGAGCATTCCTTCCACTTATCAGGGGCAACGTTGTCCTCATCCAGACAGACAACTCAACCAGCATGTACTTTGTCAACAAGCAGGGATGCACCAGATCCCCTCCACTGTGCAGACTGGCAATCCGCACCTAGGAGTGGGCCCTGGAAAACGACATCTACCTCACGGCAGTCCACCTTCCGGGGGAATCCAACTTGGCGGCGCACAGGCTCAGCAGGATGGGAGCAGACAACTACGAGTGGCAGCTACACAACCTTATTACTCAGGAGATCTTCAGCAGATGGGGTCGCCCCCAGGTGGATCTCTTTGCCACCTGTCACAACAGGAAGTTCCCTCAGTTCGCCAGAGTCCCGGCTCCCTGGGCGACACATTTCGGATTCAGTCTAACAGCATAACAGCTTACGCCTTCCCGCCCACTCTGCTGATTCACAGAGTGATTTGCAAGGTCCAGGAGTCTCACCAGCTCAACATCATCCTAATAGCTCCATGGTGGCCAGCCAGGCCAGGGTTCTTGGAGCTGCTAAGCCTCTCGGAGATGCCACCGATTCACCTCCCGACGGGCCCCGCACATCTTCTGGCACAGCAGGGGGGCATGGTCATCCACCCCATACCACAGAAGCTAGCCCTCACAGTGTGGTTCCTGAACAGGTGACGCTAATGCACCTCACCCTCTCTGTCTAATCTGGAGATCATACAGGGTACAAGGAGCAAGGCTACCAGGGCACAGTATGAAAGTAAATGGACCAGGTTCTGCCTCTGGGCAGCCTCCAAGGAAATCGACCCCCTGGCTTGTACTCTGGACGATGTGCTCTCCTTCTTGGCATGCCTCGCCCACTCAGGGGTGCAGGTGGACACCTGGCGCACTTACCTCATAGCCATCGGGGCATACAGGAACTCGGAGGAGGGGGTCTTCTCCTCCTCTAACCCGATTGTCAAGAGACAGTTGGCGGGGCTCGGAAGACTCTACCTATCCATCAAGAGGACACACCCTGTGTGGGATCTGAACATAGTCTTGGGCGCCCTAGCGCACAAACCATTGAGCCAGTGGCGTCTGCAGATATCAGGCTCGTCACCATTAAGACGGCCTTGCTAGTCGGCCTCACCTCGGCTCGCAGAGTCAGCAAAATCCAGGCGTTGGTCGCCTCAAACCATATACTATCTTTCACAGGGACAAAGTAGTCCTGCTGACTCACCAAGCATTGCTGCCTAAGGTGCCATCTGCTTTCCATTTAAACGAAGAAATAGTCCTTCCTACTTTTTTATGCCAATCCTAAGGATGAGGCACAGAGAGTTCTGCATTGCCTAGATGTCAGGCGTGCCCTGAAATTCTACCTGGACAGCACCAAGGGCTTCCGCAGATCGGACGCCCTATTTGTCACCTTTGGAGGTTCAAGACCAGGCTATCAGTCCTCCAAGGCCTCCATATCCTGCTGGATGGTCTCAGCTATCAAAGAAGCATATGAGGGTCAGCACAAGCCTCTTCAGGCAAACATGCATGCGGGTCAAGGCCAGGCAACGTCCATCTCTTTTCAGCGCCATGTCCCTTGGCAAGTCATAAGCAGGGCGGCCACATGAGCCTCTCACTCAGCTTTCTGCAAACCTTACTGTTTTGTATGCCAGCTCTAGATCTGATGCAGCTTTTCAGACAGGCGGTTCTCAGGAACCTATTTGCTTAAGGGGGTTCTCCTCTCCACCCTGGGGCTACATTCAGTTGTAATTGCCCATGCAGTATGGAGGAAAGGGGACAGGGCGTGATAATAATTCTAAGTTACTCACCGTAGTGACTAACATACTCTTAGTCCTTAGTCCCCTTTCCTCCATACGTACAACCATCCTGCCCCCTAATTATACTGGTGTCATTAGGCAATGTTAATCTATTGTCGATGCGTCTATGGGGACTGAGGTGTGGCGCCGGAGGGCGGAGTCAGGGTAGCACATGCTCCCAGGGCCGCACCCCCGCGTGCCTCTAAATTTAAAGGGGAAATAAGTTTTTTCTGGTGAAAAAGGTTCTGTCTCCCGTCCCTTGGAAGGGGCGCCCCATGCAGTAAGGAGGAAAGGGGACTAAGGACTGAGAGTACACTAGTCACTACTGTGAGTAACTTATAATGTATCTCCTTAGCTCTGCTGCTGCTCCTGCCTTATCACCCAAGCCCCTGGCCTGACGGGTATATTCACTACCCTGCAGGCCACGCTCTTGGGGGGGGGGGGGGGAGTCTTTCCACGACACGTGACAGTGTTACAGTCCCCCTGGGGGGGGCCCTCCACCCTCCTTCCAGTCCGTACTCCGCTCTGGAGGGGTTTATTAGCCTTGTTGTGCGCCAGCGACTTTGCTGCGGGCTCTGCCCCTCTACCTGACCGCGCACTCCACTTCTTCGCTGACTGCCGAGGGTTGGGGGGGGGGGGGACAGCAGCGGTGGAATTGGGCTCGCTCCGGGCCGCTCTCAGCAGGTTACCTTCAAGTCATTAGGGCTCTACGCCCACCTGCGCTGGTCCTCTCCTGCCTTGCTGGTTCGCCACGTTACACCGGGGGGCGGGTTTCCGCCGGCCGGGGCCGCTCTTACTTCCTCTGCCTTTCTGTTGCTTCAATTCACATGCAGTTGCGGCCCCGGTCTCTCTCCTGTCTGGGGCGCCGCACCTCTGCACCACAGCGTTTACGTTTGGGGTCCTTCTGCAGCTCCCGGCTCGTGTGCCAATTTACAGAGCTCTGTTTCTGGTCCTGCGGGTCTTAGTCTGGGCCTATCGTCCCTCTCCTCACTGCGGACTGAGTCGCTAGGCGCCTAGGCTGATACATGGTTGCCAGTACCCCGCTCCGTTTGTTCCGAGGCTCAGGCCACGTCTCCTCTGCATCAGCACTTAGTCCTCGCTGACACTGCGTCTGCGCCTCCTAGCGGTCTCCCCAGGTCTGGTTTTTAGTTCCCTGAATCTCCGCTTAGCTGCGCTTTCAGCTTACACAATGTCCCAGAAAAATGTTTCGTGGTGGAAAATTCCAGTAATCAAGGCTTTTATGGAAGGGGTTAAAAGACTTAATTGCCCTATTTCCAACCCTGCTCCCGGATGGGACGTGAACCTTTGAACCTATGCATAAGGCTATCCTTAAAGCACTTGCTTACAAGACCACCTTCCGGGTGGCAGTCACATCAATAAGAAGAGTTGGTGAACTACAGGCCCTTTCAGTTCAAGACCCATTTGTCACAATTCACAGAGATAAGGTGGTTCTGCGCACTCACCCACGGTTTGCGCCTAAATTAATTTCAAAATTCCATGTAAAACAATCACTAGAACTAACCACCTTCTTCCAGAACCCCACTAATGTGGCAGAAAGAAGCCTCCACACACTTGATGTGAGGAGAGCAGTCGTGTATTATTTGGAAAAAACGAAACCACTAAGGAGAAAAAAGATTTTTTTTGTTTCCGTGGAAGCTGGTAGAGAAGGGGACCCTGTCTCTAAATCCGTCATCTCAAAGTGTATTGTAAATTGCATCACACTGTGCTACAATCTTGCCAAGAGAGATCTGCCCTTCAAGCTTAGAGCACACTCTACTCGGGCACTGGGGCTTCCATAGCATTCATTGCAAATGTTCCTCTTGAGTCCACTTGTAAAGCAGCAACCTGGAGTTCTGGCCAAACCTTTACAAAACACTACTGCCTGGATACTCACTCTAGGTCTGACTCTCAGGTGGGACAAGCGGTACTAAGACATCTCTTTACTACTGTTCCTTCACACATCCCCCCCACCATCTATGGGTACTGCACGAACGTCTATGCACAGCATGTGTATCTAAGCAGATACACTCATCAGAAATTTTAGCATCCGAGTAAGAACCTAGCATTTATGACTGCCTTTGTAAAGCGCCTTGCTGCCCTTGAAGATTAAGTACTACACTATTTCCATTATACATGAACATTTGTAGCCATCTGCTTTGTGTTTGAGAATGTATGGAATGTGTGCTTAAGAGAGTCCTTGTATATGGATGGGTTTTTTAAAACTAAAAATCCATAGCAGTTGTAAAGACTGGAGCGGGTGGTGTCTGTACTTGTGCCCACTATATAGTTGGGGTAGAGGCCCAGAACACCCCGGCCAAGGTTCTCTAATGGTAGCTATGGACGAGTAACCAAGGCTGAGACTCAAGGGAGGTGATGCAGGCTGATTCTTGGGTACAGTGAATCCCCAGGCTCCCCACAATGGAGTGTCCACACACGCATGTAAGGTGATAACATAGTCCTTTTATTAAAGGATAATTCCGGCAGGTAATTGGAACATAGAATGCTTTCTTTATGATAAAAATGCAATACTGTATGAGTATCCCTTACCCCCCAACCTGGGCAAATGGTACTGTATGTTCTATGTTACAGTCCAAACCAAATATGTTCATTAATAGTCTGCTGCTTCTCTTTCTACCTGGAAGCCACAGGAAAATGGGATCAAAGACGAATCAGGGACCCCTGGATGAACACTGAGGATGGAAGATGCTCTTCCTCGTTGCACTACCATGGGTGCCTTGACAGGCGAAGTTATGGAGTTTCTTGGCTTTACTCGACGAGACACCTCCACGCCACCCCCCTTGAAAGAACGAGCCACTGGGATGTTGGTGTCGAGAAGAAAGGAACCAAGCATTGTCGGAAAGGCAGCAATGCAGGACTTACATGGTGGTCTCTGATTTCGGGTTGCTAAGGTGGCTGGGGATGTCCCATGAAGGTAAAACTTGCTCTTGTCCTTCGACAAGGCCTAGCTGAAGAAGCTAAGAACCTTGGTGGCCGTGGATGACTTTGTGTCGACGGGTGCAGTGGCTGAAGCAGGTGTTGGGTTTCGGGATTTCACAGGTTACTGACTTTCGGATCTTCAGTGCTGCAGCTGCAGCACAGACCTCAGGATGGCTTCTGGCGACTTGGACACAACCACTGGACTGGACTGCGGACCCTCACCAAGTCTGGACCCTCTGGACATTGTTTGGATCTTGATGGCAAGAAACCGACCGGCAGACACCCCTCTGCAGACAGCAACCCTGGATCTTCTCCGGTGCCGAAAAGTGGTCAGATGTGGCAGGGATGCCCCCTTGAAGATTTCTTCGGATGGTTGGAACTTTGCCATGTCTGGGTATCTGGCAGCACTATGCCAGAGTACATGGTACCTCCTCTTCCGAGCGATACTCGGCAGTATGGCTTCCAGCGGTCACAAACACTCCTCCAGATCCTGGGCGACGCAGATGAACTTCTTGGCTTCAAGATGTTCAAACTCTCAAAGGCATGTTGAGTGCTTTTGAAGAGCCACTGAGAAGGAAATGGGACCTTATATTACCATGCCTGCTATTGGCCTACACAGAGGTACCTCAGGACGGTGTTGGATTCAGCCCCTTCAAGCTCCTCTTTGGTCATCCGGTGAGGGGCGAGGCGGGGCTTGCATATTAAGAGAAGGTGTGAAAGCCACACCTCCAGGTCCTGCCAAGCAAGTGGGAGACTACTTTGTATTAGGTCTCAGAAGGAGGATGGCACAGATGATGGGCCAGGCATCAGCACATCTCAAGGCCAGACAAGTACTTGTGTAACCTTAAAGCCTCACATGACCATAAAGCCTCACAAGCTCGTGACCAGGAGACCCTTGTGATGGAGCTCACCAAGCCTCGAGCTTTGGTAGAGAAGTGGACTGGACCCTTCCGGATAATCTCCAAGATGGGTGAAGTCAACTATCTGGTTGATATGGTTACCCCTGGGGTGGCACCTCAGGTCTTCCATGTTAACAGGCTCAAGCCATACCACAAAAGAGAGTACTTCTGCTAGCTTCAGGGAAAGAGGAGGATGAGAGTGAGTCCCTTCCTGACTAGCTGCATAGCAACTCTCAGGTTGGCTCAGCGGGTACAACATCCGGTCATCAACCAGTTTGTTTTTTAAAGGCTTTTTTAAAGAAAAATGTTCTACGGAAAAACTATAAAAATATGGAGGGGGGCGTCAGGAATCGAGAAAAAAACAATAGAGGATGGGGGACTTGTGGGGATCCCCCACCCCAAAAAATAAAATCAATCTCGATTAGTTTTTTCATTGAAAAATGTTCATAACGAAACTCTTTGGAAAAAAAAGTCGATAAAATTACATAGAACCGGCTCAGTGGAGGGAGTGAATCTCTCTCCAGATCTAACACCAGAGCAGCAGAGGGCCTGCAGGGCTTTGCTCCAGCAGTATGCCCCTCTGTTTTCACTGACACCAGGCCTCACCCCATGATGCAGGCATGAAATTGACACTGGTGACCGTGTACCTGTCAAAAGTAGAAGCTACAGGATGTCAGACACTGTAAAGAAACACATCCAGGCAGAGGTTGCCAAGATGTTTGATTTGGGTGCAATTAAACCCTCAACTAGTCCATGGTCCATCCCTGTGGTGCTTGTTCCCAACGCCAGTTCCAGATAGGTACCAAGTGTAAGGTGTTTCTCCCTTTTATTTTTATTTTCTGTAGAATGATTGAAACGCAACCTCTGAGCATATGAGTACAACACCTTACTGCACACATGTGCAAATATAATGAAGACCCAGGGGGATGATGGATGGCCGTCATGAGGGCCTAGATTCGGGCAGCCCGCATAACTGACACTTATACCTGTGCCCCTGGTTAAATGAACAGACAAAGAAAGCCTTGCTTCTTAAAACAAGCGTGAACCCCGTTTATGGAATTTCAATCTGTTAACCGAATCCTTGGTACACATGAACCAGTGTTCCTAACAGAGGCGCTCTCTGCTAGTACATAACAGACCCAATACTTAACAATTCGCATTTCATCACTTTGCATAGCACTAATTAGACTTTAGTTGAAGAAATATTGGAGTAGGTCCTGTGGGGCCCCCGGAGGACAAGTTCATTTTCATTCTTGTAAATAAATGATTAAATGAATCAGTAGGGTCACCTGAGACGGTGCGCATTCACATTTGGTAAATAGACAATCCTTTCAAATGGATTGTGTCCTCCAACGTATTCCACATCTTTGACATGTAATGTCCACAGCTGTGTACTTCGGAAATTTTTCGGCAGAGGGCGCCCTGCGTCGATGGCTTTGGGTCGATGTCCCTCGAAGGTCTCCGTCGAGGGCGATGTCACCGGATGTTATAAATAGGATTCATGGCGCCTGTAGCCTCAGTTCAGTTTTTTCCACAAACGTGTTTGCTTCAGAGACTCGGCGCACCTTGTGTATTCCTCGTGAATATGCCGTCTTCTTCGACGCCTCCGACTCTGCGGTCTTGCTTCAAGATTTGCCAGGAATGCAAGTCTTAAGATGTCGATTACGGACCCGCATCGCATTTGTGGTGCCTGGGCAAGATGCATGACACAGACGACTGTTCCAAATGCCATTCGCTGACTGCTAAGGCCTTGCGGGAGCTTAAGGGGAAGTTACAGGTAGGTAGGGGTTCCAAACCCAGTAAGTGTCGTAAAGCTACTAAGGGGATGTCCACAGACGATTCGAGGGGAGACTCTCCTCGTCGGAAGGAGTCCCGGGGATCTCAGTCCCAGAGTGGTCCCCGCCATTCGTCCTCTTCTCGGCATTCCAGAAGCGCCGTCACCGGTCGCCTTCCCCGTCCTCCTCAGAGGATGGCGCCATGAGGAAAGTGGCTTGTCCTACGAAGTCCTCGACTCCGGAGGAATGAGCAGCCTTCAGCGAGCAGATGCTGGCGATTTTTCAATCCCAGGGCACAGTTCCGTCCGCGCCTTCGGAAGAAGCCGGCATGGAACGGTCTCGGTGGGTGGCTCGTGCGTTTTTGGGCTCGGGTCCTCGGCACGATTCACATAGGGAACCTTCAAGGTTCCGTTCGGACAAGGTTCAGGTTGATGGCCATAGACGTGCTTCCAGATCTTGGTCCTCATCCCTGGCGAGACTGCAGAAATCTGGTAAGGGCTCGAGGTCGGCGTTGACTCCGTCACCAAGTATCTTGGTTGATCTAGTCCTCCGGAAGCTTTTGTTCAAGATGACTTAACTGATATTTTGGATCAAGGTCCATCCTTTGATGTTGCAGAAAAGGGTGGCGGCTGCTTGGCAGACACCGGAATCTCTTCCTGCGTTTAACAAATCGTTAACAAACAAAAAAACGCCCTTCCAGTGGCGACCTCGGCTACCTTTCCTCTCATCCCACTTCCGAGAGTTTGGTGGTTCAGGCAGCTACGGCCACCTCAAGGCAGGTGGCGTACCCTACCATCCCTCCTAATATGGACGACAAACTCTTCGATGGTTGGGCACGCAAGGTGTTTTCTGCGGGGAGTATGTCGCTGAAGTCAGCCCACTCCACTTGTGCCTTAGCAAGATTATCACACACACTGTGGAATTGTGTTTCTCTAGCGGCTGAGCATATTTCTGAAGGGGAAGAAAGGGATGGGTTCCTTGCTCTCGTGCAAGATGGCAAGGATGCCATGTGTGAATCCCTTCAGTCGGGATTGGACACAGCCGACAGTGTTAGCCGGTCCATTGCTGCGAGTACCGTTGCACGCAGATTTGCGTGGTTGTGGAAGTCGGGTTTTGTCTGGATGTGCAAGCCTGTCTTTTGAACATGCCCTTTGATGGCGCGTATTTGTTTGGCAGCAAGGCTGACGAGAGCCTTGAGAGGTTGCAGACCTCAAAAGCTGCGGCAAAATCTTTGAGCGTCAGTGGAGGGGAGGTTCCTTTCGTAACTACTCCTCTTGTGGTAGGACGAGAGGAGCCGCCAGTCAAAGGGACCAGCAAAAAAGTACACGTGGTGGTCTGGGAAATAGGGATACCAAAGCCGCTCGGGCAGTAGCCACAGCCACTCCAAAACAAGCATGAGGCAATGTCCCATGGTTCGCCAGTTGGGGGCAGACTGTCTCAGCATCTCGAAGAATGGCGGGCCATTACTTCAGATGTGTGGGTTCTGGATACCGTAGGAGATCTTGTCCCTGCTGTAGAAAGGTGCTATAGAACTGTTGCCTGTAGCGGAGAGGAACAAGGGATGGTATTCCCCTTATTTTTTTATCCCAAAGAAACACGGGGGATTGAGACCCATCATGGACTTGCGTTGGTTGAACAAACTTCTCTGGAAGGACAAGGTCAAGATGGTCACTCTTTCTCAAGTCCTCCAGGCCCTTCAACTTCAGGATTGGTTGGTGTCTCTGGACCTCAAGGATGCTTACCTTCATGTGCCGATCCATCCCATGCACAGAAAGTACCTGAGGCTTGCGGCTGGCAGCTCGCACTTTGTTTCGGGTCCTGCCATTCTGATTGACCTCCGCCCGAGGGTCTTCACCAAGCTATTGGTGGTGGTGGCAGCGTACCTGAGGCGAGGGGGGGATTCACGTCTACCCCTACCTGGACGACTGGCTGATCCGGGTGCGCTCAAGAGCTAGCGCTGGATCATCTTGGTGTCACCTGCCGCACGCTCCACAGGCTGGGCTTCTCCCTGAATTTCAAGAAGTCCCATCTGACATCTTCCCAACAGCTCCAGTACATTCGGGCTGTGTTACACATGTCCTGGGGGAAGTGTTCACCTCCCAAGGTAAGGGTTCATCACATTGTGTAGATGGTGGACAAGTTTCAACATGCCCAGAGTCTCCCAGCTTTCGAATTCTTAAGGTTGCTCGGCCTCGTGGCATTCTGCATTTGTCTGGTGCCAGAGGCCCGACTACGCAATCTATTCGAAGAACAAGTTACTTAGCAAACTGGTAATGTTCTTTCGATTGGATGTTCCTCCAACGTATTCCACATTGCCCTCCCAGCCTGCCCCTCTGGAGAATTTCCTATGTGATTGCAGCTTCAGTTTCCGCAAGGCTAAGTGCAGTCAAGCAGGCATGAGACTGATGCCACACGTTCTGAGGGAGAAAACTTAAACTGAGGCTATGGGCGGCGTGCATCCTATTTATAACATCCTGTGACTTCGCCCTCGACGGAGGCCTTCGAGGGACATTGACCCAACGTCATCGACACAGGACGCCCTCTGCTGAAAAAGTTTACGAAGTGCACAGCTGTGGACATTACATGTCAAAGATTTGGAATACGTTGGAGGAACATCCAATCGAAAGAACGTTACCAGTTTGCTAAGTAACTTGTTTATCTCGCAGAAGGGTCACCAGAGAGAGTGCGCATTCACATTTGGCAAATATATATTCATTTACATCAGTGGAATCACCTGAGAATGTGCATTTCCATTTGGGAAATACATAATTGTATCTATAATCGTATCTCTCGGAGGAGTCACCTAAGAAAGTGCGCATTCATATTTGGTAAATAAATATTCATATACCTCAGTTGAATCACCCCTCACTACAGGTAGCTGCAGACTACCACTGGGATGTACAACACTTATCACAATATTACAAACTCACCCAGTCAGACAACCAGGCCGTTTTACGCCTCAGCAATATGCTAGGCGAGTCCTCTAGGAATGGATCCCAATGGGAATTCTCAACTTCTCCACCCAGCTGGCGAAGTGCCGAGCTCCGGGCTGGTTAAATCACAGTCCCCACTCCCAGTGTGGATATCTCCGAGGGAATGGATCTATTACTAAACTTAACAGCCTGGGCCAAAACTGGCCTCCGACTGACAGGAGGGACCCTTCCACAGCAGGGGTGACCCAACTCCCTCCGGCCGCTACAGAGCCTTATAACAATGTGTCTCAAAAGTTGTCCAACGCCACCTCCACGGAGCTACTGTAAGAGTAAGCCTTTTGGCGCCCCCGGGACATGTTAGGAGAATACTGCCTTTCGTCCGGTCTTTACCTGCCCACGTGTTAGCTGTAATGCCGGCTCACGCAGGGCCCGGTATCCCTTTTTTTGCTCACTTTCCTTTTCCTGCCTGAATGCTAACACTTAGCGCAAGAAAACCGACACCGCTCTCTCTCTCACAAGAGCGGTGGCAAGGAGGGTGCAGCACCCACCAAATGCTTCTGCTGCTCAGCCTCCGGCACACTCTCTCAAACCAGGGTGGGAGAGAGAGGAATGCGCGCCTAGACGGCGGACGGCCTAGGAAGTATGGGCCGTGCCTGGCACACCAGAGGGGCTGGATGCCCTCTGTGACGGAACAGACTCCCTTCTCTGCTCATCTCTCCATGGCTCTCCGTCAGCCGATCCCCTCAGGCTCTTATCTCCCCCGGGAACTCTCCACTTGTGCCCGCCAGCAGGGGGCTCGCGCCCGCCCTGAGGTGAAATCACATCACAGACAGCCCCGCTCCCCCTGCTAGTGGAGCCTACCAAGATTGTTCTGACTAACTCTGCGTGCCAAAACCCATGCAGATGAAACTGACAATGCGAACAGTATGTAAGCAAACATGCCCTCCAACAACGTGACACATAGTCCAGGCACACACAAAACCTACTGGAAATGTGGGTTTGCACAAATATTGGAGGTTCTGTGAGGATGCAGTCACCAAGAGTGATGCTCACCCATTGCCCAGGGCTGATGTGCTTGTGGATACCATAGGTGCTGCCTTTGACCTCACATCAGGCTATTGACAAATGGCTCTGATGGTCCAGGCAAGGAGAAAATTGCTTTCTGAACCCCTGAGGGGCTCTCCCAGTTTCGAGTCATGCCTTTTGAGTTGAGGATTGCCCCAGCCACTTTACAAACGCTAGTCAATCATGCCCTCAGTGGACTATAGGCCTTCTGTGTGGCCTATCTAGATGACATTGCTGTCCACAGTTCCACCTAGGAAGAGCATTTGACCCATTTGTATAACGTGTTGCAGGCCATGAAAAGGGCCAACCTCAGTATCCAGGCCACCAAGTGCCAGATAGCTCAGAGGGATCTCACATACTTTGTTCATGATGTAGGAGCAGTCAAATCCAACCCCTCCCTAGTAAGGCACAAGATGTACATGCCCGGGAGACTCCCCACTATGTAAACCCAGGCAAGAGCTTTTTTTGGGCTTCCTGGGTACTACAGAAACATCCTGGCAGACTATGGCACCATAGCTACAGCTCTGGCATCACCCACGCAACCTAAGAAGGTTCATTGGACTGAAGACTGTCAGAGGGCCTTTGATGGTTTGAAGGAAAAGTCTGTGCAGGGAACATATGTTGTGTGCTCCTGACTACAGCAAACCCTTTATTGTACAAACTGATGCCAGTGACACAGGAATTAGACAGTCCTGTCCCAGTTGGACGACAAAGGGAGAGAATATCACATTATTTTCATCGGTAGGCAACTGAAAGGTAGAGAAATTAGATGGGCCAGTGTTAAAAAGGAATGTTTTAGTATAGTTTGGAGCCTTAGGCGTTTTACACCTTACTGGGTCTACATTCAAGGCCCAAACTGACCCCAAGTCCTTAAAGTGGTGTATGCAGATGAAGGGTGAAAACCCTAAACTGCTCAGGTGGTCCATTCGCCTGCCAGGACTAGACTTTACTTTTGAGCACAGACCAGGGAAGAGTCATTATGATGCTGATGGCCTTTCCAGAAAGTATGTTGACTGTCTGGATGGGGTGACAACTTGTGTGGGTTTAGTTCACCCTAACCTCATTCCGGGGCGGGCGACTGTGATGCTGGAAATGCATTGGAGGGACAAGGCCTCCTTGTCCTTATCCCATGCCCCCTTAAACTGCGAGTTCTGCTTATCTACTGGCCGGGGAGCCCAGGTTGAGTCCCTGGAAGTGCAGCTCTTCATTTTCTTTTTGGTGGACAAAGACCCGTGGGATACACTTTGGGTACCCATGGGTAGGTGTACAACCCTGTACCCCTCTTGTATGTTTGTGGGCACATGTGTGTTGCCCACAGAGCAGGGTGTGTGCTCGTGGCAGCTACATGCTGACTTGGCAGTGGCTCTGGCAGTCTTCGTTTTTGGGATAACCAGGCCCTGCCATATGAATTAAAGGATACCTATACAAAGGTAAGATGCCCACTGGTGGCCTCTTGGTTTTCTTTGCCTTACCCCCCTGTTTCTCAAAGTGCTGAAAAGCACTGTCTCTGTTCCCTTGCCCTGAATGGCTGTCGGGTTGAAGCACCATATATGGCTCTGGCGCTGCCTCCTGCCAGACTGGCTGCACCCTTCCCAGGGGCTGCTTGTTGTGGGTACACTATTGGGGTGGAGCCTGCCTTAATAGAATGAGATGTCAATATGCATTTTGTGTTGTAGGTATCTGGTTTGGGTTGTGTGACGATGTCTGAGTTAGCCCCGACTGAAACTGGAATGAATGCAGTGTGGTGCACTGAAAAGCTGGGGAGTAGCCCCCAATCCACATCCTGTGCTGTGGGTGTCTGGTTTCGGGTGAATGGCCCAAATGCCTGAGAGCCTGATTGGTGCTGCCTGCATGAATGGATTTGTTTGTGATTGGCTGGCTGAGCCTGGCTGAGCCTGAGTGAATGGTGAGTGTTTGGTTCAAGAGGGAGCCTCACACTCACTTCCTTGTCAGAAGCCGAAACAAGAAACCGGAAGCAGAAGCTGAAGTCATATTAAGCTTGCATCCTGGAATCCAGCTTGAGGAAGATGTCTGCGCTGCATCCCTTCATCCAATCCGAAAGCTGCTGTGCTGATTTAAGGACTGAACTAGAGGACCTGGATAGGCAACCTCTTCCCGTAACTACGAGGGACCATTGTGCAACTGCTGCTCTTCACCCAAAGTGTCCTGGAAGCCAGTCCTGTGTGCCTGCCATCTGGAGAAGGGATCTTCTTGGGTCCAGAAGAGGAGTGTCGGGTGGTAGAATGTAGAGAACTTGTAAGTTACGCCACACTCCTTCCACCTTGCTTACATGTAACTAGACATGAAGTTGATCCCCAGCCAGAAACTACCTCTTTAGGGAAACCCACACTGGTGAAGATGCCCAGGAGAGCGTTGGCAACCACCATGGCAGTTATGGTCTAAAGGGGTATAGCCTCAGGGTACCCGGTGGCATGATCAACCAGTACCTTGATGGATCTGTGTCCACCAGATGGCTCTAAGGGACTGACAATGTCAATGCCTACCTTCTCAAATGGTGTTCCAACCACTGGCAAAGGCTGCAGGGGGGCAATGACACTGCCTCCAGTCTTGCCAGACAACTGACAAGTGGGGCAGGTCCTGCTTTGGGCTTCCACCTCTACTCCCATCATGAGCCATAAAAGTGTGCTGAGAGCCTTTACTTGGTCGTCTTAGTGCCAGGATGACCGGCCATGGGGCCCTCATGTGCCAAATGTAGACGAATGGGCCTGTATTCGTCACTTCTGAGTACTGATCACCCCCCCCCCCCCCCCCCCCAAAGAAAACTAAGGAAATCAATGCAGGAGCACCAAAGGTAATTCCTGGAGAGGTGAGGACAGTGACCTCCTCCTCAGGCATAGGGGTAAGGGAGGTTCAGACCGACAGCCTGGACTCCAAGTGCCTTACCTTTACACTTGGGGTCACCCTTCCTGTGATCCTTGGCCCTATATCCCCAGCAAGTGCCAGGTCTGTGAGGAACTGAATTAGGATCACTGGAAGTCTTGATTTATAACAGGACCACCACTACTCTTACTCCCACCCCGATTAGACTTATACACACTAGATATTTGGAACATAGGCGAGGAAGGTTTTGGTTAATGTGACTGTCAATGCTTTTTAGACTCCTCTGGCTTCTCAGAGGTCCCTTTGTCCTTGTCCTTCCCACTGGCACCCTTGAGGGACACACACTTGTCAGCAAGCCCTGCCAAGTTAAGGACAGCTAAATATTTTCTGCTCAGCAATGTTCTGACGCAGCTCTGGTGAACAAGCTTCTGAAAAATGCGAGAGGTGAGATCATTCAACAAATGTTTTCACCTTGTATCCATCATTCCAACCCTTCATTTACATATGTGCAGCACTCACCCAGTCAACACAAGACACAAGCGCTCTCTTTCTGTGTTCCCTGAACCGTAATCAAAGCATCTTTCATACTCTAATACTGGCTGTCAGGCAGAATTCTATGCAGTGCCCTTAGGGACCACTGCACAGAGTTAAGACTACAAGTGGTAATACAAGTTCACCTTTGGTAAAAGCCTGTACTACACAGAGGGAGTGGTAGCAGTGACTGAGCAGCCAGACTTATCTCAAGAGCAAGTGAGCAGTAGTAGAGATTACACAAAGGACTACAATTACTGTGTCTCAAGCAAACACTGACTCAAGGTTTCTGGTTAAAAAAATATAAGTACATTTATTTTTAAACCATCAGTTCACCAAACGCTTCACTGCTAGTAAAATTTAAAAAAAACACACAGCAAATACACTCCACACAACCAATTCCCCTTGTACAGAACAACTCAAGGTAAGTACCTTAGGATTTGACAGATCAGTGTTATGAAACAAAAGACGTTACCGGGAACACATATGCAATCACTTTTTGACAGTAATGACAGTTCGGTCTTACTAAAGTTACGCGTACCCGTGGGAAGAAATGTTACCGGAGTTAGCACACTTAGCACCTGAGTTAACACAAGAGAGTGGGGGACAAAAATCATAGGCAATACTTTTGTCAAGGCATACAGAATCAGAGAACACTTTCTAACGAGAAGATAAAAGTCACTAGGCCTGCGCCAGTGTTAGGTGGAACAGGGTTCCTGTTGTCGAGGATCACACAGTCCGATAGTTCACGATTCAAGGTTGCCAGGAGTACTCAGATATTGTCAGAAGAGGAGGCAAAAGTTATAAGAGGGAAGGAAGAAAAGGACAAGCCTTTAGTGAGGAGAAAAGGGTTCACCCACACTGTACCTTATTCTTTGAAGAAGCTGGTGCCACGGCAGTTGTTCCTGGTAGTTTCCTGCAGACTCACGGTTCCTGGAGCTTCAGTCGTGGAGACAAGAAGGACGACGCCTGGAGCGATCTGCCCTACCCATGGATGAGGC
This sequence comes from Ambystoma mexicanum, assembly GCF_040938575.1. Classification (NCBI taxonomy): domain Eukaryota; kingdom Metazoa; phylum Chordata; class Amphibia; order Caudata; family Ambystomatidae; genus Ambystoma; species Ambystoma mexicanum. The sequence continues at coordinate 514,043,575 of NC_090933.1, forward strand.
CAGCAGCAGCAACGGTGAATAAAAGGTGCGCTCCTTTAACTCTTCAGATGGCTATCCGGACCACTACAGCAGGGTGCAGCGATTTCAACCACGAAGAGGGTCCTCTGGCTGTTGAAGTCGAGCTGGTTGACCCCACCAGGCTCAAGGGAAGAAGACTCCGGACTGGATCTTCTCTGGTCGTTGAAGGGTAGATAGCTCAGGACTGCAGCAGGGCTTCACCGGGACTCGGGTTGCAGCAGCCATCGTCTTCTCCGCTTCTCTTTGGTTCCTTGCAGTTCCAGTGGCGACTCTGACTTCCAGCCCAAGAGTCCTGCCTTTTATGCGAAAATCCCCCATTCACATAGCCTGGCTGTCAATCAATCAGCAGGGGGGTTGTCCGGCGCGGACAACCACCTCAGCCAATCAACACAAAGTGCGACTTGGGTCTCCATGGAGACCCTGTGCAGGGGGTGACTACACCCCTCCCTCACACTCAACCCACCTAGACACCCAGGCGCCAAGAGGAGGGCTTCTCTGTAGAAGCCCTCCAAAAGACGGTGAACAAAGAAGGCAAACCTGGTTTGCTGCGCTAAGTAAGTCAGACACAAGAAGGACTTTAACAAAAAGAAATGGCGACTAAACCCGACCGGAGCCGAAATAAAAGTATTTGGGCAAGTGGGTTTAAGTTCGAGGCTACCACAATAGCCTGGTACAGTGCCACGTTTATATAGTATAATCGCGGTAGAAAAGTTAGGGTAGATACCACTGCCACCAGCCAAGTCTAAAAGTTAAAAGAGCGAAACAAAGCTCAGAGAGGCAGAGACAAAAAGGGGTAGGAATTAACCCTTTCCAATATTCCATGTAAGATGGGGTGTACTGGGTCTGTAGTTTTAAAATGACTACATAAATTTAATGGCAACTTTACATGTTTCTGGGGAACAGTAGTCAGCCCCAGAAAAATAGAGTCTGTGGTAAGTCTGAAAAACAACCCTGTGTCACTGCACTGAAGGTGCTGTGTAACACACGCAAAAAGTGGGGCTCATGGAGTGGTGTGCTCCAGAGCCTAAAAATCACACAAACAGTAGAAATACACATGACAAAACACATGTAAGAGTGGTAAAAAGGCTCACACTCTTACCAGGTGGAAAAAATAAAACCCAGAAATCCAGCAAAGCTGCTGAGGGACTCACTAGGTGAGGGAAATTAGCCATAAATGAGAATTCTCCCTAACACTGGCCTCATGTTTCCACACATTTAGCTTTAGAATACAGTCATAACCAGTCTGAGGTACTCTACTTAATAAACAGTTCAGCCAATCTCCATGATCAACAGAATGGATATCAAAAGCCATCTCAAAGACCTCTATCCATTGGAAAATTTCAGAACCCTCCACCTGCACACCAACCAAATCTTTCATAGACTTAGTAGCGGGAGACCTGACAACCTCAAATGGTCTAACTGAAGTCTCTACCTTAGCTTTCTCCACCTGGAGTCTTTGATATTCAGGGTCTCTGTCTTTGCGTTCTACTTGTGCCAATTCCTCTTTTTTTCAATTCAGCTTCTGTTTCCAACTTTTTGTACTGAAAGGTATGATTAATCCGGTGGAGTCATCACTGATTCCCCAGCAGTGACCTCCTCCCATGTCGCCAGCGGCGGCAGTCCCCATCTGATCTTGACCCTGGGGGTGGATGTATGAGGGGGATGACATGGGACGTAAAGAAGACCTTAGAATACTCAAGTTGTTGATGGCTTTTTGTCATCCGACAAATTTGCCTTATTGTAAAAACAAGAAACCCCTTCCTTTATGTCACTCTAGACAAAATTCCATTTATACCTCGAACATTCACAACACACTCCTGTTTCTGATGTTTCTCTACATAAAATTTTTGAACAGCATCATTTTAGAAATCCAATAACATCTATGGACTTCAGCTCCCATACAGCTTCAAGTAATGAGACAAAGAGGAGAAACTAGTTGATGCAGATTAAGAGAAACCCAAAACCTAATGTGTAGACTCATTTTTTTTTAGCTGAATCTCAAGTGCGTGGGACATTTAAAAATGGCATCCGCACTTAACGTAGCGGCAGAACGGGAGAGAACCGTGCTAGAAAAGTCGAGCGAGAGAACAGGCACTTCCATGCGCCGGGTTGCGAGCGGTAGTCGCACATACCGGCGTGGTGTGAAGGAAGGAGAGACGCAGCAGGCACACTTGAAGGACTGTCTGAGTACTGGGAGCTGCAGCACAGCTCCTGGAGCTACAGGCAAGCCGGTAAGCAGTATTCTTCAATCCAAGCCACAATAGGGAAGCCTGTGAGTGAAAGCAGAGCTGCAGGAAACGTCTTCATCGTGTAAAAAGCTGTCCAAGGGAGAAAGCTTCATCGCAGAGGCACGACATATGCCGGAGACACTGTAAACTGCCGATGAGTCTGCCCAGAGCCATTGGGGACCCCAGGGGGTTGTGACATGCATGCAATCAAGTGAATAAATTATGTGACTGCTATTATGGACAATGCTCAAAAGCGGTTTAAATACAGACAAAACCCAATGTTAAAGCCATGCCCAAAAGGAAGAATATTTGAAAATCGACAAGATAAAGTGCGGCAACAAAACCTGAACAAATACCTTTTCCGTGAGGTGTAAATATGGGTGAAAGCTAGTGCTAGTGTTAACCTAAGCAAACCTATTGAAACACAGCAAAGTTGATACGGCTGTGGCATAGCAAAAAGGACAGAGAAAACAATAAGAAGTCCTGGTAAAAGGCATACACCTGGCAGTTGACATTTGGGGAAACCTACCTGGCAGGGAGGTATACCAGGGGATCTGCAGGACCCCAGAGAAGGATTCCTGATAGGGGAGTATAACAGGAGATCCACCAAAGTTGTATAAAATCTTTAACAGTGTGGGAAGTTAACTGGCAGGGGAGCATACCAGGGGACCTGAAGAGCCTATATTCCTGGCAGAGGAGTATACCAGGCAATCCACGAAAGCTGTAAAGAAGTCTAAAACTGTGGGAAGATGCCTAGCAGGGGAGTACACCAGGGAATCTGAAGAACCCATAAGAGGATTCTTGGCAGGGGAATATACCAGGCGATCCACCAAAGTTGTAGAGGAGGATAGTTTAACCATGTTAGAAAATACCTGACTGAGATGTATACCAACAAGTCTAAGAAGCACATGAAAGAAGTCCTAGTAGGTAGATACACCAGGCACTTGGAGTTGTACAAAGACGTTTAACACTGTGACAAGATACCTGAAGGGGGAGTAAACTAGGAGATATGATGAGCTCACAAGAGGATTCCTGGTAAATGATTACACCAGGCAATCCGCTAAAGTAAATGAGAATTGTAGAATATATTATTTGAATTCAGTAACTTTATGAATCCAATACACAGAAACCAAGGATGTGTTGGATTTTATGGAATGTATTGTTTGCACAATAACTTTCTAAATCTAGTGTACAGAACCAAAGGAACTGTTGAATAAAGAAAACCTTTTGTGATGCCAAGAAACTGTTGTTCCAAAAGAGACACTTTTGCCATCTGACCTAAACATCCAAGGGAAGGGAACCACCCTCTGGATCCAAGGGTTTCGGCTTGGGAAATACTTTTGGTTGGATTTATCTTTATATTTTGATTATGAAAGATTTGTGCTAAACGTAAGTCAGAGACATTTCCTTGCACCCCTTTGTTGTTTGTTTATAGTGTGAGGGTCAGATTAGAATGTTATGGACAAAAGGATGGTTTCTACGTTCCTAACAACTTGACAGAGACATGGTTTTAGTTTCATAGGCAGGGAAACTCTTCTTTAGGAAAGGGATAGAGAGGTGTCTATCCAACCCATTTCTGATTAATAAAAATATCTGACAGTGAAACTATTACAACTTTGTGTCCGCCTCTCATTTTGGACCCTTCACAAAGGCTAACATTACTCTTTGTAGCTCCAATTTTAAAAGTTCATGTTTCAGGGCAGCCGCCTGAAGAACAGTGCTGGATTTGGGAATAGAAGTATCAATCCCAGCAGTAGAATCTGTAATAACCCCAGGGGCAAGGTCCCCATTGGAATCTTCCCCCTCTTCATCAAGAGTATCAGAGTCAGTCTGGTAATCCATAGCGGCAGCTGTAAGCTCTACCCTAGACTTATTCTCAAAGTTTAATTCTCTCTTCACAAGCACTCTGTAAAGCCTCGAGCTCATTCTTATCAATTTACTATTAGCAACCGGTTCCACTGTTTGTAGTGATGTCTTTAGTATATACCACTGAACTTTTAAGTGTAGATATTTTGTAAGAAGCAAGGTTAAACACTGAGTTCTAAAACCAGCGATCCCACCACTTTGCAACCAGTGTAAAGACTGGAGGTGGTTATTTGTACTTCTGCCCACTAGATAGTTTGGGTAGAGGCACAGAGCACCCCAGCCAAGGTTCTCTAATGGTAGGTATGGAGGAGCAACCAGGGCTGGGTCTCAACAGATGTGATGCAGGCTGGATCTTGGGTACAGTGAATCCCCAAGCTATCCACAATGAAATGCCCACACACTTATGTTAGGTGATTACATAGTTATTAAAGGATGAAAGTCAGGTAGATATACACAAATAAATAAGACTCACTTTGTACTAGAAATCTAAATAGGTAAATGAACTTAATATATATGTACACTTCTATGTGGTACCACGGTTTACTTTAAATTCAGTTGTAATGCACCAATTGCTTACAGTTATTAAAAAGCATTTAAATTAATAGGCAAGAGTTACTCCATAAAACATTACTGTAGAAAGGCAGGTATTAATTGGGACATAGGCAAAATGCTTTCTTTAGGAGAAAAATGCAATATTGTGTGAGGATACCCCCACCTGGGCAACCTGTAAGGAAAATGTAAGGTGTCATTTATGTTATATATTACAGCTCAGTCCAAATATGTTCATTAATTGTGTGCTTCTACCCCCAAAGTACCTGGGAAGCCACACGAGAACATGATTCAAGACAAATCGGGGACCGCTGGAGGAATCCTGAGGATGCTCTTCCTCGTCACAATACTTTGGGTGGCTTGGCATGCGAAGTGATGGAGTTTCTTAGCTATACTCGAAGAGACCCCTCAAGGATAAACCCCCACCTTGGAAGAAGGAGTTTTTGTTGAGAAGAAGGGAACCAAGCAGTGTCGGAAAGGCAGCAATGCAGAACTTCCGCACTGGTCTCCGATGTAGGGTTTCTACTCCGGCTGTGGATGTCTGATGAAGGTGAAACTTGCTTTGGACCTCAACAAACTCCTGGCTGAAGAAGATAAGATCGTTGATGGCCATGGGTGACATTTGGCGACGTCAGTTGCAATGGCAGAAGCAGGTTTGGGGATTTTGCGGTTCACTGACTTTACATTCTTGGGTGCTGCAGTCGCAGCACGGACCTCAGTATGGCTTCTGGTGACATGGACCCAACCACTGGACTGGACTGCGGACCCTAACCAAGTCTGGACTCTTGAGATGTCTTCTATGGATTTTGGTTACAGGAAACTCACCGGCCGACACCCCTCTGCAGGCAGTGACCCTGGATCTTCTCAGGTGCAGAAATTTGGACAGGTGTCGTGGCAGGGATACCCCTTGAAGATTTCTTCGGAAGGTTGGAACTTTGGCAGCTCCGGGTGTCGGGCAGCACTATGCCAGGGTACCCCCTTTTCTGGGTGATAATCAGCAGCTTGGCTTCCAGCGGTCACAAAACTCCTCTGTACCCTGGGTGACACAGATGAACTTCTTGGCTTCAAGATGTCCAGACACTCCTCTTTTGAACCCACAAAGATCACTTCTCCATACGGCAAGCACACAGGACGGGCTTCCAGGACACTTCAGGTGACAAGCAGCAGTTGTACAATGTTCCCTTGTAGCTAGGGGAAAAGGTCACCAATCCAGGTCCTCTCTGGTTCAGTCCATGAATCAGCATGGCAGTTTTCAGATTGGATGAAGAGATGCATCCGCAGACTTCTTCCTACAGCTGCATTCTAGGATGCAAGCTTAAGACGACTTTAGCTTCTGCTTCAAGTGTCTTGTTTCAGCTTCTGACAAGGAGGTGATTGTGAAGCCCCTGTTATAAAAAAAAAACACTCCCCATTCGCTCAGGATGGGTCAGGCTTAGCCAGCCAATTACACGCAAGTGCATTCATGCAGGCAGCACCAAATGAGGATCACTGACTTTCAGGCTAGGCACCCACAACACAGGATGTGGATTGGGGGCTACGCCCGAGCCTTTCTGTGCACCGCACTGCATTCATTCGAGTTTCAATCAGGGCTGGCTCAGGCATTGTCACACAACCCAATCCAGACACCCTCCACACAGAATGCGTATCGACTACTTACTCCATTCAGGCAGGCTCCACCCCAAGGTTGTACCCACAACAAGCAGCGCCTGGGAAGGCTGGGGCCAGTCTGGCAGGAGGTAGCCCCAGAGCCATTCAGGGGGAAGGGAACCGAGCCAGGGCTTCTCAGATAAGGCGATGGAAACCAATAGTCCACCAGTGGCTATCTTGCCTTTGTGTAGGAATCCATTGATTCCTGTAGTAGGGCCTGGGTAGCCCAAACATGAAGTATGCCCAGAGCCACTGCCAAGTCAGCATGTAGCTGCCACCACCCCATACCCTGCTCTTTGGGAAACACAGATGTACCCAAAATGGTACACTTGGGGTACAGGGTTGTATCCCTACCCATGAGTGCCCTGAGGGTATCCCATGGATCTCTGTCCACCGAGAACAAAATGAAGAACTGCACTACCAGGGGTTAAAACTGGACTACCCTCGGCAGAAAATAGACACAAGACACAGTTTAAGGAGGTATAGGAGAAGGACAAGGAGGCCCTGACCCTCCAATGCATTTCCAGCATCACAGTGGTCCAGACAAACAGTACATTTCCATGAGTAATGACTATTCTCCAGCATTGGATCTTTCATAGACATGCTGTTAGAATATCCCCCCCCAAGTCAGGCTGGGAATCCTCTGTAACATTAAAGCTGTTTCATAAAAACCAAGAAACGGCAGTCACGTTAGTGTTCTCTTATTGTTGTTTTGCGTCATTTACCCTTCAGCCAATATGTAGTGCCACCCTTAGCTCCACCCCTGAAGGCCATCATCAGATTCATTACCCCACATTCAGTGCCGGAAGTTCTCCTTAATTCTCTCTCTTCATTCAATGATTTTTGGCGAAATCTGCATATTACAGTTTTGCTTTTGATATCATTTAAAAGCTCCAGATACATACTCTTATTGTGGGATTTTAGGATTGGTGCACTAGTTTGGTGCTTCGCTAGAGGGGACACAACTTCATGTGTAATCCAGGGCTGAGCCCAGTGAAGTGTTCCTTCTTTTCCCCTCACTATGTTTGACACAAATTCAATTCTTCTCTGCATCCTTCTCTGCATTTATGTGTACATTTTTTATTTATTTATATTCAGGATGGAACAATGCTCTTTTGATCACAAAAGAACATACAATAGATATGAAACCAGATTTGACTGGAAGCTGTGAGCTCCTTACAATGGGTTGAGTTGGAGTGGCATTCTGAACAGGTTGTTGACGGGAGTTAATGGAACAGTCCCCGGGGACAATACATGGGTGTACATACATAGATTAAGGCCAACCACCATTAGACATTTTTAAGTGCCGCTAGGCGGTACGGCCAGCGGCGTTAGGGATGTGACCATGATGGATAAAGTGTTAAAGTGGAGGCAGAGAAAATGAGGGACAGAGGAGAGGGGAAAAGGTTGGCTAGAAGGCCGATATGAGGTAGGTTAAGAGTGTAACTCGGAGGTGTGGAGGTAGGATTTTAGTTTGGTTTTCAAAAAATCATTGTGGACGGTTTCTCGTATGTTCGGGGAAGAGAATTCCTTGCAAGTGGAGCAAGAAAAGAGAGAGCAGAAGCTAGAGGAAGCACAGGCAGGGCAAGGCAACACAGTTGTAGTCGAGGAGGTAGAGCGGACATTACGAGAAGGCTTGTAGAGATGGATATAAGAGGGTAGATACGTTGATGCCTTACCATGGATGGATTTATGAACCAGGAGAAGACATTTAAATCTGGGCCTGCTTTGCAACGTCCGCCATCCAGCTTGGTGATGGTACGAGTTAGTCGGTGTGCATCGAAGGCGTACAAAGAGAGTCCTGGTAGTGAACTTAATGATGTTGTTAAGAGGACAGAAAGCATAGTTATGGAGACCAACCAGGATGCTTGCACAGTAGTCCGGTTTAGAAAAGACAAGAGGCGTTAAGAGATGCTTGGCAGTGTTGAAAGGAAGGAAGTAGGTGCCTGATTTTCTGGATATTTAGGAGTTTGAGACAAGCTGCCATTTCAGATTTGGTGATAAAAGTAGAGAAGGTGTGAAATGGTTCATAGATGATGCTGAGTTTTGTACCTGAAGAAGAATAGGGGAAAGTGTCAGGTGGCAACTGGATACACAGGGGAGACGACGAGAGAGAGTATTTGGCAAGGAAGGAGAGCACCTCTGTTTTGGTAAAGTTTAACATCAGAGAGTGTAAAGTCATCCAATATTTAATGGCCGAGAGACCATTCGAAATTTTGATAGAGGGATCCAGAGGAGTGTTCTGGAAAAGAGAAGTTGATTTGGGTGTCATCTGCGAAGACTTGGTATCGGAACCCAAGAGATTAGTGCCCCAAAAGCAAGGGTGTAGAGTGTAAAGAGGAGAGGACCCAAGACACAGCCTTGTGGAAACCTACAATTAGAGTGAGTTGAGATGTCTTGTTGATCCAGGATACCGAGACTTGGTGAGGTGCCAGATAGTATTCCAGGCAAGGTCTTGATCATGAATCCCAAGAAGACAGTTTTCAGGATATCCGAGTGATCAACACTGTCAACGGCAGGTGACGGATCAAGGAGAATTAGAATAAGAGGATAGGTTGGAGTGCTTAGCAGAGGGTGATGAAGTTGGAGACATTCATGAGAGCAGGTTTCCGTGGAGTGACAGGAGTGGAAACACTGCTTGCAGGGAGTCTCAAAGGTTGTGGATGTCTAAGAAATGTGTACGCCAGTTGAAAAAAGCACTTTTGAGCACTTTAGAGTACTGCAGAAGAAGAGGCACAGGGTGAAAGTTTGCCGGTAGGTTCCGATCATCCACTTGCTTTTTTAGGAGAGGTAAAAGGCTTGACGAGCTGGCCAGCTTAGAGGACCCGATAGGGCACAAGAGGGGTTGGCCTTAATCAGTAGAGCTACGACGTCTTCAGTATTAGTGTGACTAAAGTGGGAGATGGGGCATAGGATGATGGTAGAGTAGGCAGAGTGTAGAATGTAGGATTAAATAGTGTGCGGAGCGTCAGGAGACAGTCGAGTCTCTAATTTTGGAAGTGTTTGCAGTGAAGTATTCAGCTAGGTCATTAGCAGGGAGAGTGGAGTTGATAGTCATAGGTTTTTGAGGAGTGCGTGTAGGGTGTCCTTTAGCTTGCGATTATGATTAGAGTTTGTCATTGAGGGTGAGGTAGAATTCTGTTTTCTGGATCTGATTGAGGATGCCGAGACTTGGGGTGAAAGTTAGCAGTGAGAATTGAGTGGAGATTGAGCCATATGGTAGGTATTCAACAGAGTTACAGTATTCAGCAGTATTGCAGCCTTTAAAGCAAGCTGCTTCCTCTCTCACACACACGGTGCACACTACACATAGAACAGGAGATACTTTGGCTTTCATTGCTAATGTGCCACTGGAGGCTGTCTAAACCAGCTACATGGAGTTCGGTACACACTTTCACACAACATATTGTGTTGACACACGCTAGGAATAATTCACAGGTGGGACAAGCAGTGTTAAAATATTGGTTTGTTTCTGTTTCTTCAGTTAACCCACCACCTTCATCTGGTAGTTCTTGCAAGTCTATGCAAAGCATGCGTTTCTACGCAGATTCACAAACCTACAAAGACAAAAATTACCTTCCAGTAACCGTCTTTCGAAGGGATTGTGTCCTCCGACGTATTCCTCATCTTAGATGAATATCTCCTTCCAGCTCTGCTGGCCTCGGAAAATTTTTTCTCTCTAGAGGGCGCTGCGCGTCGACGTCCTCCGAGTCGATGTCCCTCGACAGCCGCCGTATCGACGTCATCCTGCCTATAAAGGCCGCGCGCAGCGTCCGTTGTTCAGTTCCGTTTTTCCGCGCTTACTCAGTGCCTCGGAATACCGTTGCTCAGTTCTTGTCAGATTAATCCATATTTACCTCGAGTTATTCGATCCATACTCGATGGCTTCCTCGTCGGAACCGACAACTCCTCGATCCGGCTTCAAAAAATGCCGAGATTGTGGGAAAAAGATGTCGCTGACTGACCCTCACAGAGTTTGTCTGTGGTGTTTGGGAGCTGAACACCATTGTTCGGAATGCGCGGACTGTATGTCCATGACAGCTAAGGCCCTGAAGGAGCGTAGGGGGAAGCTGGAGAAAGGTAAGACTTTTAAAGCTTCTTATTCGTCGACGAAGTCGAGACACTCGTCTCCTCGTCACCATTCGCGCTCCAGGTCTCGGAGTGGGTCCCATCACTCCTCGCGATCGAAGCACTCGAAGAGGAGACGTCGAAGATCCCCTTCTCCGTCTTCCTCTTCCTCTGTTTCGCCAAAAAGAATCCCTTGCCCCACGAAATATAGTTCCCGGGCTGAATGGGAGGAATTCCGCAAAAATATGATGAGCGTCTTCGAGAAAGCGGCCTTGACCCCCTCGAAGACTGCCGAGAGCGATGCTCTGGTCGAAAGACCCAAAGCTCAAAAACGCAGCGGGTCGCAGTCGCCGAGGTCAGTGTCTTCGACGCCGTTGTCGAAGGGACCTTCGACACACGGGTCTGTCGACTCGACGCCAGCTTCGACACCGGCGTCGACGCCAAGAAAAGTCACGGTTACGACACACCCAGTGACTATCCCCAGGTCCTCGACGTCGATGGCTTCGAGATTGTCGAGTAGAATTCCAATTCTGTCGAGGTCTTCGAGGCCTCCGCCTTTGTTTTCGACGCCACGCTCGAAGCCTTCGACGTCGGCGTCGACGACATCGACGTTTTCGAGGCCGATAATGACAAGTTCGGCACCCTCTGCCTTGGAAATGGGATTTACTCCCTTTATGAGTTCAGAACAATTGAAAACTATGTCCTCAATTTTGAAAGAGGGTGAATTGTCTGAACAGGAAATTAGAGAGGAATTTTCCTCTGAAGAACGCAGGTTAAAGGATCTTAAGGATTCCTTACATGAGGCAAGTGGGTTAGACACTTCCCCTGAGGTGGAGTTTGCGAGGCCAGACCCGGGGGAGCATGCTGAAACCCCCTATAGAGCCTTAATGGCCAGGATCACAGAGTTCATGGGGTGGTCTGCACCTTCACAATCTTTCCAACAAGATGACCTCACGGATATTCTTGACAAAGGCCCACAGGAGGATCCTTTTCATAAAGCTCTTCAGAGGAAGATCATGACAAACTGGGAAACCCCAGATGTCGTACCAGCAGTAAATAAAAAACTGTCTACAAAGTACAGGGTATCTTCTACAGACCCGGAGTTTTTGTCTAAACACCCATCCCCAGAAAGTCTGGTGGTACAGGCAGCATCCTCTACCGATGTCAAGACGGCTTATCCTACCGTCCCACAGGACAGGGACGATAAAAAATATGATGCTATGGCAAAGAAAGTCTTTTCAGCATGTAGCATGGCGTTAAAATCTGTTAATGCTACCTGCACCCTTGCTAGGTTCAGCCATACACTTTGGGAGTGTGCTTCTACAGCGGCTGACTGCATCCCGGAGGGAGAAGAAAGGGATGCGTTCCTGAATATTATACAGGACGGTAAAGACGCTATGTGCAAATCCCTCCAGACGGGCATTGATTCGGCTGACAGTATCAGCAGAGCAATGGCGGCAAGTACATCAACCAGGAGATTCGCTTGGTTGAGAAAGTCTGGTTTTGCCCCAGATGTGCAAGCCAGGCTCTTGAACATGCCATTCGATGGCTCTTCTTTGTTCGGGAAAAAGGCGGATGACAGTTTAGAGAAACTGCAAACTTCAAAAGCAGCAGCTAAATCCCTAGGAGCTGCAATCCGTCAGACTCCTTTTCGTCCCACAGGAACCTCTGCGAGGGGCAAGTCCTTTCGCTTCTACTCCGCATTCGGAAGAGGTAGAGGACGACCGGTTCAAAGGGGACAAAGAAGAACTACCCGAGGTGGACGGGGTAGATATTCAAAAGCCGCAGCAACAGCAGGTGCCTCTTTACCATCGGCATCTGCATCAGCCGCCCCAAAACCACTCTGAGGACTTCCCTCACAGGACACCTGTAGGAGGCAGGTTGACTCAACATCTGGCGGTATGGCAGGCTATCACGTCAGATGCTTGGGCATTGGAAACAGTTGCCCAAGGTTACTGCCTGCCTTTCCTACGTATACCTCAGAGTCATCCACCGGGGATCAGCTCTCAGAAAGCTCCAGATCCGCTCCTCTTGCAGGAAATTTTGGACCTTCTAGAGAAAAGTGCCATAGAACCGGTACCTGTAGCGGAGAGGAACAAGGGCTGGTACTCCCCTTACTTTCTCATTCCAAAGAAAGACGTAGGACTGAGACCCATCTTGGACTTGCGAGAATTGAACAAATTCCTCAGAAAAGACAAATTCAAGATGGTCACTCTTTCTCAGATCCTCCAGGCCCTTCAGTTCCAGGACTGGTTGGTATCTCTGGACCTTCAGGACGCTTATTTCCATGTGCCTATCCATCTCAAACACAGGAAATACCTGAGGTTCGCAATTGGCAACTCTCACTATCAATTTCGAGTGCTGCCATTTGGGCTGACCTCCGCCCCGAGGGTCTTCACCAAGTTAATGTCGGTAGTGGCTGCAAGTCTAAGGAGGGAAGGGATTCACGTCTACCCCTACCTGGACGATTGGTTGATCAGGGCTGTGTCTTCGGAACAAGCTCAGATCCAGCTAAATCACGTGTGCCACTTCCTTCACAGACTGGGCTTCTCCCTCAATTTAAAGAAGTCACAAATGATACCATCGCAGAGACTCCAGTTCATAGGAGCGATCCTGGACACTTCCCTGGGAAAAGCCTCACCACCAGAGGTGAGGGCTCAAGATATTCTACAGATGGTTACCAAGTTCCAAGATGCCCAACGTCTCCCAGCCTTCGACTTTTTGAGGTTGCTAGGCCTCATGGCATCCTGCATTTTCCTAGTGCCAGAGGCTCGCCTGAGAATGAGATCCCTCCAGTGGGCACTGAGGACTCGGGTCACAATTCTCAGGGAGAATGACAGATCTTCTTCAGGTTCCCGACAGAGTAGCTGGAGACCTTCAGTGGTGGGCCTGTCTGGAGAACATTCTGAAAGGAGAACAGTTTTGGCAACCCTGGCCGGAGATAACAGTAGTCACGGATGCCTCTCTCACGGGGTGGGGAGCCCACGCCAACGACTTGACCATCAGCGGTCGTTGGTCTCCATCGGAGTCCAGACTACATATCAACCTGTTAGAGCTGAGAGCCATCAGACTTGCGCTGAAGGCGTTCCTGCCAGCTGTACAAGGGAAGAACGTCCTGATAATGACGGACAACACGGTGGCCATGCATTACCTCAACAAAAGAGGAGGCGTAGGATCACTACCCCTGTGCAGAGAGGCGATGCAGCTCTGGTTTTGGGCAATCCAAGAAGGAATCTCTCTATCGGCAGTTCACCTAGCCGGAGAGAAGAACTTGACAGCGGACGCTCTGAGCAGGCAGAGCACAGTCTCCCACGAGTGGGAACTAGCTCAGGAAGTCCTTCAAGAGATCTTCGCCCTTTGGGGAACCCCTCAGGTAGATGTGTTCGCCACCAGCCTAAACAGGAAATGTGACCTGTTCTGCTCAAGGGAATTTCCCCCGAGAGGAGCTCTTGGAGACGCGTTCATAGTGGACTGGGAGTTTCCGCTTCTGTATGCGTTCCCACCGGTCCCTGTCATTCCTCAAATGATCAGGAGGTTGAGAAGATTCCGGAGAACCATGATCCTAATTGCCCCGGATTGGGCCAGGAGAACGTGGTACCCGGACCTTCTAGACTTGTCCATCTGCCCTCCAATTCGACTTCCACTCAGAGAGAACCTACTCTCACAGAAGGGAGGTCAGGTTCTCCATCCAGACATCAAAACCCTCAACCTTCACGCTTGGCTTCTGAAAGGCTGAGGTACAAGGATTGGGACCTCCCTGATGATGTTATGGAGGTGTTGCTTTCGGCAAGGAGGCCAGCAACAAAGTCTTTATACCGCTGCCGTTGGAACAGATTTTGCAGCTGGTGTAGAGAACAGAATATCGACCCTTTTTCATGTGGTACACCAATGGTTTTGTCCTTCCTACTATATTTGGCAAATTCAGGCCTTCAAGTTGGCACCATTAAGGGCTATCTCACAGCGCTATCCATCTTTAAGCGCACTGCGGAAGAAACATCCTATTTCAAATTACCCTTGGTTATACAGTTTCTAAAGGGGTTAACCAATGTTTATCCCCCAAGACCATTCCAAGTTCCCCTATGGGATTTAAACTTAGTACTCACTTTCCTGATGGGCACACCTTTCGAACCTCTCCATTCTTGTTTGTTAAGATTCCTTACCTTTAAAACTGTTTTATTAATAGCACTTACATCTGCTAGAAGGGTGAGCGAATTACAAGCTCTTTCTTGTAAACCCCCTCACACAATATTTCACAAAGACAAAGTTGTCCTGCAAGTGAAGCCTAATTTCCTCCCAAAGGTGGTTTCTAAATTCCATATCACTCAGAAGATTACCCTACCATCTTTCTATCCTCCTCCTCACCCGGGGAAAGAGGAAGAGAGGTTACACAGGCTAGACCCTAGGAGGGCTTTAAGTTTTTACATCAGTAGACTAGCCAGGATAAGACAGGCAGACCAGCTGTTTGTAGGTTACGCAGGTCACAAGCTGGGCTTACCAATAACTAAGCAGACCATTTCCAGATGGATCATTCTAGCCATTCTGGAATGTTATAAACTGGCAGGGAAAGAGCCCCCTCAAACCCTTAGGGCTCATTCGACCAGAGGTATTGCAGCTTCATCGGCCCTCAAAAGAGGCGTGCCGGTTAAAGACATCTGTGTGGCCGCTACATGGTCGTCTGTCCATACCTTTACACGTTTTTACAATTTGGATTCCTCCTCCAGTCAAGAGACTAGGTTTGGAATGGCTGTACTGCATTCTGTTCATCAATAGAAGACAGCGTGATGTCAGTACTCCCTCCTCCAATAATAGAATACTGCTATGGGAGCCTATCTAAGATGAGGAATACGTCGGAGGACACAATCCCTTCGAAGAACAAGTTACTTCTTACCTTGTAACGTTCTTTCGACGGGATGTTCCTCCGACGTATTCCTCATCGACCCTCCCATCCATCCCCGCAGTTCTACTTCCCTTGTTGTTGCAGCTTACGCTCCTTCAGGGTGATTAGTTTAGTCCAGAAAGTATTATTGTGGGCTACAAAACGGAACTGAGCAACGGACGCTGCGCGCGGCCTTTTTAGGCAGGATGACGTCGATACGGCGGCTGTCGAGGGACATCGACTCGGAGGACGTCGACGCGCAGCGCCCTCTAGAGAGAAAAAAATTTCCGAGGCCAGCAGAGCTGGAAGGAGATATTCATCTAAGATGAGGAATACGTCGGAGGAACATCCCGTCGAAAGAACGTTACAAGGTAAGAAGTAACTTGTTCTTCTGTTGCTTGTATCTGCTTAAATTCACATGCGCCTGCCTTTTCTCCCTGCTTTGGGAGTTGAAGGTATCGCAAACCATACCACATGGGATTTAGTAGTTAATTTTCTATTCCTTGTTAGTTGTCACACTTACAGTTCACTATAGACTTCAGACTTCATGCGTCCTCACTACAGGAAAAATAACAATCTGAGAACCTTGACACATGAAGGATCATGGGTACTGTACACATCACAGTAGGGGTATTATTACAGGAACGCCCCGTCAGCGTCCTGTTTTTGACTTTGAAAACAAATAATGTAATTCTCTGCACCAACCACCAGATGTCGGCCTATGCAAAGCATGTGAATCTAAGGCACAAGCAACAGAAAGAGTTACAGGAAGTTAATGTTTGTCATATATAATATATTTAATCACCAATGACAGAATATACACAAAACCATAAACAAATGATTCTCTGATTAGTGGTCACAGCACAGAAGTAGAGAGGATAATAAAGGCTTTAGACACAAAGGTTGCATGTTTTTTAATAGGTTAGAATGGACGGAACCTAAAGATGGGGTGATGATTCAAATCCCCTGCTACCGAAGTGTCAGATACAATAGATGAATCCCTGCCAGAATGGGGGCCACTCACTCCATATAGCCACACAGTGAAAGTAGCCAATGTCCCAGACACAGTTAAACATCAGTGTGCTGGAATTGTTGACTATGGAATTGGTATTGAAACCTTTTCAGATACTGTTTGTGTGCAAACATGTACTAACCAAGGCAGCACTACAGTGATGTACTACATAAATGATCTAGGTGGATATGTTCTCCACAATTGTGCAGAATAGCACAAAACGTAGACATTGGTCTTCAGAGAGGCATTTCTCTGGTGGAGTCTCTTCATGGTAAACAAACCAGTTGCAGAAAACATGTGTCAGCTGGTGGAAGCCCACAAATTGGTATTTGACAAGGAAATCTTGCAGACCAGAATTTAGAGATGTGCAGTAGACCTAGATCTCTTTCCAACAAGGAAGAGCACAAAAGGTCAACACTTCTTCTGTAGTTACCCACAACAATGATCATGCACTGTTGATCAATTGGTGCAGGTTACAATGATTTAGCTCTTGCTCCAAGTCACCGATTCACACGTTCATACAACAAATGATGTACTTGCACAGGTCTGATTCTCATTGTGGGTGATAAATATACTTTTCTCATCTGATGCAACTGTGTCAATAGCTCCATTAGGATAAAACCAGACCCAGCAATGTTGGCATGTAGTCGAGGCAGATTATTTATCACAACATACACTATTTAGCGGCTTGAAAATAACCTGGAACTTCAGTGTGATTCTAAGGAGCTTCAGGTTTTCCATTTGAATCCATGCATATATTTGATTTCAAACATCTATCTATAAAGGTAGTGTTTCCAATAGGAATAGCTTGTCGGAGAGTTATTACGTGAACTACAAGCTCTATTGATGTATGACCCACCTTTTATGAGCATACACAATTAGATCTTTCTTCTCAGAATGTATCCAGTTTTCTTCCACAATATTTTAAAACTGTAGCCCTTTGTGTTTGTTTATTTAACAAATCCACGATCCCAGGTAGATATGACTAAACACATTCGATGTTAGAAGGGCTATCCTGTATTATATACATAACATTTAGTGTAATGGGTATTTATACTGCCTGTTATCGTAGTGTAATAGGTATTTATACTGCCTGTTATCGCTTGAGTGGATGCCCAGAACTGAGGCTTGTCCAAGTGTCTATTACATATGTTGCCCATGCCTGGGTTTCCTGACCTTGCTCTTTGATGGGAAGATGAGGAGGTGGGCAATGCATATAACTGGTTACATCAGGAAGCCTAGTCAATATGTTTTGTCCTCTGACCATCAATGGTTTGGATCAGCGATTACCAAGGGTGCTTTTATGTAGATGGCTAGTTTAATTCATGCAATGTTTATGTGCTACTGAACAACGCACTTCCAAAAAAGCACAGAGTCGTCTGTACAACGGCAACAGGTTCACTTCTCACATGTTCCATTGCATTGGTCCTGTGAGAAACCTGAATGTGTCTCCCTAGCTAGTCCCTGTGGATCTGTTAGCCAGGTGTCCAGGACAGAGCCATCACCATTGGATCCAGTTCATGGGGGTGGACCAGTAGGGGAGGATCACCTGGATGCAAGGGGGTCCTTGGGGAGTGGAAGTGGGACACTGACGGGCGAGACGCAGTATCCCTCTTCTTTCCGCACCTTTTCCCCATCCTAACACGTAGGATATTCCAAAACACTGTCCCACCCACCCCCTTTCCCGACGGTAACACTTTCGCACAACACGGAAGACAACGGACTAACACCAGAGTTGTTTACCTGACATGTCCCAATCGAAGGGTCAGACAAAGTCAGGCAATTGACCAGAATCACACACACATGACGGCCCTTTCCCTTCCCCATAGGGATAAAAGGTGGAGCCCATGACGAGCAAGCCAGCCTACACAACTTGAGAGCTAACTCAGCACGGTAGTTCAAGAGGAGGAGAAAGACGGCGCATACCGAGGGAGTGACCAGGAGAGCAGCGACCTTGCCCTTTCCCACCAAGGCCCGTGAAAACTCTGCAGAAGGAATTAGAAGACCGCAAACAATAGCCAGCGTGTGTTGCAACAGATGCCTACGGTACATAAGACCCTCCTCCACGAATAACCAAGCCGAGGAGAGAGCTGGGTCTCTGTGGTACCACCCTTGACTCAAAGGAGAAGAAAGCCAAGCGGTTCATCACAGCCAGTGAGTCGAGGGAAGAGCCGATAAGAAACCAAACTGTGTTGAACGATAAATAGCCAACGGCTAAATTGAACTTTGAAAAGCTAAAAAGATACTATTGGTGAAAGAGGGGGAAATCCAGCAATAGAGGAGTCTGGCACCTCGTGGGTGCTCAGGCAGGAAACTCTCTGCGATTAACCGATGGTAGAAACCACCATAACCAGAAGCCCTTGGGAAGAGGTGAGAAGAGGTCAAAGTGGTCATACAGGGGTCTTATAATCATCTGTACTGTCGAAAGTGTTTGAACGACAGATGATTGCAAAGCTAAGGGAAATGAGTCCCGCTTGGTGAAATGAGCGTATGAACAGTGTCTTATAAAAGTTGGTGAGAGTAATCTGATCACCTTATGCCCGACTGTATCCCGCATCCTGAAGGAATACCAAATCTTCGCTGGCCTAAAGATGAACGAGGCCAAAACGATTTACTTCCCGATCCAGGGAGATGAATCCGCGATCCAGGAAGCTTGCCCCTACCACGTCTGTATCAGGGAGTTTAAATACATGGGCATACGCATTGGCCCGACCCTAGACGGATTCCTCCAACTCAACCTACAACCCGTACTAGATAGGTTTAACAGAGATGTCTCCCACTGGCAATCACTCCTCCTATCACTAATGGGCAGGGTGGTGCTGTTTAAAATGACACTCCCAAGACTTCTAAACATTCTTCAAAACGCCCGCTTCCCATCCCCCATGAAACCTTCACACTCATTGATAGGAATCTCAGTACGCTGCTATGGGGAGGGAAACAACCCAGAATCGCCTTCACTGCACTCCAAAGATCAGTGTGGGAGGGAGGCATTGGTCTAGCCTGCATACGCACATACTACCTAGCGACACAGATAGGGGTGGTAAATGATTGGCTACACGCAGACCCCACACTACCACACATCCGCATTGAAATAGTGATCATACTCTCGGTGCCACCACTACAGATCTTATACGCTACCAACAACCAATTCCCGACAATACCAAGAATGACACGCCATATCCATCATGCCTGGAGGGATGCACACAAACTGGTTGGCTGGAAGGCAAAACCAACTTTGGCCAACCCATATGGCACAACGCACATCTCCCAGAAATAATGAAAATGGGCTCTTTTGAGAACTGGGGAACAAGAGGTATAACCACACTAGCACACGTGATCCAAGAGGGTCGCCTCCTAAGCTTTGATACCCTGCAAGACAAATTCGGCTTGGCACCTATGGACCAGTTTTGACACGCACAGCTAGCTTACGCCATACACACCCAGTTCCCAAACATAACAACCATACCCCCCTGCTCCCCCATGGAGACCAACGTTCTCCCTCAACGAATCCTCTCCAAAGTCACCTCTACCCTCTACCAGGCCCATAACTCCTTCGGGGCTTAACAACTTGATAGGCTGAAGGAAAGGTGGGAAAGAGAACTGGGCGATCTGGAACCAGAGGACTGGATAGACGCACTAATGTCCTCCCGAGCGATTGGGATCGAGGCCAAACTCAGACTGATACAACTCGGAATACTCCACTACTCATACTGCTCTCGTACAGCCCTGGCCAGATGGGGAGGGACCGAAGATGAGACTTGCATTTGATGCAAACGGGAGGCGGCCACCTTCTATCACATAATCTGGGCCTGTCAAGTATTACAAGTCTTCTGGGGGGAGTGTAGTAATACAATCTCCACTATCCGAGGAATGCCAATTCCTAAAGATATCAAAATGACACTCCTGGGCATCTGGGGGGAGGTGGACCTGACTAAGTATGACATTTTTTTCCTGGTGGTGGCACTGGGTGCGGGGAAAAGACTCATTGCCGCAAACTGGGGCTCAGCGGACCCACTAAACCTGAACCGTTGGAGCAATGAACTAAGCAGATGCGCAGCTCTGGAACGCCGAATCTACAATGCGAGGGGCTGCCCCCGAAAATTTGAAAAGATATGGGACAAATGGCTCGATGCTCACTGAGACTTATCCCCTCCCTACCTTCCCCCCCTCCTTGCTCTCCCCTTCACCCCCCCGAACTCAAAGACACGAGACGTAACCTCTATTGCCAGCTATTACCTGCTTTGCGACTGTATCATTGCTTTTTTGTATTGTGTTGCCTTTGTCACTGACAATACCGCCGTGTTTTTTCTGACGAATGCCTATGTTTATATCTATGTTGTTGTTTGCTGTTTAAATCCAAATAAACAGTTATTAAAAAAAAAAAAAAGTTGGCGAGGGTGAACCTGGCAGAGGTAAGCTGACAAAAGGGGGCGAAGCCCGAAGAACTGTTTAAAAAGAGATTAAAATTTGTGAAAGTAAGAAAAGCCACAGTGAACCCAAAGGAGGGAGGTTAATGCCTGAAAGGGGTCCGAGCCCAAAAGAGGGAGATCCGGGGTGGAAAGTTATCATCCAAAGTTAATTGGAAAAGGAATTGTGTGTTCAATTTGTTGAGTATGATGTTGTGAAGGGTCTATGCCCGGAAGGGGGTGGGGCGACCCAGGGGTGAAGTTATCACCCAAAGTGTATGTAGTACCGAACTTTGTGTTTGTTGGATATATCAGGAATCGAAGGCAAGAGACTTTTCATTGAAAAAGACTTAACCATCGAAGAACCTGATAGCTGGTACGGAACTGTCAGCTCGTGCTTGGAATGCTGGAGCGTGTGCTGTGCTCAGGAGATCCACTTTGTTCCATGCTCAAAACGTAAGGAAGGGAGACCCTTGGCAATCACATCCTGACTTATTATTTGTGAACATTTCTTTTTTAATTGAAACCCCTATCCCACACTCTTTCTGTAATTAGTTGTAAGGATTTGGCAATAGTTTTTTTTTTTTTTTTAGTATATGCCTTTTACTTTGACGCAACACCACAAGGACTGCCTTATTTTTCATTTGATGGTCAAAGCTTGTTCCCATCTTAGATTTAGGTTTAGATTAGCCATTTTTCCACCCTGCATTTACAGTTTAATAAACACCCTTGAACTGTTATCACTCGTCTGTCTTTACTGTTGCCACCATGAGTTCCTTACAGTCCCCACAATAGAGAAGACTAATTGGTCGGCCAGGTGGTGCTGAACAATTTCAGACTTGGGCATGAGCACATTCACCTCTCTTAAGCAGACTACTTGGTATTCTATTCATAGCATGTGAATCTAAAACCGGTTTACACTGCAAAAGGAAACGTTTACCTAACTGTTACAGCACTTTTGCAGCTTGTCTCTATTTCAGATTGACATGCACCCCTTCCTCCCTCCCAGGAGTTGCTTTATTTTGAATTAATATATTTGTGCACGTTTAGTATGTTAGTTATTTCAAGAATGTGGGAATATAGTTTTGAAAGATATTTAAATGAATTTGTTTTATTTTCTATATTTTCATTAGCACTGAAGATGATTTAATTGAGAAATACTTTCTTGGAGAATACTTTTTTGTTCTGCAGAAAGAGATAGGAAAGACCACAGAAGATATACCAAAATAGGCATATCAAATATACAATTTGAGGTTGGCATCTACTTGAGGTATCAAGAGGAAGGAGTGTGGACGTCATACTGCCATTGAATCACTTATTTGACAACCTACCTTAGCACCCACCTTGAAAAAATAGTATACAAGGGGGTGTGTGTGTGTGTGTGTGTGTGTGTGTTGCGATGCATAGGCCGACATCTAGAGGCAGCTGCGGAGTATTACAGTTGTCGTTTTCGAAACTCGAAAAGGGACGTCGACAGGGTGTGCCAGTAATACTATCCCTAGTCTGACATCCACTGTACCCATGGTCCTTCACGCGTCAAGGTCCCTCATATTGTTTTTTTCCTCCATCATGACGGAGGCTTAATCACGAAGTTCATTTCGGCTAATGCCATTTACTTTTGAAAAATTAAGATTAGTTCGTCTTTCCGTCCCTTCTCTAAACCGACTTCGACGTGGTGGAGAGGATGACCGTCGAGCGAAATCCCAGACTTGACGGACCCTTTCGGCCTTGGAAGGCTGCACCGGGCCTAGGCCCTAACAGTTGGAAGAGTGGGGGGTGGTCATTGTAGACTGCCTTTTCCCCTTCATCCTTTCCTTTCTCGCCTGGCTGCCGTTTCACACAAACATGGAGAACACTCCATTTAAGTTTTGCCCCACGTGCAACAAATAATTCCCATGGATAGACGAGCACCGGGTGTGCAATTTGTGTCTAGCATGGGATTACGACAAGGGGCATTGTCGAGCCTGCAAGCTCTTGAAGCCAAAAACACGTAGAGACCGAAGAACAAAGCGAAGGGCCGATCACGCCATGCAGGCTGAGGCTGCCATGGACATGGAGGAAGCTTCCAGTGAAGGCAGCGTTGTGGTCTTTAAGGACAGAGCAGGCGACGGGGAACATTTAGGTTCCCAAGTGCAAGCCCCCCGACCCCAAGAGACAGGCCGGCGGCTCCGTTATGGGGACGACACCCGCGGTGAAGGCACTCCTAACCCTCAGCACTAAACACACAGCCTGAGGCAAGGAATCAACACCATTGTCGACCAAACGCCCACACACGGCCTCAAGAGGAAGGTCCACAGAATCCCTGTCCTCTGGGCACTCAAGGTCCCGATCGCCTCACGACAGGCACCGCAAGTCTAAAGACAAGCCAGGCGCCGTGCCCAAGACACCTGCTGAACGTCGGAAGATGAGGCTACGTTCTGCCCCACCACCGACTAAACCAGTAGTTTATCCCACTTTTTGAAAAAGCATGTCCCTGAGAGCCTGCTTTAGTCTAAACATTCAAAGAAACACTCATCCAAGAGCCCCAATCATAAGGAGAAGTCTAACAAGGACAAGTCTACCTCTACTCACAGGGAGAAACACACTGTTCCCCAGGAGGAAGGATCCTTGGCAGAAGCTCAGGGCCAGCCTACACCCCTAGGACAGGCCACTACTCCTCAGTACTCTGATGTCATTCCAAGTTCTGCCACTTGGACTGTTGAAGACATAATCAGAGCCATGACTAGGATGGCCTTTATGGCCAACTTCTTTGAGAAGAACCCACAGGCATATCAGAATTTCCACACCACACATCCAGCATCTGAGGCTTCAACCTGCCAGCTGGGAAAACGCAACCAAATTCTCTTCCTAGTTCGACTACAGTCGAACCAGTCCAGGATGATCTGTATGATGTACAGACGGACACTGGCGACAGTGAAACCTTTCACGAGACAGATTATTATTATGATGAGGAGGAGGAGGTGTATTACCTAGCCTCACCAATTCAACAGGACTCACCAGTGGCCGATTCGCCAGTTCAAAATCAGCCACTCCATAATGATATGCTTATCAAGGCAGCTGAACACGTTGGAATACAAACCCAAGAGACTCAGCTCGATAAAGATTTTGTGGAGGATATATTGGGGGCCAAAAAAGCTTCCACCCAATTCATTCCTATTTTGCAATCAGTCCAAAGAAGGATTCAACCTTCTTTGGGCAGGATTATTGCCGAAGGGACCATCATCAAACGCCACACATGTCTACGCCAGTCTGGCTTCAAACTTGAAACCCAAGCTACACTACTTAATATGCCGGTGGAACCCAGCGTCTTATTTGGGAAAGCCGTAGAAGATGCATTAAAGTCCGGCAAGGAGGAATATGAAACATTAAAGTCTCTAGGCCAGCTGACCAACAAACCACCAGGTCAGAGAGGCGGAAGTAATTTTTCGTCGGTTTTGTAGCCAAAACTCCCAAAGAGGCTCAGGTTATATGAACACGGTCAGAACTCTCACTGGGGTAACAACCAGGGTCAAGCCTCACAAGGTTACCAAAGGGGCCAGCGTCAATCTTGTGGCAGGGGGAGGTCCTCCACTTCTAGAGGCCGAGCCACACCTCCAAAGCAATGACCACCCGCTTCAGGTGCCCTCCCATGCCTCTACAGTAGGAGTGCGTATTTCACACTTCACCCATGCATGGGAGGGGATCACCTCTGACAAGTGGGTGCTATCAACCATGGCGGGCGGGTATTGCGTGGAGCTTCTTCAGTGACCCCAGAACCATCCCCCGTGTCAAAAGACACACTCGAAGGAAGAACAACGTATCCTTCTCGGACGCCATGGAAATCATCCCGGCGGACCAGGTAAAAAAGGGTATTTATTCAACTTACTTCCTTGTGCCAAAAAAAATTATCTAACAATGCGCCCAGTATTAGACCTACGACCTGCAAACACCTATGGCAAGCCACAAAAGTTCTGCATGACAACGCTACAAGAAGTAATCCCTCCGCTGAAGTGGGGGGACCACATGGCAACATTGGATATGAAAGATACTTATTTTCATATTTCAATGTTCCCAGCGCACAGAAGATTCTTGCGTTTCAAGATAGCAAACCAGCACTACCAATTTAAAGTTCGAGGGGATTGGGTCCTCCGACGTATTCCATATCTATGACATGTAATCACCACAGCTGTGCTGCTTCGGAAACTTTTTTCGGCGTCTGCGTCCTGCATCGATGACATCGATGCGCCGTCGTCGAGGACCTCCTCCGACGTCATCCGATGTGATAAGTAGGACGCACGACGCCCGTAGCCTCAGTTCCGTTTTTTCCAGGAACGTGTTGCTTCGTGTTTCTCGGTTAAACGCCTCGGCTCTTTGGAGTTCTGTTCTTCGAACATGTTCGTTTTGTGAAAATCCTTTGTGTGAAGATGTCTTCTACTTCGTCTTCGACCCCGCGTCCGGGCTTCAAGAAGTGCGGGGAGTGTGGGTTCAAGATGTCGGTGACGGACTCGCACGACGCCTGCCTCTGGTGCCTCGGGGAGGCCCACGACACGGATGACTGTATCGACTGCCAGTCGCTCACGTCCAAAGCCTTACGCGAACGTAAGAAGAAGTTGTCGGTAGGTCGGGTGTCCAAGCCCCGGAAGTCGAAGTCTGCGGGGCTTTCGACGGATGATTCGAGGGGTGACTCTCCGCGTCATCGTCGGAAGTCTCGTGGGTCTCCTTCTAGGAGTCGGTCTCGCCACTCCTCAGCCTCTTCGAGGCATTCTCGGAAGCGCTGACACCGGTCGTCTTCCAGGTCCTCTTCGGAGGACTCTGCCCGGCACGTCGCTTACCCCACCAGCCGTGCGACGCCGGAGGAATGGGCTTCCTTTGGGAAGAAAATGCTGGCGATTCTTGAGTCGCAGGGTACTAAGCCGTCCGCGCCCCCGAGTGGGGTCGGCCGTGAGAGGTCGAGAGACACCGCTCGCAAGAGTGGTCGGCACGAGTCACGGGAGAGGTCCCGTTCGGACAAGGAGAGTCGTTCTCGACGTACCCGTTCCAGGTCCCGGTCCTCGACGCGTTCGAGACCGTGTGCACCTGTGAGGTCTTCGAGGAAGACATCGACGTCTGAGGCGTCGAGGGTGTCGACAGGCTTTCTCGAGGCTCCGGCTCCGAGGAAGTCGTCGAAGCCGTCGACGCTCAGGTCGTCGAGGGACACGCTCGGGGCTCCGGCTTCAAGGGCTGTGTCGACGCCGCCGATGCTGGAGGCGCTGCATCTGACGTCGACGCCGATTTCCTCGACGCCGATCCTCTCAGCGCCGATGCCGGTTTTCTCGGCGCCGATTCGCTCGACGCCTTTCGTGTCGGAGGTACCCCGTGGCACGGGAGAACCCCCTAGGAAGGCTCTGGTTAAGAGCAAGCACTCTCGGGTGCCTTCTTTTCGCCACCTGGAATATATTTCAGAGGCGGATGAGGATTCTGATGGCCTGGTTCCTAGTCAGGTTCCAGATGAAATTGTCTCGGGCCATAGTCAGTTTAACGATTTGAGGCAGTCACTGCATGATGCCAGTGGACTGGACACCTCTCCGGAGGGGGAGTTTTGTAGGCCTAAACCTGGCTCTCATGCCGATTCCTCGTACCGGCGCCTTATGGCTAGGGTTTCTGAGTACTTGGGATGGTCTGCTCCCCCAGGGGAGTTTGTGCAGGATGATCTGACGGACATCCTTGATGTTGGTCCCCCAACTGACCCGGTACTGCCGTTCCATATGGCTTTACAGAGAAGGGTGGCGGCGGCTTGGACTGCTCCGGAGAGTCTCCCGGCGGTGGGCAGATCCTTGTCGCGAAAGTACCGTCCAGCCAGTAGCGACCCCTGCTACTTGACCAGGCAACCCACTCCGGAGAGTTTGGTGATGCAGGCGGCCACAGCCCCGGCAAAGCAGGCGTCGTACCCTACCATCCCTCCTGATAGGGACGACAAACGTTTTGATGGCTGGGCGAAGAAAGTGTTTTCTTCTGGTGGTATGGCGCTTCAGGGGGCCAACTCCATTTGTGCCTTGTCTCGTTTCACGCACACTCTGTGGAACTGTGTTGCGTTAGCGGCTGAACATATTCCCGAAGGGGACGAACGGGATGGTTTCCTTGCTATGGTCCAGAATGGTAAGGATGCCATGTGTGAGTCCGTTCAGTCGGGTTTGGATTTAGCTGAATGCGTCAGTAGGTCCATGGCGGCGAGCACCGTGATACGTAGGTTTGCGTGGTTGCGGAAGTCGGGGGGTGCAGTCCCGGCTCCTCAACATGCCCTTTGACGGTGAACACCTTTTTGGCAGCAAGGCTGACGAGAGCCTTGAGAGGTTGCAGACCTCAAAAGCTGCAGCGAAGTCGTTGGGCGCTGCAGTTCACCAACCTCCGCCTTTTCGTCCTAGGGGACAGCAGTGGAGGGGTGGTTCCTTTCGCTATTATTCGTCCTTCAGTAAAGCGAGAGGAGCTGGCAGTCAAAGAGGCCAACGCAGGGGTACCAGAGGTGGACGACAGGGTACCCGTGGTGCCAAGGCCGCTTGGGCAGTTGCCTCTTTGCCCTCAGGTAACGCCGCAGCCGCTCCCACTCAGTCATGAGGCCATGTCCCATGGTTCGCCGGTTGGGGGAAGGCTGGCGCAGCATCTTGTAGAGTGGCAAGCCATTACTTCAGATGTGTGGGTTCTGGAGATCATAACCCACGGCTACTGTCTTCCTTTTCGGCACAAGCCTCGCGACAATCCACCAGGGAACCTCTCTTTGCAGAGTCCGGATCCGCTCCTTGCGCAGGAAATTCAAGCCCTGCTGGAGAAAGGCGCCATAGAACTGGTGTCTGTAGCAGAGAGGAACAAGGTATGGTATTCCCCTTATTTTATGATTTCGAAGAAAGACGGGGGATTGAGACCCATCAAGGACTTGAGCGGTTTGAACAAACTCCTCAGGAAGGACAAGTTCAAGATGGTTACTCTCTCTCAAGTCCTCCAGGCCCTTCAGCTTCAGGACTGGTTGGTGTCACTCGACCTCAAGGATGCTTACTTCCATGTGCCGATCCATCCCAAGCACAAGAAGTACCTGAGGTTCGCGGTTGGCGACTCGCACTTTCAGTTTCGGGTCCTGCCGTTCAGATTGACCTCCGCCCCGAGGGTTTTCACCAAGCTCATGGTGGTGGTGGCAGCGCATCTCAGGCAAGGGGTGATTCACGTCTACCCCTACCTGGACGATTGGTTGATCAGGGGGAGCTCTCCCAAGCAAGTCCTGGATCATGTGTCCGTCACCTACCACTCCCTTCACAGGCTGGGCTTCTCCCTAAATTTAAAGAAGTCCCATTTGACGCCAACACAGCGGCTCCAGTACATCGGAGCAGTGCTCGACACTTCCCTGGGGCAGTGTTTTCCTCCCCAGGTGAGGGCTCTTCACATTCAGCAGATGGTGCATAAGTTTCGGCATGCCCAGACGCTCCCAGCGTTCGAGTTCTTGAGGTTGCTCGGCCTCATGGCATCCTGCATTCTTCTGGTGCCAGAGGCACGCCTGCGGATGAGATCTTTGCAGTGGGCACTCAAGACGCAATGGTTGCAGTCCTCCGGCAGGATGTCGGACTCTGTTCAGGTGCCGCCCTCGGTCGCCCGGGACCTTCTGTGGTGGGCCGTCGAAGGCAACTTGATGAAGGGGGCTCCATTTTGGCTTCCCTGGCCGGAGGTGACGATCGTGACGGATGCATCCCTCACGGGATTGGGAGCTCATGCCAACGGGCTGACAGTCAGCGGTCGTTGGTCTCCGTCGGAGTCCAGACTCCATATCAATCTGTTGGAGCTGAGAGCCGTCAGGCTAGCCCTGAAGGCTTTTCTGCCGACTGTGCGAGGAAAGAGTGTCCTGATCCTGACGGACAACACAGTGGCCATGCACTACCTCAACAAAAAGGGGGGGCAGGGTCACTTCCTCTGTGCAGGGAGGCGATGCAGCTCGAGTTCTGGGCCATCCAGCAGGAAGTTTCGATCTCGGCAGTTCATCTGGCCGGAGACGAAAACGTGACGGCGGACGCTCTGAGCAGGCAGAGCGCGATCTCTCACGAGTGGAAGTTGGCACAGGAGATTCTCCTGGAGATCTTCGCCCTTTGGGGGACCCCTCAAGTGGATCTCTTCGCCTCCAGTGTCAACCGGAAGTGCGAAAGGTTTTGCTCGCGGGAATTTCCTCCAAAAGGAGCCTTAGGAGACGCGTTTGTGGTGGAATGGTCATTCCCGCTGCTGTACGCGTTTCCTCCAGTCCCCGTCATCCCGCAAGTGCTGCGGAGGTTACAGAAGTACGGTTCCCGGATGATCCTCATTGCTCCGGCGGACCTTCTCGACTTGTCCATCTGCCCTCCACGTCGTCTTCCCTACCGGGAGGGGGGGTCAGGTTCTCCATCCAGAGGTCAGATCCCTCAACCTTCACGCTTGGCTTCTGAAAGGTTGAGGTATAAGGATTGGGACCTCCCTGAAGACGTGATGGAGGTGTTGCTTTTGGCCCGAAGGCCGGCAACAAAGTCTCTGTACCGTTGCCGTTGGCGTAAGTTCTGCGACTGGTGCAGAGTTCAGAATGTGGATCCTTTTGCATGTGACATCCCCATGGTTCTGTCCTTTTTACTTTCTTTGGCCCACAGGGGCTTGCAAGTGGGTACCATTAAAGGTTACCTGGCGGCGCTGACCATCTTTAAGCGCTCGTCTGAAGAGTGTTCTTACTTTAAAATCCCTTTAATTTCACAGTTTCTGAAAGGGCTCACTAATGTGTTCCCTCCTTCACCTTTCCTGGTGCCCGGTTGGGATTTAAACCTTGTTCTTAAGTTTCTTATGGGTGCTCCGTTTGAGCCTTTACATTCTTGCCCTTTGAGGCTGTTCACTCTGAAAACTGTGTTTTTAGTTGCGGTTACTTCCGCTCGCAGAGTGAGTGAGTTACGGGCACTTTCAGTTAAGCCACCCTTCACTGTATTTCACAAGGACAGGGTTGTCCTTAGAGTTCGTCCTTCTTTTCTTCCGAAGGTAGTGACGGAATTTCATTTGGCCCAGAAGGTTGTTCTTCCGGCATTCTAGCCTCCTCCGCATCCTGGTAAGGAAGAGGAGAGGCTCCATAGGCTTGATCCTAGGAGAGCTTTAAGCTTGTATGTTTCACGCATGTCCCGGGTCAGAGTGGACGATCAACTCTTTATTGGTTACGCTGGAAAGCGTTTGGGGCAAGCTGTAACGAAACAGACTTTGTCTCGCTGGATTATTTTAGCCATCTCGGAGTGTTACTGCTTGGCGGGTAAGGACCCACCGGCTGGCTTGCGGGCCCATTCTACCAGGGGTGTGGCTGCATCTACTGCCCTGCAGAGGGGTATTCCTATTCGCAACATCTGTGATGCAGCCACCTGGGCTTCAGTACATACATTTGTACGTCACTATTCCCTCGATTCCATCCGAGGGCAGGATCGGTCCTTTGCTCTGCTATTTGATTGGCTATTCTAAATTTTGATTCTAAATTCTTTCCCTCCTCCTTGCTCTGGTACTGCTTTGGGAGTCTGTCATAGATATGGAATACGTCGGAGGACCCAATCCCCTCGAAGAACAAGTTACTTTCTTACCTGGTAACGTTCTTTCGATGGGATGGTCCGACGACGTATTCCATATCGCTCCCGCCCTGCCTTCCCCGCTGCAGAATTTGTTTTGCGATTGCAGCTAACGTTCCGCAAGGCTTTGTGTCTCACTGGCAGTTGACTAATGTCACACGTTCGGGGGGAAAAACTACAACTGAGGCTACGGGCGTCGTGCGTCCTACTTATCACATCGGATGACGTCGGACGTTGGAGGAGGTCCTCGACAACGGCGCATCAACGTCATCGACGCAGGACGCAGACGCCGAAAAAAGTTTCCGAAGCAGCTCAGCTGTGGTGATTACATGTCATAGATATGGAATACGTCGTCGGACCATCCCATCGAAAGAACGTTACCAGGTAAGAAAGTAACTTGTACTTCTGCCCTTCGGAATAGCATCTGCTCCAAGGGTATTCACAAAGGTACTGGCAGTGGTGGCAGTGCACCTGTGCAGGGAGGCAATCCCAGTGTACCCTTACCTGGACGACTGCCTGATTACAGGGGAGACACCCCAAATTTGCAGGCAAACCCCTCAAAGAACTATCCACCTTCTCTTCTAATTGGGATTCTCAATAAACGAGAAAAAATCAAGCCTTGTGCCAAGCGCAACAAAACGATTCCTAGAAGCTGTGAACACGGAAGAAGGGTTAGTCTTTCCCTCAAAGGAAAGAGTCCAAAACATGTTACTTGCAAATACCTCATTATCAAGCTGCCACCAGAGAAGCATCTGCAAAGCTATGCGTTTGCTAGGCATGATGGCATCTTGCATTTTCCTGGTCCCACCCGCACGTCTGCGCATGCGCCCCATGCAGGAGTGGTTGGTGAAACAGTGGTCTCATGCAAGCGGTTAGTGGGACGATCTAGTGGTTGTTTTGCCAACACTAGTACAAAATCTTCGCTGGTGGACAAGGGAGACTTTGTTGAAGGGGAAACCCTTCCACGATCCAGCGGTGCAAGCAATAGTTACGACAGATTCGTCACTCTCCAGGTGGGGGCTCATCACCTTCATCACACAGTACATGGTCTGTGGACTCACGCCACGGCACAGAACCACACCAATCTGCTGGAACCTCTGGCAGTATTCAAAGCTCTTCAAGCATTCAAAGAACAGCTAACAAATCAGTCGGTACAGATCCTCACCGACCGCACTACGGCGATGTTTTACATCAACAAACAGTGGGGCACACATTCTCCAAATCTGTCCAAGCTAGCACAACAAACTTGGAAAGGGGCACTCAGAATGAAGATGTTCCTGTCCTCACAACACGTTCCATGGGAACTCGACACTCTAGCTGAATCACTGAGCAGAGATCTCCTACCAGAGGAACACGAGTGGCAACTAGACACAGAGGTCGTAGACAACATCTTCTCTCAGTGGGGTTACCACACACTAGACTTGTTCACTACAAGAGAAAACAAGTAATGCCCAGACTTCGCGTCCAGGCTCCCACAACCAGACTCCAAGGGGAACGCCAGGGAAATGTTCTTACGCTTCCACCCCCCCCCCCCCCCCCCCAACACCTCTTACGAACAAGGTGGTGAACAAGATTGACAAGGAACAGATGACGCTGATCCTAGTTGCTCCTACGTGGGTGAGACAACCATGGTATCCACATATGTGCAAACTAACGTTGTGCGATCCCATCAAACTCCCGTGCCAAACCTACTTACTGACTCAACACAGGGGATTACCAGTGCACCCTCAACCTCACTCAATGAACTTGGCAGCATGGCTCCTGAAGTCATACAGTTTGGACATCTAAACCTGCCACAAAGGTGTATGGATATGCTCAAGGAAGCTTGCAAACCAAACACCTTATGCTGTTACTTCAACAAGTAGAGGAGATTTGTAATTTGGTGCCAGTCCAAACAGATAAACCCTGTAGAACTACTCCATCCCACATTCTCCATTATACGCTCCACTTGTTAGACTCAGGGTTAGTATTCAACTCTATAAAGGTTCACCTGGTGGCTTTATCAGCTTAAACCACCTCTCAGAGTAAAGTATTGTGGTGGAAAGTCCCCGTCATCAAAGCATTCGTGGAGGGAGTAAAGAGGCTTCACCCTCTGATTTCAAACCCATCGCCAGGCTGGGATCTCAATGTAGTTCTTGCAAAGATCATGGGACCCCCTCCCCCCAGCCCGCCTTGGAGCCTATGCACAAGGCAAGTCTTAAACACCTTGCATATAAAACTTCCATAGTGGTCATTACTTCCATAAGAAGAGTTAGTGAACTTCAAGAATTGTCAGTGCAGGACCCTTTCTTTGTCATCCACAAGGACAAATTGGTTTTACGCACACATCCTAGGTTTTCTCCTAAATTAATCTCCAAAGTTCACATAAACCAATCCATTGAGCTACCGGCCTTCTTTCAGAACCCAACCAGCTCAGCGGAGAAAACACTCCATACACTAGATTTAAGGAGGGTGGTCCTTTACTATGTAAACAAGACCAGACCGCTTAGAAAAAAAGACCAACTGTTTGTCTCCCTAGCAACAGGCAGAGAGGGGGATCGCATTTCTAAAAATGCCATTTCCAGGTGGATAATCAGATGCATACAGCTCTGTTACTCATTATCAAGCAAAACACTGCCTTTCAAACCAAGAGCTCACTCCACAAGGGATACAGGAGCTACTTTGGCCTTTATCGCAAATGTCACGCTAGACACCATTTGCAAAGCAGCTACATGGAGCTCAATACATACTTTCATTCAGCACTTCTCCATTGACACTCATTCCAAAGCAGATACAAAGGTGGGACAAGCGGTTCTAAAACATCTATTTGCCACTGGACCTTCTCACAACCCACCACCTTCTAACACTGCTCGCTAATCTATGCATAGCATGTGATTTAAGCAGATTCCAAAAGCCTCAGAAGGGATACATCACTCACTGTAATCATATTTCTGATGCTTTTATCTACTTAGCTTCACATGCGCCCAGCCTTCCTCCCCTGAGAGAAGGTGCATAGATGTTATATGAGCTTCTCTGATACGTATCTGCTTGGATACACCTGTACTTGCGCTACACTTCATGCGAGCTCATGCCAGAAACAAAACAATCTGAGGGACCTCTATGTGTGAAGGACCATGGGTACAGTGGACGACACACTAGGGATAGTATTACTGGCACATCCTGTCGATGTCCCTTTTGCGAGTTTCGAAAACAACTGTAATACTCTGCAGCTTCCACTAGATGTCGGCCTATGGATAGCATGTGAATCTAAGCAGATACAGGCATCACTTGTGTATAGGCGCGTTATAAATGCCATATCATATATCATCAGAAATACGAGTATGGTGAGTAATGTATCCTATATATATTTCATAGGCTTGCAGATCTGCTTAGTATCACACGTTTTTAGGCCATCTAGTGTTAAGTACAGAGTATTGCATGACTTGTTTTCGAAGTTCGAAAAGGGACACCGACTAGTGTGACTTGCACTGTACCCATGGTCCTCACGTGTCGGATGACCCTCAGATTGTTTTTTACCTGTCATAGTGGTCAGTCACTTTATGCAGAGCTTGTAACATTGCTATGTAATCTGGAGTGTAATCCCAACTTCATTCGTTCTGCTTTTCGACGGATCCTTGTTCGACGAACACTTCAAAGGAAGCCATTGCAGCAGATAATCTCAATGAATTTATCGACTACCTACTGCGTCCTGCAACCATGCTTCCGCCTTACAGTAGGGAGAGTGGGGTTTTCAACGTTCTTACATTTTCTTTAGAGAATGCCTTTTTTCCACTTTCTTTTAAACTTGCCTAGCTACCTTAATATACATTTACCATCATGGAAAGTACTCCTTTTACATTTTTGTAACAAAATGTTCCCGTGAAAAGACACTCATCAGGTGTAACCCCTGTCTTCCCAGGGATCACTCTGAAAGCATTGTGCAGGCTCTTTCGCCCTAAGACGCTCAAGGAGCGACACACGAAACGGTGGGCATCCTAAGCTATGCAGGCCGAATCCATGTCTCCCACCTGCACTGATGCATTAGAAGACGAACAGCAAGACATTGATGGCTCCTTCTTCGGAAGTTGGGCACATATTAGAGTCTGTAGACTCCTGCGTGTCTGTCCCCAGCCACACAAGGCAAGCCAAATGCTCTGCTACACTGAAATTGCTGGCGACAGGGACACACTCACTTTCATACAAAAAATATGCATTTTGTCGCACATAAAATCTCAACGGTTTCTGTTTCTGTGCCATCGAAGCAGCATTTTAATCCAACACAAAAGTAGAAACACACACAAAAATACACCAGAACTCCTGACTGGGGTTAATGGCTCCCCTAAAACACAGTCTGTCACTGCACCAGTAACTTCTCCTGGGTATACTAAAGCTACTAAAATAATGTCTTAGTCTCTCCATCACAATAAAACGGCTGTGGGCCCAGAAGAAATTGTTTTTCCCCTTCCAGATACCCCGAAAACAGGCTTCTGAATTTGTCCCATTTATGGATATATTCCCAATTGAACAAAAACACTTATTTTAGAAGAGGTTAATCCACTTCTTAAGTCACCTTGACTCCAGTTATATCCTAGACATTAATTTATTCATATCACTAATCAGCCATTTAATATATTTCAAGGAGGACCAAGAAGACCATTATTATGGCCAATTTCAACAAGATCAGGGGGGTGATGGTCAGGGTACTTAGCCAGCTACTCCCACTCATTTGGATGCAGATAAGCCAGATATAATTTTTGGGGACGATCCTACAGATCAGCCCGGCGATACATCTCCTATATACGACAAGCTTCTTTTTAATGACTTGTTCAGAAAGGCAGCAGAACATTTCCAAATTCATACTCAAGAGTCGGTACCAGACTTTGACTTTGTGGATGACAATATAAAATGAAAAAGGTCTATCAGCCAGTCTATTCCTTTAAGGAATTCCATTAAAAAGAGAGTTGCACTTACTGTATCCCTTATACATGCAGTTAACCCTTGGGTGGAAAACATATTCAAACCCGCACCTTCTCCTTGAACATATTCAAACCTGCTCCTTGAGTCTCGGGAGGATAGCTCAGTGGCAACGTGCACGCCTTGGAAACAAGGTGACACATAGCAAAACAGGTTCGATCCCCGGGTCCGCGCTTAGAAACCTCTTAGTATTAAGCGTGTTATAAATAACCTATCATATCATACCTTTAGACCATCTTTACATCTGTGCAAAGCTCAATTCCATAATAGTTACAACTACTAGAAAACAGGCAGGTGTGGTGTCCCTTTATCAAACGCAGAAGCACCTCCAGATAAAGAATGTAAAAAGCTTTATGCGTTGGGAAAAAGAGTAACCACATCTACTGCTTACTCTACACGCACTGCTACAAATACCACTCTTTTAGCTAGTTATGACACACTGTGGGGCTTCCTTCAAGACAATTTAGACAATGTCCCTGAGCCAACAAAGTTTCAATTACAAAAGATTGTTAAAGGATACACAATATTTTGGAAAACACTCTTGATTCTGCTGAAATAGCAGGCAGAATTCTCGCAGGGTGTACTTTATTAAAACTGCATTTGTGGCTTCGTAATTCCGGGTTCAAACTAGAAACTCAAGCCACCCTTATTAATATGCCGGTAGAAGAATCTGTCTTGTTTGGCAAAGCTGTAGACATTGCTTTTAGAGGCAGCTTAAAAAAGGGCACAAAATATTGAAGACCTTAAACCAGATTTCCAACAAACCATATGTCAAATGCATGATATTCAAAACCCGCCAGTCCTTTCTTTCCGAGGGCTTTTCAAAACCCACACAGTCAGGGGTTTCCTCTAGGACGTCTCCCTGGTACTCATCGCAGGGAAACATCATCTCACTTCCATACCGCCCGAGAGTGCTAGGCTTTAGACGAGGAAAGGGTTGGGTAGAAGCATGGCGAATGGAGGATCCTCTACCCCCACCAGCAAGTGGCTCACCCTTTAGGGTTCCCTCCCATTCATCCCCAGTACTAGACCCAATGACTCCATTCACCCACGCATGGGAGGAGGTAACAGCAGATCAGTGAGTGCTTATTACATTAACAAACCGATATTCCATCAAATTCCTTCAAAAACCACAACACCATTCGCCAAGAGCAAGACGGCTATCAGGAGAAAACCTGCACATCATGCAAGCGGAAATAGAGACTTAACTACAAAAAGTGTCAATAGAACACATCCCTGTTCAAGCAGTAAATAAGGGTATCTATTCAGTGTACTTGTACCCAAAAAGGACCTATGCATGCGCCCTTTATTAGATCTATGTCTTACAAATAAGTATGTCAAACCACAATAATTCAGGATTACTACTTTACTGGAAGTTAATCCAACATATTTTTTTTTTTATTGTTACAATTTTATTTTGGTACGGTTGCACATATGGAAAACAATATAATTTTGCAAGAGTTACAATAAATGCTTTTGGCAGGATCAGCCACTGCTGGTGGAACCCCCCCCCCCGTGCCCTCCCATCCTACCCAGTAGTTTCCTCTGGTGACGAGATACTGGTAGTCTATAGTTGGCCATTGTCCCGCAGAGCCAGCTGTATGAGGTGGGGTGTATGTGTTTGTGCTGGAAAGTTTCAGTCATACTCTAGTATCAGGGCCCAAATGTCGGTGAACCTATGCAGTATGCCTACTTTGGCCGCAGTGACCTCCTCCGCCACCAAGATGTCCCAAATTTTGATCCACGGGAGGGTCATCAATGGGCCCTCTGTGGTCTTCCAGGTTACGAGCAATCGTAATTCTTCCTGCTAGTAGTAATTGCGTGATGAGTTTGGCTGACCTCCCTTTTCTTGGGTATGACCCTTGAGCGTTGTCACCCAGAAGGACCACCTCCGGGTCTTTGGGAATCGCAACCTGGCAGTCCCACCACATATGTAGGTACGAGCCGAGTTGTCTGCATTTACGCCAGCATTGTGGGTCAAGGGAGTTCTGGAACTGGTGAAGGCGTACTGGGGGGTGGGAGAGTAGTACCAGCAGAGAAGCAGCTTAAAAGCACACTCACGATTCGTGATGAAAAATGAGGAGGAGTGGCTTCTTGTACATATGTCGTCCACTCAGGTATGATCCTCAATCGGGTGTTCCAAGTCTGTTTTCCATTGTGTCATGTATGGGGGCTTAAGGGTTAGCATGTCCTCTTGCAGTAGTTTATAGAGGCTGGAGATCTTATCTCGTGCTTGCGCCCCTGCAAGCCAAGTTCAATAGGGCTCAGATTTTGTCTCAGCAAGCTCTTTATTTGGGGACTAACCTGGACACACATTCTTGCATGGCCACGCCATCGGAGGAGATAGTGCGGTCCCCTCTGGTCAAAGTCTGTTATTCTCCCGGATGTCAACGGCCTAACTACGTCTCCTGCAGTCCCTGTTAGGCTTGATGTCCTCATGCATTCCTCTCCTTCAACATTGCAGGCTCTGCATACAGCCTCTCCAGGCGTTCCTCGATGAACGCTGGCGACAGGCCTCGGCTTCCTGGGAGGACAAGATCCCTCTAACGAGGCAAATCAAAGATGTGTTCTGCACTGGTGGTCCGTCCAGGTTCATCTCTTCCAAGGCGCTCCCTTTCACCTACCGACACATCAAGTTGCTGTCATGACGGTTGCCTCCCTGGAGGGCTGGGGCATGCATACAGGGAATCTGCATAACAGGGGTCACTGGAAACATGTGTAGACTCTTCATATCAATCTTCTAGAGCGACATGCAGTGTTTTGGTCCCTCAAGTCCTTCCTTCCTCAATTCAGAGGTCAGGTGGTCCGGGTCTTCATAGACAACACTACCCTGAGAATTCAGCTCCACATTCTGCACATTCCAACTTCCTGCTAAAAAAAACCCCACCAAGATGGCCACAATGAACATAGAAACAGAATCCCTTTTCTATGACCATGGTGCCTGCGGCAGTAATAAAAGTTGACTACAAAGGACAAGGAAAAGGAAGTACATGTGGGTTGAGGGGTGGGAGATGGCATTGGTGGCTGCGGTGGGTTGGAAGCTGAGGAGAGTATGTGTGGGGCTGGAGGAAGGGTCGAGCTAAAGACCATGATGGGGCAATAAAATAGAAGATGGGAGGAGACACCAGTGGTCAGTTGAAAGAATGGAGGCTTTGCTGCATAGTAAAGCCCATGTTCTTGGTCACCTGATTGGCTAGCGCCTCTCCTCCTGGAGCTGATCTACCATCAAGTGTAGCAACAGCTGCTTCATATCACTTCTAACAAAAATAATTGGACAGAGAGAATTTTTTTTCACAGGAATTACAAGTATTCAGACCAGAAAATACAAAAGGAAGATGGGCAAGTGTGAACGCATTGGT
Organism: Ambystoma mexicanum; assembly: GCF_040938575.1. Classification (NCBI taxonomy): domain Eukaryota; kingdom Metazoa; phylum Chordata; class Amphibia; order Caudata; family Ambystomatidae; genus Ambystoma; species Ambystoma mexicanum. The sequence continues at coordinate 514,082,105 of NC_090933.1, forward strand.
ATATGGTCTCTGGACCGGCTTTCCTGGGCCACCTCTTAGAGACCACCCAAGAAATGCTGCTTAGTGATGAATGCACCAACAGGCGGGGCTGCAGTGGCTTTGGCTGGAAGAGGGAAGTCATGGGTGCCAGCCATGTAACAGATAGGTGCGGAGGGTCAGGGAATGGGGGTTTGGATCAGACAGCATATCAGAACAACATATTATCACACATTGAGCATTAAAAAGCCTCTAAAAAAAAAAAAAATTTGCGACACTTCTTACCTTTTTAAAAGAAAAATATTAGGAGTAAATGGGCAAGATAGACCTCTTGTGCAGGACTACCGGAGATAGCTATGTGAAAGAAAATACTTAAAAACAACTCAGCATGAAGACAACTTCACACAATATAGCGTATGGAAATATGCACCTGGATGGCAATCAACAATCTCAAACTAAACCCGACCAAAACAGAAATAATGCCACTCCAGACACAATAACCCCAGTGCACACAATCAAAGCACATTCGGAAAGCTACCAGTTTCTTCTGGTTATGCAAGCACCAACAGAAGAGCACAACCTCTATCCCATCCCTCTTCCCTCACTAACCTACACCAACCACTTTCTTAGGAAGCCATGCGAGTGCCTGGAGATCATACAAATGGTAGCATTGCGCGGAATACGTCAACCTAACATTTCAAGTATAATCTGGGGGGCAAAATAGAAAAAGCAATCAAGTTGACATTTGCAAATAAACTGATAGGTTGTTGGCAGCTAGTTTGCTGTAGATGAATACCTATTTTTACCTTTTTGATTCTTTAAAAAAGAAATGAAGACCAAAAATACTCTACGTATGTTGTTTCCACACTAAAGATGGCATACTTGAAGGACAATGCAAACATGTGACTGCTCCAATGCACAATAAAGATTTGGGGTCCTCGCCAATGGGGTCTATTGTGCGATTCATGGCCACTGTTCTTAGTGGTTCAGAACCAAAGATAAGAACCTCTACAAGGGTGACGGTCACCTAAAGCACACTAGAGACTTATGGTAAGGGCTCCACACTATTAGTGCCTGCATATGGGGATGGGTGAGAGACTTACCTGGGGCTTCCTGTGACAGTGCTTGTCCTTGTCTACTTACTGCATCAAAGAAGGAAGTTTGGAATGTAGTCTTCGCAGCTGGTTTGAGGCTCCATTTAAATGATTCTTATTGGCTAGACTGCTGGACACAGTAAGAAGAACAAAGGATGGTGGTGGAATGCAAGTTTCTATTGGTGGTTAGAGCTTCCATTCTAAACGTCTGATTTTTATTAAGACAAAGAAACTTGCTCTTATCAACATTATCTTAAGAATAAGTGCCTACTTATGAGGAACCTCTTAATTGTGAAAAAAAACAGATAGCTGTTGTAAAGAAGGCACGTTATCAACAGTAAGACGGACACAAGTGACCACAGTTCAAGGGTGTTTATTGAACTTTAACAAAGGTGTGATAAATGCCTATCTAAACCTAAATCTACAGTTGGCAGCAAGCTACGACCATCAAATAATAATAATGCAGTCTTAGTGAAGTCCCGTCAAAATAAAAATGACCTATAGTAAAAAAAAACTATTGCCAATCCTTACCGCTAAACATACATAGTGACGGGTAGTGTTCATGAAAAAGAAGGAAGTGTTCACAAAATTATATGTTAGGATGTTCAGGCCGTTGACCTCCCTCCCCCACGTTTTCAGCAGGGGACAAGGTGGTTCACTCGAGCAAAGCACACACTCTGGCTTCTTTGGCACGAGGACGCAGTTCCATTTACCAGCATCAGGGCCTTCTGTGATACAAGTCTCTTTTGCTTTTCCAAAGTCACTTGACTCAGAGGGCCTGATGTACAAGAAAAAAATAAACACAAGGTTCCTCTTCTCTTACGAGTGTTCAATTTGGGGGTCTCACCCTGGATCCCCCTTAGCCGGGTTCAGATCCCTTTTTATATCACAGTTAGTATAATGGATCCCCCCCCTCTTCCGGGCTCATTTTCCAATGTTTATAGACTACTCTTTCTGAGGTGACTCATGGTTTTCACCAATCGTAGCATGCATTCAAATATCAAAGACTTTAGAATGTGCACAGAATTTAGCTTGACCCGTTGAAGGACCAATTCGATCTCAAATTTCCCCCCTTTTTTTTTTTTACTTTGTACAATTGTGTTGTTCAAGAAAAACAAACAGCTAGCCAGGTAACCCCTGGCTTTAAGACAATAATATAAAAAGGTGTCAAAGTTTATTCCCTCCCATCCCTCACCACAACATCTAAGCAAACCAAGTACCGTCGGACTGCAAGTGAAAAAGCAATGGGAAGAAGGACCAGTTGCTAGATAGAACATTACACGCAAATTAACTTGGTGAGGTCATGCCTTGTCCTACCAACTTTAACAAATCGAGGTAAACAAACAGAGGTACAGTAAAAAAAAACGAAAAAAAAACAGGGTTCCATTAACAGTCATAGCTCACAGTCTCATAGTGTCACACTCGTCGTTGAGGAGAACAGTCCACTCCTGCACAATGGAAGACATAACATCATTAGTAATGGTGGTCAGTTTCTTGTAGGTAAAAATGGCCCCCAATTTATTAAACCTTTCCGCCTTTGAGGGGGCCAGGCTGCTCTTCCATTTCTGAGCAAGGGCTAACCTCCCCGCTCTCAGCATCGCTCCAACCACTTTCGGAAAGGTGTACACCTCAGAATCCGGCATAGGCGTACCCAGAAGGATCTCCAGAGGGAGTGGAGCCGGGCTAACCCCCACTATGTTTTTGATCCAGCTAAGCAATTTAGCCCAATACCGGTGAATAACTAGACATTCCCACCACATGTGTTACCATGTACCGCGTTGCGAGCACAACCTAGGGCATAGCAGGGACACATTTTTGAACATTTTGGAAAGGGTAGCCGGAGAGCAATGCCAAGAGTGAAGTATCTTAAAGCTGTGCTCCATGGCCGAAGTATACAGTGACCCAGAGAAAATAGATTTGAAAACCGCCCTTCTCGTAGGCTCCTCCAAAGTCATACCCAGCCTCTCCTTCCATATTTGTTTAAAAGGCTGTCTACCTTCTAGACTAGCTGTGATTAAAGCATTATATATCTTAGAGAGGGAGCCCTTCCTCGTCGAGGGTTCAACCAAGATTTCTTCGAAGGAGGTGAGGGGACGAATCAAGTCGGAGACCCACCGAGGGTGAGTCAGAATCTCTTTCAGGCATAGGTATTCGAAAACCGATGGGGGATTGTCTCCCAATGCCTCGGACAGGTGACCGTATTCGACAACAACCCCCTGGCGGAAGAGTTGAGCTGCTGTCTCCAAACCCTTGTCTGACTGCAACTGGGTGTCATGGAAACCCCTGGTTCCTAGGTTAAAAGGGGTGCCCCAAAGAGACGATAGGGGAGATGGCCAGGAAGAGAGCTGTTTATTGTCTTTATTCGGTTTCCAGGAAGCCCACAACGCAGCGAGAATAGGATGAGATTTAAGGCGAGAGGGAAGGGCTTTAGGGGAGGCCCAGAGTAAATCTCTCACTTTTTTTCATAAAGGAAGGTGTTTTGTGCACTTACCTGATGCAGACCATGCTGCAAGATTCAGGCCTCCCTGAGACCTGGACTATTTTGCCACTCGGGCGTGGCCAGGGAAGGATACTTACCTGGAACTACTTTGGGGGCTATTTAAGCCACGCCCAGACAGTAGCTCACGCTTCGCGTTGTTCTGCATTCAAGCAGCTGAACGCTCACTGTGTCTGCTCCTGCATCTGGTCTCCAGCCACGCCCGCCTCGATCCTGGAACACCTGTAAGGAAAGAAGAGAAGAGAAAGGTGAAAACCAAGACCTTTATCAAACTTCTTACCTGCATCCGGAACCTTCACGCCAGCGTTCCTGAGAAAAGACTTTCATTTAAAAGAACCGCGTTGCTCGCTGCAGCGCCGCGCTTCACTCACCTGTCCTCGGGAGTTCTTCTGGCTCCACCGCGACTGTCTGCACCGGTCGCCACATCTCTGCGCCTAGGGGAGAGAAGAAGAGACAAAAGGTGAGCAGAAGGAACATGTGAGGAAAGCCTAATTTTCTGCCATAACACTTACCGGTCTTCTGTTGGTGGACCATTCCTCATTTCGGGTTGGCAGGTACCGCACCCCGGCCCCTATGGGGAAAGGACAAAAGACATTACTGGAGGAATATAAAGACATTAAGAGGGATCGCCCCCATCGCTAACTCACCTGACTTTACCATCGGCAATTCAATCCCTCAACGCATCGCCTTCATTCTGCATCTGAAATAAAGGACAGATCACAGATTAGGAAGGCAACAGAAAAGGAGGCTCAACACTTGAACTTTTGTAATCTTCATACTTACGGCGTTCCGCTCGGAAAAGTCAAGTGGATTTTGCCAGCGCCATTCTGAAAACCAGTGAAGTAACTGGACAAACACGCGCCCCTGCATCAGAAGCAGGATGGAGAGTTCATCCTTTCAAACCATAAGATGAGCTTCAACCGGGGATTTCTGAGGAAGTTAGAGAAGAACGAACGGGGGTAGGAGGGGGGGAAAGCACACTATTCTGCAGACTGTTAATCCCCTTTCTCATCTGCAGAAGGATATTCCTACGGGCCAGACAAGCAAGATTTGAGAGTCCTGTTCAGTTGGTGTTCCGAGTTCTGCGCATCACGCTCGAAGAGGCCACAGCAACCCAGACTAGACCAGCGCCTCCGTGGGAGTCAGGTGAGCGTTACAACTGTGATACCTCAAAGAGAGCCTCGGGAATCACAACAGGAAGAGCCGTGAAGAGATAAAGAAGTTGGGGCAAGATGTTCATTTTCACCGTAAGGGGAGCCCAGCGTAAGAGGTCGCTACCAATCTTAGCCAATATTGGAGGGAAATTTAATTGAAATAATTGCGCTAAGTCTCTGGGGATTCTGGTGCCCAACTACGTGGTAGCTTCCTGTTCTATTCTTCTTCCCTGCATCTCGGTTTTCCCTCCGATGTCACAATCCCTGGTACCCATTGGCCCATTGGCATTATACAGGACTTAGATACATTAACCTTGAACCCCAAAAAGGCACCAAAAAGGCCAATGAGGTTGAGTAGCTGAGGAAGGGAGACCGGAAGACAGGTCAAATAGACTAAAATGTCGTCCACAAACAGGGAGAGTTTGAAGTCAGTCACCACAACGCACCCCGGTGATCTTGTGATCAGCCCTAACCGCGATGGCCAGTGGTTCCATCGCCAGGGCTTATAGGAGAGGGGACAGAGGACACCCCTGACGGGTGCCTCTGGAGAGGACCAAGGGAGTCAAGGTGCAGCCATTGACAAAGACCCTAGCGCAGGGGCCGTTATATAATGCCAAGATCCACCCACAAAATCTGTCGCCCAGGCCCATTTTTCGGAGTACCTTTCCCATGTAAGGCCATTCGACGCGGTCGAAGGCCTTTTCTGAGTCGAGCGAGAGAAGGTAGCCCTCTACTTCTTGTTTCAAAACCTTGTGCATGAGATCCAGGGTCTTCCGCACATGATCAGATCCCTGGCGACCAGGTTTGAAACCGACCTGGTCCCCATGCACATGGGATGGAAGGTGTTTCGCCAGTCTATTGGCTAAAAGCTTAGCTAAAATCTTAACATCTGTGTTCAGAAGGGAAATAGGATGATAAGATTGGTATTGGGAGGGATCTTTCCCCTCTTTGGAGAGAACTACTATGAGGGCAGACATCATGGTGTGTGGGACGGTGCCTGATTCTAAGGCAGCATTAAACATTTTAGTCATGAACGGGGCCAACGTAGAGCAGTATGTTTTGTAGAAGCTAACTGTAAAACCGTCGTCCCCAGGCGATGTACCACTCTTCAGGGAGGAAATGGTGTCAATTATCTCTTGTGGGGTGATAGGGAGCTCCAGCGGGTCGGCTTTGTCGGGGGGAGGCTGGGAATAGGTAGAGAATCCAGGAATCGATCAACATCATTACCATCTCCCATGTACTCTGTGGAATATCACCTACATTTTTCTGCTATCGCTCTATCCCTTAAGATCTTCTCACCCTCCTGGGACCGAATAGAATTTACTCTCCTACTGTTCCTAAATTCCCAAAGCCTCCACGCCAATATCTTATCTGCTTTCTCCTCTTTCTCCATATATTTTTGCTTGAGAAAGGATAACTTCCTTTCCGTCTGCCCCACAAGAAGAGCTGCAAGTTGAGAACGTAAAAGTTGCAGTTCCTCCCACCTGCCCGGGAGCATCTGCGTCTTCAATTTCCCTCCCGGTTGGATAGTGGCAATCTTGTCGCTCAATATTTTCTCTTCCTGAGCTTTCCCTCTTTTTCCTAGAGCCGTGATCTGTGATCATGTCGTGATCTGACCACGAGATGGTTTCAAACCCGCAGTCGGTGACCTCGTCCTGAAGTGATGAGTCGATCAAGATGTAATCTATCCAGGAGAACATTGCATGTGGCTTAGAGAAAAAGGTAAAGTGTGGATCATGACCCGGTTCAAAGATATGTGAATCCCCCAGGCCCAGTTCCCCATTAACCCCCTGAAAGGCTGCAGCCAGTTTCCTCTGAAGGCGTGAGTCGGGACATGGGTTGGATGACTTCCTATCCCTATCCGGAGAAAGCACCATATTAAAATCCCCTGCCACCAATAGGGTACCTTCCGTGAACGCTACGATTTTCCCTTTCATCCCTTCCCAGAAGACATTTTGTGCCTTGTTTGGAGCATAAATGCACACCAGAGTGAACAGCCTGCCCTGTACCTCCCCTTTGACCATGATGTATCGCCCCTCCGGGTCAGACCTCTGGGCTTTAGGAGTGAAATCGGCTTTGGGTGAAATCAATAGGGCGACCCCACGTTTCTTTGCTGTAAAAGGGGAGCCAAACGCATGCTGTATAGTTTTAGCCTTGAATTTCGGTTCTTTTCCTTTAAACAATGGGTTTCCTGCAGAAAGAGAAAGTGCAGCTGACGCCTTGCAAACTCTCTCACCACCATTGACCTTTTGGTTGGGGAATTAAGCCCTGCACATTTAATGACCCCACCATCAAATATCGGGACGTATCATCCATCCAGAAAGTGTTTGAATCTCATGGGTCCCAATGAAGAAGATCTCAATGTCAATTCCCCCATTGTGCTTCTGAGCACCATAGGTACCCTCAATAAGTCCTACAATTCTGATAATTCCCAGAAAACTTGGTATGCCTAAAACAAAACTCCCATCGTCTAACTCAAACGACCGCTGCCCCTGAACGCCTGGGTGCAAAGCGACTTCATCGTGCCGCTAGACCAGGCCACCAGTGTCTCCCCCTCTGGGCTCTCTAACACCCCAAAAACAAGAGCCCCATCCCCTGGGAATAGAGCTTGGCCAGGAAGTGGCCATAGTCGTGTTGCGGCCATTGCAGACCGCATCCCCCCCACGGTCCTCCTAACAATGAAAGAGTGATGACCATTAATATGAAACTCCCCGCACCCATAAGACTACATCAGATCAAAACAGGAAGCAAATGCAAATGTCAGACGTTAGATGGACTTGGCGACTCTCCTGAACTTCCTGTGGCCTCGGACCTTGCGCCTTTCCGAGGAACCCTTGACCCCCACAGGGCCGAATGGAGCTCGTTCACGACCATGGTCAACAGTTTCCATGTCCGGATTGCCCAAGAGTTCCTGAGAGACCCTATGGATGTCATCCTCCGTGACCAAGGCATACTTGTAGCCCTCAAGTTCGAAGGAAGTGAGAAGGGGTATCCCCACTGATACTGCACAGCTTTGGATTGAAGCATTTTTGTCAACGGGGAGCAGAGCCGACGTCTTGCCAGCCTAAAGGCTGATGGGTGCTGGTATACTGAAATCTGCGCGCCCTCCCATTCCACAGGACCTGTTACGCGCTAGCTCAAGGAACTTGCTTTTCTCTGAGAAGTAATGGAAGCGCACAATGATGGATTTGGGGCCTCTATTGGATGCACTGGCCCTGTGCACTCTGTTGACTGTGGGTTCATTTGTGTTGGCACCATCGAAAAGTGTTCTTATAACTGCTTTGACAGCCTTGACAATATCTACATGCGTTTCGCCTTCTAGTTCCGGAAAGCCCAAAAATCTCAGGTTGCAGCAAGGCTCCCTGTTTTCTAAATGGTCAAGTTTCAGGGAACACTTTTCCTCCCTCATCTCTAGCTCCTCCAAGTGCTTGTTGAGTCTCAAGGATGTCAATGGAGGCCGTATTAGCCTCCAGTGCTTGGACCCGGTCGTCAATGGTGTCCAGCGTGTCCAGCCGTACCGCAATGTCTGCTCAAAACCGCCAAATTTCCTCTAGAAGGACTGCCATACCATTGGCGACAGAATTGGCGTCTGCTGGATCTGAGTGTGTAGTGGTCACCATCATAGGGTGGGGTGGAGAGCGAGGGGAATGCGGCGAAACCTCTCTAAGGATTCTGTCCAGCCCTCCTGATCCCTGACGAGGCCCTCCTGTGACACTCCGGGCAGAGGATGCACAATGAACTGGTCAAGGGGCAACACTGATGGGGAGGCCTCGAGGAGCCCCGGAGAGCCTGGTCATAGCCATAAACACTATCTGAGGCCTAAACCTCAGGCCACATGACTGATGAGGTGTGCACCACAGGGGGGCTCCACCGCAAGCACTTGCCGGGGTATAGGGGCTATTAAGGTGAAGATCCAGCAGTGGTGGGGGAAGGGCAGGCTGATCCCACTCCCCACGGGAGTCACCCTGCGGGGTTGTGAAGGTGGTGAGTGTACCCCAGCTGGATCACAAGTCGTCCCCCTCTCACTGCCCACAAGCAATCTAGACCGCAGATCAAAGTTGCCCCCTCCTGCAGGGCGGAGGGAGAGGGCCGAGACACCCACCTGTCTCCTGGGGGAGAATCCACTGACGTGTTGACTTTGTCCTCCTGTCGTCACGGTTCTCCGGGCAATCAGAGGAGGCTCACAGCTCTGCCTCAGGTTTGTTGTCTTCAGCTACAAGGCTGCTCGCATTTTAGAGCGGGAAGCCGGGTTTCGGCAACGTCTCCTGTGGGCGAGTGCCACCAAAGCATGTAAGGCCTCATCAGATGTAGAGTCCCGGTCCTTCGGTAGCCCGCTGAGCCCGGGGCAGCCACAGGGGAATTCCGGCAGCGGCCCGGACTCCGGGGCGCACACACTATACAGGCCTCTGCCCCGCCCGCAGTCTGCCTCCTCCACGAGAGCCCAAAGGTCTGCCTGCACACTTACGTTGGGGGGAAGGCACTGTTTGCGGCCCCTGCAGGGACTCGGCCGAGAAGCGGGACGCCAGAGAGAGCGCTTCCCGAAGGCAGGCCTCAGGCCCCTCCCCCTCCACAGGAAAGGCGTAGATGTCGTGGAGCTGGTGCTGGGAGCCGCAGTCCGCTCCGCACCGCTGGGACCGACCGGCTCGATTCTACAGTTGCATGCCACCTAGAGAGGCCGGGATTTTGCCCTTCAGGGGAACGGGGGCTCCACACAGCGTCCAGTGGGGTCTGGCACCTCTTTTGCGGTGGAAAGGGGGCTCAAGTCCCATTCAACCAGACCCGGTGGAGGAGCAGACGGAGGCGCGTCAATCCATCTCGACGCCCCCTGGTGCTTCCTCAAATTGCCCCTTTCAATATTTGCCAATTAATTGGATACCTGAAGGAGACCTTCGAGTGAGCACCCACATGGCGCTGGACCACTCTGTCTGATATCTTATTTGGCTTCCCAAAGTTCAGTCACTCCTCTGGTTTTCGGTTATATTTGTGTTGTTCGTCCCATACATTTCACATGCTATTCTCTTTAGATTTCTTCATATAATGTTGTTGTTTGCTGGTTCTAACATAGGCTGCTTTGGGATCAGTCTCACCGGCTGTGCTATCTTCACTGGTGCCGCTTTGTTGTAGGAGCCAAGGACAGTACCACTGTGGCAGCCGCTCATCAACGCGAGTGAGCCCCCAGGTAACTCTGACACACAATGGAGGTTTGTTCAGCTTTAGTTCCCGGTCTTAGGTTTCTTACTTTCCAAGGTTTGCTAAAGTAATGGTCTGAAAAGGTCAAGGGCACTTCCCTCCTTGCAACCCTCTCTTATCTCGCCGTCTTTCTCCTCGTCTTAAACTGCCATCTTGGAACCCCCGTTTCCTCATGTGTTTTGCCTCGCTCAGAGTGTGCATTCGTGCTCCGCCTTTTATCTGTGTGGAGAAGTGTGATGGAAGTCAAGTGTGTGTATAATGGTCAGTAATTGTCTGACCATTGTTTTGGGACATGTCAGGTATACGGCTCTGTTGTTAGACCGTTTTTGCTCATGGTGAGCTATCCGTGAGAGAGTGTTTGTGTCGGGAAAGGGGTGGGGGGTCGAATTCCTAGGTATCCTACCTGGTAGGATGGGGAAAGGGTGTTACAGGGAAGGGGATACCATGTCTCACCTTCCAGTGTCCCACTGCCAATCCCCGAAGACCCCACATCCAGGTGATACTCCTGCACTGGCCCACCCCCAGGAACTGGATCCAAAAGCGATGGCTGTGTTTTGGCCACCTGGATGACAAGGAATCGGACAAGAGTGAAAGTCAGGCATTTGAACTCTTACGAACTACATACTTACGGCGTCTTGCCGGGAATATCGGAGTCAATATTGGCCTGGAACTCACCAATTCCTTCGAGCCAGTGAAGCAACTGGTTATCTACGCGCCCCTGCGCTCAATGCGGGACGGAGAGCTCGTCTTTTCAAATCATCAGAAGAATATTCCTACGGGCCAAGCAAACGAAGCTAGGTGGGCCAGTCCAGTCCGTCATCTCGGCCCTACGCGTCACATTGGTGGAGACCGCAGCAGTCCAGTCCAGATCGACGCCTCTGTGGGAGCCAGGTGAGCGTAACACACGTGTTTAAAATAAACAATCAAATTTCATCAGAAATATATACATTGCTTGACTCCTCATATTCTTACCCTCGACATCTAACTTACCTTAAACAAGCCCTTTACACCACAAGTCTGTTTTTAAATGTTGTCCACACTTCACCATTTGCAGATCCAGTAAAGATCTATGGTTCGGAGGGGCGTAAAAAAGGCTGGGGTAAGCGAGATTAGGCTATATCCTTTCCATCAGGGTCATGTACTTATCCACACTAGGGGCAGCACAGGGCTTCCTTGCCCACGTTTTTCACAGCACTTTTTTGGTACCAGATTCGTTGGCATCGCATAAGACCCACTGGTGAAGATTGACCAATGCTTCAACGTTTTCAGTCATAGATAAGCCAAGCAAAACACTCCCCGCCCTCTCTCCGTCTCCCCCACGTTCTGATGTCTTGGTGCACGGTTTGCAAAACCAAAAAATACCAAGATTGGTCTATATTGTAACGTTTTGCGCGGTTTCGTGGAACAGTGCCAAAGATGGTATGATCTGGATAAATGTTCATAATATGTTGAGGCCAACGTAACCACAACTACAGAAACGTTATCACTGACTACATTCATAGCCAGTCATCCAGTTGCACCTATGCCATATGGTGATTGTTATAAATATTTCCATTTCAAGAACATTGATGAAGGTAAGTAATTTGTTGTTCTTTTCCATTATTCAGCTGCAGGATTTAACAGGCACTAGAACAGGTCTTGTTAGCCAAATTGTATTTTTGGCAGCCAGTGTCCCACATCTCGTCAGTTTCTCTCATTCAATACAAGTGTGCAGTGCCACATCTTAGCTTAATCATCAGCCTTCCCATGCAATCTGTCCTGCATGCCTGCTCTTTGTGCTTTTTAAATGTCTCGGGTATGGTTGCCCCACCTTTTTTCTAGCCAGGTCTGTTGTCTAGAAGACTTTCAGTTAACATGACACTCATGCATGTGTGGTGCATTCAAATAGAGCGACTGTGCTTAAACGTTCATGTGAGTTACCAAAGTTCCATGTTTCACTGCATATTATCGCCTGTTACTGCCCAGTGCACATCCTATGCATTACAATGTTCATGATAAATCAAGCATGTCTTTGTTACTCCCTTGCAGATTCAACTTTCAAAAATTGGACCACCTTTTATCATAAAGAGTCAACCAGCTTCCAAGGCTGAATCTCGTGTTTCTTCAAGTGCAACGTTTAGTGGAGGAAGGAACACTGGAGCTAGGACTCTTGCAGATATCAAAGCAAGAGCACAACAAGCCAGAGCTCAGCGAGAGGCAGCGGCTGCCGCAGCAGTGGCAGCAGCAGCAAGCATCGTCTCTGGAGGTGTAGGAAGCCCATGTGAGAGTGGTAAAACCAGAACACTAGCACATATAAAGGAGCAAACCAAGGTGAAATTGTTTGCAAAGCATCAAACCAGAGCCCATCTTTCACAGCCTAGCAAAGATGGGAAATCACTCCAGAATGCTAAAGATGATGCCACAGCATGTGATGTGCCAGCTACTTTGGACACAAAGGTGGAAGGTTCTACTGGTGTCATTATTGCTAACCCGAACTGCAAGTCTCCCAACAGCAAGTCTGCCCATGTACGCGAGACCACCATTTCATTACAACAGCCACTTACTACAGCTGCAGAAACTGCTACTGACTTATCTGCATCAAGCTCAAATGAAAGCATAGCTATACCACATCTAACTGATGAAACACCCTCCTCTACCTCTTCTGAAGACAGCAGTGGACCAGAGCTTTTTAATACAAACGTTGTTCCAGTGTCTGCCTGCAGTACTGCTATGCCAGGATCAATCAAAGAAGCCCATTTTGAAAGCGCCAGCGATGCGTCATCTTTACTTTCTGTTGGAAATACAAACACTACAGGTGCAGCATGTAATGTGAATATGTTGAAACCCATTCCTGAAACTGATGCTCCTTCAACATCTGTTATACCAAAATATAATGATGCCAATACCATTCCAGATTCGGTGAACAGTCCTGCGTTATGCTCTGTGGATGAAAAAATACTGCTGCTGTCAAATGATGTAAATCAATATCCCACTGTGCCAATGTCATCTGTCGGGGTCAGTTCGCCAAATCCTATCCCTAGTGGCTCTGTACTTATTCCCCATATTGCGGATGCCGACAGATTTTCCTCTGATAAGCCCAGCATTCCTAGAAGTGATGAGCAGAGCACTTCACCCAAAAGCACTACCGATCCGGTCCAGAGACCACCCATAAACCACTCTTCTAGCAACAGGGGTGCAAAGGGATCCTATTCAGACACTACCAAACTAAGTGCAGATAACTTAGAAAATGCTGCTACCGGTGTAAGTATGACTGACTTGGCTTGTAAATCTCAGCAATCTGGCTTTCCACATACTGTCACAAATAGGTCTATCCCCTGCAAAGTCATTGTTGACCACAGCAATCATGGCACAGCACTGAACTCTAATTTTTCTGTGGCGCCTACAATTGACAATATGGAAACTAGTGTAGACCTACAACACAGGCCTCCAAGAACGGAATTTGTACCACCGAATAAATCGTGTCCACAGGTGTCTGTAATCAGCCGGCCTGAGACATTCGCTGTTGAAGCCATGGACCATCTTTCTGGCCTGAACTCTGAAACGGCAAATAAAGATGAGAGGCTCTTGCATGCCGTTTGCACAAATCTCTCAGAACCACCGCTCTCGTTACAGGAGAAGTTAAATGAAACTGCCGTTCCTTGCCAAGGTTTCCCTGAACCGTTACAGTCCCCTTCTTTCCGACCTGGAGCAGAAAACAGCAGCGAAGGTCAGTACAATCCTAACCAGCGAATTTGCTGGAGTGAAAAAGAACAGGGTAATTCAAACAAACCGGCATCCAGACAGCCAAATGCAAAACAGAAAGAGTGCACCGATGAAAGCACTTTCGAAAATGTGAACACTGAACATGCAGGCTACGCACACACAGTAACTTTACATGCTAGAAGTCTTCTGACGAACCTGGCTGTTCCCTTGAAACCTGAAGGATGTGAGTCTGAGAGGAACTTTGAATTGGATAGTGAAGACTTTTCAGGACCCGATATCCCTACTTATGCTGCTGAAATCACTGCTGGTACTTTTCAAGCCTCGAAGACATCTCATGCGGATTTTGGGGAAGATTCTTCGACATTAATGTCAGAAACCTTCAAACGAAATGCAAATGCTGGGAACTCAAGCTGTCGTTTGTCATCTGTGGAAGCCAACAATCCTCTCGTGACGCAGTTGTTGCAAGGCAACCTGCCTTTAGAGAAAGTCCTGCCACACCCTCGATCCGGAGCAAAGCTAGAAATTAACAGACTCCCTTTGCCTTCCCAGACATCCTCAGTGAGTAAAATAAATGCATCCGAGAGGGGTATCATTGAAACACCAACGTCCAGATCTCCAACTCCTGATGGTAAGGGATACTTGCTGGGAAGTATGGCACCACTGCATGCCAGAAAACGGGAAAACCATCCCAAAAAAAGGATGGCCAGAACTGTGGGAGAAGAGGCACACATCAAATGTGAGTCTAGGAAGCTGTCCGGGGACGCTGATAAGGTGACTTCTTGTATCATGGCTTCTAATATGAGTCCTCTTGGGCAAGGGCCGCCCTTTAAGCAGGAGTGGATGAACAAACATTCGGTTCAAAACAGAATTCCCCATAGCCCGGAGATCAAACAGCAAAAAAGGCCACTCCCTTCATGCAGTTTCCAACAGGGCCTCTATCATCTAGATAAAAATGGAGGCTTTCATCCCGACTCGAATTCTTCACAAAGGCAGCATTTTTACCAAATGTCTATGGCTCAGAGAGGTGCTGCTTCAACAGCTTCTATGATGCAAGGCTCGGCAAAGTCGCCCTCTGGCACTAACACATTTGCATTTAACAGGCATGTGGATCCGAAAACTCTCGGAGATCCCCATATTTCATCACAGCCGCCGAGGCTGGGGAACGTGTTTTCACCCAACAATCAATTGAAAGATAGTGACGTTCCATGTGCATCACAGAATATGCAGCATACATTTTTAGTCCACCCTTCTCCACCGAACACCGATATCCAATCTGATCAAAAGCAACTGGCCATTGCCTTGGAAACCACTAAACGACTCGGTTGGCCTCCCCCTTTAAACATTTCTAGCAATATAAAATCTGAACCTCTTTCTTTTGAAGAGGGATTAGGCAGCAACGATGAACTAGGCATGAAGCAAGCTGCCTGTGAACAGAATGAGGTAAAAGAACACTTGAAAGCGTTTGCGCTTAAGAACTCTGAATATTCTTCCTATTTACTTTCTGAGCCGCCACAGAAGCCTTTTCCTCAGCACGCTGTGCAAAAACTACACACACAGCAGCCACAGCAACAGCAGCACTGTGGGAGCTACCCGACCATTCACTTTGGTAGCACAAGCTTCAAAAGGGCTGCATCAGCAATCGAAAAATCCATAGGAATTTTGGGAAGTGGCTTAAACCCAGGGGCGGGCCTTTCTGCGCAGAATGCACCAATTCCAGTTCAGAAATTTGCTGACAGCAACAGCGCTGATGAGCTAGAATTAAAATGCTCCTGCAGGCTCAAAGCTATGATTGTGTGCAAAGGCTGTGGCGCTTTCTGCCATGACGACTGTATAGGCCCTTCCAAACTCTGTGTAGCGTGTTTAGTTGTACGGTAGAAACTGAATCAAATGCATAATCCCTTTCCAGTACCAAGGGGGAGAATTTGAAAAAAAGCAGAGAAACGGGCAACTTTTTTTGTTATTCTAAAAAGCTTTTTTTAATGTTCTCTTGTGAAATTTCTCAATGTCAGTGTTCACTCATCTCTTGTACAACATAGCTCTGGGCAGTGGCAGCAGACACATTCCATGTTGAAGGCAGAAAAGAACCATGGTTTTGTACGTTCACTTACCGTGGATGGCCGAAGGTTCCTGCAAGCTTTGCCCAGGGAGAGGAACATGTAACACTTGGATTGGAAATGTTATTTGTTACTATGCACATGAGATTGGCACCATTCTCAGATTTCAAGAAGGTCCTTCCATGAAACTAAATTAAGCACACTTCCCCAGGATTTCCATGGTGAATCGGTGTGTTGCATTGCACTCCATGCACAACTGACAAAGGGAACGTGGCAACGATGGAGTGCTGGTCAGGCAGTGTTGCAAGGTCTGTTAGATGTGGACAATTGGCCTTAGTTTGTATTTATTTGTTCTTGCTAACTTTATGAAACTTGTCTTCTGTACGGTGGAGTAAGTTGGATTACCAAGGGAAAGGGAAAATACTGCCACACGTTTGATGGGTGATGTTTGCCAAATTCCACCCATCGTGTTGTGGACTGATATTTTAATTGTTTGCTCTTTCTCCTCAACCTCAAAGGGGTTCCTTATATATATATATATGCCAAAATAGAGGACATGCAGGATCCCAGCTAAAAATGCAGATGATTTGATTATATGTCCGTATCCCAATCACATGCTTCAATTGCGTTATTTTTTCACTTAAATTGAAAACATCCAGCTACATCAATTCAGTGTGTCAATCAATACATTAGGAATATAAACTCCACGATTGTCCAAACATTAAAACCGAGAGAAAGCCCTGCTTCCGATGAAGCATTTTCTAATGCTTTGTTAATATATACAGTGTGGAGTTTGTTTTTCTTTTCATTGATTTTAAAAATAGTTTGTTTTACCCTCCATGCTCACTCATGCAGCTTAATTCTGCACTAACTGGTTAGTGCAGATGGCATCCATCAGAATTTCTGTTTTAAAGTATGATTTCTATTGATGGCATGCAATTTTGGCTTGCACATTGCCCCCCTGGAAACATACATCCAGAACTACAGTTGTATTTTTTGCTTTCCAGGCACCTTAAAAGGAACCAGTGGTCCGCCGTGGTCTGGCAGTGTAAGTGTTAAGCCCAGCATTAGATATGCATTATATATTTTAAATGGGCAATTTTAGTCTCCTCCCACCCTCTATTTAAAAATGAAGGTGTCTGTTTTCAAAATAAATGTAGTCCCCGGGGCAGTTCCCACTATGCTATTACTGCATTGCAGGGTTGCAGTTGCGGTAACAAAGCACCTCTGTTGATGTTTCTCAATTTGCATTGCCCATGCCTGTACGTTTGGGACAGACACAGTGACTGCTGTTGTGCCACATTATTCGGAAGAGATGTGTCCGTCACTCTTGTTTAAGGAATAGCAGCCACGCTGTAGTTCTAAAACCTGTATGCTTTTAAAAGTAAAGGGCGCCACTGTCTTGTTCTAGGTTGAACTTTTCCCAAGTTTTATCCTTTTTTGAGGTGAGATTGGTCTTATTGACTTTATGGATTCGCATCACAAAGCTTGCTGCTGAGGCTTTCGCTACGGTGGAAATCTGCCCGACTTAGATTGTGCTCGGGGAGAGTCTTCTCCCTTCCACCTTTCATATGCAAGACGCTTCCATGTGGACGTAATCCCTCCTGTGAAAACACAAAAAAGATATTTTGTTATTCTGCACTATCGCAGCAACACCACTAACCAGTACTACTCTGTTAAAATACACAACCAAGATTGTGATCTGTGAAAGAAGTCCTTTTTTTAATTTTATTTTTTATTCTTTTAAAAGGCATGTGTTTGTGGAGGAGAAAAATAGGAAAACGACTTTTATGCCAAAAAAGTCCCAAGTTGATCATGTGCCGCTTAACAAAAAACATACATGTTGTATGATGTACACAGCAAGACATCCATATTTTATTATTTATTGTTGAATTGTAATTATGTGAAATGTGGGAGAGGATTCGCTATTGCTGGTCTCATTCTTGAAGAAATCCCTCATCCGTTATAGTGACTACAAAGCTAATTAGGAGGGATGTCCCTCACGTCTGAAAAGGGGTAAGCATTGCCAAAACGTACGCGTGACTAGGACTCAGGACAATCTCCTTGGAGTAAATTACTGCTCAAAACCACATCAATATGCCGGAATTTGACAAGTGCTGATGTTGGCTTCAGGAGAAAACTGATTCCAATGCAATAAGATACTATCACATTTCAACAATATTATTAATTTGAGAATGTGAGTCGCCTTTACATTTAGGTTGGTTGAAGCTTGATAAATCTCAATGGCAAATAAGAAAATATCCCATTTCAAATGTTGTATTTGCACTGCTGCCTTTTATTTAACCACGTAAACTTATTTGAAGAACATGCACTTTATTGTTGCCTGTTCTTATGCCGAGAATATTACCTATTTATATGGTTTATCATTGATATTGTTATATTGTAATTTCAGTTCCATACAGTACCTGCTTGACTTTATCGTTGTGATTTCAGCATCATGAGCAACACAAAGCACTTCATTTTTATGTTTCATAGCTCACTGTTTAATTTGCTGTACATACCAATTTCCAGTATGCCGTCCCAAAGGAGACCATAATGCAACCATATCATCTCTCCACGTCGTCTTTCTGAAAAGTTCTGGGAGAGAAAAACATTCATCTAAGTTTCTCAGATTCATAACCTAAGTGGCTTAACCCCAAAAATGTAATTTCCTCCATTTTGGAGATAATATGATGTATTATTGAAATGTGCAACTTCGCCCACCCCCGACATAGTGTGTTCAGTATCTGATTTCAAGCACTGTGGCCTTAATGTACAAAGCTGTGGTAAAAATGTACTTTGTATATTAGCCACTAAAGCACATGTGCTGCACAATATTTGCATTATGGATTTGGCTTATTGAATGTCAAACACTTTTGCCACACAATGTGTTTTAACACCAATTACCACATGAAGTGTAACTGTATGCCTGAACAAAAACTAAATTTTCTGTGTTGTATTAACTTTTGAATCCTTGCATTCACATCTCCTTCTTGATAGCAGGAAATCAGAATGTGATGAGCAAAAAGAATTTGCATAATCAACCATCCACATTAAGTAGGATGCCTGGTTACAATTCAGGCAGTATATAAGTAAACAAGATATCAAAGAGATGCACTTTCTTCCTACTTTTAAGTGCCCTGTTATTCCCTTGTGCACACATATCAGGCACGTTTGTATTGTTCTTTCAAGATGCATGTTTATGGTAAGGTGTTGTTCTTTAGAACTACGTTGCCCAGTGATTGTGATGTAGTACAGCGCACTGTAAAAAGAATGCTTACGTCATCTAATGTGCAATCTAAATTTTCAACTCGATTTTGCCACGGTTGATTGTGCCCGTTTTTCCCAATTTAGTGTCCCACTAATTTCAAGTGATTGTGTATTACCCACTAACAGATGAGTTCATGGACATAAGAGAAATTGAATTAATTGCTTATCTCGTTGTTACATGTAACCTAAAAGCTGTGAAGAAATCCTGACCTGCATGGCATATGAGACGAAATTCTGGTGAAGATTATTTGCTAATCCCCAAATTACCCCCTTTAAAACAAAGATGCTAATTTGTAAATACTTGGTGACTACAACCTCTGTGCTTTAACTAGTACAACAAACGTTACTGTCTGTTTGGTTCTGAACCGAGTTCGTAAAAAATAATTTAAGATTGTTTACTTTGTCCATTGAGCTCTTTCCTCATATCTGCTGCTCAATTTGCTGTACCCCAGATGCGTTGTCTGTTAGTTCATAACAACAATGGCTGCTAAGCAGCAACTCGAGCTGTTGTGATGTCTCAAGCTTGGAGAGAACTCATGTCGCCAATTTATATTTGAACAATTGCTGCAGAGTACATCGAAGTGACTGTCGTGTTAAAATGCACCAAACATTGACGTTCTGTGCTTTTGACCCATTATACAAAAGCAGCCTAATTTAAAAGTCATATCCTCCCCCTCATATGATATCGTAATCGCATGTTCCTTTACCAGCGTGATATTCAGTCTCATGCCCTGCCTCAATGGTTTAGAATGGACATCAATCATGACTCGCATTCCACAATACTTCTCAGAGGTGCTTCATTTTTCTGTTTTATGTTCAAGAAGTCATGAAAATCATTAACTTGAACTCCCACTGAGGAGCATATGTTCACTCTTAGCAGTACATTTGCAAACCAGACTGTAGCATAAACAAGGCTAGAGTACCGACCAGCCTTTTGAATAACAAGCAGGATCCTGATGCATGATCATTTTTGACTGCATTGTCTTAGTATTATAGTAGGAGGAGATGCTTACTGATAAAAGGCATGGTCAGAGATGCACCGATGTGATCCCAGATTCTGTCTTCTCTATCAAGGAATAGTTTAAACTGTGCTTCAAATTTGCTTTGTGTGTTTGTTTAGGATATTAATTACCTGACCTTGTGCATCTCTACATTGGTATTGTAGGTTAAAGCACTCGGTGTAATGTCCTGGGTGATAAAAACCTTCATTTTACTTGACTACAATATTGTAAATCATGTTTCCAGGTAAACGTGTCTGTAACGTTTCCCCAGAGAAAAAAACACACATAATCACTTCTGCTTGTCTGTCTCTCCCCAGAACATATTTAATCAGGCTCCCGTCTTGCTTCTTGTGGGGGGTCCTTTGTATGGGTTAGTAAGCATGGCATGCTCTTCTTGCCCTCTAATGTCAAGTGTTACTTCATGTTATAGAAGATGTCAATGGTGCACCCCCACTCATCTCCCCTACCCAGGCATCAGGATACACTGTAGCTGCTGCCACCAATCTTGTTTTCTGTGCAGTAGGGAATATGTAATGTAGCTCATAAACGAACATCACCTCTACGGGCACCAGAGACGATGTACTGTGTATTATGCTCCAGTCTATGGTCCCAAGGCACAAGACAAGATCAAATTTAGCTCATGACCCCATCTCATCTCACCAGGCATCTAGACAATCCCATCTGTTGCAGCAACATGACATATATTGCTTACTCCCAAATTTCATGTTTGTCTTTTGATTCATGAGAAAAGTACTCTGCCCAACCATCAGCAAAGCTTACAATCTTGTGCCCAATCTTATATTTCTGTGCTTCGTTGTAGACAAGTTATGGCTGTCAGTATCTTCGTGTTCCTGTAACCAAAACAATTGAGCTACCCACTTCATGGGTCCATGCACCAAAAGAAAGAATATCCTTATCGCAATTGCGTAAAGCTTACAAACTCGACTGAATATAAAAAACAATTACCTGCAAAGTTCTTATTAGGTTATATTAGTTAACTGGTGACCGACACCTGTTTCTCATGCTACAGTATGAGTGTTATCCATTTTCTTCTGTCCACGTTGCCACACTAAATAATGTAACTATGCCCTAATGTTTCTCCCTGAAAATTAAAACCAGAATCTAATTGCATGTGTTGCCATGCTTAAAGAAACAGTGAATTATCATTGCTTTGATCTGATATGCGTCATCCTGTCCTAAAATCTTTTTAAAATACTACCCCATTCTCTTCTGTATCCTGTTTGTAGTCTACATTTAAAAAAAAAACAGTTACGTCGTAAAAATGGTTTTGGAATTAAATCACTTATTTTTGCCAGCCTGTTCCCTGTTTTATACATGCAAGTTGTTGTAGGTATCTCTGCTTGGGTGCTGAAATTTTGCATCACTCTCTTCTGTGCCTTTGTCAGTCTACCAAGACAAAGATGCACTTTTGTAGAAACACCATAGAAATAGATGTTCTGGCTCATATATTGGCGTTTGCAAAACCTTGAAATTCCAATGCACACTGGAGCATTTATGCAGACAGTATGTTTTCATTTCTTTTTCCCCTTTGCAGTCTGAGTGAACCAGCCGTGACTCAAAATATTCATATATCACTCATTAAAAAAGCAGGTTGACCCATGAATTTCAAAGGGTCATTTATTGCCCATAGTGGGATTCTAAGAACCAGTGCTAAAATGTTATGGTTTGCATGTGTACGATGGGAGGCTTTTACAACAGTTAAACATGGTCTCCTCATTGTGGGGGCCTGCTCTTATAAAAGTTTTAATTCGTTAGCTTCCTGCAGGGAAGTGCTCGGTGAAGGAGGGCCTTTCTGAGGCATAGGAATATTTGTCCATTCTTTAAGGATCTGCCCAGGCCTCTTTTATTTTATTGGACATTTGTACGGTGCTTATACACAGGTATTTCCAGGTGCCACAAGACAAGATGGGTGGGGTGGAGGGGGGAGCATGGGAGATCATAAAAATACAACAAAGAACGGTTATATTGGCCTTGTAATGCTTCACAATATTGCAGGCAAAGGGGCCAAACCCTAAATTAAAATAAATTACTAAAACAGTTGTTTTAATATTTGCTGTAGGTTCTGCAGGGGCTAGCAGACCTCTCTGGTGCTAGTCCACTTTTTTATTTTTTTAACCCCCACCATGCACGAAATATTTTTGGGAAACTTAAAAGTCCTGGACGAAAATGTCTGTGTCTTGTCTAACACACATTACTAATAAATGTGAGCAGATTCAAGTCACCCAAAACTCAGTTGATTTTATTTATTTATTTGTTTATTTATTTTGGCATTTATATAAGCACACAAAGCCCATGGGCAGCTAGGCGCTGGTTATAATAAGGCAGAAGAAGAAAACATAAGACAGTTGTGGAAAATAGGGATAGAGGAATGTTAGTTAAAGAGTTAAACTCTACCCAAGTAAATCTTCGCCTGGCCTACCCATGTATTTCCCAGATTAAGAGACTGCACTAGACAACTAGCTCTCCCAGAAAAACAATAACATCATTCCTTTTTACTGGCTATTGGTACTTAATTTACTTGTGAGAGCCTGATGTGTAATAATGTCTGATTTCATTGTCACTTAGCTGGCTCGTACATTCAACAAGACCGAATGTTCATAATGCGGGAGATTCTCACTTTGTCTCAAGGCTTGTTTAAAAAAAAAATGATTTTCAACTTAAAATAAAATCGTCACAGTTCCAGTACATTACCCGTTCTTTGTAGTTTTTTTGTAGTTATTGATGCGATCCTTTGTCATCCATCTTCTGCTACTTGGATTTTGTATGTAAAATAGCTTCTCTTTACTGTCACCCACCACTAACGAGCAATGCACCATTTAACTTATTATAGCATCTGGTCAGTGAATCTTTCAAAGTGTGTTTTGTAGTACCAGATATAACTTTGAGTTAAACATTCAAATACTGTATTTGCTGGTATTCTACTCAAATTGAACACCACTGGTCCATAATGGAGCTTGTTATTATTTAAAAAATATATTATTCTCTTGAGAAAAGTGACAACGCAGTGTTTCCCAGAAAAATAACTTGTGCATTATGAAATGTGATTTTCTAAAGATTCTGAAATGTGCAGTCCTCTTGTATGTAATCATGGTGTGCCATTGTAAAAATGGACATTAGTTAAAATCTATATTATTTAAATGAAAAATCCCTTCATTTTGCAGTCACATTTGGGGTTGTACTGGGATTTATGAGCTTGACAGAGAAATGTTGTCCACATGAATCCTTCGTTGTCTTTGTACTGTCAATGTTACAAAAAAGTGCTTTACTTTGTTGCCATAATTCTTATGTAGTTTTCTAAACAGTAACTGTTCTTTGGGTTGCAAGAAAAAAAATTCTCCCCTGCTTCCATGTTCAGGGAATGTGATTTTTTTTTTACATTTTATTTTTGTCAGTATTCAAAATGTTTACATAGATTTGTGATTAGCCATTCAATGTCTTTTGAAAGGGCAGTATTACAGTTCTACATTTGGAAAAAGGTTTGTCATTAACAGATACTTAAAATGCTGTGTGTGTGTGTGTGTGTGTGTGTGTGTGTGTGTGTGTGTGTGTGTGTGTGTGTGTGTGTGTGTGTGTGTGTGTGTGTGTACACGTACGCACACACATGTAGAAATTGGGTGTGTTGGAGACTACATGGTGGCCAATTGCAGTGACACAAGAAAAATCCTTCGGTTTTCTACCAAAGAAAAAACTCCCACATTACAAAATCACTAATGTGTTTGTTAGGTTTAGAAGGGGGAGAGCAGCTCATTACAATGAGATTGTTGTATTTAACGTTTGCTTTGTGCTTGCGTTGCTACCACACTAAAATAACAATGTACAAGCATTTTAACAAACCAGAAAGAAGACAGTGTTTTATTTAGAAATCAGGGATCATGCATTTTTTAATGGTGCTTTTATTTTGTTGTTTTGTAAATGTGTCAAAAATGTGATGGCTCACAGTGCTATAAATTAAATACAGTTTTGTCTTTGTTTTCTTGTTTTTCCCCTGACACAAAATGGGCTTCATTTAAAATACGTGAAGGAAAAAAAGAAATAAAAAATGATAAAACCAGTTGTCTTATCTTCCTGTATTCTTCCACATAACTAATGTGTCTTAAAAATGGTAGTTCCTTTTATAAAGCAGATGTGCTACTATTAAGGCTTAGTTTCTACTAGAAAAAATAGATTTACAAATACATCTTTTTTGTGATTATAAAGTTTAATTAAGAAATGTAAACCCAGTGCAGTACATCACACACAAAATCTCAGGTAAAAGCATAGATTAAACATTGCAGTTAGCCAATTTGCAGCATTAAGTCCCTCCTGTCAAATGTATATGTGTTGTTACATAGTATATTTTATTAAGAACAGATTATGCCAATGACTCCCAGCTCAGTGCAGTGTCCAAGAAAAAGTGCCATGTCCAGGAATAATGCATGTATGCAGGGGTAGTTTAACACACAACCCTGGTGACTTTAGTTCCACATCAAAATATATATGATGTAAAAATGTGAAGTGCCCTCCAAGCCCTTGATAACGGACAGCAGCAAAGGACTTTTCCTCATCCCTCAACCCTGCTCACAGCACTGAAAGATATTCAGTGGGGAGGAAAAACTAGTGAGAGGATATCCACTGTCAGAAGCATACTGCTGAATGCCTGTGAGAGCGGCAAAGCGGAGGACAGGCAGGTGAGTGGTGGTCACATTGGGTAGTAGAACTTGCAGAACTGTGGCCCAGGTCTGAGAAAGAAGCTGTTACCAACATAAAAGATACAGAAATGTGACACCATCCTGAGAACTACTTTGATCAGTAACAGCCTGACGTAGCCCAAGAGAGAGGTGAAAGCAAGAGACCCGTCCTGGTTACAAACCAAGAATACCAAGCCTGTAGTGGTGGTAGATATTGTGTTGGCACAAGTGGATAACTGTGGAGAACAAATAATCAGAGGAATGCTCACTGCGCAAATGAAGGCACTTGCAATGCTGATCCAAACTAGAAACTCTGGGTACTAGGAAAGGGTCCATTGGAGCAATCAGCCAGGATGAGGAAGGGGGGCATTGTAATGTGGGAATTGAAGACTACATTAACAAATCCATCGGACGAAGAAGCTATTTGGAGACATAGTGAAGTCCAGTAACAACGTATTTTGGGGATCAGTATGAATTCCTAAATTCCTCTGAGGAAGTGGCAGTGTGGAAAACAATTGGAGGCAAGAATGATTGCTCAGTGGGAATTTAAATCCAAGTGCCATTGCTTTATGATATGAAGAGTGAGAGTAATAAGGGTATCTCCTTGGAATAGAAATCCAAGTTTTAAGAATATTCAAAGAAAGACTCTTAGGAAAATCAGCAGTATTTGGAAATTGGCTTAGGTTGGCCAAGAAACTTACATTTCAGAGTCTAAACAGCCCCCTTCTTTTCACCAGGCATTATCTGCAGGATCCAGACCACTTAACACACAATGTATTTCATGGGATTTGTAAACCTTTAGCTTGGTCCCTTTTTTTCTTTTTTTCTTCAAATAAGGTTTTATTAAAATTAAAAGAACACACGGATATGTGAGCATTCCTTTGCAATTTTTGACAATTTTAAAGTCTTGTTTCACATAAACAATTTTCATATCACCAGCCCTATGATAAATCAAAGTCTTAGAACCCCCACAAGCCTAAGCACATTCACTGTTCACACCACAAGACCTGAGTTCTTTGCATGTTCATTGTTTACACTGCGATTCCTAAGGAAAAGTTCCCTTCCCTTAAATGTCGCTTTGCATATATTTAGAAACAAGGGGCAGCCATTCTTCATAAATATTATAACCGGTTTCATTAATCATTTGTGTCAAGGACTACATGTAAAAAATCTCCCTGGGAACATTGACCTATTCCTGTTTCGACAGAGCTTGTGTTCTTTTCCATGCTCTTGCTAACTCCTTTCCCAAGTCATCAAGAGTTTCTGCCAAAAGGATCACTTTTTATAAGCGTGAAAATAACCCTTTTTTTTATTATCGATCAATGAGAATTTAAAGGAAGGAAGGTCTCTGGCAAAATGGTTTCCCCACCTTTATTCGTTAGTGCCACTTTATACTGAAAGCGGGCCTAAATCCAATTGATTCTGCAATATTTTAATCATTTTTTAATTTCGTGTTGTCCCAGAGAAGTCCTCCTTCATACCACTCCTGTAACCTATGTGAGTCTGGTATAAAGTCTCTAATTGGGGAGCCGAAATGGCACTTAGTGGGGAAAGGCCCTGTCGAGAGCCATCTTGTCAGTTCTCTCTCCACAGAGAGTCCATAGGACTTTTAGGACCGTGTGATTTAAAATTCTATTCGATGCATTGCTTCTTGTATCCCATAGCCATTTGGTTAAGGGTAATGGGAACAGTACTACATTCTCTAATGCAACCAATTGTTTGATGGTGCAGGGGTTCAGGTGTTCCCTAAGGTCTCTCTGATGCAAGGCCCTAAAATACACCCAGAGATTCAGAAAATCTGCTCCTCCCCTGTCCTGGGTGCACCAAAAGTACGATATAGTATTCTAAATTTAGTCCCAGGCCAAAGAAATTTTAACAAAGCTTTGTTCAAGGATTTAAAGAATTCCTCTGGTACATGAATAGGGAACATCTGAAACAAGTAAAGGTATCTAGGCAGGATGATCGTTTTGATGACATTAAGATGGGCAATCCAAGATAAAATAGTTTACCCTAACTCTTGAGTTCTTTCCTCACTAACTCCCTTAGTGAGGGCAGTTTGCTTGATACAGATTGTTTTTCAAGTTTGTTATTCTAATCCCTAAATATCTAAATTCACTTTCTGCATGTGTGAAGGGTGATCTCAGGATAAATTCTTTTAGTTATAGGGGAATCTTTCTCGTAGGGAACAGAAGTTATTTTGTGTAGCTGATTTTTTATTTTTTATTTGGCATTTTAAATTATAAACAGTTTACCTCTGTCTCGACAACCCCGCTTTCCCCACAGTGCCTGGTACAAAAAAAAGTGTTGAATAAATTAAGAGATACCCGCAATTCGAAGTTTTTGAGGACGGTAAGGGATATTGTAGTCACTTTGAAGAAAGTTCAGCACCATGTTCCAGTCCTTGGTAAATTTTGTTTGTTCACCCTGTATAAAGTATGTCATCCATTCGAGTGCCACAAAGTTCCAGCTCTTAACAAACCATTCAGTGATATGTGGTGATTTTTTTTTTTTTTATTTCCAGTTTTGAGCAATCGCCAAAAGAGCCGCTAACTGGGAGATGACAAAGGCTTTACATTTTTGTTTAGAGCTATGGCTCACATCTTATTTGATAAAAAAACATTATACATGATCTAATAGTCCTAGCTCCTTGCAGAACAAACATTTGCGACATATGATTATTCACTTCATCCCAATAATTTCTGAGCACCAGGGAATGCCACCAGATATACACCCAATCGACCCGCATTCCCGTCAACACCTATTTCAGAGTGAAGGCTTCATTAAATGTAAGCGAGCTGGTGTATAGTGCCCTTGAGTTAATATTTTATATCAAAATTCCCTAACTTGGATAGACCTGGTGTATTTGGGTATCTCCTTCCACAATGCCTCCCACTCAGCTTCCGATAAAAACTCCCCCAGGGAAAAATGGCAGAAACATATGCATTTCAACAGAGTTGTGGGAATGGTATTAGCCATAATTGTATATAAATTGGAGATGAGCTGTCACCTGGATTGGTAGTTAAAATTACAAAACTGCTGCTTTCTTAAATGCGGGAGCTAATATCCAATGCCTAACCTGAAAGTATTGGAAATGGGCAGATTCGTGGAGCCTCATTTCTGACTTCCAGAGTACAAAAGATGTGGGTTCTTTTCCTTCATATTGCATAATCTAATGCAACCGGCCCGCTTCCAGTCTGCAAATGTGTGGGGTTTGAGGCCTGGTGTGAACTGTGGGTTGTGGAATAAAGGTGTAAGAGGTGAAGGAAAGGTTACAAGGTGATATGTCCTAACCTCTGTATCCAATACCTTTTTGACCAGTCTCATAATCGCACCGTTATGAATGTTAGGGGGCCAGTCTTGTTTTGGCAGCCACAACAAGTCTCCGAGCTGTGACTCACCTAATGCCCTCTCCATCTGGACCCATCTTTTCACAGATTTCTGCACACCAATATTTCTGCGTTCCCAACGGATGAGGTAGGGTCGTACCATTCCATGATCGCCAGAGCCTCCAAGCAATTCCAGCTTGTGCCTAAAGAAACCAGGAAGGTGGGTTTCTTCTACTGAAGACGCAAGACCAAGAGGAAGACAATCATGGCGGTACCCCTTCTGGACGATGTGTGGGAGGACGGCCTGGCCTTCTTGAAGAGCCCTTGCATGGCCAAACGGGATAGGCTGGAGAAAAAGCACTGGGTGCCGGAATCCGCACCCAAGTGCCTGAGGTTGCAACCATCGCCACAGTCAGCAGTTTCGGCGGTCACGAGGAAACGGTCGGCTTCCTCGTCTTCAGTCCATCCGGACAGCGAAGGGAAGAAGATGGACGCCATGGGAAGGAAGGTGATTTACACTGCGGTGTACACCATCAAGGTGGCCAATGCACTTGCGACCCTAGCCAGGTACGACGGGGAGGTAGCGTCGGATCACGCCTTCACTGGTGCTGGACATTGCCGACACATGGTTCTGGCAGATGGGAACGGTGTCTTTCGTCGCCAAAGCTCAGTGAAGGCCTTGAATTTCCGCCAGGAGGTCCAAGCGAAGGTTCTGGACATGCCTTTTGACGGAGATAACCTTTTCGGGAAGGTCGTCAACGAGTCCTTTCAGGCCATCAAGGCATATATAGAGATGGCCTGCTCCCTGGGCACCCTCCTGCAGCACTGCTCTTCTTTTCGCTCCTCCACAGGAAAGTCCAGCAGGTTTTCCAAAGGTTTCTCCTCATCGTACCGTCAGCCTTCCAGATCCACGACTCAGGAAGTCTACAGAGGCCGTTCCTAGGTCTACGATGGCCAGAGGACCATGTTGCCCGCAGGGCAGGGATCCGAAGCAAGCCTGAACTGACCAGGATGTTGGGCTCCCACCCGTGCACCCTGGTGGGAGGCCGGCTGGCGAGGTTCATCAGCGAGTGGAAAAAGGATGGATGCTGAATGCTCTTGCCCAAGGACATACCCTGGTGTTTCAGCACAGGTGTCCATGGATCCCTCCGGTGGCCCATCGGGAGCAGCACATGCCTCAGCTCTTGGAGGAGGTACCGGCCATGCTGCGAAAAGGGGTGACAGAGCTAGTTCCCCAGCGACTCTGGGGCTCCGGAGTCTATTCCAGATACTTTTTAGTCAGAAAGAAGAGGGGGGGCTGGAGACCCATTCTATACCTACGATGTCTGAAAAAATACCTCAAGTCCCAAAAATTCAGGATGGTCACGTTGCAACTCAAAAGAGGAGACTTCTTGACGTTGCTGGACCTGGAGGCCGCCTACTTCTACGTCCCCATTCACAGGAAGCACTGAATGTTTCTACACTTCGTATTGCCGGGACAGCACTACCATTCAACGCCCTACCTTTTGGCTTGAAGGTGGCCCCCAGAGTATTCATGAAGTGCCTGGCACCTGTGGCGGCCTATCTGCGTCTACGGGGTATACCCGTACCTCGATGACTGGCTCACCCAGGCCCGCTCACGAGACTTCGCCGATGGGCACACAGAGGCGAGCGTCCAGCTGCTGACGCATCTGGGATTATCAATCTATCCAAAGTCCTGCTTGACAACATCGCAGAACATGCTGTTCCTAGGAGCCAGACCCGATAGTGTCCTGTCTGGCATCACCCTCGGAGGACCGGGTAGCAGCCATTCAAGGGAACCTGCAACGGCTGTTGCCGATGAAGACCGCCATGGTGCGAACCATCAAGTAATTGCTTGGCATGATGTCGTCCTGCTTGTACCTCAACCGGCTCTGCAGGTTACAGGTGCAACCTCTTCAGGAGTTCCTGGACGCTCGCTGGATACAGGTGTCCGGAAGCTTTGTGGACAAGATCCCGCTCAACGAGGAGTTCCATCTGGCGATAAGGTGGTGGGGCGTCCGCTCCAACATTGCCCGGGGTTTCAAAACCCTCCATACCAGGAGACAGTCACCATGGACGCTTCCGTGGAATGCTGGGTAGCCCACATCGGACGTCTGCATGCCAGAGGCCTGTGGCTGCCACAGGAGAAGGATCTCCATGTCAACATCCTGGAGCTACGGCAGTGTTCTGGGCCCTCAAGTCGTTCCTTCCATCTCTGAAGGGCAAGGTGGTGAGGATCTACACGGACAACACCACCACAATGTTCTACATCGGGAAACGGGGGGCACTCGATCACCAGCACTCTCCAATGAAGCGCAGGACTTGTGGCGCTGAGTCGTCGCAGAAGAGATGTTCCTCATTCCACTTCACCTAGCAGGAGTCAAGACCACCATTGCAGACTCCCTCAGCAGGAGGTTGCACTCCTGCCACAAGTGGGAACTTCGGCGGGACCAGGTGACCCACATCCTCAAGTGGGGCAGGCTGTCATGATGTCTACCCCCAGCATCCGGACCAAGCCCATCAGCCCCGGGAGCAGGCATCTAGACATTTAGTAAAACCTCAGCAGCCCTGGCTAGGGGCTATCTGGGTTCAGTCCTGGCGCCTAAGGCGCCAGGCTCATAGTCATTACTTACCTCAGGCAGACCATGCTGCAAATGACTCCAATCCAACATGAAGTCTGAAAGGGACTACTTTTTACAGGGACTATTTTTTACTCAGGTGTGGTTCTAGGGACTTCTTACCTGGGACTACTTTTGAGGCTATTTAAACCTCACAGATCAGATCATATGATTGTCAAATCGATCTCCTACCCGGTGCACAACCTCCATGTAGTAGGATCTATGCCCTTACGGAACCCAAAAACCTTCACCTACGACAATACTTAGACCAATACTTTGCTAATGGCTTCATTCGTCCATCCAAGTCCCCTGCATCTTCAGCTTTGCTCTTCGTGCCTAAAAGGGAAGGTGACCTCAGAACTTGCATAAGATCACGGTTAAGAACCGATACCCATTGCCTCTGATCACCGAATTACTAGACCAAGTAAAGGACGCTTGCATCTACACTAAATTAGATCTCCGAGGGGCATATCATCTGGTACATGTAAAGGAAGGCGACGCATGGAAGATAGCCTTCCGCACCAAGTACGGGTTATTCGAATACCAGGTGATGCTCTTCGGGTTGTGCAATGCACCAGTAGCCTTCCAGTATTTTATGAACGATGTCCTTCGTGAACTCATTGACGTCTGTGTTGTTGTATACATAGACGATATTCTAGTGTACTCCTCTTCAGAATCAGACCATGTGAAGCACGTTTGTGCAGTCCTTGAGAAACTACGCCAGCACAAGTTATATGCAAAATTGGAAAAATGCGTTTTTCATGCTACGGAAGTTGAATTTCTTGGATTTATCCTGACTCCAAAAGGAGTCCGAATGGACTCTCTAAAGGTGGATGCAATCCTCAAGTGGCCATCACCCAGTTCAGTTAAAGGGGTACAAAGCATGCTCGGATTTGATAATTTCTACCGCAGATTCATTCCGGATTTCTCACATGGTGTACACCCTTTCACAGCACCTTTGCGAAAAAACAAACGCTTCTTGTGGACCGAAGAAGCTAAAAAAGGCCTTCCAAGAGCTGAAAGCGAAATTCACTTCTGCACCTGTCTTAAAGCATCCACGCCCCGAACTTCCATACATAGTTGAAACTGATGCATCCAGTTTAGCCATGGGGGCTGTCCTGTCCCAGAAGGATCCTGAAACCGATCAACTTTACCCAGTAGCATTTTGGTCCAGAAAGTTCAGCATTTTGGTCCAGAAAGTTCTCGGCACCCGAGTTAAACTATGCGGTTACCGATAAAGAATTATTAGCCATCAAATCCGCCTTCAAGGCTTGGCGGCATTATCTTCTCGGTGCCAGGCATACCATTACGGTAATCACAGATCACCGGAACTTGCAGTATTTAAAAACAGCCAAGGCCCAATTGTCGCCTCAACTTCGATGGGCATTGTTCTTTGCCGAGTTCGATTTTGTGATCACTTATCGACCAGGTTGTAAAAATAGCAAGGCAGATGCCTTATCCCGAATAGGGATGGGAGAAGCATATGCGAACCCGGAACCGGTATCTATAATTTCAGAACAAAGAATTCTTGGCATAACCACTCTACAGACACTAGAGGATATCCAAGTAAAGATCCAACAACTCTTCGATCCAACAGCCCTGCAGGACTGGGTGAAGAAAGGCTCGGACTACTCAGTCATCAATGACCTACCTTATTATCAAGGGTGACTATTTCTACCACACAAGGAACTACAAGAACTAGTTATCTCCAATTATCATGACACCCTGATGGAAGGACACCCAGGTATCGCAAAAACTGAAGCTAAAATTAAGAGACAATTCTGGTGGCCCACCTGGCGAAAAGACGTAAAGTCATTTGTAATGTCTTGTGGCATTTGCGCCCAAAACAAAAGTCAGAAGAAAAAACCAGCTGGCCTCTTACAACCTTTGGATATTCCACCTACACCATGGCACACCTTATCGTTAGACTTTATTACAGATCTACCTCCATGTAATGGATTTAACACCATTCTAGTTATTGTGGATCTTTTTTCCAAGATGGCCCACTTTATTCCTCTAAAGGGATTACCTTCTGCTTCAATTCTGGCCAAGGAGTTCCTCGGAAAAATTGTTCGAATACACAGATTTCCTTCCGTATTGGTCTCTGACCGAGGTTTCACATTTTTGGAAGAAATGTTGTCAATTGGCACAAATCGACGTGAGGTTATCAACCAGTCACCATCCCCAGACCGATGGTCAGACGGAGAGGACCAACCAGACCCTTGGAACAGTACCTACGCTGCATGCTACACCGGACCGAAAGTAATTGGAAAGATATTTTATGGATTTCCGAGTATGCATACAATAACTCTGTACATTCAGGAACCGGACAAAACTCCTTTTATGCCATATATGGACATCACCCTCGAACCTCAGAACTAGATTTGCCTGCAGTTAGTCATTTGCATTATACTATTACACAAGCCTTTAAAGAGGCAACAGAACATTTGAAACAAGCAAAAGAGAAATATAAGAAAAATGCCGATCAACATAGAAGTGAAACTCCACAATACCAGACTGGGGATCAAGTTTGGCTGGCTACAAAACACATACCTCTGAAGGGAACTCTGACTTTTAACCCTAGATATTTGGGACCTTACACTATTAAGGCCATTATCAACCCGGTAGCCGTCAAATTGGAATTACCCTCTAATATGCGCATTCATCCTGTCTTTCATGTTTCACTTTTAAAACCAGTTCAACCAGGAACAAGATTAACTAAACCACCCAACCCCATCTTGATAGATGGAGAACCTGAATTCGAGGTAAAAAAATATCCTGGACTCCAAGATGGTTAAATCAAAACTTTTTTATTTAATCGATTGGAAGGGCTACGGACCACAAGAAAGGTCATGGGAACCTAGTGAACACGTCCATGCACCTCGGTTGGTGAAAAGATTCCATCGGAACTTCCCAGACAAACCAGGGCCCAGGGGAAGAACAACTTTAGGAGGGGCCTGAGGGGGGGAGCTGGAGGGGGAGTGCTGTCATGATGCCTACCGCCAGGCATCCGGACCAAGCCCATGAGCCCGGGAGCAGGCATCTAGACATTTAGTAAAACCTCAGCAGCTACGGCTAGGGGCTATCTGGGTTCAGTCCTGGTGCCTTAGGCACCAGGCTCATAGCAAAAATCAGTCCTGGCGCCTAAGGCGCCAGGCTCATAGGCATTACTTACCTCAGGCAGACCATGCTGCAAATGACTCCAATCCAACATGAAGCGTGAAAGGGACTATTTTTCTACTGGGACTATTTTTTTACTCGGGTGTGGTTCTAGGGACTTCTTACCTGGGACTACTTTTGAGGCTATTTAAACCACACCCGACCAGCAACACGCGCTTTGCGTTATTCTGCATCCAGCAGCGTAACTCTCACCGTGCCTGCAGCCTGCATCCAGTCTTCTGCCACGCCTGCCTCGAATCCGGAGCTCCTAAAACAAAGAGGAAAGAAAGGGACAAGGTTAGAAAACAAACTTATTTCTATTCCACACCTGATTCTGGATCCATCTCGTCTTCGGACCTGTAAAGAACATAATTTCTGCACGCGCCGCACCTCCAGCTGCAGCGCCGCGCCATACTCACCAGTCTTCACAGCATCTTGTTCAGAGGAGAATTGCCTAGCATTTCGGTGCTGGACTGCCCCAGGGCAGGACAAAGACTGATATGTTTGGGATATTACTTCTCTGTGAAAGATAGTGAGCTAAAGACTCTGGGTAAGTCTCTTGTAACCAGGACTAGTGTCTGGCAGAGGGACTCCCAGGACCCCCCTTGTTAATTTGTCATTGGATGGAGGCAGTATGACCCAGAGGACAGTGATTGGTTTAAAGGAGAAATACAGTTTAAGTGAAAGTGAAACTTTTTTCTTTTACTGAGGATTCCCAGCCTGACGACGGCAAACAATTCATGAGCATGTGAATCCATGCCAGACCCATGCTGGAGAACAACAGTTACAGGTAATAAAAAAATATATTTTCAAAACCAAAACTTTTTCCTTAGCCCATGTTGGGGGTGTATATAGACCCCACCGTCGACTGACCTGATTCTACAATTGTGAAGACATATCGCCCTTCTTAGTGAGCCTTGTTGTTGAGTAATTTAATCCGAGCCCCGGCTCTGATTGCTATCAGAACCCCTGCCACCTTTCCCTCAGCATTTGTCTTTAAGATTATTGGATAATGTCGTAATAAAGAGTTTGTTCCTGTGTAACCTGCGGATGGGAGTCTCCTGAAACACCACCAAGTCTGGTTGGTAGTGCGCCAGAAAGCTCTCCAATTGTCTGTTTCGTTTGAGTATTTAGGCCCTTAATATTCAACATAAGCCACTTGAATTGGTTTGGTGGAAACACGCTAAACACATCAATGTACCAATATCTGGCCTGACTTGTATATATATGCTTAACAAACAGCCATACACTCCATGCACTGTGGTTTCCCCCTCCCAACCCATCGGAAGTCCCCTGGCATGAGCCACCGTGCCTTATGTAACCTGGTTACAAACCCTCAGCTGTGAGTCGTTATCTTGGGAGGATAGCTCAAGGGCAATGTGCTCACCTTGGAAGCAAGACGACACAGAGCAACACAGGTTTGATCCCCGGGTACGTGCTTAGGAACCCCTTGGTATTAAGCACATTATAAATAACCTATCATATAATTTTCCCCAGGGTAAAGTGCTGGGTCTCCTAAAACCCCCATCTGTTACTTGAACAGATAAGGTCTGAGATGTCGAGCCAGTCTCAGCTATGTTTGGATAAGCCCTTCTTTCCCCAACACAGTGTCAGTGTTTCCCGTGCTGCATTTGCTCTATGTAGGTGCCTTGGGGTTCCATTCCTCTTTCTGCATGCCCCTTCTTCTTAGCCCTTGTCAATCACCTGAAGAGCATTCTTGATGGACTGGTTACTTGTACCCTGCAACGGACCCGCTGTTACCTCTTCTTCACTCTGAAGTAAAACAATTTCAGACTCTCGCAGATATTCTATGCTGTTGACCATCCATAGAAAAGGAAAGCCCAAATGCGAAAGTCTATTTATACTTCATCCTGCGTGACTGTAAGGTCTTTACTACAACTTGCATGTCTCTACATTTTTGTAGGGTAGTTTGCGAGAGGTCCTGATACAGCTGAATTTCGAACCCATTATATGTTACTGGTGTCACGTTTCTCGCCTCTTTAAGGATTTTTCTTTTTGCGGGTACTGTGCACATGCAGCTAGCACATCCGGAGGACGTGTGCCTGGTTCAGCTCTTTGTGCCGTCCTGTGAACCCGGTCTAGTGTGAACTTACTGGCCGCCTCTTCTGAGATTATATCTGCAAAAATGTGTGCAACCATGTCTTTTGATTCTGTATCTGATATAGTCTCCGGGAAGATTTTTAATTCAAATATTACAGTGCCTGGATCTGTGTTCTAGGTCTTCACAGGGAATTTCAAGATTGTGCGCCACCCTGGCTAGTTCCTCCAAGGCAATATCTGATTGCTTGCAATCCTGCGTGACTTCCTGTATGGCCCATTCATTTGAATCAACCCGTTCTCCCAGAGAGGATATTTCTTTACTAAAGTCAGCCGACGTGAACGCGGAAGATTGAAGCTGAAAGGATGCAGAGAATTTGTCTTGAAATTTTGCGAAGTCTTCCTTTGAGGCTGCCATGTCTATGTCTACGTTGTATGATTCCGATGTTGGATTGGCTCCTAAAGTGCCTTGGGCTGAGGGCTTTGCAGCATCTTTTGCCCAGAGTTTCTGTAATGGATTGTTCAGCGATTGGTGAGCCCTGGCGGGGAGTGTTTTTTTAAATTTTTTTTTTTTTTTACTTCTCTGCATATGCGTGGTACGCCACGTTAAGAGCTAGTATTGAATGCCAACACTGATCTGTTGAAGTATAGCCTTTTCTTCTGCAGTAAAAAATGTCTCCAGCACTAAGCACCTATATGTATGCTCAAAAAAGCAGAGGAGGGCCAAGGTTGCTACACACACACCAGCCTTTTCACCACTACAAAAACGTTTCCGGCCTTTTCATGCAGCACCTATCCAGCAAAAAGCCCTCTCGTTGATCTCCGCTTTAGGGTGCACTTCTCCAACAGTGGAAACAATAGCAAGGTTTTGCCCAAGCCCCAGTTGCTACAGGCACCTTTTACACTGCAATAGCACTCCCAGTCATCTTGCCTCATCCCAGATTGTTGTGCAGTCATTTGTCTGGCGTGACCAGATCCAGCGAATCTTGGGAATCCTCTGAGAAGAAATCTGATGCTGAAGAGAGGTTCAGGCACAGCGTTGAGCGGGCTATAAGATGTGTATTAGCTAACTCCTGCTACAACATGTGCCGCCTAACACCATTGAGGGCTATTCTTCAATTGTAGCGCTCCCAGACAATCTGGCCATGTTACTTGCAATACAAAACGTGCATATTCTTTGAGCAGGAAGGATGCATCACTGCTACGTCTTGATGCTTTTGGCCAGTGTCCCTACTACCTTGTCGTTCCCGGTCTAGATGATGTAAAAGGGACAGACGCTCCCGCAGGGCGCCACTTCATCCGGGAAACACTGCAGGGTTCAGCAGTCAAAGCAGCCACACCCCTCTGGCACTTCTCCCTCCAGGGAACCGTCTTTTGACTCCAGGCGTTGTCCACCTACGGCTCTGGAGATAGTTCAAAGAAATATTCTGGGGTTAAGTGAAGATAAACGCACATTGCAACCTCTGGCGTGCCAACCGCCTGATATTATTTTGTAAAGTTGGGACGGAGCTCACGTCCTCACGGTCCGGTGGCCATCTTGGGTCCCCTGACTTTTTGGTTTTGTTTGATGTATTTAACATTTACATTGTAAATGGTTTGTATTCAGCCTATATTCAATAATAAAATTAAGTAGTTGACTTTAAACCCTGAGAGTGAGCTATACTCTTTCAACTCTGACAGGTGGAAAATGTTTTCCGGATTATGTACATACATTAAGAGATCATCAGCAAAGAGAGACAGTTTATAATGTGCGGTACGAACGTCAATACCCGGGACCTGGTAATTCCCCCTTTGGCGCTCTGCCAAGGGCTCCAGCACATAGACAAGTGGGGAGAGGGGACAGCCTTGGTGTGTCCCTTTACCCAACTGTAGAGGAGAAGCCAAGTACTCCTACTGGAAGTCCTGCCCCAATCCTGCCAATATATTGGCAATCCCTTTTAGTCTCCGGTGCAGAGAGCCGGGCACAAGGCCAAGTTCAAACATAGTAATTTAATGGCAGACCACAGAAGTGATGATGGATGTTGGGCTAATTGGGTGGGGAGGCATGACTAGGCCGACCTCCCAGCAGCTGGGGTACCAGCTTGTGTGCTGCTAGTGAGTGGAATATTCCAGAAGGCTACAAGTGTGCCAACCAATTATAGAGGGCCATGTATCAAAGAGGCCTTTAGTTTGAGAAGTCAATAGGACATTGTGTATTAGTCCAACACGGAAGATGACTTGCACTTGGGGTGGGCTTAGTTGTCCACCTGAATTTAGAGACCCAATAACAGCCCCATACAAAGAATATGTAGATGTTCCTCGTAGACCACCCACAATCCCACTTAGGTTTTCTTACTTTGCCACGTATTATGATGTCACTTATGACGGATCTTTGCTATATAAGGTTGTTTTTTATTAAATGTTTTCGAGAACTCGTTGAGCGAGCTGTGCAGCGTCGGTTGATGTCCGTTGTACTCCCTGTTTTAACGAATGTTATTAAAACAGCTGAGATTTTGCCAAACTTCCTGATTCGGTCTGATTGATGTATGTGTACGGTCTGCATCCCCATCCATCTCAGATACTGTTACCTCGTCTTAAAAGGCCCAACATGGGTTCACATGGTATCTGATTGAATTCCGTTGCTGAAATGTTCGCACATCTGGTGGAATAAAATGTACTTAACCAAATAGAGAGTAGATAATTTCCTCTCACAATGAAAAAATGCACCACACAAATTCTTGTGATTGGAAAACCAATTTGTGAATATTTATTCATAACACACAGTGATGCCCTTTAGGATTACACATGTTTCTGCACAGCATGTGCCATTATCAAATCAGGGCAAATCTATACACATATACATATCCAGTCAAGTGGTGACTAAAGTACATATACCATATGAAACGGAGTTGTGTGAGAATGTCGGACAAGTGCATAATAACAGAAATCTAGGGAGGGAGTTGGGTAGGGTTGGTAGGAGTTTGTGGAAGCACAGAGAAATGGAATATAAATGTTAGATCCATACTGGTCTCTATCTTTAAAGCATTATCACAATATGCCAAATGTGTCACAAAACAACTAAGTGTGTGACTGTAGTCCTTGCAACAAAAACGGGAGCCATTTTTTAAGTGATGAATGCACATCTATAACGATTATCGCCAAATACTGAGACCGCACAACAGTTTGAAAAGGAGTTCTTAATTGAGAAATGTCTGTGGGCTTCATCTCTACATGCAAAGTGCTTTTAATATTAGAGTTGGTTTCTAAGACCTATAATGAATGGTTCTCTTACCCGGTTGATGTTCTAATTTCAATTTTGTGTCTGGTTGAAAAACGATTCAAAAGGATCAATCCCTCCTGTAAATACGTTGAATAATACTCCGTCAACAGGTTTCCATATACCCACAATGGTACAAATTAATTTGTTGCTTCCCAAGAAAGGCTGGCAACAATCTTTAGCCTAAAACATCAAA
Organism: Ambystoma mexicanum; assembly: GCF_040938575.1. Lineage (NCBI taxonomy): Eukaryota > Metazoa > Chordata > Amphibia > Caudata > Ambystomatidae > Ambystoma > Ambystoma mexicanum. The sequence continues at coordinate 514,121,344 of NC_090933.1, forward strand.
GCGAGTGAATCTCATGTGTGTTCAGGTTCCGTGTATGTTGAACAGTGCTTGCAAAAATGGGCTTAGTACAGCAATGATGAAACACTGAGTTATAGTGTGTATCGACATGCTGGACAACCCCAGTGGGAGAGTTATACTAAAATAGTGTGCCCCCGTGCATTCCGCATGTGGGCTGTGACAATGATAATCCCCTTCAGTCCATGATCGTATATAGTGTCTAATTAGCCAATTCTCTGATCATACAGAGAATAGGGTCCCTATTCATTCGTCTTTGTGAAAGTTGGGGCTTACCTGCAAAGTCTTTGTTCAGTCTCCTCGCGTGGGCCGAGTCCAGCCTCGCTCGTACATGGCTTTATGCGCTGCTATAGTAACGCCTTGTCCTTTTTCGATTTCGTCTACTCCATAATGCATTGCAAAGGTAAGATGCCATATTTTGGTTTCCCGAACTCAGAAGAAACACTGTATGTATGTATATTTGCCCATTAAGAGATCTGGTTGCAAAGTATTTTGAACTATTAATGATTTAGAGGGGGTTAGAGAGATTTGTAAATATTCATCACAAGTTTATTTATTAGAGCACACTTTGCTTAACTTGTTTTTATTACTGGGCATAGGATATGTCTCTGGTGGGTATGGTTCGGAATTATATTCTTGTTGCATATAATTTTACTTATTTTAAGTCCAGTGTGTATTGGACTTTTCAATTTATGGAATGCTTTAGTTGGGTTTGTGTGCGTGTCTGTTTTTTGTCTTTTTTTTTAATGTTTCTTTTGTTGTTTAGTGTACCTTTTTATTGATGTCTCCACTGTTTTTGGCTTCATGATCTTGTTACTGTATAATGGCCACTGCGAGGATGAACTGGGTTTGAGGACTGTAGTATGGATTCGTTAACTTTTGCTACGTGGAATGTAAAGGTGATTGGAGGAGCTATTAAGAGGCGTAAAGTTTTGGCGAGGATTTGGAGAAGTAGAGCTGCTGTGGTTATGCTTCAGGAAACTCATTTAACAGAGCAAAATGGAGGTTATTTGGTCAGTCCAAAATACTTGCAAATAATTTCTAATTATGATTCTAGGTCTAGGGGAGTGAGCATACTGATTAGGAAAGGTCTTCTAATGACAGTGAAAAAAACACTAACGGATGATGAGGGCTGGATTTTACTGCTTGATGTTGTTTATGATGGGAAACTGATAACATTTGGGCCAGTTTATGCTCCGTGTTCACAGACTATTGATTTCCTCACCAGGTTGGATTCGTTGCTAGGTAAGATGGAGGGTGAGGTGATTATTTTGGGTGGGGACCTTAAAGTAGTGATGAATAGTAATCTTGACGGGAAATCTGATTGTGGATACTCTGGGGAAGAAGATGAGTGCAAAATTGCGTGAATTAGTATTTAAATATGGACTTGCAGATGTGTGGCGGGAACTTCATCCAAAAGACAAGGAATATACATTGTATTCCCCTGTTCATAATTCTTACTCAAGGATAGATCATATTTTCATGAGTACGGATTTAATTAATCAGGTGGTGTGCTCAAATATTCGGGAAAGGGGTATTTCGGACCATGTTTCGATCGATAGGCAGGTGAAACTTGGTAATATGGGTAAGAGGTCTAAGAGTTGGAGATTGCAGGCTGCTTTACTTAAGGACGATATTGTTTCATCGGGTTTGGAGAACTTCATTCGATGTTTCTTTGAGGATAATAGAGGTACATCTGGGGTTAAATCTGTTTGGGACTGTTTTAAGGCAGTTCTTAGGGGTGAATTGATTAGCAGAACAGCTAATGCTAGGAAAAAAAGCCAAGAAGAACTTAGGAAGATGTAGGAGCGGGTAAAGTCTATGCAAAAGGTTTGTGCTGATAATGACTCGGAATCGAAAAAGATACACCTAAGGAAGTTGGAAACTGAAGTGAGTAGCTATGTGCAGATTTTGGCAGATAAAGGCATGTTTGATTCGAAACAGCTGTTTTGGGAGTTTGGGGATAGGAATGGGAGATTGTTGGCTAACAAGCTTAAAGGACTAACGCTGGATACAACTGTTTCATCCATTCGGACAGATACTGATGTTACCTTAACTAAGACAGAAGAAATCTGTGAACACTTCAGGGGTTTTTATGAGAATCTGTATAGAGAGGATGTACAGCCTGATGCTGAGAGTTTAACAGCATTTTTTGACAAAATTACTCTTTCCAGGTTGTCTTTAGAAAAGAAAAATCAGCTGAAGGCTATGATTGATGTGTCTGAGGTAATCTTGGTAATCTCACAAATGAAAGATGGTAAATCCCCGGGACTGGATGGTATTGTTTCAGAATTTTATAAGAATTTTGACATTGAATTGGCTCCTATTCTGTGTGAGGTCTATAATGTACTTATGGCGTCGGGTGAAATGTGTGATTCGATGAAGGAGGCATTGCTCATTGTGATTCTGAAGCCGAACAAGGATAGTAAACGATGTGGAAATTATAGACCAATTTCTCCGCTGAATGTGGACTTGAACATTTTTGCTAAAATTTGGGCTAATAGATTGAAGTCATGTATAGGTGAGTTAGTTGACGTTTTGGGTATGATAATATACGGACTGTGTTGGATGTATTGGAGTACATTATGGAAAGGACTCAAACAATATTGTTTTTTTAATGCTGAAAAAGTCTTTGACAGTCAACTGGAAATTCATGGAATATACATTATTACAAATGGGTTTTGGACCTGTGTTTATGAAGATGATAGAGTGTATTCATAATGATGTTAGGGCTAGGTTGTTGATTAATGGGGATATCTCAAGGATATTTCAACTGTCAAGAGGTACGCGCCAGGGCTGGCCATTGTCGCCGTTTTTGTTCAATCTAGCGTTGGAACCACTTGCATATATCAAGCAATGTGCGCTGATGAAGGGAATCTGTGTTGGAAAAACTGAGGTTAAGCATTTGTCTTATGCTGATGACATGTTAATTTTGTTGTCCAATCCGGACGAATGTGGAGTGGTGGTGAGAGAAATGTTTGAAGAGGTTGGTAAATTGTCAGGCCACAAAGTTCATTGGGAGAAAACTGAGATTTTTCTGTTGTCCAGAACGTGTAATAATGGAATAAAAGACACTTGGAATTTTAGCTGGTCACCTGGGGAAGTCACTTATTTGGGGATATGTGTTGTTGGAGATTTGAGTAAAATAATACTATGCAATTTGGATCGGGTGTTAGCTAAGATAACCTTAATAATAAGGAAATGGGAAAGGTTGAACTTAACTCTATGGGCTAAAATAAATGCCATTAAGATGGTTCTGGTGCCCGAAATATTGTATATTATTCAATCTATTCCATTGTTGATCTATAAAAAAAACATTTTATTGAAGATTGAGAACCTCTTTCAAATCTTTTTGTGGGGTGTTGGGAAAAGACCTTGTTTTCCAAAATTCGTACTGATGCAGAAAGTGGAAGAAGGTGGTTTTGGCTACCCAGATCTATTTAAATATTACAAGTCCTTTTTACTTAAGAAGAGTTCCTATTACTTTAGAGCTGAAAATGTTAAGGAGCCATTCTGGTTACGAATGGAGAGGGAGATGTGTGCACCATTCTCTTTGGATAATCTTTACTGTATGGAAAAGCTATCTAGCAAGACACTGGTTTTGAAACCAATTGGGGCTACTAGATAGGTTTTGGGCTCTTTGTTTATTGAGAATGAACAGACTTATGGCTTCAGCGCAGATGCATCGATTTGGCATAATGATTGATAATAGATGTCTTAATTGGAAGAGTTGGGTCTCGAGAGGTATTCTGAAATTGAGGAATGTTTTGGAGGGGGCTCGGGTGTTGAGTTTTGAGGAGTTAGTAAGAAGATTTAATTTGGGTCAAAGAGAAATAGCTAGATATCGGAGTTTGGTTTCAATGATTGAACAAAGGATTACTATGGCAGGTGGCTCACTTGGGAAGAAGCCTGACATTAGTATATTACTGGGTGGTGCGAAGTATGGTGCACAAACTTATATGAATTTTATGCCCATGAATGCCGAACATCTGTTAGCATGGGATGGATTGAGAGAGACTTGGTCGAATGATGTTAATAGGGTCATTTCTGATATTGATTGGAAAGCTATTATGAGGGTAGGTGTGAATTTAGGAATAGATATGAACTTAAGTCTAATTCGTCAGAAGATTGTTGGAAGATTGTATTGGACGCCTGTGAAAATGTTTAAGTTAAAGTTGAGATTGGATGACTTGTGTTGGAGCTGTAGTGCTGATAGAGGTACTCTTTTACATCTATTGTGGGAATGCCCGAGGGTACTGTTGTTTTGGAGTGAGGTGATGGATGGGATTGATTTCATTTTTGGTATAAGTTTACCTAGATCTGCGGCAAATATTATATTGCTCTCGCATGTTGAGAGGCGTGTTCAAATTAGAAAACATAACTTTTGGATTGATAGGGCAGTAATGATTGCCATTCGATGGATCCTCAGGATTTGGAAAACTAGAAAGAAACCTAGTGTAGAGGATTGGTTGATGGATCTGAGGGTTTTGTCTAGATATAAGGTTTCCTTGAAAAATGGAGGCAAAGACGAGGAATATTTATTGCTGTGGGAATCGCTTGATGCCCTCTGATTGATTCTATACTCTGTGGGAAAATGTATTGACGAGTGGAGGATGGAGTAAAAATATATATATTTTTTTTCTTTCTTTCTCGCTCTTCTCTCTTATCTTTCTTCTCTTTCGTCTTCTCTTCTTCCTTTTACTTTCCTTCTCCCTGTGATGTTTGTGTTGTCTTTGTGTTATTTGGTGTGTATTGGATAGAACTCTTGATGGGGTTCATTTGTTTAAGATTTATTTAGTTGATTTCATTATAGGATTTGGTTAGATGACTTGTTCATGTCTTTCATATGTAAGTAAGTACTGTAAAGTGGATTTGAACCTATGTGGAATTGATGTATTTTATTGTAAACCTAATGAACAAAAGTTTTTAAAAAAAAGTGTACATTTGAAATATAACATTAAAAAATGATGAGGCAGCTCCTCCTCTCACAATAAATGGAAATTGTAAAGAAACTATGAGCATTGTAATCATTATTTTCGTCATTTAATGTGTGGTGTCCAAAAAGCGTCCCTGTGGTGGACGATACCATAAAGGGCAAATTATAGAAAGTACAAAACCTAAAACTACCAGATATCAGTGTCGTAATAGGGTACAATTACTATTATTATTGACCCTGTAAAAAATGTATATTTGTAGTACAACTCTGTCACTAGAATTTGGCGCGTCAAAATGATAGTCATCCTCTGCTATCACAGTATCCAGCAAACTGTACTTACACATCACCACTACCTTAGCAGTTTTCCCAATACCGTTTGCGGTTTGATACATATATGTCACACCTGTTCAGCCTTAACACTCTTCGTCTATCATTTTGGCGCGTCAAATTCTAGTGACTGAGTTGTACTACAAAATATACATTTTTTACAGGGTCAATAATAATAGTAATTGTATCTGATTACGACACTGATAGTTTTAGGTTTTGTACGTTCTATAATTTGCCCTTTATGGTATCGTCCACAACTGGGACGCTTTTTGGACACCACACATTCAATGACAAATATGATGATCGCAATGCTTGTATTTTCTTTACATTTTCCATTTATTGTGAGAGGAGGAGCTGCCTCATCATTTTTTAATGTTATATTTCAAATTTACACTCATTAATAATGCCCATCATTAATAGCTCAAACTACTTTGCAACTAGATCTCTTAATGGGCAAATATACATACAGTGTTTCTTCCGAGTTCGGGAACCCAAAATATGGCGTCTTACCTTTGCAATGCATTATGGAGTAGACAAAATCGAAAAAGGACAATGCGTTACTATAGCAGCGCATAAAGCCATGTACGAGCGAGGCTGAACTCGGCCGACGCAAGGAGACAGAACAAAGACTTTGTAGGTAAGCCCTACCCTAACTTTCGCAAAGACGAACGCATAGGGGACCCTATTCTCGATATGATCAGAGAATTGGCTAACTAGACCCTATATACGATCATGGACTGAAGGGGATTATCATTGTCACAGCCCTCACGCGGAATGCAAGGGGGCACACTATTTTAGTATAACTCTCCCACTGGGGGTTTTCCAGCATGTAGAAACACAATATAACTTGGTGTTTCATCTTTGCTGTACTGAGCCCATTTTTGCAAGCACTTTTCAACATACACAGAACCTGAACACATACGAGATTCACTCACTTCGATGTTTTAGACTAAAGATTGTTGCCAGCCTTTCTTGGGAAGCAACAAATGAATTTGTACCATTTTGGGTATATGGAAACCTGTTGACTGAGTATTATTCAATATATTTACAGGAGGGATTGATACCTTTTTGACTCGTTTTTCAACCATATACGAAATCGAAATTAGAACATCAACCGGGTAAGAGAACCATTCATTATATGTTTTAGAAACTAACTCTAATATTAAAAACACTTGCAGAGAGATGAAGCCCACAGACATTTCTCAATTAAGAACTCCTTTTCAAACTATTGTGCGGTCTTAGTATTTGGCGATATGTGTTATAAATGTGCATTTATCAGTTAAAAAATGGCTCCCATTTTTGTTGTAAGGACTACAGTCGCACACTGCATTGTTTCGTGCCACATTTGGCATATTATGATAATGCTTTGAAGATATAGAGACCAGTATGGATCTAACATTTATATTAAATTGTTTCCTCTGTTTCCACAAACTCCTACCAACCCTACCCGTCACCCTTCCTAAATTTCTGTTATTATGCATATGTCTGACATTCTCACACTACTCTGTTTCATATGGTATATGTACTTTTGTCACCACTTGACTGGATATGTATATAGATTTGCCCTAATTTGATAAAGGCACATGCTGTGCAGAAACACGTGTAATCCTAAAGGGCATCACAGTGTGTTATGAATAAATATTCACAAATTGGTTTTCCAATTACAAGAATTTGTTTGGTGCATTTTTACATTGTGAGAGGAAATTATCTACTCTGTTTTAACAAGAGGTAAGGGTCTTTGCCTCTTTTTCCTCACACTGATGCGACACCTGAAAATTTAGAATCTGAATTGAGGCGCAGGACCTGAGTAAGTTGGCATGGACAAAAGCTCAAACTTTTTGTATACTTAACCAAATAGGCCATCTGTTTCCAAATTTGGCCATTAGTTAAGGCAGACCCAATAAACCACATCAAAGGCTGTTTCTGTGTCAACAGCTTGTAGGAGTGAATTCAAGGTCTTCCTTAAATGATCTGTGCCTCGTCTACCCCTGATCAAACTGACCTGGCCCGGGTTTCATCAGTTTTGGTAGATGGAGTTCTAATCTTGAGACCATGATTCTTGTCCACATTTTAACATTAGGTTTTGGAGGGAAATTGGACTGTACAAGGAGCACTGTGCAGGGTCTTTGCCATCCTTTGGAATACCAACCATAAGGGCCTTAACGAAGGAAGGAGGGATTGTATATGCTGTCAGGAAGCTATCGTACAGTTTACCAAGAAAGGGGGAAAGCAGCTGTGAATATTACCTTGGGTTTTATCTGACTTTAGATTTTTAATAACATTGTTTATTTCTTGTTGTGTTATGGGTTTATCCAAGTATGAAACCTCTTCTGCGGTCAATGGAGAGAGGTTTATATTGTTTAAGTACTTGATGAGGGCACCTTCATTAGCCCTTTCCTCCCTATTGTGTAATGACTGGTAGTATTCCGCAAAGCACCGGGTTCCCTCTTCTGAACGGTCAAATACTGCTAATCCATCTATCTAACTTCTGTATTCGTATTCTATTAGCCAGAAGTTTACCTCCTACATCACCTTTCTCGTAATACATTTGTTTCACCTATCTCATTGCCTGGCAGACTTTACCCCCAATTCCTGTCTTGGCCTGCAGCTCTCTGATTAATTCATCTCTCTCGACTTCCTGATTCAGAAGCTTCATCTCTCTCGACTCTGTTTGTGGAAACAGAGGAAACAATTTAATATAAATGTTAGATCCATACTGGTCTCTATATCTTCAAAGCATTATCATAATATGCCAAATGTGGCACGAAACAATGCAGTGTGCGACTGTAGTCCTTACAACAAAAATGGGAGCCATTTTTTAACTGATAAATGCACATTTATAACACATATCGCCAAATACTAAGACCGCACAATAGTTTGAAAAGGAGTTCTTAATTGAGAAATGTCTGTGGGCTTCATCTCTCTGCAAGTGTTTTTAATATTAGAGTTAGTTTCTAAAACATATAATGAATGGTTCTCTTACCCGGTAGATCTTGTATCTTTGCCTCTAGTTGTGTTTCCAGGATGTTTCATGCTCTCTTTCTCTTGGCTGTCCCAGCTATAAATGTCCCCTCATTGCTGACTTAGCTGCCACCCATATCATGTTCAGGTCACCTTATCCATTGTCATTAGTGTAAAAAAAAAGTTTAATCTCTTCCCTGAGAGAATCACAGACAACATGGTCCCTTAGGGGCATGTCATCACATTGCCATCTGGCTTTATTGTGTTTCCCCAACTGCCACCTAATATCAATTTACACCATGTCAGGGGCCAACAACGCAATTGAGTGTGTACTTCCCCAAAAGGTATTCTTATCCCCCTAAATAGGTAATCAATCCCAGTAAATGATTTATGCAGGTTAGAAAAGAAACTGTATCCCTGTATTGTGGGTGGAACTGGCTCCCATGTGTCAAACCAAGCAGGACTCCTAATACCTTTGTTAAAACTCTGTTCATCAGTACCTATGTGTCTATTTGTTTTTTTAGGGCCCAAAAGCCATTTGAGTCTGGAGTCACTTATGGTATTAAAATCCCCACCTAACACCCTAAGCCCTGTCGCCTATTTGTTGAGTACCATGAATGTTTCATCAATAAACTTCCAGGGTTGGATGTTCGGGGCATACATCATAGCTAGAGTGATTACTTGTCCAACCCATCTATCTTTTATCAATTGCCTTCCCTCTGTGTTCCTTTTACACCTGGCTTCAGTCAATGAGAGTCTGGGGCCTATGATTGCCATCCTCCCCCTCGTTGTTTGACAAATGATGCCAAAATACACTGACCAATGTGCTTATTCTGAATTTTCATCTCTTCCCCTTTTTATATTGTGTTTCCTGAACAAACCAGGGAGCGAGGGCTTTGCCTTTCATTTCCCTTGCCAGCAAAGATCTCTTAGTTGGAGAATTAAGGCCCCTTACATTAAGGGTATCCATTTTACAATAACTAATTTCCCCTTCCTTTAACCTGATCCAATGGGACACAGCTGTTCTAGTCAGACCAAAGGAAAACCTTTTTCCTCAGGAAATATGTTATGTAAGAGTTAGGGTCAGTCCTCCCACCCCCATCCCCCAAAATGTTTGTATTGGACACATTAACTCTTGTAATGATGCAACCTCACAACATTTTCCTTGTAAGAAGAACTGCGAGAGAGATAAGGAAAGAAAAATGTTCTTTCTCGATACCTGATTGAGCCCTGGCCACCACCAGGGCTAAGGTGTCGCTGGCATCCTTCCTCCCTATGTTACTGTAACTCATCGTTGTTCGTCCCTAGTGCCTTCTGTTTTTGAACATCAGAGCTTTATTGTTCATTAAGTCTCAGATTTCTCACCCAGCTTAGCATCTGGAATGTTGCCCCACCGTTTAATTGAGAATCAACCTTTTAGTTTGTTCGTTAATAGATCTGCCATCTTTTCGGAATTTCTGGGTACCTGACATTTTAATCCTTGATCTTTTCCTTGTAAAGGCCTGCAAGAACCTCTCCTTCTCTTTTCCTGTCAGCGCCTCAATTATCTGCTGAATGTCATCTATGTCAGTAAGTTTATATGGAGTACCCTGAAACTTGAAGGACCAGGAGAAGGGAACTCCCCACTTGTATCTTGGGTCCCTTTCATTGTGCCAGGATGTCAGAGGCGTATAGACTTTCCAGAGGGTGCGTGTTCCTCTTAATAAGTCTTGGAAAATCCTTATCTTGCCAAAATCCCCAATGTGTCCCTATAGTAGTGGCATTTTGCCAGGACTGACCAAGTGGCCCCACTCCACTATGGACATGATCAAAAGTAATGTCCTTTACCTGTTCTTCTCCAAAAATCAGTTTCATGACCGGCTTCATTTTTGTCTCGAGGCCCTCGACTCATCTCCTCCTTTCGCGGTAATCCCCAAATGCGAATGTTGGTGCTCCGTTCACGATCTTCAGTGTTTTCCATCCTAAGGGAAACGTCTCTGTTCCTCCACGCCAATACTTTTATCTGGGCATCCAGGCGCACCTCCATAAGGTCTGCCAACATTTGATAATTCTTAACTTCTTTAATCCGATTTTCAACCTCGTCCATCCTACCCTTAAGCTCCAAAAGGGACACCTGCAGGTCGGTCCTCAAGGCCTTTATTTCTTGCAGAATATTGAGGTCATCCCTTTGGTGGGAGCTTCCAGGCCATCTGATTCTCCAAGTCCACTGGTCTTGTTCATTGTCATGAGAGTGGTGTGGCCAGCCGGCCACTCCAATGGGTCCTGCAGCTTTTGCAGCCAGAGAGAGGGCACTGATCAATGGCACTGATTTCTCCCCCTTGCCCAGCTTTCTACGCTGATATCGTCTTAAGCATATGACCAGCGGTTTTCCAAACTTCACGATGGCGCAGTCCCTGGCCATTAGAGGCCTCCTCAGTAGCTGGATGGAGCACAACCCACTCCAGTTCTCTCCCCTCCATTCAAGAAATTCTACCTTTAGGAATCCACTACCTTTCCGAACATCAAGCAACATTGCTCCTTCGCTTTAATAAGGGGACAGTAATAGTACAGAATCCCCAGGCACACATCCACATCCACTGGCGTGCTCCTCACCAACTTAAGCCTTTCTTCCTTGACTGACCAGGCAAAAATTGGAGGCCTTCCAGTCCCCATCTGCACAACTGGGGAGCCAGAGGAAAGAGCACCTCTGGCCTCCTCTGTGGGCCAGCTCCCCTCTTCCGTCCCCTGATGGGTTTTCCTAACCATGGATCGGGCACTGAGCCACGGTCCAACCACGTGTACACCCCAGATTTAGCCTTCAGGGCGAAGCACTGTGTCTCCCAGGCCCACAGCTCCCCTTTTGTCGCCTCTCTTCCTCTGTGTCGGCTCGCGGATGTGGGGTGACCCGCACCCACACTGTACCCTGCGCCTGGTGCCCCACTCCACCTCTCAGCACAACCCCATAGCTTTAGCAGGGGCCAGAAATCCCCTGCTCCTTCACTGCGCTGGTCCCTCGATGCAGGAAAGACATGATCATGTGTGTCTGTTGCTGGTTCCAATGGGGACTGTGATTCATTACTTCTCAGGAGGGAATCACCAGAGCTATACTTTTAAGCACCCATCTTGTCCACACACCCTAGTGGTCCAGTCACTTTTTTATTTTATTAAACCACCACAGATGGTGTTTAACAATGGGATGCAGCAAAGGTGTGAAACAAAGACCCGTTCTCGGTCTACCATTGCATGGTTTGCCTCATTTCTTGACCCTAGGAGGGCAAGAGTTGCCATGGGTGGCTTTCGGATCCTCCCAGAACTCCTCTCTTGTGGAGTCCCACAGGGAGCCTGTTTGTCCCCTTACTTGTTTAACGTATATATGTGTCCCCTGTTCGACCTGCTGGATAATGCTGCCGCGAGAGATACAAATTTCACTGATGATATTCTTCTGGTCCTCGAGCTATCTGGTGATTACGATTCTGATTCTTCCCATGTCAAGATAATTTATAATCTGATATATGGCTGGATGACTGCCAACTCCCATGCAATGAATAAGGAAAAAACAGTGCTGGTGCTTGCTGGAATTCCAATCAGCGGTTAAAAAAAAAGCTTAACCCCACATACAGTACTTTTACCATCTCAAGCTGTATTCCAGTGAGTCTTACAGTAGAAATGTTAGGAGTCACTCTTGACTCTGGTCTGTCAATGAAACATCATGCACCGCAAATCAAAGCTTCCTGTGCTATGTCAATAAACTTCTTAGACGGATGAAGCCCCACTTATCAGCTAAGCACCTTTCATCCCTGGCCACTGCACTAGTGAATTCTTGGCTTGATTGTTGTAATAGCCTATTGGCCGGAACATACATAAATTATCTAAAAACCCTGTAAACCGCTCAAAATGGCGAAGTTAGAGCAATCTGTCATTTAGGCACATTGGACAATGTGACTGAAATGAGGTATCTGCACTGGCTTCTGGTACATCATCGTAGCTCACACAAAATACTAACTCGTGCCCACAAATGCCTTACCAATAAGTCACCATGTTACTTAACAGAATCGAAAAGGCCCCCTTTTGGTGCATTCTCCACTCCATTGGGTCTCGTAAACTAACCATACCCAGGCACAAATGAAGAAACTTTGGAGGTACTTGCTTTCAAGTCTACGCACGCACTTAGCAGAACTCCCTTCCTGCCTCTATCCGTGATACCCCCAGTCTCATCAGCTTTAAAAAGGCACTGAAAACACACTTTTTCTTGAACTCTTAATTATTAGCACCTTCTACCTACCTGACTCTTTTATGGTCTGACCTTTTTGGTCCCTTACTGTTTTTGCATGTCCCCTTATGTGCGCACTAAGGCCTACTGGCATATTGCACATTACAATAAACTCCAGGACCTCAAGTAGTGTCATTATAGAGACCAGACACTGGGAAGACTGCAGACCCATGTTTAAGGTTCCATGAAGAATTGATTTTGTTTAAGAAGCCCTTTATTTTCCTCAAGAGAGCAATTCTGATTAAGAAGTAAACTAATGGCTGTAGGATCTAAAGAAAATACCAAATGCATCACAGAAAACCAAACCACAGATACACAAATTACTCTTGCTCACTCAAAACATTGCTTAACCACTAGCGACCAAAACAAACTCAGCACACAGTGACTTGTTCTTCTGAACTGAAGCTACCAACAGCATATCTTGCGCTTTCGTTCCCACTAACTGACTCGCTCCCACCCGCAAAGCCTGCCTTCCTTCTCAGATCTGCCAGAGCGTCTGAAGACCATGACAATGGCAGCAGTGTGCGATATAAATCACATTAACATAGCATAGTCTCTCTACTGAGAGTGCTTGATCCTTTTCCTGACCTAGCCTGGGATCTGACAAAGAAGTTCTACTCTGTCCCAGCCCATTATGTAGATGTTACTATCTTGGAAGCACTAATACAAGCCTTGAATGAAGGGCAAAGGCAGTTACTCGAATCTGTGAAGACGGAGAGGAAAGCATATAGCATACCAAGAAAGTCAACAAATAGCCATCACCCAAATGAGGGAAGCTATTGCATCAATTATGGTACATTTCAATGCTCCAGCTTTGGTCCTACAAAAATATTCTAAAGGTAAAGATTACATTGCCTTCATGATTGACTTTAGATGGGCAACTCGGAGTGCTGCTTGGCATACGAAAGATGAAGCAAATACATTGCTTCTCTCTTGATAGATGAATTACATTTAGCCTATTAAAATGCCAGTCCCCCTGCAGATATGGCTTACATGGGGGTCAAGAAAGCCATATTCGAGCGGTTTGGTCAAGATGATTAATCCTACCGCTAATGCTGTTGAAGTTCCAGACTAATTGTCAAAGAAACCCCAAAGGAGTTATATTATTGTGCTGAAGAACTTGCAATGAAATGGTCACATCGTTTGGATGCACCAAACATTTTTGAGGCTTTTGTATAAGAATAAGTCCTGGAGTTTTTCTAGTGCACATACAGTGATGGGTCAGGCACCATGAACTGGTGTTGGAGGAGGCCATCAACATCACCACTGCTTAACAGGCGGAAATGGACTGAGTAGATTAGTTTGCTCTGGAATAATGTAGGGATGCAAGTAAAACCTGTGGACCAGAGTATTAAAACTTCCCCGGAGTCCACCCCACATAAAACAATGTTTTGCCTGCATTAAGGACATCTTGCATTGCCTTAAAAGAACTAATTCCATTCTCAGGGTTCTTATCTTAAAAAAAAAAGCCCCACTGAGGGTTTCACTGGTGTGACAAACCAGAGGGTGTTTCCCGTACTCGTCTGGCCAGTTAAAGGATCCTGACCCTGGGGGGGAAGACAATCAAGGGAGAATCACCTGGTTAGGGGGGTCCTCTTGGAGTCTGGGAGGGGGGGTGGGAAGCACCAGATGGTGAGACATGGTATCCCCTTTTTTCCCACTGCCCATCTAACCGCTATCCCTACCTATTTTATGGGAAACTACAGCTCCCATAATTTCTCCCCACTTTACACTGACCACACTAGCCGAGGAATATGAGGAATGAGGCCAGGATGATTACCTCTCATGACTTGGGTACGATAAGGAGCTTCTCTTCCAGGGCTGATGCGAACCAGGCTATCAAAGTTGGAAGGCCGAGGGACTGATCATCAGCTGCAACAAATGAGAGGGAGCCAGGCGAGAATTCCATATTTTCAGAATGCCCCAAGTGTTCCAAGACTGGAACTGAGTGAGTCGGAAGGAAATACCTTCAAAGTGCTTCAAGGCGGCCTGCTCCCCTCCCGGGTGAACAACAAATTCGAGGAGGAGAAGGGGAGGCATTGGTAACGGCCTTGACTGCTGCAAGAAAAGTGTTGAAGAAAGAAACCCAATTAACACGACTGATTATCGAAAGCAACAAAGGCCCAGTTTTGTTAAAAGCAAGTGAAACTAGAAGGGTGCGTGTGTACCGATAAAAATGTAAGGAAGGAGAACAATTGCTGAACTGTGATGAGAGTATACAAAGTAACAGAGTGAAGTTGTGATAAAGCGGGAAGCGAGGCAAGAAAGTAACTGCGATCCTGACTGAAATTTGATTAAAAGGAAAAGGAAGTAGATGAACTTTAATATGCCAAGAGGGAAAAGTAGGAACTTTAAAGAGACGCCAAGAGGAGAAAGGAATGAGAAGATAATTCCAAGGAACTACAAGTACCAAGTAGCATTGGTGCTGAGAGTTGATGAAGATTATTAAATTGGTTAAAGAGAGGGCGAAGTGGTCATGCAGAGGTTCATGTAAAATCCTTGCAATTTCGAAAGTCTTCGACAGTGGAAGTAAGTTACAAAGAGAATGGCAGGCTTGAGCTAGGCGGAGGGAAGCCTGTGTTGAACTGGTTGTGTGGAACTGTCTTCTTGGGGAAGGGAACCCCCACAAAGAGAATGGCAGACTCCAGCCCGGCAGAGGGAAGCCTGTGTTGAACTTTGATAAAGTACAAATTAAGAGTTGTACTGTGCATTTGTGGCAAGGTAGACGAAGCCTAAAGAATTTGTTGAACTGTCAAAAGCTTGAAGCACAAGCCTGAACTGTTGAATCGTACCTCAGCCATTCTGACATTTCTTTTGAGACACTATTTTTCCTTTATACATTCCCTTTACACATTTGTCATTTAAGAAGGTGGGCAAGGTTTGTTTTCTTTCTTTTTTTTTTTAAAGCATAGGCTTTTTATTTTGATTAGACTGACTTGGACTTGTTTGTTATTAGTTTAATGGTCGAGACTACTCCCATTCTAGAGTTAGGGCCAGTTAGGCATTCTCCCGACCGCATTAAAATACAAAATAACGATTTTGAAACTTGCATCTATTGTGTCTGTGTCTGCTGTTGATACCATGCCTTCCTTACACTGGCTACAGTGTTACTTCATCTATTGTAATAGGGAGCATTGATTTGTTGCACACCGCAGCCACTTGTTTCTTTGCTCTCTAATGGCAACATCACTTGAAAACCATGTACCTCTTCTAAACTCAATCTGGATACAAAGACCTTCCCGGTAGCTTCTAGTCTCCATGCTGGAACACTTTTGCATTCTGTGAACCTGCTAATCTGTGTCCTCTGTCTCTTTGCGATTATGTGCACCTTTTCCACACTATCTGTGTCCTGCATTTATACTACTGCCTGTATAGTGTGTCATGTACCTATGCTAGAACGCATGTACCCTTGTTGTGGGCTGGTAATGTTTTCATTTAAATGCTGCTTGTTTATTATTTCGGATTGCAGCAAGGAGGAGCAGGGAAAAGGGACTGAAAGGGAGTAACCATGTTTATTTTGATGGCTGCGAGGCAGCATATGAACCTATGGGTTGTGATCTCGGCGGGTGCAAACCGAATACGTTCCTATATGAAGAAACTCCCGTCCCCTGCACACTATCACAGGCTCCTCTAAAGGAGCCAAACAATTAGGATATGACTTGTATTCACCAAATGGGTGAAAACACTGTTGATTAAGTATATGGGTAGACAGTACATTTAGGATTTCTTAATGACAAGCATCAATACAATTTTCTTTGATTTCTTCATAAGTTGTTTTATTAAAAAAATGGCCTAAAGCGTTTCGAGAAAAACATCTCTTCTTCAGACTGCAAGGACCAACAAATAGCTCGGATAGCAGTGATCCCACAAGTGGAGAAAGAGAAAACGTGGATAGGACCACAGTCGGAAGTCCAGTGAGACCAAGACCCACAGAAGGAATAACAACACCAACAATACCAACACAACCAGGACCCGCGACAGCAAATCCATCTGAGGTTCCTTTTTTAGGAGGAGACAGACCCGTAGAGGGAAAAAGAAAACAAAGACAGGAGCACAAGTAACCGGCTCTATAATCCTGAACATTTCTAAAAAGATACTCACAAAAAGTCAGATGGACACTTTGAATCTAGGCTTCTTCATACCCACAAATAACACAAGCAACTTCGAAGAAGAGGTGAACCTTTTTAAACTCATCAGAAAGATGGAACTCTTCGACGGCCTCACAAAGATAGGTGTACAGAGACCTAAAACAGATTTTCTAGAGATGAGAAACAAAAGCACATTCCACCTTAACCATCCTGTGGTAAATCTTTTTAATCTAAAAAAAAGAAAATGAACATCAGGAGCCATCAACTTAAACTGATTAAAGAATTATCCCAGGATACTACACTAACACTTAAACCAGCGGACAAAGGGGGAGCTTTAGTCCTAATGGACACTGACTTCTACAATGAAGGATGTCTCAAATTACTTGAAGACCAACAAACATATCTAAAATTAGACAACAATCCCATTATGTCTATCAGTACCTTAATAAAGGATACAATTGAAAAAGCTTATGATTCAGATTGGATATCGGAACACACAAGAGACTTTCTAATCAAAAAATCTCCAATAACTCCGGTCTTCTATGTACTCCCAAAGGTCCACAAGAATCTCAGAAATCTACCATTCCGACCAATAGTAGCAGGTACTGATCGTATCTTTCACCCACTAGCCATCTACCTGGACAAGGCTCTACAACCTTTAGTGCAAAAAACTACCACGTACCTAAAGGATACAGCACATTTTTTACGATTACTTAATGAAACAAAAATCAACGACACTGAACTGATATTATTTACACTTGATGTAAACAGCTTGTATACATCGATACCACACCAGAGTGGCATTGAAGCGTTGGAGTGGTTTCTCCTCAGACAAGATACCACACTCATACATAAGGTCTTTGCAATTGAACTAATCAGGATTATCCTTTACAATAACTAACTCAGATTTAATGGCAAATATTACCTTCAAATATCAGGAACCTCTATGGGCTCTCCGGTAGCACCATCCTACGCAAAGATCTTCATGTTTCATTTTCAACACAATTTTGTATTGAATCAAGAACCATGGAAGAATAAGATATAAAATTCTGGAAGCGATTTATCGACGATATTTTTGGAATATGGCAAGGATCCCCTGACGAATTACAAGAATTCCTGATATACCTTTACACTCGCCAGGAGGGCATCACTTTTACGTTAGAGATTGGAAACCCAGGTGTCCATTTCTTAGATGTACAAGTGGAAAGAATGAACACAGAATTCAGTACAAACATCTACAGAAAACCTACTGATGTCAACAGTGCCTTACATTTTGGAAGCTTTCATCCTCTTCACTTAAAAGATAACCTACCATACAGCCAATTTCTTCGGTTAAAAAAGATTACATCAGACCCTCAAATATTACTATCAGAACAAGGAAACATGAAAGGAAGATTCAAAGCATTAGGTTTTCCAGACGAAACCATAGAGAAAGCCATAGTGCGCTCCAACACAGTGAGTAGAGAGGAGCTACTTCAAGAGAGACCCAAAAAAGAAACAACAAGGCTAATAGATACCCTCAAATATTCTAGCCAGAGTTATCAGGTCAAACGAGTGATCAACAAGAATTGGGACTTGATTAAATCTGACCCCAATCTCAATAGACTGTTTCCAGAACCGCCGATGCTAGCCTATAAGAGGGGCAAAAATTTCAAAAACAGCCTAATCAGGGCTGAGAGAACAGAAAACCCACACAAACTACTCTAAGTAAACAGAAGAAGGGCACCTTTGCCTGCCTTAATTGTCAACATTGTTCTAATCTCATCAAGGGTGATCACATAAGACACCCCAATAGTGGCAAGAAGATATTGTTGAAGGACTTCACCACCTGCGAAAGCAAAAATGTGGTCTATGCTCTCAAATGCCCATGTGGCAAATTCTATGTGGGGAAAACCATAAGAAAAGCATGCGAACGTTGGACCGAACACATGTCCAATGTTAGAACAGGGAACATTAAATCCCCAGTAGCCAGACGTTTCAAAGAAAATGGCCACACCATAGCCCAACTACGGGTTGTGATACTAGAAGTGGTCATGACATCCCCAAGAGGAGGAGACTTGGCCAAAAGATTGGCACAAAGAGAGCTTTATTGGATACATAAATTAGACTCAATGACACCCTTGGGCCTAAATGAGGACTTCTACCTGGGGCCATTTCTGTAGACATACGAGGTAACCCTAACACGACTGATTGACCTAGAGGTCAGGACAAACATAATATCTCCAACCACTTTTCTTCTATGACTAGAGGACCCACAAAGATTGTTAGTCCCCTTAGGAGAGACAGTGATACAGAGGCATCGACCTCCTACCCTTATGGTTGGGACACATGAGGAGCTGTATGAACACTTCTGTTACATACTGACTTTGTCATATCCATTAAAAGCCATTTACCCATTTAATCAGGTGTATCCACTTGTAAGACTATAGCACTCCACTACACACGTGTGCGCAGTCACCAGGACTGTAAGTCCCACAAACATTGTAAGTCTCCTTAAGGGAGACAGATGTACTTCTACTTTTATGTTCCACACATGTTATGACTGTTAAACATGATTTTTAATTAATTTTTCAATCATGGCTAAACAATTTGTACATATCCAAATGTGACCTAGACTGTAAGTCTCCTCAACAGAGACAGATATCTCATTTAAGCCTTGAACGGGATTCGTTTAGAATGTTGATGAGGTTGTTACCGCATTTCTTACAATATTGATAACTGACACACTTACCCTTATTCAGAGAGATTATTCAGTGTATTTATTCTTATGATTGAGGTGTCATAGCAACACCATGCTATTTTACTCCAAATTACTAGTTTTCCCAAAAAAGTAAACATTGGTGACTTCAACACACGCATTAACGTGATGTCACCTACATAAACAATAGCCCCAAGGGGTTACACAATTACGGGGGTACATATGCATGTTTAAGCCCTAGAACAGAGGCCTCTTTATATATATTTAGCTTTTTTAACTTCATTTCCGATTTACACCGATTTTCCCGAAAAAGTAAACATTGGTGACGTCAGCGCACGCATTAACGTCACACACATCAACATGAGCCCCGATGTTTTACACAATCACAGGAGTATATACACACGTATAATCCTTATACCACAGGCCTCTTTAGTTACATTTGGCTATTGTATAGCCTTACTTCCGATTTAATTAATTAAATATTTATGCACACTCGCATGATTGAGTCCAGTGATGTCACGGCAAGCATCCGACATGTTGACGTCACTAGTAGGCGCCACTATATATGACCGCCATTTTTCCAAACCTCCACATCCACGGACCAGTGAGGAAGGAGCACCATCACTAATCCACACTTTGGGTAAGCTTTGATTAGACCTAGGTCTCTCCTCTTTATGACAGAATCATTCTACAGCCTACTTTAGCCTCCTGAGCATACTTTGTAAGCACCCCATTCTTTTATTTATAGATTTTGATTAATTTGTTCTGAGATACCCTCTGTGAGGTACCAACTTTCCAGAATTGTATCTGTGCAGCTAACCTGCATCAGATCTAACGGAGAATGTGAACATAGACTCACTCCACCTGGTAGGATTTCTTACCTTTATAATTCAAATGGATTTATACTTACTTGATTTTCTTCATTTATTCTGAGAGACTTTTTAGATACTGGCGAGAATAATTGGCACTGGTTAATATACTTACCAATATAGGGATAACTTCTGATCTTTCTGAATGTACTCACTTGCGGACCTGTTTTTAATGCTTAGACAAAAGGCATTGCAGACTTCTTTTTTTTCTTTTTTGAGTGATTATTCACAATATAGATTTCATAACTTATTTTTGGTGAAACAATACAATAATGATGATTAAGAAAAAGTGACATTGAGATTAATCCTCACAAATCGGAGGCCCTTCCCCCGACGGTGTCACCCGCCGATGTCCGAGATCTAAGAAAGGCCTATGAATACAGATGGGTCGATACCTCCTTGAGGTACCTGGGGATTAATCTGACCAAGTCGGTGGAGCAATTGTATGTGGCGAACTACCCTCCGCTCCTTCAGAAAGTTAAGTCGAAGTTGGTGGATTGGGGACCTCTAGAGATCTCGTGGTTGGGTAGGATTAACACGCTGACGATGGCAATCCTGCCGCTGTTCCTCTACCACTTTTCAGTTCTGCCGGTCGGTTTCCCGCCGTCCTTTTTCAGGGCGTTGCAAAGAATAGTCACCAGGTTCATATGGAACCGAAAAACGCCCGAGGGTGGCGGCATCCATTATGAAAGCCTTGCCGGATCGAGGGGGAGTGGGACAACCAGACTTCCGGGTGTATTATTTAGCGGCGCAGATTAGAGTGATTAGAGACTGGCAGAGGAATGACAGGGACAAGGTGTGGAGGCAGATGGACAGAGTGGGGATAGGAAAGGACCTGGAAGAGGTTTTGTGGTTACCAAAGGGTGATAACCGCTTAGAATGTATTGTAGTATAATAACGGCGGCTACGGGGGACGCCTGGGACCAAGCAATTGAGAGGGCACAAATTACCTCCTTCCCCTCACCGTTCTCGCCCCTACACGGTAACCCACAATTTACGCTGGCGGCAGCGAATGAGCTGAACTACGATCCTTGGTTTCAGGGTGACTGTAGGATGATACGGGATATGTTAACGGGGGGGGAGGTGAAAGACTTTGAACAGTGCAAGAAGGACTTGGGGTGGGGGAGAAACAGAGGTTCTCTTACCTTCAGATTAGACATTGGATCTCCCATCCTACAGTAAGAGAAGCGGGGACACGATCTCTTACCCAGTTCGAGAAGTACCTAGATATGGACACAGGTGATAGAGGGGTGGTCTCGTCCATTTATAAACTTATAAAACGGGAGGAAATTATACATTCCGGAACATATAAGAGCAAATGGGAGCAGGATCTAAACGAGGGCATAGAAGAACAGCAATGGATTAAACTGTGGTCCCAAATCCGAAACTAGCAAGATCTCTCCAAATTCGTGAGATTTTGCTGAAGCTGGTCATGAGATGGCATTTAACCCCAAGATTTCTGTTTATTGTTGGAGGGAATGTGACGCAGTGGGTTCTTGGGCTCACATTTGGTGGGAATGCCCAAAAATTGGTCCCTTCTGGTCTTTAGTTCAGCGAGCAATCGCCCAGGTGGTGGAGATTCCACAGGGAGGCAACAGGGCGCGGGACTTACTGGGTCTTAATATAGTGCTCACAACGATGCCATCCAGAGCTGATCGCAAATTGTACATGATTATGATGATGTCGGCAGCATTGGTCCTGGCCAGGAAGTGGAAGTCAAAGGACCCTCCACAGGAGCACAAGTGGGTAGCGAATCTGTGGGCTCTGGTGGCATTGGAATGGCTTACCTACTCGATCCAGGGGTCTCACAGGCGATTTTATTCAGACTGGGCCAACTTGTTGACATTTTTAAAGGCCGGAGCCCGCCGTGCATGGTGCCCCAAGGCCATAGAACTATTGGGCATTGTACAACTTCAAGGCGAACTGGACTTGTGAAGGCTTACATTCTGTTCTCCTCGAGATCACTTCGCCGGGGATGCGGGGCTACTGGGCTGTATTCATGAGAACAATGTCCCTGATTTACTTCTTTAACCTGCTCTGATGTCCAACCTGTATGTTTTTGGGGGGGGGGACGGCAAGGTGGGGGGAGGGAGCTATAGAGGGTTAAGAGGGATTTCTGTTCTTGGTTCATTTAAATGCAAACAAAAATTTATTGGAAAAAAAAAAAGAAAAAGTGACATTGAGTTGTACTAGCTAGACATATGAATGTTCACAATAGACGCCTTGGGAAATTGAGGACCCCGGTCCTTGTACACTAAAAAGTATTTTGCTTTGAATCTCCATTGAATGGGAAAATTCAACTAACTACAGTAACTTGATGTTTTCTGTAATTCTTTCTTAGATTGGACTGATATTTTGAATGTATATACCCCTGAAGAAGAGATGCTTTTCTCGAAACGCGTTGGGCCATATTTTGAATAAAACAACTTATGAAGAAATCAAAGAAAATTGTATTGATGCTTGTCATTAAGAAACCCTAAATGTACTGTCTACCCATATACTGAATCAACAGAGTGTTTAAACCCATTTGGTGAATACAAGTCATATCCTAATTGTTTGGCTCCTTTAGAGGAGCCTGTGATAGTGTGCAGGGGACGGGAGTTCCTTCATATAGGAACGTATTCTGTTTGTATGTATTTCACAACCCATATGCCAGGGTTGACTGTTATCTCCCCTGCACCTTAAACACTCTTTAAAACAAGGTTTGTTTCCAAGATTAACCTATATATTAGAAAACCTATTGACCCTAGGAGTGCATGGTAAAAAAACTGTAGATCTCGGCAAGTGCAGCCCAACCAGAAATTCTGGATCCGTTTAATGTGCCTTTGTTTTGGTGGATGGGGTGCTAAAATGTGCCTGCAGTGTTCTCTGACCGTTGCCTGTCAGAATGGAAGCCTCGGGTGTACACCCTTCTGCTCTAATTTGCTAGCTCCAGTTCCCTGGATTGCTGCCAGAGCGCACACACACTGAACATTAGTGACAAATGGTGCAAGAACGGTCTTCTCAATTCTCCGAAAACAGGGTACTGGTGTACTTTAAGGTTTTGTGGCTTGTTGTGTTTTCTAAAAAACATTCCAAATGATAAACGATAAACTTCAAAAGCAGGAGGTTGATAAGCCTCCTCTCAGCCTGCTTCATTTTGCTTGGAGAGGCAGTCCCTCAGACAGCTTCCTGAGGGTTCTTTTCACCATGTCTTTTTCTTGGTGAATGACCCAGCCCCACATACGGTGAGCCTGGTTTCAATTGCTTTGGCTAATCTAGCCCAAAGTAGAGCACCCTAGTTTCCTTCTATTGAAGTTGAAACAATCTTCCACTTGAGATATTTCAAGGTTTCATGGACTCCAGGGATAGACATGTTCCACATTCTCTCAGTTCCCTGAGATTTGAATGTAATTATCCAGCTGGCAGAAACTGCCAAATTGTGATCTCTCAGAACATTCCTCATACATAGTCCTCCTGAGCGGGTCTCTCTATTCAAAGCACTCCATGGGGTTTACCTCCAATGTATAAGTGGCAGCTGCTTGTGACTTTTCAATGGGTGATGTACTGGGCAATGCATGGATTGCTTACCATTAATCTTCATTCCTCTGCCTCCAAATCTTGCTCTTCACAGTCCGTATAAAATGAATTATGTAAACATTCACTTTAATAATAAGGAAATGGGACAAAAATCAAATCCTATCCTTTTCATTGCAAATTTCCAATCCTTTTTCTAGTATTTCCCCTCATCCCCATTCAAAACTTGCCTATTCCCCTTGTGGTCCTGATTGTATTCAAGTGATTTAATCTCAGAGAGGTAAATATTCAGATTATGATGAGGAATAAAATAACCGAGTAATTAAGAATACCGGTAAATAATGCAGCCATTACCTCCTTGTCTTTCTTGCTTGTCATATTCGTTACACAATGAGGCTGTACCAAGCACATACATGATATGGCAAAGAGGGGCGTGGCTAACCACCATGTAGGGAAGACGTGTTTCAGGCAGCTCCGCTTGATGTTTCCACATTATTGCCGTTAACTTATAGCTTCGCTTCATGTAAACAACTGAAAGTCACCACAAACGCAGATGAATGCATAGTGCACCTTTGATGAAATCTGAGACAGCCGCAATCCTCCTCCACAGCGGTACACCGAGTTACAGGGAGCCTGTGAGCCCAAGAAAATGGCGCCCCGGCCAGATGAGCTACTTCTTCGCCAGGCCTCGTAACCAACACCGGAGACGGCGAGAGCCTGATGGGACCTGCGACCATCCACAAGTCACCGGCACAACACTGTGACCGCTGCGGTGAACCTGCGCCTCGCTCTGCTAAGAGGAAAAAGCTGCGTGCCAAATGCAGAGGGATCGGGACCCGCGCCCCTGAGCCCCGCACAGACACTGATCCGGAGCAGCCCAGCAGGTGGCTGAGGCAGCGGCCGCAGACCCTGCAGCGAGGACGAGACGAGCGGCCTGGAACACACCCGGAGAGTCGGGACCGGGCGAAGCAGCACGCCGAGCCATGACCGTGGCCTGCAGCCGCTGCACCGAAGAGCCCAGCAGAGCGGCCCAAAGACACAGGGTAAGGAGCTGGCGGGAGGGGGCCCAGATGGCATAACCGCTCTACCATAGCTGACAAGCGTGTATCCCCCCGCCCTCTCTTGGGCCCCCGCACACAGAATATGTGCATCCTGCAGCCATACACTGTGCTCAGCCCGGAGCAACGCTCAGCAGGGGTGCGCGGCCCACAGTGTTCCACCACGGCCGCTGGAGGGGGCCCCGCGGACTGCAAACAGCATCCGGAACATCGAGCACCTTGCTAAACGGAACCTCAGCGGAGTAGCGCCTTATAGCGGCGGGTTCCCCTGGCCCCCCTTGTATGCTGCGGCGACTGAAACATGGAAATACAGCTAAACAAGGCAGGAGAAGCCCCCTCCGCGCTCCCTATACACCAAACAAGGAGCACAAAGGCCTGGCAACACCACAGAGAGCCAGGTGATTCACTCCACGCTATCCAAGGAGAGGTGTGTTTTACACTCAGGCCTGGGGGGGCCACTGGGAGCATGCAGCAGCCGTGCCACCTCTAAGCACACCACCACAGCTACCACAGAGACAACCGGAGAGGAGAACCGGCAGGCCCACCTGCCCTCAGGGGGATGACCACAAAAGGGGCAACGAGCAAGAAAAACAAACCACCATGGAGACCTACGCAGCCAGCGGCACAGCTAGGCCGAACGCCAACACCACCAGCACAGAGGCGACGCCTGCTGAACCTCCGGAACCGGTGAACTCACAGCTCCTGGAGGCCATTGACGCTTCAGAAAACAATGGAAAGCAAAATAGACGCGGTCGCAATTGATTTAAACCTACTACGGCAAGATGCACGCTCTATAGCGAGCAGAACGTAAGCACTCGAAACCCAAGTTCGTGAGAGGCAAAAACCCAACTCTTGAAGGATTTAGATGTACTGGCGCAGAAGGTAAAAAACCTAGAAGACAGAGTCGATGAAGCTGAAGGGCAGGCGCGCCGAAATAACATCAGAATTCTAGGCTTGCCAGAGGGCATTGAAGGAAACGACCCCACGAACTATGTCGAGGATCTCCTGCTACATGAAATTGGGCCGTGGAAAATACTGCAAGGCTTCACCATCGAGAGAGCCCATCAATCCCTCACTAAATGGCCGCCCCTGGCAACACACCCAGGCTGGTAATTGCCAAAGTCCTCAATTACAGAGATGGAGAGACGATTCTCGCCTTCTCAAGATCGGGTGGCCGCATACAAAGAGGCTCTGCAAAAGTCACCATTTATCCAGACTACACCTTCCAGGTCCAAATGAGTAGAGCCCAATTTATTCACACCAAAGCAAGACTGA
The DNA here is from genome assembly GCF_040938575.1 of Ambystoma mexicanum. Taxonomy (NCBI): domain Eukaryota; kingdom Metazoa; phylum Chordata; class Amphibia; order Caudata; family Ambystomatidae; genus Ambystoma; species Ambystoma mexicanum. The sequence goes on from NC_090933.1 coordinate 514,147,336, forward strand.
AGAACGCGGGCTTGCGCTACATGCTTCTATATCCAGCAAGGTTGAATGTCCTACACAACAACAAAGCCCCCTTATTCGATACTCCTGCCGAAGTCAGTGAGTGGATGGACAAGAGAACAGATCCCCGACCTTGAGGCGAAACAGCGCAAACCACAGCAAACCGCACCTTAAAGGACAGTCCACACAACTCCCAGGCAGGGTACCCACGAGAGACTGCACCACGCTCAAAATGCGGCAACACCGATCACCGATCCTAACAGGAGCCACACTGGACACAAACTGCTTCTCAAGTGACACCAGCTGAAGCGGACCTACATGATGCCTACCTCCGGGCATCCGGATGAAGCCCATCCGCCCCGGGAGCAGGCATCCAGGTATTTAAGAAAACCCCAGCAGCCCCGGCTGGAGGCTGTCTGGGTTCAGTCCTGGCGCATTAGGCGCCAGGCTCATAATAAAAATCAGTCCTAGCGCCATAGGCGCCAGGCTCATAGACTTTACTTACCTCATGCAGACCATACTGCAAATGAATCCAAGCAAACGTGAGGCCTGGATGGGACTATTTTTCTACAAGAACTATTTTTTATTCGGGTGTAGTTCTAGGGACTTCTTACCTGGAACTACTTTGGAGGCTATTTAAACCACGCCCGAACAACAGCACATGCTTCGTGTTATTCTGCATCCAGCAACGTAACACTCACCGTGCCTGCTGTCAGCATCCAGTCTTCAGCCACGCCCGTCTCGAATCCAGAGCTCCTAGCAATAGAAGAAAGAAGAAGGAAAGGTTAGAAAACAGATATTATTTCAATCCTTACCTGAATTCCGGATCCATCACGTCTTCGAACTTGAAAGGGACATTATTCTACACGCGTCGCATCACCAGCTGCAGCGCCGAGCCATACTCACCAGTCCTCACAGCATTTTTCGATCCGGCGCAGCCTCCATCATTTTCTCTGCCGAATTCTACCATCTAGGGGACAAAAGAAACATAAGGTGAGCTGAGAGAGCCAACAAATACAACCTCTACACCATAGACTTACCTGATTAACAACCGGAGGCATTATTCTGTAACAAACCACAACTTCTTACGCCGCACCTGTAAGGAGAGAGAAACCAGCAATTTAAACACACGCATCTTTTGACGGACAGTGTTGGGTAATACAGACTCTTACCTCAACACCATCAGCTGCCACAAGACAATCTTCCCTTGGACCCAGCTGCAACACAAGAAAGGAATGTACAAGAGTGAACATCGGACATATTGAACTCTTTGAACTTTATGCTTACGGGTTCTCGCCTGGAACCTCTGAGTCAATATTCATCCGGAACTCTTCCAACGTCCTCAAACCAGTGAACTGGTATCTACGCGCCCCTGCATTCCACGCAGGATGGAGAGCTCATCATTTACAAACATAAGGTGAACTTACAGAAAGTGAATATCGGTGGGGATTAGTGGGGAGAACAGTGGGGTGCCATTACGAAAATCCACAGGTGGCTGAATCCCTTTCTCCACATGCAGGAGAATATTTCTACGGGTCAAGCAGACGAGATTAGGCGGTCCAGTCCAGTCTGTCACCTCTGCACTACTCTTCACGTTGGAGGAGGTCACAGCTGTCCGGGTCCGATCAACGCCTCTGTGGGAGCCAGGTGAGCGTAACAGAACACGAAGCCTATCTACAAATTCCCACCCGGGTGTTATGGAAACCTCCGAAACAGACCAACTAGCCCAATTATTAGGGGAACTTAGGGCGGAAGTGCACTCTGCACGCCAAGAGACTAATGCCCTCATTAGAGAACTGATTGTGTCAAAGGAACTCACAGATGATCTTGCTAGACAACTGCTGCAAAATCAAGCTGGGCAAACACCCCTACCTGGACTCGGGGGGGGGGGGGGGGGGGAGGGATGAAACCCAGCTCCTGTTTCATCGAGCAATCCTGTGCAAGTAATCCTACCAGGGGCTATTCCTTTAGCTCCACCCGAATGCTTTGCTGGGGACCCAAAAAGGTTTGCAGTGTTTATGAATCAATGCCGCTTGCACTTTTTATGCAGACCTGGAGCTTTTCCAAATGACCAAGCCAAAGTAGCCTTTGTACTATCATATCTTTGTGGCAGCGCAGCTGACTGGTCAATTCCACTAGTCAACCAGGATGATCCTCTTCTTCGGGATTTTCAGGGTTTTCAAAGAAGCATGGTAAGACTATTCGCCAGACATTCACAGGGACAGGCCCTGAATAACAAACTGTTATCCCTTTGACAGGGTAATCAGGATCTGCTTACCTATATCGCAACCTTCAATAGGTTGGTGGTGGAAACCGGATGGCCTGAGGAGAAACGAATTACATTATTTAATCGTGGGCTTCGGGGAGAACTCAAAGATGTTTTGGCTCAAGTTGTGAACCCACCTCAGGATTGCGCAGAATATATAGACTTAGTGGTCCAGTTAGACCACCGACTTCAGAATAGAAAGGCTGAGCGAGCTAAGTTCGAGAGTCGGGTATGGGTTAAACCCAATGTCACCCCCAAAGGAACAGATTCATCAGAACCTATGCAGATCGGGGGGGGTTAAAGGACCCTTAACTCAAAAGGAAAGAGAAAAGAGACGGCAGATGCAATTGTGTCGGTACTGTGGAACCGCAGGACATTTTCCATGGGATTGCCCTGTAAAACCACCCATGAAAGTAGTAGGAGTTGCTGACAAAAGTCAAATAGAGCCTGATTCGGGAAACGGCCACGCCCGACAAGCGTAGACGTCCGCTTGCCGAGCTTAAAGAAGGACACTCAGACCTCCCACCTAATTATACCAATGGTCCTAATTGATCCAAGGCAGCCATCACGTATGCACGCAGCAAGGGCATACATTGATAGCGGGGCCGTAGGAAACCACATGGACCACGAATTGGCCTCCAGGATGAATCTACCCCTTTGCAAAAAGACCGCTTTGGATGTCATCACCACAGTCGATGGAACTGAAATTGCCTCTGGGCCATCGGAAGGAGGGCACGAGATCTCTAGACTATATGAGATGGTGAAGACCCGGGTGGGGAAGGACTTGACTCATCTGAGGCTGGATTGGGAAGCGGAGGTGGGGGCACAGATGACCGATGGAATGTGGGAACGTGCTATAGGATACCACAAGAAAGTGTCCAGAAATGCTAGATTGCAGCAGATACAGTTATACATAACGCATAGAGCCTATATGACCCCGAAGAGAATATCTAAGTTTGCAAACGCAGGAAGACAAGCATGCCCAAAATGCGATGAGGAAGACGCTGATATGACGCACATGTTCTGGTCTTGCCCAGTTATTGAAGCTTTTTGGGGGGAAGTGGCACGGAAACTAGCGGATAAAGGGGTCTCGCTCAACATAGATACAGCCTGCCTGTTGGGAGGGTTTCCCAGACCACGGAACACTAAACACCTTGGGAAACTGAGGGACCTGGCATATGTGCTTGCTAAAAGAAGGATAGCTATGGGCTGGAAGCAATGCCACAAGCCACGGGTAGAGGTATGGTGGCGGGACTTGCAAAAATGGGCCGAGGCTGAAACGATGGTGTGGCAGGAGGCATGTAGTAATTGCGGGGAGGAAATGTGGGTAACCTGATGGCTTGGATAATGTTAATAACAGGACTGTTTGGCACAGTAGTGGATCCTGCAGCTTCGGAAGGAAGCGATACCCAGCCACACGCAGCGGATACAGAACTAGAAATGCAAATAAGCTCTTGAGGGGGGGGGGATTTGGGGAGCAGTAATGAGCGTTAATTGATGTTCACGAGTTTATTGTAAATAATGCTGTAAGTTTGGTTTGTATTGTTTATTTTTCAAAATAAAAATTTATTAAAAAAAAAAAAATTGCCTTTGGGCCTGTAACTCATGCCACTACTGAGCTGACACTGTTGGGTCAAGATGGGCATCGAGAAACTATCGTGTTTGATTTAATCAAGGCCCCGCAATTCCAAATAATTCTGGGAATGCCATGGTTGGAAACACATAATCCTTGTATTGATTGGCGAGAAAAGAGAGTGACCTTCCCAGATTGTGCACACACCTGTTACCTGGAAAAAACCTTGAACAAAAGCCTGGCCACCGTTACTAATCCAGTTGTACAGTTACCTCAGGAATATCAAGAATTTCAGGATGTTTTTCAAAAAGAACAGGAAAATACCTTACCACCTCACAGATCATACGATTGTCAAATTGACCTAGTACCCGGTGCACAACCTCCATGCAGTAGAATCTACGCCCTTACGGAACCCGAAAATCTTCACCTACGACAATATCTGGCCCAATACCTTGCTAATGGCTTCATTCGTCCATCCAAATCTCCTGCATCCTCAGCTCTATTCTTCGTGCCTAAAAACGAAAGTGACCTTAGAACGTGCATAGACTACCGCGCATTAAATCAGATTATGGTAAAAAAACGATACCCATTGCCTCTGATCCCTGAATTACTAGACCAAGGAAAGGATGCTTGTATCTACACTAAGTTAAACCTCCGAGGGGCATATCATCTGGTACGTGTAAAGAAAGGCGATGAATGGAAGACTGCCTTTCGCACCAAGTATGGGTTATTCGAATACCAGGTGATGCCCTTCGGGTTGTGCAATGCACCAGCAGCCTTCCAGTATTTTATGAACGATGTCCTTCGTGAACACATTGACGTCTGTGTTGTCGTATACATAGACAATATTCTAGTGTACTCCTCCTCAGAATCAGACCATGTGAAGCACGTTCGTGCAGTCCTAGAGAAACTATGCCAGCACAAATCATATGCAAAATTGGAGAAATGTGTTTTTCCTTCTACAGAAGTTGAAGTCCTGGGATTTATCCTGACTCCAAAAGGAGTTCGAATGGACTCTAGAAAGGTGGACGCAACCCTCAAGTGGCCATCACCCAGTTCTGTTAAAGGGGTACAAAGCATGCTTGGATTTGCTAATTTCTATCGCAGATTTATTCCTGAACTCTCACATATTGTACACCCCATCACAGCACTTTTGCGAAGAAACAAACATTTTTTGTGGACTGAAGAGGCTGAAAGAGCCTTCCAAGAGCTAAAATCGAAATTCATGGCTGCACCGGTCTTAAAGCATCCACGCCCTGAGCTTCCATACATAGTTGAAACCGATGCATCCAGTTTAGCCATGGGAGCAGTCCTGTCCCAGAAGGATCCCGAAACCGGTCAACTTCATCCAGTAGCATTCTGGTCAAGAAAGTTCTCAGCACCCGAATTGAACTATGCGGTTACTGATAAGGAGTTAATAGCCATCACGTCCGCCTTCAAGGCTTGGCGGCATTATCTTCTCGGTGCCAGGCATACCATCACTGTAATCACAGATCACAGGAATCTGCAGTATTTGAAAACAGTCAAGGCCCAATCATCGCGTCAACTTTGGTGGGCATTATTTTTTGCCGAATTCGATTTCGTGATCACTTATCGACCAGGTTGTAAAAACGGCAAGGCAGATGCCCTATCCCGAATAGGGATGGGAGAAGTATATTCGGGCCCGGAACCGGTGCCTATATTTTCAAAACAAAGAATTCTTGGCATAACTACTCTACAGACTCTAGAAGACATTCATTTAAAAATCCAACAACTTTTCGATCCAGCAGCCATGCAGGACGGGGTAAAGAAAGGCCAAGATTATTCAGTCATCAATGACCTGCCTTACTATCAAGGACGTCTATTTCTACCACACAAGGAACTACAAGAACTAGTCATCTCCAATTATCATGACACCCTTATGGAAGGATACCCAGGTATCGCAAAAACTGAAGCTAAAATTAAGACAATTCTGGTGGCCTACCTGGCGAAAGGACGTAAAGTCATTTGTGATGTCTTGTGGTATCTGCGCTCAAAACAAAAGTCAGAAGAAAAAAACAGCTGGCCTTTTACAACCTTTGGATATTCCACCTACACCATGGCACACCTTGTCTTTAGACTTCATTACAGATCAACCTCCGTGGAATGGATTTGACACCATTCTAGTTATTGTGGATCTTTTTTCCAAAATGGCCCACTTTATTCCTTTAAAAGGATTACCTTCCGCTTCGATTTTGGCCAAGGAATTTCTCGAAAACATTGTTCGAATCAATGGATTTCCTTCCGTATTGGTCTCTGACCGAGGTAGTCAATTAATTTCGCAATTTTGGAAGAAATGCTGTCAATTGGCGCAAATCGACGTAAGGCTATCAACCAGTCACCACCCCCAAACTGATGGTCAGACGGAGAGGACCAACCAGACTCTTGAACAATACCTACGTTGTATGCTACACCAAACCGAAAGCAATTGGAAAGATATTTTATGGATTTCTGAATACGCATACAATAACTCCGTAACTTCAGGAACCGGACAAAGCCCCTTTTACACCATATATGGACATCATCCTCGAACCTCAGAACTCGATTCGCCTCAACACTTAGAAATGCCTGCAGTGACTCATCTGCACTCTACTATTACATAAGCAAGGAAGCAATAGAACACTTGAAACAAGCAAAGGAGAAATACAAGAAAAATGCTGATCGACATAGAAGTGAAACTCCACAATACCAGATTGGAGATCAAGTTTGGCTAGCTACAAAACACATACCTCTAAAGGGAACTCAAACTTTCAATCCTAGATATTTGGGACCTTGCACCATTAAGGCCATTATCAACCCGGTAGCCGTCAAATTGGAATTACCTTCTAATTTGCGGATTCATCCGGTCTTTCATGTTTCACTTCTAAAACCAGTTCAACCTGGGACAAGATTAATCAAACCACCTGACCCCATCCTAATAGATGGAGAACCTGAATTCGAGGTAAAGAATATCCTGGACTCTAAGATGGTTAAATCAAGACTTTTTTATTTAATCGAATGGAAGGGTTACGGACCACAAGAAAGGTCATGGGAACCTAGTGACCACGTTCATGCACCTCGGTTGGTGAAGAAATTCCATCGGAACTTCCCAGACAAACCAGGACCAAGGGGAAGAGCAACTTTAGGAGGGGCCTTGGGGGGCGGGGGGAGTGCTGTCATGATGCCTACCCCCGGGCATCCGGATCAAGCCCATCAGCCCCGGGAACAGGCATCCAGGTATTTTTATAAAACCCCAGCAGCCCCGGCTGGGGGCTGTCTGGGTTCAGTCCTGGCGCCATGGGCGCCAGGCTCATAATAAAAATCAGTCCTAGCGCCATAGCCGCCAGGCTCATAGACTTTACTTACCTCATGCAGACCATGCTGCAAATGAATCCAAGCAAACGTGAGGCCTGGATGGGACTATGTTTCTACAGGGTCTATTTTTTACTCAGGTGTGGTTCTAGGGACTTCTTACCTGGAACTACTTTGGAGGCTATTTAAACCACGCCCGAACAGCAGCACATGCTTCGTGTTATTCTGAATCCAGTAGCGTAACGCTCACCGTGCCTGCAGTCAGCATCCAGTCTTCAGCCACGCCCGACTCGAATCCGAGCTCCTAGCAATAGAAGAAAGAAGAAGGAAAGGTTAGAAAAAAGATATTGTTTCAATCCTTACCTGAATTCCGGATCCATCACGTCTTCGAACTTGCAAAGGACATTATTCTACACGCGTCGCATCGCCAGCTGCAGCGCCGCGCTGTACTCACCAGTCCTCACAGCATTTTTCGATCCGGCGCAGCCTCCATCATTTTCTCCGCCGAATTCCACCATCTAGGGGACAAAAGAAACATAAGGTGAGCCGAGAGAGCCAACAAATACAACCTCTCCACCATAGTCTTACCTGATTAATAACCGGAGGCATTATTCTGTAACAAACCGCAACTTCTTACGCCGCACCTGTAAGGAGAGAGAAACCAGCAATTTAAACACACGCATCTTTTGCCGGACAGTGTTGGGTAATACAGACTCTTACCTCAACACCATCAGCTGCCACAAGACAATCTTCCCTTGGACGCAGCTGCAACACAAGAAAGGGATGTAAAAGAGTGAACATCGGACATATTGAACTCTTTGAACTTTATGCTTACGGGTTCTCGCCTGGAACCTCAGAGTCAATATTCATCCGGAACTCTTCCAACGCCCTCAAACCAGTGAAGTAACTGGTATCTACGCGCCCCTGCATTCCACGCAGGATGGAGAGCTCATCATTTACAAACATAAGGTGAGCTTACAGAAAGTGATTATCGGTGGTGATTAGTGGGGAGAACAGTGGGGTGACATTACTAAAATCCACGGGTGGCTGAATTCCTTTCTCCACATGCAGGAGAATATTTCTACGGGTCAAGCAGACGAGATTAGGCGGTCCAGTCCAGTCTGTCATCTCTGCACTACGCTTCACGTTGGAGGAGGTCGCAGCTGTCCGGGTTTGATCGGCGCCCCTGTGGGAGCCAGGTGAGCGTAACACCTACTCCTACCCCTAGAAATAGTTTGGGTATTTAACCCACCCGTAGGGCACCAACAGACCTAAGGTCAAACGGAGCTGAAACGGAATAGTCAGCTCCATTTGAGGGCAACCTTGCTAGACATGTTTTGTTACAGGAGAGTTACAGGAGAGTTTCAAGTTTACGGGGAAGGGAACCCTCATGTCGGGATCCCAGTTGGAGTTTTATATGGAAAAAATACCCAGACCACCCAAAGCACCAAAAACCGTTGGAGCAGATAGCCGAGTTGCCTCATGGGCCACCCACAAGCCCGCACCCACACCAAACCCATGGCTGACAAAATCAGAATCATGTCATGGAACATAAGGGCAATGAACAGCTACGTCAAGCAACACCGAATCCACACATTTATGAAACGCTGCAAAGTCAGAATTGCCCTCCTACATGAGACTCACCTGAATGCACAAAAGTTAACAGCGTTAGCCAAAATTTGGAGGGGAACTCTGATAGGCACCACATATTCAACGTTTGCTAGAGGAGTCCTAATCTGGATTGCTCCAACCATCCCTATCAAACTGATGCACACTAAAACAGATGATGTAAGGCGGAATGGCCTTGATGCATGGCACCATCGAAGGGAAGGAACTTTGCCTGGTTAACAGCTACGCCCCCAACCACGACGCCACAGTCTTCTTTCGCTCGTTGTACACACGACTGAGCCCATGCAGAGACAACATCCTGATATGGGGAGGAGACCACAACTGCACCCTGGACCCCCCTGCAACGACAGATCAGATAGCAAATATGCCCGTCCCTCCCGCTAAAATACTGAACGCATTAACACAACAACTTGTTCTGAAAGACCTTTGGAGAGAACAACATCCTGAGGAAAGAGTGTACTCCTTCTACTCATCCCCACATGCGGTACACACTAGAATTGATTGCATATTCGTAAGTGAGGAACACCTAGCTTTGTTTGAAGACACACAATACCAGGCCAGAGTGCTGTCAGATCACTCTCCGCTAACAACCACTTGGACAGTGCTCTCACCCAGACCCCCCGTGCCCACATGGAGACTTAGAAGCGAGGCACTGCTGGACAGAGCCTTCTGCGAACAAATCAGAATGGGCACAATAGACTATTGGCAAATAAATGCAGGCAGCGTCCAACATATCAGCACGGCATGGGAGGCATACAAAGTGGTGATGAGAGGGAAAATGATTGCTGCCACTGGAGGGCCCCAGAAGTCCATAATGACCTCGATGGCACGTGCTGAGGATGAGCTATGGGAACTGGAAACCAGGGCCTCCTCTGACCCAGCCCACATAAAAAGCCTGCCTAGTACACTGGGAGAAATTAGGGAAACTCGGTCCGCAAAATACATCGAAAGGAGTCATGTCCTAGGGGGATAAACCTGGGAAGCTAATAGCGGACGCCTTGGTAGCACACACACAAGCTGAAATAAATCTGGCATTCACCGGGTACTATCAGGCCCTCTACACCGACCCCCCGCCACCCACAGACATTGAAATAGATGATGTCCTAGACATCATCAGGCTACCAAACCTCGAAGCGCAAATAGCCGAGTCCGTAGACGAGCCTATCACCCCAGAAGAGGTCATGGCCACTATCAGGTCACTACCCTCGGGGAAAACACCAGGTCCCAACGGGCTTCCAGAAGAGTTCTATAAAACATACAAGGACATATTAACCCCACTATTAGCCCAAGTGTATAACAAAGCATAAGAAAAAGGCACCCTCCCAGACGCCATGAGAGAAGCCGTAGTCATCCCACTACTAAAACCTAACAAGGACGGCGTAGAGTGTGGCTCATACAGGCCCCTACCTATGCTAAACGTGGACAACAAGATACTGACAGTGCTGCTAGCAAGGAGGCTGTGGAAAGCCATCCCACTACTGATCCACCACGATCATATAGGGTACGTGCCAGGCCGATCCATCACTGAAACTTACGTAAACTACACCATGTCATGCACAGCACTAATGGAAGACCAGAGAAATGCGCAGTGGCGTCCTTGGCGTCCTAAAGCATTTGATTCGGTCCGGTGGAGATGGCTACACGCCACTATGACCAAGATGGGAATAGGGCCTGCCTTCCTAAAGTGGGTTAAACTCACATATACAGACCCCACCGCCAGAGTACGCACTAACAGTACCTTCTCGGAAAAATGGAACGTTTACCGGGGCACTCGACAAGGATGTCCGCTTTCCCCCATGCTATACATCATAGGCGTTGAACCAGTGGCAGCATATCTAAGGCAGGAGTACGGGGACGGGGCATAGTAATAGACAGGGTGACCCACCTAGTCTCCATGTACGCAGATGACATGCTCCTCTACCTAAAAGACCCTGAACATATACTACCATACATACTCGAGACCGTGGAGGGGTTCCACAGATACACTGGGATACAAATCAACCATGAAAAATCTTGCCTCTACCCCCTGGCGGCCCTAAGCGAGTCCTGTGCGGAGAGCCTCCCAACCCTGGCCCTCAAGTGAGAGACCATCTCCTTTAAATAACTGGGCATCACAATCCACCAGGACCCACAGTCTTGGGGTCCCAGTGAGAGCGAAAGATTGCTTGGAAAAATCAATGGACTTTCGGTGCAAATTACCACTCTCAGTAGCAGGGAGAGCAGGACTAATCAAGATGGTAGCATTGCCCCGACTGTTACACTTCTTCACCAATGTCCCATACAATATCCCACAGCAATTCTTCAAGGACCTAAACAAACCCTGCAGAAAATTCCTATGGCAGGGTGGGAGGCACAGAGTCGCCCTGGAAATACTACAGAGACCTTATGACAAAGGTGGCCTGAAGGTCCCCAACTTTGAACTTTACTGTTTGGCAGGCCAACTGAAACCTGTAATCCAATGGATGGCTGACGACACTTCAACTGACACCCGCCTCCTGCAGCCTGCTATCCCCCACACGCTGCTCAGGGGCTTACTCTCGATTACACCGAGAGCAAAGCAGCACAATTCATACCAAATAAACCTAGGATCCCAGATTTGGACATGAGCCTGCAAAACCACAAATATAAACGATCCATATTCTCCTCAGATCCCAATAGCTGCAATCATGACAACCAGACCAGGTGGCCTGAGGGAGATAAGGAACACATGGGAACCCCTCTGTGTTGCTACCCTCGGAGATCTGGTGGATGACCAGGGTATCCTAACATTCACCGAGCTGCAGGAGACCTCGGGGCTACCAACAGGGCAGTTCCTACTGCATGGCGCCGTAGTAAACAAACTCACAAGCCGATGGCCTGCAACCGAGAACCTTGATACTGGGCATGAGGCCATCGAAAGCATGCTAAGTGCTGCAGAGGGAGTTCACAAAACCTCGAGTCTCTACGAGACATTGCTCAGCTGCAAAACCCAACAAGACCTGAAGTGCAAAGCAAAATGAGAACTGGAACTTGGCCTGCAGTTCGAAGACAAAGATTGGGAGACCATAACGCATTATCATAAAAAAGTATCCAGGAATGCCTGATTACAACTTATACAGTTCTACATCATTAATAGAGCATACTTCACCCCAGAAGTCATCTCCAAATTTAAAGGGGCGAGAGTCACCAAATGCCCCAAATGTAACAAACCCCTCATGGGGATGACCCACATGTTTTGGGGATGCCAGGCAGTACAATCCTTCTGGACGCAAATTAAGGCAAGGGCAGCCAGGGCTGACATCACATTGGACGTACAGACGACAAAGGCGTGCATCCTGGGCAGATATGCAAAAAACAAAAAAAACAAGCCTCTGAACAAACTCAAAGACTTGATGTACATTCTAGCGAAAAGACGCATTGCCATGGGGTGGAAAAGCCCCAAAATCCCTAACATAACACTGTGGTGGGAGGACCTCCGAAAATGATAGTCTGCAGAAACAGGGGCCTGGGAGAACGCGCAACAACAGCAAAAGCTGGACACTTCCGAAGACCTATTACAATGGGTGGCGCTCATTTTTGTAAAAAATATATGATATGGCAAAATCATTGCAGTTAAAATTAGCATACAACCAGTGAGCTCTACTGTATGCACAGTAAAGTTAGATCGGACACACCCCAACAAAAGCATGGATGTCCTAATTAGCAAACTGTCTTTGTGAATCCTGCCTCCACCTAGAGTGTCGAATGAAGGAATGGGGTGCTATTTACCTTTTTCCACCTCAGGAGGTCCAACTCTCCCAGGTGTGCCTCTCGGCATCACTCATCTTTTTTGAAGAAGAGGTGTCACCTCTCCAGGGACGTGTCTGAAGAAACTGCATCACAGGGACTGTTTGCAAACCAATCCTCCAACATGGGGGAATGATTTGGGAATTGTCCTAACCAGGGCTATACATCTTTGCCAACAGTCTGGTGCTGACACGCGCGGCAGCATCGGAGCCTGCTGCACTTGGATGAGCCAACAGGGACCCAGCACTGGACTGTGACTGTACACCTACGGCTTGGCCCTGGCTCTCTTGGGTGAAGAATAATCACAGCACTGAGCTGCTCCATCCTCTAACGTCGTGCTGCCAAAGCCAGCCCCTTCCACAACGCTGCCACTGAATCTCCTTAGGAGTACGCCCTGCTCCCTATGGGTACCTTCATGAAGAGAGGAATTCTATCCCTTTTGGGCCAGAACCTCTATGCCCTGGGAACATTGGTGATTTCCCAGAGATGTTCTATGGGGAAGAGGAGTAGCTGTTGGAACTGGTCTTCAACTTGCTGGAGGATAGAGGGCTTGCCACCTCATAGGAGTTGGACATGTTACCAATACAGACTCCAGTAAAGCCACAGGCTTTCTTCCATGGCCAAGGTAGTGGTGACTTCTGGGTTGTCGCCCCCATCCAGACCAAAGGTTCAATTTGTAGTGATTGATATTTTGTATAAATGCCCTCCGAGGGTGACACTACTGCTCTTCCACCTGTTAGTGGAAACCCCAGTGTCGAAAAATCTGGGAGAAACTTGGTTGTGAAATGAAGCTGATAAGCCTTTCTGGGTTCATGCTGTAATAAAGACAGTAATCGGCTAAACTGCGCGCTGCAGTGGGGGACAGAGTAACAAGTTAGTGAGGCTGAGATGTACCGCGCGGGAAAGGTATGTGGCTCTCGGGGTTGAGGAAGAAGAAACCTGCTTCCATCTTTGCAGTTGACTGGGACCTGGCTAAGAAGCATACAGCAGTGCATTCAGACCTGGCCTTTCTGTCCCCTCATTCCTCCCCTGAGAATTGTGTAGTTCAAGCCCTGGTTCTCTCGAGGCTGGACTATTGCAACAGTCTCTTTCTCAATCTTCCTACATCTACTCTCTGACCTCTATAACTCATCCAGAACAGAACCGCAAGACTTATCCTTGGCCTCAAGCCCAGTGACCGCATCTCTCTGGTGCTGAAATCCCTCACTGGCTCCCCGTGGCTGCAAGGATCAAGTTTGAGACCCTCTACATAATCCACAAGGCTTTCTGGGGACTGCAATATCTACAACGCTCTCTTCCTAAATACTCTCCCTCTAGATTCCTTCATTCATCCTCTAACTCTCTGCGGGTGAGCCACTTTCACAAACAGAGATTTGGGGGTAGATCTCTATCCTCTGCAGTGCCTCCCTCTGGAACAGCCTCCCTGCCTCTCTCCGTCTTGAGCCGGAGCACCTTAAGTTCTGTAAACTCCTCAAGACCTTCATCTTCTCTTCGTCCTCTCTCCCCTGCTAACCTCTGTTCTTTTTCTCTCCAACCTCCTTCTCCTACCTAACTCTGTTTGGTTTTGCTGACTGGTTGCCTGGTTCTCCTCCGGAGCCTTACAGGTCCCAGGCTCCCCCGCCAGTCGTTTGCACTTGTATCCGGGCCACTGCACTATGTTCAGCATTTCAGATTACGCTCCATGAGCGAGGCAACTGCTCTGCACTTAAACCAGGGCCCTGCTGGACTGCACTCATTTGTTCCCCCCAGGCTCCACTTCCTTGCACCTCCCTCTGTATGCATGCATTACCTAAATGTACCAGGGCTAGTTAGTTAGTCTGTCCTGTTGGTTACATGTAATTATAACGAATCCAAAATAACTAATACCATAATAACAAATTCCCAAGTATCAAATTCATTTATTGTTGTTTTTGGGGGGAGTGCTGCCCTAAAACCCCCCCATTTATTTGTTCTTAATACTTTTCCCCCAGCCCCCAAATCACTATCCCACCTCCCAATCCATTTTCTTGTTGTTTTCCAAATTCAATATTTTGGAATTCGTTATTTTATGTTCGTTATAATGATATTAGTTATTTTGGTATTCATGATAATCACTGCATACTGTCCTGTCCCCCCCTTTTGTGTTCCTTCTGCGTAGCTTGGTCGCTACTGTGCCACTTCATGCACTTGCACTAGGTGAAATGCCGTCAGGCCGAGTATGATAGTTTTTCTGTCAATCACTCTGAAACTTCAAGGCCTAAGAGTGATTACTGGCTTTCCTTGTTCCTTTTCCGCCTTGAAGCGATTTGAAGCACTCCACCTGTGTATAAGCGCTGTATAAATTAACAATAAAATAAGTAAAAATAAATAAATTAGTGTCACGATGTTCCCTTAAATAGGCTACCTTGCACTCCAGTACTACAGGAAGTGTGATGAGCCGGCACTCCTCACAGCCCTCAACTCCCCTTTTTCTTTTTTTAAGCAACAACTGTATTTCAAAGTGACCTACTTGAGCAGAGCTGTGACCGAGCAGCAATGAACTGCACTTACTCAAAACATATTTTGCCATTGGTGCAGTCTTACTGATGGGGCCGAGGGCTGACTCTGAGATGACCTCAGGCAATATGGGGCTATTGGCTTGAGTAAAGCGAGCTCAGACATCCCAGCAGCGGATGCGTTTTGGGCAGGAAGTGGGTGGGAATGGCTGGTCATAGGGATTAGCATGGCCTTAGGAAGTCAATGGACTGCAAGCTCAAATGGGCACAAGTGTCCCACGAAGGCAGATGGTGCAACTTGGCCCGCCCATGTTCCTCGCATTTGATGTAATCATTAAAACAATGTCTGTCAATCAGGAAAACTCTGCGACCTGCAGGGACACTGGGATTGCCTGCATTCCAGGGTCTCAGTAAACATCCTGTTTTTATTCCACGTGGGGCATTCTGTGAATTTCCTGCCTCCAGCTCCCCTGGATGCGTTGAAAGCTATATTCTGAATGCCCAAGTGGGTAGTGTGGGGGACTGGTTACATTATTGGAGATCCTGGCTCTGTCAAGAGCAAGTGTTGCCCCAATGAAGGAAATGGCAGCCTTGTTATTGATTGACCTTGGAAGATTGAAAGGTGGAGTCGGTCCTGCTTGCATTAGTGCCATTGACCAGAAGGGTTTGCACTGTACACAGGCGGGGCGTCTACAGCAGGCGTGTTAACAAAGTGAGCTAAGTTAATGCATAATATATTGCACGCACGCACCTCTGCCTACACTCCATGCTGTTTTCCACTGTTATAGTCAGTGCATTTAGATTAAGGTTACAAATGGGTGTGCAACCCAAACTATGTTTTAAAGATGTTTGCAGGGGATGCACTGACTTTCGTTTAGTGGAGTGTGAAGGAGACACAGGGCACATACGAGCATGCAATCTGCACATTGTCAGTCCCCTAGTGTTGCATGCGCAGTACAACAGAGCACACATGTTAACGAAAATGCCAGTTCCTGCTAGGGGGATTTGAAGAGGAGGGAGTGTGCGAATGAAGCGGGGTCGATCCTATCAAGGCAAGGCAGTATACAATTAGTGTGGAGCCCTCACCTGCGTGACGTCAGACTGTTCTCAGCACAGGCTCCAGTACAGGCAGGACCCAGCCCAAGGGCCCCTCTCACAGCACAACAGGGGCAGCCACGTCCAGAATGGGTGGCCTACGTGACAGGTACTCACTGGCCTGGCGCACCGCACAGCAAAAGGCTGATGGCGGCCTCCAGCCAGGGTGGGCAGGCCACCACGTCTGATGCATGGTCCAGGTGGTGGACCCATTCAATTTAACAGGCTCAGAGCAGGGTGCTCGGCCAGGCGGCACAGTGCACTGCAGCATTCCCTGATAGACTCACACCATGACCATCACGACGATCAGTCGAGACTCGAAGGGGCACGTATGGTGCTTTGTTCGTGGCCTGCCATGTGGAGTGCAAATGTTCAGGTGCTGGACTGTGCCAGCGCTGCCACGCCCATGCCACTTGTGACCCTGAACGACGCCAACCTTTGTGGCATGCCGGTGCCACCTGGTCTGCTGCTGCTGCAGCCAGCCTCAGCCTGCAGACAGTCAGGGCCAGTGCTATCACATTCAAGGCAGCTAGTATACAATTAGTGTGGAGGTGTTAAAGCAGCATTTTGCCACTCTAACATTTCCACATATAGGCAAGCGCGTAACCGTGCCTAGTGATAGCACCGGCCCTGCCAACGAGCCCGGCAAAAATGTAAAACACTACTGCCCGCACTCCGGGTTGGCCACTTCTAGACAGGATTGTGAATGTAAGCCTGTGCCACATTTAGATATAATTGAGAATATTAGCTTGTGTCACATCTAGACACGACTGTGAATATTAGCCAGTGGGGGTGTGGCTTGGGCAGCCATGGAATAGGATGCGATCCCTAGAAGCTCCGAGATCCGACTACTAGATCCGGCAAAATACGCATGCTATTTTCATCTATAATAGCTGTGGAATGCATGAAGAGGCGTGGGAAGGCAGCGTGCTGAACAGGAGAGGGCTGACTGCACGCTCGCAGCCGAGGAACAGCCAGAGAGATACATTGTATCTCGAAACCAGCCGCGAGGGGATCATTAAAATGGCGGCGGCCGCAGCAAACAAAGAGGTCCCGAGGAGCGTGTCCGCACAACTGCACAACTGACTCCGGCAAAAGGATACAGTTGCACGGAGGAAAGAAGCAATACAAACAATAAAGCATCGATCGTTGCGGGGCGGATGCTAGCAGCATGTGTCTTTACTCAGCTGTGCCGAGGACATCTGTAAACTGAAGGCGTGCATCAGAGACGTGTGCCTGATGACATCCGAGCACAGGGCACAAAGGGCGGATCAGAGGAGCGGCGCCCATTGAACGCAGGGTCGAGCGCTGACAGTAACAGCCGACCCTGCTAAGTGGAGACCGGTGTCATGATGCCTACCTCCAAGGAGCCAGGTCCGACCCAGCAACCCCAGAGGCAGGCATCATTTCCCCCAGGGGAGTGGCAGCGGGCCCAAGCTGGGGCCCTTTCGACGCAGTCCTGGCGCCTTAGGCGCCA
This sequence comes from Ambystoma mexicanum, assembly GCF_040938575.1. Taxonomy (NCBI): domain Eukaryota; kingdom Metazoa; phylum Chordata; class Amphibia; order Caudata; family Ambystomatidae; genus Ambystoma; species Ambystoma mexicanum. The sequence continues at coordinate 514,164,921 of NC_090933.1, forward strand.
GGCTCATGTTGGACCTCTGTCCTGGCGCCTTAGGCGCCAGGCTCATAAAGCTAGACATGTGTTCAAGTGTTTTTATGTGCACTTACCTGATGCAGACCATGCTGCCACATCCAGGCCCTCTTGAGGCCTGAATGGAACTACTTTACCTGTGGGACTACTTTCCACCCGGGTGTGGTCGGAGAAGAATACATACCTGATCGGAGGAAGGATACACACTTGGAACTTCTTCCAAAGCTATTTAAACCGCACCCGATCAGCAACTCACGCTTCGCGTTGTTCTGCTCCTCGCAGCTGGACGCTCACCGTGTCAGCTCCTGCATCTGGACTTCAGCCACGCCTGTCAGCATCCTGGGTCACCTGCAAAGGGAGACAAGAGACCTTACCAGCTAAATCTGCTCCACGGAGACATCACCGACGATCCTGAACGGGAAGATATTATTTTTAAAAGCATTTTGTTACGATCGCTGCAGCGCTGCATTTCACTCACCTTTCCTGGGTTCCTCCATCTTCAGCAGCGATCATCCGGATACACAGCCACTTCCCAGAGCCTAGAGAAAAAGACAAGAATAAGAGGTGAGAGAAGGAAGGGAATAAGACTTACCTGTTGGGTCATTCCCATTTCATTTCGGGTCTTGCCGCTTCCAGGCATTTTCCGGACCCCGGCCCCTATGGGGAAAAAAGACAAAGACATTGAATGAGCGTATGCAAAGACAGTTCCCGAGCGCTCATCCAGAACTAACCTGCCATTTACTGGAACTGCACGTTTCACTTTGGGTCGGCGCCATATCTCCGGCATTCCGAACCCCTGCCCCTAAGGGGAAAAAAGACATAAGCATTAGCGCTTGCTGCAAAAAGACAATGAACATTATTATTAAGCTTGGACTTTTGAACTTGCAACAGAACTTTTACAGAGCCTTACCTGAATAGTCAAGCTTACCTGAACTCCCATCAATCCTCAATCCAGTGAAGTAACTGGGTTTCAACGCGCCCCTGCATCAGAAGCAGGATGGAGAGCTCATCCTTCCTGACCCTAAGGTGAGACTTCACATGGAATCGTGGAAGGGTATCGTGGAGGGTTGGAAGAGAGTGGGAGGCTTGAGCATAACTCAGTCAGTAGGTAATACTCCCTTTTCACGCACAAGGGAATATTCCTGCGAGCCGGAGAAGCCAGAGTAGAGGGCCCTTCCTGTCCATCTACAGAGTCCTGCGCTTCACCATTGAAGAAGCATCAGCACTCGAAGCCAGACCTGCGCCTTCGTGGGAATCAGGTGAGCGTTACAACCGGTCACTGGAACATTTTTCGGATACGAACGCAGGGAGCAGGCAGAGAGCTCCCGGGACTGAAGTTGAGAGCTACAAGCGCCGCGGCGAAATCTCCGGCAGACCTATTGAGGTCATGAACTGCAGGAGACATTGAGAGGCTAGTGTGTATATATATACACACAATCATAAGTGAATGCCGAGTGAAGCATAGTGAACGGACGAACCCCCTGCTGCGCTGCATCCTGGGGCTGCGATCTAGGAGAGCCCAGCATTAACTAAGGCACATCACAACTATACACAACTGCCCCTGGGACTGAAGGTGGTTCGTGGCCAAGCCAGGAATAAAGTGCCTTGTGCCAGTGAAAGTGAGCTCCCGGGCCGATTGACCCATGCGCTAGACGGAGCAGATAATATGCCGTGTGTCTAGGGGCTTGGGAGGAGGCTGCAAGATGGCGGCAGGGTTGGACTGATGGGGACCCATGATGATGTTACGAGTACAGCAGGAGGAGCGGCCCCACGAGAAATGAGACACGGCAGCCAAATTGTGACACAAGGGAAAAACAGGACAGGCCTGAGTGACTGCCAAAAGTTCACAACACAATGTGCAAGAAGGGATCAGGACAAGCAAAAAGCGCCCGGGATTGGCTCCCTTTGAAGTGGATGGGAGGCGCCGGACTCCCTCTGTGCCTGAACCTCCGGGGCTGTGACAGAGAAACGAATTGAACAACCCTGAGTCATAAACTGACGGTGCATAAATACTGCACACAGAGAATAAACGTGAGAGGGCACAATCCACTTGAAATACGATTTCACGCGCCATAGCACACTGCAACTTGCAGAAGTTGGAACCCCAATGCCTGGAAGACCTGGGAGTGTCACAACAACACCACATAGTTGGAACCAGACACGCAGGAAGGATAGCGCAATGTCAGTGAAAGGACTGAGAGCTAAGACTAAACAACCCACAATGGAGGTCTTTGCAAAAGCGCAGAGGACCCCCACAACAGCGGCGCAAAGCATGATAGCGACCCCCGCAGAAGGAGCCTTAGAAAGTGATGAGCATCAGATCCTGACAGCCATAACGGAATTGAGCACCAAATGGGGCTCAGCAATGGCGGACCTGTGGACAGCCTTAGAAAACAAGATTGATGCGGTAGGGACTGAACTCACCCTTTTATGACAAGATGTTAGGGCGCTGGCAGAGAGGACGAGTGGCCTGGAAAGCACAGTGAAGATCAATACAGATGTCAGCGCAAGTAACGCAAAAGAGGTCCACGTGTTAAAACAGCAGGTTGCCAACCTTGAAAATCGAGCTGAAGAAGCGAAAGGAAGGGCGAGAAGGAATAACATACGGGTGGTCGGCCTGCCGGAGGGGGAGGAAGGCCAGAACGCGACGAACTATGTGGAGAACATGATCCTCCAGGAGATAGGAGCAGACAAGCCTTCACAGGGGTTCACTGTGGAGCAAGCGCATCGTTCCCTGATGAGGAAACCACGACCTGGAGCCCCGCCGAGACCGATAATTGCGAGGATCTTAAACTATAAAGATAGGGAGAAGATCCTGGAATACTTTTGTAAGGGTGGTACAATAGAAAGAGCATCCACCAACATAACGGCATACCCGGATTATACGATGCTGGTGCAGAGACAGAGATATAGCTACGTGGCCGTTAAGAGGAGGCTGTGAACGGCTAGCATTAAGTATATGCTCTTGTACCCGGCAAAGCTTAAGGTGCTGCATAAGAGTAAAGCGTTTTTCTTTGACACCCCAGAGGAAGTGGTGGCATGGCTGGACCTGCAGGGCTGCCGGAACACGAGGCAGACCGAGATCGTCAGGAGCATGATAATTGAGGAGCCGGAGTCATGGACATTGAGGGGGTAAGTGGGAGGGTGGCCCTGTCATGGTGGGGGAGGAAAGGAAGATTGGATGTACATTATGTAGCCTTCGGAACTTGTGCTCTGGCTGGACTGGAATACAGTGAGTAAAATGCATGTGAAAACTGCTTAGCACTAGCATGAAGCGTAACAAAATGGGAAATAGGAGCAAAGGGATGGGAACAACCTACCCCTGAGAACTATTAGTTAAGTGGTCACTAGGGCGACTTCACCCTGCTGAGCCCTGAGCGTAGGTTTGTACGGGACAGGGCTAGATGTGGGGGGGGCCTGAGATCCAGGGATGGAGCTGGGCAACAGTTGGGGAGGGTGTTGTTCGGTAAGGGTTGGGAGGGAGGTGGGTTGGAGGGAGGGGGGAGAGTTTGGTGTGTATATAATTTTGGGGAGTTTAAGTTTGATTATGAGCCTACATAGAAGAGTTGGACGGTTGAATCTGCATAGCGCGGGTGGGAGGGATCTGTTTGAAGAAGGGAAGGGGAACTCTAACGGACATGGGGGATCTTAAAATAATCACGTGGAATGTCAGGGGACTTAACAGTTATCTGAAAAGGAATAAAGTCATGTTGTACCTGCGAAGACAAAAGATGGATATTGCACTGCTGCAAGAGACACATCTGACACGGTGATATATACTCTTCCGGGTGGGATAAATACCAGTAAGACAGTTTTCAGATTTTTATTTGAATCTCTAATAAAAATCCAATTTGTTAAACAGTTTTCTTTAATCAGATGGCGAGGTAGAGGACATTTGGAGTTTCTTTAAGTAATAGTTTGGCTTAATACTTGACTCTCGGTCTAAATCCCTTGTTTTCTTTTCTCAAGAATTACCTCTTCATTCAACAGGTTCACTCTGTTTATTCTAGAGGCTCTGGTTTCACAGTCTTGGAACAGTCCGGCCTCTTTTTACTTATTTCATAAGTCTTTAAGTCTTGATACTCTCAGCACTGTATGATAAGAAAGTTCAAAACAGAAGGATGCTCCCCATTTTGCACTTTTAAACGCCTTCCAAACTCATTCTCTCTGGCGTGTTGTTTTATCTGTAAGCGCCGGTTCCCTCTCCTGGATAAACGTAGACAGTCTCTCTCCCCAATGACAGGCTAGCGTGGCTCACACCCTTTGCTACGTTTCCCACTCACTTGCGCTACATTGCTACAGATCAGCTGGAAGTTCGGTGTCAGCTGGGCGACTCCTTCGGATCAATCCTCCTCTCCTTCTAACCCAGTGTCCTTCGGTGGGCTGTTTCTCCAGCCCCGCCTTCTCAGCCAATCACTTTTTGGCTTGCCTCCAACAGCTGTTCCATGACGCGTAACGATGCGTATTACAGCCTTCCTTCTTCGGCCCTCTTCTATGAGTTCCCGACGGAGAACTCCTCGCACACGTCAGTGGGGGTCAGAAGGAAGAGCGGCTGCTCGCTTTCTTCTCCCGATACTGTACAAGCTAACTTTTCACCCGTTCGTACCTCATCTGATACGTTATGGATTTTTCTTGTTCTTCTCCTTCCCTCAAGCACAACAAGTGCCAAGAATCATTCAGGCATAACAGGTGCAACGACTTCATAGCAAGTCTTTTATCATAGTATTCTTTCAATAGGCCCACTCGTACGTTGGTCCATCTTCCGCCGTTAGCTCCTGAAACAACAACAACATCATACCCCCAAGCGTCAGTATTAGAGAAACTGACCTTTCTTTTCCACCTCTCATTCCATTGGCTTAACCTCGCTGTCACTTAAGTGCCCACCCCCTCTATGACATCAGCCTAATGCTCTAGGATGGCTGTGATGCTGGGCCAGCCCGGAGTTCCCTAGTGTCAGATCTCTCTCTCCTGTCTCTTCACTTCATCACACACGGGAAAAGCTGGAGATGGTTGTAAAGAAATGGAAAGGGGTTGTGGTGGGCTCGGCATACTCTGCTTATGCTAGAGGAGTACTTATCTGGGTAGTGCCGCACGTCCCGTTTCAACTATTACAGGAAGTGAAGGAAACGGATGGGAGAATGGTCATATTGAGAGGGTTGGTGGAGAATAAGGAGATTAGCATTGTAAATACATATGCCCCCAATCAGAACACGGCAGCGTATTTTAGAACTCTTTGCACTAACCTTAGTATGTGTATGGGCAGTGCAGTGATCTGGGGTGGGGGTTTTAACTGCGTACTAAACCCAAGGTAGATAGATCTGATGGCAAGATTGATTGACCCGCCCCAGCGGCTAAAGCACTGCAAACACTGCTAGATGATTTTTGTCTGGCAGATGTTTGGAGAACGAAATACCCCCTAGAAAGGCAATATTCGCATTACTCTGCCCCACAGCTACATACAAGGCTGGACTATATCTTTGCTACGCCGGATGTAATAATAGAGGCTACCCATGCTGAGGGTCCTCTCGGATCACTCGCCCCTGGTTCTCAGGTGGCAATACTGCCCCCCGAGGTCACGGGTTCCGACATGGCGCCTCCTTGCAGAGGTGCTTAACGACCCCGTTTTTAGAGAGGGTATAAGGGAGGAGATTATTAACTATTTCGAGACTAATACGGGTAGCGTTGACTCGGCAAGTACATTGTGGGAAGCCCTCAAGGTGGTGATGCGAGGGGTTGCCATGGCAAAATCAAAAGGCCTGCAAGGAGGGGTTTTGACTGACCTTCAAAGAACAGAAAGGGAAATAGAAAAGGCACTAAAGGGTGGAAGTGAAGACATGGAGCTGGTGCTTAAGCTACAGCAGAAATGTGCGGCACATTGGGAAATACTCTGCAACCTTAACTACAAAAAATATATAGAGAGACAGCATGCGGGAGGGGATAAGACAGGACGGCTCCTGGCATGGCTATACAAGAGCGAGACTCCCAGATCCACGATCAGAATTATAATAAGAGAAGATGGCAAGATATTGGACACCCAAGAGGGAGTTAACAAGGAGTTTGCAGATTATTATAAGGTGCTATACGGAGATGAGGAGGGAAGTAGTTATGGGGAGATAACGGAAACATTAGAAGATATAGGACTGCCCATAAGTGAGGAGGAAAGAGAGGAGCTAGATGCACCAATCACTCTGGAGGAGTTAGAAGAAGTGGTGAGGCAGCTGCCCACTAGTAAGACCCCAGGGGCGGACGGGTTCCCAAGTGAATTTTATAAAGTATATAGGGAGGAAGTGCTCCCCCCAATGTTAGAAATTTAAATGAAGCGTTTGAGGTGGGACGGTTGCCGGAGACGCTTAGAGAAGCGATCATAATACCGCTTCCCAAACTCAACAAGCCGGGGCATAGCTGTGGATCTTACAGATCTTTGTCGATGTTGAACCAAGACAGCAAGATATTGACGGCTGTCTTGGCAAACAGATTGCAAAGAGTTATCAGCAAACTAATACATCCGACCAGATGGGCTATGTCCCGAACAGAAATATTACTCATAATCACATGCAACTCCAATGGGTTGTTTAATGGGGAAGTGAGATTGAAGGCGAAATGGTGATCGTGTCCTTGGACGCGGTAAAGGCTTTTGATTCGGTCAGGTGGCCGTGGTTGCTGGCGGCCCTGGCGGGATACGGCATGGGGCCTGGATATATAAGGTGGGCGAAGATGCTATATAGTGAGCCGTTGGACAGGGTTAGAACAGGATCAGTAATATCCGAGAGATGGCAACTCAGTAGAGGCACCAGACAGGGATGCCCATGGTCCCCAATGCTTTACATACTAGCCCTCGGGCCCCTAGCTATATACCTCAGACAACAATATGATACGATAGGAATCGAAGTGGGAGGGGAACGACACTTGATCTCCTTATATGCGGATGATTTGTTGCTGTACCTAAGGCACCCGGAGGAAAATCTACAGTACATCCTGGAGGTGATGGAGAGATATGCGGGGCTGTCCGGGATAGCGGTGAATCCCCACAAATCTAGTATTTTTCCACTAGGCAGCTATAAGGGAACCCCGGAGAGACTATTACCGGTGCTGCAAATACCATGGGCGGTTAGTTCTTTCCGATACCTTTGGATAGACGTGTATCACACGGTAGAAGAGGAACATAGATACAACACCGAGGTAGCTATTGTGAAAATTGAGAAGTGCATGAAATTCTGAGTGAAGTTGCCTCTAGCAAAGATGGGACGAGATGCAATGCTAAAGATGGTGGTCCTACCTAGGCTCCTGCATTATTTTGCGAATATTCCAGACATGATACCCAAGAAGTTTTTTACTAAACTGAACAGTATGTGTAGGGATTTCCTGTGGCATGGTACCCGAAATAGAGTAGAGCTATGGAAGCTGCAGAACTTTTACGAAAAAGGGGGAATCAAACTGCCCAACTATGCGGTTTATTATGTAGCGAGCCAGCTGCAATATGTGGCCAAATGGCTCTCGGATGAAGCGACCCCCGAATTTAGGTTTCTAGGACACGATTGCACCCCATTCCATTTAAAAGAGATGATCTGCTTGGGTGGAAGATGCGGTGCCGGGCATACCGGATGATGGAGAACCCATTCCCATTCCCATGCTCCCCACAGGTACCATTAGTTGCATTGGCAGGGGAAGATAAACAGCTGAGGATGATAATCGGGGACCACTGGGAATCGTTGGGGCTGGTAACGTTAGGGGACATCTGGCAAGAGGAGTCTATTATAGATTTTGAAGGGCTGGGGGAGGAAACAGGGCTACACACGGGCCAGTATATTACATATCACAGGATGGTGCAGAGAATCAGGAAAACATGGCCCGAAACAGTATTGGAAGATGAACCAGATGCTAGTATAGAGACAATATATGATATATCGGAGGGAGGGCATGAGATTTCCGGACTGTATGAGATGCTGATGTCTAAGGTCGGGAAGGATTTAACACAATTGAGACTAGACTGGGAAGCGGAAGCGGGAGCCCAGATAGAGGATGGGATGTGGGAACGTGCTCAGGGGTACCACAAGAAGGTGTCAAGGAATCCGAGACTGAAACATTCAATTGTATGTAACGCACAGAGCATACATGACACCCCTGAGGATATCCAGGTTCGAAAATGCAGGACGACAAGCATGTCCCAAATGTAACGAAGAAAAGGCTAACATGTTTTGGTCATGTCCAGTAATTGAGCGCTTCTGGGGTGAAGTGGCACAGAAACTAGCGGAAAAGGGGGTCAAGATCATAATAGACACAGCTTGGGCATAGGGGGGTTCCCCAGGGGGGTTCCCCAGATCACAGAAACTTAAGCATGTTGGTAAACCAAAGGATCTAGCATATGCGCTTGCAAAACAAAGTATTGCCATGGGATGGAAGACATGTCACAGGCCACGTGTGGAGGTGTGGTGGAAAGATTTGCAGAAATGGGCGGAGGCAGAAACGATGGTATGGCAAGAGACAAGTGATGCAGGGGGAGAGGAGGAGGTAGGAACCCTGTTGGCATGGAAGTCATTAATAGCGGAATTGTTTGGAACAATAATAGACCTGACAGAATCCACAGAAAGCAAGACCCCGCCACGGGCGTCAGGTACAGAAGGTGTGGAATAAATAGGCTCATAAAGGGGGGTGGGATGGGGGGAGCAGTGACCGAATTAAGTAGTGAAAAATTTGAACTGTTGATATATGCACTGCATGTTTGGTTTGTATTGTTGTTTGGTTTGAATAAAATTAATATTTTTTTTTAAATATTAGCCAGTGCCATATTTAGATAGAATTGTGAATATTAGGGGACCACTAGGTGGCGCGGTGCAAGATGGCCGCGGGCTAGAGGAGCTCCTGCCATTGCGGGGACAGATCCACCATAAAATGCCGGAATAAGCTGCCGGATCGCACCAAATTCGAGGGAATTATGAAACGCTAACCACCTAGATCCAGTGGTTCCAACGCGCAAGAAAAACGGTGCCCAGAATCCAAACGCAGCTACTAGCGACCTGTGCCGCCAAAGCCTGCCAAAACGACGGTCTCCAACTAACCGATGCCAGGACCGTAGGTGGAGTTCCATCACAGTAGGACAAACGCCATCCAAAGCGGGTGGAGCGGTGAACCTCCAGCCTGCCCTCAACTCAGCCCGGGTGTTACGCTCACCTGGCTCCCACAGGGGCGTCGGTCGGACCCGGACGGCTGCGGACTCCACCAACGTGATGCGTAGTGCAGAGATGACTGATTGGACTGGCCCTCCTAATCTTGTCTGCTTGACCCGTAGAAGTATTCTCCTGCAAGTGTAGGGATGTATTTAGCCACCCGTGGATTCAAGTGATGGCACCCCCCACAGTCCTCCCCACTAATCACCTCCGAAGTGCCCTCTCTTCCCCTTAGCCATGGTTTGTCTGGGAAGTCCCGATGGAATCTCTTCACCAACCGAGGTGCATGAAGTGGTCACTAGGCTCCCATGACCTTTCTTGTGGTCCGTAGCCCTTCCAATCGATTAAATAATAAAGTTTTGATTTAACCATTTTGGAGTCCAGGATATTTTTTACCTCAAATTCAGGTTCTCCATCTATCAATATGGGGTCAGGTGGTTTGGTTAACCTTGTTCCTGTTTGAACTGGTTTTAAAAGTGAAACATGAAAGACAGGATGAATTCGCATATTAGAGGGTAATTCCAATTTGACGGCCACCGGGTTGATAATGGCCTTAATGGTGTAAGGTCCCAAATATCTAGGGTTAAAAGTTCGAGTTCCCTTCAGATGTATGTGTTTTGTAGCCAGCCAAACTTGATCCCCAATCTGGTATTGTGGAGTTTCACTTCTATGTTGGTCAGCATTTTTCTTATATTTCTCTTTTGCTTGTTTCTAATGTTCTGTTGCCTCCTTAAAGGCTGGTGTAATAGTAGAGTGCAAATGACTAACTGCGGGCATTTCTAAGTGCTGAGGCGAATCTAGTTCTGAGGTTCGAGGGTGTTGTCCATATATAGTATAAAAGGGGCTTTGTCCGGTTCCTGAATGTACAGAGTTATTGTATGCATACTCGGAAATCCATAAAATATCTTTCCAATTACTTTCGGTCTGGTGTAGCATGCAACGTAGGTACTGTTCAAGGGTCTGGTTGGTCCTCTCCGTCTGACCATCGGTCTGGGGATGGTGACTGGTTGATAACCTCACGTCGATTTGCGCCAATTGACAACATTTCTTCCAAAGATGTGAAATGAATTGACTACCTCGGTCAGAGACCAATATGGAAGGAAATCTGTGTATTCGAACAATGTTTTCGAAGAACTCCTTGGCCAGAATTGAAGCTGAAGGTAATCCCTTTAAAGGAATAAAGTGGGCCATCTTGGAAAAAAGATCCACAATAACTAGAATGGTGTTAAATCCATTACATGGAGGTAGATCTGTAATGAAGTCTAAAGATAAGGTGTGCCATGGTGTAGGTGGAATATCCAAAGGTTGTAAAAGGCCAGCTGGTTTTTTCTTCTGACTTTTGTTTTGGGCGCAAATTCCACAAGACATCACAAATGACTTTACGTCTTTTCGCCAGGTGGCCCTCCAAAATTGTCTCTTAATTTTAGCTTCTGTTTTTGCGATACCTGGGTTCCCTTCCATCAGGGTGTCATGATAATTGGAGATGACTAGTTCTTGTAGTTCCTTGTGTGGTAGAAATAGTCACCCTTGATAATAAGGTAGGTCATTGATGACTGAGTAGTCCGGGCCTTTCTTTACCCAGTCCTGCAGGGCTGTTGGATCGAAGAGTTGTTGGATTTTTACATGAATATCCTCTAGTGTCTGTAGAGTAGTTATGCCAAGAATTCTTTGTTCTGAAATTATAGGCACCGGTTCCGTGTTCGCAAATGCTTCTCCCATCCCTATTCGAGATAAGGCATCTGCCTTGGCATTTTTACAGCCTGGTCGATAAGTGATCACGAAATCGAACTCGGCAAAGAACAATGCCCATCGAAGTTGGCGCGACGATTGGGCTTTGGCTGTTTTTAAATACTGCAAGTTCCGGTGATCGGTGTTTACAGTAATGGTATGCCTGGCACCGAGAAGATAATGCCGCCAAGCCTTTAAGGCGGATTTGATGGCTAATAACTCTTTATCGGTAACCGCATAGTTAATCTCGGGTGCCGAGAACTTTCTGGACCAAAATGCTACTGGGTGAAGTTGACCGGTTTCAGGATCCTTCTGGGACAGGACAGCTCCCATGGCTAAACTGGATGCATCAGTTTCAACTATGTATGGAAGTTCAGGGCGGGGATGCTTTAAAACAGGTGCAGACGTGAATTTCGCTTTCAGCTCTTGGAAGGTCTTTTCAGCCTCTTCGGTCCACAAAAAGCGTTTGTTTTTTCGCAAAGGTGCTGTGATGGGGGTGTACAACATGTGAGAAATCCGGAATGAATCTGCGGTAGAAATTAGCAAATCCGAGCATGCTTTGTACCCCTTTAACTGAACTGGGTGATGGCCACTTGAGAATTGCTTCCACCTTTCGAGAGTCCATTTCGGACTCCTTTTGGAGTCAGGATAAATCCAAGGAATTCAACTTCCGTAGTATGAAAAACACATTTTTCCAATTTTGCACGTGCTTAACATGGTCTGATTCTGAGGAGGAGTACACTAGAATATCGTCTATGTATACGACAACACAGATGTCAATGAGTTCACGAAGGACATCGTTCATAAAATACTGGAAGGCCCTTTTGTTTGGACAAGACACCACTAGGACTGCGTTATTCTTATTTGATGGTCGTAGCTTGCTCCAGTCTTTAGATTTAGGATTAGATGGGCATTTTTCAAATCCTTTTTTGAAGTTCAATAAACACCCTTGAACTGTGGTCACTTGTTTCGGTCTTACTGTTGATACCATGTCTTCCTTACATGACCCCAACCCACTCAATTTGAAGGAAACTTGGTCCATCCAGGTGTTAAACACTGCAAAAGAGTGTTGTTCTTTTAGTGCAGAAAGAATGGAAAAAAGGGAGATGGACGGGGGGTTAGCCACCTTGTGGAAGAGAAGAAATGTCTTCCAATCTACAAAGGCCTTTAAAGATTTCAAGTCTAGTTCATAACTTTGGTCTTGAATAGGCACTGCTTTGAGCATATTCGGGGTGTATATCCAGATTTTTCCTTCCAGTCTTTGCCAATCGATTTTGGTTGGTTTAAATTTGGCTCCAAATGTGAGGCATGGAATAATTCTGCCCTTACAGAAATGGATTAATGGTACAGTGGAGAACTTCCCATATTTGAGGTCAAACTCTCTAATTTGGGAGGAGAGAATTAGAGATTTGTTGTGCAGATCTTTTTGTACTAGTCTTAAATTGGCATTTTGAACGATAGTCACCCCCAGATATTTCCAATTGTCAACCACTTTGATTGGTGTGTTGTGGATATACCAATGAAATCCTTTTTTTGGTTTGATGTTCCATGAGGTGAACCTCATTATTTTAGTTTTTGTCGAATTTATGGTCAGATCATCCAAGATGTTCACTATAGATGATGGGCATCCTAACAATAAGCGCATATCCCACAATTTGACATTGTTCACGCAACAGGCTTGCGATAGAACGATGAATGCTAGATATATAGTCTGTTTAACAGAACGGACCTGTTGTTGGAATAGTGATAGTTTCAGGTTATTCAAAAAAATACCCATTCCGGGTTTAAACCCCCTTTTTTTGCAGATTTCCAATCTGGACCCTTTTGGTCCAATTGTTTAGATTTTCCTAAATAATAGCTGAAGATATGTTGCTTAGCATAATAGGCCTGTAATTTATCAGTTCTCTATTCCCCTTCAGGTTTTGGACCATAGGCTAGAAGCTGCTTTTATCACAGTGATGGGAATCCCATCTGAACCTGTGGCACTAGAGGGTCCGCCCTTTTGATTATTTGCAGAATTTGCTCTTCATCGAAGAGTGTTGCAAATAGTACCAGGGTTTGCTGTCGAGGGACAAGCAAAAATTGAAGTGAAATGCGACTTCAAAGAACCTTCAGAGATAGAATTTGTTTGGGTGTCTAATTGAAGTTTGCCAGTGTCACTAATCAATTGGCAAAAGTTTTTAATTTTGGCTGGGGAGAGTGCGATCAGCATCTGTTCCACGTTCCTTTGACAGAGAATGGTTTTGTGAGATATATGCCAATTTTTAAATGTTTGATTCAAGCCTTTTGAGCAATAATAGATTGAGTGGTGATGTTTTTTCTTAATTGTCTTCGATTGTATCTAAGCTCTCTTTGCTTTAGCAATACTTCACCATCAAAGTAATACGTTTTCTTGTAAGTATTGGAAGAAGAGCACACTATTCTCCTTTATGAAGATTTAAGCATAATCTTTGTGGAAGATTTGAAATTTTTTGTTTCTGCAAAGGATCGTTATGGGGAAGTGTCACAAGAGAGTCATTGAATTTTACCATCATACTAGGTGCCCAAATAAAGAAACATTGGCAACGCCAATAGTTTTGCCATTTGCAGTTGTTTATTTCATGTAAGATTTATAGGTAAACATAAGTTAGTGTTTGCAGACACATTATCAATAGACCTAGAAAGTCCCCTTTAATGCATGCACAGAAGTCTTCTTACTAGGTGTACACTAATGTTACGTGGCAGTTAGCATTAACTTGCAGACATGTCAGCAACTTTTAAAGTAATCATTGTTGTTTTAGGGGTGAGCTAGGCTGGTGGGATAGAGGTGAGCTAAGGTGGAAGTGTGAAGGGTTAAGCTAAGGCTGGATGTAGTCAGAGGTTGTGAGCATGGTAAGCATGGGTGCTCCAGGGTGAGGTGAGGGAAAGCAGGGGTGAACTAGGGTGAGTGTAGGATGGATAGGCATGGGTGAGGTAGGGTGCTTGAGTGTAGGATGAGCACAGTGGGTAAGGAGGGGGGAGTTTGGGAGGGTCAGTGTAGAGTGGGGTGGGGTTGAGTGGGGTGTGTGAGTCGGCTGTGTGGGTGGGGTGTTGGGTCACGTTAGAGTGAACTTGGTGTGGGTTGTGTGAAAAACTCATGGTGACAACAAGTAAGGCAGACACAGTGATCAATAAACACCTTTGAGCTGCGAACAATTAATGCTGTATGCAGCTTGGGAAAACGCCTAATCTAAATCTAAATCTAAGATGGGAACGGGCGTCAACCATCAAATGAAAAATAAGGCAGACCTAGTGGCGTTGTGTCAAAATAAAAAGGCCTTTACTAAGAAATCTATTGCCAAACCTCACAACTAATACAATAAAGGGGATCATTCTCAAGAAAAGAAAGAAGGGCTCTTAAATAATATGCCAGGGTGCAGTAGCCTGGGCCTCCTTTCCCCCCGTTTTGGACATGGGGTAAGATTGGAGCTTGGAGCACAGTACAGTCACAGGCTTCTCCAGCATGAGACAACAGTTCCAATGACAGCTCTCAGCACACACTCTCTGGCTTTTCCGGCACGAGATGATAGTTCAGCTTTTCGTCCTCAAGCTTTCAGTTATCAGGGCCGTCGATGGCCAAGTCTTGTTTCACTTGAAAGTCTCTTGCCTTCGAGGACCTGACGTGTTCAAACAACAAAGCAAAAGTTCTTTTAACAAATTAAAGTTATTTTCCAATGTTCACTGGGTGACAGAATCACCCCTGGGTTCCCCTCTTCTGGGTGCTGACCCTCCGCTCTCTATTGTTTGTCACAGTTTCATGTAGGGTGATGACTTCACCCCTGGAACCACCTCTTCTGAGTGCTGACCTGTCTCAATCATATTCCAAAATATGTTTTTATTTTTTTTATTTTTTTATTTTATTAGTTCATTACAAACTTTTAAAATACAAATTTTCCACAATAAAAGACAAAGAAAAAGAGAAAAAAGAAAAAAAGATGCATCAGAGCGATCATCCCGATTTGTCAAAAATCATGCTATTTCAAATGGTCCAAAAAGCTAATACTAGCATAAACAAGAAAGGTAAATGGGCAGGACAGCGTATATTTATCAGATGAGATGGGAGCCCTTCATCTGGCTTCGCACATTATTTCCCATTGTTACTTAACCACTTTTCCAAATTCTCCAAAAAGAATGTTAGAGCAAAAGTTACTTGTTTGATGTCTCCTTCGTGGAGTAAACTCCACACTATTTCTGAGCTTCGACATAATGCTAAGACGTTTACTTTTTTAAGAATGGCTTGTCTTATTCCGTTAAATTTTGGACATAACAGGACAAGATGTTTTCATGTTTCTTTGTCTTTTTTGCAGAAACGGCATTCATCGTCAGTTATTACGGATTTGTTCCAGATGTTTATTTTTTCCTTGGTTCGATACAGATTTAGACGGAACATCATAAAAGCTCTTCTTTTGTGGTTGGAGGGAAAGATTTCCAAATATTTAGGAAGTTTCAAGCATTGTTGTGCTTCTATAGGAGCATTCTTCATGCAATGATGCACTCTTCGCTGTTCCGAAGTTTCAGACCAATCTTGGTCCCATAGTTTTTTTTTAATGTTATTTGGGTTGTGAATCAATGTATATAGATCCGATGCCAGATCGCTTAAAATGTTTGCACATGATTCTTTCCACATTGCCAGTATAGACATTGTTCGATCCACCCCACCGGAATTTAGGATTTGGAACTGCGGATAGCTGTCAGCTCCCATGATTTTCCGATATAAGGATAAAGTGCTCCATTGTATTTGGGCATTTATCGAGACCAACCCAAGTTCATACCGAAGGCACGCAATCAGAGCTCCTTTTGGCAGTCGCAAATTCTTGGACCAAAAAGTGTTTTCACACCAAGGCCAGATGGTATGTGAGCATCCAAGCATAGTTTCCGCTCCAAATATTAACGATGGTATAACTTTAGCTCGATAAAAGTCCATGACAGGCTTCAGACTGAACTTCCCATATTTGTTGTTGATCACAGCTCCTTGAGCTGCAAGCATTCTACATTTTCGTCTGATCCTTTGCGTCATTGGGTCATTGTTTATGTTTGAGCTGATTGTTACTCCCAAGTACTGCACTTGGGTTGCTTGGGCTATTAACTTGTTTCCAATATACCATTTAGGATCTTTGTTCCTTGTCTTTGTCCTTAGATTTTGAAAAGTTAGGATCTCGGTTTTGGATGGATTAATTGTTAGCCCTAGAAATGTATATGCAAAAAAACGGGCTATCAGCTTTCGCTGCAGTCCAATTGGGGTCTGATCTAGAATGACCATATCGTCTGCAGAGGCCATATGATGCAGCCGTCTCTCGTTTATCTTCGGAGGGAAGGAGCGGACTTCTGACAGAGCTTCATCTACGTCTGAGATTAAGGAATTGAACAGAGTTGCCCCCAATGGGCAGCCCTGCTTAACTCCTTGTGATGTTAGAATTGCGTAGGAGAGCAAACCCGCCTGGTTTAGCCTTATGCGAATTGATGTTTCTGAATGTAGATCGTGTATTGGTGTTAGCAGATTTCCTGGGCAACCCTGGTGCTCAAGTTTTCTCCATAGAATCTGTCAATCTACACTGTCAAAAGCACAGGCCAAATCAACGCATGCCACATAAACCTTCTTGTTGTTCTTAATAGCCTCCATTTTCAGAATGTTAAGTATCAACAGGTTCAGGGCGCAACCGACTCCTTTCACAAACCCCGTTTGCCGGATGTCGAAGTTGTTAGAGTCGTGTATCCATGCGGTCAAGTGTTTGAATATCTGAGTTGCAAAGATTTTTCCAAGTACATCCAGGAGAGCGATTGGTCTGAAATTCCCTGGCTCGCTTCTATCTCCTTTTTTAAATATTGGCACTATGATGCCCGTCTTCCATGACATTGGAACTCTTTGCTGCTTTTACAGGTTTCGAAACAAGTTAAAGCAAAACTTTGACCAGGCCTCAGGATGTTCTTTTAAGCTGTAATTTGTAAGCCCATCGGGCCCTGGGGCTCTTGAAGTACTAAGTTTTTGTATGTTCTTGAATATATCTTGTTCAGTGATTTGCAGCTCCCAATCTTTTTTATCATCCGCTAGTTCATAGCTGATACCAGTTTGTTTTGCAAACAAGCCTGAAAAATGTTTAATCCATCGGGCCTCTGGGACTAAACTTGAGAGGAGCGCTTTCTGTGGAGCTTCCGTTTTATTTATGACTTCCCAATATTTTGCTAGATTTCTATTGGTCATGAGCTTTAACATTGCTTCAGCATCTTCTTGTAGCATGTTCTGTTTGTGTAATTTTAGCCATGATTTGTAGGTTTTTTAAATTTTGTCAAATTCCAGCCACCATTCTTGGTTTCCTTTTTTCTTCAGTTGTCGTCGTATTTTTCTCAACTCTCGCTTCTTTACCACTATCTTTGGATCATACTTATGCTTATGACTCAGCTTGTTCTTTAGCGGGCCACGCACAATCTCTGAGTATTGGCCAAACATTGTCGGATATTCTTCGTTTATGACCATATCTTCTTTATATGTATTTTCCAGGATAGTTGACATTTTGTTGATTTTTCATTCATTCCATCGAATCCGGTTTCGACCTGGTTCGACCGTGATCGGGGTTTGCCAGAGATCTCTCTTTGTTCTATCGAATCCATCTATAGTGGCTATCACCAGATTATGGTCACTTTGTGTCATTTCTGCAATGTTTAGACTAGAGACTTGTTCAATGATTGAGTCTGACACATAGAAGTAGTCCAAGATTGAGTGGTGCTTCCCGTTACTCCATGTAAATTGCAGAGGTATATCCCCGTTTGTGTTTCCGTTCAAGAGGGCCATTCTCCTTAGGTCCATTTCTTCAACCCATGCCATTTTTATCTTAAAGGCATCTTTGGTCACAGCTAAATTAGTGGCAGTTTGATTAAAATCCACAAGGTGAAGAGAGGGCATGTTCAAATCGCCACATAATATTATGTGAGGTTTTGCTTTGTCACTTTGCAACAAATCGATCAGATCGCATATTTGATCGAGAAAGTCTGATTCGTCTGAGACATCGTGTTGCCAATAAAGATTGATAATGGCGAATTGTTCTTTTTTAGTGAACAGAGAGTGTGTCAGCGGAAACAAAATTCAAGTTAAAGTGGTGACCGGCAATGGGTTGGGGAGAGAGGGGGTCCCCGAAATTCGGAATCACAGATCAGACCATATAAACCAAACAATAATTGAAAAACATGAATATTTTATTTAAATTCCATTTGTTAAAACATACATATTAAATTTTAAATTTTGTTACGAGCTCATCTCTAAATAGCAGCATATTGTTGTAGAATAAAGTGCATAGTGAAACAAAGTGCCAATATAAAACCAGACTGAAAATTCAGTCAGTATTAACTTCATGTTGCCAAGCTGTCTGAACCTCAAGTCGGCTGAAGAGGGTCACCCGGCTGGTGGTCAGAGGCTATGGCCGCATTTAACAATATAGAGAAAACCCCAAAAATATATGGACAAGGCAATAGTAGTTCCTAATTAGAAAAAGGGGTGCCATACGTCGACTACTGTACTGTCATGACCTACTATATACACTAGGTCTGACATATACACAGAAAGTAGTTTCGATGGTGCGGAGCATCTAGGCTGTTTCACGGTTGATGCCCATCTTCTTCAGGACGGCGCACTCCCGTTGGAATATTTGCCACTTAAAGGTTTTAATGTAGCAATAAGGCAATAATACACACAGGAATACAGAATTATGCAAAATGAATCCATAATTTTACCTAAAAGAACCAAATAAAAAAGAGGGAAAAACAAATAAAAAACAGTAAATACATAAACAAAACAACACCGAGGATACATTGTGTATCGACCTGCAAAACTAAATCAAATCAAGAAAACAGAGGGCATAATGATTAAAACATACTGATCTGTGATTGACGAACAGGATTACCCCCTCCCCGCCCCCATAGAACACTGTCCGGAAAAACACCTCCTTACTAAATAATGAGAGATAACATGGTTAAATAATTAAATTATCAAATTTACCAATATCTCAACTTTGAAACTGGCCACTTGTTCCCGAATGTACATCCTGGGAAATGTGTATGGACCTGTAGGGCAAGTTCTCAGTCAAGTAGAACTGCAGAAAAACAAAAAGGAGAGACAGGAACATATTATAATACAGGAGGGATCATCAGTAGCTGATATCCACTCCAAAAAACCAACAACCAAGGGTGCTTTTCAGTTTTTTCTTCTTATTTTTAGCATTCTAATGCCTTTTCTTATTATTTGGCGCTTTCATTATTTGAGATTACTGTTGCATTGCCTATTGGGTTCACACTTTATTCCATTGCATTCATTCATTTTATTTAACTTTTGCAACCTAGTTTGTGAGCTTCGAGCGAGCAGTGCAGTTGCCTCGGCCCATTTTGTTCATTTTGCAACTTGGGCTGTGATTTAAGACTCTGCAACACCAGACACGGCTTGCTCATTAAAGCCAGCTGGAAACTGTTTGAGCCTGGCACTGGTGTGCCTTGTGACCCCTCCTCCCCCTCCCCTCCCTTCATTTGGCTATTTAAAGCCGTTCCATCCATGTTCTGTGGGAGAGCTATTGAGGATTCAACGAAGGCGGGATGGTTCGCGCACAGACTGACGGTGAGTTGGGATGCTGGGCCAGCTATTTGAACATTTAGAAATCGCCTTTGAGCAGTCATTTGCTGCTAACCAGGACTCAATTGGGGGGCCTTTTTGGAGTGCTAATTTAGGCGCCCAATTAATATATTAGGCTTCCAGTGCGGCTGCAGCAGCTAGTAGCACTGACATTCTGCTGGCAGCTATGTCTGCCATTAATCAGCAGGGTACACACCGATCTCGGCTATATGCTGAGAATGATGCTAATTTCCTGCATGTTCACTCTAGCTGCCAAATATGCATTATATTGGTCGCAACTCTTTAGCATCTGCTACTGTAGCGGCTACACTGTCTTTATTATTAATTTTAGCACTGCTTTTATTAGTTTCCTTAGCATTGAAGCAATCTGTTTAACATCATGGGGCGAGCGATGTATTCCATGTTGGAGGACTATTTGTCTCGTAACCCTCTATATTGACTGCTCACACAGCCTCTTTATTTATTTATCTAATCATTTATGTTATCACAGCTATCTGCGCACGAACCATAGCGCGGTGAACAACACTAGACTCCAGTAGGACAGATCTTTTCAGATGCCTTATTGTGACTGGTCGACCGTGACATAATTGTGCGATTGAACTCCTATGCTTGTGATCCGTTCCCAATTTAGGTGAGCTCTAATGTTTGGCTTTGCGTTTACCCTTTTTTCTATTGTCACATTAGGAAGGACTGCCGTATGGCGTGCACCCTTGGTTGTTGGTTTTTTGGAGTGGATATCAGCTACTGATGATCCCTCCTGTATTATAATATGTTCCTGTCTCTCCTTTTTGTTTTTCTGCAGTTCTACTTGACTGAGAACTTGCCCTACAGGTCCATACACATTTCCCAGGATGTACATTCGGGAACAAGTGGCCAGTTTCAAAGTTGAGATATTGGTAAATTTGATAATTTAATTATTTAACCATGTTATCTCTCATTATTTAGTAAGGAGGTGTTTTTCCGGACAGTGTTCTATGGGGGCGGGGAGGGGGTAATCCTGTTCGTCAATCACAGATCAGTATGTTTTAATCATTATGCCCTCTGTTTTCTTGATTTGATTTAGTTTTGCAGGTCGATACACAATGTATCCTCGGTGTTGTTTTGTTTATGTATTTACTGTTTTTTATTTGTTTTTCCCTCTTTTTTATTTGGTTCTTTTAGGTAAAATTATGGATTCATTTTGCATAATTCTGTATTCCTGTGTGTATTATTGCCTTATTGCTACATTAAAACCTTTAAGTGGCAAATATTCCAACGGCAGTGCGCCGTCCTGAAGAAGATGGGCATCAACCGTGAAACAGCCTAGATGCTCCGCACCATCGAAACTACTTTCTGTGTATATGTCAGACCTAGTGTATATAGTAGGTCATGACAGTACAGTAGTCTACGTATGGCACCCCTTTTTCTAATTAGGAATTACTATTGCCTTGTCCATATATTTTTGGGGTTTTCTCTATATTGTTAAATGCGGCCATAGCCTCTGACCACCAGCCGGGTGACCCTCTTCAGCCGACTTGAGGTTCAGACAGCTTGGCAACATGAAGTTAATACTGACTGAATTTTCAGTCTGGTTTTATATTGGCACTTTGTTTCACTATGCACTTTATTCTACAACAATATGCTGCTATTTAGAGATGAGCTCGTAACAAAATTTAAAATTTAATATGTATGTTTTAACAAATGGAATTTAAATAAAATATTCATGTTTTTCAATTATTGTTTGGTTTATATGGTCTGATCTGTGATTCCGAATTTCGGGGGCCCCCTCTCTCCCCAACCCATTGCCGGTCACCACTTTAACTTGAATTTTGTTTCCGCTGACACACTCTCTGTTCACTACATTTGTTACTTCCTCTTTGTCAGCGAAGTAGAGGTTTACCCATCTTTTGTTTTGCTTGAATTGTTCTTTTTTGTCATTTTTTGGGAGAGCCAACCTCAATCCAAGTCACTTGTACATATGGCGAAATATTTTTTGAGGATCTCATGGTTAGAAATGTTCCACTCTTGGTTAATGTAATCAAACCTGCTTTTGGTCGTCCTTTCATTAGTTTCACTGCCGGGTTAAAGGCGATTTCGTGATTTGTAACAACCGGGCATTCTAACACCCATGTTTCCTGGAGCCAAATTACGTCCAGCTGCTTAAGTTCATTTGGGAATGTGTTAAAAAGATAAGCAAAACCTCGGGTGTTCCATGACCCGATCCTTAGGGCCTGGTCCTGCTGCTGCTTCCGGCATTATTTGTCTAAAGTGGTGTTTAGCGCACTCGCTAACCAAGACCAGGAGTCTTTCTCCATTGGGACACCTACTTTCTTTGCATCCGCAGTTTCTATATCGGTGGTCGTTTCAGCTGCGAACGTGATTTTAATTACATCACGATCCTCTGATTTCTGGCTTTTTTCCTGACGTATTTGGCTTTCATTCAGAGCGATTACGTGATCAAAGGTCTCCGATTTCTCCTGTTGGTAGTGGTTATCGGGTTACCCTGAAGTCTGAGCTTCTTCATTAGATTTTTTTGGCCAGTTATTTCTGGAGATCACACTAGGACTATGTAATCGCTCTAATTCTGCCTCTTGGAATTCGGACAGATCGAAGTCTAGGCAATTCAAATCAGAGCTATTCGACAGCAGCAGGTCTCTCACAATTCTTGAATGTATATGGAGTTTTACAACATCCATTAGATTTTCGTTAACAAATTCCACTGTCCTAATGTCTTCGGAAGCAATTGATCTCAATTGTGGTATATGATTAAACAGTTGAAAGACAGTTCTATGGTTTAAAATTAGCTCATCTTTTCCTTTTAGAATCTTCTCTAGAATCAGACAGTAGTTTGCTGTCTTTATTATTTTTGTTGCTGATTGTTTTGATTTTTGAGTTTTTGAGATCCAACTTTGCTTTGAGTGAAATCTTTCACCTGCTTCATGTCCAGTTTTGTTCAAGATAATACTATTTATTTGCCGCTCTTCATTTACACGACACGAAGCATTAGTGTTTGCCAATTGTAGAGCTGTCTTTTTTTTGCTACTATTATATTTAGACGCTCACTTAGGGTCAAATAGATAGACTCCTTTGGCAGTTCTTTACTATGGTTCGGTATTGGAGTGGTGGATTCTGGGAGACGCTTAATGATTTCGCACCTTCTTCCTATTCTCCCACAATCTCTTCCAATAGGTCGGGCACTATCCGATGGTTCAGCCGCTGGTTTTAGCAGCTTGTCGCTAGAAGATTCAGGCTCATTAGAAGCTGGCTGTTTTTCACTAAGTTCGTCTTGATCGTCTTCGTATGTGGAAATGTTTATTAATACGGCGATATCGTCAACTTCTGTTAGATCATCTTCTAAGATCGCTATTGGATCGGCAACATAAGCGGCATCTTCTCCAGACGTACCCGGTTGGTGAGCGGCTTCTAAACAAACATTAGGTTTAGTGGGATTCGCAGCTTCCGAATCTAGTCTTGTCTGTAACAAGGCATTTAAGGTCTTCACGTTCCTTAAGCATTTACATGAGCCTCGGGCTTGGGGATTTTTTCGTTTTATTATGTTTTTGGATTTTCGTTGGTGTTTTTGGCAGACTTTTTTTTTGCGTTTCCTGACTCGTTCAGGTCGTTTAGATCTTGGGAAGGTTTTTGGAAAATTGGAAAAGTAGGTTGTCTTTTCTCCATTGCTTTATCAGGGCAGGGAACCGCTTGGATCTCAATCTCAATTGACTTCTGAAAAGACATGAGTAGTTGAGCGGAGGTGGAGGGTAGAGTTTCACAAAAAGAAGCTGTCAGCTCTCCAGAATCCAGTTGTGGATTTAACAGGAGAGTGTCGTTTGGTACGTTTGTGTTATTTGAAGACTTATTCTTGATTGGTACTGGCATCAGCATTTGAGCTTCTCAGGTGATAACTTTGAGGTTTCTCTGCAAAGTATCCACATCATCATCAGTGTTGCAGAGTACCGCATCACCTGTTGTCTCTTGTGTTTGGTTTTTAACAAATTTAGAATCAAAGCGTACTTGTGAGCCAACTTTTTGCATTCGATCATCTCTCTTTTGAGAAGAAAGGAAATTTGTTGTTTGGTAGCTTTTCATCATTGATACAGTTTCTTTGGCTACCTCCGCAAAGAGACGTTTGTCATCTGCATTTGTTTTTAACTGCTCTCCAATTATCTCCATAAATGAGCCACATGCCTTTGTGTCGTTTTTCGAATCGCTTTTTAGTCCTTTGATTTCATCTTCACAACTTATCATCTTCGCATTTAATAAAGCCAACAGCGCGTTTTGATCTCGGCATGATTCATTCAGCTGTTCATAAAGTTTGATTAAAGGTGCTACTGTAATTGTCAGGGCCGATGTTAAGTTAGGTCGAAGTTAATTACTTACTTGTTCGATCAGATTAAAACATTGTTGCCCATTTTTGTCGACCTTGCCTTGGTTACTTTGACTGTCAGTATCTGGTTGAATCATCCGTCCATTTGTTTTTTAGTTTGTGTAGTTTTGCGATTCAGAATCAGACAAATTTGTATCAGAACTAGATGAAGGATTTATTCTGGGGCCTCTCTTTGTAATTATTGGTAGTAAGTTTCCTGTTACCTGTTCCAGGTCTGTACATAGCCGTTTCTGTGATAACGGAATTGATCCGTGGAAGCTATGATCCATCCTTCTACGTTTCGGTTGCTGAAACTAATTTATCGTGGACCTCTGACCAAGACTCAATATAACAGGTTGAGCAGTCAATAGATTTTCAGGAGAGGTCACAGGAGACTGCGAATCTAAGTTTTCCAGCATTGATGATATGTTTTGTTTTTGTCTGGTTTGTGCAGCCACCATTGACTGATTCATTACTCTTAAGTTTTCAATCAGTTTGTCGGCAACACTCAGAGAATCGCGACGATTTTTTGTAGAGTCGTCAGGATTCTGAATTTGTGCATCATGCGGATGTGGGCTGGTGATCGAATACTTCGCTGGCAACATAGCTCCTTCAGAATGTTGTTGTATGCGTAATTGATCCTCAAAGACTTCCTCGTGAGCTAAAGTCAGCGCCACCTCTGGCAAGGGATCGCTTGTTTTTTCCAATGTTACAAGATCACTAGGATTGTGATAGTTTGCTTTAAGATCAACATTGAGTCCTGGATTCGGTATTTTATTTTTTGCCTTGATCAAAAGTGCTTCTTGCGCTAGATTGTACAGTGAGCTTATTTTATCATTGGGACTACTAACACAGATTTGTTTGGAGTCCATGTTCGCCGATCCTCCAGGCTCACATGCACAGAAACATAAGTCAACACATGCTGATTTAGAAATAGGGGCTAGAATCAAAGGAATTTCGGTTTCGGTTGCAGTACTTCCCTTATTACTTTGCCCTGCCAGCATAACTTGACCAACTGAGTTTAAATCTTTCCCGAAATGAAATGACATTGTTTACATTTGGTAAGCGTAGGCAATCCCACTCCCCCAGATTCACTTACGTGTGGCGGGCAGAAGGTCTCATGGATCTGAGATCGTGATGAAGCCGACTCAGATTTAGAGCGCTGCACAGAGATGGCGCGCACGTTGGTGGAGGAGGAAGTTAGCCACATATCGAGAGAGTACTGATTTGTGCTTCCCCAGGGAACACAGCAAACATACTCTGCTCACTCCGGCTCGGCTCCGCCGAGGTGTGGGTGTTTATAGCTCCGCCTGATGGATTCAATGAAAGTGAAGACAGACTCCGGTCTGGGACTTCACGGCACGGCAGCAATTCCACAGGGAAACAAAGATTCAAAGCAGCAAACACACTCTGCTCACTCCACCTCGGCTCCGCCGAGGGGTGGGTGTTTATAGCTCCGCCTGAAGGATTCAATGAAAGTGAAGACAGACTCTGGTCTGGGACTTCATGGCACGGCAGCAATTCCACAGGGAAACAAAGATTTAGAGCAGCAAACACACTCTGCTCACTCCCCCTTGGCTCCGCCGAGGGGTGGGTGTTTATAGCTCCGCCTGATGGATTAAATGAAAGTGAAGACAGACTCCGGTCTGGGACTTCACGGCACGGCAGCAATTCCACAGGGAAACAAAGATTCAGAGCAGCAAACACACTCTGCTCACTCCGCCCATTTATTCCAAAATATACCACAGTTCCTTTATCAAACAACTTTTGGTTGACAGCTTCACCCCTGGATCTCCCTCGATCAGGCTTGGACCCCTCTTCTCTTTATGACAATCGGAAAAGAGGGTAGTTTAAGATGGGGGTATGAATGTGGTGTGGGTCAGATAGAGTTGGTGTGGGTGGGTGGTATGGGTGTAGTGTGGGGAAGAAGCAAGTGGGGATAGCTGACATGAAGGCAACCTACAAAAAACTAGCATAGAGGGTGTTGTAACTCTGCCCGCACTGGACTGCGTTGCAGTGTGCCTGGAGCAACGGGTGAGATATGGAGGCATGGCATTTTCAGGGAGACAGCAAAAAAAGGAACAAATAGAGCAGCCAATGCCTTTGTTGGGCCTGCCGGTAAGCATTGCACCACAGCACTCGTTCTTTACGCAGCGGGATGGGGTGGAGCGAGGGGGAAATAAAGTAGCATGCAATACCTATGCCAATGGTGTGCCTGGTCCATCTCTACAAGGTCGGCAGACAAAGGAAAGAGCTAAGATCACTGTGCCTGGCGGCTCCTCACATGAAAGCCCATGCATCAACTTCATGTCTCTGAGCTTCTGTTTGGGAGGAATATGGTTAAACAATACCTCTTTGGATTGTATGGTGCAATGTAATAAGAAACAACATTTAGTGGTTCAGTGATATCTTGCCAAAGAGTTGCCATTTGCCATGCCAACCAGATATTCTGTTTCCTAACATCTCTTACCTCTATCTCTTTTCTCTGTGAAAATGGTTATCCCATATTTTGGTGGCTTTGCTAATAAAATGTGCAAAACCAAAAATATATAAAGAACTTTATACAATAGCAATCAATCATTTCCCCAAGTTTTAACTTCTGTTCAATGTCATTCCAAAAGGTGAATGTTGCCAAAATAACTTTCTAATAGTCGCCTTTAATCAAAAGCACCCTTAAAAGCATTCAAAGTAATTCCATAAGTCATTGATACAGGAAAGATATGCTTATTACGTCCAGAACCTATTGCTGGGAACTAGCAATTGAATGTTTCATATTTCTAAACTCCTCCTGGTTACAACATAGTCAACAAAACCCTTTCTCCCTCCAAGTATTGTTCCAGGCCCCAATTATTTTTCGGTTGCATCTATATTTATCTGAAATTGCTCCAGGAGCATTAACCAGTGGCATCCAAAGGAACGTCTGACTGGATTATTTGTAAACACCTTTTAATATCGCAAGTAACGTATTTTCATGAGCGTGTCAGATCTTGTGATTACGAGTTAGCACTTTAACTAGGACTTGTGCATTCCAGCACAAGGCATAGATCAATCCAATGATGTTCCATAGGAATGGATTTTGGCAAATCAGGAGGGTTCACAGTCCCTCTGTCTTGGCTTGCCAAGCTGTGCTGCCATAAACCCAGTCCTCAGAACCAACTAATATTCATATTAGATAACTTAGAGATAGCTTTATC
Source organism: Ambystoma mexicanum (assembly GCF_040938575.1). NCBI lineage: Eukaryota > Metazoa > Chordata > Amphibia > Caudata > Ambystomatidae > Ambystoma > Ambystoma mexicanum. The sequence goes on from NC_090933.1 coordinate 514,191,990, forward strand.
ACTGGCTTAAAGGTAAAGCCCCCGTTATTTTGGTGGAACCTCCCACAAGCGCCCATCAGTTTGGGAACCTTAACCATCTTGTTCTTTTTATTCATATTCCAAGATAAGGAGCTGTGGAAGATTACTACCAAGTAACATAAATCGTTCACCAATTTAACCTTCACTCCCCCCATAGATATACTTTTTTTTTAAATTGTTTATGGTTAGGAATAAACCTTTAAATACTAAAAAGTGTTCGATTTACATAACTTTGTATACAAACACATGTTAAGAAAAATTATACACAATTAAAATTATTCACCACTTTAACACATAAGAGAATTTAGATTCTATAGATATTAAAGTGAGCATTTCATGCCATATTCTGCAGGGTATACCAATTCACAACTTAGGTAGCCGTCATCATGATTAATCACTAAATCAGATAGACACATCTTTCAAAGCAACATATAGCAAATATTAAAATTGACACTTCATGCCGTATTCTTCAATGAATACCTATTTGAGACTTAGAGAACAATCATTAGGGATAATCACTAAGTCAGATAGGCACGCTTTATGATGCAACGTGTGACAAAAGTTCAAATTTGGCCTGCATATAGTAGGCTTTAGTAAATATTCCATCACTTGCAGATCTATATATAATATTGCATCTTCATCTGGGCATTCACCCAAGCCCTAGCAAGCTGCTACATACATTGGTGCAAGTGAGAGCAATACATGATTCAGTATCACAATATAGATCCTACATTTGCATATTGGAAAGGCAAAGCGGATTTATAGGAAACAATAAGATCACCTTTACAGTGGTAGCAACAATAAGGTTGTATCGCATGTTTACATACTCAATCAAGTCTCACATACCACTGAATCATTACCCCATGTGCTTCTGCCTATTGTACCAAGGTTTAGTGGATTATATCCACCCTGCTGCCTATTATCATGTACAATGTAAAGGCACAGCATGTTCCAGTGGCTTTCCAAGAATAGTCTTGATTATTCAAGGCGCTTGCACCTTTGCTTAACTGATGGGCCTTCTCCCATGGAGTCACAGGTTCCCCATTAACTTGATTTCAATGGTTTTTAGTAGCTGAACCAGAGCAAAGATGAGACGATTATGTGATCCCACCATCATCCTTGCCCATAGACTTTCCAAAGAGTCTTCAAAATTGATTTCAGCAAATTTCAACAATATGGTAGTGTGCACAACCATACATTGTGGGCACTCCAGCACTAAGTGCTTGAGGGTTTCTAAGGGTTCCGCCCATTTCTGGAATCGACAATTCACTAGAGACTCTTTACTTCTTGGATTTCCTCAATCCATACACCGCTCCTGGGTGTGAAATTGGTTGAGTTTGAAGCGCATATAATACGCACAACTGCACATACAAGGAAAAAGGCTAATATAGGTGCTACAAGGCACCCTTTTCCGAATGTACTTCGCATATTCTTTATATATACTATAATCTTTAAGCCGATCCAAAGTGCGACTCCAATCCCTCTCAAATAGTTTGTTTAACATATGCTGGTCTTATGCATAAATCAGTGCTCGTGACCATCGTCGAGAATGCTCTTCATTCTGCTTTGGTATTGGGTAATTGAATTTACACCGTTTGCCTGCAGGGATGCTTGCAGGTCTTGGTACAATGAGTTCTTGGGTGGGTCCAAACATTTTGAGTAATTGACTAGAGCACGCCAAACTGCTCTGCAAGATAAGGAAATTAACCTAAATTCGTGGCTTATTACACAGTTTGGTATTGAAAGTGGAACGTGTGATGCATTTTTCAGTAAGCACCCGTGCATAATGTCCAGTTTGTTATTAAGATCCAACAAGCACAAGTCAAGTGTGTAGAGAAGAACAGCTTCCACTTTGAGAAGTAAGAAGTCCCGCAATGGTATTAATGAAAATGTGCAGTACTTTGCAGGGATAACCTTCATTTGCGACTGCAAAGGTCTAGCCTTCAGATGCAGCCGATCATTCCAGAGTTTGATAGAAGAGGCATTGCTCATAAGGAACCCAAGATAAACAATCTCAGAAGATTGGGAAATAAAAGCTCCATCAATTTTCCATTTATAATGTTTTAATCCCCCACCCCCATTAAATACCATCATACAAGTTTTGGTGGCATTGGGTCTGAGATTATAAGAGTGAGCAAATGTCTCAAAAGAGTGGAGTTTCACTTGTAGCCCCGATGGTGTGGGGTCAAGCAAATGAATATCATCGGTGAAAGCCAGCCAATGCAGTCGCAAACAATTTACCCTTAACGCATTCACCTCTTCTTTTTCCCATTGCTGATTAAGATCGCAAAACTAAATATTAAAGAGCTTGGCTGCTAAGTTGCAGCCCTAGGTATGTCCTCACTGACTCAGTGTACGCTCCTTCGCTCGTTACCCTTACCTTATATGCTGCATAACTATGTAGCATTGCAATCCAATAAATCAGAACCTGTGGAATACCTAATTTGCACATTTTAGCCCAAAGCACATTCCTTATAACAGTGTCAAATGCTACAGTCATGTCGATGCATGCCATGGCAAGCGCCTTTCTTTTTATTACCATCAAGTACATGAGACATTATGGTTGCATTTAACACTGTACTCATTCCCCTCCTAAATCCGGTTTGCGATTTGGACAGGATGCAATGTGAACTTAAACTTTTTTCCAATTTGTGGAGTATCAAAATAGCAAAAATATTAGTGGCAGCATCAATTAGGGAGATGGGACCATAGTTGTCCGGATTAGAGAGGTCACCGTTTTTGTATATAGGTAGTATAATCGAGGTCCCCCATTCCTTAGGGATGTTTCCAGACATTAGGATTAAGTCAAATTTGTTTTTGAGTATACTTGCCCAAAAGGCTCGATCTGCCTTGGAAACGCAAGGCGGGATGCCGTCAGGCCCCGGTGCTTTTGAGTGCGTCAACTTACTGATGGCCAATTCAATATCCAGAGTGGATCAGTTGGTGTGTTGAATATTTAATTCCTGTGTCAACTGAAAGTTTGTGCCTGAGAAACGTGACGGTAGTTGATATTTCATAGCCATATAACTTTCCGAGACTTCCGCCGAAATATTGTTCGCCAGACTTAGTTTACCATTAGAATCTGGATGTCTAATCACCTCTCATATTGCTCTCGTATCACGATTACAGATAGATTAAATAAGTTCACAATTTACTTTGTTGTGCCTCAATATCTGCTGTCCTCTAATTTTATTCTTATGAGTTTGTAAGATCTGTTTTTTTTTTAGATAGGAAAACTGTGAGTTAGTCACATGAGCATATTTCAATGCTCTCAAATGCTTAGTTCTTGCTACGTTTCAGCAATTTAATACTATGATCGTATGCATGATCATTCATGGGTAACCTTTTTTTTTGTTTGCTCAGAAGCAGTGATAGAGAGGCCCTAACTATTTCAGTGTGTTCGGCAGAATCCTGTGCAGTGCCCTTAGGGACCACTGCACACAATTAAGGCCACAAGTGGTAATACAAGTTCACCTTTGGTACAAGCCTGTACTACTATATTAAAGTGGTAGAAGTAGCGGAGCAGCCAGGCTTATCTCAAGAGTACATGAGCCGTAGCAGAGATTACACAAAGGGACCACAATTACTGTGACTCAAGCAAACACTGACTCAAGGTTTCAGGTAAAAAATATAAGTACATTTATTTTCAAACCATTTGTTATAAACACAACACTTCTATTAATTCAAAATCACACGTAAAATACACTACAACCAACCAATTCACTTTGGTACACTCTAACTCAAGGTAAGTACCCTATGTTTTAACGGACCGGTGTTGTGAAACAAAAGACATTACCGGGAATACGTATGCAATCACTTTTTGACAGTAATGACAGTTCGGTCTTACTAAAGATACGCATATCCGCAACAAGAAACGTTACTGGGACAAAAACACACTTAGCACCTGAGTTAACCAGCGAGAGTTGGGGGCAAAAATCATAGGCAATACTTTTGTCAAGGCAGACAGAATCAGAGAACACTCATTGACAGAAATTCAAGAGTCAATAGGCCGGAGCCAATGTCAAGTGGAACCGGGTTCCTGTTGTCGAGGATCGCATCAGTCGGACAGTTCAAGATTCAACGTTGCCAGGAGTACTTAGATATTGTCAACAGAGGAAGCAAAAGTTATAAGACGGAGGGAAGACAAGGGCAAGCCTTGGAGGCGAAGAAAAGGGATTCACCCTAATTCATCAAGCAGAACCCAGTACCTTATTCAATGAAGAAGCTGGTGCCACGGCAGTTGTTCCTGGTAGTTTCCTGCAGACCCATGGCTCCTGGAGCTTCGGTACAAAGGAGGACGTCTGGAAGGGTCTGCACCACACGGGGATGAAGCCAGCAGCAGCAACGGTGAATAAAAGGTGCGCTCCTTAAAAACAGGAGAGGCTCTCCAAGTGGCTATCCAGACCACTACAGCAGTGTGCAGCAATTTCGACCAAGAAGAGGACCCTCTGGCTGTGGAAGATGAGCTGGTTATCCCCACCAGGCTCAAGGGAAGAAGACTCCGGACTGGATCTTCTCTGGTCGTCGAAGGGTAGATAGCTCAGGACTGCAGCAGGGCTTCACCGGGAAGGTGTAGTTGCAGCATCCGCTTTCTTCTTCACTTCTCTTCGGTTCCTTGTATTTCCAGTGGCGACTCTGACTTCTAGCCCAAGAGACCTGCCATTTATGCGAAAATCGCCCATTCACACAGCCTGGCTGTCAATCATGCAGCAGGGGGGTTATCCGGCCCGGACAACAACCTCAGCCAATCATGGCAAAGTGCGACTTGGGTTTCCTAGGATACTCTGTGCAGGGGGTGACTACACCCCTCCCTCACATTCAGCCCACCTAGACACCCAGATGCCTGGAGGAGGGCTTCTCGGCAGAAGCCCGCCAAAAGACAGTGAACAAAGAAGGCAAACCTGGTTTGCAGCGCAAAGTAAAACACAAGAAGGACTTTAACAAAAAGAAATGGCGAATAAACCCGACCGGAGCCAAAAGAAAGAGTATTTGGTCAAGCGGGTTTATGTTCGAGGCTAATATAATAGCCTAAAACAATACCACGTTTATATAGTATAATCGCGGGAGAAAAGTTAGGGTATTGTAAGCGACTTCAATTCAACACCACGGCTAAGTCAATGCCTAGTCTGGGATGCTGATGGAAGCCCTTATTGATGTATTTTTATGTCCAGTTCGATGACAACCCTTATATAACACCCCTCTCTCAGAATCCCCCTGACCCCTCTGAGCCAAGATGTAGGTTTTTTTGCAAATTTAAAAGGTTTATTTGAAAATTAAACAATATATATCTATCACACTTTTATAGTAAATTAATATTTGATAGCACACTTGTGAAGATGATAGTGGTCAACAATGGATAATGTTACAGTGGTACACACTTTTGATGGCTTAGAAGTGATATAGAGAGGATAAAGTAGCTGAGAATGCTTTTATGGCTTCAAGGACAATGCAATGATGAATGAAAATGCAGTACAGAAAATAAACTTGATATGACTGCAACAAAAGACAATGTAATCACTTTTCTTTGACAATTCACCCCCCCCTTTATGCAAGGTAAAGAGATGGAAGGAAAGCACACAGTTCTCAGGAATGCAATCAAATATAATTCAGTTCCCCCCTAGCAAGCTTAGAGGAAAACAGGTAGGAGTTTTAAACACAGGCAATATACTTTGATGTGGTATGCAAAGAAGTGAAAAATATGCTAAAATGATTTTAATTCCCTCTAGAGGTTCAGGGTGGGTGACAGCTACTTTGTATTAGCTCAGGATCACTTTAGCAATGCTCTAGGAATGATTGTCAGGTTGCAAACCAATTTCAGCAAAGGAAAGCAAGGACAAATCTTTTTACACGTGGCTGAAATTAAGCAAAATGTCAAATCGCAGCAAATTAGTCGCGTGCATCGAACGCAATTACGGAGGCACTATATTTAGTAAAGGTAGTTTTTCGGATTTTAAATTTTAAAGCTCAGAATGACAGATGACAGTTTTCAGTTTTAAAGATGACAGAATGACACGATTCAAGGAGGCAGTTCTAATAGGCTAAAATAGTTTGGATTAGATTATTTTAAACTAAGAGATTGGTTTTGGCACAGTGCTAGCTGGATACTCACACTAGATTTTGGACAGGAATGCGACTTCGTCACCAATCGGGTCAGGATTGGCTGGACTTCTGCTAGCGGTTCTTCACAGCGATCTGGTCTCTGGGTCTCCGTTTCTGTTATCGGTTCTGCTAGCGGTTCCGGATACAGCGATCTCTGGTTCTGCGGGTCTGGATCAAGTGGATTCTTAGCAAGCAGCAAACCGCACAGCCCGGCGGTTGAATAGTTTGCAAATGATTTCTGAGGCCTGCTGAAGAGAAATCAGCTTGTGGGTTAGCCTCTCTGCTACAAGTTCTGAAGTAAAGTTCTGGATCCCTGGAGTTCTGGATTTGAAGTCTGGAATCTCCCGGCAAAGCGTCCCGCAAGAAAGTGGAAAGTGAATGTCTCTACCTGGGTTTCAATGTTCCTTTTATGTGTTTTGAAAATGGGTGTGTGCCTGGGGATAGCTAAGCCTGCCCCTCTCCCTTATCATTGGCCAAGCTTTCCTCTCTCCCTTGATTGGGGGAAGGAAATGGAGTGTCAGAGTGATGCTGTAGGTTTTATGGTCAGAAGAACCTCCCCTTGTCAAATTGCACACAAATCTATTTCTGACCCAAATACATATTTATCCATGTACCATTTTTCTAATATTATAGGTCCAGTTAACATATTTTCTGTAGCACCAAACCATCCGATCCCTGTCTTTGTACGATGTCGTGTCCACTTATGACAGAATTCTCCCCTTTTCATCCAGATAATGACCTCTAAACCTTTCCAGATTTTACACAAATGTGCACCAGGGATATGGGTTTCAGATGATAAAGTGTCAGATTTTTAACATGCATACATTTGGAGTAACAACCTTTTTTCCGCTACTATCCCCAAGAACATACCACAGGGTCCTAACACCTCTTAAAATGTACACAGAAAAATCACAAGAATGATGATGTTATTTATATAATTTTTACAAGTCCGCACTATAAATTATCCATCTTTTTAAAATCATGCTCTGGCCCCAAAGGGGTGTGGTTTTCCAAAGCATATGGTGGAATTTCTGGTTTATCCACTTCCCCCAAGCTCAGCTTGCTCTCACAGGCACTGCCCCTCCCAGTTTCTCCCAAGAGGAAGCCATTTTACGACCCCCCCAATATAACATTTGCCTGAGCCAGGGACAGTGCTTTGTTTAGTTTCCTGTAGTCCCCAGGTGCCACTCCCCTAATTCAATCAGAGAGGTGTCATCTCCTTTTGGCAGGGGCAGCAGGATGCAGCCAGGCCTGGGAACACAGTAGCTGAATTCCCTCTCCTGTCGGGGGTAGTTGTCAGGCAGAATCCAGTTTCATTAAGCCAGGCTTCAGATAAATGTCACTTTTGTTCCCAGTTTTTCTTCATTCAAATCAAAGTCACAATTTTTGCACATGCAGCTAGAATGCTGATTCTAAGGTCAAAACTATGACATTTAACAGTTGCAACCTATGTTACACTCAAAAGTAGGTCACTCATTTATTTTAAACATTTCGATTTTAGTGGCTTTCTGTCCATTTAACTTAAGCTGCTGAGATCCACAGCTCAGCCAGTTTTGTTATAAACATGTTTTGGGCTCTTCATCTTTCCAGATTTTGTATGCACACAAGAATACATTCTGCCAAATGTCTGCTGGTGTTCATTGAGATTTTTGAATATCGTATGATGTTTAAAATAGGCATTTTGAGCTTGCATTCAGGGAAACAAAGGTGATTTTAAAGCGCTTTTTTTTTAGCCAACCGGCACTGCTGTTTTTCCTTTGGCAGACATTTCACTCATGGCACTCCTCGCCCATCATGCTTGCACTGATGGGTGGCAGATCAGGGGACCACTTTTCTGTGCGCAAAACTGCACGGTTCTCTAGGATTCTGGCGCAAATGTGGGCTTTTCCGCCCTCTTGGATTTCTTAAGCCCACAGCACCAAATGTTGCAGCATAATAGTCCAAACGTGGGTCAGGACACCCAACAGTACATACCACTGCCACAAGCAAAGTTTAAATGTTAAAAGAGTGAAACAATGCTCTAGGAGGTACAGATAAAAAGGGCTAAGGATTAACCCTTTCCAGTACTCCATGTAAGATGGGGTGTACTAGGTCTGTGGTTAAATGACTAGGTAAAGTTAATGGCAACTTTTACCTTCTTCTGGGGGACAGTTGTCAGCCTCAGAAATGGAGTCTAAAAGACAACCCTGTGTCACTGCACTGAAGGTGCTGTGCAACAAACAAAAGAAGGGGGCTACTGAAGTGGTGTACTCCAGAGTCCACAATCCCAAAACCAGATGAAATATACATGGCAAAACACATGTAAGAGTGGAAAATAATAACTCCAGAAATCCAGCAAGCTGCTGGGGGACTCACTAGGTGAGGGAAATTAGCCATAAAAATGACAATTCTCCCTAACACAGTGATAACCACTTCTCTATGGACTAGGGACCACATGAACTGAGTCTTCCCCTCATAGATGTTATTTAATTTCCAAGACACTAGACTTGCAAGCTGATGGCATAGTGATGTTCGATCTGAGAGCAATGTTTCTGCGCTCAATTTCAGGTAGTTGCAGCAGTACATCCACAGCAAGGTCTGAATATAAAATGCCAGTGGATAACTGAATTGGAGCGTCATCTCCAAATGTAAGTGCGTGTATGCTTACCAAGTCCACTTGTTGTACAAGCGATTGTGATACCGCAAAATAATCTATCATGGATGTAGCCTCCCCACGTGCCCATGTATAATTGAGACCAGTCCCTGAGTATTTCACAAAGCTCAAGTCCCAGTCATCAAAGAATAATACCTAGCTTAGACCTCTTGCCCTTGCTCTCTTTACACGTTATGTTAGTTGCTCATCCCCCATTCCACAACTCGAAAGACACTGTGAGTTGAAATTGCCCCCAATAATGATCTCATAACTGGGGTCGTGTATAAGCGCATACTCCAAGCAATTGTCTATTTCATCTAGCATCTCGTCTATATCTTGTTTCACAGGATTCCAGTATAAAGTGATCTACAGAATTGATTTTCCTAAGTTTGCCTTTGACTGCTAAAACATGAACCGTTACATGCATGAGTTTATGAATACAATTCATATTGTTGATAATAGCAATTGCTAAACCTCCAATGTGGCGGTCTTCATTCGGCATAATAGCATAGGAGCAGAAGGTAGAAAAACCCTGTAACACTAGTTGATCAATTTTCATTGTTTCTTGCACAAAAATGACATTCCACTGATGTGGGATAGGAGGAGAAGCCAACCTTTTATAAAAGTTATGGTAACCGCATGCATTCCATGATATGATCACAAGTTCATTATTGGGATATTGCTAAGAAGAGTTTGTATCAGTGTGTACATTAAGGATAGCTCTCAGTAGAGGTTCTACCCATGCCAGTTCCTTCTTTTCCCAGCAATCGCTATCAGTTGTGAGATACACAGCTTCTCATCAGCGGTGCTACCAGTTACTTTCAGGGTTGACTCCTCCTCCCCACTCTGCATAGGCACCGGAAGTTGTAAGAATTCATTGGCCAGTAACTCGTCAGTAACAGTATGTAACATAAAGCCTAGCGCCAATAGCTCGGCTCTGTGTGACCAAATAAATGTAAGGATGTTAACAGTTGGGAGATAGCAAATCATTCTTCGGTTGTTCTGCCTGGCAAGTCCTTGCTTGTAAGGATTCTTAATGGGGGAATACGCAAACTAGGTTTGAGCCAATAATGGAGGTTAATTCTTGCACCTCCCAGGGCTTCCACATTCCCTTCCAATCCAATGAGGTGATATGCACTGCACAAAGCCTCTCCTCCTGCAGACCGTTTGTTAACTGGTTCAGCCTTAGGAAATATTGCAATGTCACTCCTACCCTTCATTTCGCATACAGAAGAGATAGCCGCAGAGTCAACAGTAGCATTACTCAATCCTAAAGTTGGACCTTTGCCACCAGTCTCCGCAGTGTCCAGTTCCAACCCCGGTGCATTACGTATGGGGCCGTAAGAACACTGCAACATATCTACTGTCTTGCAGGGCAGATTTAATTCCTTCATTAACACCTCAGATTTCAACGTGCCACTTTCTGAAGCGTTTTTCAGAATGCTCATGACAAGTGCACGCGAGTCAATGTTAATTGCATGTGTTGCCTGGGGACATGTCGTTTCTGCTACAGAGCTTGGCTCCACCTTTCCTGGCAAAGATTTTTGATTTGCAGACAAGCTTGGTCCCTTACTTATAATAGCCCCCTCATGGCTACTCTTCTGCTCCTTGCTAGGTTCGCATGACGTTGCTATTTCGCATTCCTGTGCTTGACTGTTATAAGAAACATATCCCACAGCGTGTGCCACTGGAAGTTCCCTAGATTTACCAGAGCCTCCCTTTTCAGAGGTCAACCCATTCACCTTCGAGTGCTCATAACCATTAGTGCAAGCATATGAAAACCCTTTATTGTCGCATACGCTTTCAGTGATGACAATTAAAGCAGGCCTTTTCTCGATTAACTCGAGTTTACAGCTCGCCACGTTGTTAGCACTGGCCATGTTTGTACGTTTTCTATCCTCTGCAGAAAAATAATTGCTCAAGTCGCTTTGCTTTGTCACAGTATCTACAGTAAGCAGGATTTTTGAATCATACTCCCTTCAAGGTCACCTTTCTCCAAAGTGACCCTTTGGGACCCCCTACTAGGAGCGCTAAGGTATTAATTGCAGGTACCTGCACAATATTCTTCGCTTGTATGAATGCCTTTGGAGGTGCTTAACCCTCCTCATTTAACTGATTCCGCGCGATTATGTCCTCACTGTTCTCATGGGGAATTTCTTTACTAGTTAGATCAGAGTTTGTGTCTGCTCCTATGCTTTTGCTCTTTTTTAAATGAATTATTTCTCCAGGAGCCTTTCTTCGCTGCTCAGCTCTTTTAGCTGCTTTGAGCTGCATTTTCTTAATGCTGGCGAGACAAGAAGCCTACTTTTTTGCTGGAGCCCCCATTAGAGTCTTCATCTTTCTCCATTTGATCAATGATATTAGTAAGAGCAGAAGGACTATCAGCTGTCCCGTCGCCTTTGTATGGCGACTGTGAGCTCAAGCTCACCAGTTCACTTAACCGAACCATGTTCTGTTTGATTTCACCTATGTCAGTATTTATCTTTTTTATGTCCGCCATTAGCCGAACCATGCTCTGACTTAGTGTACTTGGATTTTGGGGTTCAGTGAACATAGATTGTTTTCGAAGGCACTGCGTGCATTTTTCTTTGAACTTCCTCATACCCTTGCTCATTATGGGTGATTTTATTTCCCTGTCAGAGGTTTTTGGGGAACCAGTGCGAGTCTCTCTTGCAATATCAAACCCCTCGAGTCGATTCATTTTCGCTAAGATATCATTCCTTGAGTGTTTTATTTCACAAATCTCCAAGTGGGCGAAGTCGCGCCCCTTGTCTAAGAGGCCCAGAATACGTATCATTACAGGGAACGTATTTGGCCTACCTGCCTCAGATGTAAACAATATGTTCCCAGTAAAACCCTTGTGATGGGATAGATTATCCTTCAGTCAGGTCCTCAGCCACTGACATCGGATCGACCGATGGTTCTGAACCAGTTCCTACACCTCGGTCACTAATCCTTTTTTCCATCGGTCTCCCCTTAGTGGCCTTCATTGAACTATGAAACGTGTAGTTAATTGAGCCTGTATGACAAGTAATTGTTTTGTTGCAAGGCTCATAGTTGCTGCTAGTGCGTGGGACCAACGGGGTCAAAAGGCCTGTGGATAAGTGAACCTTTTTACTCACTTCTTGCATAACTGCAGGCCCAATCTTCACCAGCCCTTTGGCTAATTCATCACCAATAAAGGACGAGTTGGGCGTGCTAGTTGCACATGAGAGGGCCACAACCCTTTATTCATATTCCCAGATAAGGAGCTGTGGAAGGTCACTACCAAGTAACATACATCGTTCACCAATTTAATCTTCACTCCCCCCATAGATATACTTGTTATTTTTCTTGTTTAAATTCCCTTTTTTCGGGTTGGTAAAAGATACAACCGAATTAAAATATGTGCACAATTTCAGCAGTATTTATTTTTGCTTTACTTGGTGTGGCCAACTTCTCCATGTCACCAGAATCATCTTAACCCAGTCCTATATTTTTATCCAGCATCCCATTGCATTCTGGGAATTAATAATCTTTTCTATTGTACATATGTGTCTACATACAAGATGCTGTCTCCTTAAAAGCCAAGACTGGCTAAAGGTGATCTTGATGAACTGGACCAGCTGACAACAATTAACTAAGTGGAAGAAAGCACAGCTTGTTTAAGCAGACAAGCCCTCGTGAGAACCTGAGTGAAGCAAAAGTGTTTAACGAGGGCTAAGTGTTACTGCTGCCCCCCCCCCCCCTGTGTATTTTCATCATTAGCAAATGCCAGCAGAAAACGAGGGAGCAAAAAACGAAAGAAACTTCTGCATTTGTTGATATACTTATGTGCGATTAAAGCAGTCGTTGTGGTGTCAGGTGATTGCACAGTGTGACCTTGCAGGTCACAGCGTACAAGCCAATATATGCGGCCCCATCTGGAGTGCTTGCTTCAGCAGACCGGAGTTGGGACCTGCTGAGACACACATCTATTTGCGTGCTGCGCAACAATGGTAACGAGGCAACCCTGGATGTGCTCCTGCAGGGGCGCCGAGTACGCGGGGCTGAGCCACACCCCCCAGCATTTCCCCCTGGCCGGAGAGAAAAGACGCAGTATGGATGGCCCTTTGTTCCATCCATACTGTGTCTTTCTCTGGCACCCAGGTAAAAGCCGGGGGAAAACGATGTTTAGAAATTGCTTTGCATCTGTCCCTCAATTTTCTAAAAATCGTTTTGGGTTAGGTATACTTCTACATCTGTGCACCGGGGTGCACAGATGTAGAGGTAAACTTAAACCAAAACGATTTTTAGAAATGGAGGCACAGATGCAAAACAAGTCTGTCTGTCAATTTCTAAAAATCGTTTTGGGTTCTATGGCAAGACAGGAGGCTCATATTATGCATTACAATCTTTACTCTGAAACCACAGCAGCAAAGAAAAAAACTTTTACAAACAAAAAAGTTGTAAAGAACAGAACTAAATAGAGTTCAATGTCAATGTAGGGGAGCTCCCCAACCCATCATGGAGCACAGGTCATGCCCTGCCGGCGACCAATGAGCAGGGACCCTTCCTTATATAAGTCCATTACTCTAATCCCAATTCCTCTTTCTTTGCTGCGGACACCACAGAGCTAAGTCACCCCTTTCAGTTGTGTCTGGCATTGTTTGTCAGTAGAAGGCTTTATTAGTTTAAATATGGTATATATTGTAAATATGTGTTAATTACCTTTATTATAAAGGAATTTGTATGTTGATACATTGTATCTGGATAGCCTCGTGCGGCCGTTGGTTTCATTTTGGTGTCTTTCAGAATGTTAGCAAGAAATTATGTATTACGTTTATACCTCACGTTTCAGCTAAAGCAGTGGTACAATGGTTGAACTCAAGAGTTCAAGAGAGCTATCTAATTTATTTCTTCTTTAAAAATCTCTCGTGCTTGTAAACTCAGGTGTTTCTAAGCTTGTAAAATATATTTATGGCATTTGAACTCGCTTGCGTCGTTCGAGCAGAAGCCTGGCTTCTCTCAGGCATGCGCGCGCGAGCAGTGTTGTTTACACTGTTCCCTTTTTCGTTTTGCCTGTGAATCCAGGCGTAATGGTTTATTGGGCGTGACGCCCTTTAGGCGCAGGGGGCTCTGGTTTGAATTTGTGCCCCTTGAGAGATTTATGGTCACCTGGGGATTTCAGGTGCTGCAGGCTTTGGGTTTGGCGTGCCCCTGTGGCTTATGTTCGTAACAAAAGCCTCTGTTTCAGTTCTGAGGCAAGTTAGCTCAAGGATAGAGCTGCAGGTCTCCCATGCAGGAAGACCCGCGTTTGCGGCCGACCAAATAAAGCGCATGTTTATTTGTATATTTTTATGTGTTTTAGAATATATATTTTAAGATTAGATATTTTAATTATTATATTTTAAATAATTATATTTTACAATGGAGTATTTGATTGTCACCTTTTTCGATTAGTTGAGCATGGATTTCCTACTGGGCATTTGGTTGGTTCATAACTTCTTCAGAAAGATTATAGCACAAACATTTTAATATTAAAAATGTGGTTTTGTCCAATGTTTGTAATTTCGTATCCCTGGTGACACAATACATTTCCTTACATTTAGAAGAATGTATACTGTTAGACTGTGTATTTGTTAGGTCAAAGTCTGACCATCCAGCGCAAGGGCCAGATGCACTGGCAGTCTGCGGTTTTTATTTTCTTTGTTTATTTATTTATTTACTTATTCCTTAAGTTAGGTAATTTGCCTTCACTGTAGGTGCCATAACCTGTTCGGTTTCAGGTTCAGCCTGATTCTATTGCGAGGTTACCCCCTTGTGTACTGCTGCTTATCACGCCCTGCTCGGACGAGCAGTTGGAGGTGCACTTGCTCAGTATATCCTACCTTAAACTTGACAGTTTTCTTTTGTTTGGGTGCTGCTGGTGGCAGATGTCATATCTTCCCTGGAAAGGTGCAGTCACCTGCTCGTGGCAAGGTTGTCTGGGTTTTCTGCGAGGGGCCCCCTCATATACTGCTGGGTCTACACCCTGCTAGGGTGAGCAGTTTGAGGTACACTTGCTCAGTGTTTCCTCCTTAAAGTCGGCAACTTGGGTGGTTACCCTAACTGGTGTGCACCATAACCTGCTCGGTTTCAGGTTCTGCCTGAGTTCTAATGTGAGGTTACCCCCTCGTGTACTGCTGATTATCACGCCCTGCTCGGGCGAGCAGTTGGAGGTGCACTTGCTCAGTGTATTCCTCCCTTAAGGTCTGCAGCTTTATTTAGGTGCTGCATATGGCAGATGTCATATTTTTTTCCTGTAAACATGCCGTATCCTGCTCGGTTTCAGGCTTTCCCTGGATTCTATTGCGAGGTACCCCCCTCGTGTACTGCTGGTTGCCACGCCCTGCTGGGGTGAGCAGTTGAGGTACACTTGCTCAGTGTATGCTTTTTGATAAACTAAGTGTTGACTGAAACACATTTGCGTTTTTCAGAATTGTCAGTGGCCCAGATAGCTCAGTGAGTATCATCTTATTTAAGGGCCAGGGGTTCGGACCCCTGTGAGGGCATAACCCCTCTTCTTTGGATATATTTTATATATTATATATTCTTTATTTATTAAGTACTTTAAAGAAAAGAGTGTGTGGAAGTGGTTGTAAATAGGCCCATATGGGGGGGTTGTACCTTCCTCTCTAACCATCTCTCTGATGTTATCCTTTGTCTTTTAGTTAAAAATTCTGTCGCCCTTTACCTTAGTTAGTTTCAGGACAACTCAGTCCTTTCCTTAGGTTTTGATTCCCAACCTCAATTGCTCCACCCAATACCCATGCTGTTTAAGTTACAGTATTTTCTCTCAACATGAGGAAGAAAAAAGATGATGCGTTATGCCTCTATTGAGGTCTGCAGGGTTTAAGGCTCTCTTTAGTGGGGTCGTGTTTTTCTCCCCTACTTTTGTCCCATTGGACATTCATTATTCTATTGGTTTTTGGTGGAGCCAGGGTCAGCTCGAGGGTCTCTGTTCAGTTTGTTGCATGACAAGTTGAGCAACCATGTTTTACTTGGATGGAGTGTTGGAAACACTTGATGGTATCAGATAGACGAGTTGCCAAATAAACTTTATGGCGCCTGCCCCATGGTTTTCCTCCCAAAGCTTGGCCTATGGTTCAGCTAACCGTCTAACAGTGTGTTGCAACTTCTCCTCTGCTCGAGGAGTACAAGCGGGCTTCTCTACCCTGATGAGCGTTGCCTAACCTCTTTAGTTATATATATATATATATATTTTTTCTGTAGTGCAGCAAATAGAGTGCTGTTTTTCATATCCGTGCTGACCCTACTGATACAGGTTCCTAATTTTGGAAAGGTCTACATCAGACTTTTATCCTGCTGAGATCGACAAGTGAACACCTCACACCACACAATGATCGTAGTAGTGATAAGTACCACTCATATACCTGAGGGTTCGTAGTACTGTATAAGTACTGTTTTGCTATGGACAATGTTCTTAGTTTTTCCTTCCCCTGATTCCCTTAGTGGCCAGTCAGCCTCACATGAATACAGTGACTCAGACCTCAGGGTTTGAGGGGACAGTGGTCCCAGATTTCTTTCTCAACCTTACATTTACAGGGCATTGATAATTATGCAGAGTCCTTTCATCCCCATTCCACTTCCCCCCATCTTTGGGGGAGATTGCATCATAATATTACACCTCTGGGAGTAACACCCAATGGTTTCCGTTTTTTCCTTTTTACAGGAGATCTGGCGCGTGACCAGTGCAGACTCGCACTGAGCATTTCCCTCCTGTCAGTTACTTTCCTTTGGGCTAATTTCTGGTATTTTAATAAGTTAAGTGGCGTCTGTCCACGGTCAGGGGATTGGTTAGAGGTGCTAGTGTGTATTTATTTCTCTTAAGGGTGTAACGCGGGGCTTTAATGTAGTCCCCAGGGTAGCTTTCTTCTGTATTGCAAGGTTTTTCCCTTGGATAAGTGGGGGAGGTTTCTCCTCCTTTGGGAGGGCTCAATGTCCCTTGGTGGGATAGAGAGGTCTGGGAGTGATACTATCCCCCATCCACGTTATTATGACCCTCTATCACGATGCGTTCTAGCGTCTATACATTAACTATCAGAAGGTGTCTGCTGTCATGATGCCCGCTCCCGGGGAGCCGGTGCAAGCCCTGCGTCCCCGAAAGCGGACATCCAGTCCCCAAGCAAAGTCCCAGCAACCCCATATAGGGGCCCTTTGGACAGTGTCCTGGCGCCTATGGCGCCAGGCTCATAAAAGACATCAGTCCTGGCGCCATAGGCGCCAGGCTCATTATGGGAGTGCTTGGGTGCACTTATCTGATGCAGACCATGCTGCAGGATCCCGGCCTCCTTGAGGCCTGAAAGGAACTACTTTACCTGTGGGACTAATTTACCATCCGGGCGTGGTCAGGGAAGAATACATACCTGATTGGAGGAAGGATACATACCTGGAACTTCTTCCAAGGCTATTTAAACCCCACCCGAACAGCCACACATGCTTCGCATTGTTCTGCATCTAGCAGCTGGACGCTCACTGTGTCTGCTCCTGCATCCTGACTTCTGCCACGCCTGCTAGCATCCTGAATCACCTGCAAAGGAAGAGAAGAAGAGAACAGAAGAAGGAAAAGTCATTAGCTGCTAAAACCGCATCCCGGAGACATCTCGCTGACAATCCTGAAAAGGAAGACTTTTATTTAAAAGCTCATCGCGTCGATCGCTGCAGCGCCGCATTCCACTCACCTTTACTGGGCGCCTCCATGTTCAGCAGCGATCATCCGGATCCGCAGTCACGCCCCAGCGCCTAGGGAGAAAAAGACCAGAACAAAAGGTGAGAGAAAGAAGGGAATAAGGAAAGCTAAATCTCCATGTTAAGACTTACCTGCTGATTCATTCCCTCTCCATTTCGGGTCTGCGCCGCATCCTGGCATTTCCGGACCCCGGCCCCTAAGGGGAAAAAAAGACATCAGCGTTAATGAGCGAATGAAAAGACATTACCTGATTTCTACAAGGATTTCACCTCGCATCTCGGGTCGGTGCCTATTCCCCGGCATTCCGTACCCCGGCCCCTATGGGGAAAAAGACACTAGCATTAGTACATTAATGCATGGACACAAGGGGAACCTCTTATCAAAAAACTTACCTGGAAGCCAAGCAAGTTTGGTTCTCACCAATCCGAAAATCCAGTGAAGTAACTGGATACCAACGCGCCCCTGCATCAGAAGCAGGATGGAGAGCTCGTCCTTCCAGACCCTAAGGTGAGACGCTACGAGGAATCACAGAAGGGTTTCGAGGAGGGTGAGAGGGGGAAGTGGGAGGCCGATTGCATTACCCCGCAGACAGTTAATCCCCTATTTTCGCCTACAGAAGGATACTTCTACGAGCCAGACAAGCCAGATTTGGGGGCCCGGTCCAGTCCGTCTTCCGAACCCTGCGCATCACCTTAGAAGAGGTCACAGCAGCGCGAACCAGGCCAGCGCCTCCGTGGGAGTCAGGTGAGCGTTACATGCCGCTACGATTCCCAGAGGGCTGGGATATATATTTAGTTAATATCTAATATAATTTACTTGATTCTCATAGTCACTTGCATGGCAGGTGGACCTTTGGGTTTTCACAAGAGTTGTTTTTGTAGTAAGGTGCCAGCTCAGGTTGCTGTGAGCTTCAAGGATCTGCAATCTGGCTGAAATATAGGTTGGACCTCTTCTGGTGTGCAACTTCAGTTTAACTGTTTAGTGATCAGTTCTTTGCAGTTTAGAGTCTTGCTAAGACTTTGGAATGTTGGTGTCCTCCTTCGGTTAGTTTTGATCCTCTAGGGGCTTTATCACCAGGGAGGAGGGAACAAGGTTCAAGCACCGGGCATATCTGCAAGGGGGTTTAGATATCGCTATAATGGTGGCGATTGGATGTCGGATACATTTTTTCTCCTTGCCCAGTTTGGCCTCTTAAGGTTCAGGTTTGTAAATATCTGCCTTTTGTCATGGTAGCAGAGTCCTTCTTCAAGAGTTCGGGAAGTCTGAAGTTCTCCGTGTTGGCGGTTTGACGGGTTTAGCTTCTCAGGGGGGCCCCTCTCTTCCATTCTGTTTCTGCCTCCAGAAGACATCCCTCCTTGGTATACACATATGTCTGAAGACAATTGTGAGTTAATTCTATTGCTTTTCAGCTCCGCTCAGGATGGGTTCTCCTATTACAAATTTATAAAATGAATTTTTACTCCCATTTTACCTTTTGAAGATTTGTCTTTCCCTCTGGGTCCCCCGTTGTAATTCTGTGACATGCCCTGTTTCTAATGCAATATCTTCCTTTAATGCATGGGGTGGAACCTACAAGACTTTCACCCCTATGGGGTACTTTACTTTATCTCCAGGAGAGCTAGGTGCTTATTTTCTTTGGTTTGCTTTCTAGGTTCCCAAAGATGGTATGAATTTAAGTGTTTAAATGTTTGATTGGACAACAGAGGAGTTTATTTCAGATGAGTTTTGT
The DNA here is from genome assembly GCF_040938575.1 of Ambystoma mexicanum. Taxonomy (NCBI): domain Eukaryota; kingdom Metazoa; phylum Chordata; class Amphibia; order Caudata; family Ambystomatidae; genus Ambystoma; species Ambystoma mexicanum. Next base: position 514,211,178 of record NC_090933.1, read on the forward strand.
CCTAACCTATTAGTATAGGAGAACTTTGTTCAATATTTTCCCCTCTTTTAACCAGTTGGTTTTGGTGGCCTGTAAGGAACGCTGGAATTGGCACATTTCCTGTTTTCTTGCAGTGGATTTGACTATGCCTTATAAGACAATTTTTCGGGCAACCTAGTCTTGGGCAATTCTCTTGCGGTCAGCTGATTACTTAATGAAAGCATTTTTAAATGTTTCCTTTCCTTTTATTTTATTTTATTATTTATTATATTGGCTCTATTGTATGGATCATGTTGTACTAATGAGATGCAAGGGCTTTGAACTTGCATAATATGAGCCTCCTGTCTTGCCATAGAATGACTAATCCCCCATACTAACGTGAGATGGGGGTTTAGATTCTATTAAAGACAAGGAGGCGATTATTATCCCTCCCTCCCACTCTGGATATGATATGTTATAATTGTCAATTGTGATACGCATGTACACAGGTGGTTCGAGTGAGAACATTATTTGGTTTGTTGTTCTTCCCAACCTCCCACCCTTCTTGCTTGTTGTTCTTACAGCTACGAGTTGAGGTTCTGATCAGGAGTGTGGCTCGCAGTTACAAGTTATGGAGTGCGTGGTACGAGAGCTTCGCTGGATTTGCCTTCATCATTTATCGTCTGATCTGTGCAGTGGACGTCTGGTTCAAGACAGCTACAGAAAGAGGAATTGGGATTAGAGTAATGGACTTATACAAGGAAGGGTCTCTGCTCATTGGTCACCGGTAGAGCCAGCACTGATGTCAGTGAAATTGGAAGAAGTCTGCATGGTGGAAAGACGTCTGCCCAAAAGCCAAAATGGAAGGAACTCCTGGCGACAAGGAAAGCAGCGGAATGCATCCACTCCTTCTCCATGCCCACAGTGTGGCTATGACCTCCCTCACAAGAAGGAAGGGTGTTACATGTACCAGATAGACAAAACTGTACAACCGTAGCATCACCAAATACCATTCCATCTGCGAGAGAAGGTGGAAAGGGAAATCCAGAACATTGTTAATCTAGATGTCATCAAGCGGGTAGAGAGACCCACCCCATGGGTGTCCCCAATAGTTATCGCCCAGAAGATGAAACCACCAGACAGTGTCCGCATCTGTGTCGACATGAGGCTGCCAACAAGGCGATAAAGCAGGAGCACCACTTGACGCCAATGCTAGTTGACATTGTGGCTGCCTGGAAGGCACAGTTTTGTTCTCCAAGTTCGGTCTCAGATCAGGGTACCACGAGCTAATGCTCCACCAAGACAGCCGATGCATCACCACATTTATGACCCACATGGGCCTATACAGATACAAGAGGCTCAATTTTGTTATCTCGTCAGCAACAGAGGTTTTTCAGAATGCCATATGCGGAGCCCTGGCAGGATTGGCTGGGACCCTGAACATGAGTGGTGACATCCTGATTCATGCCAAGTCAGAAAGTGAACACCTGGAACGCCTCAAAAAGGTGCTCACCAGGATCCAGTCTCTGGTGCTAACCCTCCATCTAGAAAAATGTGAATTCCTTAAGGAAAAGATAAAGTTCTTTGACTTTATTCTCCAAGAAGAAGGACTGTCGGCTGATCCAGCCAAAGTAAGAGACATACAGGAGGCAAAAGTGCCAGAATGTGTTTCTAAGGTAAGGAGCTTCTCAGGAATGGTCACTTTATGAGCCCCTAAGCAACCTTACAAAGCAATCCAGAGTGTGGAGATGGACGTCCTTAGAACAGAAATCGTTTGACGATATCAAAACAGCTCTGTCAGAGAACTGCACCGTGGTGTTTTTAGACCCAAGAAAGAACACAGAAATCATAGTTTATGCCAGCCCATTCTACCTAGGGGCTGTGCTCACGCAAGCCACCAAGGAAGGCACCCCACGCACCGCATTCTCAAATTGAGTATGAGGCGCTGGCAGTGCTGTTGGGGTGTCATCACTTCCACATGTACATATACGGGAAGCCAGTCTGCATAGTCACAGATCAAAACCCCTGCTTCCCATCATGACAGGGGGCTCTGCAAATCTGCCCCAGGGAATTGAGAAATGTTCCCCTGCACTGCAAGAGTATGGTGTCAACCTAGTGTACCGACCAGGGCTGAACTACGCAGCCAACTATCTGTTCAGACATCCACAGACCAAAGGCAGAGTTGCACAAGAGGATGTTGCAGAAGCAGACGAGTATGTGAAGATTGTCCCAAAAGCCATGAAAATCGACGAACTCAGAATAGCTTCGAAACATGATGGCTGTTTTCAACTCCTACAAGAGGCCATGGAATCAAGCCAGTGGAAAACGATCCTGGAAAACCTGGGCAGTAGAACAATGCTAGAACAACTATGGAAATAGTGGCATGAACTGACATTTATAGATGATGGTCTCCTCTTGAGCCGTGCCCACATGGTAGTACCCACTGAGCTGACGGAAAGAGCAATCGCCTTGGTGCACCATGGGCAACAGGGAGCTGCGAAGACAAAGAGCCACCTCCGACTCAAAGTATGGTTCCCTGCCCTTGAACAGAGGGTGGAAGAGTTCATATAAGCCTGCAAGCGGTGCCAAACATCTGCCCCTAAAGCGAAGGAACCCACCATTCAGTGCATGCCAAGGAGCGAGGAACGCTGGGTGCGTGTCCACATGGACTTTGGATCCACGCAGAAAGACTCACATTTCCTTGTGATGTCGGACCAATGGTCCCGCTACCCCGAAGTAGAATTTATACTATCGGTGGCCCTGCACAACATGGTGCCGACAATGGAAAAGGAATTGTACGATCGGACCAAATAAAAAGACCTGACTGTACAAAAAGCCTGAAAAATGCTACCACCAAAGTTTGAACACCAAAAGTTCGAACCTTTGGTGGTAGCATTGAAAGTAAGTATAAAAAAAAAGAAAAAAGACTGCGGGTGTTGCGGGGGTGTCCCCCGCAACACCCCGCTTACTGTACTCTGTGGTATAGTGGGCAGGGTGTAGCGGGGAACACCCCTGCAACACCTGAAAAAGAAAACGGGAGATGTGGGTGTGTCCCCCTTAACACGCACTCACTATACCACACAGTATAGTGAGCAGGGGTTGCGGGGGAAACCCCTGCAACACCTGGAAAAAGAAAAAAACGAAAAAAAACAGGGGCTGCGGGGGTGTCCCCCTTAACACCCAATCACTATACCACACAGTATAGTGAGCAGGGGTTGCGGGGGAAACCCCTGCAGCTCCTGGAAAAAAAAGAAAAGAAAAGGACCCTGGTGCGCCGGTTCCTGATCACCGAAATGAAAGGGAACTGGCGCCACAGGGACACAGGTTCTGAAAAGGTAACTAGGGTTTGGGTATGTTGGAGGTGTGGGTGTGTTGTGGGTGAAGGTGTGGGTCAGTGGGGGTTTCAATGCATGTTTGCATGGGAAATGTGTGAACCTTTTGTGGTTCGCACATTTCTCATGCAAGCTTTTGCATCGCTGACTTTTCCACAACAGAAAAATCATGTAGATCCATGGAAAAGGTGTATGCCACTCATGGGTTCCCCACGTCAGTGTGTTCCGACAGTGGACCGGACAGTGGACCGCTGTTACAAAGCTCTGGTTTGGAGGAGTTCCTAGCTGAAAGAGGGATCGCACACAGGAAAATCACCCCAATCTGGCCACCAACAAATGTAGAGGCTGAGTGCTGAGTGCTTTAGGCGCACCCTGAATAAAACTTGCCGAATTGCGCATGGCCGGAGCAGGGACCTGCAGAGACACTCATCCAAGTGCAGAGTCTCATTTGTCACCACGCTGTGCACTGTTGGCGGGCCCCCAGCCCACCCCGGCCTCACAACAGTCGTAGTCCTTTTTCCATTTCCATTACTTGAACGTAGTGAAGACTAGAAAAGAGTGTGGCCTGGTTGCCAGCTCCCCATTACAGTGGTTGCCAGGGCTGCACCATCCAACAGGCTTGTCTGTGGCGGGTGCTGCGATCCTGGCATGCTGAGTTGCCATGGAAGCACTGCCACCGTCAACAGTGTTGCCACTGCCACTGCCACTGCCTACCCACTGCTGTGGGACCGTATGGGCCTCAATGTAAATTTGAATCAAGAACATCCTGCTGCCTGACTTCTTGGGCCCTGGACTTTGATTAGTCCAGTTGCACTGTGAAGTCAGCATATGTACATTGGCAATGGCTCCAGCAGCAAGCTGCTGGTAGCACTGGCATGGTTAATACCGGATCCATAATGACACACAAGGGCTCATTCTGAGTCTAGCGGTAACCGTGCCGGTACTACCGGTGGGTTGCCGTTGGACTTAGAAAACTTTACCAGTGCCTGACTTGCTGGTAAAACTATGGAATTACAACCCCGGCGGTCCGGACAGTCAGGTGCTGGTAAATTGTAGATCCCCATTCCCATTGAGTCCCATAGGACTCAATGGGAATGGGGAACACGAAAGCACCGGTACCGCTGCTAACGGCGCCGGTCCTTCCGTGATGGTCTGCATACCGTTGCAGCATGCAGACCTATAAGATGCTGGTCCGGAAACAACAGTGCTGGTAAGCTGCCTGCTCCACCTGCTGCCCCATCACACATGCAGCCCCTCTGCCTGCTCCACTCGCTACTCTGTCACACAGGCAGCCCCTCTGCCTGCTCCACCTGCTGCCCCCATCACACAGGCAGCCCCTCTGCCTGCTCCATATGCTAACCCTGTCACACAGGCAGCCTCTCTGCCTGCTACACCTGCTGCCCCATCACACAGGCAGCCCCAAGTGGAATCCCAAGGTGACGTGCATCACCACTCCCCCCCCAGCCAGCTGAGTCAAATGCCACAGACTGCAGTGATGGCAATTGGTCTGTTGATCTTATTAAAGGCTAGATACCCCTCTGGATATCACCTCAGTCACACGGTCGGAGGCAGACCACAAATATTAATACACAAAGGAGAAGTTGGCACAGATTTAAATTTCACAAATTAACTGTGTACCCTCCTGTACCGTATTATCAGGACAATAAGGTACAGGAGGGTACTGCATCACCGTATCAATATAGATCAGTTAATTTGTGAAATTTAATTTGATGGGTCTGTTGAGGCAGGCCTAAACACTGATGAGGACACAGAGCACACCTTAGAGGTTTTGGGCACATTCAGCCCCATGAGCCCCAGAAGTCCTGTGCGCTCGCTCAACCCCTCACTGCGCATGGAGGAGCGACAGGACACAATAACCGTACTGGTGCAGCAGCACTTAGAAGAGTCACACCTTCAGAGGGAGAGCAATCAGACAATTGGACGGCGGGTTGCCCGTGTCATTGGGCATACTGCCTGTGCCACTGTCCTCATGTCTCGGAGGGTCCGTGAGGGCAATAGTGTGCAGTCTAACATTGCAGAGACAATGGCACTGGCCCTACAGGCTATCATGTCCCGGCTCCCACATGAAAACACAGCAGTGCCCTCTACCAGCACCATGCCTGCAAGCTCCCAGGCAAGCAGCCCCAGGAGGATATCTATGCACCTGTCTGGCTCCTCTCAGAAGGACAAACATACCGCAAGCGTGGCAGAAAGTAGTTCCACAACATGGACACTTGCTCGACATGCTAATAGTTGGGGAGTGGGAGGATACATTTTGAGTCTTTGGTCCATAGTTGCGATAAAAAGTTGGGGAGTGGGAGGTGGGAGGGTATGTTTTGGAGTGGGAGGGGGGTCCATAGTTGAGATAGATGAGTGGGAGGTGGGAGTGTACATTTTGGAGTGGGAGTGGGATCCATAGTTGGGATAGATAGTTGGGGAGTGGGAGGTGGGAGGGTACGATTTGTAGTGGGAGAGGGGTCCATAGTTGGGATAGATAGTTGGGGGGTGCGGGGATACGTTTGGGAGCGTACGTTTGGGAAGGTATTGTTGTTGCACCTGTTTTCAATTGTCATCATTATAATATGCTGGGTTGTGAATATCAATCACGACTGGACATTCTTTTTCTGCACGAGTATAAATTATTTAATTGAAGTGTTAGAAATTACATGTCAGAAATTGTGCACCATTTGCTTGTGAAGATTGTTAAAAAGAAATTGTGAATCTGTGCATCCTGTGCATGTTGACCATCCATGGCACCCCACTGGGGTCACACTGTCATCCCATCATCGTCGTCATCCCCATCCTCCTCATCTGCAGGGTCTATGTCCGGGGGCAGTGCAATGTTCCATCAAATACACATATTGTGCAGCATGGCACATGGCAGGACAAATTTTCCAACCTTGATGGGGTTATATATTAGTTGCCCGCCGGATCTGCTGAGGCAATGGAACCTGGCCTTGAGCAGTTCAAAAGTCAGTTCTGTGATGCCCTGTGTACTGATGTGTGCCCGGTTGTAGGCCTCTTCATGCCTGTTCCGTTGGCGTCTAATGGGTGTCATCAGCCATGGCGTGATGGGGTATCCGGCATCACCTGCATGGGAGTGACAGGATGGTGATTGAATGTTTGTTGTGTAAATTTCATGTCAATGATGAGAGCATGTACACATTTCCAGGATGTAATTATCACACAACATAGGGCCTCATTACAACTCTGGCAGTAGCCGTGCCGTTAAAAACGTCACGGCTGCCGCCGGAGTTGCAATTTTTCGGCACCCGCGAATGGGCAAGAACCGGGTCATGCTGAACTTGGCAGACCCGGTAATTGCCCATTTGCGGGTGCCGGTAACATGGGACTCCACATTCGGCCCCATAGGGCTGAATGGGAATGGGGACGTCGGATGCACCGGCACATGCAGAGTTGTGCCGGTGCATCCGACGTGCTGTGCTTGCAGGTGCCGGTCAGGCACCCGTTAGTACAGCCCGTAGTATGGCGGTCCAGGAACTACGATACCGGCATGCTTACCGGTACCATAGTTCCCGGACCGCCATGCTCATAATGAGGCCCATAGTGTATGCCACAGATGACCCAATGGATTTTTACAATGTTGCATGTTACAACATTTCAATATGCTAATGTTTGGTCACTCATTCCATCTGAGATCGTTTGGCCTGCGCAATGTCTGCAGTCATGATATTGTAACGCTCACCTGGTATTCACAGGGACGCCACTCAGCCTGCTTGGACCTCCTCTGACCTCAAACCCTTCCCTGGAATCTGTTCGACTGGAGACTGGGCCTGAAACACAGGATTGCCAGAGTTTACCTCTATTGTCTCTGGTTGCTTGACCCCTTCTTCCCTTGGGGACCAAATCTTCCCCTTTGTCCACTCCTCACCTTGTTTTCTTGTGTGATGCGCTCTCCGTCCTGCCCTTCGGTGCAGGGGGACGTCGACTTATGTGGGCTCTATGCAGCCTAGTTGCTTCACTGGCGTGGGCCCAACTGACTGGGCTTGCTGTAACTTCAGCCCAACCGGTAGGTTGGATGATTCTTAATGAACTGTCATTTTCTTGACTCTTGTCCCCTTTATAACGTGTCCTTTTTCCCTTAGGTGTTGGAGGAGTCGCAGAAGGTGTCGTGCTGCTGAGGGAAGCCGAGCGTTTAAGTGGTGAGTGAAAGCGCTATGTGTGGCGTTGTTCGCTCTTTCTTGTATTGACCAATGTCTCTGTGTGTGTCCCTTACAGGTGCTGCAATGTCCCAGCGTGGCTGCCGGTTGAGAGAATGAGGTGCGGTGAGTAAGCGCGATGTGCAGCGCTTCCTTATGCTTTCCGTGCTAACCTGTAATGTCTTTTCCTCTTGCAGGTAGATGGGGCACTCCGGAGCTGAAGTTACCCTGAGCGGCTCGAGTTCAGGTAAGCTTTTGACTCTTCATGCAGTTTAAGAGTAAGCTAGGATTTGAAGAATGCTTACCAATGTCTTTTCTTTCGTCCGTTTATTTTCCTTTAGGAAGCGTTGTGCCGGGATGCAAGTGACACCGCCATAGTTACCCACAGGACCGGAAGAGCGATGGATAGAAGCTGGATACTCCCCGAGGTAAGTATAATATTAATGCTGTTCTTGTTCTTGCAGGTGCGCCGGATGCAGAGGAAATGTGAAGGCCTTTAGGAGACCGATCAGAGCGCGGTGAGTGTCACGCTGCAGATGCAGAGAAACGCAAAGCGTGTTTCTCTGCCCAGGTGTGGTTTAAATAGCTTCCAGGAATCCCAGGTATCCCTGGGTTGAACCACACCCAAAAGGCTAGACTGCATACTCAGTTCAAGGAACTAGGTTATGTGGGGGCATCCATCTTGCCCACAATACATTACACGTCCAATGCCAAGTTGTTCTTAGAGTTATGTGTGAGCCTGGTTCCACAAGCGGCAGGTTTGACTCCAAGTGGGCCTCTGGTAGGATGGAGAGGCCCTTAAGGGCCATATAGGGGGTTGTGGCCTGGCTCTAGCCTGGTGTCTCAGAGGGCTGGGGGCAGGGATCAGGACAGCTATGGCCTTCGATGCTACTACATGTCTTTTTCCTTTCAATGTAAACAAGGGTGTGTGTAATCCTACTGGGAGCCCCATGCATTGTATGGTGCTAACAATCTGTGTGCGGCACCCGCAGCACGCAAGAGGCCAATAGGCAGTGTGCACAGGGGAGCACCTGCTACTTTCTCACCGGCGACAGTACTCCCATGTACATGTCACCATTGTTTAGTGTGGCACTCCATGATTAGGGGGGACTTTCAATTTGCCGGGAACATGGATTCCTGTGACATAGCAACCTGTCATGAACCTCATGTAGCTGTAAGCCAGGTGCACTCTATTGAGTGCCTATTTAACCCCCTCCCCAATACACAGGGCTCATGTATTGGTCGGTCTACTCACCCAACAGCCAGGTGCACTCTGGTGAGTGCCTATTTAACCCCCAATACACAAAGGACATGCATTGGTCAGTCTACTCACCCAACAGCCAGGTGCACTCTGGTGAGTGTCCATTTAACCCCCAATACACAGAGGGCATGCATTGGTCAGTCTACTCATCCAACAGCCAGGTGCACTCTGGTGAGTGCCTATTTACCTCCCCCCAATACACAGGGCTCATGCATTGGTCAGTCTACTCACCCAACAGCCAGGTGCTCTCTCCGATGTGATGTGCCATGTACCCTGGCAAAGTGGAGTTCTGCAATACCATAGAGTCATGTGTGGATCCCGGAGAACGTGCACAGCAAAGGGTGATGAGGTGTTCAGCATCACAGACCATTTGCACGTTGAGGGAGTGGAATTGTTTGAGATTTCTAAACACTGCTTCATTGGCATGAATGGCCACCAACTCCACATGGGTGCAATCTAACGCACCCATGCAATTGGGGATGACTGCAAGGGCATGGAAGGTCACTTTGGTGGCATTGACCTGGGTAGTGGTTCAGGGTAGGGCAATGTGGTCTGACATTTGGTACAGCAGTGCATCCAGTACCTGGAACAAGACCCTAGAAAAACAGCTTTGTGATAGCCTGTGCAGCTCACACATGGCATGCTGGTATGTGCCAGTTGCAAGGAAGTGCAGTACCGACGCTACCTTCGGCGAGGGGGGGTTTGCAGTCCATATGTTTATCATGCTGCTGATGTCATTAATGAGGGTGACTATTGATATTATGGTGTCCCTGTCAAGCCGGTACAAGGTGTGTATTTGGCTTGGCGTCAGGTTCCAGGGTGAGGCCCTAATGCAGGGTATTGCTGGCTTCCTGCGGGTACAACCTGCAGGACAGTGAGGTTAGGCATGGCCAACTGGTTCCTCATTTGCCTCCTGCTCCTACGCCACCGCCTTTGCCTCTCAGCTGCTTCATCCTCAATAGCTCCTACCAGGTTCCCCAGCCCAATTGCTGCTCCAGCGACTGCCAGCATGGTCGTGTTGGGAAGTGGGTTGGGGGTGTGTGTGCTCCTTTTCTGCATTCACAGTGGTCAATGGTGTGCAGCTGTGCGGGTTTGGTACACCTGGGGCCTGTTTGCCAGCATGGTTGGGTTGGGAGGTGGGTTGGGTGTGGATGTGGTCCTTTTCTGCATTCACAGTGGTCAATGGTGTGCAGCTGTGCTGGTTTGGTCCACCTGGGGCCTGTTGCTGCTCAACTGCCACTGGTTAACACCTGGTCTGCGGTGCCGGAATTACAGGCGCAGTGGTCACGGTGCCACCGCAATCTTTATGGGGGTGTTTCTGTGTAGGCGGAACTCTGAATGTGCCCATATTATCGCTGTGCCAGTAATTCAGTGACGTATGGCGACCCTTGCACCATGGGTGTCCCTTTGCGGTAACAATGTTTTTGCGCTTGTGACTCTGAATGTGTTGGTCCGGTAAACGGTGCCAGTACAGTGCTACTGGCAGCGCCATTTCTGGGCCGGAATGCTTGTAATTAGGCCTTTATCCCGAAACACTTGAATACCAACACGATCCAGGCCACTCCAGAGATACCCATCCAGTCCAGTTTTCTGCTCTGTATTCTGGTGCTTCTAGTATTTCTTTTGCCAAGATAAATCCAAGGCTATAATTCACAGAAAGGTGAGAAAAAAAACGAGACTGAATGTGCATCTCTCAAATGATGTGGGGAATTCTGCCATTAATGTTGTTTCCATGCTGGGACTTGCAGGTCCATACTTTCAAAAGGAAAGTCAAAAGTAGAATTCAAGAAGGTTACAGTCCTGGCTCGTATATATAACGCCCTCAGACATTTACATTCCCTCCTTGGCCTTTGGGGTCCTGTAAGGTACATGTGGGTTGGGATGGACCTATAATGATAGTGAGAAGGGAGTGATGTAGCTTTTAGTGATGTCAGCAAATTAACAAAAACTGTGCTTTGCTGCAGGTCAGCAGTGGCCTGTTAAGTCATGTATGGTAATGTGTCTGCTGGAGGGTAATGTAACCAGAACATCAGGCTTCCTGATGCTGGAACATGTCCATAATTCTGGTCTGCTTGGTCATAACCATGGGAAGGTTTTGGCATGTTGGCGAGTGTGTAGTGTGAAGGTTGAAGGGAAGATGACGGTGTAGGGCGGGTGTGGCAAGTCAAAATATTTTAACAGTTCAGTGGCATGAGGTGGACATGGGCGTGAGCGTAAGTAGTATAGGGGGATACCTTTCATCAAAAGTTTGTTTTGACAGGTGGTCACTCTGCTTTTCCCACACCTAACCCTACCCCCCTTTGATATCGAGTGGATCGAACCCCAACATCTTTGATATCAATTTGATAAGACCCCCAAAATGTTTGATATCAATGTTGTATCAATTTGATAACCCCAATATTTTTATACACATTTTATATAAAAAAAATATATAGGCGGCCACCAGGGGTGCAGGAAAAATGGCTGCCTAGGTGCTGACCTCCGACCCCTGGCCTGGCAAATTGCGGAGTTCAGGTGGAGTTGAAGCTTTCAGGACCTTCCACAAGGGGGTCTCTGAACGTCAGAAGCAGTGGGTGCACTAGTGGCCCTTGTGAAGAGATGTCATCACTCCGTTAGCATGAGACGCAGGGGTTGCAAAGCAATGGCTTGTGCTGACTGCGTAGTAAGCGGCCTGGTAGGGGAGGAGCAGTGTTGCCTGCTTGCAGTCCAAAGTCCTTGCGGGTGCTGTGTGTCAGGCCTGGCCCGGGCTAGATCGGAGTGGTGACGGCGGCCCAGCTTACCAGGGAGCTGCGGCACCTGTAACCCCTGATGGGAAAGGTAACTGGAGAGCCCATGAGGTAATCAACTGGGAGACCCATGTCGGCTCCCCAACTGTCAGCCCCAGTCCTGGAGCATTGCGGCAAGGAGAGGAAAGCACTGTATCTGCCGCATTACATCCTGCTCTTGGAAAGGTGCGAAGAGCAGCGAGCTCGGAAACCGCAGGTACACAGATCTGTTGCCTGCTGTGTACACTTGAGGAGCCGCACCTGCCAGAGTCATTGGTGCCTGAACTGCGGGAAGGTCAAAGGAGAGCCCTCACTGGCCACGTGAAGTCATTTTTAAAGGTCTGTGCTGTAAGAAAGGCATGGTATCAAAGTAAGACGGACACAAGTGACCATAGTTCAAGGGTGTTTCTTGAACTTTATCAAGGAGTGATAAACACCTATCTAAACCTAATCTAAGATGGGAGCAAGCTACGACCATCAAATAATAATATTGCAGTCCTAATGGAGTCTCATCAAAATAAAAGGGCCTACACTAAAAAAATCTATTGCCAATCCTTACCACTAAGTTACAAATAGTGTGGGGGTAATGCTCATGAATAAGAAAGAAGTGTTCACAAAATGATAAATCAGGAGGTTCAGACCGTTTGCCTCCCCTCCCAATGTTTTCAGCACAGGATAAGGTGGGTCACTCGAGCAGAGCACTCTTGGTCTTCCTCAGCATGAGGACACAGTTCCTTTACAAGCATCATGGCCTTCTATGCCCAAGTCTCTTAAGTTATCAAAAGTCTCTTGCTACAGAGGACCTGATGTATCAAACTAACAAAAAGTAATTTTTCCAAGTATTCACATTGGGCGATTCACTCTCACCCTGGATCCCCCTCAGCCGGGCTCAGATCCCTTTTTGTACCACAAGCTTTTCTTGGGTGACTCATGGTTCACCCCGGATCCCCCTCAGTCGGGCTCAAATCCCCTTTTTCCATAATAAGTAGTCGGCCTCAGATCCCCTTTTTTCACAATGAATCTCCCTCAGCCGGGCTCGGACCAATTACACTTCATTTATCTTTTCTCGGGTGACTTACGGTTCACCCCAAATCCCCCTTAATTGGGCTCAGATCCCCTTGACCCTTTGCAGGACCATTTCGATATCACCGATCACAATTTTACACTCTCAGTTGGATACCTAACAGAATCCTTCTAATTAGCACCCATGTGGTGCCGGACCACTCTATACGCGGTATCTTGGGTTTCAAAAGTTCAGTCACTCTTTGGATGTTCAATTACATTTGTTTCGCTCATCACATATGCCTTAAGCTCGTTTCTTCGTAGATCTTTTCATACAATGTTGCCGCTTGCAACCTTGCTTGTAACACAGACCGGTCTTCTATCAGTCTCCCTGACTCACTGGCTGGGCTGACTTTACTGGAGCGGCTTTGTTGTCGTAGCCAAGGACACTATCATGGCGGCAATTGCTCCTCCTCGCCTCTGCTATCAATGCAGGAGAGCCCTGGGTACCTTCGACACACAATGCACCTTTCTTCAGCTTTAATTCCCAGTCTTATGTTTCTTATTTTAGAGGGCTCGTGAAAGTAGCGGTTTCCTTCCTCTGAAAAGGCCAAGAGCAATCCCCTCGCAACCCTCTCTGGTCTTGCCGTCTTTCTCCTCGTATTAAATTGCCATCTCGGAACTGCTGCTTCTTCATGCGTTTTGCCTTGCTCAAAGTGTGCTTTCGTGCTCCGCCTTTTATCCATGTGGGGAAGTGTGATGGAAGTTAGGTGTGTGTAATGACCCTTGTGTTGGGACATGTCACATATACGGCTCAGGTCTTAGTCGGTTGTCGCTCACAATGAACTGTCCATGTGAAAGTGTGTGTGTCGGGAAAGGGAGGGCTGAGCTTCTAGGTATCCTACCTGGTAGGATGAGGAAAAGGTGTTACAGGGAAGGAGATACTGTGTCTTACCCTTCAGTGTCCCACTTCCACCGGCAGGGTGCTCAAGACTGGCCACATTGCAGGGTTGCGCAGAGGGTCCAGTCTCTGGACAACCCAATGTTGGTGACCCCAGGAGGAGCACTGAGCCTAGTAGGTCCACTGAGGAGATTGCTTGGTGTCGATAGGCCAGATGACGGGGACCTGGCTGACTGCGCGCACCTCACTAGCAGCAAGGTGAAGAAGAGTCAAGAGGAGCGAAGCCTGTGGCACCTCAGCCTGAACGTGGCCCAACAGTCTGGCATACGTCAGTGGTGCCCAAGTGGATGAGCTGGAGAGGTGCTCTTTCGCAGTTTCCGCTATTCCGATGGCAGCGAGATGGCAAAGGCCAAGGGAGACGGAGGCCCTCACCCCTGCACTGCAGAGAATGGTGGAATTAAAAGTGAAATTAAGGTCACCTTGGAGGAAATACGAGGGATGCGGACGGACATAGGGGTCTAGGTGGCAGATCTCTCGGCGAAAGTTGTGACTCCGGAGGAGCAGATGGAGGGGTTGAACGGCAACCACACCTTGGTGGGGATCCTTGAAGCAGAGATGGAGATGCGTCTCCAGGAGGTCAAAAGAAGGGAGGAGGATCTGCGCCTCAAAGTGGATGATATTGAAAACCGGTAAAGGTGGATTAACCTCCGCTTTTTCAGATTACGGGAGAAAGAAAGGGCGTCTCCGGCTGGCCTAGAACATAAGATTCAGGAAATGTTAGGCATGGTCTTGGGCTCCAAGGAAGGTGAGTGGTTAATGTTGGTCAGAGTGCACCGGGCAGGCGGTGGGAGCAGAGGACCGCGCTCGGTTCTGTCTCGGCTGCACTACTATGGCAACAAGGCGAGAAATCTCAAGAAGGTGCACATTCTAGGGTGGCTGTTTTTCAGGACATGTCCTCCCACACGCTCCTGAAGAGTAAGAAGTGCAGCCCCCTCACCAGATGGTTTCAGGAGAAGGGGGTGAAATATCGGGGGGTTGGAAAAACTCCTACTTTGCCCTATAACTAAGATCGGCGTAGTCTCGACCATTAAACGATAAACAGAATAGTCCAAGTGGAGTCCGTAAAATCAAAATGGCCTATGCTAACAAAAATCTAATGCCTGCCCTATCTCTAGTACAGAAAGTGTATAAGGAGAAATGTATCTAAAGGAAAAATCAGTGTTCAAAAGAATAAATGTGGCTGAATCAGCTCTCTTCCCCTAGTTAGGCCACATGGAGTAAGGCTGTCCCTGTAGGCAAGATGACACACTCTGGGTCGGGTTTTCAACACAACACAGTTCCAATAAAATGTGGATCGAGGCCTGCCTGGCCTTCCATGTTTAAGTCTCTCTTTCAGACTTCCAAATAATGTTTCAACAAAAAGTCATGTAAGTCCCCCTCAGTCGGGCTCAGACCTTTCACTTTATTTTTATTTTAAAATATTTTTATTGGCATTTGTTCAAGTACAGCAGTGTAATTATCAATTGTTACACCAAATAGGAACCATTGTACTTGCAGCATTTTTTTTAAAAGAAAAAGAAAACTGATAGCTACAACAAACAAATAACTGTCTTCGCTTGCCCAGCATTGTACCACTACTAGTCATTCCATTCTTGTGTACCATGGTCAGTGGCCCAGCCTGAGCGACCACTCACATCTTTCCACTACAACCTTCGGTTGGGACCAAGTTAACTTGAGTACATCTCGTTCCGGGTCAAATACTTCACATAGGAAGGTTGTGCTTCACAGGGGTTTGTCGTCCGATGGGTGGAACATGTCCCAGACCAGCGCCTTCCAAGCTGCACATTTGTCACTTTCGTCAGACCCAGTCATTCTCGTCCCATCCATCCACACTTTGGTTTCTGCTTCTGCCCACCGCTCAAATTCTCTGTGCCATCTTGCATAATGTGGGCCTCCAGCACATTTCCAGGCCATTGAATTGCTCTCTTAGCCAATATACATGCCCTGTCCATAAATTTGTGCTTATATTTGTCCATTCTGGGAAACTCCCCAAGCAAGCACTCCTTCGGTGTCCACTCGTACCTCACTATTCCTGCTTTCCTGCAGGCCTGTTCGATTCGTCCCCAGAACCTCTGCACATTCACACATACCCAAAACATATGTATTAGGTCCGCGTTCTCCATTCCACACCACAGACACTGTGTGGCCGCATTCTTGTTGAACGCAGCGATCCTGTGTGGGGTCATATATGTGTGTTACAATACGTTAAACTGTATCAACCGAAAGCTAGAGTTCTAGATACTTCTTTAGGGTACACCAGTAGTCTTTCCCACTCCTTTTCTGTTATGTCTGTGTCCAGATCGCTTCCCCCATTTCTCTTTCAATGTTATGCATCTTGGGATTGGATTTATCTATTAATGTACTATACAGTCTGGACACCGGTCACCACCCGACGCTCAGGGTGTACATCAGGGTCAGTAGGGGGTTTAGTGGTGGTTCCTCCGGCCAACTTGCCCATTTCCCTTTAGCCACTTTCCGAGCTTTTTGGTACCAGAGGAACTTGCCACCAGATACTTCTTCCTTCTCCCGCAGTGAGTCAAACTCTCTGAAAACCCCCTCCTCGTACAGGATGCCCCAGGTGTATATGCCCCACCTCTCCCATCGTCTCACTATTACCAGGTCTGTGATGTCTCTGCAGGCATCAGCCCCGATCGGCACTTCAAGTGAGTAGGTGTACCCAAGTTTCAGCAATGCCACTACCCTACCCCATACCCTCCTCCCCAGTGTCACCACCATAGGGGTGTGTCACAGACAGTTCAGTGGTAACCACAGTATTTCTTTCCATTTTGCAGGGGCCACCAGTTGTTGTAGCAATTCAGTTTCTGACGTAGGCTCGTCCGCCAGCCATTTAGCTATGTGGCTGAGCTGGCCGCCAGGTAATACTTATCAAGTTGTACCCCTCCCTCACTATATGGCAGGCACAATATAGTGAGTGACAATTTGTGTCTGTTCGTTCCCCACAAAAAGTCCTGCAGCAGTATTTCCACCAGGCGGAAGAAGGTCGCCTTGACGTAGCAGTGCATGTTTTGGAAATAGTACAGGAATCTCGGTAGATTGATCATTTTGGTGATAGCCACCCTACCCATCAATGTCAGCGGCAACTTAGACCAACATTTCATAGAGTTTCTCAGGCCCTTTACCACTGCTGCTGTGTTGTTTTCATGCATCTGTTCCAGTGTGCGCCCAATATTTACCCTCAGGTACTTGAATGATTCCAGCTCCCACCGAAGTCCAACTTCCGGCAGTTCACCTATGTCCTTCCCGCTTAGACCTGCAGCGGATCCCCGACACCCTTGCGTAGTTATCCAGTATACCCAGAACCACTGGGGCATTGAGGTGTGGGTCCCTCAGGTACAGCAACACATAATCTGCATATAGCGAGATCAAGTGTCCCACTTCCCCTAGCCAGATCCCTGCGTCCAGGTACTGTTTTCGAACATAAATGGCCATTGGCTCCAGACCCAACACATACAGCATTGGGAATAATGGGCAACCTTGTCTAGTGCCTCTCTGTATATCCAAGACCGATGATACCATCCTCCCAGTCTTAACCCTCGCTGTTGGGGCTGTGTATAATATCTGAACTCACTTAATGAATTGTTTCCCAAACCCAAACTCTCTCAGTGTTGCCACCAGCCATTCCCGGTATATCGAGTCAAACGCTTTTATCGCTTCTAGGGAGAGTATGGCGTATTGTGCCTCAGTGTTTGTCGTTTCCGATAGGACATGTTGTAGCCTGCAAAGATTTAGTGCAGTGCTATGTCCCGGTATAAAACCATTTTGGTCTTTATGGATCAGGCCCCCAATGACTCTGCTCAACCTTTTGGCCAGTATGGTGGTCAGGATCTTAACATCACAGTTTAACATTGCCAGCGGGAGTTAAGAATCACATTCATCTTTTGGCTTCCCTGGTTTGGGTATCGGGATCACTAGGGTCTCTTTCATGGTCCCCGGTAGCACCTCTTTCTCGTACGCCTCCCTGTACACTTCTAACAACACTGGAGACAACTCTGTCTCATGTGTCTTATAGAACTCTGGGGGGAGTCAGTCACTTCTGGGCGTCTTGCTCGAGGCTAGTGACCTTATCGCCTCCGTTACATCTTCTGTTGTGATGTCCACCTCTAGTGTCTCCCTCTGTGCCTCCCCCAGTTTAGGTAAGCCAATTTCTTCCAGTGTATCCAGTATGTCCTTCTGGGGCACCTGGTGTTCGTGGCCGTACATACGGAAGTAAAAACTTTGAAAGGTGTCATTGATCGATTGTTGTGATTTGTGTACTTTGCCTGTTTCATCCCTGAGTTCCATGGTCAGGTGCTTTGGGTGTTCCCTTCTACATAGCCACGCCAACAGCCTTCCGGGTTCATCCCCCTCCGCATGCGCCCTGGCAGTTTTGACTGAAAAGTCAAACTTGGATAACCTCCCCCAACCCTCTTGGCAGCTATCTCTCAGTTTTGCTAGTTCAAGCTCCTCCTCCGGTGACCCCTGCATTTGTGCCTCCATATGTTTTATTTCTTCCTCCCATATTTCCAGCTCCAGGCGCAGCATTTTCCTGATTCCTCCCATACTAGCAATGGCCTCCCCCCGCACCACCACCTACATCGCTTCCCAGACCGTTCTCCACCGCTCCACACTGCCCACATTCCTCTCAAAATACTCTGCCAGCCTGTTCCTTAATTCCTCCATGAATGCCTGGTCGGTCAGTGCATCCGCAGGCATACGCCACAGCGATATAGGGGGTCTGGGACCTCTTACCTTCCAGGTCAACTTTAGTGGCGATTGATCTGATATTGACCTGCCCAGATATTGTGCCGATTCCACCAGTGCCCTGGCCACAAATATATAATCAATCCTGGTGTGTAGGTGGTGCGGGGAAGAAAAAAAAGAGTAACCCCTGTCATTCGGGTGTAGTTCCCTCCACACATCTACCAGGTCGAATGGCCTCAAGTAGTGCATTCAGCGCCCTCGTTGCTGTTTCGTTGTAAGACACCGGTGAGCTAGACCTATCCAGCTCCCAGTCACGCATACAGTTAAAATCTCCACCCCAAATGAAAAAACATTCCCAGCATTGGGTCATCTTGGCACACAGCATATTAAGGTGCGCCGGGATTCCATGATTTGGAAAGTAGGAATTGACTATGCATACTTCCACTTTTTTGATGTGGCCCCTTAGTATCGGGTACCTTCCCTCAGGGTTGGTTTCCTTTTCCAGAAGCCTAAAGGGGACCGCTGGGCTTATCCAGGTGAGGACCCCACTGGCATATTTGGAGTAAGCAGCCCCATAGCACTGTTCCCCCCAATGCTCCCCAACCTTGGTCATAGCGCTCTGCGTTAGGTGGGTTTCTTGCAATAATGCAATGGATACCTTTTTCCTTTGTAGGAAGGATTTCACTTGGTTCTTGCACAGATATGTGCCCAGCCCCCCAAACATTCCACGTCAACACCTCAACATCTGCAGCCATAGCAATATTGTACCTCCCCTCAGCACTCTCCCACCTCCTTGTGCCCGCCTTCCTGGCCCACATGCCCACAGCTCAGCCATAAGTTGGGCGGCTTTCGCCTCTATCCATTCCCATGTCACCTCGCACTCACACCTTGTTGTACATGCCTTTTCTTGTGAAGACTTCAACTCATTAATAACAATAAACAAAACCAAAACCGGGTAACTGCACTCAGCAGCTGTGCTCCTGCAGTAACGCTCGAGCGCCCCCACACCTTCCTGACCCCTCCAGGCCATCTTGTACGAGTTGTGCGGTGACAGCAACGGGCCGACACCTTACAGTTTGTAGGGTGTGTCTTTTATCCCTGGTCGAGGGTCCTGGTCTCTCCCTCGCCTAACTTAATTTATCTTAGTTACAGTGACAGTGTGTGTCCATGAACCAGTCGCTGCACTCCTGTGGACACTTCAGTTGAAAGTTCATCCCCCTCCCCGGGTCTCATCCAGCCAGGTATCTCTCGAGTGACTGCTTCTTAGCCTGTATCCAGGTTATTATGCTCCATCCACATTGTGGCCGCTGCAGATTTTTCAAGGAAGACGGGTCGTCCTTTGTAAATCACTTTGAGCCTAGACGGGTACATCAACATGTATTTAAGATTTAGTTGCCTCAGCCTTGCTTTGATCGGCACAAACACATTTCTTGCTCTTTGGACTGTGGGTGTGTAGTCCGGGTATATAGTTATGTTGGAGCTGTCCCTGCAAATCTCCCCACCTTCTTTTGAAAATTTAAGGATGGCCTCCCTGTCCCGGAAGTTGAGTATTTTTGCTATCATGGGGGCGGGGATGCGAACCGGGTGGCAGGTATTTTTGCAGAGATGTGTGGGCTCTCTCCACCACAAATCCCTGCGAGAGGTTACCCGATCCCATTTCCTACAAGATCAAGTTTTCAACAAAGTCTGTGGGGTTCGAGCCCTCCATCTCCTCCGGTATCCCAAGCAGACAAATGTTGTTGCGCCGAGCTCGTCCATCATCTTCCGCCCGGGCTTCTAGTGCTGCATTTCTTCTTTCCAAATCTGAAAGTCTCTTCTCAAGGTCCTTGGTGGTATCCGCTGTTTCCTTCTCTGTGTTTGTAACCCTCTATGTGAGGTTGCGCACATCCTGCCTCATTAACTTCATATCGGATTTGACCTCCTCGATTTTGGTGTCTATGAAGGGCCTCAAGGCTGCTATTGCGTCCAGCACCTGATTTTCCTTGGTTCCATCCTCCTTTCCTGGCAGAGCTGCTTGTGTTGTTGCATTGCTCTGTGGCTGCCCTTTAGGCCTGACCGCATTGAAGGAGTCCATGATTGTGAGGTCCTTCTTGGCTTTAGTTGAGGGCATCGCTGTGTTGTCTGCTTTGTGGCGGGTGGTTGGTGCCTATTGCTTAGTAGCTTTTCTGCCCCTCCGTGGGCAGCGTCCCTGGCGTGGACTGGGTTGCTCCAAGCTGATCAGTGATCCTGCTTCAGTGCCCTCCCGTTTTGCGGTCGCAGGACTATTCCTTGTTCTCGTGTAGTACCCTGTGGGTGAACAGCATTTCAGCGGGGGATCAGGGGATCATCTATCTGCAGGACAGGTATTGCCTCTGTCTGTGGGCATTCCTTAGCAGCGTGTGTGGGGCTGCTGTGTGGGGCTGCATTGTAGTCGCTCCAATGAGTGGCACGTGGCTTCCTGTTGTTTGGCCTGCGCAATGTTGTTCCAATTCCTTGTGTGTTTGAGCGGCCCGTGGCTTGCTCGACCTGCTGCCTGCTCAGGTGGTGTCCCCAAAGCAGTGCCTCAGTAGCTGTGTGCTATGAGTGCTGCTGTAGTTTCCACTCCTGTCTTCTTAATTCCCAGTCCGTACTAACAGTGTTAGGGGTAGTGTCACTAGTTCGCTTCACTTCGGATGCTGGCTTCCGCTCCGTGGCTATGCTTGTTGGCCTGCCCTACTTGCAGGTTCTGGGGCCCAACCACTGCAGGTGTTGTCGCCTGCGATCAGTTCATGCTGCGCTTGGTTCCAGCATTCTGTGTATGCAGTGCTTCCGTGGCCCCCCTATGCACCGGTTCTGGGACACCTCTTATGATGGCGTTGTGGTGCATTGGTTAGTTGGGGCATCTAACATGGGTGTCCGCATCTGTGGCCTTCCTATGTTTGCCACACTGGATCAGGATTGCCAACCACCCATGACTGGCTGCACTTTTCCCTTTGTTGTGGCCCCTGGACCCTGGATCTTGGCCACCCGCACCGTGCCTTGTTGCACCAGCCAGCGACTGACTTGGTGGCCTACCTTGCGTTTTTGTCTGACGTCCGCTGCGTCATTCAGCAGTGGGTCAGTATGTTGCTTGCTGCGCTTCTTAGGCACTATGTTTGTGGGGCTGCTGTCAATTTCTCCGTGCCCCACTCCCGCAGGCTCTAGGCGATGTCACGCTACCGGAGGGTTTGACTCCTTGGCCAGTGTGTGCGTTCATGTCTCCAGTCGTTTAATGGTGAGTCTCCTGGTGCAGCTCCCTACGTCCCGCCTTGACGTGGTGCCACGGCCGCCTTTTGTGCCCGGGCAGCCCCTCACTGCTGTCCTCCCGTTCGTGCGGGTCCCGTCCTCATACGATGCAGTCCACTTCTGCCAGCCGCGTAGACCGCCGCTATTCCTACAATGCTCCTCTTCTCCGGAGGCACCCCGCAGCCACTGCCCCTCAGCCTTGCGTGCTCCGCTGGATCTTCCGCAGTGGTCCCTCTGCTTGGCAGTCTCGACGGAGCACCAGGTACAGTGTCCCGTTTGTCAGCTTCGCCTGTGGTCTGCTTTATTATCGTGCTGCAGTTCGCGGGCAGCACTTCCCACTTCAGCATCTACCCAACACTGTTTGCTGGCACATGCGCTTCGGCCCCTCCTCCAATTCACCACAGAGACGTGGCCTCACCCGCCATCTTGGCCACACCAGGCATCAGCTACACTTGGTATTTGTGCATGAAGGGTCCTCCGATTTTCTCCCTTCTTTCAAATCGGAGCCGGGAAATAGGTTCCTCCACCAGTATACGTATTTAGTGTCCTTCAAATCACCGGACACCGCCAGCTACAGGATACACTCAAGGATCACGGCGGGAGCTCTGATCAGGTGCGACCTCACTCCATGGGCCCAGACCATGATCCCTCAGACCTTTCACAACCAAGTACACGTGAGTTCCCATCTGTCGGGCTCAGTATTAACACAACAAAGTTCACATAGGTCCCCCTCTGTCTGTCCCAGACCTCTTCAAAACCAATGTTCAACAATACTTGCAGGGGGCTCCCTTCCCCAAGCTTTTTACACTTCGGGTCTCCCTCAGTCGGACTCAAACTGATTTCAGATGTCAAAGGCTTTCAAATGTGCGTGGCTCTCTATACAGATCTCAGCAGGACCACTTTGACTCAAAATTCAAGGTTCATCTTTTCACTCTCCCCTTCTCCCGGGGTAAATTTTGCTTACTTCGCTTCTGTAGTTCATTCACTTTATCGTTACAAACAATGCACCTTTAACACACTTTTCGAGTGGGCTACTTCCTTTCGCTGGACCATTCTGTTACTCAGTATTGCTGATTTCACACCTGCCCTTATTTCAAAGTTCCTTCACAGGTCTACCTTTCTTCGTGTCTCATCCACATGCGTGCAGCCTTCACTTGCGAAATAATGTTGCCACTTCAAACTTTCATTAACACACACCGGTCTCTCAGATGGCTTGCCAACTCACGGGCTGTGTGCAATTTTTTCTTGGTTTTACGATTTCCAATTCACGAGACAAGGTTTAGTACCACAGGCTTTGCCTCGCCTCCCCAACTCTGCCGTTCACTGGGGAGGGTCGCTGGTGTCCTTGAAACACAATGCAGCCTTCTGATGTGGGATCTGGCCTTCTCCACGTGTCTTTCATGGCCTGGTGCGGAACTCTTGAGGTTTTCAAACTGCTGCTCTCGTCCCCTGATCCGTCGATCTCTGCCCAAGTAGGTTTGCCTTTGCCTCAGAATTTCTGCTCATACTCGTGTTCCACCTTGCTCAGAGTGTGTCTCTATGTTCTGCCTTCAAACCATGTGAGGAGAGCTAATTGGTATCAGGTGTATGCACTTAGAGTCAAGTGCCCGACTGCTTTACATGATTAGTGGGACATGTCCAGTACGATGTATATGAGTTCGTCTTGTTACTCTCAGTCACCCTCTTCTTCAGCCCAGTCTTTGTGTAAAAAGGGGGTCTGGGGGAAGTTGGGCCCTTAGGGAATGCTAAAAATATAGGATGGGTTAGGTGAACAAAAATGGGTGTATACAGCGTCTCACCATCGGCTGCTTCACCCAAACTACCCGAAAGACCCCTCACCTGGGTGATCGTCCCGCACTGGTCCACCCCCAGGAACTGGATCCAAAAGTGATGGCCGTGTCCTGGCAACCTGGATGACAAGTCCCCAGGGACTAGCAGTGTGAGTCACCCTTTGGTTTCTCACAACAGAATGCAGGGACCCATTGCCTGACAGGATTAGATGGGGACGGGACCTCAGGAGGGACATCAACGACGCCCTGTGGACACAGATGTGCAGGAAAGTCTTGTGCTCCACTGATTCTCTGAAGTATAGGAAACATGCCCTAAAATTGCTTCACATGTGGCACTATCTACCGGCGACTCTGGCCGAGATGTACAAGGGATATGATTCTCGCTGTTGGAAATGTCAACAGGCAACTATAGTCACATGTGGTGGGGGTGCCCTTGTGTCTAGTGTTATTGGAGGGAAGTCCTATCCTGGGCATTGATGGGGTCCATAGGGAACTATCCCTGTGGATGTTCCTCTTTGGGGTGAGGCTGGAGGAGGAGGATGTTGGGGATGGACACATGGTGCAGGTCATGTTGGTGGCCACCAGATGCTGCTTAGCCCAGTTGTGGAAGAGTCCATGTTTGCCCACGGAAAGGAATTGGGTGGCTAAGGTTTGAGCCATATATGATATGGAGTTTCTTTCCCACCTACTGGAAGAGATGAGGTCCAATAAAGAAGGTCAGTGGCTACCTTTTTTTGGGAAATACTGCCAGTGAACAGATTTGGAGGATGCTGGCTGTCTCCCTTTGGGGTCCTAAGTAAGTTCATGTATTTATGCTTGAACCTTGGTTTCTCTGCCTGCAGTTCTAGGTGTTACTGCATATTCAGACTTCATTGTACAATGTATGCAAAGTTGGTCTTGGAGTCTTGAGATGGGCCCATCGGTATTACACAAATTGACCTTTTACAATTGACCTTTTGCACAATTGACCTTATTATAGTGGTCCCAATTGACCTTCTGCACAATTGACCTTTATATTATTTTAGTTATTTTATATATGTATTGGGTTGGTTTTGGTTTATAAATAATATAAGGGGATTGGGTGGGGGTTTGCAGGGTTTTTTGCATTGGGTGGGGGGTTGCGGGGGCATGAATCTATGGTTGTGCAGAGGGACACGGTTGTGATGCCAGAGAGTGACTCTGCCCGATGGCGGGGGTCTATCAATATTTACAGCTATAATTTTGATATATATTTAATATACATTTTATATGAAATGTTAAGAATCCCAAGAATGTTCGATAAGGACCCTAATAATGTTTATATACATTTTATAGAAATTGGCTATCATTTTGATTTAAAGGGCGGTTCCAAGGCTATGATGGCCCTGGGGAGGGTCTTATAACCCGGATATTTGGCTTGTGTGCTAGGCCTGGAAAACGCGAGCACTCTTCTGACTTTTCCAGTGGTATTCAGAATGGGGGAAACAGCGATTATGAACGGATACAGTTACGACGAGGGGAAACCAACCCTCGGAGGTTCAGGCGATTCAGACGATAGTTACACCCCTGACTGTCCTACAGCGTAGGATGGAAGATACTCAGGATTTGATGGCTGGTTACAAAGCCGAGGATTTATGGGAGGAGGATGATTTGGTTTTAGAGCAGCGGCTGGTCGTGATGCCAGGGCGACTATCAGCAGCAGCTGTGAACTCCGAAGACAAGAAGATGCAGGGAGTGAGGATCCCATGCTAAGTGCGAGGATGGGGGTGGACCATGCTCAGAAGGGATGCAGACCCCGCCAGGCTAGTCAGGAGAAGGGGGCAAGGAAGGGCAAGTGCAGGTTAGGGGCGGGGTCAGGGAGATTGGGGTACTGGGGTAGACTGGGCGAGGAGGGCCTGGTGCCCTGTAGGACTCAGAAGGGTCCAGCAGCCAGTCAATGCAGCAGAGGGTTCATTCGCATGGGAGGGGGAGAGAGAAGGAAGAAGAGAAAAGGAGCCTGAGATGGGCAGGGAGGTCCATCTAGAGGGAGGCTCCTGCCAAAGAGAGAGATCTACCCCCACTCTTTGCTTGGAAAAACATCTGATCTGCTGAGAGTTGGAGCTAGAAGACCAAAGGGATCTAGCAGGAAGGTATTTAGGGAGAGAGAGTTGAATGTAGTGGGGTCCCAGGCCCCAGGAAGCCTTGTGGATGAATCAGAGGGTCTTGAACTTGATGCTTGCAGCTACCGGGTGCGAGTGGAGAGATTTTAGGGATTGGAGGGATGCGGTCCCTGGACTTGCAGTCCTATTCTTGATTAATTCAAGGGAGCGAAGGGAGGATAAAGGCTGATTGTGGAAGAGGCTGTTGCAGTAGTCTAGCTTTGAGAGGACAAGAGCTCTGGAGACATTGGGCCTCATTACAAGTCAGCCGGTCAGGAAACAACAGTGGCGGTAAATCTGCCGCCACTGTTGTTTCCGGATGGCTGATTCTGAATTCTGCAGGCAGGAGGTGTCACTCCTGTCAGATCTGGCGGGAGTAACGCCCCCCCCCCGCCTGCAGACAAAAATGGAAACACCGGCTCCGTAGTAGATGGAACCAGTGTTTCCATTGTCCCCATCACCATGGAGTCCTATGGGGAGTTACGGAATTCCGCCTGCGGAATTACCGGGTCACTGGGGTTGTAATGCCCCAGTGATTCTGGCAATCACGGAGGCAGAATGGTATTTTGGGTCCTACTGCCGGACTCGTAATGAGGCCCATTGAGTTTCTGGGGGACGGTGAGGAAAGGCAGAATGCCTCTGAGGAGGTGCAGCTGAAAGTAAGCCTTCTTGGCAAGGTCTGCGATGAGACGAGAGAAGGCGAGAGAGGAGTCGAAGATGACATCAAGGCTTAGCCTGACAAGAAGGTGATGGGAGGGGACCCAAAGAGGGCAGCCAGAGAGTAGAAGGGACCAGGGGTCCCAATGAGAAGGATCTCATTCTTACTGTCATTAAGGCAGAGATTGCTAGCAGCGCACCATGCTGAATAGTAGTCAGTCAGTCAGGAATCAGAGAGAAAAAAGAGGAGGAAGTGGAGGGAAGCTTGAAGGAGAGCTGCGTGTCTTCCGCATAACACTCGAAGTGAGGAGAGAAGGTGGAGATCAAGTGGGCCAGAGGGGTGTTGAAGCGCCACGGCAAGAGGCTAGAGCACTGAGGGACGCCACAGGTGGAGAGTGTGGTGGAGGAAAGGAAAGGGCCCAGTTGAACCTGGGAAGGTCGGACAGACAGGAACAAGTTCAACCAGTCCAGTGCCAGGTCCGTGATGCCAAGGGTATCACAGAGCCAATTTATAAGGGTGGCATTACTGACTGTATCAAAGGCAGAGGAAAGATCAAGGAGGATGAGAACATAAGGAGAGTTGGAATCAAGATTTGAGAGCAAGTCTTCATGGGTGTTCATGAGAGCAGTTTCTGTGCCTCCTGCTGGTCTAAAGCCAGACTGGTGGTCGTGTAGACAACCAACAGATTCAGTGTGGTTAATCAGTTGGGAGATGACCAACTTTTCCAAGATTTTGCCCAGGAATGGGGTGATGGATATACCCTATGACACCAGAGAATGTCGCCGCCCGTTTGCTGCTCAAATCAACTTGAAAATCTGAGGGATCGTACTAATAGCCTATTTACGGAATGTATTTCGCTAGTGGAGACTGTGCCTCAGGAAAGATTCCCCCCAAACTCCGACCTGAGACCTTCCTCATGTGGCATGGGGAAGGCAGATGCTTCCTGGTCCCGACCCTCGGGGTGGTGTTCTGCAGGAGGATCACATGGGGGTTAACTTCCCCCGAAACCCTAGTCTTTTGATGGCTTAATACCCTCGGTACTTGGACAAGGAAGAGGGATGCAGAGGAACAAAGTTGTAGTGGTCAGCTAATTAATCTAAATGACCCACACCTGCGGGAGGCTGAAATGGCCCCCTCAGGTGCGGACTAGAGAGAAGCTGAAGAAGTCAAAAAAGCAGCAGCAGAGGAAACAGTGTATTATGCTGTGCGAGCCATGTCTGCAGGTGGAGGTGGGATTACCAGAGCGAAAAGACGCCGGGACCACTGAAGGTCCTGAGTGTGATGGCATATCTCCTTATCCCCCTTGCAGAGGTTGTGCAGCCGAAAGTCGCCATGGAGGAAGATGCTGAGAGATCTCTGGTGACTCTGTCATGCAGGAGATTTGTAGGAACTTGGGAAGCTCTGAATTGGTGTGGCGGCGGCGAGAGTGAACAACCAGAAACTGTTGGCCGGGTCCAGGAGAGCCATAAAGCTAACGGCCATAGAGCACTGAACGAGAGCAACTTAACTGGTATGTTCTCCACTTGTAAGTGGTACCAGAGTGCTCGGGTACTGCTTGTGTTCACCAGGTCAGCTGCGTTACTTGCGTGTGCATGACAGAGACGCTTCTATTGAATACCAAACTGTTAGAAAACCACAGAGGTGGCAGTTAATAAAACAAAGTGGCTGTGATGTACCTTTTGTGAGTTTTTGAAGATCCCGAAAACCCAGTGAGAATCCAGTAGTAGTAGTAAGAACTAAGGCATACAAGCATTGCCAAAGCCAAAAGACAGCTAAAGTTGGGCCAAGTGAGAGCACAAAGCATTGCCAAAAGCCAGAGGGTTAGTAATAAGAACCTCAAGGGCTGTAGAAAGTGCTACTCCTATGTTGAGAAGAATGTGCTTAATCTAAACTCACATAGCCACAAGGAAAGACTGTTTCCTACCTACCGTTTAACTATTGGTGCAGAAGGGAGAAAAAGGTGGCAAACAAGCTGCCCTCTGGAAGAAGTTATCCAGAGGGAGATGAACATCGTTTGTAGAGAATGTTCTATTCCCCGAGAGCTGCATTTTGATACCAAGCAAAACTATGGAAGCTGTTGTTATCCTAAAATTGAAAGTTACCATTGAAGCACTTTTCCATTTTGTTGTTGAAGAAGTAGACGGCAGGCGAGTGTACCAGTAGGGCAAGAAGTGATTGCCCAGAAGGAAACTCATGAAAGGATAAGCCAGGCAGTAGAAGGTGCAAGTGCTGAAGAGTGGTACTAATAGAGAACAACATATTGGGCCTCATTACAAGGTTGGCGGTAACCCGCCGGCACGACCGGCAGGTTGCCACTGAACCCGTAACACTGGATCCGCCGTCTGGATTCCCGGCGGAGTGGGAAGTCAGGCGGCAGATCTTGTAAGTCACCATTCCCATGGAGTCCTATTGGACTCCATGGGAATAGGGATTGGGAAGCACCGGCACCATCACTGATGGTGCTGGTGCTTCCATGGCAACTCTGCCTGCCGGGGCTGCTGCACCCGGCAGGGTCAGACCTGCCTGGTGCAGGGGCCCCGGCAGGCAGACTCATAGTGTAGCGGTCCAGAAACAAGGGTACCGGTAAGCTTGCCAGCACCCTTGTTTCCGGACCGCCACACTTGTAATGAGGCCTATTGAGTTGTGACAGTTGCAGAAGAGTTGTGAAATTTGGCTGAAGAAAAGTTACAATTCTTTCTGCAGTTAAACTTGTGGTAAACCATCCTGACCAGACTATTTGTTGCTACTACAAATGTTGAACAGTCCTTATTCCAGGAGGAGTGAGAGTTTTTTTCAAAGTACTTTATTGCAGCAACAGAAATTGATGAATTTGAGTACCAGAATTTAAGAACTGTACTGGAACTTTGTGTTGAATTGTAGCTCCTTGTTTTTCCTTTTGTTTGGATCTGTGGAAGGGAAGTTCGCCCAAACTATGACAAGACACATTGATCATACTGTGAATCAGGTCATATGCTATATAATACTGTTGAGTTGAATTGCCATATATTTGCTTTTGCTTTGATTGTTGTATAACTTTGAGAGTTAGATATCCATTGGTTAGAGTGTTCCCTTTATTTTAGGCAGGGAAATCCTCATTAGGGTAGGGATAGTGAGGCATTTATTCAACCTGTTTTATTTAATTAAATGGCAAAAGTTTTGAAAACTCTTTGAACAAGTTCTCCACCTCACATTTCTGAAACCCTCACAAGACAGATATGTTAAGGTAATTTATAGAGCGCAGCGTTCACCCAGAGGTATCTTGGCGCTAGAGAGGAGAAGGGCTGCAGAGTTAGTCCGCGAAAAACAGCCAGCGACCTAGAACAGAATGGTTTTCCGTATTCTCCTAAACTGTAAGTGATTAGATACATTCTTAACTGTCCCTGGCAGGTCGTTCCACATTTGAGCGGCAACAACCGAAAAGGCCCGACCTCCAATACGAGATCTATGAAACCTCCGATGACCAGAAGGCCGGCCGCAGCCGAGCGAAGATGGTGGGCAGGGAGATATCGAGTAAATTTGGATTGGAGGTACTCGGCCCCCTGCATGTGCAGCGCCCTGTGAACAATGCACAGGGCCTTTAACCTAATCCACTGTATAACAGGGAGCCAGTGAAGGGTGAGCAACACATGGGAAATGTGAGCCCCAAAGGTGGACCCCTTGGCCACCTGGGCGGCTAGATTCTGAAGACGCTGCAATTGCTGGATGGTGCCTTAGGGCTGAGCCAGATGTAAAGCATTGCAATAATCAAGTCTGCGCAGCACCAAGGCAGCCACCACAGGCAGATGAAGAGTCACAGGTATCAGAGGGAGAACCATTTTTAAGATTTTTAATTGGAAGTGAATAAAAGTTTATGTTTTAAGTGTTAATAAAAATCTGTTTATAAAACCTAGTTGCATCATTATGTTCACCGATTATGGGGTGTTCATGTCTGCGTAAAGCTGTCAAAAATATATTACTATGAAGGGGGTGTTGATAGTTACAGTGGGGTTGAAAGCCGTAAACTGCAAGCCAATGGTGGGAAGGTGTCAAGGGGCGATGTCAAGATGTGGCTTTCAGAGCAGGAGGTCTATGCGCTACATAAGCCGACCCAAAAACATTTAAAATGACGAATGATGTTGGTATCTGACATTGATCAACAATGGCAGGCAGATATAATGGATTTGAGCCAGTTCCACCAAGACAATAATGGTACCCGCTATATTCTAGCCATCATTGATGTCCTATCAAAATATGCCTATGTTGAGGCTTTGAAAAACAAGACAGGTCACAGCGTGGCCACGGCTTTTAAATGCACATTTAACAAAGAGTGTGTTCCTGTTAAGCTACAGACGGACGATTGTAAGGAGTATTTTTATTAAACCGCTAACAAGTCCTCTCAAACAACACAGGGTGCAGCACTTCATAACGCACTCCGGAGTTAAAGCTTCTATTGTCAAACGTTTTACACAAACTTTGAAAACACGGCTCGGGTGATTCTTCACAGCTAAAAACACCCATAGATATGTGGAGGCGTTACCCGCATTTATAAATGTGTATAACAACATGCATCATAGCTCTATTAAAACCACCCCTGTGGGTGTAACACCGCAGAATTACTTGGAGATTTGGAATACTTTTTACGATTAAAGACTTTTTAAAAAGGAGACACAAACACCCCTTAAAAAGGGGGATCATGTGCAGTTCTTGAAACTTAAGGTCATATTTGCAAAGGGGTACGAGCAGAACTACAGTAACAAGATATTTATTATAGATGGAGTTGTTCAGCAGGAGGGTCTTTATATACAGACAAATTGATTATTTAGGGGAGGCTATTCAAGAGGTTTTCTACAGGGAGGAGATCCAAAAAGTTAATAAAGACCAGTAACAAGTTTGTAGAATAGAAAAAGTCATAAAGAGTAAGGGTAGTGGATCCAGGAAGCAACATCTAGTTAAATGGCTCGGGTGGCCTGACAAATTCAACAGTTGGGTGGCTGCAGGATCCCTAAAGGCCACAGCTATGTAACGGGTGCGACATGTAGTCTACACCATTTTACATTATGCTCCCTAGCAACGCTTCAGCCGAGACATTCCCAGAGAACAAAATATCCAACTTCACTGTGAAGCTGGCCAAACCCATACATTTGGAGGGGCAATGGACTGTGGTGCTCACCGAAGTTCAGTAAGTCCACTCGTGGGATACTTTAGGCCAAGGGGAAGCCGCATTTATCATAAATTGAACAAACCATCCAAGGCTCTGTCAGGCCTGGTTCACCGTGGGGTATTACCTGAACATATATAAACTTGTCAGAGTTATCAACAAAGCTGTGTCAATCATACCTGAGTTTTTTCTGCGGGGTCCGGACACATCTGTCAGGTTTTCAACAACGGGGAGACTGCACAACATATTGGGAACCATGCAACACGTTGGAGGCGAAGAACTGCAGGACAATACCCGCGCTGACATTAACAGTTTTTTTTTCAGCGTACTCTTTTACAGCGATATCGTGGAGTATCAAAAGGTGGGGGGTAGCTACACCCGCTACCTAGAACCATGGAGATTAAACGGAACAACAACGATATTGTGAACAGTCAATAAAACAAACCCAATTACATCCCCATGTGTAAAAACCATTTCAACACCATCAACATACAGATGAGAGACGCCCAATAAGCAAAAATCTGGCTACAGTTGCACTTCAGACTGCTCTGGCTGAAAAACCAAGTACAACAGTGTTACAATGGCCGCAGTAAAGAACTATGGAGACCCCGGGGCCTATATTGAATATTACAGGAACTAGGCCGGTTACAGCGATCAGCTGTATTTTAGCCCTGTAATGTATGTAACTGTATCTTTAGAAGTCTCTTCAGATGCGCAATGCCCTTCCTTCGCAGCTACCAATATTGCAAAAGATTTAATGGGAAGTGTAACAACTGTGGTTACCTAGAGTGTCGCCAAACAGAAAAAGGAGGGCCAGGACGGATCAGTGTTCATTTCTAGACTCTGGTGAAGCGTTAAGAGGAAGAAGTCAGCATCCCATCTGCATGGCCCCCCCAAAACCCACCAAGAAAAGCAGATCAAGAGCCTGACACTGACATCCGAGTATGAAGATTAAGTGGGTTACCCCTAAAAGACACAAGGGCTGTGAAATCATCTAAAGAAGAATGGCCTTCTTACACTGAGCCTCCGGGGAGTGTGTGAAATTGGAGCTCGATCTCTTCACTGTACCCCTGACCCAGACTAGCATCGATAACAGTTTTTTCATGGAGGTCTTGCCTCTGGCGGCTCTATCACTGCTAGCACCTATAGAATTCTTTGTATTGGGGTCGACCGAAATGTATCTGCATTTGAATGATACGCTGCTGCATCTAACCTCTAAAATAACAAACCAACATCGCTGCTACTGCCCGCGTGGCCACAATTGCCTATCTCATAGCCAGCTTGTTCAAGCAGGTGATCGTGATGTTGGGCGACCGGATGATAATGCAGAGTGATAATATGTACACCTACTGGCCTTTATAGAGAGCCCATTAAATTATAGCCATGATACCCTGGATAGG
This sequence comes from Ambystoma mexicanum, assembly GCF_040938575.1. Taxonomy (NCBI): domain Eukaryota; kingdom Metazoa; phylum Chordata; class Amphibia; order Caudata; family Ambystomatidae; genus Ambystoma; species Ambystoma mexicanum. The sequence continues at coordinate 514,243,663 of NC_090933.1, forward strand.
CAAGCCTCTTTTAACACGACAACGCTGGGCATTTTGACAAAACCGACAAACTGATCTGGATGGAGTGAGAAAGGTGAAGGTGTCTCACCCGCTAGTCCACAGGGATCTGTCATCCAAGTGGCCAGGACACAGCCCTCGCTCTTGGATCCAGTTCCTGGGGTTGGACCAGTGCGGGAGGATCATCTGGATGAGGGGACGTCGGGGAGTGGAAGTGGGGCACCGGATGGTGCGACACAGTATCCCCTTCCCTGTAACACCTTTTCTCCATCCTACCAGGTAGGATACCTAGGAACTAAACCCACCTCCCCCTTCCCGACACAAACACTTTCTCATGGACAGTTCACCGTGAGCGACAACGGACTAACACCAGAGCCGTATACCTGACATGTCCCAATGCAGTTGTCAGGCATGGTCAGGCAAATACTGATCAGTACACACACCTGACTTCCATCTCACTTCCCCGCGCAGAGAAAAGGCGGAGCACGAAAGCACTGTCTGAGCGAGGAAAGGCACACGAGGATACAGCAGTTCCAAGATGACAGTTTAATACAAGGAGAAAGACGGCGAGGCCAGAGAGGGTTGCAAGGAGGGAAGTGTCCTTGACATTTACAGACCATTAATTTCACAAACCTTGGAAAGTAAGACGCCCAAGACCAGGAACTAAAGCTGAACAAACCTACACTCTGCATGAAAGGTACTGGGGGCTCAGAGAGACTGATACTAAACCAGCTTGTGTTTGAACCAAGGTTGCAAGCAGCAACATTGTATAAAGTAATCCAAAGAGGACAGTGTGTGAAACGCATGTGATTAGCAATGCAAATATAATTGGAAACCAAAGGAGTGAATGAACTTTGGGGAAGCCAAGCGAGATACCATATACAGAGTGGTCTGGTGCCATGAGGGTGCTAATTCGAAGCTCTCTGTTAGGTATCCAGCTGAATGGCGAATGTATTGTAAAATGGATTTTTTTATTTGAAGTGGTCCTGCAACGGGTAAAGCTAAACCCTGTGCACAACCCTTTGAGTTCAAACACTATAACATGAATTATGCAACGCTGCATAAGGACAGTGTCCTGATCCCTGCCAAAGCATGCGTGCTAACTTTGGAGTTCCAAATGTAATCAGGGAATACATGGTCCTGATGGCTGCCACGGGAAAGCACATGCCTGATGCGCCGGTTTCAATCACACACAATGAGTACACCCTCAGTTATACCCTACTGGCCTTCGATCAAAGCCCCGATATTGCATCAGTGGGTAATTTCAACCTCTTGAGGAGCGGGAACCTACACACTGAGATAAGCTTCGATAGAGTTCTCGAGATCAACGCACAAAGAAACATTTTCTTTGATATTTAATGGATACTCTACAGATACAAGGATTTTTGCTTAAGCATAGACCTGCTCGGAATACATTTCATGGTGTCTACGCCAGCATTACATGCCCTAAGTGACTACCCAGGAATTGACCCGTTAGTCTGGTGGTGAACACTGATCTGCAAGCCCAGGGTGGGACAGACTGGATAGCCCTGTGGTTAGAGTGGGGGGTGCTAACGGTGTTTGAGAGTTTGGCACACTTTCCACAACATCCCATACACGCTGGAGATTTAACTGATTATATTGAAAAGCATTGCAAAGTATTACAGTATACCAGAGTGCCGGTCCAAGACTCTAAAGCCATTACCTGTGGACGGCATTGTATATTCTTGATCAGCCAAATGTCAGAATGGGGATTGCTGTAGCTGTTTTGAAAATGTATTGGAACAATCGCAAACAAAATGATCAAATGGTGACCAGATTTGTTAACAAGACGTTAACTAATGTGTATAGATCTGGCATGTCAAAAACGTAAATGTGTGTCATCTATGTAATGTGTCATCTATCTAGTGTGGCCCTGTCATTGGGGCGAGGGAGCCCATGCTCGCCCAAAATGAGTGCCTGAATGCATGCATCACCCCTCCCTACTTGCAGCGATGGCGGCCTCCCGTCCATAGATGGAAGGGGGCAGCCGCTCCCAAAACGAAGAGGATGCGGGCAATGGGACTTACTATCCCTTCTAAGTCCTCCCATGGCCATCCCCTGTCACACCCCTTGGAGGAAGTTAAGTGATTGGACAGGGTAATTAGCCAATCCTGGGAGGGTGTGGGGTATTTAAGAAGGTGTGTGCATGTGTGGGTTAGTTGGGTGAGGACAGGTGAGGACGTCCGAGAGACCTGGGTGAGGACAGGTGAGGACGTCCGAGAGACCAGTGGAAGCAAGAGTGTTTGCAGTGCAGAGGCTATTGTTAAGGAGGGGGTCTGTGGAGTGCTTGTGTGAGAGAGAGGAAAGTGTGAGTATTAGAGGCAGAGTAGGACTAGTGGCTGAGGTAGATAGTAGTAGGAGCTCAGGTAGTAGTAGTTGGGAGTGAAGGTAATAGGTGGTGGGAGTAGCAAGGGAAGAATATAAGTGGTAGAGTGGTAGTCGGTAGTACAGGGGTGAGCACGTCACCATTTCCCTAGATGAGCAGGGCACCATATCCCTGGGTTCTGTAGGTGAGAGGAGAGTGAAGGGCACCATATCCCTGAGTGTCTTGGAGCAGCAAATGTAGTAGAGAGGTAGTAGGGGAATAGGAAAACTAGTGGACGAAGAGGGGGAAGAGTGACAGTGAGTGCGAGACCAGGGGTAGCTATTGGTACTGAGTGAGCTAGAAATGATTACGAGATGAATAACTAGAGGCAGGAGAGTAGAGTGAGAGGAAGGAGGTAAAGGGAACAACCGAATTAGAAGGACAGTTGGCAGCACATGCAGCAGAAAAGAATAGGAGTGGGAAAGGAAGTAAGATCAAAGGATAAAGGTGGAAAGGTGGAGTGAGAGATGGGAGGGACAGTGACATAGTGGGAGGAAAACAGTTGTTGGGATCAGTACAGAAAAAGGGTCAGGTGTGAGATGTTGTGAAAGGAGTGTGTGTGACAGAGGGTGAAAGAAGGCACCATTCCCTATTCCTGGAGACTAACCAATGATAGGAGAGGGAAAGCTAGCAGTTTCCTAGGGAGTAAGGTAGCCATCGGCTTAGGGAAAACACCTGTAGCGGTAGTCAGAAGAACAGATAGGTGTTACTCATCTGTAGTTTACTAATTGCTTATTTTGCGTATTTTATCTTATAATTGTCACATTTTTTTTAATCAATTGTTTGGTTTTATTAATCTGCATCATGTTATTATCATTTAATTCACTTTGTGAAGGCTTGTGAATTTTAGTGAGATCACTGTATTTTTTACTAGTTTTAGCTCCTCGTTAGTTTGAATTTGCCCCCTGCCTTTGTTTGCCTCCTGCCTGCCTTTAGACGCCATCTCACGTTTGAACTACAATACACAGCAATATTGTAGTTCACATGTTTATTCTTTGTCACTGACTGGTGCCTGAGTGCCAGCGAATGGCGTCACGCCCGGTCTTTGCCTGCATAAAAGGGAGTCTAGTCTCCTCTTGGCACTTCTTTGCCCATTTTATTTCATAATTGTCACATTGTATTATTTGAACTCAATTGTTTGATTTTATTATCATTTTAATTCACTTTGTGAGAACTTCTGCAGTACAGTTAGATTGCTGTGTTTTTTACTAGTTTTAGCTCCTCATTAGTTTGAATTTGCCCCCTGCTTTTGTTGGCGTCCTACCTGCCTGTAGACGTCATCTTACACTTGAACTACAATACCCTTAGGTATTGTAGTTCGTGTGTTTCTTCTTCTTCACTGACTGGCGTGTGAGTGCCTGCGCGTGGCATCAAGTCCGGCCCAGTCTCATCCGCAAGCTCTGTCTTTCTGCCTCTTAACTCAGTAAGTCTTTTTGTAATTATCCGAACTCTGTTTCTTCATTTTATATTATGCATCCACTTAGTGCTAATGTCGATACTAGGAAAAAGCGTACTTCACACTCTAAGTTGTAACCCTCCCTGTCTGCGCATGACCACTACACTAAACCCATGAGCAGTTTCCCATCTACGAATGCTTCATTGAACTTAGTCGATATACTTGTGGATAAGCTGCAAGACACTCATCCCGTTAGCAGTGTACCTGATATTGCACCTTCCTCCATACTTGGTGTGAGAAACCTGAGGGTATTCTCCCAGGCAGAGTCCAGGAATCCCTTATCCAGTTGGCCAGGACACGGCCATCGCTGTTGGATCCAGTTCCTGGGGGTGGACCAGTGGGGGAGGATCACCTGGGTGAGGTAGACCGGGGTTATGCTAGGGAGAATATCCAAGGTGAGGTGTGGTATTATACCGAGGATGAAGGTGAGGGGGATGAAGTCCCTGAGGTTTTCTTTGGTTATTCCACTTCTACCTCCATTCCACCCAAAGAAGCTACCTTAATAAAATCCAATCACCCCTGCACCTCTGGTAAACCAACTAGGAGCCCAAACCCAGATACACCAGGAAAATCTCTTAGAACCCCTGTTCTCCTATATCCTACCTGAATACTCCCAATTCTTTTTTCTTCCCGTTCCTCTGATTATTTCCCGCACTACCAACCTGCTCAGATAAAACACTACTGTTCCCACAATCCCCCTTGTTCATTTTATGAGAAAATAATTCCCATTCACTTCACAAGCCCTACCAATCTCCCCCTTCCAAGGTCATCAACCCTCCTGACATGAGGGTTGTAATTCCTTATAACACCTCTTCCCCATCCTACCCCGTAGAATACTTTGGCAATACAACCCCCCAGTTTTCAACTCAAACACTTTCCCCAGACATGAAAACCAAAGGACTAACCTACAGTTGTGTACCTGACATGTCCCGACACAAGAGTCAGGCAGAGTCGGGCAATTAACCTGAATCACACACACCTGATGACCCTTTCCTTTCCCCACAGGGATAAAAGGTGGAGCAAGAGAACACAGTACGAGCAAGGTAGACCGCATGATGAGATGGCTATCCAGGCCCAGCAGTTCAAGAGGAAGAGAAAGACGGAAAATATTGAGAGGCTGACAAGGAGCGATACAACCTTGCCCTTCTTGAATCAAACCTGCAAAACCTCCACTGAAGGAATTGTAAGACAGAGAACAATAGACCCAGCGTGTTGCCGGAGATGCCAGAGGTACCCAAAGTTTGCCTACTTTAATAAGCAGGAGCGAGGGAAGCTCCCGTGACCATGTTACCGGCCTTGACTCCAGTGAAGAGAAAAGCCAAGTGGTTCATCGCAGCCGGTGAGTCGAAGGGAGAACCGATAAGAATCAGGCTTTGTTGAATGAAAGTCGCAAAGTGGCATGTTGTGAGAAGTTCAAGGAACTGTAAATGTGTGAAGGGAGACCGGCTGTAGAGGGAACCGACACCACGTGGGTGCTAACTCGAGAGGCTCTGGTTGATCCCATATTGTGTAAAACTACAAATACTGTAGTAGAGCCGGCAAGACAGGTCACAGTGGTCATACAGGAGGTCAAGCAAAATCCCCATACAATCGAAAGACTTTGATCTACAAACAGTTAAGAAAAGTAAGGGAAGTGAATCCCGCATCACAAAAGAAAGGGAAATGAATCCCACCACATGAGAAAGCAAGGGAAGTGAATTTTGTGAACATTGAAAGTAAATGTGAATGTTGAGTTGGCAAGAGTGAACCGGAAGAGGGGTGCTGGCGAAAAGGGGGCAAGTTTAAAGTCCCAAGAAACAGTGTGTTGACAAGAGTGAACCCGGCCGACGGATGTCCACTAGGACGGTTCAAAAAGACATTAAGATTTGTGAAGGAAGGAAAAGTCATAGTGAACCCGGTGGAGGGAGGCTGAAAGCAGAGAGGGGTCTGCGCCTGGAAGACGGGAACCCAGGGGTGAAGTCATCACCCAAGAAATCAGTAGAACAGAACTTTGTGTTTTTTAGTTGTTTTTGTATACCTATCCGGCCCTTAGAGCCAAGACACCACAACCATTGAAAGCCTTGACATTGTTAGGAACTATTTTAAGATCCAAGCCCAAAACAGGGAGATCCAGGGGTGAAAAGCTATCGCCCAACACCGTGAGGAATAAGGGTCAGGGCATGGAAGAGGGGGACCCAGAGGTGAAGAGCCCTCACCCTAAAGTAAAACCAGGAACCAAACTTTGATTTTGTTGAAGGAACTTTTTGTTTTGTTACGTGAATACAGCAGGCCCTCGAAGGCAAGAGACTTTCAAGAGAAAGGAGACTTAGACATCAACGGCCCTGATAGCTGCAAGTGGAACTGTCATCTCGTGCTGGGGAAGATCAAGAGTGTACTATGCTTCAAGATCCCACCTTACCCGTGCTCAAAACGTGGGTAACGGAGACCCAAGCTACTGCATCCTGATATATTATTTGTGAACACTTCTTTCTTTTCTTGAAAACTCTCTCACACCCCTTTTTGTATTAGTTGCAAGGTTTGGCAAAAGGTTTCTTAGTAGAGGCCTTTTTTATTTGACTCAACGCCACTAGGACTGCCTTATTTTCATTTGATGGTCGACGCTTGCTCCCATCTTAGATTTAGGTTTAGTTTAGACGTTTTTCCAACCTGCATACAGTTTAATAAACATCCTTGAAATGTGATCACTTGTGTCTGTCTTTACTGTTGCCACCATGAGTTCCTTACATTAGTGACCATCTCAATGCCATACCAGTGACTGCTGACATGGACTCCAGTATAGAAGGCAGCTCCATCCCTTTTTTACTTGATGACCCTTATAATAATGCTCCTCTCAGTCTCTCTGTCAAACATGAGAGACTAGACACATTGAGGGTTGCACGCTTTAACACCCGCTCAGCTGTTAGACACACCACGGAAGTAGCTGACCTTATCCTCTCCCATGATTTGGACATGAGCTGCCTCACAGAAACATGGTTCTCTAGCTACACTAACCATGTAATCATCCTGAGAGACTGCCTTTCTATTCACTCTATTACCCCAATACTTTAGACCACTGTGAATACTTATCAATAAAACTACAGATTGACTATAATACTTCCACTAGTATCTTAGCCATCTATCATCCCCCATCCAATACTCCCACTTTTGAAGGACAGCTTTTAGCACTTATTGCCGACATTGCAAAATCCTCATCCCCTGCTATTATCCTTGGAGATTTTAATCTCTGGGACAATGACATTAATGACCATCTTGTATTCATCCCTCCAGGTCATCAGATTTAATCATATAATTACTGAGCCCGCTCACAATGCGGGCCACATAATTGACTCAGTATTGACTCAAAATTTGAAAACCTCTGCTCCCTTAATATCGCTATTCCCTTTGTCCGACCACGTTCTTATAATCTTCGCTATACTGCTTCCTGCTCCTTATCAAAAGGTCAATATTAACCCGACAAAAACTTAAAACTAGAAATGTATGTAAAGTCACTCCAGACACCTTTGGAAATCTTGCTACTCCCATGTTAGTTAACGCCAATCAAACTAATGATATAAATATTCTTCTCAGAATTTCTTGGATATTACTGCTTCGGTAATGAACAAACTTGCTCCAGTGGTTGAAAAAACGTTCAAAATTGAAGCATGCAATACATCCTGGTTTTCCACTGACATTCTTCATTGTAGAAGAAATAAGAGGCTGCATGAGAGATCTTGGAAGAAAAATCATTGTCCCTCCACACATGCTATCTGTAAAGCTGCTGTCTTGGAATATAAAGAGGCCATCTTGTCCGCAAAAAAAGATAGGTTTAATCTTCAAATATCAGAAGCAAAATCAGACAAGAAAGAGCTCTTCTTAATTCTTAAAGAATTGGAGGGCAAAAAAACTCCCCATTCAGCAGTGCAACTGAGTGATACCTGGTGCATGAGGATTTAAGAAGGTTTCTCTATGAAAATTAAATCTCGCGAGGACACCATCTTTGCTTGATGCCACCTACTACTAATGGCATCACCAGCCCTGCTGCTCTTTCCCCCCACTCTTTCACCCTCAGATGTCCTTCTTGATATCATATCTGGGTTGAAGCCCGCTGTCTGTCCTGGTGATATCTGCCCTGGCACTATTGTCAAGGATTGCATTCGGTGCCTTGCCCTGCTAGTTTTTAAAATGATCAGCTCCTACTTTGCTCAAGCGGTGTTCCCCCAATGTCTCAAGGATGTTTGGATTTCCCCAGTCCTCAAGAAGATTACATTTGAACCTGAAATCTTTGGGAACTACCGACCCATCACAACCATTTCCTTTTTACTGAAGTTCCTTGATAGGGTTGTGCATATTCAGCTACAAAAGCACATCACTGGTAATAATTTACTGGGTATCCACTAGTCCGGCTTTCATGCTATGCACGGGGCTGAGACCGCAATGTTGAATCTTAGAGACAAGTTGGTCGAATCCACTGAAAGGGGCAAGGTGGCTTTATTGATGCTGCTGGACCTTTTAGCAGCTTTTGACTTGGTGGAGTATTCCTTGCTTCTGCGGTATACATGCATTTCGTCGAATGATTTTACATCGTGGGACTTTTCATCGCCAACCCTTTAATCGCCAAAAACTTTTTTTTTTTACTTTTTTATGGGGGAGGTGTTTGGTGCAGTTTGGGGTATGATTATTTAAGTAAGGGGGGTTTGGCTGGGCGAAGCCCTCCCATAAATAACATACTTTTAAAAAAAGGAGTTTTTGGCGATGAAAGGGTGGCGATGAAAAGTCCCACGATGTAAAATCATTCGGCGAAATAACTTAGAACCGCTTCTGCATAGGCTTGAAAGCCTTATTAATTGTTCTGAACAGGCTATTACATGGATGTAATCTTTTCTTGGTCCCAGATTGGCTACGGTTTCCACTGGAGGGTTTTGATCACAACCGGAGAACTTAGCATGTGGCGTTCCTCAAGGCGCATATCTTTCGCCTGCTCTTTTTAATATCTACACACGTCCTCTGTTTGACCTGCTTGATGGTATAGTCAATAAAATACACAAACTATGCTGATGACACATAGCTCGTGTTTGAGCTTTCTGGTGACTACGACCATTACACTGCCAAGGTGAATGATGTCTATGACCTGATCCAAAGATGGATGGCTGTCAATTCCCTCACCTTAAATAATGGAAAAACCGAGCCGATACTCGTTGGCTCAACCACTAGTTTAAAAAAGCTGAACATCAGATACAGCCATCTTAGAATTCATCCAAATCAGTTAGAGTTCTTTTGGACTCCGGGCTCAACATGCAGAAGCATGCCTTATAGGTGAAGGCTTCTTGCACGTATGTGAGTAAACTTCTATGTCAGCTCAGACCCAATCCCCTTACGGCAAACCTTGTATCAGTTTAATCTGCTCTTGTGAATACCCGTATTGACTATTGCGATAGCCTGTTGATCGGTACTACAAAAAGCAACATTAGAACACTCCAGGTAGCACATAACGGCACCATCAGAGCTGTCTCTGGGAAAAACAGTAGAGAACACATCACTGAAGCCAGAAGATCCCCACACTGGCTTTCGGTTGGCCATAGTATTACACACAAAGTCCTCACTCTCACTCTCATGTGTCTCCCAGGCAAAGCTCCTGACTATCTCAAAATGTGCATAAAAAAGGCCCCATAACCAAGAAACGTACGTTCAAGTGGCACTAATAGCTTGCCATTCCACAACACAAACTTAAATAGGCTGTAAAAACATACCTTTTTAACTCCATGGATTACCTTGTGTCTCTCCCCTTCAATATCCTCTCCCCTCAGGCTCCTTTACTTAGTCAGCTCTGTTTGTCTGTTTTTTTTGTTTTGTGTGTGTGCGCACTGAGGCCTGTGTTGCGCTCTACAAGAACAATAACAAATTAATTAAATAAATAAATAAACAACCCAGTAGGGATGTCTGGGGCTTGGAGGTGGGACTCAGGCCCTGGCAAGTTGAGTGAGGAAAGGGCCGGCCATAGTGCCAATATTCCCATCCCAATAGGCACTGACGAACCAGAAGAGAAAAAAACAGCCATTCTGACAATCAAGTTCACTAAACACCCTTAGGCTTTTCCAAAGAGTCAGCGTGGTTATTTGTGGCGGGCTGCCCCGTCACATGTAGTGTCAAGAGGTCAGACCCACCCATCAAGAACAAATCCATTTAAAATTGAGAAAACTGATTCATTCGAAGAGAGGTCGAGAAACTTCAGTGAGGACACCAATTTCTTCAGGGGCGAGACTAATAGTATCAACGGACCCTGGAAGGCCCTGCATCGATCACCCTTTTTGGAGTGCGGTCAAAGAGTATAAAGAGAGATAGAAATCCCAGGCTTGAGCAGGGGGAAGAAATCCTAGGGGACCATACAAAAGGGTTGCATACAAGTACAGCACGTGGTGTGCATATCGCACAGTAGAGGCATATAGGATCCGGGGAAGACAAAGAAGAGTGCTTCCTCCTCGTTGCGGTAAACCCGGTCCCAGGTATTGCCAAACTGAGGATTCTGTAAAGATGGAAGATCTCCTAAGGGCTTTGGTAGTAGAAGGACAACTACATATCAGTAGGCAACATCAGGAAAACCTTGCGGCCATACAATAGGTGATACCTGAAAGACGGGAGCAACCAGCCATTCCTTGAACATTCTCCAAAAACTGACTGGGCACGGGAGAATACCTAGCTGCCTTCTTTGTCAACTTTCAGAGGGTTGCTGAGATAGCTGGATGGCAGCAAGAATGATGGACCTGATATGTTGCTCCATTACTAACTGGGGAAGCCCAACAATCCTTCCCAGCTTTAAATCCTGGTGGACAAACCCCATACGAAGACCTTAAGCGAGGTATCCTGGAATGCATGGGACAGTATCGTGAGCATTACCGAATGAGGTTACGTCATCTGTGGCTAAGGCAAGGAGAGACCCCCAAGGTGTATGTCATATTGGCTATCCGATTTGACAAACAAGTGGTTAGCAAATAAGAACTTGGAGGCAGTGAAGAAGATGTTTATTTGGAGCATTTTGTTGACTCCCTTCTGCCATATCTTCAAAAGGTTGTTTGTGAGTTACTTTAGGCCACCTTGGAGGAAGCCATTCAAACAGCTAATTTATTTATTTATTTATTTATTTATTTATTTACATTTATAGAGCGCACTGCAGCCCATAGACATCGAGGCGCTATTAATGCTAATCAACAGGCCATATCTTTCGAGACACTGGGGTGGATCCTAAGAAGCAGGCAGAAACCTGGCCAATGCTTCGCCTGAAAGTGGACAACCCTTTTTTATGGTTGTCCACTTATGGAAACTGGCCCGGTCTTCCCAAGCTCATCTGCGGCCCGTCCTTGAGTGCCAATAACCGCAAATACACACCTGAAAGTAGTAGTTATTTCAGAAGGGAGAACTGTAGCCTCTCCAGTCAGGCCAGAACCCATTTGATGTTTTTCCTGCGGAAGAATTGGCCACATAGCCTATTTCTGTACAGAGAAGCCACGAGAGGAACCCATGGAGATTGGGTTTCTTAGCGGAAATCCCAGCCAGGAGGTTGTTGGAGAAGAGGTTCCCCCAGTGTCTTTTGACGAGCCAGACCTAGAATATGTGGCCAACTTATTTCATGAAGAATAGGAGGATCCAACCAAAACAGATACCCGGGCCATTTGTACTACCAGGCAGAGTGCCCCACAGTTCCATGTACCTGTAACTATTAATGGACAACCGGCAAGAGCCCTTCTGGATTCAGGAAGTCAATTTCATTTCAGAGGAAGAAGTGGGCCCAGACTATCTGGCTAGGATAATTTGTGTCCATGCGGATGCAGATCTATACCCCCAGGCAGAGTTCAGATCCATATTTCAGGACAAACTCTTAAGGTCCCCATGATTGTAATGCCAGGACTCCCAGAGCAGGTCTTGATTGAGGGCAGATTTCCCGTCTTCTGAGGTATTTCTCCATCTGACAAGAGAAACGTCCTGCCTTCAAACAACAAAATCATCCCTTATAGTCTGAGACGTTCAGAAATATAGTAAGGTAGAGCCAGAGCAGGGACAGCAGAACCCATATCTCCTCCCAAAAATCAAGGGTGGAGGTATTTGACAGGGCCAGCGTTGTGACCCTGTCAACAGGGGGAGGGAGCCTACACCCACCCAAAACGAGTACCTGAATGCAGGCAGGCCCCCTCCCCACCCCTCGCTACCTGTGGCGACGATGGCCTCCCGGCCGTGGATGGAAGGGGGCAGCCTCCCCAAAAACACAGAGGATGCCGGCAGCGGGGCAGGGAGCGCCCTGCTGCATCCAAGAGACATGCTGGAGGCCACGCAACATTGGCGGCACACCTGATACAGGGTGCCGCGAATGGCACAACACTGGCTTCAGGATGCAGCAAAGGTAAATGCGGCACCAAGGAGTATCGCGCCCTTCACAACACCAGCAGACTTTGTCTGCTGGAGTCTGCAGCCAAAAGAAAGCTGTCACTAGCCACCAGGGATTTCTAATTAATAGATAAAGGCCACAGGAAGGACTTATCCACTATACCACCAACTATATTATTTTTAATACTATTAATTTCAAAGGCCTACAGGCCTTGAAGGAGTCCAGCATCCGGGACCCCAGCAGGGTCCATGTTGGAAAAGGGGGTGGGGCTGGCTTGCCCTTTTAAGCCCTCCCATGGCCTTCCCTTGTCACACCCCTTGGCGGCAGGTAAGTGATTCAACAGGGTAAGTAGTCAATCCTGGGATGGGATATTTAAGGTGGTGTGTGTGAGTGTTTAGGTGTGGGTTAGTTGGGTGAGGAGAGGAGATGGTGGAGGACATCCGAGAGACCAGTGGAGGCGGGAGCATTTGGAGTGCGGAGGCTATTGTTAAGGAAGGGGTATGTGGAGTGCTTGTGTGTGTGAGAGAGAGAGAAGGAGAGAGAGAGTAAGGTGTGAGTATTAGCAGTAGAGTAGGAGTATTAGAAATGCGTGATAGTGGTAGGAGCAGAGGTAGTAGTTGGGAGTGAAGGTAGTAGGTGGCAGGAGTAGCAAGGGAATAATATAAGTGGCAGTCAGTAGTACAGGAGTGAGCAGGTCACCATATCCCTGGGTAAGCAGGGCACCATATTCCTGGTTTCTGTAGCAGTGGGAAGGTTGTGCAGGGCACCAGATCCCTGAATGTCTTGGAGTAGTAAAGGTAGTAGAGAGGCAGTGGTAGTAGGGGAATAGGAACAGTAGTGGAGGAAGAGGGGGAAGATCAGAGAATAGAAGTAGCTATTGGCATTGAGAGAGATTGAAATTATTACTAGAGGAAAAACCAGAGGCGGCAGAGTAGAGTGATAGGAAGGAGGCAAAGGGAACAACTGAGGTAGAGGCACAATTGGAAGTACAAGTGGCAGGAATGAATAGGAGTGAAAAAGGAAGTAAGATCGAAGGGTGGAGGTGGAAACGCAGTGAGAGATGGGAGGGACAGTGATGTGGTGAGAGGAGAACAGTTGTTGGGATCAATACAGAAAACGGGCCAGATGTGAGAGGTTGTGAAAGGAGTGTGCATGACGTGGGGCAAAAGAAGACACCATTCCCTATTCCCGAAGACTAACCAATGATAGGAGAGGGAAAGCTAGACGTTCCCTAGGGAGTCAGGTAGCCATCGACCTGTAGCAGTACTCAGAAGAACAGATATGTGTTACAGATCGGTAGTGTATTAACAACCCGGTAGGGACGTCTGGGGCTAGGAGGTGGGACCCAGGCCCGGGGAAGTCGATAGAGGAAAGTGCCAGCCCTAGCGCCAATATTCCGATCCCATTAGGCACTGAAGAACCAGAAGAAAAAAAGACAGCCATTCTGACAATTAAGTTCAATAAACACCTGTGGACTTTCCCAAAGAGTCAGCATGGTTATTTGTGGCAGGCTTATCCCATCACAGTTACTTGATGGTGTGTTAGGGGGATGTGTCCCTTTAAAGTGTTCTGGGCAATCTCCGAAATAGCAGCCACCAGATCATCAGAGGCCGTGGCTAGAATGGCCTTGCGTTGTTGTGGGGTGATATATACAAGCATTTTGAGCAGCGCAATGTTTCTCCGTAGGAGTGTCGACATGGTAAAAGCATGACCGGGGTAAGGAAGGCATGGTATCAACAGTAAGACAGACACAAGTGACGACAGTTCAAGGGTGTTAATCGAAATTGCACAAGGGCGTGATAAAGGTGGAATCTTGTCAAAATTAAAGGGCCTATAATTAAAAAAATCATTGCCAATCCTTAACACTAATTTACAAATATTGTGGGCTAATGTTCATAAAAAAGAAAGAAGTGTTCACAAAATAATGTACAAATAATGTGGGGTAATGTTCATCAAAAAGAAAGAAGTGTTCACAAAATAATTCGTAGGATGCTCGGGCCGTTGTCCTCCCTTCCCCACGTTTTCAGCTTGGGGCAAGGCACACACTCTGGTTTCTGCGGCACAAGGATACAGTTACATTTCCCTAGTTCAGGACCTTCTGTGTCCAAGTCTCTTTACTTCCTGCAAGTCTCTTGATGCAGAGGGCCTGCTGTACCAGAAACAACACACAAACCTTCTCTTTAGTATTCAATTTGGGTGTTAACCCTGGATCCCCTCAGCTAAGTTCAGATCCTTTTCAAAAACAAAAAGTTCAATGTTGGATCCCCCTCTTCCGGGCTCAGATCCTTTTCAAAACAAGGTTCAGAGAATTATTTTTCGGGTGACTCTCGGTTCATCCCGGATCCCCCTCTGCCAGGCTCAGATCCCTTTCTTTTGTGAAATTAGTCTCCCTTAGCCGGGCTCGGACCAATTGTGACGTGGCAGAGTCGACGACGAGTCTTGTTGAGTCTGAGGGGAGACTCTGTGTGCCTTGTTCACTTACGTTCCCTGGCTTGGATTTTGCTTGGGGAGTCTGTTTTTCGGCTTCATTTCAGGAGGAGGGGCCAAATCAACAAAGACTGCGCCGTACCTCGGAGCGGCGCAGAGTCGGCGATGAGTCTTTTTGAGTCTTATTGAGGCTCCGAGCTCGACAGAAGATTCCGAAGTTCTCCGCGACCAGACGAACCAGGATAATTAATTTTAGCTTCAAGTAAGGTTCACGTCTTTCAGACGCTGCTTTCTGTTCCATGTGCCCTGCTCAAAGGTTGTCTGTGCTTGATAAAGCAAAACTTTAAATACTGTGTGTGCATATTAAAATCTCCAAAGAGAAAAGGGGGTGCTTTGTTACTCTTTCATCTGCCATATCCTGTTTGAGATATCAGTGACATGACTACTCATTATAACCTTAGAAGTGGTCGATTGACCTGAGGGCTCCCGAATGGGAGGGGTCATATGTCTCCAAAACACAGGTATCGGAAGCTAGCCCAAAATGATATCTGCAGCAAAGTATTCCCGCGGGCCAAGAAGTGCTCGCTCGTGCCCAGGTTCATAACGCAGTGAGCGCTGAAGGGTTCAGACGGGTGTTTGGAAATTACCCGTTAGCCCTGGATTCTACACTGCTTACAGGAAAGGACCGCACACTATCAGCAACCAATATTAAGGGAACAATAAATCAGTTCTTTACCAGGAGGTGTAATAGAAGCACAAGTGATATCTACATAGGCCCTTTTGTTCACAACGACTCTCATTTAGGAAACCTGGAAGATCATATACCAAGGAGCTCCTTAACACCCGGTACTGTTTTTTCGCAGCGCATAATTCTTTCACCAATTCCCTCAAATAGCAAATTGAATTCTGTGAATATGCAAGAAATCATGAGAGATACAAGGCGCAAGCTAACTGCCCAGAGTGTTCCAATCTAGGGGCGGACGGAGGATACAGCAAAATTGAGGTACCCAGAGGCTGTTATTCTGGTTGCAGGTGATTTGAATTCCCAATGTCTAATGAGTTGCGCTGATCACATCGCGCTTCTTACACGCAACTCAAAATCAATCACCAGCTGCCGTGCTTGTGGGATTTGGTGCAAAGCAGCGTAGCTGTAGGGATGCCATTCCGGAAATGTGTGTGATCTGGTGTAAATCATGCATAGCTTTAGAGATGCCATTCCGGGTGCGTGTGTGATCTGGTGCAAATCCTTGCCGCTCCGTTCCGCACACTTGTGTAATCTGGCACAAATCATAGCCGCTCCATGCACAGTATGTGTGTGATCCTGGTCAAATTCCCACGTTTCCAATTCACTCTGTCTGCTTTGCACAAGTTCACAGAGCAGAGAGCATTGCTTTTTCCCAAAGGAATTATAAAAAATGCAAGACCAGAAATTGCTGTCAATCTAGTTTACTTTTCAAAGCAACACTTAGAGCCAAGACTGTTCAAATCAAGTGTCGAGTCTTCATGCAGCGTTTATCTTAACATCAGATACTGCAACTGTGAAATGCCTGGTCGACATTATAGCTTAGTACAAGCCCAGCCTCCTCCACTTCCCTCACCACACACTTAGGCTAGGTTTCTGAAATGCATGCTGAGAAAATGTCATTATGTGCAATGTATGTTGTGTTAGATGGGGGCTCGATACAGGGAGCACTGGCGCCGCAATGATAAGACGGACACGGAGCGTGATCTTCACACGTCTTCTTTTATCGATAACATGCCGGAACTGAACTCCATTTCCCCCGCCCCACCCACGTCACTTCCCTTCTCTTCCTTCCCCTGGTTCTCCCACCCCCAGTTACCATAATTACATCAACATGACATCTCCCCCCTTTTTAAACAGTTACCAGACTTTTCGCAACAGGTCGCGGTCTAGTGGGTTTCTAGTCCATTTCCTCGATCCATCTACGAGGTCTGTTCCGTGCCCTCAGTGGGTGCACCTGACTCTGCCCTGGCGACGGTCCGCTCTCTGCATTTCCGCTTCCCGCGTCCTGCTCCGATTCATCCCTGATAGGGATCATATGACTCATAGTCCAGGTGAGCCTGCACTCTCCCGCTCAGACGTCTTGTCCCTGTCAGGGGAAGTTCTTTGAAGTGGGACAAGTTCCTCGTGATGGATCCCTCTGACCCTTGGGCGGTTACCATGGATCCCTTCTTCTGAGTGACAAGCAGAGGTTCTTCCCGGAACACTGATGTGTGCTTGTGTGTCAACGGCTGTCTGACTGCCACCACGTCTCCTACTTCTATGTGAGAGGCCTGTGCCTACCTGCGGGTGTCCGCGTATTCTTTTATCCGGGCTTTTGCTGCTTCATCCCGCTCCCGCACCTCCGTGTCAAGCGCGGGGTGGGGTTGATCACCTCAGCCTGGGGAATGCGTGTCTGGGTGTTCCGCCCAAACATCAGTTCTGCCGGGTTCTTCCCTGTGGTGCTGTGGGGAGTCCCCCTGTAGTCTCTCATGAGTTGGTTGAGGACCTGTTCGTTTGGCTGTCCCATCAGCCGGGCAATCTGGAGGGCTCTCGTGAGATTCTCCATGAAGCGCTCTATCATCCTGTTGGCCTGGGGCCATAGGGGAGGGATCTTTCTGTGCCGGAATCCTAGGTATTCGGCAAACTGATGCCTGCAAAATGGGGGTCCATTGTACGTCTTGAGTACTTTAGGTACACCATAAGCCGAGAACATGTGGTCCAAGGCGGGGATAACATGATGGGCAGCGTTCGATGATATGAGCCTGACATCGGGATACCGTGAGTACTCGTCCATCAGGGCCAGGACATATTTTCCTCCTTCGATGGGTCCAAAGAAGTCAGCCGCAACAGCCTCCCACATTCTCTGCGGGAGTTCTGACATGACCAGTGGTTCGGGGTGGCGATTTGGCGTGATGAGGCAGCATGTAGGGCACGCTTTCAGGGCTGCCTCTACCAAGGTGTCCATGTGGGGGACCACACCTTTTGGCAGAGCATGCGTTTGGTGGATGCTATGCCTCTGTATGTCTCGTGGGCAAGTTCAATGACTTTCGCTCTCATGCCATCGGGGATTACCAGTTTGCAGTCTTTTAAGAGCAAGTGATCTTCCGATACAGCCAGTTAATCTTTGACTTGTAGCAGACGTTCCACGTCCTCCCGCACTTTGCCTCCCGCGGTTCTCCCCCTTTCTTTGGCCCTTTGCCACAGTCCGGATTGCAGTCCTTTGCAGGTGATGCGACAGGCCGGGTCGCCCTCGGTCTCTCTGCTGAGTGATTCCATGTTGACTCCTTCTGGTGTGGTCTGGTGTATGAGGTATCGTAGGTACCTGTCGGCCACCGATGGTTCGGGTACACACTCCTCTCGTGGCCTCCTGGAAAGGAAGTCTGCCAGTTTTTCACCTTTTCCCTGATGTCAAATGCATAGTCCTGCAGTCTATGTTATGTTATGTTATGTTATGTGCATGCTTATTACGCGCCGGAAGCCCGCAGGTATCAGGGCGCGGAAAACCAAGAAGATCTGAACACGAATCACCTCATTAAGACAGGTAGAAAACCTAGAGATCGAGACTCTAATGCTCATTGAAACAATGAGGTTTTTAGCGATTTCCTAAAACTCTGGTAATTAGCTTCAAGCCGTAATGCCATCGGCAACTTGTTCCAGAGGTCTACTGCTTTCAACGGGAAAGATTTGCCTTGCCTAAGTGCGGATTTAGCCCCAGGTCTGTTCAGAGTGCCCCTGTCGGCTGATCTTAGACATCTTCCAGGAGCATAGAAAGAGAAATGTTTTTTGAAATAGCTAGGGGCCTCTCCGTATAGGCATCTGTGAATTATAGTCATGGCCTTGAACCTGACTCTCTCCTTCACTCTTAGCCAGTGTAGTGCTCTTCTCCCTGTTGACACATGTTCTCTATTATTTATGTTCTTGACTATGCGAACTGCGTTGTTTTGTATGACTTGGCACTTTTGAATTTCCCTTTTTGTGGCTCCTAGCAAGAGAGCGTTGCCATAGTCAAGTCGCGACAGGATGATGGCCCTAGCGATTGTCGCAGCATTGAGTTTTAACATGCGGCATCACCGGGATGTTAGTGTCCTTGATGGTAAAGGACTTATATTCATTCCCTAGTTTGCATCTGGCCTGTCGCGTGCCGAAAATCAGCAGCTCTGTTTTGGTATTATTTAAACACATCCAATGATGTTTCATCCAGTGGTCTATGATGTTATAAACCTCTGAGATTTTAGCAGTGGTGTAATCACCAGTGAGTTCAGAGATGAGCTGCGTATCATCAGCGTAATTTGTAAAGAAAACGCTGATGTGTTCCAGGAGTTCGCAGAGTCTGAAGCCCCATCGGGCAGTTCGCGGCAGCATCTTGGCTTGTGGGTTGCTGTACAAGAATAATAGGGCCTGGTGGTCCTTGACGACTTGGAACGGCTGGCATAGGCCACAATGTGCTTCTGAGAGGGGTCCTTTTGATTGAGTTGCACCAGAATGGCTCCTAGGCCCACTGGACTGGCGTCAACGGTCAGTTCAGTCTTCCTGTTGGGATCGTAGTATGACATGTTTTCTGCTTTCGCGACCCTTTCTCTTATTAGTTCGAATGCCTTTTGGCAGTCACTGGTCCATTCGAATTTTACGTCCTAATGTGTCAGGTGTCTCAGCGGTTCGCTGACTGATGCGAAGTCCCGGATATAGCGGTTGCAGTAACTGGCCAGGCCTAGAAATGACCTAAGTTCTGACACCGTGGTTGGAACAGAGGTGTCATTCAGTGCTGCTACCTTGTCCGGTTCAAGTGTCATGCCTGATTCCGAGAATACGTGTCCGAAGAACTTCAATGTGTTCTTGCGAAACTCGCACTTGTCCTTCTTTAGGGTGAGGTTGGCATTGTGGAGGGCCTTGCATACCTTCATGAGGGTCTTGGCGTGTTTGTTCACGTCTGTTCCAAACACTAGTATGTCGTCTGAGTAATTGAGGCCGTTGGGGATGTGCTTAATGATGTTATGTACTTCGGCCTGTAATGTTTCCGTTGCCGAGGACACCCCGAAGCTCATCCTTTTGTACCTGAAGAGGCCAACATGCGTGACAAAGGTTGTTATGTTCCGGCTCTCGGGGTGTAATACTAGCTGGTGGTAGTCCTTTTGCATGTCCAGTTTGGAAAAGACCTTTGCCCCGTTCAGTAGATGAATCATTTCCGTGATGCGGGCGCGGGGTATCTCTCCTGTCAGATGGCTTGATTCGGGCGTTGCATATCTACGCACAGTCTTATGGCTTCGGATCCCTTTTTGGAGACTGGGACAATTGGGGATACCCACGTGGTTGGTCCTGTGGCTCTTTCAATGATGTCCTGCTCCAGCAGTTTCTGGAGCTCATCCTCGACTTTTTTTTTAATGTTAACCGGAATTCTGCAGTCTGGTTGGGCTACAGGATGTACGGCATTGTCGACATGAAGCTTGATTTGCCGATCCCTGAGTTTGCCGATTCCTTTGAAAATCTTGGTGTATAGGTTGTTTATCATCTCAACCGGGTCGATGTATTTGTGGACCATTATATTGCATAGAATGTGTATCAGGCCCATGTCAGCTGCCACCTTAAAATTTAGGACACAGCCACTGTCTGTCTCTGTGGCCAGTACGTGTATCGGTATCCTCATTTCGTGTCCCTTGTAGCGACACAGCCCATTGAATTGTCCTAGACACTTTAGTGGTGTCTTGGCTCCATATGCGTATATGTCAACGGTTGCCTGCTGCAGCTTTGGTCTCTGATGGAGGTCAGTGTATACTTTTTCACTTACCACGTTGACCGTGGCTCCAGTGTCTATGAGGAAATCCGTTGGTCTTTCTTGCAGCTTGATAATGAGTGTTGGGCTGTGCGCTGTTGTGGTGGGGTTGCCCAGGGCGTGTATATATAGGCCTTTTTCTTTTGATCACTCCCTGACGAGCTTGGGTCAGACTCGGTGGGGGATTGTTCCACCAGGTATCGTACATGGCGTCTTGACCTGCGCTTGGGTCGTGCGCGCATTATGAACCATCTTTTGTCTTTCCTTTTCTGTCGGTCTTCTCCCGAGTCTCTGCCTCTCGGGTCACCTGTGGCTTGATTCTGGGTGTTCGGTGCACTGGGGGTTGGGTTGTTGAGTAAGGATCCCCCGTACCTGCCTCTCGAGCGGGAAGGGTTCTTCTTGGGTCGGTCTCTCCCTCGGTCTCGAAATAGCCTGCACACGGCCTTGAAGTGTCCCTCTTTGCCGCAAGAGGTGCAGCGTTGTCCGATTGCGGGGCATGATCCTTCGTGCGGTTATTCGAACCCACATTTATAGCAGAAGAGCTCTTCAGTTCCTTTCTCCAGTTGTAATCTGTTTAGGTTTTCCCCTGCGGTGGTGTTTCGGAAGCTCTCTACTTGGGAGTCAATGGGTCTTTCAACTCTGGCTAGTGCTAGAATTTCCTCCAGCGTGCAAGATTTTTGGAGCAGTTTCCTGCAAAACGCTTGGGATTCACATCCTGAGATGATTTGCGATCTCAGGGCTTCGGTGTTTGAGTAGTTCACGAAGTCGCAGTGTTTTAACTTGGTGCGTAGTCTCATCACATAAGCGTCCATGGTTTCCCCATTTGCCTGTTGGGTGCTACATTAGTATGCAGTGTGAAGTACGCTGCTAGCGCATCTTTGAGGTCTTGAAGGAGGTGCGAGGAGCCAGAATGAATGACAAGGCATACGAGGTAAAGATCTCCCTCGGTTTAGCTCTGAAGGTGTTTTGTGCGGAATGTAATGCTGTTGAACGCAAACATATTTTGGCAGTAAGTCTTGTCCAGACTTCCACTGAAGCCAACATTTTAACATCAAGATATATCTAGGCATTATAGTGTGGGTAAAATGCTTTGAACACAGAAGCTCTTTTAAACATTGTTCAGCCTATCAGGGCCTACCCCATTCTGAGTGCTCATCTTGCAATGTTTGTTTAAACTGATGGTATCTATTGACAAGCAAGTACTCGCAAGGGGGCTGCAGGACTGTTTGTTTTTACGGTTTATTGACAGACAGCAGGCTGCTTCAAACAAAGAGCTTTCCTTTTGGTTAACTATTTGCCCATATTGTGAAAATGACCAAATGGCTTACAATGGTATTTGACGTTCTATTGTGAAGGACACTTTGTTTTTGCATACACCGGAGCTTTGGAGGCTGCCAAGTGATTCACAGCACTGCGAGTCACTCAGGACTCTTGCTGCTTGTAGCTTTGTTCCCTGGAGGGGGCAGAGCCTGTTGGAGCCCACGTGAAGCATCACGTGACCGGAACTGTCTTCAAAACGCACCCGCGTTCACCCTCGCGGCGTTGAGCCCGGCAGAGGTAGAGGGCGCCGGCTGTTTGGCGCGTTAATCCTACTGGGGGAGACTGCGGAGAAATCATCTCTTTGATCCCTTCTGAGTGTCCACATATTTTGTGCGGTGTGCACTGGTCATTCGGTGTACCCAGGTGGAGTCTTGCACCGTAACAGCCTGAGTTCCTCCACGGCCAGCATCGCTGCACCATATTGCAATGACTGCTCAATCAGGCCAGGGGGGCCCAAAAACCAGGAGAAAAACGATCCAACAACGACAGATGCAGAATCCGTGGACAGCTTTGAAGGCAGACGCGGCCTTGGACACTTTAAAGGTAAGCACTGTTACACGAAAACGTGCGTCTTAAGTGCCAGCAGAAATTGCCAAACTAATATGGAAGAACCAATCAGTGTTAGCTTCTGTGTCCCTTTCCAAACTTTCTGTGACTCCTCCTCAACATGCTAAATCCTCCGACGCACCAGCCACAAATACATTGTGCCCATTAGGAAGCACAGTGGTGGCGGAGCCGGAAACAATTAACAGTTGCTTGTCAACAGAAAATATCAGGTCTCCTGCTACTTCACCAACCTCTAGCCTTACCAACCCTACTGCTTCTGTTCTAACTCCTGTACAGCCCGAGTTACCACTAAACATTGCAGGAAATCAGACAGCTGATAGAGGAGACCGTATCACGACCAATTCCACCCCTGACGGGGTAGCGGTGGAAACGCGGTCTGAGTCGGAGCTCGGATCTGGTGAGGCCGAAGCAAACGCTTTACCCGAAGTAGATGCCTTGTCAGACAAGGCCGCCCTACATACCAACAATCTTTCACAAAGGCCCCTACTAGCTCTTGACAACTTACTTCCAATTGCATTAAATTCGTCACAAACATTTTCATTTAATAACACATCTCAAATCACACCGAATAAAATTACCTCAGAAACAGCTGACACATTTTTTTCACCCTTTGAATTAACGGATGCGGAAATTATGGAAGCTTCACAGGACGAGGAGGGAAACAAATGTTTACTTGACCCCGAAGAAATCACATCAACCACGCTGTCTTCAGATCCTGTTCACGTGACTGAAAGAAACATCTCTGCAATTGTCGACATGCCGATGAGAGTTCCTCGGAGCCAACAAACTAAGGACCAAACAACATCAAACACCATCGAGACCACCTACGGCCATACGAACGCAAACTGCAGCCAGCAACATATGCTTAATCAATACAGTCGCAATTATGGCGTCCACGCTGAATATCCCCACAGATTAGGTGATAACATGGGACGCGTCAGACGGGGAAAACTAATAAAAACTGTTTGCCAAAATGTGATAATCGAAACTGAAAAACAGGTGACAGCACCTCGAGTACACCTCATGCCAAGACTGGAGGACAAACACTTAAACTGGATTTCTCCAAAAAAATCGAGAAATGTGTACGTAAGACCTACAACATCACAATTCTTACAGGAAATCCATGCTACCACGGCTGAAACTTTGCCGATGGCAAGCAATCCACATCTGGAGAATTCTAACATCTCGCACTCAAGCCTGTCAGACAAAACTAGCATTGAGTCAAAACCAAGTTTGTCTTCAGCAGCTGCAATGCAGATCTATAACAACGTCCTGGCAGCACCATCTGCAGTTCTTCTTCCATTCTTGAAGATGTACGAGTCACTCCATGAGGCTTACAAAGATCAGACGTCTCTCATAATAACTTTAAAAGAAAAAATTGATAAATTTGACTCTGTGACACTCTTCTTGCAACAACAGTTAACACAAGAAGCAGAACAAACAATAAGATGGCAAGAGCGTCTAAGTGACCTGGCAGCCCGTCATCACTGTCAGAACGACTCCTTATCCGACGGTTTGCTTAAAGCCGTCAAATGGATGAGACACTCTTTAGCCATGAAGAACCTAGGCCTGAATCACACAAAACTTCACGTCCCTTCAAAATCGACGAAAGACTTTCAAGCTCAATCACATAAATGCCACTGCCCCAATCTTGAATAGCACTGATGCAGCAAGTGAAGCTCCAGCTACGACTGCCCATCCAGAAGCCAGTGACCAGAGTACGAAATCTTCTGAGTCCGTCCCTGTGTCATTACCGAACAAACAAGAAAATTGCTTCAATCCGAAACCGATCTCTGAAATATCTGCGGCCTCTTTTGAAATCTTTGAAGGATCAGCAAAATCGATAAAGGTCCCCACGAGGCAACTTCAAACAACTCAGCAATCGAAAGGAAGACAGTGACCGTCTGGGAAAAAACTGTCAGATCCCAAGAAACGTGTTCAACAATCGAAGTCACAGAAATTTATTAGAAATGTGACTCCTGATATTAGAGCTGGCTTATTCGGAAGAACAGAACAGTCAAAATCTGACGGTAAAAAAACTGCCCAAGAGGAAAACATTTTGAGTGGACCAGACCATCTTGTCGCTCCTGTAAGCAAGAGACAAAGAGTTGACTCAGACAGCGAAAGTCTCTTGAGCAAGTCATCGGGATCAGTAATTGACATATGCAACTTCTCTACTTACTCCGAAGATGTCACTCCTGATCATTCTATCATCCCCTTTACTGTGGCCCCCGAGGAAACCCAACGAGAACCTCCACACAGGTTAAATCCAAGAGTGAGACAGGAGAGAAACTACAAGAACAGGCAGATAAAGTCAGGGGACAGTCCAAACCTGCCTATACGACTAAATCCCAAAAATCCCCAACTTTGTGAAAAAAAAGCAGGTCCGATATTTTTCAAACGTCTCCTCTTCTTTGAGATCTGAAGCCAGCTCTTTAAACTGTAAATTGAAATTACAAAATCTAAACCAAGAAGATCACGACCTGAATCTGAACTGTAAAAATATACTGAAACTATTTTCATGCATTCCATCACTCAGAACGATTTTGTCTGAAGACATACGTATAGTAGAGTATGCCACTGAAAAATGCTGCAACCAGGTTCTGCTACACATTTATTCAGCCTCAGTCCGAAATACAATTCTCAACGCATCAGAGGAACTGTTAATGTTTGGATTTGACATTTCGGTGGAACCAACGCGCTTTAGGTCCGACACGCAAGAGTCCTTTTCAAAAGACACCTTTCAAGGGACGCAAGAACAACGACGTGTCGAGCTTCGCAGAGAAATGGCATCTACAGAAACCTCACGCACAAACCTCAATCACCCAGCAAAAAATGGCAGTCACACTGACATCCCAGGTCGACGTTAGCCATTAGACAACGGTAATAAGTGTATGCGTGAATTCATCTCATGGAACACTAACGGATTCACCCACTTATTTAATGAATTTGAGGCTGACCTGGGAAAGGTCTTTGTCATTTGTCTTCAAGAGACATGGTTGTGTGAGCCACCATCTAGGGACGGGTTCCTGACTCTATTAAATCCTGCAATAAAAAACGCAAGGGGGCGGCCTTCTTCAGGCCTGGTAATTATGATCAAAATAAATACCAGGTGGCGTCTTGTGGATTCCTCCAGCCCCAATCCATTTGTGCAAAGTGCACTGCTCGAAACCACCAACAAAGATAAAGAAACAAGAACACATTTGCTTATTCTAAATAGCTACTGGAACTCGGCCAAGATAAGCACAAAGAAATTCATAGATTCAATAACAACTTGCATTGATCAGCCGCTGTTAAACAATAAGAATCTATCAATAATCTGTGCAGGCGACTTAAACTGCTCTTGGTTCAAACACGATCACGTAACCAAGCAGTTTAAGCAATTAACTCACAACAAAGTAAAACGTCGTGAGTCGGCATGGAGCCAGGCTCTACGAAATCGAAATTGCAATATGGTAAATGGACAAGTCCCGGGCGACCAGCCCCCTCAAAAAACATGGTCATCCCCAAATGCTCAATCAATAATCGACTACTTTTGGGTCTCACAAAATCTCTTTGAAAACGACATGAGATTATCAATTAGCCCTATGTCAAGTAGCAACCACAACTTGCTTCGGTTGGCCTGCGAGTTGGAATGGGCAATCGAGCAAAGAAAATACGATCCTGTAATTTCAATAAACAGCAGCGGAAACCGGTTGAAGATTGACAGACCAACTATAGAGGGACTAAATCGGAAATTACGGTCGGACACAGATTGGTCTGTAAATTATGCACCCTTGCTCTCTGATTTCATCACAGTAAAAGCTGGTGATCGCATAATGGGCTCTAAACATAAACATCTCTCTTCGTCAATCCTAACACATGCAAAACAGGTGATGAGACGGTACATAAGAGCCCTAAGGAAATCCAGTAAAACTGCTAGCGATGCAAATACAATCAAAAACGCAATAGGAACACGTCGCCAACAACACCGCAACTGGGTGAAATCGCAAAAATTGATAATAGAGCAAGACAAGGTCGAGCAGCTGTTGAGGCATTTAGTCCAAAAAAATTCTAGAGAAATTTGGGCAATTTTGAATGCAGGAAATTCGAAGCATCAGTCATTACCATCAAATGAGATTGAGGCGGACTCATGGGAAAAGCACTATGGGAACATTTTTTGCAAAGTACCTAATGAGGATGTTAATAACCCAGCACAAGAGTTGACATCTTGGAAACTGCCATTAACAGGGGAAGATATAAGCGTCACCAAACGATCTTTGAAATACTCTCGAGCAGCAGGCCCTGATTTAATATCAAACATGATGTTAAAAAAGAATGAGGAGCAATGGGCTATTTTCATCAAACTATTGTTCACCCGTGTACTCACATCTGCAACGATACCTAACTCCTGGCGTGATGCGATTATTGTCCCAATTTACAAAAAGGGCAATCGGGCAATCGGGCAGATCCGTCCAACTACCGCTCGATTGCCCTGCTAGACACCATAGGAAAAATCTTTGCTTCTTTTTTACGTCAAGGCCCAGCTGCGGGGTCAACGTCAGAGCAAATCTTTGACATCCGACAAACAGGTTTCACAAAAGGCGTGGGGGTGGAGGTGAACCTGATGCTCCTAAACATCCTCAAACTAGAAAGTCAAAACGCAAAGACAAGATTATTCCTCGCCTTCATAGATCTGAGAGGAGCTTTTGACAGCGTTAATCGTAACTGTGGCAAAAACTGGAAAACTGGAATTGCCCAAGAAACCTTGTCGAGTCAATTAGAGCTCTGCATACTCAAACCGCTGTGAGCATAAGATTAAACAATCAAGGCACCCTTTCCAATAGGATACCAACAAGTATAGGTGTGAAACAGGGTTGTCCATTAGCAACTGAACTCTTTAAATTGTTCATCTCAGACATCCCAGCTTACCGCACAGATGTGCGATGTTTTCCACCTAAATTGAATAACACCGAAGTAGGCTGCATAAAATACGCTGAAGACGTGGTTCTACTGGATAGGACCCAGATAGGACTCCAACGCCAACTTTCAAACCTTCATGAATACCTGCATAAAAATGACCTGGGGCTAAATACTGAAAAAACGAAGATCATCATCATTGGCCAAGGTCATTCAAAAAGACAAAAAACCTTCAAGTGGAAAATTGAGGATAACTGTCTTGATATAGTTAATTCAATAAGATACTTGGGAATTATCTTCAACAACTCAGTCCATGAACATCACTGGAAGTTTGACATGGTCAATCGAATGATTCAATTTAGCATCCAGTGTCAGCTGTTAACAGAAGTTATGGCAAGTTTGGTCTAGCACCAGTCCATATTTTCTATACCCAAAAGGTGGTTCCGGCAATGATCTTTGGATCAGAATCAGGCTGGAATATAGACGTCTCATTCTGGCACAAGTTGGAAGGAATCTTCTGGCGGCGTGTTTTGAAGCTTCGTACCTATATTTCAATGACTCAAATCAGACATGAACTCTCACTAAACTCTTTACATTTGCATGTAATGTGGAAATCTTTAACAGTATTTCGAAAGATGAATTTGTCTCCAATAGCGCCCGCCTTACAAATTTTCTCTGCTACAAGCGAACCAGGAAATTCAAAAGTTCTTGCTGAGTGGAAACAAATCATGCTGTCAATTCTTGCCGCTGTTGATCTCAACCTGAATGACCTGTTGCTGAGACCACAACAAGTCAAAAAAAAGTTCGAACAGTGGTGCTGGATATTGAATAATGATTTACGTCTTTCGAAGCCGACCACCTTAAATGCTAGAATAGGGGATCACAAGCTAAATGTGACAAGTAATTACTTAAAAAACTGCCCGTTCAGACATCATCGCGAGCATTTTTAAGGTTCTGCTTAAATGCCGTAAAAACAAAAGACATGATGTGGACCTGTCACTTTAAAGAAGTGAAAGACAACATATGTCGCTTGTGTCATTGCGAAATTGAAACTTCAGAACATCTCCTTACTAGCTGTAAAGAAACTACTGCCAAACGGATGACGCACTTGGGAGGCTTCATTCCAGTGGACGGTAACAGTCGAGACTGGTGGTTTTATGCGGCAGCTGGGCATTGTATAAAATTAAGCTGTGCCGTAGTTGACTACTTGGACTCTTTACGTCTCGACACAAATTTTAATTGATATACATGTTTTAGCCAGGATGTTCTATGATGGCTTCAAGCGATGGTTACAGCACCATGGAATTCAGTTTAGGGAATTCTTTTTTTTTTGGGAACTTTTCCTTTTTCTAGATAAATTGTAATAAAAGTCCGATGTCACAATGTTCGCATTGAGACATGGCGGACCGGTGTTTCAATTAAAACAATTAAAAAAAATGTTGCAAGTACTCGCAGACCAGTGTTAGCATGTAGACACAGACCAGACAAAAGTGTTGTTTACACAAGTACACAAGAGTACACAAAGCGTTTGTGAGGCAGAAGCCACAGGGCGATCATGGCTACATTTAAACAATAAACACTTTGACCTTAACAGTCAGTGATAAGAACTGCAAGGTGTAGGTAATTGTGTGCATGTGTGTGCATGTATATGTGTGTGCATGTATGTATGCGTGCATGTGTGTGTGTGTGTGCACATGTTTGTGTACGTACGTATGTGCATGTGTGTTTCTGTGTTTATGTGTGCATGGGTGTTTGTGTGCATGTGTGTGTTGAATGTCGCGGACTGCCACCCCCTCCTCCAGTCACGATGTCCATCCAGATCCTCTTCCGTCCTTCATTGTCGGTGCGCAAACTTCCAAAGAGGGCATCATACTGCCCCAGGACTTGCTCCACCAGGATACCAACTTCACTGGCACTAGAGCTGGTAGCCCTCTGCCTCTCTGGCTGGGGGTTTCCAGTGGTGCCAGATGGTGTTGTGCCCAACATGGCAACCCCAGAGGCAGGTGTGGGTGGGCAACTGGGTCCTGGGGCTGGGCTGTGGAGTGATGGTATCCCAGTCGGGAGTCTTCTGTTCCAGCAGGGGTGGTCACAGCAACTGCACCCCTGCAGATGGCTGACGTGCAGGCACCAAACAGCAGGGCAGGTGGGCAGCAGGCAGTCTGCAGCACATGGCAGGTGGGAGTGTTCTCAGGGCTCTGGGGGGCAGGAAAATGGCCTTCTGGGCAGGAGTGTGGTCTTCCATGTGTTGTTGCGTGGCCAGCTTGATAGGGAGTGATTTGGCACATGAAAAAATTGCACGTCTGCGTGTAATTCGAGGAAAGGCCCTTAGCGCGTGAGCACGTCTGTGACGTGACGCGCAAGGCGTTTCCTTCAACAGGGGTGCATGTTGATTGTACACGTGCAAAAAATGCACATCCGGGTGTCACTGCGTGCAATTGGAGGAAAGGGCCTTAGTGTGTACGCACGTAAGTGAAGTTGCATGTGTGGGCTGGCTTAAAAGGTACGCCTAGGAAGCCATTTTCTTGTACGTGCTTTTTGTGGAGAGCGAGCGGGTGATTCTTGTACTTCGTGTCGGTTCACACGTGATAACTTCACAACGGTTCCAGTTCGTACTCCGTTTACTCAGACAGCGTTCAATTCTTCTTTTGGCGGGGGTGTTGCCAACGCATACACGCGCGTCTTTTTCACATTCTTTTTCCAGGTAGACAGTGAGTCGCGCACATATTTTCCAACTGTAGTTGCCCCCGTGTGTCACGTACCCATTCAGAGGTCATTGTAGGCTGCGTGTATCACGTGTACGCTTATTTTTGTGTTTCTGGGTGCCACAGCCTAGTGCGGGTTAATTTTTCCATGCACGTGGTCTACCAGGGGTTGCGTGCACGTTAAATATTGTTTTCAGGGTGCCTGTGCGTTGCATGACCCGTCATCTTCCCCCAGGGGTCACAGACAGCCTTGCTAGAGCACTAGGGTACGAATTCCATCTGGTACCCTACCCCTTTCACCCCAATGGCCCAGGACTGCAACTCCCATACGCACAACATCAGTGCCATAGTTGGGAGGCGACCAAGCAGTAAGGGAGGCAAAGGTGGCCGAGCTCAAAGAGGTGGGCGTGGTAGGGGACGTGGCCAGGATGTGCAGGGTGGCCCAAGAGGCCAGTGTGTGGAGGACCAATCAGGGACACCTATGCCCCCCACAATGGTTCGGGGAGATGTAGCTGACACCATCCCAGCTCAGCCCTTGTTAAACCGGCCCATATTGTCAACAGAACCGGCACAGGATGAGTCCCAGGCTGACTTCCATGTCACCAAGTCTAAGCCATGTGTGGCAGTGAAAGTTGCTGTCACCAGGCCACCTGGATCTGGGGCAGCAATGTCATCTGCTGCCCCAAGTAGCCAGGGTGATGAGGCTGCAGGGGCAGCTGCAGCTCAATCCACCCCGGCTCCGAGTCTCCCAGCTGGGACAGTGTCGGTCCAAGTCCATCACACCGTGGTTGGTCCTGCCAACATCACCCAGCAGCCAATGCCTGCAGTGAGACCTTTGGTCATCATGCCTCTGGCAACTTCCAGTGCCCTGTTCACCTGCGCTTCAGCCCCTACCAACCAGAGCGACGTAAGCCACTCAGGGTCTGCACCACCTTCCAAGAGGAAGAAGGGTGCTCTTGCAGTACAGGCTGGGACCCCAGACACGGCTACCCAGTCCGGCACGTCAAGGAAGCCTGGTTTCAATGATGCAGAACTAGATGCACTTGTCGGGTATGTGTCAGCCCATGGCTGCGAAATGGTGGTGACTACAGGGTGCAAGACTACGACTGCTCAACGTAGGGCCCACTGGCAGACCATTGCGGACCATATTAGTCCATAGTAATTAATCCAAGTTCCCTTGGATTTGTGAAGCGCACAGCTGATGATTGGTCTAAGCGCTGGAATGACCTGAAATGCAGAGCAAAGAACAAGTTGGCTTCAAATCATGCCTCTACTCTGGTGACTGGTGGTGGATCTCCACCAGAGGAGGAACAACTCACTGAACAGGAGTCTGTTGCTGGAACATTCATCACAGAGGATCAGATCCAAGGCGTGGGAGACCTACCAGATCTTGAAGCAACGTCCGGTGAGTGACCATGCATGTGTGTGCAATCCATGTGTATGTTGCTTGGGTGATGTGTTCTGATTGAGTGCCTGGTGAGGTTGTCTAGTCATGACTGCTATGGGTCACCCATGTGGTCCCTCAAAACAATTTCCCGGCCTTGTGTTTCTGTTTCACAGTATCCCTTCTGACCACAGTTCACTTTTTGCACATGATTAATCCACTTGGCCTTCAGCTGTCCTCTTGCCACAACATTGTTCATACAGTCTTCCTCTTCATTCAGCCTGATTGATGAAATGATGAGCATATTTACAAGACATTTTTGTGGCCTACTGTCCCAAATGTGACATACTTCTGTCATGGATTACTCCACACAATGGCCCACATTTATTGACTTATTAGGGGAAAGATTTGTACAATCAGGCTGATTGAGTAATGTGCACCTACACATGGCCTGCACACTATCATTTTGGGGCCCTGTTTGAATGTTGAACATGACAATTGTATCCTCTCATGTCGAAGTGAGCAACCATTGATGTATCCATGTGCCTGCCATCACTGCATCAGTGAACACTGGCTTTGTTGCAGCGTGTGGCACCTGCGTGCTTTCTCACTCTTTTTTACATGTTTTGTTTCATGATGTCCATCTCACATGGATGGATGACAGTACTGATTTGCTACCATCTGAATGTCCTTGTCAAATCTGCCATGGTTATGGTACGTGCTGTCTGTGTGCTGGCATGTGTCATGTATGTGGATTGTCCATGCCACTCACAGGCTAATGTTTGATGCCAGTGCTATCCAGCATGCAGCACATGTGTTGGTTTTCCATCTTGCAGTCATCAGTGTGTGCTTTTTGCCTCCCCTTCCAACTCTTTGACAGTGCATGCATGCCAGAGTTATTGTCATGTGGGACATGTGTCATTTATGTACTGGATCTCTGCCTCGCCATGCCTATGTGTGTGTGCTATGGTGCTCATGCCTGTATCCATTTGTTATCTTTCATGTTTTTGCAGATGATGAGGCACTTGATGCTGTTGAGGAGGAGGAGATGGCGCAGACCCAGGTGGACTCACAGCCACAACCGGGCACCAGTGGAGGACGTGGGGTGGTGGTGGGTGAAGACCAATTACTCCTACAGACCATACTGTCCACGGGTGTCTCTGGGTACACCTCCAGAGACCTCTATGAATCAGGTGCTGAATCGGACATTGAGACATATGTCCCGTCGCAGGTGAGTGTTTCTGGCAGGGATGCTGTTCTGTCCAACCCACCTGCACTGGGGGTAGACCCCTCTATGGGGATTTCAGTGTTGGAAAGTCTGCCTGTGGTGGTTACGGATGCAGGGTCACACTCCACAATATTTGCTCCTGTTCCTGGGCCAGCAGATCAAAGGAGGAATGCAGTCCTGCAGCCTCAGGCAGTGCCAGCACAGCAAGGTACACATCACCTTGCCCCAAACAGGTGTGGTGCCCGCCAACACGGTGGCCATGTGCCACCAGGCAATACTGTGTGGGAGAACTTCATGTATAGTATAGCAGCACAACAGGGGGAATTGTGTGAAATGATGGCTCAGGCAATGGATAGGGTGGCCACTTCCATTCTCCCCCATGAAAGGCAGATGGAGCTCCAGCAGCAGGCAACAGACTCCATTTGCCACTCACACAGGGAGGACATGTTGGCGTCCGACAGGGACCGACGGGCTGGACTGGAGACTCTGCGCACAGCCATATCTGTAAAGTCACAGGGCCACAGGGAAGCCCTCAGGTTAGAACACAGGTCCCTCAGAGATACTCTGGGTGAACTCGAGGTGTCCTGGAGTACAAGGGCAGAACAGCAGCTGGAGCAGCTGACATGTACACTCTCAGCTGAGCTCCAGGCAACCCGTCAGGAAATCTGGGCATCACGCGAGGCCATGCAGGCAGAAATACATGCTACCCCTGAGGTGCTGCATGGGGATCTCCATACCATCATCCTGCAGAACCAAACCTTTCACACCCACATGCTTGCTGCCATGGAGGAGCATGCCAGGGCTTTGCGTGGTCTGCCTCCCATATCACAGCCACCTTCTGATGTACCACCACAGGGTGATGACAGCAACGGCAGTTCTCCCATTGTAGCGTAGTCGTGCAGGCCATGAGCCCATGGAGGCATTTTTGTTTTTTCTCAACATCCACACATGTGGGTGTTGGGGTGCATCCTGTACCTCATCCCTCCTGGGTGCTCCCCCCCCCGGTCCACAAATGTCCATTTTTGATATATATTTTTTTTACAGTGTGGTGCTTTGTGTGGCTCCCGTATGCATCCACTGTGTATTCCAGCTGGGCACATGCAGACTTGTCCTGTCTTTGGGTTAGATGCTTGAGTTCCTGACACACACACACCCCTCCTGCTTCCCCTTTCCATGGGCTTGCAAAGGGTGTGACCAAGTGACAGTAACTTACACAGTGACATTGGGCTGCCATAAGTTGTGTGGACAGTCTGTAGTCAAAACTGTGTATACATCCCTAGTGGGTATTGTTGATGAAATCTCCACTGCATGGTGGATTTATGTATGGTTCTACATCCCTGACTTTTTCCTTATATACATGTACCTTCTTCGTGTCTTAATAAGCCCATCTACTTTGCAGATGCAGTTCATGTTGTGTGCAGTTCACTGATACATTTGCCTTCGAGCAACAATTTGCAGTTGGAAGGGGTCGATGTGCTGCCTTAGTCAGGTCGTGACACTTGCACTACTTTTTTTATTTATTGTAATATATTGCCACTGTTTGACCATGTACTGATGTTTTCTCTTGCTGGTGAGTATTTGTTCATGTGTGTTCTTTTTGTATTCATTATTGAGAGCAAATTGTCTGTGGTCTGTTTCCATTAAGGACAGTGCACTCTGTGTCACTTGTGTCATGTGTTGTGCATTCATTTTTTGCTTTCACATTGCATGCCATGTCATGGTGTGTTGGGGAGGTGTTGGGTGACATGCCACTATTTTGATGTGGTATTTTGCAAGGGGGTAGTCCTTCATGCTGCATGAATTTGTGCCTTTTTGTGACACAGCATTGGGTGTCTTTGAGTGGCTAGGGATGCACACAATGTAGGACTTCCAGGTGAACAATCTCAGGCTGGTATGGTTGTGACAGTTGACTGTCCCTTTTGTCATGATCATTGATTGTCAGCTGGTATGTGCCAGGCCTGTGTGCACTCCGCAGGGGTGGGATTTTAGGTGAAGTAATTTGACACAAGCTGGGTCCGGCTTGCCTCACCACGTGCCCTTTCACCTCCCATGTGCAGCGGCCGTGCATGTGGTTGGGGATGTGGGGGCACCACCATGTCCACTGGCACGCCACGCCAGGTTGCAACTACTACTACTGGGGGCGCATATAGCAGCTGCCCACCAAAGCGGTCAAGGGAGCGAAAGCGTGACTGGAGCACTCCAGATGTGCGCTACACCATGCCCTGGGTTGCAATATGGGCTGTGTTGTGTCTTACTTCGGGTGGTGTGGTGGGGTTCTGAATTGGCGTCATCATGTAGGTGCTCAGAGGGTAGGCACTGTCCCCTGGGGAGGTGATAATAGTTGTCTTTAGTGGGGTTTTCCCCATTTCTCAGTTTGTGACATGCATGCATGTGCAGAGGCATTTATACTCACCAATTAGCCATGTGTCGCCATGCCGGCCACCTTCCAGGTCCCGGTTTAGGGGTGACATTCTGAATATGAAACTATCATGGCTGGACCCTGGATAATTGGCATATACTGAGGTGATGATTCCCTTGGCATCACATACAACCTGCACATTGATGGAATTCCAGTGCTTGCGGTTCTAATAGATATGCCCAGTGGCCCTGGGTGGACGTAGAGCCATATATGTGCAATCAATGGCACCTAGGACTTTGGGGAAGTGTGCCACCCTGTAAAATTGCTGGACAACAGCCTGCCTTTCTGCAAGTGTTCTGGGCATGTATATGTGCCTGCGGACTGAGGGGCGTGCAGTCATGATGGCCAACACCTGGTGTAGGCAGCGTGACTGCGTGGCCTGTGACACACACCCCACTATGGCACTTGTCTGCTGAAATGAACCAGTAGCCAAGAAGTGCAGTACATTGAGCACCTTTTCCAAGGGGCTCAGTGCTTGCGAGCACAGGGTGGGTGATGTGAGGTCATCCTCCCACTCCCTCACCAGGTCTAGGATTATGTGTGGTGGAAACCTGTGCCTCCCATACACCTGGTCATCAGGCATCCCAAAAAGGCTGGTCCTGGGTAAAAAAATGTGGGGCCTGGCTATCCTCCTCCTCCTGCGGTGTCCCACGACCACTGCTGCAAGGAACGGTATATTCATCGTAGCGTCTGAGCTTGTTTGTTGTTTGCGCGCACTTTTATGCTGCGTGGGCCGCTTACACCTGCTTCCTGCTGGCATACGTGTTTCCGGATTAGCGCGTGTTTTTTGGCGCACGCCTTTCCCCTGTTCGATTCCATGAATACGTGTTGTTAGCGCGCGTGTGGGCATTGCGAGCATTTACCTCCTGTATTTCCCCCGTAACGCCCACATTTCCACACGTTGTTCCCCATTCCACGTGTTACGCCCCGTGTTCTGCCCACTTTTCGTGTGCGCTACGCTATGTGCGCTTTCCCTGTGCGCGTAGCGCATGCCGTTTAGTGACACGTGCGCCTGCATGTGCCACCCACAGATTTGGCACACATCCCAGCTTTTAGTAGCGCAGCGCATTCCATGAATCGATCAACAGCTGCGTCCGTGGCTTTGGCACGCGTGCACTGCAATTTTCACGCTTGCGCTCCCCTTTTTGGCACACATTTATTCCATGAATTACCCCGTATATATATATAAGGGGATAATGACTCGAGAATAATAACAGTAAACAAAGGGTATCCGGGGAAGACACCCGAGAAGAGAGAGGTTACTGTGTAAGACACCCAAGAAGTGAGAGGATTTGCCTTATTCCTATGCTTTAATATAGCGGCTAGAAGAAACGTGTACCCAGAGTCCCACATAATGGGGAACAAATAGACTACCACAACGTTTAAAGACGTCGTGAAAAGGGGTACGTTTACACTCCATGAAAGGGTAATGTTTAGAGGCAGAGATATCTGTGTCCAGCTGGTGTCCGTCTAGTCTGTCAAGCGTCTGTCTTACATGTTTTGTTGTGACGTCATATGTAAAAAAGAATTCTTAGAGAAAACTGATTTAAATTTTATGCAATTTAATAGCTGAGATAAAATCGCATATGAATTGATGTTTTTTGAGTAAATCAGAAGGTATAAACTTTGGTGAAAATTGGGATTGGAGCTTGCAGTGTTTGGTGCTCGCTCAGATTGTTGGAAGTTGTTTAAGCCACACGAAAGCGTTGACAAGTGTTATATAAGAGAAAAGAGATTTAAGCATGGAAGACATGACTCTATTGGCACACTTAGGCAAGCAGTTGCCAAAACACGCACCCAAGCTAAAGAAAGATAGTACAGAGTGGGTTAAAGGTACCGCCCACAAGATGTTTATGCCATGGCCACAAAATGGGTTTTTATCTAAAGCCGTTTTACAATTTATGACGACATATTTGCATGCCACATATACAGGCAAGAAGTTAGAAAAATGCCTTGCTGTTCTCGAGTTGTGGAAAATGTATGAACAGGGAAAGGAGGAAGAGCCGCCAACAGATTAGATACTTAATGTATGCACAGAGGGGGGTGAGATGCCTACCGCGCCACCTGCCCCACCCGGAACAAAAATTGAAGAAAGTAAGGGCGAGGGATTATACCCACTGAGAGAACTCAAGGCAGCCATGGGGTAGAGCAACCCCGCATATGAGTCACCTCCACATAGTAGTGATGAAAATCAAGGGAAAGATAAGGATAAGAATATTGCCTCCACAATCCCACAGGACAAAGGGAGACGTGATGAGAAAATAAGAGATCAGGCACAGACAAGCGCATCTCTCGACAAAGAGAGAGAAGGGAAGAGATGGAAGGGAAACAAAGATAAAACTGATGAGATAGCATTCGCAAAAGACGAATGGATGGGAGGGCAAATTTTATTGAAACTCAATGGCAAAGGTATTGATGACACGAAACAAAAAGAGAGGTTAGATGAGACACAGAGAAAGGGGAAAGAGAAAGAGTTGAGAGATGAAATGATAAGAAAGAAAGACATACAAAGGCGAAAACAGCTATATCGTAAAGAGCAAGAAAAACAGCTTGATCGCAGACCTAGAGCAGCCAATGACCAAGGCAGACAGAAACAGCAAAGGTTAGGGGAAAAGCAAAGGATACGTGAGAAAAGAATAAAATGATGAGGAGATGAGGAAATTCGAAGGGCAGATGAACGTAGAAATGAAAAGAGGAATGAAGAAGATAGGGTTAGAGAAGAGGCGAGGAAATGCAAAGAATTTGATGACGACGTAGAACGTAAGCGAAGACAGAGAGCACGTGATCTTGAATATCTGGGGAGACAGGTTATAAAACCCGCTCCAGTTGTAGACTGGGAAGACATTGAAGAATTCTTTCCTGAGTACGATTCAGTACCAGGCACTTGTAGGGCAAATATTAACAATGACTTCGACACCAGAAGCATCGGAGAAACGATTGATACAATATATGATGAAACGGGGCTAAAACAAATACCCCAAGGGGAGGGGGAAGACGAACGCCTGGAGAGCACTCAGCTGTATGACACTGAGGATGTCACCCGAAGTAGTGGGAATAGAGAGCTATCCCTGGATAGATTAGAAACAAGTAGGAACAAAGAGGATACGAGAAGTCGCACTAGTTGGGGACAGACAATGTCTGACTCCGAAAGGGAGGAGCACGAGGAAAATGCGGGAGAAGGACAGAGCAAAAGACGACTCCCAAGGGAAAAAAGGAATAAGATGGTCACACACTAGCAAGTCTGCACCAAGGGTATCAGAGTCAGCCACACAGTCTGACTGACATTAAGAAGTATCTCATGGTCAGAGGGAGGTGTCTTCACTGCCCTATGTAGACAGGTTGAGGACATTGCCAGGTAGACAGAGATGCAGGAATATTATCCCTGCAGTAGACAGGAGAACAATGAGAGAAGAGAGAGAGGGCTACATATCCCGATTTCCGTTGCTTGAGAAGGGGGAGTAAGACCGCAATATATTCCATGGCCACAAATGGGCCGCGAAAATTTGAGAAATAAGCTTCCAATGCTGACATCGGGAGCCGTAAGTGGATACATGTTATGTTATGTTAAAGGTACCTATGTAGCGCACCGTCACCAACGGAATTGGTCCCCAGGCGCACTGACGGATCTGTAAACGAGAAGGTGGGATGGGTTAGTAAGGTGAAGAGGGAGTAGGATAGTGAGAGGAGTGGTGTACTGTTGGCAGCTTCAACTCTGTAGACACCGGGTGCTGAGCTTTGGATCGGTGTCAGTCCACGTGTGTTGTAGGTGTGGTTTATGTGTTGTTGCAGTGTGGTGAAGTGTGTGCAGCTTGTTGTGCACGAGATGGTTGTGTGAGTTTTTTGAGTGAGATAAGTATGCAGAGGGTTGGATCTTACATTGGTTAGTGGGTTACATGACATTTAAGATGCTAACATTCACAGTTCTAAGTGTGGTACTTTCTGATCTACATAATTCCGTCTGAATATGTCACTCACTAACCTTCACATTAATTATCTAGACATGGGGCAGGCTAATGGTCTCAATTCTGAGTGTGGCACATGCTAAACATCCATGTTCCATCTAAGTATGGTGCATGCTAACATTCACAATCCTGTCTAAATGCGATGCAGGCCAGAGTTAGGAATTCTGTCTAAGTGTGGTACATGCTAACATTTACAGTTTTATCTAACTATGGCGCATGCTAACATTTGCAATCCTATCTAGATGCGACGCAGGCTAATGTTCTCAATTCTGAGTGTGGCACATGCTAACATCCATGTTCCATCTAAGTATGGCATATGCTAACATTCACAATCCTGTCTAGATGTGACGCAGGCCAGAGTTAGGAATTCCGTCCAAGTGTGGCACATGCTAACATCCACAGTCTCACCCATGTATGGCACATGTTAACATTCGCAATCCTGTCTAGATGCGGTGCAGGCTAATGTTCTAAATTCTGAATGTGGCACATGCTAACATCCATGTTCCATCTAAGTATGGGGTATGCTAACATTTACAGTTCATCTAAGTATGGCACATGCTAACATTCGCAATCCTGTCTAGATGCGACGCAGGCTAATGTTCTCAATTCCGAGTGTGGCACATGCTAACATCCATGTTCCATCTAAGTATG
Source organism: Ambystoma mexicanum (assembly GCF_040938575.1). Lineage (NCBI taxonomy): Eukaryota > Metazoa > Chordata > Amphibia > Caudata > Ambystomatidae > Ambystoma > Ambystoma mexicanum. The sequence continues at coordinate 514,283,185 of NC_090933.1, forward strand.
GCGTATGCTAACATTCACAATCTTGTCTAGATGCGACGCAGGCCAGAGGTAGGAAATCCGTCCAAGTGTGGCACATGCTAACATCCACAGTCTGACCCAAGTATGGCGCATGTTAACTTTCACAATCATGTCTAGATGCGGCGCAGGCTAATGTTCTCAATTGTGAGTGTGGCACATGCTAACATCTATGTTCCATCTAAGTATGGCACATGCTAACATTCACAATCCTGTCTAGATGCAACGCAGGCCAGAGTTAGGCATTCCGTCGAAGTATGGTACATGCTGACATTCACAAACCCATCTACATTCACAAACCCATCTGGATGCGACGCGGGCTAGCGTCCACAATTCCCTCCAGGTGTGACACTTGTGAACATTGACTAGTATGTTAGGATACGATGCAAGGCAACATTTCCAATACTGGCATGGATAAATTCAGGCTGGTGGTCACAATTCTTTCTAAGTATGCATGGTCTAAGTCTATACATGAGTTAGAAAAAATGACATGAGGATACACGTTTGCCATAGGGGTCCTAATCGCCATACTTGGTGAGAGAGCAGATGATGTGTGTGCATGAACAGGCAACTCTGGTGTAACCACAATGAATACCACGTACGATGGAGCTCCATTTAACAGTTGTAGAGCCGCAGTATGGAATGCGCTATGAGTACTATACCCAGATACTTCCGATTTGGGAGCTACAATTTCGCGAAAGATGAAGGAGTCTGAAGATACGTTAATTTACGTACAGAATTTTCAAGACGCATGGGTGCTCGAGACTCATGAATCTTGGACAAAATCTATACCTGTCTTTTACCATATATTGTGCCAAGGGCTGCCAGAGCCGGTACAGAAACAACTCAAGAATTTGGTGGGAATTGAAGCCAAGCCTTCAGCTGAAATACAGTTGACCATCGCACATTATTGTAAACTGCTGCAGGAAAAGAATCGCAAAAAGGAAGCAACTCGAAAAGGTGAGGAAACGAAATTGGTGCAAAAGAAATTGTCAAAATATGCTCTTGAGGGAGCCATGATAACTAGCACAGCTGAATCAAGCATGCAGCAGGTGGCTAGTCCACAGCAGAATAATCAGGACAATACGGGGTTTTATCCAAGGGGAAGAGGATTTAGGGGAAGAGGATGGCAGAGCAATTAGAGAGGTTTCCAGAATAATCAAGGAGGCTTTCAAAATATGCAAAATGGTAACCAAGATATGTCAAATGGGCAAATGATCCGACCACCGCCAGTATGTTGGCTGTGCGGAATGACAGGGCTTCAGAGAAGGATGTTGGCACTAAATCGTCCTGAATATTTTGATGAGAACCTAGCCAAGGTGCCTGTCTCAGTATAGACTACAGGCCCCTATGACGTAGACCTCTTGAAGGGGGTTGGAGAAGTAAAAATGTAACTGAAACCAGGAGCAATTCTACCAAGAGCTTGATAATATCCCATGTCCAGAGAGGCAGATAAGGGGATTTTTAAGACAATTTCTGCTATGATAGAGCAAGGCATCTTAGTGACATCAGAGTCGTCATGTAACACGTCAATTTACCCTGTGAAAAAAGTAAAGGGGGTCATGGAGGCTAATTCAAGATCTGAGGCCAATAAACAATATTGTTGAGGCTGAGTTCCCTCTAGTCCCTAACCCGTCTACAATTCTATGTAACATACCCATTGAGGCAAAATATTTCACGGTGATTGACTTGAAAAATGAATTTTTCTCAATCTTGTTGCACCGTAAATCACAAGATCTGACCTCATTCACGTTCAGACAAATGCGTCTGAAAAGCACGAGGCAGCCACAGGGGTACTGTGAGTCTCCTTATATCTTTAACAGAGTCCTGCAGATGGATTTGAGCAATATCGCACTAGAAAGTGTACCCCTGCAATACGTGGATGACATCTTAATTTGTAGCACAACAGAAGAACAATGCAGGTGTGATTCTGTTGAGCTATTGACTATACTGGCTGAGAAAGGACATAAGGTTGACAAAGAAAAGTTACAATATTGTCAACAAGAAGTGCTGTACATAGGCCAGCTGATCTCACATGAGGGAAAGAAAGTGACCCCAGAAAGGGCTGAAGCCATATTTAACACGGCTAAGCCACACACAATAAAGCAGATGCAGAGCTTTTTAGACCTATGCAACTATGTCAGGGCATAGGTCTTCGACTACAGCTCTTACACCAACCCTTTACTTCAGATCCTAAAGAAGGCCCAAGTGACGAAAGAAAAGATCGAATGGTCTGAGACCATGGAGAAAGGATTTGCTGAACTCAAAAGAGCCATCTGCAAAGCAGCAGTTCTAGGGATCCCCTAGAATTTTACCTGTTTTCACACACAAATGGCAGCGTTATGACGGCAGTACTCACACAGAGAACCACATTGGGGTACAAGCCCCTGGCATACTATAGTGGGAACTTGGACCCATTTATGAGGGGTCATTTCTCGTGCGATCAAAGTTTAGCTGCCGCAGCGTTCGCCATAGAGAAGGCTACAGCCATTGTACTGGGGTGCTCAATGACGTTGTACGTCGAGCACTCGCTATTTGCCATTCTAGAGAAACGAAAGGGCACATTGACATCTCAGAGAGCTTCTGCTTATGAAGTGATCATATCAAATCCATCAATTAAAACAGTCCGATGTAAGATAGTGAACCCAGCTATGTTCATAGCAGAGCAAATCACTGAAGGGGAGCCCATGCATGACTGTGCAAATTATGAAGAATTCTATGATGAAATCCCCAGGGTGAAAGAAAATGCCTTGGCAGAAGGAGAGATTGTCTTTATTGACAGGTCTTTGAGGATCGACCAAAATGATGGGCAAAGGTACATGGGCGTTGCTGTGATGAAACACACAACAAATGGAGAGTTTCGAGTGCTTCTTAGTGCACGAATACCATCTCATTATTCAGCACAGGCTGCAGAATTATTGGCATTAGTACTCGCCATTGAGAATCACGCAGACCAGGAAGTAACAGTGTACAGTGACTCTGCCTATGTGACATTAACAGTGCACGCAGGCTTAGCACACTGGAAAAGGAGGGCTACCTCCGAGCAGATGGTTCACCAGTGCAGAACGCAGCCTTATTGGACAGGCTGATCAAGGCACTATAGCTCCCAGTGGGCATAGCGGTCATGAAATGTGCTGCCCACAAGAAGGGGACAGTTTTTATCACATGTGGAAATCAAGCACCAGACACGGAAGCCAAGAGTATGGCATCCAAAAGTGAAACAATCATGGAAGTGGAAGTTATCCATGCCAACGAGCGAATGATGGTTACATGAACTGCACCAAGAACTGCACCTGAAAGTTACAGTCATTTGGGGCAAACACAGCTAATGGAACTCCGAGGCACCAGAGGAATAGAATAACCTGTGGAAACGTCGACGGTGTTCTTTAAACCCCTCCGACAGCTTGTGGCAACAAGACAGCACTGGTAAACCAGTAATGCCTGTAGCCCTATTAAAAATAGCGCTGGAGCAGTTACATTACCCGGCGCACATGACAAAAGAGAACCTAGCAGCAACACTTGCAGAAGACTAGTTCATACCGAATTTAGCGGAACACGTTGCATTCTTTATGGTAAACTGTATAATCTGCCAGCAATTCACGGCTGGGCACACATTAAAAGTAATCAGAGGAGTTATCCCAAGGCTAAATGGGCCTTTTCAAAACTTGCATGTCGATTACATCGACATGATTCAACTATGCAATGGGTAAAGATACTTAGTTGTTGTGGTGTGTCCATTCTCTAGATGGATTGAGGCAGGTCCATGTACACACCCAGACTCTACCTGTGCGGCCAAATTATTAGTGAGAGAAGTGTTCCCCAGGCGGGGAGTGTGCGAGGTCATGAGATCAGATAATGGAGCTTACTTTGGAAACGAGACATTCAAACAGATTAGGTTGCTGCTTGGTATAAAGCACAAGTTCTCGTTGGCGTATCATCCACAAGGTAATGGAATCTGTGAGAAGCCCAACGGCTTGTTAAAGGAAAGGATAGCCAAGTTGAAGCTTACTATAAAGAAGGGATGGTTGCACTGCCTCCCACTGGCACTGTATGCACTTCAGAACCAACCCGGGTCTGACCATCATCTTACGCCACACGAGATAGCCACAGGAAGAAGAATGAGAACTCCTCTGATACCCCGAGATAGAGCTAGATGTGATGCCCAGTCAACAGGAGAGGTTTAAGGGTCTGAAATGCAAAACTATCTGAACTTCATGACATCTTACCTTACTGTAATTTCAGACCAGCTGCAGCGACGACGAAAAGGGTGCAGAGGAGCACAGAACACAGAAGGAGACACTACAATAGACCAAGTTCAAGGTCTACGTGTTCCACCCGTCTTCCCTGGAGATGCTGTCCTTGTGAAGAATCATACAAGGAAAAAGTGCGACGAGCCAAGGTTCAACTGTCCTTTTACAGTGGAGGACTGCACTCTGTCCGCAGTGAAACTACAAGGTAGGAGAGCTTGGATTTTTCTCGCCAATATAAAACCCTACATCGGAGAAGGCCGCCTGCCTGCACCTCAACAAGAGGAATCGATGAGCGATGGGGAAGAACCACAGCACGTGCAGACGAGATCCATGACGAGGAAGAAGGACGCATGACCAGTAAAACAAGGACAAAGAACCTTTTACAAGTTGTGGCTTAAATTGGACACTTCCCCTAAGCAAAAAGGGGATAAGGACATAAAAACAGACACTCTGTGCATCCTAGTTGCAGGGTGAAGAAGAAAATTGCACGTATAAGCCACACCACAGCCTGTTGACTTTGAACCTTGAATCAAGGCACACTTAAGCCTTCAAGAGAAAAGGATAAGCCAAACTTCGACTGAGGACACTTACATTGGAAGCAAATACAGTATCCCGAGTCGTTTAATACAGAGACACTAGTCGGAATCACTTATGGTGTCCCACAGTAGAGACATCACAAAGGACATAATAACCTATTTTGATCTAGTGCTAAGATCATATCCATCATTGGTAGGGAGGCTCACCAGTGTCACTGACTTTCTTCAAGATCCTGAAAACAAAAAGACAAGAAGACAACTCCTCACTGTCATTGCTGAACAATTTCTCCTACTCCCTGAGTACAGTGAGAAAGAATCAAATGTGAGGTGGCGCTGTGGAGCAGCCCAAGATGGCTGCCTAGCTCCTGAGCTCCGTGTGGGACTGGGCGATATCCGTTTACATCTGCGGCCACACTGTGCGTTACACGCTTATCTCTGCATCACCTTTGCCCCACACCTCAGCGCCTCTGCCGAGCGAAATTCCGGCTCCTCTACGACCCCGGGCGACCCAATTCGGGGTCCTGGACTGGGCGGCCTGACTCCGGCTCTCTCCTCCGCGGTGTCTCAGGGCCTGGCACCTCTCCTGTGCGCTCGATCGGGCGGACTGCGGCCCGATCGGAATCCCGGCGGCCTCCAGGCGTCCTAGGTCTGACACCCCCCGGGAGCGGCCTGACTGGGGGCCCGTGGCCGGCAGTGACGCGGACGCGTCCCGGCCCTCCGCCGGCCGTGAGAGGACTCCGGCTGTGGTCCCTTGCTGGGGGATCGGGGGAGTGAGCCCCCGGAAGGTGAGGGGCGGCTGCCGGTAGGCCCTACATCCCCGCCCGCCCCCCCCGGGCGGACTGCGGCCCGCTGGGGGACTCGTCAGCACACCGAGGCCAGCAGATCGGCAGCGACGTCCCCCACCAAGTCCCCGCTTGAGACTGGCTCTCTCCCCCGCGGTGTGTGCGGCGCCGGCCCGAGGCCTTCCCCCTTCTCAGGGCCTTGCACCTCTCCTGGGCGCTCGATCGGGCGGACTGCGGCCCGATCGGAGTCGCGGCGGCCTCCAGGCGTCCTGGGCCTGACACCCCCGGGAGCGGCCTGACTGGGGGCCGTGGCCGGTGACGACGCGGACGCATCCCGGCCCTCCGCCGGCCGTGAGAGGGCCTTGGCTGTGGTCCCTTGCTGGGAGATCGGGGGGGTGCGCCCCCGGAAGGTAAGGAGCGGCTGCCAGTGGCCCCTACATCCTCGCCCGGCCCCCCCGGGCGGACTGCGGCCCGCTGGGGGACCCGTTAGCACACCGCGGCCTGCGGATCGGCAGAGACGTTCCCCACCACGTCCCCGCTCGAGACTGGCCTAGTGGCGCCCCCCCCCCCCCCCCAGATTCGCTTCCCGGGTCGCCTGCCTTTGCGGCCCGGTCCTCTCCACACTGTGGGCCCTGGGTGCTGCCCAACACCAGCACACCCCAATCAGCCCCGCTGGGCCCTGTTCTCCTTCACCCGAGGGGCCCCCACAGCTGGGGTTCTCCCCCCTGGTATTTCCCCCGCACTCTTCTCTCTGATATTGGGACCACCGCTTACTCCACCCCCGCGCACCAACCCACGATGCCTAGCAAGACCAAGGGATCCTCCAAGGGGGGTGCCATGGATAGATTCGCCAGGGCTGTCCAGAGGGAGGAGGCTGACCGGGACTTACCTATTACTGAGGAGCTGGAGAACAACGTTTGCCCCTCTCCTGCGGCCCCTGACCTGACCACGATCATGGAAGCTATGGCCAAAAACTTTGCTTCCTTTCACGAGAAGCTTGACGACATCAATGCCAATGTTGCCTCTCTAAAGACACGGGTGGATCAGGCGGGGACCAGGATCACAGACGCCGAAAACCGTATATCAACTAATGAGGATGCTATACATGCGCTACAAGATACTGTGGCATCACTGTCCCAAGATATGCGGAATGTGAAAGCAAAGTGTGAGGATCTCGAGTCGCGCTCCCGCAGGAACAATCTGCGTATTATCGGAGTGCCAGAAAACGCCTTAAAGGGTCGCATGGAAGACGCGGTCGAATCATTGTTGAGGTCCCTCCTGGGTGACCCCGCCATGTCCCCATACTTCACCGTCGAGCGCGCTCATCGGGCTCTGTCACCCAGACCCAAGCCAGGGGACATTCCCAGACCCATCATAGCCAGGATTCTCAATTACAGAGACAGAGATCTTATCCTCCGCCTGGCCCGAGAGAAGGGAGACCTGCGATTCGAGTCTCACACAGTGAGAATCTTCCCGGACTTCTCTGTAGCGGTCCAGCAAGAGAGGCGTCACTTTATTGGAGTCAAGAAACTACTCAGAGAACGGAATGTCCCCTATGCCATCCTGTTTCCAGCCCGTCTCAAAATCACACACAATGGGAAATTGTACTTTTTCACTGTACCAGAGGAGGCGGTGAAATTCATCGAGGCGCATCTACCGCTTCCCATCCCGGCGGGAGCTCAGGCTGAGGATGTCTGAGTCGATGCCACACACTAACTGGCCTTCTCTATCTTATCCATGGTACTCGTCAATCGGAACGTGGTCATTGTAACAATTCACAACAGTCCTATGGTCTCAGGCCCCCTGTGTGCCCAGCCGGGCGAGATGCTCGGCTGGCTATGGTGGCCTGTCTTCTGATCCGGGTACTGCAGAACCTGTCACTGACGGCGTTGCTGTCATGCATATTTGTCCTTAAAGCCGCCCACACGGCCACAGCACACCTCGCTGCATTTGCAATGTTCTTGGTTTTTTGGTTCCCGCTGCTTTGGTGCCACTGTTGGGCACGGGAAGGGTGTCATCCCTGTTGGATGTCGCCCCCCGACCTCCATGCTTTGGGGAGTGTCGGGTTAGCTGGAGATACCTGCGGGGAGGGGTTTCACACTGCAAGTTGGGGGTGGGCAGTGAGGGTGGGACGCGGTTGGGGTGGGGATTGGGGACATGTTTTCGAAAATGGCAGTGGCGGACTGACAGCTGGTCGCGCACCGGATCGCAATGCTCTAATTGTACATCATTCTGTTTCTGCATTTCAGCATCTGTGGTGGGATGTTCACTAAGCTTATTGAGATATATCTGTCCGCTTCAGTCATGGGCACTCTGTCACTGGGAGATCCGGTGACCATTGCACTGGGGTCCGGTACTGGGGGAGGTGGGATCTGGCGTCCTCTGACGTTGGATCACTATCTCTGGTTTCTCCGCAATGGGATTTTATTGATTGGGGTACTAGTATGGCTGTGACGATAATGACATGGAATGTCCGGGGCCTCAGCAATTACACCAAGGGTCGCAGGATCATGGCTTACGCTAATAGGAACCACTGCAAGGTGTTACTCCTGCAGGAAACACACTCCACTGGCCCGTTGGCCAGAAGCATTGCGCCCACATGGGGTCCCCTCAGGTACTTCACGACCTACTCTACGAGGGCCCGTGGAGTGCTGACACTAATTCATAAGTCTCTTAAATTCTCTCTTCACAGAAGCTATATTGACCCGGGGGGGAGGTACGTCATCCTCCATTGCGCCATCGCCAACAGAGATTACCTACTCGTTAACACTTATGGCCCCAATGTAGACTCCCCTGAGTTTATTGATCAGGTGGTGTCCATACTCCTGGGATACGTGGGTGTACAGATCATCTGGGGGGGTGACATGAATTTTATTTTAGACCCTGCCGTGGACAGGACTGGCTCTGCCCCCAGACCCTTAGCGAGTGCAGCGCGCAGGCTCTTGACACACTGCAAGTCACTGGATATCCTGGACAGTTGGAGAGCTCTCCATCCGTTAACGCGGGAATACACATATTATTCATCGGTACATGATAGCTCTTCTAGAATTGATCTGATCCTACTGTCGGCCCAACTCATTGGTGGGGTTTCAGATATTCGTATACTTGCAGGTACTCTGTCTGATCATTCACCGGTCGTACTGATCATTAACATGGGCATCCAAGCCCCCACCATGAATACTTGGCGCTTTAAATCGGCCGCCCTGCAAGACATCGTTTTCAAGGCAGACATTCTGTCGGATATTCGGTCCTACTTTGAATTCAACTCGCCACAGGACACCACCCGGGGGGTCCGCTGGGACGCCTTCAAGGTGTTCATTCGGGGGGCAGCCATCTCTAGGGAGTCCGGGGTTCTCAAGTCCATTAGGGCCTCCCTGTCGCGATCTGAAGCCAAACTGCGGGATCTTGAGCGGGCCCACCCCACCTCTGTTGACCCTGTCATCCTTTCCCAGATAAGTGAGGAACTGAAGCTGTTCAACGAGCAGGCCGGCAGGGAGGTGCAGTACTTTAGCCGACCTCAGGCGGCGCGGAAATACGGTGAGGGGGACAGACCTGGCAAAACTCTGGCCGCCTTGGCCAGGGGGGAGTGGGGGCCAGCCCAAATCACCTGCGTCAAAGGTAGCAATGGGTCGACCCAGTGGTCGGACCAACATATTTTAGAGACCTTCACAGACTTTTACTCCGAACTGTACTCGCAGCCTCCCGAACATAGCGAATCGCAGATGCGCGAGCTCCCTGCCCAGATCCCCACCACTGTCGTCTCCCATGCTACAAGGGAACAGCTAGACTCCCCCTTCACCCTGGACGAAATAGTGGAGGCCATTTCCAGCCTTCCGAAGGGTAAAGCACCGGGCCCCGACGGGCTTACGGCCGAATTCTTTCAGGAGCACGTGGCCATATTGGGCCCCGAATTGCTTGAGGTCTGGAATGAATCCCTGCGCCTGGGCTCTCTTCCCCCATCCCTACGTGAAGCTGTTATCACGGTTCTCCTTAAGCCTGGCAAGCCACCCGATGAATGTGGCTCGTATCGCCCCCTCTCACTCATGAACCTAGATACGAAGATCTTCGCCAAGGTGATTGCTAATCGCTTTCTCCCGGTCATGCCTTATATGGTTCATGAGGACCAGTCCGGTTTTGTCCCTGGCAGATCCACATCACACAATATTAGACGGCTGCTCAACGTAATGGCCCGCATAGACCAGAGCGTGAGTGCGGTGGCGGTGACATTGGATGCCCAGAAGGCTTTTGACATGGTTTCCTGGAGATACATGTGGCTGGTTCTGGAAACCATGGGCGTCGGTCCTGGGATGATCTCCTACATCAGATTATTATACACCTCCCCGGTTGCCAGAGTCCGCGTCAACTCTCAAACTTCTACACTGTTTCCTCTCTTCCGGGGTACCCGCCAGGGATGCCCATTCTCCCCAATTCTGTTCGCCCTTGCCATCGAGCCTATGGCGGACTTTATCAGGGAACAACACATGCGCGGGGGAATACCTCTCCGGGGCGCCTCCGAGGTGGTCTCCCTATACGCGGACGATGTCCTTCTGTTCGTCAGGGACCCAGATCTCTACCTCGACCCTCTCCTCCGGGACATCACCCGCATCGGGACTTTTTCAGGCTTCACTATAAATTACACAAAGTCCGAACTTTTCCCCCTCACACACTCCACACTTCACCCGGCCACTGAATACCCGCTCAGGTGGTCTCCCAATGGGATCAAATATCTGGGGGTTCATGTGTCCCGGACCAGGGAGACCCTTCTGGCTGACAACTATGTGACATTGGCTGCACTGGCCGAAGCCAAACTAGAGCGCTGGCGCTCTCTTCCCTTATCATTGGCCGGGCGGCTGTCGCTGGTCAAGATGATACTGCTCCCTAAGTTCCTGTACACGTTTACTAATGTTCCCATCTGGCCTGGAAATAGTTACTTCACTGATCTACACAAGCTGTGTGCCCAATTCTTGTGGCATTCCGGCGCGGTGCGGAAAAAGTGGGGTGCTATGACCCTTCCCTATGATAGGGGCGGGTTCACGGCCCCAGACTTGATGAGCTATTGGACTGCGGCGCAGGCACAATTTGCCACATACTGGTATCCTGGTCCTCCTTCCCGCCCGCATGTCAGGCTTGAAATCATTGCTGCTTCCGGTGCTAACATTATGTCCTTACTTCTACACCGGAAATATGAACCTGACTCTCCCATAGACCCCGTCCAGACCACCTTGTTTGCCTGGAGGCGGATATTCGCTGCTGCCCCTGAGACTCACCCTTACTACAAATGGCTCCCCGCATGGCGGGTCCCCAGTTTGGAACCCACGAATGACTCAGCCCTGGCACGGCACTGGCGGGACCTGGGTTATCTGGCCCTTACAGACTTTTACCCGGATGGGGTATTCATAACGCCACAGACGTGGAAACCAGCCCACTCGGGCTCGCCACTCGAGCTACTTCAGTTTTACCGACTCCGCGCAGCGTTCCGGGCAGCTTGGCCCACCTTCCCCAGCGAACCCCCAGACCACCCTGCCATCTCCTACATAGCTAACTCCGGGGGGGCGCGGGGAGTGGTCTCATCATTGTACAAACTCCTGCTCACTGCTTCAGCAACACCGCCCCCCAGGGCGAGAGAGGACTGGGCCTCTGAACTGGGGGTTGTTATTTCAGAGCAGCTGTGGGGTAAAATGTGCTCCCACACCAGTAGGGTCTCTCTTAATTTTCGACATCGCACTATGCAGTACAAGCTGCTGAATAGGCTATACTATACGCCACGCAGACTTTCCAAATTCGCCCACTCCGACACGCGACTCTGCCCCCGTTGTGGGGCGGAAGATGCCGGTCATCTCCACATGTTCTGGGATTGCCCCAACCTGGCCCCATTCTGGGATGAGATTTTTAAGACCATGTCCGCACTCTGTGATGCGGTGCTTGAGCCTGACCCGATGGGGGCGTTGTTTGGTCAGTGGGATGCTGAGGGCGCCAGAGGAGAGGCCAGGCTGTTAAATGTATGCTGTGCAATTGCTAAAAAATGTATTCTTCAAAACTGGAACCGCTCGGCACCCCCCACTTTCCAGAAATGGTTGAACTTGGTGACCTGGTCCCGTGACTGCGAGGAGGACTACATTATTACCCTCCCAGCCCGGTCCCGGCCCAAAAACATTTGGACTGCCTTCAACAGCTATCTCAACGCTCTCGATGCTACCTCTTTGGCGGATGGCTCGCCCTAGACCCCATTTCTGTACATTGTGCTCCCCAATATGGCACGTAGCTGATCTTTATCTGCAAATGTATGCTACTGTGTGTGAACATCCCAGTGTAATGTACCTTGTCATGTTTAAAGACCATACTCTCGATTTGATGTGTGTGTATGTCAACTGCCACTGCCAGCAAAAATAAAAGTTTAAAAAAAAAAAAGAAAGAATCAAATGTTCCCAACACAGGCAGAAATAGATGAGCTCATCAACACACTGTTCTTTCGCATAATCGAGGACTGTCCAACTCTTATCGGGAGAACAACAGATACTCTCACATTTCTCAGAGACCTAGCAAATGCAGAACATTTAAGCCATCTTTTAAATAAAATCATAATTCTAGTTGCACTCCATACGACCGGACAGTGCGGCATTGTTCACATTTAGGAGAAAACATATAATCCTGATCCTCAGCAAGACAGGACGGATTTCCCTGTCACCAGAAGACACCAGGTTGGCCCATAATATTCTCTTTCGCCTAGTCACTGACTTTCCACAGCTAGTGAGGAGACCAATCGAAGTTGACGTCCTCACATTCATCAGAGATCCAGCTAATATTGCACAGATGGGAATGCTCTTGCACGAGATTGTGCTCCAAGTGGAACTCTCTAACCATCAGCGGAGCTATCTGAGGAAATTCTAAAAGCCTTCCGCCGAGGGACAGATCAAGGGAGCATTGTCAAGAACTCTCCGTGTCCTATTTGTTGCTATATGTTCCTAAACCTCCGCACTGATCAATGTGCACTATGTCCTCAGCACTGAAGCAAATCCGAGGAATGGATTGGGAGCTTACCTATTTTGAACATGCACAGTAAAGAGACTCACTAAAATGTTATTTTATTTCTGATTTTTCCCATAGTCCAGCAAAGGGACTGTATCCTGACATAAGAGACAATTTGTCACTTGCAAGAGGAGGGACACTTGTGGAACATCTGACTCTCTTAAGCTCAGAACTCGGAAGACAATATTGGTTAAGGGACTAATAACATTGACATTTGGCGAATGATCGAAATGGGGGTCCAGAGCAGCAATCTGGTCCTCCCACAAGAAGAGAGGCAACGTTAAGGAACTACTTCCGGGAAAACATAACACCCGGGGTTGATTGGTCGACTATTTGGGATGCAAGCAAAGCTGTAGTACGGGGGGAGTTTATTGCGCAAACATTAAATTACATCAAGAGTCGGGAAAGGGTGAGACGTAACATGGAGGCCAACATACACAAAGCGGAGGTGGAATACCAAAACAGGGGCTCACAAAAGGCATGGCAGGAACTTAAAAAGGCTAGAGCAATCTTAGAAATCCACCTAACAGATGCCGCAGCACGCCTTCTGGTACAAACAAAAATGTTTTACTATATACACGGGGGTAAAGCCAACCGACTCCTCGCTGCCAAACTGAGACACCAGAAACTCCGGAATCGTGTAACTCAACTTCGTAATGGGAATGGAGATATAATGAGGGGGGAAAAGGAAATAGAAGAGGCAATGTTCTCATACCACTCCAACAATCTGGGAAAAGAAAATTTAGATTGGGAAGCATAGGTTGCTTTCTTAAATCAATTGGAGTTACCGCAAATTAAGGAGGCAGACAGACAACAGCTGGAAGCTCCCATAACAGAGGAAGAAGTGGAGGAAGCAATAGGGGCACTAAATGGACCAAAAAAACAGGCCCAGACGGGTTAAGCAACGCATATTATAAAACATTCAGAACTATCCTAACAGGCCCCCTAACACAACTATTTAACTCCATCAGGGATAAAGGGCGAGTATCCAGGGATATGTGCCCAGCAACCACGATATTACTGCTGAAACCAGGTAGGGACACAACTGAGTGTGCAAGCTACCGCCCGATTTCCTTATTAAATGGGGATGCAAAGATTTACTCCATGGTACTGGCGAGAAGATTGGCAGTGATACTCCCGGAGATAATCCATTCAGACCAAGCAGGCTTCGTGAAGGGGCGACAAACATACAATAATATTCGTAGAGCCATAGACACGATTGACTTGGGACGGAGGATGGGTCAAAAATGTTCAATAGCGGCTCTGGACGCTTCTAGAGCCTTTGATAGCCTACACTGGGGTTTCCTAAGGCTAACTCTAGAAAGGTTTGAATGTGGGCCAATCTTCACTCACATGGTAGTGGCTGACTTTGCATACCCATCCACTAGACTAATGGTTAATGGGAAACTCACAAGTGACATCCCCATTCAGAAAGGCACAAAACAGGGATGCCCACTATCACCCCTGATCTTTGCCATGGCTATGGAGCCATTTGCATTTAAGGTCCGTAGTCATCCGGAGGTCCGGGGGTAGAGGTGGGTAATATTGGACCGCAGAAAGTGGCACTCTATGCAGATGATATTCTTCTGTTGTTATGGGACACCGCAAACTCCCTACTAGTGGCCATACAACTATTAGAGGAGTTCGCACAGGTCTCAGGCTTTCATATAAATTACCCTAAATCCAAAGCCCTTAACGTTACTGAAGAGGCAGCCCGAATTTCGGAATGGGAGAACCAATACCCCTTAAAATGGGAACGTAAGACAAATTCCGGGCCCAGCTATCCAAACATTACAGAAAGAAGTGATGTCCTTTATCTGGGGAGGGAAGAGACCGAGAATCCCCCAAAAGGTACTATTCAGACCACAAACTTTGGGGGGGCTCGGGGTCCCAGAATTTCATAGGTACCTATGGGCAGCCCAAGTAGCCCCGATGCTACAATGGTCATCTGGAGAAGACCAAAACCAATGGGTAACGCTAGAAAGAACAGCGACAAAGACACCCTTAGGGAACCTCAGCTTCCTCGCCACACGTCACAGGGAAAAAGGAGGTATGCCACTGGAATCACTAAGACTGCCCTATGGTATTGGGATAAGGTATTGAGAAACAAGCAGATTAAAGTGTGAGGGGGTCCGCTCACTCCGATCGCTTACAACCCAGATTTTACCCCAGGAATGCAGGCCAACTTCTGGACACATTGGGGGGGGGCAGGGAAAGCAATTTGGCTCTAAAAGATCGCTACACAGAGGGGTTGCCCTTGATGTTTGAGGACTATAAAGCCAGGTTTAACAATATCACTATGTTCAGCTTAGGCATTGGGTCTCAAACGCAAAAGTGAAAGAAAAGGCAACTAGAAAGCCACTGGGAGTGGAGCTAACAATACAGGAAGGTCAGCCAGACAAAGGCATAACTAGATTATACCTTCTAATGGGGGGATGGACTCTGAAGAAAAACCCACATATATGCAAAAGTGGGAGACAGACCTAGGATGCAAACTCAGGGCCTACAGCCACACTCATAACCCACATGTTAAGTGCGGCCAGGATTACATTAGCACAAGCATGGAAGACTAAGGAAGGTCCAATAACAGCCATGTAGTGGGTAAGACTGTGGGGAGTGATGGACATGGAGAAGGTGACTGCATTGGCCCGCGGCTCTTACTCCAGGTATCTGAACACCTGGCTACCACTACACGAATTTATAGACGATAAGGGACAGATGTTTTGTAAGCCAATTTTCGCCGTACAATACCTATCATTTGATAACCTTGAACTTTAAGCTGGGAAAGCGACTCAACCTGTTGAATGGGACAGATGTTCAAGCCAAGGCTACTTCAAGCTATATCTATCATTTGATAAATTTGAACTTTACGTTGAAAACGATCCAACCTGTTGAAGTTATAAAATAGAACGGAATACCTTTTTACCCATACATTGGGGATACGTTTGGGGAAGGGGGGATTAATTTGAAGTTGATTGCATATGACTTCTTTCCTTTTGTTTTTCTTTTTCTTATATGAGCAAAGGAATTTTTGTTTTTGTATTGAAACCCCAAATAGGGGCAAGAACGACTTGACACAAACAGAACATTGTATGCTTGGCATTAATTGTTTATCGATATACACGTCTATGATGCTCTAAAAATTAAATAAATTTGTTAAAAAAAAAGCAGCGAGGCAACCCCGCTTTTCTGGAAGAAAATGCTGTCACCTGACCTACAGGGGCATAATGTACTTATGCATCATATTCATTATTGTTTTACTGTCATTAACGATCAGAATTGCATTCTTTATTGGTGCACAAAGCGTCCCAATTTCAGTGCACCCACCTAATAATGTACGAATAAAACCCACAAAAGCACCCAGACCTTACATAGTCATTCCAGTCCCTAGAAGATCTGATGGTGGAGTGAATGAACTTGAAATGGATGTCATTAGCAATGATACACACACACCTGTAGTCACTAACAAACAAAAAAGCCAGAGACAGGGTCGGCAAGGAATGAATGAAGTAACATGACTAACAACTACGCGCATGCAAACACTGAATGCACACGAAACAGGCCTAGTGTCAATGACTGCAGAACCACAAATCAAAGCAGTAGAGAAGAAGAGATTGCCTGCCGTAAGAAACTCCACAGCAGATGTTGTGAGAAAACAAGAAGAGTTAAAACGAAAACCAACAGAAGCAGTTATATCAGAAACTCTGAAGAAAACAAGAGCCAACTCTGAGAAACTCTCTGCACGGACACAACTGATATTAGACTCATTAGTTCTTCACATAACCAGAGCAAGGAAACTACAGGAGGAGCTGAAGAACAAAACCGCAGAAACTGTATTGCCAAGCATATATATTCCACCGCAAAGGACAAGTACCAGATCTACAATACAAACATACACCGGACCAGTTTCAGGCGGGTTGGCATGGGCATTTGTAACCAGCAAGAGAAAGATGTAGGAGGAGAGGGAAAGAGCTACCAAGCTCTTATCCACTCAAATGGCGCAGATGAGGCACCATGGACCAGGATACCTGAGAATCCTCCAACAAGAAAAAGCCATACAGATGCATTCAGGGATTTAGTCATAGCCAACTACAGGAAAACACTAAGAATCAAGAGAAGCATGCATGGAGATGACAATGAACTGAATGACTACCTGGACAGCACAGCACATCTGGTAAACAACATTGATACCAGCACATGAAAGAAGTTGGAAGACGAAGTTCAGAAGGGGAATGCTTTGTTTGTGCACTCCTACCATACAGCATGGGGGAGTCCAAGATCTTCGTAGCTGTAGAAATTGATGTCCAGAAAGCACACTGTATGTCACACATAGCAATGTACTAGAACAAAGGCCAGTTCATGGGTAGTGATGCCGTTCTGAAATAGGCAACTGAAGCAACTGATCCAAATGAAGACGATTATGTCCAGGACATAAAGACAAGAAACAATGGAAAGACGAAACACATTGTGATCAGATATGAGAAGCCTGGAGTTAAAGGAGCAGAGATCATAAGAGAAGCAAATCAGAAGCTAAATGTCCAAGGAAAAACTCCAGAAGAGGCTTTGAGATGGAAGAATCGAGGCCAAATGCAAATTTGGGGAACAGTGCTTTCACCAGACGGATGGGAGAAAGGAGTAGTGATATGCCGAGCATGGATGGTCTTCGGTCACTACGAGCCCACCATCAACATAATGTGAAACGGATGCAAGCCATTATGGCCAAAACTTGCAAAACTACTGACACGGGTCGAAGACAGAGGAGGACCCTTTCAGATAGTGCCACTAGAAAGCCCAAAGTTCTGTTTAAGAAATAACGGCACAAGGAAGATGGGAGAGAATCAGAACTGTGTACGGGTTTTTGACGCTCCAGGAATGGTACATGGAACTGCAGTGATTATGGATCATTATTGGGCATGTGGATCCAAAGCATACATCAGACTGCCAAGAGACTGGGGAGGCATATGCACGATAGTGAAAGTCCACGTTCCAGCATTGGTGATCCGAAAAAGTTACCTGAATATTGACAGTTTCCCAAAAGCAGATGCTCACCTGAGGAAGAAGAGATCTGTGGAACTGATAACTCAGATGCAGAGAGAGAATTACTTCTCTGTTAAATCAGAAGAAGCTTTTCATGTAATCCCATATGAACACAGGCTGTTCAGCCTTTCCTCATCAGTGTTTGCAACAATTTTCATGCCAAGATCCCAAGTTGGAGCAAATACTAAATGGTTACAGATAACCAGATGGGAGATACTGCAGAACATCAACACGACAATAAAAGGATTCAATGCAATAAAGGAAGAGTTAAGAGCCATCCGACTGATGACACTCCAGAAAAGATCCGTGCTTGACATGATCACAGCCATGGATGGAGGAGTTTGTGCAAAGATAGGAGAATCATGTTGCACATTTATACCTTCTCACGACAAGGAAAATGGAACTTTAACAGAAGCCATAGGTATGCTGACAAAGCTACAGAACCAGATGATCAACGAAACTGATGAAGTTGATGATGACAGCTGGTTTGGATCACTATTCTCTTGGGTCCCACAATGGATGGCTGTCATGATCTCTGCTTCCAAAAGATCAGGACTTGCCCGACTCCCTTGGAAGCAGACCGATAACCCCGGTTCCGAGTGCCAGCCAGTCCCAATTGGGACCTTTTGGACCCTGTCCTGGCGCCAGTGGCACCAGGCTCATAAAGATGCCCAGTCCCATAATGCTTGGGTGGACTTACCTGCAGCAGACCATGCTGCTTACTTACCTGCCAGTTGAACCCCTGATCCTCTTCTGTTTGGGACTACTTTTCCTGTTGGGTGGGGCAGGAGCCACTCCCTAGGTTCAGAACACTGGAACTCTTCTGGAAAGCAGGACCTCTTTTCTTACCTAGGCGTGGCTGTGGAAGGAGTAACCTAAGCACTACAGGAGGCTATTTAAACAACACCCGATGGATGAATCTTGCTTTGCGTTATTCTGCATTCTCTGCAGCAGAACGCTCATCGTGTCTTCTGCTTCTGATCCTGGGCCTAAGGGAACAAAGGCTTACCATCCTGGAATCCAGTCTTCAGCAGCACCTGTAAAGACAAAGAAAGAACAGGTTAGCACTACGGTCTTCAGTGGCAGCACATCTCTTACCTGGTCCATCGGCTGTCACCAACGCCTCGCGCTGCATTCCGGCATCTGAAAGACAA
The DNA here is from genome assembly GCF_040938575.1 of Ambystoma mexicanum. Lineage (NCBI taxonomy): Eukaryota > Metazoa > Chordata > Amphibia > Caudata > Ambystomatidae > Ambystoma > Ambystoma mexicanum. The sequence continues at coordinate 514,301,985 of NC_090933.1, forward strand.
AGGCTTACCTACTCTTCGCATGCTCCGGAGGTCTTCACACTGCATTCCGGCATCAGAAAGATAAAAGCTTACCAGCTCTTCGCACGCTCCAGAGGCCTTCGGCGCTGCATCCCGTATCTGAAAGACAAAAGAAGGTGCGTTTAAAGACATTGGGCAACTTTATTACTCACGTGCCATTACTCCTTCCCACGCCGAATCCAGTGGGTATTCCAGCACCCTTCAGCTTCTCTAAAGCTCCGAACTTGTATCTGCAAGATAAAAGGGACAGTTAGTGCGCATCGTGAAGCAGGCTACAAGCGCTTACTTACGTGCTTCCAGGCGCTTCTATTCCTCACGCGGGTTCGATCCTCAACTCTCATCAGCCCGCCATCCGCCATCACCGGAACCCTGCAAAACAAGAGATAGCATTACAAAAGACTTTTAAGACATTTGAAGTGCCCAGAACTTACCGTTCGTGCAGTTAACGACGGACAGCAGCCCTCTGAGGTCAAGAAGCCTGCACCCTTATCCAGTGAAGAAACTGGTTACGGCACCCTGCCCCGAGGCAGATGGAGAGCTCGGCGTTCACTTACCTAAGGTGAGGGCGTTAACCTTTGGGGTTCTACAGGAGAAGAGAAAGGGAAGAGGAGAGAGGCACCCAATAACCCCAGTTCATTAATCCCATATTTTCTATCTGCAGACATCTTACTCTTCGAGTCAGACATACAGTGCACAGAGGTCCAGCCCAAAGAGCCAACCGTGTGTTACACATCACCTTTGAAGATACGGCATTCACCCAGTCAAGACCGGCGCCTCTGCGGGAATCAGGTGAGCGTTACAGAACGCAAAGCCTACCGCAAAACTCCCACCCAGGCGCTATGGAAACCTCGGATACCGACCAGCTAGCCCAGTTACTTGGGGAACTAAGAGCAGAAGTGCATGCAGCCCGTCAGGAAACTAATGCTCTAAGAAGGGAACTGATTATTTCCAAGGAGCGAACAGACGATCTCGCTAGACAATTGCTACAGTCACAAGCCGGACAAACTCCGTTACCCGCATCAGGGACAAATCTTCCTTCAACATCCTCTACGAACCCAGTGCAGATCAACCTACCTGGGAATGTACCTCTGGCTCCGCCCGAACGATTTTCTGGTGACCCAAAGAGGTATGCAGTATTTATTAATCAGTACCGGTTGCACTTCTTATGCCAGCCAGCAGCCTTTCCAACTGATCAAGCTAAGGTAGCTTTCGTGCTTTCGTACCTTAGTGGCAATGCGGCAGACTGGTCGATCCCTCTAGTTAATCAAGATGATCCGGTTCTCCATGATTTTCAAGCTTTTCAGCTCAGTATGGAAAAACTGTTTGCAAGACATTCACAGGGGCAGGCCTTGGACAATGAGCTCCTTTCATTGCGACAGGGTAATCAAGACCTTTTGGCTTATATTGCGTCTTTTAACAGACTGATAGTGGAAACTCGATGGCCTGAGGACAAAAGGATTACGCTGTTTTATAGAGGTCTACATGGAGAGCTCAAAGATGTGTCAGCCCAAGTAGTGAATCCCCCGCAAGACTGTTCGGACTATATTGACTTAGTCGTTCAAATTGACCACAGACTGCAGAACAGGAAGGCCGATCGTTCCAAGTTTGATGCTCGAGTATTTTCCAAACCACCAACTCCTACCAAAGCAGTAGACTCCGGGGAACCCATGCAAATAGGGGGCCTGAAAGGACCACTAACACAAAAGGAGCGGGAAAGGAGAAAACAGCTGCAATTATGCCTCTATTGCGGAAACTCGGGGCACTTTCTTCGAGATTGTCCGGTGAAACCAGCCAAGAAGGCAGTAGGAGCTGCAGTTACCAGGGTCACAAACTCTGAGCAGGGAAACAACCTCGCCCGACAAGAATAGAGGTCCTCTTGCCGAGCGTTAAAACCAGTTCAGTGACCTCGCATTTCGGAATACCTATGGTCCTCATTAGCCCTGAACATCCGGATCGATTACATGCGATTGAAGCTTACGTCGACAGCGGTGCCATCGGCAATTATGTGGATCATGAAATGGTTTTGAGGATGAATCTGACTCTTTGTCCAAAGGCTGTAAAGGACGTCATTACTACGGTGGATGGTACGGAGATAGCCTCCGGACCAGTAACGCATACCACCCAAAAAGTGACGCTAGTAAGTCAAGATGGACACCATGAGAAGATCGTGTTCGATGTGATCAAGGCCCCTCAGTTCCAGATTATTCTAGGAATTCCTTGGTTAGAGAAGCACAATCCTCAGATCGATTGGCGAGCAAGAACGGTTCAGTTTCCAGAATGTGTCTCTACTTGTCACCCTCGACCTGGTGTTGCACTGGCAGCAATTTCCTCGGAGGCTCCCCAGTTACCTCCTGAATACCTAGAATTCAAAGATGTTTTCCGGAAGGATCAGGCTAACTCTCTACCTCCTCATAGGTCTTATGACTGCCAGATAGACCCGATACCTGGATCTACTACTCCTTGTAGTAGAATTTATGCCCTCACCGAGCCTGAGAATCTTCACCTCCGACAATACCTGGATCAATACCTAGCGAATGGGTTTATTCGTCCTTCCAAGTCCCCTGCTTCCTCAGCTATGTTCTTCGTTCCAAAAAAAGAAGGGGACCTTAGAACTTGTATAGATTATCGCGCCCTGAACCAGATCACCGTTAAGAATAGATATCCATTACCTTTGATCCCTGAACTCCTGGACCAAGTCAGAAAAGCATCCATATATACAAAGCTGGATCTTAGAGGAGCCTACCACTTGGTACAAGTGAAAGAGGGCGATGAATGGAAGACGGCCTTCCACACCAAGTATTGGCTATTTGAATATCAGGTCATGCCCTTCGGACTTTGCAATGCCCCGGCCGCCTTTCAATATTTTATGAACGATGTCCTCAGAAAGCTCATAGATGTGTGTGTTATTGTTTACATTGACGACATCCTCGTTTATTCTTCATCGGAAATTGAACATCGGAAACACGTGAAAATGGTCCTCGAGAGATTGCGTCAACACAAACTTTTCGCTAAGTTGGAAAAATGTGTTTTCAACGTGACTGAAGTTGAATTCTTGGGATTCATATTATCACCTAGCGGAGTGCGTATGGATTCAAAGAAGGTCGATGCAATTCTCAAATGGCCATTGCCATCCTCCGTAAAAGGTGTTCAAAGCATGTTAGGCTTCGCTAACTTTTACCGCAGGTTTATCCCCGAATTCTCTCGAATAGTCCAGCCCATCACCGCCTTGTTAAAGAAAAACAAACGTTTTGAATGGTCTACCGAGGCGGAACAAGCTTTCCAGAATTTGAAGACTAGATTTATCTCTGCACCGATCTTAAAACATCCTTGTCCAGAACTCCCATACATCGTTGAAACTGATGCTTCGAGCCTTGCCATGGGGGCAGTTCTATCACAAAAGGACCCAGTAACCAATCAGTTGCATCCGTTGGCATTTTGGTCCCGCAAATTCTCGCCTCCTGAAATCAATTACACTATTACTTATAAGGAACTTCTAGCTATCAAGTCCGCCTTTAAGGCTTGGAGGCATTATCTTCTGGGGGCCCGACACACCGTTACTGTGATTACAGATCACCGAAACCTGCAATATTTGAAAACCGCAAAAGCTCAATCCTCCAGGCAACTCCGTTGGGCACTATTCTTTGCCGAGTTTGACTTCATAATTACCTATCGACCTGGTACAAAAAATGGTAAAGCTGATGCCCTTTCTCGGATGGGAGTGGAAGAACATTTGATCAATCCTAAACCTGTACCTATCATTCCCGAACAAAGAATTCTAGGTGTAATCGCCACACAATCCATAGAGGAAGTTAAGGATAAAGCCAGGCTACTGGTAACTCCAGCAGACATAAAGAATTGGCATCTGCAGGGAAAGGACTTTACGGTGAAGGACAACCTATTATATTTCCAAGAACAGTTATACCTGCCCAGCACAGATTTACAGAAAAAGGTAATCTCTTGTTATCATGATTCTTTAATGGAAGGACATCCCGGTATGACCAAGACCTCGGAAAAGATCAAGCGCTACTTCTGGTGGCCGTCTTGGAAAAAAGATATCAGAGACTTTATAATGTCCTGTGGAGTATGCGCCCAAAACAAGAGTCAAAAGGAAAAAACAGCCGGCCTCTTACGCCCTATTGACATCCCGCCTCGCCCTTGGCATACGCTTTCTATGGACTTCATCACCGATCTACCTCCATGCTCCGGATACAATACTATCCTAGTAATCGTGGACCTATTCTCCAAGATGGCGCATTTCATTCCACTCAAAGGCTTACCAACAGCAGCAACTCTGGCCCGAGAATTTCTCGAAAACATCGTCCGACTGCACGGTTTTCCTTCAGTTCTAATTTCGGATCGAGGTAGTCAATTTATTTCTCATTTTTGGCGAAGTTGCTGTCGGTCGGCTCAAATTGATGTGAGACTTTCGACCAGCCACCACCCTCAAACCGACGGACAAACCGAGAGGACCAATCAAACTCTGGAACAGTATTTGCGCTGCATGCTACAACAAACTGAAAAAACTTGGAAAGATATCCTTTGGATAGCCGAATATGCCTACAATAACTCTGTCCACTCGGGAACTGGGAAGACCCCGTTTTTTCTTTTATACGGTAGTCACCCTCGAACCTCGGAGTTGGATCCACTCCAAGATCTTGGAACACCAGCAGTAGACCACCTGCATTCTACAATCACCCAAGCCTTTAAGGAAGCCGTTTCTCACCTTCAAAGGGCTAAAGAACAATACAAGAAAGGAGCAGACCAACATCGCAAGGAAGCCCCCCAATATCAAGTAGGAGATCAAGTCTGGTTATCCACCAAATATCTACCTCTAAAAGGACCACGCACATTCAACCCAAGATACCTTGGTCCCTATTCCATCACTACCATAGTAAATCCAGTAGCGGTCAAGTTGGACTTGCCCCCTCACATGAAGATACATCCGGTCTTCCACGTCTCTCTATTAAAACCCGTGCAACCTCAAACCAGACTAACTACATCTCCAAAACCTATTCTAGTTGATGGAGAACTCGAGTTTGAAGTCAAAAGCATCCTGGATTCCAAGATCTCCAAATCTAAACTATTTTACCTGATTGACTGGAAAGGCTACGGTCCCCAAGAAAGATCCTGGGAACCTGCAGAATATGTCCACGTGCCTCGTCTAATCAAAAGATTTCATCGAACATTTCCTAACAAGCCCCAACCCCCGGAGAAGCCCGGTTTGGGAGGGGCCTTGAGGGGGGGTACTGTCATGATCTCTGCTTCCAAAAGATCAGGACTTGCCCGACTCCCTTGTAAGCAGACCCATAACCCCGGTTCCGAGTGCCAGCCAGTCCCAATTGGGACCTTTTGGACCCTGTCCTGGCGCCAGTGGCACCAGGCTCATAAAGATGCCCAGTCCCAGCGCTGGAAGCGCCGGGCTCATAATGCTTGGGTGGACTTACCTGCAGCAGACCATGCTGCTTACTTACCTGCCAGTTGAACCCCTGATCCTCTTCTGTTTGGGACTACTTTTCCTGTTGGGTGGGGCAGGAGCCACTCCCTAGGTTCAGAACACTGGAACTCTTCCGGAAAGCAGGAACTCTTTTCTTACCTAGGCGTGGCTGTGGAAGGAGACACCTAAGCACTACAGGAGGCTATTTAAACCACACCCGATGGATGAATCTTGCTTTGCGTTATTCTGCATTCTCTGCAGCAGAACGCTCATCGTGCCTTCTGCTTCTGATCCTGGGCTTAAGGGAACAAAGGCTTACCATCCTGGAATCCAGTCTTCAGCAGCACCTGTAAAGACAAAGAAAGAACAGGTTAGCACTACGGTCTTCAGTGGCAGCACATCTCTTACCTGGTCCATCGGCTGTCACCAACGCCTCGCGCTGCATTCCGGCATCTGAAAGACAAAGGCTTACCTACTCTTCGCATGCTCCGGAGGTCTTCACACTGCATTCCGGCATCAGAAAGACAAAAGCTTACCAGCTCTTCGCACGCTCCGGAGGCCTTCGGCGCTGCATCCCGCATCTGAAAGACAAAAGAAGGTGCGTTTAAAGACATTGGGCACCTTTATTACTCACGTGCCATTACTCCTTCCCACGCCGAATCCAGTGGGTATTCCAGCACCCTTCAGCTTCTCTAAAGCTCCGAACTTGTAACTGCAAGATAAAAGGGACAGTTAGTGCGCATCGTGAAGCAGGCTACAAGCGCTTACTTACGTGCTTCCAGGCGCTTCTATTCCTCACGCGGGTTCGATCCTCAACTCTCATCAGCCCGCCATCCGCCATCGCCGGAACCCTGCAAAACAAGAGATAGCATTACAAAAGACTTTTAAGACATTTGAAGTGCCCAGAACTTACCGTTCGTGCAGTTAACGACGGACAGCAGTCCTCTGAGGTCAAGAGGCCTGCACCCTTATCCAGTGAAGAAACTGGTTCCGGCACCCTGCCCCGAGGCAGATGGAGAGCTCGGCGTTCACTTACCTAAGGTGAGGGCGTTAACCTTTGGGGTTCTACAGGAGAAGAGAAAGGGAAGAGGAGAGAGGCACCCAATAACCCCAGTTCATTAATCCCATATTTTCTCTCTGCAGACATCTTACTCTTCGAGTCAGACATACAGTGCACAGAGGTCCAGCCCAAAGAGCCAACCGTGTGTTACACATCACCTTTGAAGATACGGCATTCACCCAGTCAAGACCGGCGCCTCTGCGGGAATCAGGTGAGCGTTACAATGGCAGACATATTCAAGTTTCTAGGAGCCCTGCTAGTGATGATATTACTAGGTTTGTGTGTTATCAAGATAATAATCTCGCAATGCCAGAAAACTGCGAAGAAAGCCATAGGGATTGATGTCAAGCCAGAATGGAAGCCCAAAGACCTGACTGATGAAGAAATAAGAGACTTTGTGAAGGCCAGCAGGCACGTGCCAGAAGGTACAAAGCTTCTCTATCCGAGGAAGCACAGAAACTATGTGGGAAGATGGGTTTACTGTAGCCATAATGGATAATGTCAACTAATGACATGGAATACAGACAAACATGTAAGGACAGCAGGAAGCCTGAAAGGAGAAATATAAATATGGACTCCAAAGAGACACTTCTTCAAACCATCATGTATACATCCAGAAGATGAAGAAGGAATGAACCCAGATAATGGAGTGAGGATGAATATAGAAGAATCGAGTGAATTGCATCCAAAGAAGGAGGTGAAAGTGGTTGATAAATCACCCAGAGGGGGAGTGTAGAGTAGGTCCCAAATAGAGCCTGCACCCCCATCGCCCATTTTGAAGTACCAGGAATCTTCACACCAAAATATGTGACGTATAATGAACAAATAAACCAGAAGAGAGCCGCAGTATGGCTCTGCCCAGTACCCATCAGAAGAGCAACACCTATTGAAGTACCAATACCCAGACAACCATGGACAGTAAGCAATCCATTGAGAAAACCCTACCAACAAATGAGACAAAATGAAGATTGCCTAAGTACCGTCCCGGAAGAAACCAAAAAGGTCTTAACGGAAGATGAATGGTGATGTCACGAGAGCCCGGACGGACTCACAGATAGAACAAACAACGAACCAAGAATGACACAAGGAGACGAAACGCCATGAGAAAAGAGATTGTGAGCTTAAAGTGATAGAAAGCTATCAAAGCGTAAGAAAGTTAAGCTGTAAGCAGGATGAAGATATTCAACCAGATAACGCCTGTACATATGCTTGAAACCACAAGAAAGCTAAGAAAACAGTGTGGCTTGCTATGCTAAGTAGAAGAATAGCACGGCAAGTGCCATTGTACATAATCTACCTCAAAACGAAGCACATTATTATAAGTCTGAATCCACTTTACACGAAAAGCAGAATCAACCCAGGTTACTAGAGGTCAAACAAGACAAGATTCATATTCTAGCAAAATGAGAAGAGACGGCTGAATCGGAACTCAGCAGATGCAACTCATGCCAAGAGAGTCATGGTCATACCAATAGAAGGAACGAACAGTTGCTACATCTACTTGAAACTTAAGAACAGAATATCGTGTCTCTGAAAGGTCAAGATAAGGAAGCATAGGCAGGTGGCAAGCCGAATAAGAATTAAATGCATGAATTGAGAGAACCTAGGAAAATTCACGGTGTCCGCATCACTTGACCAACCGAGCGAGGAGAAGCACGAGTTCACACCTACACTTGGCATCCGTCCAAGAGGAGATATCGGAACTTTCCCAGACAGAAGATGCAGTTTCGAGACCAACTACAGTAACATAATTGACACATTGTTGTTGAATTGATGATTGATTGTAACCTTAATTGGAGGAAGGCTGGGTAGCTGAGGGGGCACCCTGCACCTGGCTGACCATTAAGAGTGCTGCTAAGTAAAGTGGAAATTTATGCATGGGGTTGGTGCCAACCCAATCACAATGGACCACACAATCTAGGGTCCTATAGTAGTAGAACCAATGGGACATCATACTTTTAGTGAGTCTACAGTGGTCAGTTTGAAGGAAGGGCTTGGACGCTCACCTGACATTATTTACCCAATCCCCTCACTCTGTTACCATATGCAGATATAGCACCTATATTAAAGTTACCTTTTCCAAACCAATAGAAATGCTTATTAACTTTTGAGTGTTACACGTCACTTATGATGAATTTTCAGTATAAATGATGTGTTTTTTATGAAGTTCGTTGGAGTTGAAGCGAGACGGACTATCGCATCACTGCTGATTGCCATGTCTCCACGTTTTTTGTACTTGTCATTAAATGGACTCCCTTTGCCAAACCATTGAGTTGTCCTTATTGATTGGTGTTGGAGTAAGACATCTGCACTCCCATCCATCTCAAGGTGCAGCTATCTCGTCTTAAAGTACTCTCGGAGCAAACCTCAGCTCTATGGGCCGGCTGGGGGTCTCCCGAGTACACGCTAATGCAGGATTGGCACAAGGCTACATTTATAGGCTGTATTGAGACCACTCTTTAACTGAATGGATCAATGATGCTGTTCAGATGTTAACGCTAGAAATGACGCATTTCAGGTTTCTTTAACCAGGGCTTTTGTTTGTGATGGGTTTTCAGCGCGATCAAAAGGAGATTTCATTACTCCTTCTTGCAGGGAGTTGACTTTACATTTGGTGTTTGTTTAAGGTTTGGAGACTGAAACCAGGCTGCTAAAAGAGGCGTGCTGAGCCAGCATGAATGAATGGCAAGGCATGCAAGATAAAGAATCTTTGTGCGCCCTGGCCATGTTGAGAGTTAGGTCTTCGCAGCTGAATTATTTTGAGACCAAAGTCTGGTCCCTAACATGGAATTGGTAATTGGCAGCTCAACAGGTTGAGTCGCTGTTGTGGAGCGGTAACATGTTACTTTGAAATCATGTATGATTTTTTTAATTCTCTAATATTGCGCTATAAAATGCGTGTAACAGCATTCCTTAGTAACAAAACGAGCTGGTGGATCTTGCATTGTAAAGGTGCCCCGGTGCTCTTGGAGAGCGCCACCTGCACACATATTTATGAGCATGCTCTGCTGAAATACACTGGTATTTCCAAACAGAATCGAAGTATTGCGGTCACCGGTTAATTTATTACCTTGAAATTTGATTCTGTTAGCCTAACGCAGCTGTCTTTTAAAGATGCTCATGGATCACAGACTGATTTTGACCCTTTTTGACACTGGATTTGTTAAGTATAAAAGATGCCTTGCTTTGTGAACTCACAATTTTGTCCGGCCCTACATGATGGGATTCAGTATTTGTCCAAGATCACACATTTTGATTAAGCACTGTAGCCAAGATTCTTACATACAAGCCGCTTGAATATAGAATTATTTTTTAAAAACTTTACCATGTTTATCAAGGACACACAGGGAACGTAGCGAGGTATACATTTAATATTTGAAAATGTATCTGAATAGTGCAAGAAAGTGACTGGCCTTGTGTAAAAGATGTAAAATTCTGATTCTATATTCGTGTGTATTTATTTAGAACTGCCCTGGATCACAGAACCACACAGGCATCGAACCGTGGAGGAATGGAACTAGGATTGCCCATGGATGTGGACTGTGGACCCTCGCAACTGGCAGATGCTGATGCCATGGCCACAGATTGTGCATCCTCGTAGCCATCAGCCCGCGGAAGAATGGATGTAGGGTGCCCATGTATATGGCTGACGGGTCCTCCCAATTATCGAGGATGAATCTGTGTAGCGAGGATTTGCGGAATGTGTAGCTGGAAGGGACTTTTTTCCAGGTTCTTCAAGCCACAAAGTATTGGGTTGGCCAGTGGCAATGGGGAGTGAGTTTTGGGGCGATTTAGGGGGCATCGGCAACCAGTGTTGTGGGAATGCCTTGGCTTATGGATGCAGGCCCAAGGAATCGCAACAGATCCCACTGCTTTGTTATAAGAAGGACGTATACATCTGGGGCAGTGCCACTATCAAGATGCCAGTCATGGAGCACTGTAGGTAGTGGTATTGAGCTCCAGCTGGCTCTACAGGATGTGATGGTGGCCACTACAGTCTTAATTATGGACCATTGTTATGCGGGGCAGGCCGCCATACGGTGGATGATTCATTACAGCATTTAAAGGTATGTCGTCATTCATACACTAGGGATGTGGGTTTCTTTACAGCCTTCAAGGGGCGTGTTGTTGAGGAAAATATACAAAGCTGACACATGTTTTTATTCACGGCTTCGAGGTGTGAGAAACCTGAAGGTATCTTACCCGCTAATCCCTGGGGATCTGTCATCCATGTGTCCAGGACACGGCCATCGCTTTTGGATCCAGTTCCTGGGTGTGGGAGGGTCACCTGTCTGAGGGGTCTGAGGGGAGTGGAAGTGGGACATTGGAGGGTCAGGCGCTGTATCCCCTTCCTTGTAACACCTTTTGCCCAATCTACCAGGTAGGATACCTAGAAACTCAACCCCCCACCTTTTTCCTGACACAAACACTTTCTCACGGACAGTTCACTGTGAGCGACAACGGACTAATATCAGAGCCATATATCTAACATGTGCCAACACCATGGTCAGTCAAGGCCAGGCAATTACGGATCATTACACACACCTGACTTCCATCACACTTCCCCACACAAATAAAAGGCAGAGAACGAAAGCACACTCTGAGCGAGGAAAAACACATGAGGAAATAGCAGTTCCAGACGGTAGTTTAATACAAGGAGAAAGACGGCAAGACCAGAGAGGGTTGCAAGAAGGGAAGCACCCTTGAACTGTAAAGACCTTTTATTTTCATGAACCTTGAAAAGTAAGAAACTGAAGACCAGGGGGCGTGGCTTGGCGGCCATGCAAGCGTGAGCTAGTCTTGGAGAGCTCCCACTCGATCCGGAGAAAGATCCTGGAAAAGGCCGTAAGCAGAGAGAAAACGACAGGGGAAAAAGTCGGAGAAGGCTTCGGAAAGCCCAGAGCACACGCAGAAGAAAGCTCGAAGAAAATCGGCGACAGAGAAGGCGGAAACGGAGACCGCAAGATACGCGGTACCACCTCGCAAAATGGCGGGCGCGTCTCGCTGAAAAGGCCGCTCGCCACGGAGAAGAAGGCGGGTGCAGGTGGAAGGAAGACGGGACCCGGGGGCGCCGCCGGCGGACAACCAGCCCAGTGACGACCACCGAGCCGCCCGGGAGAACGAGGAAGACCGAGATACGCGCCGCGGCGCTGTGCCGAGACTGAGGAGGCGAACGCCCACAGACCGTAGCACAGGCCGCGGCAGAGCGGGAAGAGACCAGGCGGGCAGCGGCGCCCCCCCCTGACAGTCAGCAAGGGGGGCTGGAGGCGAGGACGCCGAGTGCCCCATCCGGGCACCCCCTGGAGGACCGGCCCTCCCCGACAGTAGGCATGGGTGGCAGAGCCAGAGCAGAGGCTGGTCGTCGGGGCACCGGGAGTCACAGCTGAGGAAAAGAAGAGAGACCCCGAGCTAGAGGACGAAGGAGGCGAACGGAGCGTTGGACATTCCCTTGAAGAGGTGCCGGGGCTCACGGCGGACGCAACGGATGGTGATACGTCTGCGACAGGCCCCCGCGGGAGACCAGTTACCGCCAACACACACACTGGGACGGCGAAGGACAGCAGGGCCACACCAGAGAGGTTGGTCGAACGCCTGACCCCGGGCACGCCCTGGGGATCATAAGATATACGTGGGAGGACACAGCCCACTCAAACAGTCTTGACAGAGACCCTGGAAGGCCTACTCCCACACACACCTGCACGGAAGGAATGGCCAGGGGCACACCACCCCACGGAAGACGGGGTGAGACCATCCGCACAAGAGGAAGACCACAGTAAAGACCCAGGCCCAACGCAACAACGATAGGCTACCATTACGAAACTGCAGGAGCAGGATCCGTATACTAGCATACAGCAACCGGAACCAACATGCCAGACAAACCAAGAGGTGGCAAGGGGAGGCAGACGGTCATGGAGTCATTTGCCCGCAAGAATGAAGATCAGCAGCCCGAGGTGGCTGGAATGGACACGGCAACGTCACAAGTGGCGCACGGAGAGATCAAACAGGTGGAAGGAAGTATCCTGGAGGCCATAGAAGCACTGAAGACTTCGATAGAAGGCAAGCTGGATGCAGTAATCGTAGACGTGGGGCTGCTTCGGCAAGACACGAGAAACCTGGCGGAGAGAGTGACAACGGTAGAACAACAGGTACAGAGTAACACAGCGGATATGACCACCTCCCAATTACAAATGTCAGAGGCACTGGAACGCATCAGTACGCTAGAACGCAGAGCCGAAGACGCGGAAAGCAGGGCTAGGCGCAACAATGTACGCATAGTGGGGCTGCCGGAGGGGGAGGAAGGCAGAGATCCCACGAACTACATCGAGAACTTACTGATCCAAGCGGTGGGAGCCGGGACCCTGTCCCAGGGTTTCGTTGTGGAAAGGGCACATAGAGCATTAACTAAGAAACCACGCCCGGGGGCACCGCCGAGGCCTATGATCGCAAAGATCATGAACTTTAAAGACAGGGAAAAAATCCTGGCGTTCGAGAGATGGTGGAGTCATAACCCGGAATGGAGCCAGGATAACCATCTACCCAGACTATACGGCTCTCGTGCAGAGGCAGAGAGCTCAGTTCTGGCCGACCAAAGACCGCCTTCGGGCTGCGGGCGTGAAGTTCATGCTACTATACCCGGCTAAGCTCAAAGTGTTGCATAACGGAAGGACACAGATCTTTGAGACCACAGCGGACGCCCAACTGTGGATGGACCAACAAGGGTTCCCGCAGCCGGAGGGGGGGAACAGACGGAACAGAGAGGTGCCCCGACGCGGCAGAGAAGGAGATTGAAGACGGAACGCAAGACCCAGGCGGCCCGCAAAACTGGGCGAGACAAAATCTGAGGAACACTGCAGTGAGCCGCAGGTTGCTACACCACCTCACTGCAACTAATTTAAGACAAAACGGGAAGAAGACACAAGGACACTCCCTGTGGAAGAGTGAAAGAGCAGGATAAACAACAGCTCACGAGTTCAAGGCCAAACCAAAGAATTATACTGGGAGCACAAGACTTCTGGAACAGGACCGCCAAGACCCACAGTAAGAACCCCAAGCAGAGACAATGTTTATAGTGCCAGTTCTAAGGCACTACGCCGCGACAAGTGCGCCTGAGGGAAAGAAGGCGGCACCTGGAGAGCGGTGGGGCCCGAGCAGGGGGAGGGAGGCTGGGCGTTTGTTGTTGTTGTTTCTAGTTATAGTTGTTATGAGGCTAAGTTTGCAGGGTGAAGGCATGAGGGAAAAAGGACATGGCAGACAGAGGAACCACGGCGAAGGCACGGAAGGTGGACACGCGGGGCAGACCCCGGGCGCCAGGGGACAGCGAAGCGCACTGAAGGAAAACACCAACAAAAAACCGAATCCGAGAACCGCAAGAACAGCTAAACCCAGGGGAAACGCGAGAGAAGGAAGACGTGTGAACGACACAAAGTATTACAGGAGAGACGCGGGACGAGGACCCCCGGAAAAGGCACGCCAGGAGGACGTGAAAGTATACAGGCCCATGGGACAGAGGGGGCCACTAACGCCTGCCCCACAAGAACCGAGATGACCTAAACATCGTCACATGGAACGTTAGAGGGCTAAATGCATACGTCAAGAGGCTGAGGGTCTACACCTGGTTAAATAAAACGAGAGCCCATGTTGCAATGCTGCAAGAGACCCACCTGACGGTCGGTAAACAAACCAAAGTGGCCAAGAAATGGGGAGGTCAGATGTACAGCTCAACGTACTCTAACTACGCAAGGGGGGTGATAACCTGGATCGCTCCGAGCACCCCATTCCAGCTCATCAACCAGGAAAAAGACACTGAGGGTAGGGTCCTGATTGTCCACGGAATGCTGGAAAACCGGGAGGTGTGCCTGGTGAACACCTATGCCCCCAATCATGATGCAACAGCCTTCTTTGAGTCACTCACGCCCCGGCTAGCCCCTTACAGGAACGCTACGATCATCTGGGCTGGAGACCACAATTGCACATTGGAACCCCGACTAGACAGGTCGGACGACAAGCATAGACGACCAGCGCCACCAGCACGAAGGTTACGGAAAATATTGGATCAGCTGGAACTGGAAGACATCTGGAGGAAGGTACATGGGGGGGAAGGGGATACACACATTACAGTGCTCCGCATGGGACATTCACGCGGATTGATTACCTTTTCACGGGAAGGGAAACACTAGGCGAATTCACTGGGGCACATATACATGCACGAACCCTGTCTGATCACGCCCCCCTGGGAGTCACATGGGCACATACACACAGGGGGGCCCCCATCCCCACTTGGAAACTAAGGGCAGAAGCACTGCTGGACGGGGAATTCCAGGAACATATCCAAAGTACGATAGAAGACTACTTTGAGCATAACTCGGGTAGCGTGGACAGCACGCTGACGATCTGGGAGGCCCTTAAGGTGGTGGTCAGAGGTGCGGCAATGGGGAAGACGGGAGGACTCAGGAGGGAAACCCTAACACAACTGGATGCGTTAGAAAGGAAGATTGAGAGGGCCGAGAAACGAGCGGGGGAGGACGGAGGAGAGCAGGCTGATCTTACCACCCTGCGGCAACAGTGCATGGTGACTTGGGAAAGACTAGGGCGCCTAGCACGCAGAGGGGGATAAGCCCGGCAGGCTCCTGGCCTGGCTAACCAAACAGGAGGCCAAGCGGGAACCAATTAATGCAATCCAGAATAGTCAAGGGGAGGTGGTAAGGTCCCAGGAGGGTATAAACGAGGTGTTCTCGCAATTTTACGAGAAGCTGTACACAGAGGTCCAAGAATGGGAGGAGGGGGACCTGGAGGATGCCTTCGTGGAAATCAGGCTCCCGCAACTCACTGAGGAGCAGATCCAAATGCTGGATGCTCCCCTCACAGTGGAGGAACTGGCGGAAGTGATCACTCAACTGCCGACAGGGAAGACCCCGGGGCCAGATGGGCTACCGGGGGAATTCTATAAGAAGTACAGGGACAGTTTAGCCCCTAGATTGCTAGAAACATTGGAGGAGGCATATGAGACGGGGAGGCTCCCGAATAGCATGTCGGAATCCATTATAGTGCCAATACTTAAACCAGGGAAACCACCCCTCGAGTGCGGGTCTTATAGACCAATTTCCCTGATAAACCAGGACTCCAAGATCCTGACAGCGGCATTAGCTAACCGGCTCAAGAGAGTGATGCCCACCCTGATCCACACTGACCAGACAGGGTATGTACCCGAACGGAACACGACATGGAATCTCCGGAGACTCCATTACGTCATTGATAGGACTAACCAAGTAGAGGGGGAGTACGCAGTAGCTTCACTAGATGCGATAAAAGCGTTTGATTCGGTGAGCTGGGACTGGCTTTTCGGAGCACTCGCCCACTTTGGGATAGGGCAGGGGTTCCTTAGATGGATCAAGCTGCTCTACAAAGACCCGAGAGCAAGGGTCAAGACGGGTAGGCATGTCTCCGGGGAATGGAGGATAGGGCGAGGTACGAAACAGGGGTGCCCGCTGTCACCAATGTTATATATTCTAGCTTTGGAGCCATTCGCGGTTTTCCTAAGAACGGATTATATGGATACGGGCATAGCGATTGACGGGGTGACACACCAGATATCGATCTACGCAGACGACATACTGCTCTACGTCCAGAACCCACGCACCCATCTGCGAGATTTACTTGAGGCACTAGGAGCATTTGGTAGACTATCGGGAATCACTGTTAACAGGGAGAAGTCCTCACTGTTCCCCCTGGCGGGCCTGCGAAATGTGCCACCAGATCAGCTGCCGCACCTGGGCCTCACATGGACCCCGACCACCTTTAGATACCTGGGGGTGGACATTTACCATGATACCACGGACACACACATAGCCAACACACAGGAGGCCCTGAACAAAATCGAGCACGGCATACAGTTCTGGAAGACCCTACCACTGGGGATGATAGGTCGAGCGGCCTTACTGAAGATGACGGTCCTGCCCCGGCTCCTATATTATTTCACCAATATCCCTTACAACATCCCGGGAGCTTTCTTTAAACGCTTGCACACCTTGGTGAGGACCTTCCTGTGGGGTGGGGGGAGAAACAGGGTAGCACTGACTACACTACAGAGGAACCACGAGTGGGGGGGCATCAAACTCCCAGACTTTTTGCATTACTTCTTAGCGGCACAACTCCAATTTGTGGTGAGATGGCTGGGGGAGGATATTTCCATTGACGCAATTCTTCTCCGACCAGCACTTAGGCAATATTACCTGAGGGAACTCCTGTGGATGCCAGCCACCCAGGCTAGGGCTCTTCCTAACATGGCCCAGCTGGGCCGAACGCTATGGGAAAGAGCCTGGAAGACGCAAGGCATGCAGGACCCCTGCTCGAGACAGATCCCCTTGGCGGGTCTGGTAGACACCCGCATAACACGCCTAGCCACGTACAGGGCACAATGGGAGGACAAGGGGGTAGCCCATATAGGGGACCTGTGGCAAGAAGGACAGTGGGTCGGATTCCAGTCCCTGGTGGAGGAGCAGGAGGTGCATAAGGGCCAGTTCATCCTGTATAACAGCTTAGTACAAGCAATAAAGAAGAGGTGGGGAACCATGCCAGAGGCGGAGGCAGAGGATACTGGGGGTGCGCTAGATACCTGGTATGACATTTCTGAAGGAGGACACACCGTGTCCAGGCTCTACGAGCAACTACTGGGTTCCACTAATAGGAAGATACTGAACGTGCGGGCAAAGTGGGAAGAGGAGCTCCAGCAGCCCTTCCAGGATGGAGAATGGAATAGAACCCTCCAATACACGAAAAAAGTATCTAGGAATGCCAGGTTCAGACAGCTGCAAATCTACATAGTCCATAGAGCATACCTAACTCCCAAAAGAATGACGAAGATGAGAAAAGGACAAACTCCCAGCTGCCCACGCTGTCGGGAAGAACAAGCAGACATGGTGCACATGTTCTGGTCGTGCCCCAAAATAACAGGGTTCTGGAATATGGTGAAAGATAAAGCGAGGACGGCAGGAATCCATATGCAAGCCTGGTCACCTAGGTCTTACATACTGGGTCTGTTCCCGAGGGGGGACAGGCAGATGGCACACGTGGCAAAAATGAAAGACCTGATGACGATACTGGCGAAGCGCCGCATAGCAATGGCATGGAACACGAGCGAAGGACCCTCGGCGGAGGGCTGGTGGGCAGACCTACAAAAATGGACGATAGCTGAAACGACTGTCTGGACGAGAGCCACACAGAGGGGAGAAGGCAATAGCGGAGCCAGAATACTGGCGTGGAACACCCTGGTGCAGGACCTGTTCGGAGACAGGGTGGAAAACAACAGGAGTGACTCAGATGACTCGGAAGGAGGACAGGCTGGCCCGCCAATGCTCGGGGGCGGAACATAGACCAGAGGGAACACAGTGAGTGGAGGGGAGGCGGCCTGGCCGGGGCCGGAGAAAACAATGGACAATATAGACACGACTCCAAGGTGCCAACACATGCGTTCACGGACAAGGAGAGGCCACTCCCAGAGGAGAGAGAGGGGTGGCCGGGTCGATGGTTTCTCTGTTATGAACTTAATAACCTTTGGCGAGTGGCCCATGGCGGCAATGGACCACGGTCATAAGCAATAGCCTTCAAGGGGAGGGGGGGAATGGGGGGAGTTGGGAATGCACTTTACCTCTTGTTGTAAAACCAATAAAAAGAAGTTAAAAAAAAAAAAAAGAAACTGAAGACCAGGAACTAAGGCTGATCAAACCTGCACATTGTGTCGGAGGTACCCGGGGCTCTCCTAATAACCAAGGGGGAGAGGAGTGATTGCCGCAGTGGTACTGTCCTTGGTTCCTACAACACAGCAGTGTAAGAAAGGACAGCACAGCCAGTGAGTCAGAGAGACTGATACCAACCCAGCTTTGTGTTTTGAACCAAGGTTGCAAGCGGAAACATTGTATAAAGAGAACACTGTATGAGGTGTTTGGAAGGAACAATGCAAATACAATTGGAAGCCAAAGGAAAGGGTTAAAGTTTGTTATTGAACTTTGAGAGACCAAGAAAAGATACTATACACATAGTGGTCCGGCGCCAGGTGGGTGCTCATTCGAAGGTCTCTGTTAGGTATCCAACGGATGCTGAGTGTGAGAGAAAGAAATACTGAGATCAAATTGGTCATGCAACGGGTCAAGCTAAACCCTGTGTACATTTGTAAGTCTTCGATAGTTTCATGCATGTAACAATTTCTTTTTTTTTCCTTTTTTTATTGTGGTTTAACACATTTTGGTTTTTCATAAACATCAAACATAAAAATAGAACATACAGTTTATGCATCAAAGCATTCTTACACAATTGCTAAAATTCATTTAGGAAAACCATTCTTATTATTTAAAAAAAAAATAATTAGTCTAATCTTTATAACACGATTTAGCAAGAACCCTCTGACAAAAATCATAAATTCTGGAACAGTCTTATGACATTAATCGTCAGAGTTAATTCATGCCCCGCCATCATTCTTTCCCAGGACATTTATGAAGGCAACCAGTCAGCTGAAGAAACAAAGTGCATAAGATATATTTGTCTAATCTCCCACATGCCTTTGCAAAATCTGAGTAAATGCTCAATCGTTTGCTTTTTTGGGTCCAGACATTCAGGACATAGAGCTTTGATATTAACATTGGACCCCCTCTGAACAAGGACTGAACCAGTATGAATGAGATTGGGATGTAGTCTAAGAAAGTGTTGTCTCATCTTGGCATCAGGGAATTTCAACAAATATTTTAGCAAATAGCCCAATTTTTTGTCACATGGAGAAAAGGAGGCTGCAACAGCTGAAGCCCTCCTTCGATCTATTGTCACTATCCAGTCCATTATAGCGACCGTTTTCTTAGACCTCAAAGGATTTGTGAATGGTGTTTCTTCATCACTGTCACACTGACTAAGGATCTCTAAAATCCCTACTTTCAAGCTCCATCAAAACCAAAGATTGTTTCAATTAGAGACTTTGTAGGAGATCCTCATATGGTGAGTTTCTTATTGGATCTAAAATGAGTCTATATAGAGAAAGAAGCTTCCAATCTGCTTGCGACTGGAGTGAGCTGAGACCAAGTTCATTTCTCAGAATGACCATCTGCAAATTGCTTGGTAGACCTAAGGCTTTTTTCCAAATTTTTCCCTCCATTTTTTGCCAATCCACTGTCCAAATCAACGGTTTAGCCTCCAGTCCATAGAGTAAAATGGGGACAATTTTGGCCATGTAGAACTTTATTGCAGGTACTATAGAAAATGTACAATATTGCCAAACTATCTTTTGCAACTGTGCTGTCCGCTGCATCACTTTTGACAGAAGATTGGAAAGGGTTTGGGCCATTTTAGGAAAGGCATGCAGATCAGATTGTAACCTAAATAAACAGTCTTTTCCAGCAATGGAATTGAATGACCTCCCAAATGCCAAGAGAACCCACCCGCTCGCACTCCCCTTTCTCCACAAATCAGAATTTTGGACTTCTCTGGATTTATGAGTAAATCATTTGCCTTCATATACCTATTCAGGGCATCCAAAAGCCTCTGCAAGCCCAATGGCGTCATATCCAACAAGATGATATCATTGCGTACATGAGCCATTTGATCGTACTGTGGCACAGCTTGGGACTTGCCAGGGTTACTGGGTCGACTTCACCAACAAAATCTGCCAAATTAAAATTAAAAAGGAAAGAGGCATCCATACAGCCCTGCCGGACACATCTGCCCACATCTATATGTCCTGACAGATGGCCTTCGGCATTCAGTCTTATTCTTATTGTATTATTCTGATGTAAAGAAGCAAGCATGTTAACAAGCGATTCCAGGGCAACCTTTTGTTTAAGTTTTAGCCATAAACAATCTCTATTTAACCCCCCTCCACTCACCTCCCTCCTCTCCCCCTCCTCCCACTGACCTCACAGGACACTGCCACCAAGAGGCGTAGGAGGACACCTGGGTTACTCCCCCCCTGATCCCCTCCTCCCCTTTCTCCCACCCTGCTAGCATCGAACCTGATTCTCATACCCTTAACCTTTCTCCTCCTCCCCTATTCCTCCCCTTCCCTTGAGTAAATGGTTCCATATACTGTACTTCTAGTTTGTTTCACGTTTGTAAATAAGCTTCTTTAAATGTTGTATCTTGTTGTTACTCTGTAAAGCGCTTTGGCGTAAAGCGCTATATAAATTCAATAAACATAAACATAAACATAAATCAAAGGCGCTTGAAAGATCGATAAACGTGCCATAGAGTCTAGATGTTTTATTTTTATTTCCCTCTTTATTCTCCCCAAGGGAAGCCAATGTGATGCCATTTAAAGATGTTGAAAGGCCCTTTCGAAAGCCAGTTTGCTGCTTGGGTATAATTTGATGTGTTTTAGCCCAACTCTCCAGGTCTCTTAGCAGAAAGCTAGTGAATAATTAAATTTCTATATCCAGCAGCATAATAGGTCTGTTATTCAAGGGGTTCCTACGATCCCCCTTCTTAAAAATAGGAATCACAATGCCCAATTTCCAAGAATGGGGTACCTCTCTTCTTTCCACTATACCCCGAAACAGTATGAACAGGATATGGGCCCACATTTCTGGTAAGCCTTTGCGGACTTGATTAGTCAATCCACTTGGTCCTGATGCTCTTGGGGACGATGATTTCTTAATCAACTCAAGAATATCATATTCATTAAAGTCTAAAGACCATGGTGTCTCGGAGATATGGAAAGGAGGTTACCCCTTCAGGCTTAGATATTTCTTTTCAAAATGGTATAGCCACTCCGATTCCGTTACACGGTTAAATTGAGCAGAATTCTGGACATTATTTGAGTTATTAATCATGGCCGAGAAATTGCGAGATTTAGTTTTCCCCAAAGCTCTTAGCATGGCTTCTCCATCGTTCTGAAGCTGCATCACCTTCCGTTGTTTGGACCAGTTCTTATACCTATTTCTAATAGTTTTTAACTTAGCAATAAGAAGCACCTTATCCTTAATTTCCCTTTTGGCAACATATATGGCCATATGCATTTCAAACTCCGAAATGACATGTTTTGAGGGCGTTCAATTGACCATATAAAGTCATGGAAACCATCTGGAATGAGATTGTTTTCAAACCTATGGAGGCCTAGATCTCCACAGGATATGGGCCCACATTTCTGGTAAGCCTTTGCGGACTTGATTAGTCAATCCACTTGGTCCTGATGCTCTTGGGGACGATGATTTCTTAATCAACTCAAGAATATCATATTCATTAAAGTCTAAAGACCATGGTGTCTCGGAGATATGGAAAGGAGGTTACCCCTTCAGGCTTAGATATTTCTTTTCAAAATGGTATAGCCAATCCGATTCCGTTACACGGTTAAATTGAGCAGAATTCTGGACATTATTTGAGTTATTAATCATGGCCAAGAAATTGCGAGATGTAGTTTTCCCCAAAGCTCTTAGCATGGCTTCTCCATCGTTCTGAAGCTGCATCACCTTCCGTTGTTTGGACCAGTTCTTATAACTATTTCTAATAGTTTTTAACTTAGCAATAAGAAGCACCTTATCCTTAATTTCCCTTTTGGCAACATATATGGCCATATGCATTTCGAACTCCGAAATGACATGTTTTGAGGGCGTTCAATTGACCATATAAAGTCATGGAAACCATCTGGAATGAGATTGTTTTCAAACCTATGGAGGCCTAGATCTCCACAGGTCCGGTATAGCAAGTCATTTAGATGGACCCCATCTCTTTTATATTTTACTAATTGATTTTTCTGGCTGTTTACCTCGACCATTTATCGATGTTTCTCCTTAGGACCCACAGATTACTGCTTCTAAACGCTTATGATCGCTTGAACAGCCTTCTTTTACTGCAAAGTGGGTGCATCTCTCGAATATACTTGAAGATAGAAAGATATAATCTAAAGTGGACTCATCGGTCCTCTAGACCATGTACTAGCTGGAGGCACATCACCCTCCGTGATCTGCCTCCAGCTAGTACATGGTTTCATGATGGTGGTGAAAAGAAATTAAGCTTTGTCACAGTCAACAGTTTTTTACATACAAGTTTAATGTTTGTGTTCATTCATGACGTCCTCTACATGGTGGTCTTATCCATTTTATAGCCCGTTGAGATCAAAACACTTGGGGGCCTCAAATGTATAGGTGATCCGAAGAACATCTATTGATACACCCTTCTGATGTTTTATCCATTTATAATGTATTTATGCCCCATTCATATCACATTTTATACATAAAATGTAGCGGTTTGATTAAAGTTTCAGGGGGCCCGCAAATGTAGCACAGATCCATAGAGCATCTATTTAGAACCCATCCCGGGGCTCTTAGCCCATTGATATCACATTTATACCCAATTCCTATACATTTTATATACACATTTTGGGGGAGTCTCTTAAAATCAGGGGGAGAGGGGCGCCGATCGTTAGGGAATCATTACAACATCTATTTAGAGCCTGCCCTGGGTTTCTTATCCCATTTATATTCTTTTTTATAACCAATTCCCATAAATTGAATATATACATTTTTGGGGGTCTCTTAAAATCTCAGGGGTAGGGGTGGGGGAATACATAAGACACCAGTAGCGAATAAGCTACCCGCTCTGCAGCAGTCCCCGCTGGGAGTGGATAAAGGAGTCACTGAATGCTGTAAGAGCCCTTGAGTACCCATGAGGGGACATGAGAAGAACCCCTCTACCCCCACAAACAAGGTTATTCCCAGTCGATGCTCCCCATAAGAGGTGGCAGGAGACACGGTGTAAAGCCGAGCAGGGGGTGCAGCAT
The DNA here is from genome assembly GCF_040938575.1 of Ambystoma mexicanum. Lineage (NCBI taxonomy): Eukaryota > Metazoa > Chordata > Amphibia > Caudata > Ambystomatidae > Ambystoma > Ambystoma mexicanum. The sequence continues at coordinate 514,325,247 of NC_090933.1, forward strand.
TCCCCCCCCCCATCATGAGGCACACAGTCTGGCCTGAAGAAGGACTCTATTAAAGGATGCCTGTCAGTGGCTGCGAGGTGGGACCCCACAGCCAGCCCTATCAGTAATGGGGCTTGAGAGGTCATGAAACAAACTCTGCTGCGCAGTAAGGGTTCAGCATCCCATCCTGGAAGCGAGCAAGACACCCTGCCTTGTGAGGGAGGGCTCTGATCCAGGGCCGGCAAAGCCCAAGATCATCGATGTGGCCTGGGGGTGACTGACAACCCCCCTGGAGGCAGAAGAATAGCGTTCCCTGGTGCCCACAGTAACAAGCAGCATGGTTACAGAGACAGTGGGTCCTGGTAAATTCGGTCTGCAGCACAGCACGTGCAGCGACACCCAAGCACTAAAGGTGGCCAAACAGAAAGTGACCAAAATCATGGATATAGTTGCCCTGCTACAACCCCAGGAGAAAGGGAAGAGGACAGAAACAGTGAAGGCAATGGTTGACTCCCCAGAAAGACCCCCTAGTACTCTGGGACAGCTGGCAACAAAGGAAGACTTGCAATATTTCATGTCAGATATCACAGCAGAGTTTAGGAATTTCATGGTGGAGCTTTCGCAAAGATGGAACATCTAGATGGATGAGTTATGGAAGTGGAACAGAGGCTTGGGGAGGTCGAGGATCAGGCATCAGAACAGACAAAGATGATCGCAGACCTCCAACGTCGAGTACAGTCCCTAGAAGGGGAGAGCAAGGCCATGGCAGGTAAAGCAGGAGGACCTGGAGAACAGGTTATTACCTGTGCATTAAGGGAGTGCCAACTACAATCCCAGCCCAAGCCTTGAGTGAATATGTTGTCTTTCAGATGCTTCTACCTAATCATGACAACGCATCACTGCTGTTGGGTCAAACCCATAGACTGCGGGGTAGACAAAGGGTTGCCCTGGACCTCCCCGCAGATGTGATCATACAAGTGAACTTTTATACCACCAAGCAGGATATTATGGCAGCTGCCCAAGCACAGAAAGAAATAGTCTTCCAAGAGTCCTCGCTCCATCAGCACAAAGCTGGAGCCACAATACAGAAGCGGAGAGCCCTTAGGCCACTGTCCACCATTCTGCAAGAGAGGGAAATCCACTACAGATGGATCTTCCCAGGAACGCTTCAATTTACAGTGGAAAGCACCATGAGCACAATCCGCTCGATGGAGGAGGCAGAAGATCTATGGGAGGGGCCGGTCCTAGAGCAAACAAAAATTCCCACCTGGGTCGCTCCATGCTGCCGTACGGAGAAGACTCGAAGCCTCAGCATACCCCATGGTTGACAGTGGACAAATCAAGAAAATCTGGAGCCATTCCGAGGTGTAAATAATCACGGACCCAAGTCCTCCTTGGTCAGACGCTACTCAGAGGGAGCTCACAGACTGGTCGATCCTGGGCAACACAAGTGTTAAGTCTCCCGGGCTCTGCACGGCCTTAGCCGGACCATGAGAATGGAATCGCTCATTGGTCATTGGGGCGAACTGCCAAATTGTGTTACTGCATTACCAAGAGTGTGAAGTGATAGTGGAACCAGATGGCAGCTGATGCTCACTCCACCTTTGTAGAGAACTCAGAACAACAAGCGGCACCTCCCCTCACGAGAAGCTGAAATTTGTGACTCTTAACATAAAAGGTTTAAACTTGCAATCCAAGCGCAACTCGACCCTGCACAAACTGGTGGTGTGAGAAACCTGAAGGCGTCTCCCTGACTCGTCCCCAGGGATCTGTCATCCAGATGGCCAGGACACGGCCATCGCTATTGGATCCAGTTTCCTGGGGGTGGACCAGTGCGGGAGGATCAACTGGATGAGGGGTCCTCAGGGATTGGAAGTCACAAACACTTTCCTACACCGAGACATACAATACACCCGGGCTGTTTACCTGACATGTCCCAACACAAGGGTCAGGCAATTAGCCATAACTATGCACACCTGACTGCCCTTTACCTTCCCCAGAGGGATAAAAGGCAGAGCACGAAGGCACACTTCAAGCAAGGTCGAACGCGCAGGTAAGCAGCTATTCCAGACCGGCAGTTCAAGGGGAGGAGAATAGCAGAGAGACCTTGAGAGACGACCCCCCTTGCCCTTTACAACTCAGACCCGCAAAGCCTCCATAAGGGAAAGCATAAGACCGGGAAGTCCAGCTGGCTTGTGGTGTGACAGGTGTCAGTGGCACACGGTGTCCTCCCACACTGATAGTCAAAGCGGGGAGAAGCGCTTACTGCCATGGTGCCGTCCTTGACTCCCGAGACAAGAAACAGCTCAGCACAGCCAGTGAGTTGGAGATGACAGATAATAAAACTGAACTGTGCTAGGCCCACTGTTGCATGTGGCAACCTTGATGAACAAAGAACTTGTACAATTGAACTTTTAAGAAACCCTAGTAAAAGGTTCAGAAGAAGAGTGGTCAGGTGTTGTGGGGACGCTCATTCGAAGGACTCTGGCTGAAGCCTTTTTGGGGTTGTGTTGTTTTGTTGAAACTACAAAAACCAAGAGGCCTTACGAGAGGCTAGTGTTAAGTGTCGAAGTGGTCCTACGAGGGTCAAGCAAAACCCCTCGTACACTCGAAAGTCATTGACACATTGGAGAAAACTGATTGAACTGAGAAACTGGCAAATGTGAACCTGATAGAGGGATGCCTGCGAGTTGAGGGTAAAACAGTGATATACCCGTGAACATTTTGATGACAAGTTTTAACCCGGCTGAAGGATGTCCACAATGGATAGTTGGTTAAAAAGACATTGAAACTGTTGACTTATACATTTTTGAGTGAAAGGCCTTAGTGAACACGAATGAGGGAGGCTAACTTTGCAAGAAGGATCGGAGCCTGGCTGAGAGGGATCCAAGGGGCAAAGAGCAATCATCCAACGTGAAAGATTACCAAAGGAACTTTTGTTTTGTTCATTGTTTATGGTTCAGCAGGACTTCTAAGACAAGAGACGTTGCCAGAAAGAGACTTGTCCTCAGAAGGTCCTGGCATTGTTGAAAGGAACTGAAACCTTGTGTTGGCAAGTGTATCCTCACCTGGTTCCCACGGGGGCGCTGGTCTAGTCTGGATTGCGGTGGCCTCTTCTAGCGTGATGCGCAGGATCCGGAACACCGATTGGACAAGACCTCCAAATCGTGCTTGCCTGGCCCATAGGAATATCCTTCTGCAGATGAGAAAGGGATTAACAGTCTGCAGAATAGTGTGCTAGCTCCCTCCTTTCTCCCTTCCCCCTTCGTTCCTCTCTAACTTCCTCCAAACCCCGGTTTAAGCTCACCTTATGGTTTGGAAGGATGAACTCTCCATCCTGCTTCTGGTGCAGGGGCGCGTGTTCGTCCAGTTACTTTACTGGTTTTCAGAATGGCGCTGGCAAAATCCACTTGACTTTCCTGAGCGATGCGCCGTAAGTATGAAAGTTCAAAGTTCAAGTGAGGCCCCCTTTATGTTGTCTTTCTAACCTGTGATCTGTCCTTTATTTCAGGTGCAGAATGAAGGCGATGCGTCGAGGGGTTAAACTGCCGAGGTGAGTAGTGATGAGGGCGATCCCTCTAAATGTCCTTATCATTCCCCAGAAATGTCTCTTGTCCTTTCCCCATAGGGGCCGGGGTACGGTACCTGCCAACGGGGCGGCGCCGACCCGAAATGTGGAAGAAAAGCCGGTAAGTATTATGGCTGTTAATCAGGCTTTCCTTTTGTGTTCCTTCTGCTCACCTTTTGTTTCTTCCTCTCTCCCCTAGGTGCAGAGATATGGCGTCCGATGATGACGGCCGCGATTGAGCCGGGAGATGTCTCGAGGACAGGTGAGTGAAGCGTGGCGCTACAGCGAGTAACGCGATGCTTTTAAATGGAAGTCTTTCTTCAGGGATGCTGGCGAGAAGATTCCGGATGCAGGTAAGAAGTTTGAAATAGTCCTTGGTTTTCACCTTTCTCTTCTCTTCCTTCCTTGCAGGTCTTCCAGGTTCGAGGCGGGCGTGGCTGGAGTCCAGGAGCAGGAGCAGACATGGTGAGCGTTAAGTTGCAGGAAGCAGAACAACGCGAAGCATGAGCTGCTGTCTGGGCGTGGCTTAAATAGCCTCCAAAGAAGTCCCAGGTATGTATGCTTCCCCAACTAGGTATGTATCCTTCCCTGGCCACGCCAGAGTGAAAAAATAGTCCCTATGAAAAATAGTCCCTTTCAGGTCTCAGGGAGGCCTGAAGGGTGCAGCATGGTCTGCATCAGGTAAGTGCACAAAACACCTCCCTTTATGAGCCTGGCGCCTATGGCGCCAGGACTGATGTCCAACATGAGCCTGGCGCCAAAGGCGCCAGGACTGAGTCCAAAGAGCCCCTATAAGGGGCTGCTGGACTTTTACCCGAGGGCATGATGCCTGCTTCCGGGGGTGCTGGGCCTGGACTGGTGCTCCGGGGGTAGGCATCATGACAGCAAGGCCCAGGAGTGTGCTGTGCTCAAAGGTCTTACCTTTTCCCATGCTAAACACGTGGGGACGGGAGACCCCCGGCTATAACATCCTGACATATAATTTGCGAACACTTCTTTCTTTTCTTGAGAACATTATCCCACACTCTTTTTGAAATTAGCTGCAATAGGTTTTTTAGGATAGGCCCTTTTATTTGACAAGACGCCACTAGGACTGACTTATTATTAATTGATGGTCGTAGCTTGCTCCCATCTTAGATTTAGGTTTAGATAAGCAATTTTTCTCACCCATTTATACAGTTTAATAAACACCCTTGAACTGTGATCACTTGTGTCTGTCTTTACTGTTGCCACCATGAGTTCCTTACAGTGGATCTGAACAGTTCTGTTTCTCCAAGAAACTCACCTGACCCCTCGAGACTTTGCCCACTTTCGCAGCAGACATTTTCTGAAGCAATTCCTGGCTTCCAGCGGTGCTAAGAAAGGAGGCACAGCAATCCTCCTCACGAGAGGGGTCCCCTTTGTAGAGCTGGAGATGCAACATGGCTTGGAAGTACGATATGTGGGGGTCAAAGGTATGTTATTTGGGCAACTCTAGACTTTCATCTCTGTATATGCCCCAAACGAGGGGCAGGAGGCATTCCTACAGAAGTTAGAATCTGAGCTGACCCCCTTTGTCAAGGGCCAAGTGGTGATGGGGGAGACTTCAATGGCGTGCCAGACCCTCGTGTTGTTAAGACACACCAGCCCTTGTCGAAAGAATTCAAAATCGTACTAGGGCTACTAAGTCAGTGGGGGTAATTGATGTATGAAGGCTGCTGCATGTGGGGTAACAGGATTTCTCACGTACACCCCACCTCATCCTGCATAGATCTACTCTTGGCCAACCCCCAGCTAAAGTCTTAGGTGGATGGCGTAGCCATAGGAATGAGAGTGCTGTCAAATCATGCCCCAGTCCTGCTGACAGTCTGGATTTACGAACCTGCGCCCCTCCCCAGGCCCCCATGGAATCTGTATGATCTGATTCGCAATGACATGGTTCTCCGGGGGATGGGATCGCAAAGGCCATTAGAAATTATTTCTGGGAGAAGGAAGAGGGGCCCACTTTGGTAGCGACAGTGTGGGAGGCCATGAAAGCAGTCATTAGGGGGAGCTAATAGCCCACACGGCGGCCTATTGCAAACGCTGCTTAGAGACTAAAGCCCAGTTGGAGAGGGAGGTGGCTGAGGCAGAATGTAGGCACAAAAAGTGTTGGTCCCCGAAGGCGCATCGATCACTCTAGGTAACCTGCAATAAATTGGAGGCACATTACGTGGAGGAAACGGCCCAGGAAGCTCTCAGAACGAAACAAGGGTACTACACCAAAGGCAATAAAGCCAATACATTTATGGCTAGAAAGCTGGCGAAAACAAGACAGCGGAATACAATAGTGGGCCTACGGTATGCGCAGGGGGTGATACAATACTCTGGAGACGTTAAACTGTAGCCGGCGGAATCTCACTTAATGGAGACCGTGTCGGCCACTCCCTGAGTTCTCGTGGAACAGAGGCAATTCATAGAGGCAATTCTCCAGCGCCTCACTGAGGCAGACAGTGATACCCTCAGACTTGCCAATCATGGTAGAGGAGGTGGATTCTGTAATTAAAACCGTGAAGGCAAGAGCCCTGGGTCCTGATCGTGTCACACCTAGTTTTCTATAAACTCTTCGGGATAGAGCTCCTGAAACCCCTAACAAATCTCTTTAATTCCTTTCAGCAGACTCGAACCATTACGGCATCCATTCAGGAATCCTCCATCATTCTGTCAAGATTGGAGGCCTTATCCCGTCCCTCCTCACCTGAATCCTCTGTGGCAGATTCCTTCGGATTCAACTCCGTCTTCTTACGGTCCTTCCTCCTTACAGGAGTCTTGTTCTTTGATGTCTTGGCTTTCTTTTCGTGCAAATAGGGTCTAGCCCCTCCGGAGGCCACCGCGGCAGAGATAGAACCCTGTCCGCAGGGAACCCCAGGGGGCCAGACCTAAATCAGGGAAAAAGCACGAAGGCAGAAAAAACCCTGTTTCCAGATGGGTTCTAATAAGGAGTGGAGAATTCCGTTCACAAGTAATTGAAGTCTGGCTGCTGCTGATAGCTGAAATAGTTGACCTCCGACTCCGGTGGAGAAAGCCAGTTAAGCCCTGCGGTGACAGTAGGGCGAAGCACACAGAGGAAAGATACAGGAACACAAATAAACCAATAGATAAATCTTAAAGGAAGACAGAACAGAGAGAAATGCCCGTAAATAACAGTGCTAAATAAGGAAATGTGTGCAGGTAACCATAAGCAGAAAGTAGAAATATGCCTGCAGAGTGCAGTAAGTCAGTAAATGAAAAATTAGAGTGTAGAGAAGACGAAAGGCAGAAAACGCCGAATCAAATAAACTGAAAGGATTCGGCGGAGGTGTAGTACAGAAGCACAAGCGAGGCGGAGCTATAGAACAGATGAGGAGAGAAACGCTCGCAGAAGTAGCAAGAACCAAGAGACAGGTAACAAGGGAAGAAATTATGTAAAGCACAAAAGGTAGGCACACGGAACGCAAAAGGTAGCTGCAAGGATGGTCGGCAAGGAGGAAATATCCAACAACGAAGTTCCACACGAACCGGAGCGATGTGTACAGTTACAACGCATCGGTTTGGGGGAGGAGTCAGAATTTAAAGGTACGGCCACCATCTTGAATGAGGACTAGAGCGCTCGCAAGTCAATGTTTCCAGCGCTTCCAAACCTTCCATTCTCCGTTCCTGACAGTATACCCCCGTCTTCTCGGGGGACCCCCTGGTTTGCCCGGATGAAGGCGATGGAACCTCTGCACAAGGCTTTTGGCATGTATATGGCTCACAGGTTCCCATGTCCTCTCTTCCACTGGATAACCCTTCCAATGAACCAAATAGTGCAACCGTCCCTTGTGGTATCTGGAATCGACAAGACGAGACACCTCATATTCTTCTGGCGTAGAGCTCACCTGAGCACGCGTCTTGAACACCGGTCTCTTAAAAGGGTCATCCTTATGTTCCTTGAGAAGGGAGACGTGGAAGATGGGATGTACCCTTCTGAGATATTCAGGTAGCTTGATCCTATATGCAACAGGGTTGATCTGTTGAAGAATGGGAAATGGCCCAAGGAAACGAGAGGAGAACTTCCCCTTATGAACCCATCTGGGTAGAAATCGGGTGGACAACCAGACAAGCTGCCCTATCTTCCAGCTCGGGTTGGCAGTACGACCCTTGTCTGCCCATTTCTTGTGTGTAAGTTGACTCGCTTGGTGTGCTTCCTTAGCGAGTCTCTGTACCTCCTGTAGGTCCTGTAGCACACCATCCAACGCCGGAATCTTGGTAGAAGGAGGATTAAGCCAGGGTAAATGTTGAGGATGATATCCGTAGGTACAATAGAAAGGACTCATCTGGATCGAGGTATGGAGAGAGTTATTGTAGGCGAATTCTGCCTGTGGGAGGAAACGATACCACTCTTCTTGTTGCGGACTGCAAAAACACCTGAGGTACTGTTCTAGGCTGGCATTTAATCTTTCCGTTTGGCCATTGCTCTGTGGGTGGTATCCAGAAGAGAGTGCCTTGTGAATCCCTAGAACTTGGCAGAGAGAAGCCCAGAACTTGGAGGTGAATTGGGGTCCTCTGTCCGACACTATGGTCCTGGGCAAACCATGTAGACGGACTATATCCTGAAGGAAGGTTGCGGCCATTTCGGAGGCTGAAGGAACCTGTTTAAAGGCCGAAAAATGGGCGAGTTTGCTAAATGAGTCAACTGTCACCATAATCGTAGTCATGCCATATGACGGAGGAAGGTCTACAATAAAATCAGTAGAGATGTGTTCCCAAGGATTGTCCGGTAAGGGTTCTTGCTGAAGTAGCCCCAAAGGTCTTCCCGTTCGGTGTTTGTTAGATGCACAGACCGAACAAGTGGAAACGTACAGGCTTACGTCTCTTCTTAAGGTCGGCCACCAGAAACCCCTCCGTATCAGATCCAATGTCTTCCTGATTCCGGGATGTCCAGATAAAGGAGTGTCATGACACCAGGAAAGAATCTGATCTTGTAGCTTCTTAGTGGGAACATAGAGAGCTCCTTCATGATAATACAATCCGTCCTTATCTTGAATGACAGTTGACGGAAGCTCGGTACCCATCTGATACTGTGGAATGAGGTCTTGAAGAAATGAAACAGTTGAAGCCAATACCTTGAGATTAGGGAAAACCAATTCGTGTCCCGTGTAGGAGCCAGAGGTATCCCCAAGGCTTCTTGACAAGGCATCAGCCTTCATGTTCTCGGTACCAGGTAAGTATGTAATTACAAAATCATATTGTAAAAAGAAATATGCCCATCTGGCATGCCTGGCGTTGGAACATTCCAACTGTTGTAAAACCCGAAGGTTACGATGGTCTGTTCTAATAGTAAACGGATGAGTAGCTCCCTGTAAAAGATGTCTCCACTCTTGACAGGCCAGTTTGATAGCCAATAGCTCCTTTTCAATCACAGAGTAGTTGCGTTCACTACAGGTAAGTGTCTTGGAGTAATAAGCTATCGGATGTTCATAGTCGTCATCTGACCTTTGAAGCAGAACTGCTCCCACCGCCCCTGTAGAAGCGTCTGTTTCCAGAAAGTATGGTCGATTCTGATCTGGTTGGACCAGTATGGGGGCTGTGGAAAAACATTCTTTTAGAAAACAGAAGGCTTTTTGGGCCCTTCATTGAATACAAACTTGACTCCTTTCTTCAATAGAGAGGTCAGTGGAAGTACCTTGTTAGAAAAGTTGGGAATGAACCTTCGATAAAAATTGGCCAATCCTAGGAAGCTTTGGAGTTCTTTGATATTGCCAGGATTTCTCCATTCTCTGATAGCCTTTACCTTACTGGGGTCCATCTCGATACCTTCTTTGGATAAGATATATCCTAGATAGGACACGGACGTAGTTTCAAATGAGCATTTCTCCGGCTTTACCAGTAGTTGATGGAATTGCAGACGCTGTAAGACTAGTCTGACCAGTGACCTGTGCTCTGATAGAGTCTTGGAAAAAATGAGGATGTCGTCCAGGTACACTACCACCGATACAAACAGCATATCTGTGAATATCTTGTCCATATACCTTTGGAAAATAGCCGGTGCATTCACAAGACCAAATGGCATCACTCGGTATTCGAAGAGTCCAAAAGGGGTACGGAACGCTGTCTTCCACTCGTCCCCTTTCTTGATCCTCAAAAGGTGGTAAGCCCCTCGTAAGTCAAGCTTGGTAAAGAACACCGCCCCATGTACGGCCTCCAAGATGTCCCGGATCAAAGGCATAGGATACCTATCTCGAATGGTAACCTTGTTGAGCCCCCTGTAGTCCATACAAGGGCGTAGCTCTGCTGAGTCCTTTTTAGGAATGAAGAACAAGGAAGCCCCGCAGGAGGATCTGGACTCTTGGATGAGTCCGTTTTGAAGATTTGCGTCGAGGTATTCTCTCAGAGCCTTCCTCTCTGGTAGAGACAACGGGTACATCCTCCCAAAGGGCACCACCGCCTCAGGTATTAAGTCTATACCACAATCCTCTGTTCTATGAGGCGGGAGTTGACGGGGAACTGCATCCAGGAACACCTCTGAGAATTCTTGATAATGGATAGGCACTGATGCCACTGTGATTGGAACTGGAGTACTGTTTCGGTCATATGCTAAAGTGTTGGACGTTGAGGACAAGCTCATGCAGTGTGATTTACAAAATGTAGAATTGAAGACTACCTTGTTAGCCATCCAATCAATTAGAGGGTTGTGCCTCCTTAACCAAGGAATGCCAATGACCAACGGAAAATGAGCTGCCCTGATCTGATCGAATACCAGGAACTCCTCGTGATGGCCTAACCTCATTCTCAACGGAGTGGTCTCCTTGGTAATAGGTCCCGAAGATAAGGGTCTTCCGTCCACCCCTTCCACCGGAATGGGAGCGGCTTTAGATCTTGTTGGAACAAAATGTTCTGCTGCCCACTTGGAGTCGATAAAATTCCCTGCTGCTCCACAGTCAAGCATGGCGAGTACCTCTGTGGGACCTGCATCAGACAGCCATAAGTCAACTCGAAACACCATTAGACTGTTGTCATCCGGAGTGGTTACTGCTCTTGTGTAATTGCAAGGGTGCTTGTTACTCCCCCCGAAACCTCCCTTGCTGTAGATCGGGGGTTGAAGTTTCCCTGTCGTCGAGGTGGCACCTCAGGACAGTCTCTCAAAAAGTGCTTCGAGGAGCCACAATACATGCACAGTCCAGCCTCTCTTCTTCTTGAGTTAGAGGTCCCCGGGCCGCCCCTATCTGCATAGGTTCTTCAGGAGGATGGGTAGCTCTGGTGGGAGGGACAGGAGAGGGGAGGCCAGTTGGCTGCGGAACGCCTCGGGTTCGTCTTCTTTCTAGTCGTCTCTCTTGTAGACGAAACTCAATCTGAAGAGATAATGTAACCAGATCTTGAAAGGATGCAGGTCTCGCCACTCGGGCCAGCTCATCCTTGATTTCATCACGAAGGCCACGTCTGTAGATGGTTTCCTGAGCGGAATCAGGCCAATCTGCCTTGGCTGCCAACCTCTGGAAACGAGTCAGATAGGTTTATACGTCAGTGTTTCCCTGGCTGACATCTAGGATAGCTTCTAGAGAGGAATAGAAGACTTCTGGTCGGTCGAAACGTTCTTTAAACACCTCTATAAAACGATCATAGTCTCCCAAAATCGGATCGTTTCCGGTGACAAACGGTGTGGCCCATGAAAGCGCATTACCCATTAGGTTTGCAATTATAAACCCGACCTTAGATCTAGCAGTCTCATAAGCATGAGGTCGAAAGGCAAAATACACCTTACATGCGTCAATAAAGTCCTTCAGCCCTCCCGGGTGACCATCATATTTGCCAAAGGAGAGTGGCATTGTAGGCAGGTCTCCCCTGTCATCACGATGCAACACAACCTGTTGTCGGAGGGCTATGTTCTCTGTTCTCAAAGCCTGGACCTCCATGGTAAGGTTCTGCATCGCTGCTACCAATTCTTGATATTGTTCTAACGATGCCATGGTAGATATTGGGCGTTGTATGCTGTCAAGATTGGAGGCCTTATCCCGTCCCTCCTCACCTGAATCCTCTGTGGCAGATTCCTTCGGATTCAACTCCGTCTTCTTACGGTCCTTCCTCCTTACAGGAGTCTTGTTCTTTGATGTCTTGGCTTTCTTTTCATGCAAATAGGGTCTAGCCCCTCCGGAGGCCACCGTGGCAGAGATAGAACCCTGTCCGCAGGGAACCCCAGGGGGCCAGACCTAAATCAGGGAAAAAGCACGAAGGCAGAAAAAACCCTGTTTCCAGATGGGTTCTAATAAGGAGTGGAGAATTCCGTTCACAAGTAATTGAAGTCTGGCTGCTGCTGATAGCTGAAATAGTTGACCTCCGACTCCGGTGGAGAGAGCCAGTTAAGCCCTGCGGTGACAGTAGGGCGAAGCACACAGAGGAAAGATACAGGAACACAAATAAACCAATAGATAAATCTTAAAGGAAGACAGAACAGAGAGAAATGCCCGTAAATAACAGTGCTAAATAAGGAAATGTGTGCAGGTAACCATAAGCAGAAAGTAGAAATATGCCTGCAGAGTGCAGTAAGTCAGTAAATGAAAAATTAGAGTGTAGAGAAGACAAAAGGCAGAAAACGCCGAATCAAATAAACTGAAAGGATTCGGCGGAGGTGTAGTACAGAAGCACAAGCGAGGCGGAGCTATAGAACAGATGAGGAGAGAAACGCTCGCAGAAGTAGCAAGAACCAAGAGACAGGTAACAAGGGAAGAAATTATGTAAAGCACAAAAGGTAGGCACACGGAAGGCAAAAGGTAGCTGCAAGGATGGTCGGCAAGGAGGAAATATCCAACAACGAAGTTCCACACGAACCGGAGCGATGTGTACAGTTACAACGCATCGGTTTGGGGGAGGAGTCAGAATTTAAAGGTACGGCCACCATCTTGAATGAGGACCAGAGCGCTCGCAAGTCAATGTTTCCAGCGCTTCCAAACCTTCCATTCTCCGTTCCCGACACATTCTTTTGCTAAAACCTGATAAGGACCCTAGAGATTGTGCCTTTTTAAGGCCAATTTCGTTGTTGAACATCAAGGTTAATATTTATTCAAAGATTCTGGCCAATCGGATGGCCGCAGTTCTCCCCAAAGTAGTCAACGTGGATCTATCCAGGTTTGTGCTGGGTAGAACCACAGGGATAATATCCGCCCGGCCCTGAATCTGATAGAGATAGCGATTTAAGAGCACTGTGAGATAGCACTGGTGGTGCTAGGCACCACCAAGGCATTCCACAAGGATGACTGGGCCTTGATAAAATTAACTCTTGAAGCATTCCAGTTTGGCCGCTCTTACAGACAATGCTATGGGCCAATTATAGCTCACCCAGAACCTCACTGCCGGTGAACCAAAGGCAGACAGGCCCCATATCCCTCATGTGTGGGACGAGGCATGGGTGCCCCTTCTCCCCAGTAATCTTTGCCCTGATAATGGAGCCCTTTGCCCAACGGGTCCGCAACAATCCCACCATCGAGGGGGTTTGAGTGGAACAGAAACACTATAAGCTGTCCCTGCACGCAGACGACGTGAGGCTTACCCTCACAAACATCTAGTCATCTTTGCATCAGTGCCTCATAGAGTTGGACCTTCAAACATGCTGCAGGCTTTGAGGTTACCTACCACAAATCTGGTGGGCTGGGGGTGGGATTGACACAGGGGAGGTGGAGGCCCTTCAGCTACTCTGTCCGATTAAGTAGGACAACACGGCCATAGGATATCTGGGGATTCGCATTTCAGTGCACTGTAAAGAGCTGTATGCTACTAACTTCCCACAACTCTTCAAAGAGCTGGAAGCTGATCTCGAGAGGTGGACATCCCAGGAGATTTCATGAATGGGTTGGATCACAGCCATTAAAATGAACTTGCTCCCAAGGTTCCTTTTAACACTGCGCAGCTCTCGCAGTGAAGACCCCGGAGAAACCCCTCTTGCAATTACAGCTGAAAGATCCTTCAATTTATTTGGCGGGGGAAGAAGTCAAGAATTCCTAGGGTCGTGAGGATGGGCAGTGCCCACATGGGTGGGTTGGGGTTTCCTAACCTGCACAATTACTATGCAGGGGCATAGCTGGCACACATTCTTGCTTGGCTCACGTCCAACAACCCCCCAAGATGGGTGGAAATTAAGCAATCTAGATTACTCCCCCTCCGCTTTCTGCCGTGCACCTCTGTGCGCACACGGAAACATTGTCCCGGACCATTCTCCTCCACAAAAACAACGGTGCGGACATGGGACTGGGTGATGAAAAGGGTGGGAATGTCGAGGGGGCTAGGCCCAGGCACTCCAATCGTCCACAATCCAGATTGTACCCCAGGGCTTCAGCTCGCCAAATTCAGGAGATGGTCACAGCGAGACCTGCAATGCCTATCCCAACTCTTTGAGAATGGGTTGTCCCTGTCCTTTGTAGCCTGCAAGGAAAGGTTTGCCCTGTCCAAGGCGGATGGATATAGCTACGCCTAACTCCGGCACTGGATGGTTCATCTGTTGGTTCAACACGGGCTACGCGGGAGCTGGGAGCCATTGAGCTCATTTTATTAGAGTGCACACGAGGAGGAACATTTTCGAGCCTGTAAAGACTTCTACAGGTGGACATGTGGACGCTCCAGCCCCAATACTTGGCTCAGTGGGAGGCAAATCTGGGCCACCTCAAAGAAGACCAGACATGGGTGGACATTTGGTCAATAAATTATTCCTCCTCCAAGTGCATGACTAACAAGGAGTGTGCCTTTAAAAAATTGACATATTGGTGCTATTACCCCCAGGTGAGGCTGCACCACATTAAGAAATTGATGGACCCGCTTGTTGGCAGAAGTGTGGGGCTCGGGGAACATATTTTCATATGTGGTGGGAAGGTCCCCTAATCCGAACCTTTTGGGAGAAAGTGGTTCAACACAATTGAGGCTTTCACTCAAGTCCGACTCCCAATAGAGGCCAAAGTAACTTTTCTGGGTGTGGCGGTACCGGGGGTATACCGTAGGTTGGGCTGGCGGTCAAGTTGATTACTCATGTCCTTTTGGCTGCGAGTATCACAATTGCCCCGGCTTGGAAAACCCCGGAAGGCCCGCTGTTTCCCCAGTGGTGGGCCAACATCTAGGACATTCTAGTGACAAATAAGGTCACAGCTTCTAAAGAGGGGGTATTTCACCTGTTCACTGACATTTGGTTCCTGATCTTGGAGTATGGCATGGACTTTCCCGCACAAGCTTATAGGCCGCACCTGGTGGCGCAGTTCCTGCAAGGCTGTTAAAGACTGTGGGGATTACCCGGCTCTGGCAGGACTGGGAGGGGAAGGGAATAAACAGTAAAGGGAGGGAAGGTTGGAATTGTTGGAAGGCGTTATGGTATGATTTATGTCTATCTGGTCCGTAAATGTCAGTTAAGTGTTATATGAATGCAACTGATCTTAAATAAAGTTGGTAAAAATCAAATTTAAAAATTGTTGGGGTTCAATCCACTCGATATCAAAAGGGGGCGGGATTAGGCATGGTGAAAAGGGCGTGGCACCTGTCAAAACAAATATTTGAGGAAAGGTATCCCCCTAGTGTAAAAGGTACATGGGTGTCAGGGTGTGGGACTGTGGGTATTTGTTAGTCACAGAATAAAATCACAAACATCTGAAAAAGTTGCAGTGATAGCAAGACATCTCAATCATCATATAGCTTTGCAAGCATTGCACAAAGTTGCAAACGTTACCTGATGTTATTCAGCATACCATGTGTCTCCCCTCCCCATTCCCACCCACTGCCTCCTTTGGCCTCCCATCCCCCCTCTGCCTTTCTCTCCTCCTTCTCTCCTATCACATCTGATGAGGCCACCAGAGTTGTCCGCTAAATGAAGGTCTCCTCCAAACAGGTCTCCCCCTATTCCTCCAGAACAATTAAGGACAATATTGGCTCTTTTGCCCCTGCACTTGCTGATTTCTGGAACCACTGTTTTTGCTACTGGATCTTCCCCCTCCTCCCTCAAGCACTCCTTTGTGCGCCCCCTCCTGAAAAAACCTTCTGCAGACCTGTCTTGTCCAGCCAACTACCGCCCCATATGAATCACCTGCTTCCTTGGGAAACTCTTGGCGAAGCTGGTCTTCCCCCAACTGAACCAGCTGTCATGGTCATGAAGTCAGGGGCACAGGCATGCAGTGGTTGCATGCACAGGAGACCTGGGTGGACACTGTCCTGGCGCCTTTGGCACCAGGCTCATGAACAAAATTAAACAAGAAAATCCATTTAACACCAAAAAGCTTTTAATATGGACATAGCACTTCAGATGCATTAACCTTGAACATTCCATCCATTAAGCAGCCCCAAGTGTATTCCTGGGTGTGGCTGCTAATGGATTGCCTTCGCACATGCTGATTCTTCAGGAGTGGCAGGGTGTGGCTGGTAAACCGGCCCTAATGGGCGTGCCCATGATCTCAGCTATATAAGCTGCCCCGATCCTCAAGACAGACGCTTCGCGTTATTCTGCACTTGCATGCAGTGTAACGCTACCCGTCGCCTGAGGTCAGACCTACCTTTGAAGATCCTGCTTCCTGGACATCCTGCTTCCTGCCAGCATACTTACCAACTGGGGGAAGCTGTTCTTACCTGTACATCTCTTTGGGGAACCAAGTATTCATCTTTACACTTTCCGGAATGCCGAAATCTTCATCTTGGCACCGCAGCACGACACGCTCCATCGTCGACAGCAGCGCCTGCAAGGAAAAACAGAAGACAAAGTCAGACATTGAAAAACCAGTCAGTTTAAGGTTACGCTTCGCCATACTTTGCGCTTTTCCTTAAACCATCACTTACCTGCTGTCGAACATTGCAGTAGCATCCACCTTCCATCCGGCCGCATCTCGCGTCTCACAGCTGCATTCAGGCCGCATTTCCATCTAAGGGAAGAAAACAGAAGAGAGACATTATTGTGGGCATAAATAGGAGCAACATATAAAGACATTAAACAGAATGAGCAGCATCACAAGAGCTCGAGAAAGAGTTACCAATCATAAGGAGAAGCATAGTCGCAGCGGGACTGGACTAATCCTTATCAGGGATCAGTGAAGGAACTAGATCCCATTCTTCGCGCCCCTGCCAGAAGTAACAGGACAGAGAGCTTATCTTCCATAATTCACAAGTGAGCTTTATGGCCCGGCGTATGCTCACAGAAACCATACTTTGGGGTGAAGGGTTCGAGAGGTACAACAATCACAGATTGGCGCACTCACACACTCTTATATCCACGCAGGAGCAGTATCACCACGTACCAGCGCTCACAGCTTTTCTACTGAGGGAGGAGCCTGAAGGGGGTGATTAAAGTTCAGGGAGGACTGCAACTGACAGAGACCAGGTGAGCGTAACACCAGCCCACTGAACTTGTTAGTTGCCTACACAACCAACAGTCTGGACTCTGAGCATTCAGAGGAACCAAAACTGCTCTTCTGAACACCTGTGAAGTACTGCTCGCATCTTTTGACTCCAACTCTCCAGCTGTTCTCATTCTAGTTGATCTCTCCTCTGCATTTGACATGGTCAACCACTCCATCCTCATAAAACGGCTCCACGATACCCTAAGTATCTCGGATCGGTCACTGGACTGGCTGACCTCCTTCCTCAATGACAGTCTGTTCCAGGTTATTCTGGGCTCTTTCTCTTCCCCTATCGCTATCTCAACCTGTGGCGTCCCCCATGGCTCCAACCTTTCTCCCATGCTCTTTAACACCTATCTAGCTCCACTTGCACCCCTCATTTCCACCTTCTCCCCCAACTTCCAGTGTTATGCAGATGACACACAACTCTTCTTCAAACTTCCTTCTTCTGATCCTCTCCTTACTTCCTACCTCATTCCTGACTGCCTATCTGCCATCCAGTCCTGGTGTACTTCCAACAATCTCTACTTCAACACCAGCAATACTGTGATCCTTCCTATTGGGACTCCTGCTCCCTTTTTCTTCCCCTCACTCTGGCCATCTTCTATGGGCTCTCCCCCTTCCCCTTCATCTGAAGCCAGAAACCTTGGAGTCTTCTTCCACTCCTCTCTTTCCTTCCTCCCTCACATTCAGGACCTTGTCAAGAAGGCCCACTTTCAACTCCACCTCCTCAAAGGAATTCTCCCTTTCCTCACTTTTCCTCAGAAGCTCAATGTCTCTAGAGCTCTGGTTCTCTCTACGCTAAACTACTGCAATTGCCTTTTCTTTAATCTACTCTCTTCTTCTACATGACTCCTCTAGCTAATCCAGAATAGGGCTGCGAGACTTATCCATGGCCTTAAGCCTAGAGACTGCATCTCTCCAGCTCTAAAATGTCTCTACTGGCTCCCAGTTGCTGCAATGGTCAAATTCAAATCCCTTTGCATCATCCACAAGGCTGTCTGGGCCCGGGGACCACACTATCTACAACTGGTTCTCACTAAATACTCTCCCTCCAGATCTTTACATTCCTCCGGCACTAACTCTGTGTGTGTGAAGCGCTTCACTAAACAGCGAGCTGGTGGCCGATCTCTTTCCTCGGCAGAATCCCTCCTATGGAACAGCCTCCCCCTTCCACTTCATCTTGAGCCGGATCTCCTCAAATTCTGGAAGCTCCTCAAGACCTTCCCTTTCACCTCCTCCTTCCCTTCCTCCCCACTGTGCTAAACCCCAAACTAGCTGGGATTGATGGATAGGGCCCTTATGTGTCCTGGCCTCCCACACCCATCGCCTTCAGCCTCCACTGTTAGTCAGAGTTTGTATGCAGTACCCTCTGGGAACACTACAAATAATTCTGACTACAGGTATAGGAAACCTAACCTTTGGCGTAAGCTTGTACTACACAGTTTTGGTAGCATGTCGAGCAGCCAGGCGTATCTCAAGATGGGGCAATGTGAGTTGTAGTGGAGTTACACAGAGATTTACAGTTACAAGTATTCAAATAAACTCTTACACTCAAGGTTTCTTGCATAACAATTATTAATGTATTCATCAGTCAGTTAGAATAAGCCTTCTTCAGAAGGGAGCAATATAATAGTAACACTCAAATACACTTCATGAAATATGATATGGCATTTAGAACGCGCCTATACACAAGTGTTTCAAGGCGCGACAGGGAAAGGGAGGGGGAACAGAGAGAAGACAGACAACGATCTTACTAGGCCCAGTGTCATTCAGATCACGCAAGTGCATAGGAAGGGGGAAGGGCAAAAGGGCGAGGGGGCAGGGAGAGGGGACAGCGCAGTACATGGGATAAAAGAATAGAGAAATACAAATACGGCCAACTGACTTATATTGAAAATGCAAAATGCATTGCCCGAATGATATACTAGTATGTTGGCCAGAAGCAAATTGCATCATGTGACAAACATTGTAAATCGTGTAACCTGAATGTGACCATTGGGAGTCCATTTAGTAAATGCCGGTCATTTTCTTTTTTTTGTAATACTTTGCAAATGTATTCTATGCTTCAAATCCACACAGGGTGCAAGGTCACAGCTTGAACTCTGAAGTGCTAACGTAGACAGGAATGTAGAGACGTACAGAAATACATTGTTTTCCTCTCTTGGAGGCCTTGAAGCTGTGCAAAGAGCTGCGGCTAATTAGTAGCCCAGGTGCCGGTTTGTCTTGCAAGCTCTGTTGTAAAAGGAAGTTAAATGTGAATTATATGTAACTAACGGTGCTCCTTCACGGAGGATGATATTTTTCTCTGCCTCAGAACTGTCTAACCCTTAGCTTGTGAGCCACAGTGACCAGATAACGTTGGTTGGAATGTCTCCCTGCTAGAACATGATATCCTCCCCTGCGCCAGTGCCCTGTGTTCCCCATAACAGAATCACTGTCTCTGCAGCCTCTGCTAGAATACTAATGCCCATGGCATCATTCCCTCCACCTCCTACATAGCATGAGTTATACGTTTTAGCTGGCAGTACTGCATCAGTGGGGCCTGAAAGAGGAAGTATTAGACTGACTCGTAGTACAATTAGCAAGGAACAGAAAGACAAACTGAAACAGTGGGCTGAGATGTCTATTGATGATGGCAATGAAGTGGCTGTGCAAAGTTCCCTATCCAATCATAGAAGCCTTGGAGAACAGCAGGTATTGTTAAGATTTATGGGAGATTATCTTGTTAAAATATGGAGTGATTTGACTAATACAGTGGTACCACAAGAGTTGCGTGATTTGATTGTCCTTTCCAATTTGCAAGAAAATGCAGCGAAAATACGAGAATATGTATGGCGAATATTTGTGTTTAAGCGAGAACGTGATTGATTGCATAAAGAGATAATGAGTAAGCGTGAACCACATATGTCATATGTCTAGAAACAATTTCCTCCGCTGTTGAAACCTGTTAGTGAAGAGATGCGAATTTGTACGCGAGATGCGCTTAGATGGATTACGAATGCCACCATTTCCCCGATTCAAGTGCATGATAAGTTTAGTTAATATACACCAGAAATGCAGAAAAATGTGTTACAAATTATGGTTGAGTATTTACAGGATGAATGCATGAAAAAGAAGGTTTGTTGTTCTGATGATTTGATGACGATTTATAAAAGAGCATTTTCGTCTTGATTGGGCTTTGTTGCTTAATAAACAAACCGATGTAGAATCCCCTACGTTGCAATTACCTATGAGGGAAGGGCCTCCCACATTTGTCCAGAAAATAGAGGTTGCTGCTGATGGAGCGGTTCCAGCGTGAACGATAGAAGCCCATTATATTGCACAGTTTGTACATGATCCCTTTTCTAGGTAAGAAGTGAACACTATAAAGCAGACGGTCCCTGACATTAGGAAAAATCCTGCCGGTTTCTATGAGGAAATTGAATCTGTTTTGAATTCATCTGTTTTTACCTGAGTGACATTGATTTATTGTTCCCTGTGATTCTTCCTGCGGACATATGGAAGCAGATTAGAAGTATAAATGATTTGCCGATGTTAGTCGATACATGGGAAACTTTGATCAGAATTGATAGTGAGAGAAAGGCTGGGGAGAAACCTCTGCAAGTCATCTTAACTTTGCCTTCACAGATAGTAGTAAAATTGAAAACTTTAGTGCCTGAGAAGAGAATAGTTTGGGACAAATTGACTGCTTGTCTACAAGGCAAATCGGAATGAGCGACAGATTTATTTAACCGGTGAAGATGTATTTGCAGATTTTAGTGGTCAAGATCTAAGTACCGAACCTGGGAAGAGATGGTTTGTTCATAAGTCTGTGCGAGGATTGTTACCAGAAATTCAGACATTAATAATGACATCTGAAAGTGCATGGCAAGCAAAATCACAAAGCGAAGTATTACATATGGCCCAATATTATGAGAACCGAGTAAATTCAGAAAAGGATATGGAAATAAGAAATAAAGGAGATTTGAAAACCAGAGTATTACTGCAGCAGGTAGCCAGAAATAATAGAGGTGGCGGGAATGCACTGCCTAGAGTCCAATTTGCATTATCATCCAACATGCAAAGGGGCCCAATAGGGACAAACCAATGTGCATATTGTAGACAAGAAGGTAATTGGCGAGCACAATGTCTGCAATTACAGATAGGAATGGGACTATGTCAAGAAGACAATTTAGAGGTCGGCCAGGAATAGCGGGCTCGAATAGAAACCAGATACAGCCACAATTTCAGGATAATCAGGTTAATCAGAATCAACAACAGAACGCCATGAATGGTGGAAATGTCTTTGATAATCCCTCCAATGCATATTCCTCTGGAGATTTTAAATCTGATGATGTACTGTTCCATTAGGACAGCCCAAAACAGGGTTTGGAACCAGTACCTATTCCCGTTGACCAGAAAGGGCCCTTCGTAGAAATGAAGGTTGGGGATAGGGAGTACATTTTTCTAGTGGACACAGGTGCACAGAAATGTTCGATTGACCATCAGCGGGTTCCAAATATACCACTGTCAGGGCATAGAAATGTCTCAGTAGGGTTCTCAGGTACGCCAGTAATTAGTCCAATTTCACAACCAGTACCAATCACACTGGGTCCATTTACTGAATCTTGTCTGTTTCTTTTGATGACAAATTGCAGTGAAGATTTGTTGGGATTAAATCTATTGAAGAAATTGAATGTGGTAATCTATTGTTCTCCTGATGGAGTATATTTGATGATTTCGCCACAACGAACTTCGTATCTCAATTTGTACCCATGCCATTGCCGACTGAATTGAATGAAGTGCCAACTTGTATATGGGCAGTGAACAATAATGATGTAGGATGTTTGAAAGTAGAACCAGTAAAAATTATTTTGAAGGAAGGAATTACTTTACCTCGTATTCCGCAATACCAAATTTCGAGTGAAGGTGAAAGAGCGCTGAAATAAATTGTGTCAGATTTTATTGCTAGGAATGTAATTGAAGAGATTGTAGGAAGTATTTGTAATAGCCTGATTCTTCCAGTTTACAAGAAAGGTGGGAATGAAATCCCTTACCGTTTTATAATTGATTTGCGTGCAGTGAACAAAGTAGTAGATCCCCAATTCCCATTAGTCCCCGATGTGACCACGATTTTAACTATGATTCCAGCTTCTGCATCACACTTCAGCGTCATTGACTTGAAAAATGCGTTCTTTAGTATTCCTGTTCATCCAGACAGCTGATATTTGTTTGCATTTACATTAGGAGGGCGCTCATTCACATTTACACGTATTCCACAAGGTTACACTGAAAGTCCAAGTATTTACAGTAGAGCATTGAAGGAACCACTAGATATGCTTGAATTACCGGCAGGGTGCATATTATTGCAGTATATTGACAACCTTATAGCAGCAGATTCAGAGGACATTTGCAAAGAAAGCACTGTCGCACTATTGACACATTTAGCAGCATGCGGTCACGAAGCATCACTGAAGAAATTCCAGTATTGTCGACAGGAGGTGGCCTATTTGGGCTACCTCCTATCAAAGGAGGGAAGAAGACTGACACCAGAACGCATAGAAAGCATCTCTGATATGCCTATTCCAAACATTCAAAAGGAAGTCAGGGCTTTAATTGGCATGGCTTCATATTGTATTCATGCGTTATGCTCAGCTCCGGTTTTGGGCACGCCAAATTAGAAGTGTTTTATGTTATTTGTACATGAAAATGATGGATGTGCTTTGACTGTTTTGACTCAGGAACACAGGGGCAGAAATAGACCATGCGGTTATTTCTTTTCTACGCTGGATCCTGTTGCACGTTGGTTGCGAGCTGTTGCTGCAGCTTCCGCGCCAGTGAAACAAACCAAGGGGATGGTTTCAGGTCACTCTTTAACCGTGATGGTATCCATTCAGTAGACATTCTCCTAAATAGAACGCAGACACAACATTTCACATCCGCACGACTAACTAGGTATGAAATCCTCCTATTTGCACCGCATATTCAAATTAAGAGATGTTGCGCTTTAAATCCGGCCGAGTTATTGCCCCCTCTCAGTGAAAAGGGGAGTGAGAAACGATTATCACATGATTGCTTAATTATTACTGAGCAAGAGACAAAAGCAAGAATTGATTTAACCGATACACCCCTGAAAGAGCCAAATGGAAAACTGTTTTGTGATGGCTCTTGTTTTAAATTACCTAATGGCACATCAACTGCTGCTTACACCATTACGACACTGAAAACCATTGTAGAAGGCAAACAAATCCCATATAACTCAGCACATGTTGCGTAAATAATAGCGTTAACCAGAGCATGTGAACTCTCTAAAAACCTTAGTTTGAACATTTACACTGATAGTCAATATGCTTTTGGGGTGGTCCAGAATTTTGGTCGATTATGGGCTGAAAGGGCTTTCTGACGTCACATGGAACTAAGATTCAGCATGGCACTTTGATAGTGAGACTGTTGTCAGCACTTGCGCTTCCCAAGCGGTTAGCAATAATGAAATGCGACGCGCATAAAAAAATAACATGTAATATAGGAAAGGGAAACACATTTGCAGACCAAATCGCAAAACAAACTGCCACTGATTTGCACACAAAAATGTATGTTGAAACAATAGAGAGAGTGTCCTGCATGATAGATGATGGAATTGAGACAGTTAAAGAGATACAAGCAGAAGCTACTCCTGAGGAAGTAAAACAATGGTTCGGGGGTCCAGCAGAATTAGTTCCAGAGGGTTGTTGGGTGGACAAAGAAAATAATAGATGGATGTTGCCAAATGCATATGTTATGGCAATGGTTACCATGGCCCATAGTCCAACACATATATGCGTGAGAAAGATGTCTCAGCACCTTGAATCTGTATGGTACAACGGCAACATTAAGAAAACCGCTGAGAGATTGGTTCAGAATTGCATGACTTGCTTACAACATAACATTGGAAAAGGGACAGTGACACCAGTAGGAAGTTTTGGTCCTCCCTCTATGCCATTTGAGGTCATCCATTTTGACTTCATGGAAATGGAGAGACGCCACAACTATAAATATTTCCTTGTAGTGGTCTGTGCATTTAGTAAATGGGTTGAGGTCTACCCCCTGAAAGATTGTTCAGCCATGTCAACAGCGAAATCCTTGTTAAAGGAGTACTTTCCCAGATTCGGGCTGCCCCGTGTCATATGGTCAGATAATCGCCCACATTTTATAGCGGCCGTGATATTACAAATTTGTGCAGGTCTCCGAATCGTTAAGTGAATCCATTCAGCTAGCCACCCGATGAGTGCCGGTCTGGTAGAACGGCAAAACGGTATCTTGAAAAATAAATTGGCCAAAATATGTGCCGAAAGCAAATTGAAATGGCCCGATACATTACCAGCAGGTTCAGGAGGCTCTTCCTGTCAGATATACGGGCCCAGGACATTGTCTGTAACCTGGAGAGTGGGCCCTCGTGAAAAACTTTGAAAGAAAATCTTTGCTTGCACCACGTTGGAAGGCACCGTACCAGGTGCTTCTGGCCACGCAGACTGCAGTCCGAGTGAACGGTCGAAAGCACTGGATTCACGCAACGCCCTGATCGATCACAAAGACATTGCCGAAATTCAACCGGAACTGCTTCCTAAGCCTAAGAAGTCAATTTCACTTTACTGCTCTTGGAAACAGTAGTTCATCCAAGAGAAGGTATTTAAACCTTTGGGAAATCTGACACAATGTAAAAGATGATGCCTATGGAGTTTGTCAGACTCCAGAACCAAAAGAAACACAGTGTTCAAAATCACATTAAAATACTTGCGAGAGTTGGAAAAAAGGGTCACACTCTCTCCGGGTAAAATAAAATCAAGTCCTCGAAATCCAGCAAAGTTGCTGGGGGTCTCTAAGGTGGAGGGAATTAGCACATTTCTGAGAATTCTCTCTAACACTCGTCACCCCCAGACTATAGGAACTGGAGGATTTAATCCGCCCCTGGATGAATCTCCTTACTCCAGTTGGTCATACTTTCTGGAGAGACCATCAGCATTTTGGTGATTACACCCTGACCTGTGTTCAATGGTAAAATCAAACCCCTGTAGGCTGATTGACCATCTTAACAATTTTAGGATGTTCCCTCTTCATCTGCATTAACCATCTCAAGGATTGGTGGTCTGTTTGAATCATAAAAGTAGATCCATACAAGTATGGTCTAAACATCTTCAAGGACCACACAATGGCAAAACATTCACGTTCTATGGTTGCCCACCTTGTTTTAGGTTACTTTAGTTTCCTACTGATGAAGCAGATTGGATGTTCCCTGCCTTTCTCATTCAGCTGACTCAGAAGTGCACCTATACCTGTATTGGAAGCATCTGTCTGTACAATAAAGGATTGGTTATAGTCAGGAGCTCTTAAGACTGGAGCTTGACAAAGGGCTTGTTTTTTAAGTCCTTCAAATGCCTTAGTGCACTCCTCATTCCACCTGACCTTCTTGGGGAATTTGGGTGAGGAGATCACATTCAATGGAGAAGCTATGGACCCATAGTTCTCAATGAAGTTCCTGTAGTAACCTGTGAGACCTAGAAAGGCTCTCACTTGGGTTTGAGTAGTAGGGGTGGACCAGTCTTGTACAGCCTGTACTTTGTTAGGCAATTACCTTATTTCACCTCCTCCTGCCTCATGTCCAAGGTAGACCACTCTACTCAGACCAATTTGATCTTTACTTGCCTTTAAGGTCAGATTGGCCTGCTGAAGAGCCTGCAATTCATATCCTAAGTGGTCAAGATGTTCCTTCCAAGTAGGGCTGAACACTGCAATGTCATCAAAGTATGCCATGCAGAAGTCCTCCATCCCATTCAGAACATGATTCACCATCCTTTGGAATGTAGCAGGTGCATTCTTTAGTCCAAAAGGCATAACCTTAAAATGGTAGAGGCCTCCTAGGGTTGAAAATGCAGTTTTCTGCTTGGAATGGTTTGTCAGAGCTATTTGCTAATAGCTTGAGGTTAGGTCAAATGTACTGAGGTACTTGGCTGAACCAAGTTTGTCCACCAGCTCATCTATCCTAGGTAAAGGATGGGCATCAGTCGTGGTGACTGCATTAAGGGCTCTATAGTCCCCACAGAAACTCAACTCCTTGGATCCTGCCTTTGGTACAAGCACAACTGGACTAGACCATGGACTGATAGAGGGCTCCGTTACCCAGAGATCAAGCATCTTGTTGACCTCTTCCTTTATGTGGGTTCTTACATGGTCTGACATTCTGTAACCTCTGCTTTTTACGGGTAAACAGTCATCAGAGAGAATCTCATGCTGGCCCCGAGGGGTCAAGCCTGGTGAGAGTGAAAACAGAGGGGCAAACTGATTTAACAGAGCTTTGCACCACTCCTCCTGTTGTTCCAGTGTCAGATCAGAAGAGAGATTAACTCCTTCTATCTTCCCATCTAAAGGTTGCCCCCTGAGGAGGTCAGATAGAGGCTCACTCTCCTCCTCCTCTTGAGTAGAAGCTAGAAGCAAAGCTCCCAGTTCTGGTCTAGAGACATAGGCCTTTAAGCGGTTGGTGTGAAAGACCCTGGGGGCCTCCTTAGGATTGCCTAAATCCACCAAATAATTGACCTCTCCATGTTTTCCCACAACCTTGAAGGGTCCAATCCATTTGTCCAGCAAGGCCCTCTGCCTTGTAGGTACCATAACTAGAACTAGCTGTTCTTGAGTAAACTCAACCATGTTGGCCTTCTGGTCATGCCAATGCTTCACCAGAGCCTGACCTGCTTTCAAGTTATCTGAAGCTTCTGTCATCATGTGTGTCATTCTCCTTTGGAGACCTAACACATAGTCAGTGACTCTCACTGGCTTGTAGGAAGGAGCACCCTCCAACTCCTCCTTGATTAGAGCCAATGGACCTCTAATCGGATAACCACAGAGAAGCTCAAAGGGACTGAATACAACCCCTTCCTGAGGGACTTCTCTATAAGCAAAGAGAAGGCATGGCAGTAGAAGGTCACACTTTCTTCTAAGGTGCTCTTCTAAAGCACCTATCATGCTCTTCATAGTTCTATTAAACCTTTTCACCAACCCACTGGTCTAGGGATGGTAGGCTGTTGAGACCTTGTAGGTCACTCCACAATTTTTCCACATGGCCTGCATGTAGTGGGTCATAAGGTTAGATCCCCTGTCAGAGATAACCTCCTTAGGAAAACCTACTCTGGTAAAGATACAAAGTAGGGGCTTAGCCACAGCCTGAGGTGTGACAGTCCTCATAAGTATGTCTTCAGGATACCTGGTAGCATGGTCTACCACAACCAATATAAATCAGTTGCCTGAAGATGTTGGATGGTCTATGGGACATGCAAGGTCTCTTTTGACTGGAAGACCTAGAAGACTCCAGTGTCAGATCAGAAGAGAGATTAACTCCTTCTATCTTCCCATCTAAAGGTTGCCCCCTGAGAAGGTCAGGTAGAGGCTCACTCTCCTCCTCCTCTTGAGCAGAAGCTAGAAGCAAAGCTCCCAGTTCTGGTCAAGTTCTTCTTCAGTTCCTTCGTCCAGTGGTCGACTCTTTTCTTCTAGCCAAAAGCATCGCCTTTTATTCAGTTCTCTCCCATTAATTCCAGCCCAGCTGTCAGTCACCCAGCAGGGTGGCTGTCCTTGCCAGACAGTCAGCCGCCCAATCACCACAGAGTGCATTTGGTTCTCCTAGGAGACTAAGCACAGGGAGTTTTGGGCACCTCCCTCACTTCCTGCCTACCCCAGACACCCTGGAGCCAGAGGCGGGATTCACTCGTGAATCCTGCCAAAGGCAAAGCGAACAATGGGACCAAGCCTGGTTTGGTGCACAGAGTAAATCTCAAGAAGGACCTTCCCACAAAGAAATGGCGAAAAAAGAAGACCGGGACATTTTGACAAAAATGGCACCCTTGGGTGCTTTACTGCAGCTGCGAACGCAGCCCGCGGTAAATGCACACCATGGTAGTTAAAATGAAACAACTGCCACCAGCCATTCAGTGAGAAAAGTGTAACATAAAAAATGTTACATGAGAAGCTAGACAAAGGAGATACTAGGTAACCCCTCCAGCTCCCTATTGTAAGATAGCGTGTGCTTGGTCTAGAAAGTTACAAATGTAAGTAAAGTCAATTTCACTTTACTGCTCTTCGATACAGTAGTTTACCCAAGAGAAGTTATTTAAACCTTTGGGAAATCTGAAAGACTTCCATGTGTCACTGCACTTAAGGTGCTGTGTGACACAATGTAAAAGATGATGCCTATGGAGTTTGTCAGACACCACAACCAAAAGAAACACAGTGTTCAAAATCACATCAAAATACTTGAGAGACTGGGGAAAAAAAGGTCACACTTTCTCCAGCTAAAAAAATCAAGTCCTCAAAATTCAGCAAAGTTGCTGGGGGTCTCTAAGGTGGAGGGAATTAGCACATTTCTGAGAATTCTCCCTAACATCCACCCGCTCCCAGCACTTGCCTTGGCACCCGCTGGCCTGTGTCACCACAGTCCTGCACTTGCTTATTTATTGGCAGCTGACCATTCTCACTGGGTCACTTAACAGCTGCTTACTCACTAGCACTTCCCTCTTTGGTACAACTCACATTTACCCCCCACTTCCTCATCCCTTCTCTCTTTCTGCACTTGCACATTCTGAATGCACACACGACCTAGTAGGTCACCTCTATCTTTCATTGTTATGTTGCAGAACTACTCTAAACTTATGATGAAATAAATGGAAAACAAAAATTCATCAGAGTATTGGAAGATTATTAACAATAATTCCGCATCACAGGTTGCCTTGCAGACTAACATGGTTCCTGAAGCATCATGGGTCTCTTTCTATACTGAGTTGTTTAAAAAACTGTGACACTGATGAATGGAAGTCACCACCCCTCACTCGATGGGACCATGAGTTCAAAAGAGATGACATCTTAAGTATAATCACCAAAGCTCGTGCCTCAAGAGCACCTGGCCCGGACAGTCTGACAAACCATACACTCAAGCGTAATCCTGAAATGTGGGCCGACATTTGTGTGACCTTGTTTAAGAGAATCGTTACCAGACGCGCTACTCCAAAGTCATGGAAAAGGGCAGTAATTGTACCAATTTTTAAAAAAGGGTAATAGAGCCAACCTAAAAGACTATAGACCAATAGCCCTTCTCGACGTACTGGGAAAAGTCTTTGAAACCATTCTACAACAAAAGCTGCTGAAATGGTCCACAGAAAACAATCATGTGGACATTAGACAGGTAGGATTCGTGAAGGGTGTAGGCTGTGCTCTTAACCTCTTACTACTAAACTTACTTAAAATGGAAGCCCTCAGAAAAAAAAATAGCACTTATAGATTTCTCATACGCTTTTGATAGCATCGACCGTGACAAGCTATGGGAAAAATGATTTAATTGGAACTGTCCACCAAGCCTTCTGGACGCCACTAGGGGACTTCACACTAACACTACTATTAAGATCAGACTGGATGCAAACAGGACTCTGTCAACGCCAATTCACACATATAAGGGTGTGAAGCAAGGATGTCCCTTGGCAGCAATTATATTCAGTCTGTTCTTATCTGACATCAGTGGTGTGTTAAGTGAAGGGCACTCATTTCCACCAAAAATTGTCGAGACCCACATCAGTTGGCTTGTATATGCTGACGATCTAATTCTGTTAGACTTGACTCCAATCGATCTGCTTCGTAAATTAGATATTTTTGAAGCATATGTATTAAAAAATCGCCTACACATTAACAAACAAAAATGTGAGATAATGATGCTGCAAAATCTCGTAACTGAGAATATGAAAAAACACTCTATATTTGTCTGACGCTTAGAAAAAGAAAGCCTGAGGACAATCACCAACACGAGATATTTGGGGATGAGGATCAACGCAAACTTAAATGACGGTCCTTGGGTCGTGACTGCAAAAAGTAAATGTCGGCAGCTGGCTTGCAAGCTGCGATAATAAACAAACAATATGGAAAATGTTCCTTAAGACCCGTCATTGCCTTTTATAAACAAAAATTGGTACTTTCATTAATCTATGGTGCGGAAAATGCATTTGAGTGCTCTAGCGATCTGTGGGCAACCTTAGAGAACATCTTTTGGTCAAGAGCAGTTCAATTACCGAATGGAACCCCAACCGTATGTATACGATATGAACTTGGTATTATATCCATTGAAGCTCGAGTAAGCTGGAGTCTGCTAAGTCTTTACAGGAAAACCATGCTACAAACTCTTGCCCCTCAATTCAAAGTCTTGCACAACCAAGGTGATGGTAACCCGAAGTCCATGTTGTCATCATGGAATAAGTGCTGCCTTGAAGTCTTGAAAGAACACGGTATCGACCAAGTAACATTACCAAGTAACATTACAGGAAAACCCAAATCTGGCACAAAAAAAACGATGGCAATCTGATTGGTCAAAGACCTGTGACTTAAGACGGAAATTAAGGCTAATGAAAGACACCCCGGGCGAAGCAAGAGCTTTTGGCCAGCCACAAGACCATGGGCCTCATTCCGAGTTGGGCGGTGAGGGTTAATGGTCACCGTTACCGCCCAATTCCGAGGTCCCTTAGCGGGACCCGCAAAGGCTGTGTGGTCTGACCACACGTCCTTTGCGGGTCCCGCTAAGGGACCAGGGCGCTTATAACGGGCCCGTAATTTACGGGCCCGTAATTAGCTCAAATGGGAATGGGGAATGGTTGGTCGAATGGGGACTTACCGGGTCCGCACAGGTTGGAATGTCCCGGTAAGTCCCCATTCACCCAGACCAGACACTGACATGGATATGGAGGCAGCCATGGCGCAAATAGCACCATGGCTACCTCCAAACTCGGAATGAGGCCTTATGTCTCGCGGTTTCCTGGTCAACAGTCCAGCTCATTGTACATGTGCTTTAGACTTAATATACTGAGAACTAAAGAGTGTCTAAGCACATGGTCCCAATACGTTGACTTAGATCAAACTTGTCGCTTCTATGAATCCCATATTGAGACTCTAAAACACGTAATGTTATTCCGCAGCAGTTTTCGAGACCTAAGAACACGGCTCCTAGGGTCTATCATCTGTAATCAACAAACGCGAAATGCCAACGACTGGTGGCAGTTAATGTTAAACAGGACTGACCAAAAGCTTATATTTGCACTAACAGTCTTTCTAAAAGACTTGAAGAACAGTTTAGAGGCAAAGAAGTGGGAGTGAACAACGCACACTTTAATGCTGGGAACCTATGTGTGTCTGTGAAAAGTTAAGGAGTCGAGAACTAACATAACAAAGTTGGAAAATGTGGCTGTAAACCTGTCTGTTAATGAAAGAAAGATCTAAAGTATGCCACTCACTGTAATAAGGAGATGTACTGGAAAGTATGCAATATGGTTGTTTACCTTCCTTTTTTTGTTTTCTTTTGTTTTTAAAGGTTTATATAAACCAATAAAATAAAAAATAAAAAAATATATATATTGCTTTTCTTTCCCATGTCCCTCCCTGTTGCCCTGTGGGCGCTTTGAAACACAATTTACTTGATGTATAAGCGCCTTACAAATGCACAATAAATACAAATTTTAAAAATAGGGAAGCAACACACTGCATATGGATTGGTGGTAGGTGGGTGTCTCTCATTTTTTTTTTTTTTTAAATAAAACACATTTCAACTATCCAGCGTTTAAGAGCACGCAGGTTATCTACATGATTTATATTAAAACACAAGTTAAAACAACTGTCCAGGAAATAAGGAAGCAAAGTGGAAAAGGAAATATAGAACACATTTTTTTTATACATTCTTGAAAAGATGGGTTGCAGGATAGTTAAATCAGAAATGAAAAATGGCTGATGAGACATCGAATAGGAACAAAAATGGAAACAGAGCTTGTGGTGAACAGGTTGTCTTCTGCTGTTCTACACAAACCTTCTAATCAATCTCAAAGAGTTCTGCTTATCTGATTTCTACAGCATTTAACATCTGGAGGTCTGATGATCCCGGATTCCATGTTGCTCTTTGGCTTCAACCTGACTTTGTTTTTAATGCAGCTCTAGGCTCTCTTTTTGGTGGGTTTTCCACGTTACATATTACAAAGTTCCTTTTGACACAAATCAAACAACGTAGCTTAGCGTATGGCATATGACCTTTCTGTAGTAAAATCTTCCATTGCTCAAATGCTTCTCGTTTGGTCCCCAATTCCTCTGCTTGCAGTGCTTGGAGTATTGGTCCATCGCTTATATGAAACCATTCCTTGTGGTGTAGTATTTCCCCCAGGTACTGCCCCATTTCTATGTGTCCCCCAGGGCCTGTGGCTTGCCCCTTGCTAATCCACTGGTGGCAGTCTGTGTTGTTTAAATTTGTTTTTCATTTTTGCTGGAGATCTCCTTTGTATAACCTATGGAAGAAGCAGTATTTGTTTGAAGTCTCTTTGATTGATTGATTTGTTTATTTATAGAGCGCCTTACACCAAGGCACTGTACAATGGAACAACTAATACAGAGAACAACAACAAACATTGGGAGCAAAAATTACATCATGAATCATTCTACAACAAAACAGTGCAAAGAGCAATTAACTGAGGGGGAGGGGAAGTGGAGTGGCAATAGGATTGGTGAGGGGGGACATGAGAAGGATAGAACGAGTGAAAATGGAAGGGAGAGAGAGTGAAATAGGAGTGGGGAGAGAGGAATTAGAAGAGGGAAAGAAGGGAGGGAAGAAGAGAGGACGGGGGCCTTCAAGGTGGAGAATGGGGGAGGAGGGATTTAAGGGAAGTGCGAAATGAGGGGTGGGTCATGGAAGAGCAGATTGAGAGGGGGAGTGAGTTCCAGTGCAGAGGAGCAAGGAGTTGGAAGGAGCGGAACCGGGAGGAAGCACAGGGGGAAGGAGGTACAGTGAGGAGGAAATGGTCAGCGGAACGAAGGGAGCGAGACGGGGAGTAAAAGGTGTGAAGGGAAAAGAGATAAGGAGGAGCAAGACCATGTAGGGATTTGAAAACAAGGCAGAGAAAGCACAATTTTAGCTGTAAGTGGAAAGGTAGCCAGCGAAGGTGAGAGAGCGAGGAGGAGATGGAGTCACGGGAGGTAAGGAGACAAAGGGTACGAACAGCGGAGTGGTAAATGGATTTAAGGGGGCAAGCTGAGATGCAGGAAGCCCAAAGTTTAAGGAGGAGCAGTAGAAGAGGCGGGAAAAGATGAGAGAGGAGATAAGGAGTTTGGTAGCGTGGAATGTGAGGGAGGGACAGATTTTGCGAATATTGTAGAGGTGGTATCGGCAGGAGCGGGAGGTAAGTGAAATGTGTTGCGAAAAGGTAAGAGAGGAGTCAACTAGAACGCCTAGATTACGAGCATGGGAGGAGATAGGGAGGTTGGAGGGAGGAAAGTGGATGAAAGGGGGAGGAGAGGGAGGAGGAAGTGTGTTAGAAGGGAAGAAAAGGACTTCAGTTTTATCAGTGTTAAGAGAGCGGAAGCGGGAGGACATCCAGTTCTTGATGGCTGTGAGACAAGAGGAGAGTTTAAGATGGAGGTCAGGTGTGAAGGAGGAGAAAGAGAGAAAGAGTTGAGTATCATCGACATAGAAGTGATGAGAGATACCAAAGGAGGAGATAACGGGGGCAATGAGGGAGGTGTAAAGAAAGAAGAGGAAAGGACCAAGTACAGCGCCTTGAGGAACACCGTAGATAAGAGGGAAGGAAGGAGTGGTCTGGCCTCCCCATGAGACGGCAAAGGAACGAGAAGAGAGGTAAGAAGATAACCATTTCAGAACAGGGCCTTTGAATCACAAGGAGGAGAGAGTGTGTAGCAGGAGTGGGTGATTGACAGTGTCAAAAGCTGCAGAGAGATCAAGGAAAATAAGGATGGAAGATTGCTTGGCATGTCGAGCAGAGAGGAGAGAATTGAGAATAGAGGTGAGAGCAGTTTCAGTGGAGTGTTTGGGTCAGAAGCCAGATTGGAAGGGAGGAAGGAGAGCGGAAGAAGAGACGAAGGAAGAGAGTTGAGAGTAGGCGAGACGCTCAAGGAGTTTAGAAAGGAAAGGTAGAAGGGAGATAGGTCTGTAGTTAGTGGTGAGAAGTGGATCAGCAGAGGGTTTCTTCAGGATAGGAATAATCATTGCATGTTTGAAAGCTGAGGGAAAGGTAGATGAAGAGAGGAAGGAGTTGAAGAAAGTGGTAAGGTAAGGGATAAGAAGAGGGTAGATCTTGGGGATGAGAACGGAGGGGAGAGGGTCAGAGGGGGCGGATGTGGGGTGGGCTTTGGCAAGAAGGGAGGAGACATCCGAAGTAGAAACAGATGAGAAGACAGACATAGTGGAAGAGGGAGGAGAGGGGGGAGGAGAAGAGGGAGCTAGAGGGGGAGTTAATTTTTTTGCGGAGTGAGATGATTTTGGAGGAAAAGAAGTTAGCAAAGTCAGAGGGAGAAAGCGTGGAGTTGGATGAGGGATTGGGAGTAGGAGGAGAAAGAAGGCGGGTAAGAGTTTAAAAAATCTGAAGAGGATGAGAGGCTTGAGACTGGAGAAGGTTAGAGTAGTAAGAGGACTTGGTGGTTGCAAGACAAGAGTTGTAAAGTGCGTGGTAAGAGAAGTAAGAGGTTTGATTAGAAAGCGAGGGAGTTTTGAGCCAGAGTCTCGCCTGAGAAGGCGTCGCATAGAGCAGAGATGAGAGGTAAGCCAGGGTTGAGAAGGTTTCCGAGTAGGGCGAAAGAGAGAAAGGGGGTAAAGTTGGTCAAGGGCAGTGGAGATAGAAGATGAAAGGGAAAAGAGAGCATCGTCAGCAGAGAGTAATGTAAAGTCTTGGTGAGATGGGAGAGAAGAAGAGCAAGTGTCAAAGAAGAGGGTAGCGTCAAAGTCCCGTAGGTCACGACGTGAGTAGATTGGGGAGAGGGATTAGTATTAGTGGGTGGTGAGAGAGGGGAAAGGGAGAAAGAGAGTAAGGCATGGTCAGAGAGATAAACAGGGAGAGAAGAGACAGAGGAGGAGGGGTAGGAGGAGTTAAAGATGAGGTCAAGAGTGGAACCAGAGGAGTGAGTAGAGGGTGAAGGAAGGAGGGAGAGGAGGTAGGAATCAAGGATGGGGAGGAGAGGAGAAGATTGGGGCGGAGAAGACAGATGGATATTAAAGTCGCCAAGTACCACTAGAGCAGAGGTAGGGGGAGAAATAAGTGAGAGGAGGTGATCCAGATCTTCAAGGAAGGAAGAGAGAGGGCCAGGGGGTCGATAGATGACCAGGAAGGAAATAGGGTAGGGAGAAGAGAAGGACTTGTAGAGGAATTCAAAAGTAGGGAAAGAGGGGAGAGTTGGAAATGAAGAGGAGGAAATGAATTTGGGGTGGAACAGGAGACCAACGCCGCCACCACGACCAGAGGTACGAGGGGTATGGATGAAAGAGGAAGACGAGGTCGTTAAGGAAGCAGGGACAGAGGTGTTATGAGGTGGAATCCATGTTTCAGTTAGGCAGAGGAAATGAAGGTTAAGGCGAAAGAATAGATCAAGGGTAGCTGCGGTTTTGTTGCAGATGGATCTGGCGTTTCAGAGAGCAGTGTTTATGAGGGCAGAGTGGTTGGCTGTGGGGGGGTAGAGAAGGTTAGGGCGGTGAGAGAAAGAAGGAGAATGGCTATGGGAGTGGGGGGAGAATAGTGGAGAGGACTAGGCATCAGGAGGAACCAGTAGAACAGGAAGGAGAGGAGGAGATGGTAGGGAGGGGACAGGGGGGGAGAGTGAGGTGGGAAGGAGATATCGAGGATCCCATACCAAGGACTTAGGTACGGACAGGTAGGTAGGAGCACTAATAGTAGGAATGGGAATGGAGAGGGTAGAGACCAGCGCGTTAGTTATATAAAGGGGGGGATGTAGAGGGCAATGTGGAATCAGGAGTGAGTAGAATTGGCAGGAAGAAACAATTGGAGGAGACCAGGTGAGGATGGCATTGACGGTGGATTCAAGTCAGAGGTGAGAGGGAGCCAGAGGGAACCAAAAGAGTCAGAGGGTGCAGGATCTTGAGACTGTGGATGGAGGAGTCCAGTGGTGCCTGAGGCAGGACAGAGTAGGTACTCAAAGTGATCACCACAGGAAAGTGAGTAGCAGTTATCGGGTGCTGCACCTCGGCGTGAGCAGTTAGGCACAGGTTGGCCGGATCGCTGAAAGTGGTGACAGGGTAGAGTTGAGAAAGCAACCATAGTACAGGGCTGTAAGGACACTCAATGACAAAGTGGGCTGAGAAGGGGGAGAAGTAGCGCAGAAATCACAGTCAGAGCCGGGTGAGCCGAGAACCGTGGGAGTAGAGTTGGAGCAGAGCCAATGGAGCAGTAGAATGTTCAGGTGCCAGAGGCAAGTAGTGGACTCGGGAGGTCCTGAAGATGGATCCAGGTGTGGTTGCAGACTCACCAGGGCTCCATGTAGTGGAGAAGGGGGGCGTTGAGCGGGGTGCTGCAGAGGGGCACCCAGTGCTGCCCTGTTTCGTCTCTACTCGGGAGGTGGAGGATCCAGGGGGTCCCGAGGGCTGTACCCAGGCACAGTCACAGGCTCGACCAGACAGGTGAGGAGAAGGAGGGGCCGACGAGGAAGCAGGCAGGACACTTAAGGCCACCCCGTCGCCATCCGGATACCAGGAGGGTGAGACGAAAGGAGGCTCTGGGTGGGCCCAATGTTGGGTCCACAAGCGGCCACAGGCACACCAGGAGAGCGGAGTGCGCCGGAGCTGCAGAGCACACCAGGACCCTGTGGAGTGAAGGGGAGGGCCGGTGTGAGAGCGGACTGCGCCAGAGCTGTAGAGGAGCAAACAGAACTAGCACAATGGATAGTCGCTGGCTCAACCGGTTCTCGCGTAGTGCTGAGGCACTTAGGAGGTTAAGAGTAGCGTAGAGGCCCCAGGAAGCAGCGATGCAGATCAGCCGGGGTCCAGCGGAGTGCAGACGGCACTCAGGGGCTGAGTGAAGTGCAGGGGCCCCAGGAAGCAGCGAAACAAGTCCGTTGGGAACGTACGCAGGAGGAGGAGGCTCCGAGCCCTGTGGAATGAAGAGGGGGCTCGGAGAGCTGTATGGAGGCAGCTGTGTGGAGGAGGCCCCAGGAAGCAGCGAAGCAAGTCGGCCGGGATCACACACGCGAGGAGGAGGCTCAGAGCCCTACGGAATGAAGAAGGGGCTCGGAGAGCTGTGTGGAGGCAGCTGTGTGGAGGAGGTCCCAGGAAGCGAAGGAAGAAGGAGGGGGCTCCGAGGGCCGTGTGGAGCCCGGCGGTCCAGAGAGACTTCAAAGAAGGACCGAAGCTGGCTCCGTGAACAGCGGCAGCCGCACCCGTAGTCGTGCCCCTAACTAAGGACAAGGGGCTCCGGCGCCTGACCTGTGTAGGATCCGCTGGTGTCGACTGCACAAAGGAAGGAGGGGGTAACCGCCGCCCTGGATGTCTGGAAGGCGGGAAGGATCCCGTAGGCCGACCCGATGACAGAGCGGGAGGAAGGCCGTTCCGTGGCTCGATCTAGAAGCCACTCCAGGCGGATCCGATTTTCGCCAAAAAAGAAGACAGTGGAGCTTAAGTAGGTAAGTAACAGGAACGGAGAATGATATTGGTAGAAATTGCAGTTTAAACTGTCTTAATTTACAAATGATTCAGCCTGATTATGGAGACGCAGACTCAGGCAGCCATGCTCAAGCCACCTGGTCTTTGAAGAGCCACACCACAAAATAACTTAGGCAAGAAACATTTTCCAACCTACCTTTGATGTAGCTCTTCACCTGGAGCCACTTTGCGGTCTCAGGAGGTTGAGCCACCAAATGTAAATTTGGGTCTGTGTAGTCTCTTCATCTTAAGTGAGTAGTTAAAGTTGGAATGCTAGGCACGGCCAATGTATTTGGTACGCGGTCTAAACTAGTTCTAGGCGAGATAATAAATATGGGCTCATTAGGTATAGAACCATTGGATGGGCATATTATATTGCTAGAGTAAAATCTGAAAATCAGGTTTCCCAGACTCAAAAGATATACGGGATAAACCAAATATGTACAGAAGAAATATGTATGGGATAAATTCAATGGCAATTAATTAAACAGTTTCATTCGTGGAACAATTAACATTCATACAATTTATAACAAAAGACAGCAAACATTCACATACAAAATAAAATATCACAATTAATCACAAATTCATGTCATAATTAAACTGCATATTGCAATAGGAATACATATAACAATATACACGAGACTTTGACAGGTAAAGTGCGTTCATCTACAAATGAATACATACAATGACCACAATCTTTTGATCGCCTACTGTAAAGTAGAAACTGTAACCAAAACTAAATTTGATGTTGGGGACTGCAATTACCATAATTTCCAGAGTACTGGGACGAGGAAGAGGACTGCAGAGGGACAAGACTGCAAGTTGCAGTCAATCAGTAGGAATTACACATCTGAGGTCCTCCTACTGAGAGGCATAAAAAGCCCCCTCAGGTGCAGGCCATTTGAGAAGTCAGAAGAGAAGTTGGAGACAGCAGTAGTAGTAGGTTGAGCTGTTTGGTACTCTCCACGAGGCAGCAGAAGCCGAAAGCAAACATGAGCAGAGACGCTAGGAACCTCAGCTGTGTGTAATTGGGATGCAGGTCCAGAGCGGGTCTGAGGCTCAAGCTTACAGTTGCAGAGGTTGTGCAGCAAAAGGCATACCAGTCTGCAGCTTTTTCAAGGAGTCGGAGGAGTTCTGTGTGGCTGTGGGAGCCGGGAGAGCTCTGAAACTGACAGACGCGAGCCGGAGGAAGCCGTGCAGAGGATATTGCTGGTCCGCATATGGAAACCAAAACAGAAGACCTGGAGGCAGCAAGGCGAATGGACGTGCACGCCAGACGCCAGACCCAGTGAGTTCACGGTTACATTGTGACCCCGTAGCAATCTGTAACCGCCCGCTTGCCAAGTCCAGGCAATTGAATCTCAAAACTGAGATTAACAAAGTAGCGTTAAGGTGGAAGAAGTTACCTTTTGAATATCGAACTAACACAAAATAGATTTATATTTCTAATGTGAATCATTCTGATGTAAGAAGGCGCATAGGGCGAATTCAGGAACTGTAAAATCAATCCAGCGAAGTTTGATTGTGACATTGTGACACAGACGGCAATACAATTAGAAGAAAAGAGAAACTACCATTGCCAAAGCCAAAAGAGAAATAAATCAAGGCAGTTGAAAAAGAACCAAAATTTCCTAAGCAAAAATAAGGTGGTTAAGATATTGAACAATGATAAAGACTGTTGCCTCTCTAAAAAAAGAATGGTTTAAACCCACATTGCCAAAGCCAAAGAAGTGTTGAATTGAAGCAGAATCCTTATCAGCAGTTGGTTTACAGAAAAGGGGAGAAACAAGAAAGGCATGCCAGCTGCCCTTCTGAATGAGAATATTCAGAGGGGAGCATAATCTGCAGAGTATATGGCAGACACGCAGGTGTAATAAATAGCACCAGTGTGGTTCTTGTTGCCCCTAAAAACATTGAATGCACTTAGAAATTGTGAAGCACAAAACATTGCTAATCTGTGTAAGCTTTATCACTGTAGTACCTACAAGTAGTATTTTGTTCTGGTCTGGCAGGAGAGTACACCAGGTCAGGAAGTGTTGTAGTAACCTGATGCTGGCAGAGCATTATACCAGAACAGAGAACATTGTCGTAGCAATCCTGGTAGATGAGTGGACCAGGTGGAAGTAATTGAAGTACTGTGGTGTGGTTAACACTATTGAAGAAGTTGAAGAATCATTAAAGTGTTTGGATTAATTAAAGCAGAAGTATCCTGACAAGTTGAAAACATTGACATAAGAATTGTATGAACTGCTGCAGAAGTGTTTAACATTGCCAACCAAGTGGTTTTGTGTATTTTTGATGACATATGAAAACATATACCTTTTTCTTGTTGAAACAAATTACTCTAGCCTGAGGAGAAGATGTTGGGTAAAGTTCTTTACCACAAAGAGAAGGATGGAACCTTGTTGAACACTTGTACACTGTTGATTGTACAAACTTGTATTATCAAAGTGGAACAAAGAGACTTGAGCTAGAACTGTGTTAATAGACAGGTTTTCCTGAACATTTGTGTGGAACACTTTGAACAGAATCCTGCTCAAATCTGGGGAAGAGGAATTCACCAAGATTGGAAGGAGAACATATTATTTGTGAGCTGAATATAACTATTGCATTGGTTATTATTGAACTGCCATTTATTGCCTTGTTAAGTTGTGTATGCTTAAGTGTGAGGGACATCATTCTTTTGCTAGAGTGTTTCCTTTAGTTTATTTTAGGCAGGGAAATCCTCATCAGGGTTGGGATAGTGAGGCGTTTATCCAACCTTTTAAGCTAATAAAATGGCATCTTTTGAAAAACCTTCACAAAGTTGACCGCCTCACATTCCGGACCTCTCACAGTAGCCATTCCCGATTTCAGGAATCAAGTGCTTTTTCTGTATCCGAATTAGCAATAGCCGTTTCAGCATCCACATTTCCAGGTGCATCACCAGGAAGGTGCAAACTATGGGGCTTCGAGTCTAATTCTTGCAGTTACAAGCCCTGTCTTCATGTTTCCAATCTATTCACAATAGGTTTAGCAAAAACCTTCAGATCACAGTTCAGCAATGGACAAATGCTTGTACTATTGGCACCTTGTCAGGTTGTTTTTGGCCACCTTCAGGAGAACTGTGATTAAGGTTGATTTAACTCAAGCACACAATAGAACCAACTGCGTTGCTTCCCAAAACATATCCAACCTGTGAAGTCTAAGATACAGTCAACTTCGTGATAACATTCCTATCAGAAGGCCACTGCATCTCTGTGCTTTACCCCAGACAATACTCTTGATGGTAGTTAGAATGTTCTGCTCAGTTGTAACATGTTCAAGCAGAATGGGCTATGTTGAGAAATACCAGGCAATATACAACCATCAAGCAAACAAAGCATCATTGCAGAGTCCTGATCAGTGTCCTATGCATGAAGAGGCATAATATTCCTTAGATGCACATCCTTGCTTGTAGTCACCATTATCCAGTATCTGAAATGTCAGCAATAATCAAGAGATCCCTTCCTTTCCTAATCAACCATGTCTTTGACTGCCTGGGTGTAACACCCTTAAAAAACATTTGACCCGTAAATTGCATAGCATGACATCTAATATATTTGCAACCACCCCATGTTCAATGTAAAGGCCCAGCCAGGTTACCATACTCCACACCAGTTAATCTAGGTACTTCCTATGCTTCAATACACGTATTTCTCCTTCCAGCCTTGTAAGGGTTATAGACAGTGATTGTGTACTCTTTACCTCAATGAAGGTGAATATTCCACAGATATAAAACTTAAATGCCTTTGATATCAGCGTTTAGCTCGAGATCAAACCAGTGTTGGCCTACAAATAAAGCAGATTGCGTTCTAGTGGCGCGAAAGGTAGCATCATCCGATGCTGCAGATTGGAACCACCAAAGATGGGTTATTCCACACTTTGAGTGAAATATCTCCAAAATAAAGGAGAATGATCAGACATGGTTCCTAGGACCCTTACTAAGATTGCAGAATGCAGATAAATTTGTTTCCATGGTGAAAACATAATCAACCTCTAACAAATCATAAACTAAACAAGTATCATGTAAGTGCATGGTACTTTTTGAATCATTCTTCAATGTCGTGTCAGAACGATACAATAGGGTGTCAGATAAACAGCAAACCCCCTCCCATTGTAAACACAATAGATCATCACCCAATAATGATATATGTTGAGTCATTTGCATCAGTAACAGTAAAATTTGGAACATTATATTTGCATCAGTAACATTAAAATTTGGAACATTATATTTCACCAGTATGACACCACAAGTGTGATTGTGATGCACCCAATGACCAAGACACTGCCTGTCTCGGGAGGATAGCTCAGCAGCAACATGCTCGCCTTGGAAGCAAGATGACAACGAGCAACTCTAGTTCGATTACCCAGGTCCGCGCTTAGAAACCTCTGGGTATTAAGCGTGTTATAAATAACCTATCATATTATTGAGCAGGAGGCAGTAGGCATTGGCCCTCATTACGATACTGGCGCTAAACCATGGCGCTATTAGCACCATGGTTGGTGCCGGTATCGTAACGAGTCCGCCAATGTTCAATGGGGAATTACCACCCCATTCCAAGGTTGGCGGGGCGGTAATTCCCCATTGAACATTGGCCCTTCCTCATTCCCATTTTTGCCCCAGAGGGCTCAATGGGACTGGGGAAGGCGCTAAGTACGGTACCGCAAATTGCGGTACCGTACTTAGCACCAAGGTCCCTTTGCGGGTCCCTACTTTAACGGCAGGTCTAGACCAGCCGTTCAGGTAGGGTCCCGCAAAGGGACCTCGTAGTAAGGCGCTAAGCGACAGGGTCCTAATGAGGGCTGCAGTATGACCAGCGCGTGGCTGGGTGGTCCTCTACCCTTTTGGGCACCAGAGGATCCTTTCATGCCTGGTACGCTGTTGCTGGGGCAGCCAGAAGGTGCGGCCACTCTCACTCTTTCTCTCTCTTCTTTCAACACTCAATCAAGAACTAACCTGATAATGGACCGACGAGGCTGACACTAACAGGATGTAGCAAACACAATGGGCCTCATTACACGGTATGCAGTAACCATGGAGCTATTAGCACCATGGTTGCCGCCAGTATTTTACCGTGTCCGCCTTGGTGGCTGATGGAATTACCGCCCTACTCCAAGGTGAGCGGGGCAGTAATTCCTCGTCTACCAAGGCACTTCCCCATTCCCATTTTTGACCCCATAGGGCTCAATGGGAATGGGAAAGGAGCTAATTACGGTACCGCAAATTGCGGTACCGTAATTAGCACCAAGGTCCCTTTGCGGGCCGGTTCCTTAACGGCTGCTAAAACCAGCCGTTGAGGTCGGGTCCGGCAAAGGGACCTCGTAGTAGAGCGGTAAGGGTTTACCGGTACCGGTGCACTTACCGGTACCGGTAAACCCTTACCGCGTTCCGTGTAATGAGGCCCAAGGTATTTACACATGGAGACCTGAACACAGGCAATGGCTATCAGGAATCTCTCCCACCCCTAATATTTTGAAGGTTAGATCCTATTTCATGACTGTTTTGAGGTACTTTTTTGTGTCACCCTCGGATGTGGCTGTTTCCAATCCAAAGTTCCAGGTCTTTTCGCTTGCACCCAATCACTGTGCCGGTTCATATCGTCATCAATGGGTGGCTTCTTGGTAGTGCTTTTTAGTACCAGTCTCTGTTGGGCGGGTGAGGAAGGCACACTGTAAAAAGTATATTTTCGGTACTTTTATAAGTTCCTAAAACTATAAAGTTGACCAATTTCAACCATCACGTTTCGCCTGTCTACTGTGTTAGAGTCTAAAAAGACTGTGCCCATTGTTCACCGTTCTGGGCTTCCAGCCAGTCACCTTGTCGAGTATGTTTTTAGCTCCGATTTGATTAATAAATGTTGACTTCCCTGTGTGGAAACTCATCCAACCTGGGACACTGTGCACAGTCACCATAAAACACCCACTAGCTTTGCCATTACCCAGATCATGTGACCCAACAAGGCGTCACCCACATTCTCAGGCTCCCTTATCACGTGACTTTTCTGCCATGACACACCGACTTCAGTTGTATTTCCTGACATATTTCAGTCTATGTGCCTGCTTTCTTTACAGGATAAAAAGCATTATATTTTGCACATTATGCCACACTTTATACAACCTGGTATATTATTATGACATCCTCCTATCCTAGCCACAGGAATTCAATGTACTCTTTAGTATTACCGTACTTCACTAGTCATTTTTAGGACAGAAGTCAATTGAAAACATTGTGCTACTAAATAAAATAATACACTCTCCCCTCAAACTTGCCTTGTACATGGAAAAATAAACAAGACCGCCCCGCCTATTTCCTAACTTCACATGGTCACCACTATGAAAGGCGTCTCCTGTAGTGAGAAAAAGGCAGAATACCTCTCAGGAGGTGCAGTTGGTAGTGGGACTTTTTTTGGAGATGTCTGAAATGTGAGAGGAGAAGGAGAGATGACCCTTAGATTTTTTTGCCTCATTGGTAGGTGAATGCGCAGGGCCTAGGGCGGTCGGCCAGTGTGTGAGTGGGAAAGCGGGAACAGGGGTCCCATTGAGTATGATCTCTGTCTTACTGGCATTCAGGCAAAGATCGTTAGCAGCAAACCAAGACTGACCTGCAGATAGACAGTCAGTAATGAGCGAGGAGGAAGAGGCCGAGGGTAGCCTGAAAGAGAGCTGCGTGCCATCCGCATAACACTGAAAGTAAGAGGTAAAGGTAGAGATCCTATGGGCCAAGGGGGCCATGTAGATATTGAAAAAACCAGTGGGATAGGTCAGATGCCTGGGGGAGAGCACAAGTAGAGAGTAATTGAGGTGAGAAACGACCCAAGTTCCACATGAGAGGGCCGTTCAGAGATAAAGGCGGTGAGCCACGCCAGGGCCTGATCTGTGATGCCCAGGGTATCATGGAGACGGGTGATCAGGATGTTGTGGTTTAGCATATCGAAAGCAGAAGAGAGGCCACGAAGAATGAGGACGGAGGGAGAGTTAGAGTCAAGATTTGAGAGCAGGTCTTCACGGGTGTTCAGAAGAGCAGTTCCCGTGCCTCTGGATGCTATAAAGCCAGACTGGTGGTCACTGAGACAACCAAAAGATTGAGTGTGGAGGGTAAGTTGAGTGATAGCAAAACAAAAGAAAGCCAGACTGTGTTTACTTTACTTTATCAGCCAGCATCAGTCATCTATACAAGCAAAGCCTGCTGTATGCATCCCTGTGTACAATAAGTGTCACACTGACATGAACGCTCCATGCACTGTGAAAGAGTCCCTTTGAATACTAACCCCGCACAAGCGATTAGCTCTTGGTTGCTGTTCCTGGCCAGCTCTCAACCTGCCATCACCCGCTACGGGTTTGTGTGCAGCTGACACACAACCGCATCCGAGAGCCTTCACAAGGCATCCAGCCTGCCTGGATACAGTGTACCAGCGACATGCTAGTGCTCTTGCAGTTTAATGTGAAGAAAGTGCATTTGAATCCATACACAGCAGA
Organism: Ambystoma mexicanum; assembly: GCF_040938575.1. Classification (NCBI taxonomy): domain Eukaryota; kingdom Metazoa; phylum Chordata; class Amphibia; order Caudata; family Ambystomatidae; genus Ambystoma; species Ambystoma mexicanum. The sequence continues at coordinate 514,370,068 of NC_090933.1, forward strand.
AGAAGTGAGCAATGTGTTAAGTGAAGGTAATGTAATGGGTTGCAGCAATCAGTAACACAATGGTCACGGTTGGTTGAGAACGGTTAGGCTCTGTAAAAATCGTGTTCGGGGGCACCAATCTGACAGTTTACCTAGGGTGGCAAAATTCCTTGCACCAGCACTGCTCATTGGCACTGCCATGCCTTGTGCCCTATTCCCAGAAAGGGCACATTCCTTCCTGCTTGTTTACTAGCTAGCATTCCGTTCCCATGACATTCTGGTCCCACAGCTGTATACAATTAACGCTTATTTATGCACCATAGGTGCCTCTGCTTCTCTCCCGGGGAACGGGAAAGGGGATTTGTTTTTGGAGCTGAACTAACAGAGCCACAGCTCCACACTAAGGCCTGTGATTTTGTCTGTTCATCGTGGATTAGGCCTTACATCTAAAATGGCGTTACTACTTATTAACTGACACACCAACCTCGCTATTACCTTACTACCTTTACTGACTATCTTGAGCTTATTTCCATTCTTCCTGCACATCACGCTACCCTTCATCACTACAATACATCAACTTATCACTGGGCCTGTAATGCTGCTCTTTCTGTAAACTCTGCAACCACACCATTAATACATCTGTTGCTCTTTCTGTGTTGCTCTATGTGGGTATCTAATATGTGTCAGACCTAACTAATACAATGTATATGATGCCGGCAGCACTCTGCTTCCAAAATATTGTACTCTAATAGATTTTCCTCAACCTGAACCACTTTGCCTCGCTGGGACCTGCTACATGCCTCCCATCACTCTGCAGCTATAGCTGAAAAGGCCAGCTCCATTACCAATGCTTTTTCCAGTGTTGTCGTGGCATGATAGCTCCCTCTCAGCTGAGACTGTCATCCTGGCTCTCGATGCTGCAGCAATGCCTCATCAAACACCGAACCCAGTCCCTGACATTTCCTGGTAATCCCAACGCTACCGTTCACAGAAGCAGCCAGGTGTTTTTGGCACTGTAACCTACAGGATTTCAGCCCATTTGATAAAATAATGCCAGGATGGGGTTGGGGGTTCCAAATAAAATATATGCAAGAAATTACTATTCATAATAGGTAGGTTTGTTTTGCTTTAACCTGCAAATATTGACACGTTGAAAATAACCCAATGTTAGTCTGCTGCCACATTTGCGTACACTTATGCAAGTGTTTCCCCTTCAGCATAAGCATAAAATCATGTTGCTCTATAAGCAGTGTTGTCCCTGCTACCTGCATCTGATTCCAGAATTATAGTCAACAGTATTTTGAACAGGTATGACTCAATCCCCACCCCCACGTTGTTTTATGTTGGTGGGTGATGTTATTAGATTCATATTTCTGTGGGTGTGGTCATGTTAGTCCCTCTTTTGTGTCAATAGCTGCTACCAAAGTGTAGTCCTACATTTGTGTCGGGGTGTAGGTAGCCAATGTCAAATTGTTGTCCTATTTTTATGTTGCTGGCCTGTCCTGGTTTTTTATTTTGAAAATTGAGTCACCTTAGGGTTAGTCTGTAATGTGAATGATCTGGCGCACTTCCCCTTAAAGGTAAAAAAACGATTAACTCAAATGGATTGGATTCACACCAAAGAGGAGAATCTCAAATATAAACTATTCCATTTCATATGTGTGGGAGAGAAACCTTTGAGAAACCTTCCCCGCTATTTGAGAAAATTGCCCAACAGAGGCTAGACGGACAGTTTTTTAAGATTGCATATGAAACGTCTACCTGTGTGAGACATAAATGGCTCACACAGTAATTCTCCAGATGTGGAGAATTCAGCTTTTCAACACATTCGTTAAAGAAAGTCACAATTCTATTAAAGACATGAAGGCAAATGATTATGCTTCTCTTGTACTTTACTAACTCTACCAGCATAACAAAAACACATCTTTTGAACAATAAAGCGAGAAAAAACGAAATGCTCCATGAAACTCCAGTCTTTAGTAGTTCTGTTGTTATTGGTCCATAACACAACACGTGACCTTATTCCACCAATAGTTCCTTCTCACATCAATAAATCAGTCCACCATCTTAAAACTCACATTCGATAAACGCTTAACTTTTATCGAACTCCACCTGATGATCATGTTCCTGTCTGCTTGTTATCTCCCATAGAACCTGAACATAAAGAACATTTTCGATCTCTGGTCCCCTGGGGTGCGTAATCGTGTTGCATGATAGAAATACATCACATAATTGCATAATAAATTATGACATCACGTTATACATTTACACGGTTAAAAGGGTGGGTTAATCCTTCCACTCTGTGTCTTTAATAGAATTATGACTTTCTTTAACAAATGTATTGCAAATCGGAATTCTATGTCAATACCCGGAAGCTCGGATTATTCTTGTTTAAGCATAATAGCATTGTCACTTTAGCTGATAACTCTTTCCTGGATAGCTCATCGTTGTCCGGCCATGTTGTGAACAACTTTAATACTCTATCTACATCCATAATTGGTCATATTTTACCTTGAGAGGTCTAATCAGTCTGATACCTTTCAGTATTCTGTATATCAGTGGATTTTCCCCCATGGCTCATCATTAAAATTGTATGTGTCCCGCTGAGATCGCCGATGAGGCAGTATTAATGGTCCTGTATGCCCCGACGTTCGCTGCCACCTGCGCTAAAAAGTTCACTACATGCACTACATTTGTTCTAGCTGGATGACGTCCCCCTCCATACACCAGCTATGCCATTTCGACCAGGCAGACCTGTATGCCTTCCTGGTCACTGGGGCCCAGGATTCTCCAATGATGTGTTCAGCATTGCTCAAAAGTCCCGGCCTAGCCCAGGCTTCCCTGAGATTGCCCACGCAATGAGGCTGCCTGATTCCACTAGATCCGATCATCGGTAGTGCAATCGGGTTGTCGTATGTCATTTCCAGCAGGTCTGGGAACCATGCTTGGCCCTTCCAGTCTGGTGTTACGAATATTATCGATACCTGTTGCCTCCTCACCTGTGCTATAGTTCTCGCTATCACAGAGAATGGCAGAAAGGCATAATCCAAATTTGGGCCCCATATTTGTAGGATAGCATCCGTCACCTCTGCCTCGGGGTCTGGTCTCCAGCTGAAGAATTGAGGTATCTGTCTGTTCAACCTCGATGCAAACAGGTCCCTCTGAAATGGGCCCCACCTCATCCACAGTCTTTGAAACACTGTCTTGTCCAGCTTCCAATCACTGGCATGCCTTAGGAACCTGGAGGTCCAATCTGCTACCTCGTTCAGACCGCCTAGCAGGTATTCTGCTGTCACCGATATCCTTCTCTGGAGACATAAGTGACAGAACTCCTTCGCTAGATCTGCTAACATTTGGATCTCGTGCCACCTAACATGTTTATGTATCTCACTGCGGCCACGTTGTCCATCTTGCAACATTGAGCCTTCTTCTGTGTGCAGCATTTTACTGCGATTGAGCCTACTAGAAGCTCTAAGCTGTTGATATGTAGATCCAATTCTTTCTTCAACCATCTCCCTCCAGTTGTCGGATTTCCGCACCGGTCTCCCCAGCTCCATCTGCTGGCATCAGGCTCTATTATCAGGTCCAGGAATAAGCCAAATATTGCACTCCCGTTACATGCCTCCATTTGCTGTAGTCACCACTGCATCTCTTTTCTGACCTCTTGAGACAGAGGTACCTTCTGTTCATACGAGGCGCCCCTCCCGAGATGCTGTATTTTTAATCTCTGTACGGCTCTGTAATTGAGCGGACCTGGGAGAATCATCTGTATCTATGACGCTTATTGTCCCACTAGTCTGGCTATCGCTCGAATCAATATCGTTTCTCTTGCTAGAGCACTCCTGATCTCCTTCCTGATGTTGTTTACCTTGTAAACGGGTAGACACAGTGTACCCCGAGGGGTGTTTACCAAAAATCCCAGAAACTCCATGGACTGTTCTGGTGTCAGTATTGACTTTTCCCAGTTGACCAGGAAACCCAGACGTCCTAGTAGCTCCAAGGTGGTGTTCACCTGTTCCTTGATCGTCTCTTTGCCTTGACACATTATGCAAATGTCGTCTAAATGAATAATCATACATATCCCTTGTTCCCTTAGATGCATCACTACTGGTTTAATCAATTTTGTGAAACACCATGGGACAGATGCTTGTCCGAAGGGCAAACATGTGAATTCCCAAATCTTCCCGTTCCATCTGAATCTTAGAAATGTTCTCTGTTATGCAGCGATTGGAACCATCAGGGTAGCATTCCTGAGATTTATCCTTCCTAACCAATCGTCTCGCTGCAATATGTCTCTCAGGAGGTGAATACCCTCCATCTTGAAGTTTATGTACTGCATGAAGCTGTTCAGTTCCCTTATATGTATAACTGGTCGCAGCCTGTGCTTCGCTTTCACCAAAAACATATTGCTTACAAAGCTGTCTGAGTGATCTGAAACCTGTCTTATGGCTGCTTTCTGTACCAAGGCCTTCATTTCTGCGTCTAGTCGTTCTTTGTCTGTTGCGCTGTAGAGGAGCAGCCAAATGCCTCTGCAGGAAGTCCCGCCCCCTAGTGCCGATATGTTGGAAGCTTGAAACTGCACCATGCTTGACACCAGTAATTGTGACTATACCGCGTAGAGTGTTCGAGAAAAGGTATCCATTAAGAATACCATACCAGATTTATGCCCAAAGAGATGACAATCTCTCGGAATAAGTTCCTGAAGGACTATGAAAACAAGAGAAAGAGAAGCTCGTGACGTCACAAGAAGTGAGAGTGACGCACTAAGAAGATAGGACGAAGATGTATGGACCTTATAGAAACTAATGATGAAATAAGGAATTGAGTGAACATTCCTATGCGGAAAGAAGATTGCATGTGTGTATGACGCACTGCAGAAAATGCAAACCGTTCAATGAATGTAATCATAGAAGCTGGCTATACGTAGTGAATAAACTGCAGGCAAAGCCACTATTATGTAGGGTTTGTACATTGGTTTCACAATTTTAGTAAACTCATACCGACAGAGAAAGAAGGATTGCAAACTGTGTCGCAGCAAATAATTTGCTGGGAGCATGGAAGAAGCGAGAAGGGCTGTCTGGCTTGGTGTCAAGACTAAAGGCAGCCAAGAACTGGTTATACATCCTCAAAGAACAGTGAACTTGAGAAGCCGAATTATCTCTCATCACGGTGCAAGGAAGGAACACCATGAGTGCCAAGTTTATTAATTCAAGACAATTAAATGCTATACAATGGCTTAATTGCGGTCTCCTGTCATGTGAGCCGAGGACGGAAATAGGAGTTGAGCATGCAGACCAGAACTGTAATAAGCATGTATCCGTACTCCATTATATTCCCAGAGAAGAGAATCTACTGCAAGGCCACGTTCAAAGACAGTCTGCATGGCAGAAGGCATGGACAATGAGACATGTGGGGCTAATTGGGTGGGGAGGTGAAGATAAGTTCACCACCTGGCACCTGGGTCTGAGCTTACGTGCGGCTAGTGAGCCGAATGTTCCAGACATGGCACGGGCATGCCAACTAATTGTAGAGGGCCATATAACAAAGGGTCTTATAGATTAAGAGCCAATAGTATTCTGGGTACTAAGTGTTGAGGATGACTTGCACTAGAGGCAGGCTTAAGTTGTCCCCCTGACAGTAGATGTCCTATCACAATCCCAGCCCCTATATAAAGTATACTTAGATGTTCCGATTTAGCCGACCACAAACCCCATAGGTTTTTCTTATTTGCCACGTAGTATGACGTCACGTATGATGAATTTTTAGTATTTAAGTTTGTTTTTATGTGAAATGCTTGAGCGAACGTCCGTTGATGTCCATTGTAACTTCCTGTTTTAGACAATTTATATTAAAACAGTCGAATGGGACTTTGACAACTTCCTGAGTCGGTCTGAGTATTTGGTGTAAGAGTTACTCTAAATCCCATCCTTTGCATGACATGTTAATGATTAAGGACCTTATGTTCACGTGGTAGCAATGTCGGATGGTTAAAGACCCATCGACCTGTTAACTCCAGACTTTCGGACGTTCGGACATCCTCTGCCATTTAGCTGGAAGATCGCAGAGTTTCCTGTGGAGAGTGGCTGAATAGATGGTGGGCATCGTTCTTCTTTGACGAAATCCCTATAAGGTTTCCCCATGCGCTTTGCGGACGGAAGGCGAAAGTGGTTGGTTGGAGGAGGAGAGGATACTCAGGGCCTGGAGTCAAACGATCGAATGGTGAGTAGATTGAGGGGAATTGCAAATTAAGGGGACGGGATTGTGGTAATTTTAAAGTAACAGGAAATATTGTGGATAAAGATAGCGCCTAACGAGTCCTGACTCAAGAGAGTTTCAGAAGAAGTCGTCTCACACTCCAGTCGGAGTCACTAGGCTATGTGTGAATAGATTCACATAAGGAGATGAGTTAAATCCTGTGACAGAATATTGATTAGAGGCAAAGAGAAAAAATTGTGAACACGGGATAGTTTGAGTAAATGTGTAAAGTCGACTAGTTTGTCCTGTTTGTCTGTTGAAGTAGAAATATTGAGGAGGCAGTAGACGCTGTGAAATTATTGTTGAGAATTGAGAAGCTAGAAGTAGATATCTTAGTCGAGAAATTGTTACCTATTCAGAGACAGAGATAATTCAAAAAGAGTAGAGGTCTGAGCGCCGATTGTTGGAGCTAGCTCATATTTATTGTTTTAAAAGTATTGAAGCAGTGGAAGCCATCTTGAAAAATCTGGTAAGTATTGACAGTCAATTGAGACTTGTCACAATGGGAGATATTACTCCTCTGATGCATTTATGTAAGACATTGCCAAAGCACATGCCCAAGCTCAAACAGTATAGTGCAGATTGGGTGAAAGGCACGGCAGATAAGATGTTCCTGCCGTGGCCACAAGAGGGATCACTGTCAAAAGCGGTATTGCAACACATGACCACATACTTGCACGCTGCGTACAAGGGGAAGAAATTAGAGAAAGGGTTAGCTATTTTAGAGCTTTGGAAAATGTACCAGGAAGATCCACCACCCAAGGAGTGGATGCTTAGCCAGCGTAAGGAGGAAGGTGTCGAGTCTTCAGCTCTCCTTACCTCGCCTGAAGTAAAAGGCGTTGATATGGAAGACATAGGGTTGTATCCATTAAAAGAACTGAAGGCAACGACAGGGTATAGTAATCCGATATACGAACCACCCACGTATAGCAGTGATGATAGTCCATAGGAGAGTGAGAGAAAAGAGGAAATCTTTAGAATCACACAGGATAAAGAAGAGAAGAGTGAGCGATCGAATGTGTCAACAGAAATAGAGAGAGAGATTAAGAAATGGAAAGGAGAAAAAGATAAAGCTGGTGATATAACACTTGTGCAGAACGAATGGATGGGAGGACAAATATTACTCACAAGCTAAATGGGAAAAGCATCGAGGAAGTAAGGCAAGGAGAAGATAAAGATGAACAGGATAGAAAAGACAGGGAATGTGAAAAAGATTGAAGGAAGACGAAAACAAAAGAAAGAGCAAAGAGTGGCGAGAACAGATGTATCAGGAGGAGCAACAAAAGAAAGAAGAAAGGGCAGAAGAGCAAAGAAAATATGATAATAGAGAGTGATGGAAGACAAGGATAGATGAGAAAGGAAGAGAGAAGAGGAAGAAGCGCAGAAATTAAGGGACAGAAGGATACAGAAACCAAGAGAAGATGAAGAAAGGAGAGCAGGAGTGAGGAGAGAAGAGATAAAACAAGAGGAGGAGAGAATCAGAAGGGAGGTGAAAAAACAAAGGGAATTAGATGAAGAAATAGAACAAAAAAGGCAACAGCAGGATTTTGAATCTAACCTTGCTTGAAGGGAGCCAGTAGGGCCGAGTCCAACAATACGATGGGACAGAATAGAAGAGTTTCTTCCAATGAAGTAAGCAACATCAGGGGCACCTAGAGTAGCATTATAAGAGGAAAACTTCAACACAAGAAGCATCTGAGATCGGATTGACAAGGCCTATTAGGAATTAAAGGGAAATAGAAGCTATAGAAGTCGAGGGAAAGGGGATGCGTCCCCAGCACTTAAACCACGAAACGAAGAAGAAAATCAGTTTTGTCTTGAGCATAGAGCCTTGTCCTTAAGTAGACTGAACGTAGACCAGGGTGAAGGGGAGGGTAGTCATACTTCATGGGGACAAGACCTGTCAGACGAAGAAAGAGAATCTTTCCTTGGGGGGAGGAAGGAAGCACATGCGGCCCCGAAGGCAGCCTGCAGACAGACAACAAAGTAAGATGGTCGGATCTGGAACAACCTAAGGATAGGACGCCATACCCCATACCATATCCAGAAAATCCCCAAGAATGATTGTGTAGTGAGAAGGGAGAATCACCGCTACATGTGAGCAGGTTAAGATCGTTACCAGTGAGGAGACAGTCAGCAATATTCGTCCCTGCCATGCAGACAATGGGAGCCGAATGCAAGTTAGGGTTTTTGCAGTTTCTCTTACTGGAAAAAGGGGGAGCAAGACCACAGTATATTCCATGGCTGCAGATGGACAAGGACACTTTAAGGTGTAAGCTCCCGAGCTTGACATCGGGTGCTGGCAAATCTATAAATGAGTTAGTAAAAATTACAGGAGGAAGCACATTGGCCATAGGGGACATTAAGGGTCTCTTGGCAGCTATTATTGGAGAGAGAGCCGATGACATATGGAAGAGAGCAGGATATGCGAGTGTAACAGCACAAAATACAGTGCATGATGGAGTGCTGTTTAATAATTGCAGAGCAGACGTGTGGAGGGCTCTCAGGGTACAGTATACTGATACTTCAGAAATGGGCACAATTAGGACACGTAAGATGAAAGAGGATGAAGACCCTATTGCTTACATTCAGAATTTTCAAGAGTGGTGGCAACTTGAAACGAAGGAGCCATGGGAAAAAACAGTGGCATTATTTTACCACATTTTATGTCAAGAGTTGCCCGAGTCAGTACAGAGATAAATGAATAAATTGGTGGGTATGGAAGCCAAACTGTGGGCTGAGATACACTTGACAATAGTGCATCACTGTCAGCTAATACAGGATAAAAACAAGAAGAAAGATGAGGCTAGGAAAGCTGAGGAAGCCAAATTAGTTCAGAAAAAATTGTCAAAATACGCCATAGAAGAGGCGGTATTGACAAGCAGAGAAGGATTGGGGTGCATCGAACAGTGGGTGAATCACAGGCAAATAATCAAGGCTAGATGGACCAATGAGGGAAGGGGTTCATGCCACGAGGCAGAGGTAGTATGGGATATAGAGGAAGAGGTGGATTTTAAAACAATCAAGGTGGGTTTCAAAATACACAGAATGAGAATCAGAATGTGCAAGGAGGATTCAACCAAGGGGGACTAGTCAGGCGGTCTCCTCCTGTATGTTGGACTTATTTGGAAGCCAAGGGAATGTACAGAACGTACAATTCACAAGAGGGGACAGCTTATCCTCCACCATATAGCACACAACCAACGGAAGGGTTTGCCCAAGATCAGACAGTATATCAAACACAAGCGCCGCAAATGCAACAGACACTGCAAACAGAGCAAGCGTAAATGTAAAATGTATCCACTGCAAGGGCCATCGCAACAAGCCCCCATGCAGACACAGCAATATGCAAACACAGGACAAGTATTGACACATAGAATAGGAGTGTAGAGGAGGAGCCACGTACCCCTACTCCAACTGCCCCGCCTCTATTACCTATAGAGTGGGAACCGAAGTATGTGACATATGTGGAACAGTTGAACCAACAAAGAGCAGAGCGTGGACTCTGTGCAGTGCCAATAAGAATACCCATACCTAAGAAGATCTGGTAGGCAAGGTACCCATTGAGAAAACCGTACCTGCATACAAGACAATATGATGGCCATTTGAAAGAGATTCCTGAAGAAGCAAAGCAGATGAATGGCAAAGACGAATAGTTATGTCACAACAGAATAGAGCTGACATCTACAGAAGAAGATGCAGAGAGCAGAGAATGCAGATATTCTATAAGGCATCAAGAAAGTACCAAGGATAAGTGACATCTTGGGATCAAGGTGAAGAAGCTTATGCCACAGAAACAGATGAAGATATTAAGCTAGTTTAAACATGTACAGATGCAACAGAAATGCAAGCAGCAAAGTAATTTTAAAAGCTAGCCTCAATATTTTTAGTTAATAGATTGTGGTAAGCGCCAATATATATATAGATGCATATGGACAAGTAAAGGATGGATGTTTCCACTACGCATTATAAGCAGTGCTGAACATTAGCAAGAAGGCCTCCATTCAGTATGTCGCAGTTAAAAAGCAAATTGAATTACAAATTAATCTCAGCAGAAGGAGTTGGATGAGCCAAGAAGCCAAGGTCTTATCAAACTGGAATTGGCCGACATTGGATACAAATCGTGTGAAAGAACAGAGACTCCGGTTCAAAAGGCTTGGGCAAAACAAAAGACGTCAGAGGACTATTAGAAAATAATATTAAATACAGGAAGAGGCTCGATTTCATGGTGTCCAGTCACATGGAAGAAGAAAGTTGGACGAACAACATGGTCATACCTATGCACGAGGGCAAGCTGTGCCCGCACTCCTTAAAAATTCTCAGAGCACAGTACAAACTCAAGGCCAAACTTCAAAGCACTAATTGACACTGGACCATTGAGGTGAAGATGGATTGATACATTAATTGGTGGGAATCTTGTGTTAAGATGAGCTCACCAGCACCTGGATGTTCAGTTTGCATGCTGCTAGACATAGGAGGAAAAATACTAATGGGGTTAGAAGCCAACCAATTATAGAGGACAGCGTAATTAAGGGTCCTATAGTTTGTGTAGCCAATGGAATGTCGTGTATTTAGTGACACTCATAGTGGCCATTTTGAGGGGAGGGCTTAGTTGTCCCACCTGATTTAGGTACCCTATCACTTTCCTTCACTGTTCTATACTAATATGGAACTTATACTTAGAGATTCACTTAGAGCCTATCAGCCCTCCAATAGGTTTTGTAGTTTGCCACGTTGGATGACGTTGGTAATGACGCAGGTCAGCACGTCACTGATGACAATTTTGCATGATATAACCTCAGTTTATACTAAAGATAAGTTGAGTAAGAGGATTGAGCAAATGCTGATGTTCGTTGTACTCCCTGTTTTAGATACTTGATATTAAAACAGACTCCCTTTTGCAAAACTACCTGAGTCGTCTTGATTATTGATGTATGAATAAAATCTGCACCCCCATCCATCTCCAGGGTATTGCTACTCATCTTAAAGGGCTGGACAACCCAGTTCATTTGGTAGCAGAGAGATGGTTTATTTAACAAGTCCATTGACCGTCGACATAAGTAGACTTCCGAGGGTCCGAAGAAGAAAATATGCGAATGGTGAGTTAAAAACTGAGGAGTGTGGCAAATTGATGCATGCGTAGTAAAATAAAGGAGAGTAATGGATGGATGTGGGATAAACATAACGTAAGAGTAAGAGTGTAAAAAATAAAATATATATATATGGGGAATGAGATATTGGGGGTCATTATGACCCTGGCGCTAAGGGATTACCGGTACTGGTAAGGGTACCGGTACCGGTAATCCCTTAGCACCCAATTCCGATAACGGCGGCTGGAACCAGCCGTTATTGCAGGGACCTGCAAAGGGACATTGGCGATAATTACGGTACCACAATTTGCAGTACCGTAATTACCGCCTTTCCCCACTCCCATTATGCCCTATGGGGCAAAAATGGGAAGGGCCATGGTGAAATGGGGAAGTACCGCCCTGCCAACCTTGGAATGGGGTGGTATTTCCCCATTTCACAATGGCGGACTCGTTACAATACCGGCAGCAACCATGATGCTAATAGCGCCATGGTTTAGCGCCAGTGTTGTAATGAGGGCCATTGACTTGAGTGTGGCCGAGCAATATAAATAAGTAATATCGTGTGAGAGGCCACAATAAAGAGGATACACCCATACCTAAGTTTTAAAGAACGTTAGAAGAAATTTGAACCCAGAGTCCCATAGTGGAACATGTAGAAAACAGATTTGATTAAAGGCGGATCTGAAGGGGTTAATTTACACTTCATCTGAAGTATTTTAGAGGGTGAGATGAGTCTTAAAAAAGAAGACTGTAGGAGATTTATGTGACTGGTCGAGTTTGTCTGTTTGTTTTATGTGGTTTTGAAAAATGATGACATCATAACAAAAGAAAAATTCTATATATATACAGAAGCGTGAAGTTGAAAAATAAATTGATTGCTTTTTTAATTGTATTTGATAGTTGTTTTTTAGCGAGATTAAAGTAAAATTGTGATTAAGAGGATTGGAGCTTGCGACAATTGGTGCTCGCTCATATTGTGTTGTTTTCTTGAAACAAGTTTTTAAACCTGTGACTAGCAAGCAAGCGTTAGTAAGTTAAGAGGGAAGGGTTAAAAATGGAGGATGCTACGCTACTTGTGCATCTCTGCAAGCAATTGCCAAAACATGCACCCAAACTTAGACAGTAAAGTGCAGAATGGGTTAAAGGAACCGCAGATAAAATGTCTTTGCCGTGGCCGCAAGGCGGGTCACTATCGAAGGCAGTCCTGCAGCATATGACAACATATTTGCATGCAGCATATACTGGGAAGAAGCTAGACAAGCGCCTAGCGAGTTTAGAGCTCTGGAAAATGTACCAGGAGGAGCGAGATGAATCGCCTCTTTTAGATTGGATACTTAATGCATGCAAAGAGGGGGGTGAAGAGCCCTCTTCTCCACCCACACCATCTAAAATAGAAGATGAGAGTAAGAAAGACGATAGGCTATACCCATTAAGGGAATTTAAAGTAGCGGCAGGATATAGTAGCCGGGCATATGAGTCACCTATGCAAAGTAGTGACGAGGGCCCAGAGAAAAATACTGAGAAAGATGTAATCTCTAAAGTCCTGAGGGACAAGGAGAGACGCGATAAGGAGAGAAGCGATCGAGCAAGCACATCTCTAGATATAGGAAGAGAAATAAAGAGATGGAAACGAGAAAGAGATAAAACTGATGAGATAGTGCTCTTACAGAACAAATGGATGGGAGGTCAGATTTTGCTTAAACTCGATGGTAAAGGCATTGAGGACATAAGACAAAGGGAAGATCAAGACAAGCAAGATAAAAAGGACAATGAAAGGGAGGAACGATTGAAAGACAAAGGACCGAAAAGAAAAGATAGACAGGAGCAGTTATATTAAAATAAGCAAGCGAAAAAACAAGAAAGAGCAGAAGAACAACGAAAACATGACAGTAGACAAAGGACAGCTGATGAACAAGAGAGGCTAGAAAGAAAAAGAATAGAATGGGAAGAGCAGAAGTTAAGAGAAAAAAGAATACAGAGACGAAGGGATGAGGAAATACGAAGGGCAAATGAAAGAAGGCATATGAAAAGAAAAGAGGAAGACAGAGTGAGAGAGGAAGAGAGTAAGCAAAGAGAATTTGACAAAGATATTGTTACGCTCACCTGGTATTCGCAGAGTCGCCACACGATACTGGATGGACATATAAGCGCTATCCCGGATCCCTCTCTGCTTGGTTATGTGCCAGACCTTGGGTAGCGCCTATAACAGGAGAATGGAGGGTTAGGATACTGATTCTGTGATGGGTGGACTCCCACCTCCCTCTGGTCCAAATCCCCTCCCTTGGGGTTATTGCTCACCTTAGGTTTTTGTGCATTGAACTCTCCGTCCTGCTCATCTGTGCAGGGGCGCGTGTCGATGCGGGCGTTCCGTGGCCCTAGTTGCTTCACTGGTCCGTATGCCCTTATGTCGGGTCCAGACCGGCTGTGACTCCGACTCTGCTTGCTGTCTTCCAGGTGAGTTATAATGTCTTTTCAGTCTTTATTCTGTCTCTTCCTTTCCCTTCATTTTCTCTGCCTTCTTAGCGTCTTTGCTCCACTACACTGTTCCTTAACAATGTTTCTTTTTGTTTTCACAGGGATGATTGCGATTTTCGGTGTTGCCGCGCCGGATGGAGAAAACCACAGTGAGTTATTGATGCGTGGAGCGCTGCGCTGTTTGTTAGTGTTAATTGCTAACCTGTGTTCTCTTCCCTTCTTTGTACAGGTTGCGGCGATGTTTCGGAGTGATGAGTGTCAAAGCACTGCTTGCCCAGGTAAGAATTGTTGTTAATGCTGTCCTTGTTCCTTTACCTTTGCAGGCTGCAGTGAAATCCAGAGATGAGCGAGGTAAGCGAAGCGCAGGATGGTTTCAGGACCAGTTACTCACAGGTAAGTGTTCTTTCTCGCTAATGCTGTTCTTCTAGGTTAGAAATGGAATCCGGTGGGGCATGGCCTGGAGTGCCGTCAATGAAGACGCTCCTCTAATGGCCTCCGTAGAATGTCCGCTGCATCTGGCCTGAAATGCGGCGATATCGATTAGCCGCACTGCATAAACTCCTGCTGTGATTCGTGATAGCCTGGAGCACCTGTGGCCTGCTCCCTAAACACCTCCGGGCGGCGGATGGGTGTTTGAGGAGAGTTTCTTCCCCGCGGCTCGGGGGACCAAAGATGGTGGACGGGACCGCTTTGCCTGGGGGTGGCAGGAGGAGGGGCGGAGAGGGGAGCGGTGCCCACCTGCCCTGAAACCATCAGCGGCACTCGGTGCCGGGCAAATGCTCTCCCACGACACCCAGCGCCTCTCTGGATCTGCTCTCCAGCCCCCCCAACTCCCTCCCCTGACTGCAACAGAGCTGCAGGGCCCCTGCTCTGCCCAGCCAACCTCAGCTCCCCTACAACCCTCCTTCTCCGGGCGGCTGCTGCGGCTTCCTGAAGACGTGGAGCCCGACTCAGAGCGGGCGCTCTCTCTCCGCCGCCTGTCACCCAGTCGGGGACATCCTCGCGGGCTCCACCTGGCCCCTGCTCTGTTCCCCCCCCCTGGAGACGCTGAAGCGGCCCGCAACAGCAGGCCAAATTAAACCCGGCCGCTCAGCCTGTGACCCTGCTCTGCCAGCTGGGGCGCTCCTCGCTCCTACAGACAGGGGGCACCGGAGTGGGGGCCTGCCCTCCCCCTCCCCACGGGAGCCCAGGAGGCACGGATGCTGCTCCTCCCACACACCTGGTTGGCTGGCCTGACTACACGGCACCTCTCTCTTCCCTTCTTCCTGGGGCGCCCCAGCCCACACCATGCCACAGCTGCTCACCCCCTGAATGAAAGGCGACCCCCTCAGCATACAAAGACCCTCGCCGGCCACATTGGCAGCTCTCCTTTGGCCTCCTGGAGGGCTTAATTCAGCAGTCTGGAGACACACGCAGGCAGTCCTCTGAGGTGGCACGACCCCATACAACACATGAACCCCCCTCCTCGTGAAATGTGCAGGGGAAGGGCTTGAAGGCCGCACTTTGAGCAGGGGCAGGAGACCCACACCTGCGCAACAGTGGGCAGCAGGAACTTCCTTCACGGAAACCCTAATGAACCCCACATTTCGCTGATTCATCAAGTAACACAACCAGCACCCAGCCTGGAGACCCTGTGCCTTCTCAGAGGGAACCTAACCGGCCTGCATGCACGACTCTTGACCCCTCTTCCGCCCTCCCCGCTCCTCTCCGGACACTTCCTGGGGCGCCCTGGCCCACGGCCCTGCTTTCCGGTTACAAGCTTAGCACCCGCACCAGTGGTACACCTTAACTCTCCTGAAAGGCCCTGGGCGGCCTCCAAAGCAACCTGCCACTAAAGATACAAAGTTCCCCGCGACCTCTGATCCGCCGACTACAAATAACGCAATGACCAAGCAACCGAAATCCACCAAGACCTCAGACAAAGCGGCAATGTTAATGTCATCTGACAAATCGAAGAAACAAGACCCCCACCCCCCTCTTCACGGGAATCCCTAGACAACAAGGGACCTCTGGTGACCAAAGAGGATATCTGTGAATTCATGGCCGACATAAAGTCAGAATTCTGGTCCTGTATGACAGAACTTACCACTAAGCTAGAAATAACTCACAAAAGGGTGTCGGAGGTGGAGCAGAGACTGGGAGAAGTTGAGGATCGCACCCAAGACCATACTTCTACCCTAATGGAGGTCCAACGCTCAATTAGACTCCTTCAGGACAAGTGCTAAATCCTAGAATACAAGCAGGAGGACTTGGGAAATAGGGCCCGGCGTAATAACCTCCGGATTCGGGGAATCCCAGCCTCAGTCCCAGACAAAAATTTGGCAGAATATGTGGGTGACTTTTTTCAATCTCTCCTCCCACAACTGGAGAAGTCACAACTTCTTCTAGACCGCACCCACAGGCTGCGTCCCTGCTGCGGAGTGGAGTCAGATACCCCACCAGATGTTATCACCAGGGTACATTTCTTTACCACGAAGGAAGCCTTCTCAGCAATTGGCTGCTCCAAGGACGAAATCACCTTCCAAGGCGCCCCCCTCCAAATTTATCAAGACCTATCTCTCCTTACCCTGCAGAAAAGACAAGCCCTCCGTCCGTTAACCATTTTTCTTCAGGACCAACAAATCCACTACAGGTGGCTTTTTCCCACGGCCTTACAATTCTCCTACAAGGGTACTTTGAGGAGAATTAGCCACTTAGAAGACGCTGAAATAATTATGCACCTAGACTCTCCCGGACCCTCGCTGCCACCAATCACTGGGGCGGCAGCAGACTCAGACCCTACGGCCTCCCCCAAATCTAAACAAAGCTCATGGTTAAAGGTCCCGAGATTTAGAAGAAGGAAATAGTTACATACGGTTCTGCAATTGAGCCGTCGACACACCGAGACCCCACACCCCAAACCCGGCACCCCGTAGACATCCACCACCTACAGGAGCACAGATGATCCCTAATCACCGGAGCAGCAGGCCTCACCCCATGGCCCATGCCCAGTCCCAAGGCACAATCCACCTACGAGTCCTTGGTACGACCCACTAAGACTACTTATGGTTTTAGCCATGTTGGCTACTCACTGTTCCATGGCCCCATTGGCCAGGGGGGGTCCCGGGCCCACAAAAGGTCCCCACCAGTTAAATCTTGGCCCTCCCGTTGGAGGTCCGAGCTAAAATCTCGAAGGCAGGTTAATGAATGGCAACACAAAATACGACATGCTAACTGATCCTCCTGCATCTCCCACCCCCCCTCATACCCCACCAGCTGTGCCGGATCCTGTCCCGGAACATCAGGCCCTGAGGTTTGTCTCCCTGAATGTTAAAGGGCTGAACTCACTGGCCAAACGCAAGTCAATCCTGCAAAAACTCCAAGATGACAACGCAGCAGTAGTTATAATACAGGAAACACAACTTCTACCGGCAGACTTCGGACGCTTACACTCCCAACACTTCCCAAAACAACTCTTTGCATCAGGGAACTCCAAGAGAGGTGGCACGGCGATCCTCTTCAGGAAAGAGCTAAACCCCCAAATATTGGACTCTATACGTTGCCCGGAAGGTCGTTTCATAGCTGTGTAGTGCTTACTGTTGGGACAATTATACTCCATAGCTTCAGTATATGCTCCAAACACAGGTCAAGCGCCCTTCTATGAGTCGTTGAGTGCAACTCTCTCCCCTTTCCTAGAAGGCCAGGTAGTAATCGGTGGCGATTTTAATGGGGTCCCAGACCCTGCGAAAGACAAAAGCATCCACCCTCCTCTGGAGACCTCGCTATAGCCCTGGCTCTCCTGCAATTATTCAGGACGCTAGAAGTGGTGGACTCATGGAGGGTACTCCACCCCTCCGAAAAGGACTTCTCCTTTTATTCCTATGTTCACAGAACATTTTCCAGAATAGACCTTCTCCTAGTATTCCCGCAAATTTTCACATTCACCAACGATGTCACTATAGGCTCGAGAATCCTGTCCGACCACACCCCAGTGACCCTAGAAATCCGAGTGCAGGAGCCATCCGCCCCCCCAACAATGCAGATGGACATTATATGACCCGATACTCAACGAGATGCCCCTCAGGGATGCTATTGCAACCACGATCAAAAACTTCTTCAAGGAAAACCCTAGCGAAGACACCTCTTCAGCTAACAACTGGGACGCAATGAAGGCAGTGGTACGTGGTGAACTGATTGCCCAAGGGGTGGCCTTCCACAGGAAAAGGGGACTTACCCGACTGAGCCTTGAAGAGGAACTCGAAAAAGCAGAGAAGATCCACAAGGAGAAAGGTTGGTCCCCAAAATCTCAACGAGCTATCCGTGTAGCACAAAAGAAGATCGAGGCCCACTATGCCGAACACACTGCTCACCAAATGGCAAAGGCTAAACAGTTTTATTACGCTAAGAATAACAAATTGCTGGTGGTCAAACTTGCCAAGGCCAAAAGGAACAACACGATCATTGGTATGCGGGACCACATGGCAAAATCCAATACGCTAACCAAGACAAACAACGTCTTGCAATAGCCCACCTGACTCAGGTGATGACCGCCCCAGTACGCGACATAGAAGAACAGAAGGAATACCTGCAGAAGGCAGCGCTCCCCCGACTAAAAAATGCAGCCCAAGACTCTTTGGAAGCACCAATCACCAGCGACGAAGTGGACGAGGCAATAAAAGCTCTTAAATCTCAGGCCCCTGGCCCAGACGGCTACTCGACTAGATTCTATAAGATTTTTAAGCCCCAACTATTAGCACCACTAGTACAGTTGTTCAATTCATTTAGAACCACAGGCGCCATAACCCCTTCCATGCAAGAGTCAACTACGGTCTTGCTGCCTAAACCCGGAAGAAACCCCACTTCATATAGACCGATCGCCCTACTTAATATATATGCCAACATCTACTCTAAAATTCTAGCAGCACGCCTATCCCAGATCCTGCCGGAAATAATCCACGCAGACCAGAGTAGTTTTCTCAAACACTGGTCCACACCTGATAACATTCATAGAACCCTAGACCTGGTAGAGCTTGCCTCCCAAGACTCCCAAGAATTAGTGCTCTTGGCACTGGACGCAATCAAAGCATTTGATAAAGTAGACTAGACCTTTATGAGGCTCACCCTCGAAGCCTTTGGGTTTGGCACGGAATTCTGCACTATGACACTGGCTAATTACAAGGCGCCCAAAACCCTTCTCAGAATCAACGGCACCTCTCCACCCCCATCACCTTGACCTGTGGAACCAGGCAAGGATGCTCATTGTCACCGCTCCTCTTCACGCTGATCATGGAACCATTCACCCAACGGATCAGGCTGAACCCTGCGGTCAAGGGCTTTCAGACGGGCACCTCGCACCACAAACTAGCCCTCTATGCGGACGATGTCCTACTGACCATCACAGAGCCTCGCTCCTCTCTCCCTCAGGCCTTGGCCGAGATAGAGAGCTATGGAAAGGTCACGGGATTTGCCATTAACTTCTGGAAATCAGCAGCAATGGGAGTGGGATTGACCCCTGAGGAGCGGGAAGCCCTAACCCCACAATGCCCAATCCAATGGAAGACTAAAGGAATTAACTAACTAGGGGTTCAGATACCAGCTAATCCAAAAGAGGTCTACAGTGCAAACCCTCCTCCCTTTCTATTCATGGAACTGGAAGCCGACTTAAAAGCTGGGCGACACAAGAAATATCATTAATGGGCCGAATCACGGCCTGTAAAATGAACCTGCTACCGAGATTCCTGTACGCTTGCTCATCACTCCCAGTACCAATCCCAACACCAGCCCTTCGAAACATACAGAGGAAAATGCTCCAGTTCATTTGGAGGGGGAAAAAAGCCAGAGTCCCTAAGGCTACGATGCTAGGTAATGCAAAGCTCAGAGGCCTCGGGGTCCCGGACCTACAGAAATACCAGATGGCGGCCCAACTGGCTTGCATCCAGACATGGCAAACGCTTACTAATCACCCCAGGTGGGTGGACCTTGAACAGGCGCAACTACCTCTTCCACTGCGCTTCCTCCTACACGTTCCACCTCCAGAACGGCGTTGGTGGCGGGAGGTACTGGCGGCCACCAAACATACCATCTCTGTCTGGGACAAAGCCCTAAAGCAAAAGGGGATCCCGGTGGGACTCAGCCCCTCCTGCCCGGTGTTTTTGAACCCAACTTTCTCGCCCGGGTTGTCCACCTGGAACTTCAAATCCTGGATTGCAGGAGGTCTGGAGACCCAAGGACAACTCTTTGAAGGAGGACAACCCTACACCTTTGAACGATGTAAAGAAATCTTCTAGCTTCAGGAAAAGGACAGATTCACATACATCCAGCTGCGTCACTGGTGCTCCCACCCACAGACTCGGCAAGCAGCCACCGGCCCCCCCATAGCTATTGAATTAACTCTTAAAGAGCTCCCGGCCGAGGGAAAATTTCTACTCTATACAAACGTCTCCAAAAGGACTTCCTAACCTCCAAAACCTCGTACATGGCCCAATGGGAAGCGGATCTTGGCCACCCCATTGAGGACTAATTACGGGTAGACATCTGGTCCCGGGCCCACTCTTCTTCAGCATGCATCACAAATAGAGAATGTGCATATAAGATCCTCCTGCGCTGGTACTACCCTCCCCTAAGACTCCACCACATGAATCCCACGCTCAACCCGAAATGCTGGAGACAATGTGGCCAAATAGGATCCATCTTTCATATGTGGTGGTCCTGCCCTAAAGCCCAAACCTTCTGGAAACAGTGCCTGGCGACTATTGCAGACATTACCCGGGCGAGGCTGCCCTTAGACCCCGAACCCATTCTTCTTGGAGTCCCAATTCCCGGAATCTACCCAAGATCTGGACCCAAAGTCAAACTGTTATCTCAATGCCTATTGGCGGGCAGAATCGTGGTAGCCCGCACATGGAAAACTGTTGAGGGCCCGCTTATGCCCTTCTGGTGGGTAAAAGTCTGGGATGTACTAATCACAGAAAAGATGATGGCAGCTAGGGCAGGTCTCCTTCACCGCTTTCAAAACATTTGGGGCCCGGTCTTGGACTTTGACCGAGACTATCCAGCCCTGACATACAAGCCCCAATTGGCTCGGAGGACTTTAAACGATGGGGACTTCCCGCAGGGGCAGGAATAGGGGACTTAACAACCAGAGGAAGGGAGGGGAGGGCAACAAACCGTACGGCTCCTACAATGAATGTCATGTATGATTGAATTTCGTATTGTTATAACCTGCCTGTTTAAAATAAACATATTTAAAAAAAAAAAAAGAAATGGAATCCGGATCAAGGACTCAAGATTGGGCCGCCGGAGAAGCAGATGAGCAGGAGCTGAACACAGCGAGCGTTACGCTGCAGGAGTGCAGAATAACGCGAAGCGTGTTCTGTTGTTTGGGTGTGGTTTAAATAGCCCAGGTAAAGTAGTTCCAGGCCAAGTAGTTCCAGGCCCAGCCACACCCAAAACACTAGACCACATGGCTTGGTTCTAAAGAACTGAGCTGTGTAATAGGCCTCCACGTTGGATTAAGGTCCAAAACTGGTGTTGCTTTATTCCTGATAATGAGCCTGGCGCCAAAGGCACCAGATCTGACTCCCTATATGTTTCTGATTGAGTTTTAAGGCCCTTGAGGCCAGTGTGAAGGGCCTTAGCCCCACTGGTGCCAGGGGGCTGTTATATCTGAGGGGGTCAGGGGCATGGATCGTGACAGATATGAAACGCAAAAGAAGGCAGAGAGCATGCGATCTCGATTTCTTGGAAAAGGAAGTAAGAAATCCTGATCCAAAAGTAGTATGGGAGGATATAGAGGAATTTTTTCCAGAGTACGAGTCATTACCAGGCCCGTCTAGATCAAATCTAGAAGACGGGTTTGACATGAGCATTGGAGAAGCGATTGATAAGGTATATCATCAAATGAGAGCTCAGAAGGAGTGAAAGGGGAAGGGAAAAAATGACTGTCTTGAGAGAACTCAGTTGAATGACATGGAGGAAGCCTCATGTAGTGCGAGACATAAGGAGCTGTCTTTAGACATAGGGCCTGATCACGACTTTGGCGGTAACGCCGGCGGTATTACCACCGGCGGTATTGGCCCTACCGCCGAACTCCCCGGTGCTAATTGCGCCGGATCACGAGTGTGGCGGTAATGTAATTCCCCATTCCCCATTGAGCCCATTCGGGAATGCCCCATTCCCCATTGGGCTCAATGGGGAAAATTTGTGCTCTTACCGCCGGCGGATTTCCTGCCGGCGGTAATAGCATGAATTTTCAGCGGATTTCCCCCCAGCCAAGAGCTGGGGCGAAATCCGCCGAAGTCCTGATTTGGCGGACCCTTAAATCCAGCGGTAATAGCGCGACCGCCAGATTTAAGGGTTACCGCCAAAGTCGTGATGAGGCCCATACTCTAAATAGAGATGACGAAGAGAGAAGTTGTAAGAGTTGGACACAGGAAATGTCAGACGAGAAAAGGGAAACCTTCCATGGGGAAGAGAGAAGTGATGCATGTGGTCCTGAGGGATGCTTTTCTATGGATAAGGAAGTAAGATGGTTGGATTTAAACGTACCTGTATCTAAGGTATCAAAGCCATTGACACAGTCAGACCGACCTAGGGGGCAACCCCATGGTGAGATGGGGGTGTCACTGCCTTATGTAAGCAGGTTAAGATCGTTGCCAGGTAGAAGGTAATGCGGGAATATCGTCCCGACATTGGATAGATAAATAATGAGGGATGAGAATGAGTTTGGAGCTTAACAGTTTCCCTTGCTAGAGAAAGGAGGAACGAGACCACAGTATATATCATGGCCTCAAATGGATAGAGATAATCTAAAGTGCAAACTCCCGAGTTTAACTTCTGGAGCTAGGAAATGGATACATGAATTAGTAAAAATGACAGGAGGAAATACATTGGCTATAGGGGACATTAAGGGTCTTTTAATCGCCATACTTGGTGAGAGAGCTGATGACGTGTGGACAAGGGCTGGGTACCCTGGTGTGACTACAGTCAACACTACTCACGATGGAGCACCATTTATTAACTGTAGGGCGGCAGTCTACAAAGCGCTTTGATATTTGTATCCGGACACGTCCGATATGGGAGCTATAATTACAAAAAAGATGCAGGAAGGAGATGATCCGTTGGTTTACATTCAAAATTTACAGGAATCTTGGGCCTTGGAAACTTGGGGAAAATCTATACCGGTATTCTATCATATATTATGCTAAGGGATGCCAGAGCCAGTACAGAAGCAGCTCAAGAAGTTAGTGGGTATAGAAGCTAAACCGTAGTCGTAGATTCAGCTGACCATTACGCATTACTGCAGACTCTTGCAGGAAAAGAATTATAAAAAAGACGATATTCAAAAAGGCGAGGAGGCAAAGTAAGTGCAGAAAAAACTGTCCAAATACGCCATTGAAGGGGCAATGTTTACCAGTGCAGACAGATCTAATTCACAGCAGATAGTGAACATGCCGCAGGTGAATAATCAAAAGCAGTTCGATCAAAACATTAGTGGATATGCTCCACAAGGAAGAGGATTTCGAGGTAGGGGTTGGCAAGGTAATCAAGGGAATTGACAGAATAATCAGGGATATTTTCAGAATGACCAAGGTGGGTTTCAAAATATGCAGAATGGTAACCAGAGTATGCAAAATGGGCAGGTTGGGAGACCATGGCCTATATGTTGGACATGTGGAATGACAGGGCATATTTTTCACACGTGTAGAAGTCAAGGGATGGTGCAAAATGGCCAGTTTTTAAGAGGGGATGTCAAATCCAGCTGCATATTCGGAGCAGAATGGAGATGGATTTGCAGAGAATCAAACAATGCAGCAGCAAACGCCGGGAATGCAGCAAGGCTTGCAACCACAGCAGGTACCAGTTAATCTGCCACAAGGACAATCGCAGCAATTGCCTATGCAGTTTCAGCAAAACAAAAACACAGGTCAGTTAATGTCTCCTGGGATAGGGAATGTCACTGCCAATGGAGGGAATCCTTTCACAAGTAATGGTATGAGGCTGTACCCGCAATAGGACAGCTCACTGGGAGACCTGATGTGTTCAATACTATATGTGACACCAAACCCTCATGAGGAACCAAGGGTGGACGTCAGTATAGGGGGCACACATTTTTAGTAGACACGGGTGCAACGCGCTCATGTATATGAGAGGGAAAGTTCTCAATGTCTGGCAATGCTATGAATACTAAGGGGTTCACCTGAGCTAGAAGCAAAGTTCCTTTCACTGAAGAATTACCAGTCTCTATATGAGAATGTGACATGAAGGTGCCACTCCTATATTCAAGGCAAACACCTGTCAATATATTGGGACGAGATTTAATGACTAAATTGAATATGCCAATCTCGTTCACTGATGAAGGTGTAGTGTGTTCAAAATAGGAATGCATTATTTAAACATGTGCGAAATGATTATGGCATTCGCAGGACAACTAGCTATGAGAGCAATTCCATTAGAATCAGAGGTTTTCCAGTATGGAGTATGCATTCTGTTGTCATGGCTACCAGGCCTAGCAGGCAGAACAATGAGAACTCCAGATTAATTTTTGTTTAGACCAAGAATACCTATGCTCGAAGAAAAGGGATGAGTTTTTCCCTTAGAGATACAAGCAGCCATAGTGCGAGGGGAAATGGTTTTGCTTGATGGACATGATGATGAAGGAAAACAATGGCGCGCAGTAATCGCCATCGGAGAGGGTTACAGACTGACTGATGTCACTGATGAAGATCTGTTTGGAGATCATCCATCTGATGATGAAATTATATTTGAGATGTGCATTGCTTATTGGGTAAGAGTAATTAAAAGAGAATTTCCTCCGAAAATGATGATAGCACAAAAACATCACAAGTATTTTGATGACATGGCAAAAGTACCAGTTTCATTATGGACCACTGGCCCCTATGACGTAGGCCTACTAAAGGGGGTTGGAGAAGCAAAGATTAAATTGAAACCAGGAGCAATTTTACCACGAGCATGACAATATCCTATGTTCTCGAGAGGCAGATGAATGTATTTTTAAGATGATTTCCACCATGATGGATCAGGGCATCTTAGTGACATCAGAGTCACTGTGTAATATGTCAGTGTACCCTGTGAAAAAAGTAAGGGGGGGTCGTGGCATTTAGTGCAAGATCTTCACCCGATAAACCAGATTGTAGAAGCCGAGTTCCCTTTAGTTCCTAACCCGACTACAGGTATATGTAATATACCCTTTGAAGCATGATATTTCATGGTGATTGACTTGAAAAATGCATTTTTCTCAATTCCATTGCACAAAGACTTGTATGATCTGATGTCATTCACCTTTAGACAGACACATTTGAAAAGCACTTGTTTACCACAAGGGTATTGTGAGTCCCCATCAATTTTCAATAGAGTTCTTCAAATGGACTTAAGCAATATTGCTTTAGAAAGTGTTGTATTGCAATATGTAGACAACATTTTAGTTTGCAGCACCTGATGAGTGCAGACGTGATTCTGTCCAGCTGATGATTATACTCGCTAACAAAGGATATAAAGTTCACAAAGAATAGTTACAATATTGTCAACAAGAAGTGTTGTAAATAGGCCAATTGATTTCACAGGAGGGAAAAAAGGTTACCCCTGAAAGAGCTAAGGCTATTTTGAAAACAGCAAAGGCACACACGATAAAACACATGCAGAGGTTTTTGGGATTATGCAATTATGTCAGAGCATGGGACTTTGAGTATAGTTCATATATAAGGCCTTAATTACAGGTTCTAAAAAAAGTGCAGGCAACACAGGAAAGAATTGTGTGGACTGAGGAAATGGAAGAAGTGTTTGAACAGATGAAAAAAAGCAATTTGCACAGCTCCAGTTTTAGGGATTCCTAATTATGCTGAGGAATACTTTTTGTTTTCACATACAGATGGCACTGTTATGACAGCAGTGCTCACGCAGAGAACCATGTTGGGGTATAAGCCCCTTGCATATTACAGTGGAATCTTAGACCCAGTAATGAGAGGTCATTTTCCATGCAAGCAAAGTTTAGCCGCCGCCGCGTTCGCCATAGAAAAGGCTGCAAGCATAGTGATGGGTGGGATGCTCGATGACGTCATTTGTTTAGCATGCATTATTTACCATTTTAGAAAAAACAAAAGGCATGTTGACTTCTCAAAGAGCTTCTACCTATGAGGTAGTCATATCAAACCAAGCAATCAAAATAGTTTGATGTAAAATAGTGAATCCTGCCATGTTTGTATCTGAGCCAATGACAGAAGGAGAACCTGTACACGATTGTGCAAACTATGAAGAGTTCTATGATGATGGTTCTTCAAGGATCGATCAAAAATGATGAACAGAGGTAAACAGGTGCCGCTGTGGTAAAGCACATGGCAAATTGGGAATTCCGGGTGCCTATTAGTACTCGATTGCCGTCTCATTATTCAGCAGAATTATTGGCTTTGATACTCACGATCGAAAAATCACGCAGACAAGGAAGTAACAGTGTACAGCGACTCCGCCTATGTGATGTCAACGGTGCACGCAGGGCTAGCACGTTGGAAAAGGAGGGGCTACCTCTGAGGGAACGGCATGCCAGTGCAGCATGCCGCCTTATTGAATAGGCTTATTAAGGCAATACAGCTCCCAGCAAGCATTGCAGTCGTTAAATGCGCAGCCCATACTAAAGGGGCAGATTTTATCTCACATGGAAATCAAGCAGCAGATGCTAGGCTAAGCGCATAGCAATTACATATAAAGAGATGATGAATGTTGAGACTACTGATGTGAATTAAAAAAATGAATATTATGATGACTATATCTGAAGGGAACAATATCTTGTCTAAAACGCAGTTAGTGGAGGTCCAGGGGGAAGCACCTCAAGAGGGAAAGAATTTATGGACGCAAACAGGGTGTTCTTTAAACCCCTCTGAAGCATTGAAGTGACAGGAAAGATAGTGACAGAGATAGTTTCTAGGTGTGCCTGTGTGTTTACTTAGCATATTATTGAAGAGATTATAGTGCCAACTGTCACTCTGTGCACTCGACTGGGTTCTACCAGTAGGACTTTTTTAAGAGATCGTTCTTAGTGATTTAAAAAAAAACTCTTTTTAATTATTAGGGAATCTAAAATTGAAGTTGCCTGTAATATTTGCTGTGTGAACCTAATTGAAGTTGCTCGAAGTTCTGTTGTGTGAACCTTGGAAACTTTGTTGCCTAAAAACGCTGACTGTGTGATTGTAACCGAGGATCCTCGGCACACACGTGCGGGCGCTACTGAAAAACTACACTACCCAGCAGCCCTGTAGTAGTTCTTATTCCGTCCCCGGGCGTGAACGGAACTAGCGGGTCTGTGTGGGTCCGTGCTGGGACGCGCAGACGTGCCACACCATTTACCTTTTGTTACCCTGCACTTATCGCACCTCCAGGTAAGGATGTGTGTACTATACTGGAACATAACTCTGCAAGCCATACCCCAGGCGCTCTCCCAAATCAAGGGCCTGAGCTCTTGCTTAAGGTTGCCCTACTTAATACCCGGTCTGTAGTTAAACACTCTTTGGACATATATGATTATATATTGGAAAATAAAGTGGATATTATGTGTCTCACTGAGACATGGCTTACTGAATCCCATGGACCTACCATAGAGCAGGTGCCCCCCCCGATTATGCTTTTTTTGGGAAACACAGTGAGAGGAGGAGTGGCCATCATATGTAACAAATCCCTAGGATTCTATGAAGTTCAAATTGAATGTTGTGGGACTGACATGATACACATTAAGATGACATCCAACCCCAATTTTACCTTAAATTTGGTTCTTCTTTATAGACCTCCTGAGGTTTCTGTTAGATTTAATGAAGATTTAGCTAATCTCATCTCGCCTATGCTAACCTCCAATACTGGCCTGGTCATCTTGGGTGATTTCAACCGCTGGAAAGGTGACAGGAGAGACAAGAAAGCCTGGTCATTAGAAAAAATGCTGGCTAACTACCACATCACAATCCATAATGTTGACCCTACTCACAATAAGGGCCACATCTTGGACTGGGTTGGTAGCAGTAACATATTTGTCGAAGATATTTTGACCACACCATGTATTTGGTCCGATCATTTCTTCGTCACTTGTGCTTTACGCCTTCCAGCCCTTGCACGCAGAGTGCATGTCCCCATGCATCCAGTTAGAGTGCGAAATTTAAAAAATATAACCACACCTGTCCTAGCTGATTACCTACATTCTTTGATGACCTTAACCAAGGATACCGATGATCCTGAGTCATTAATAGATAATTATAATAAACTGACCACTGATATGCTTGATCAATTCGCTCCGATGAAAGATAAGTTGGTCAGGGATTTACCCACTCGCCAGAAATGGTTCTCTCCTTCTCTGGTTGATCTCAGAGCAAGTAAAAGGCAGGCTGAACATATTTGGCGTAAAGATGGTTCCATGGCCAACTTGTCGGACTGGAAGCTAAAAGAGAAGCAGTACAAATTAGCAATTCTCGAGGCCAAGAAAACGTATTATAATGAGCAAATTAATTCTGCAGGTGATCAGAGTAAAGAACTTTTTTGCCTTTTTAGATCTTGGGAAAAACCCACCGCTTGTGGTTCCACTATCAAACCCACTATTGAGGACTGCAATCGTGTGCAGAAAGCTTTTGCGGATACATTATGCAAAGCCCAAGATAAAATTAAGCAGGAAACTCTGACTCTCCCATTGCCTACAGCTAAGACTATATTGCTGTCCAGTAAGATATCAATATCTGATGCTAAACTAATTGATACTAAACAAAATTCTATGCCCAATACTGTCACTAAAACTGAACCCGCAGTTGGTTTCACCTTTAAGGAAACCACTGTAGTAGAAATGATTAATATTATGAAATCTATGCGGCCTACCAACTGCCCAGGTGAACTTCTCCCATCCAAAATCATCTTGGAGCACAAAGAGCAATTCTCGCCTTTCCTTTGTAGATTCACAAATGCCTCTTTTCGGTCAGGCAAAATCCCTCAGCCACTGAAAAATGTTGCAGTTTCACCTCTACTAAAAAAAGCTGGACTGGATCCCTCTGATGCAGCCAACTTAAGGCCAATTATGAATACCCTGTTTCTACTTAAACTTATAGACAAGGTTGCAACCATCCAATTGCAGGACTATGTATTGATGGCTGATATACTTCATACTGAACAGTCAGGCTTTAGAAGCCATCATGGCACTGAGACTGCCCTCCTCGACCTGCAGACTTTTATGCTTTCTAAGCTAGAAGAAAGCAGGCCGGGGCTGCTGATGCTGTTGGACCTATCGGCAGCCTTCGACCTGCTTGACCATAACATACTTCTTGATAGAATGCAGTCAGTCGGGGGCCTCTCTGCAAATGCCATAGACTGGCTAAGATCATTTCTAGAGGGTCGTCGATTGGAGGTATACTGGGGGGACTGTGCCTCGGAACCTCAACTGTTGACCTGTGGAGTTCCACAGGGGGCCTGTCTCTCCCCTTTATTGGTTAATATTTGCATCCTCCCTCTTTGTAATGAATTGGAATTATTTCAGATTTTCTTTTGCAATTGGTCCTTGACATCACTGGTAATCATGACACAGACCACAATTTGGTAGATATGGTATATCAACTGATAAAAAAGTGGATGTCTACAAACTGGCTCTGCCTTAATGCCTCAAAG
Source organism: Ambystoma mexicanum (assembly GCF_040938575.1). Lineage (NCBI taxonomy): Eukaryota > Metazoa > Chordata > Amphibia > Caudata > Ambystomatidae > Ambystoma > Ambystoma mexicanum. Next base: position 514,399,485 of record NC_090933.1, read on the forward strand.
ACTGAGCTCATGCTATTCGGACCCCGTCAGGTACTAACTAAACTGGACCAGGCGTACTCAGGTTTCAGGATTGATGGTAGTGATATAAAAGTTGTACAGAAAGTTAAAACGTTAGGTACCTTCATGGAGAGTAGCTTAGACTGTGAAGCTCACGTCGCTGCCATCTCAAAGAGCACTAACTGCCATCTTAAAGTGCTCAGACAGGTTGCCCCATTTGTTTCCATTGAAAACCGTACTAAACTGGTGAGAGCTGTTATTCTACCACGAGTGGATTATCGTAATGCTCTCCTATGTGGGGCAAGTAAAGCCAACATCCCTGAACTCCAAAAGGTACAAAATTAAGCTATTTGCATCATGTACCAGATGAAATATTCAGAACCAATTACTGATGCTAAGGAAAAACTGCACTGGCTTCCTGTTGAGGCCCGAATTCGGTTTAAGCTACTTACCATCTGTCACAAATGCGTCTTTGGGACTGCACCAATCTATTTGAAGGATGTTATAAGTGTTTACCAACCCTCAAGAAGACTCAGATCAGCGGAAGATCTCTTACTAGTCCAACATCGTGTGAAACGATCCTGCGGGCTTGGCAGAGCATTTCATATCCAAGGCGCCAAGGCCTGGAATGCGTTACCGGCTACATTGCGTAAAACCGAGGATCTATTCTCCTTTAGGAAACAGTTGAAGACCTATCTCTTCCATTAGTACTTCTCTCTCCTTAGAGGTAGCCTGCATGTTCTGTCTCTCGGCGCCTGGATGCCTACGGGCTTTGGCGCGGTATAAGATAAAATAACATAACATAACAAATAACAAGGAAAGCACTGGTAAACTGGTGATGCCTATAGGCTTATTAAGGGTGGCACTGGATGAAGCTGCACTACCGCGTGCACACAACTAGGGAGAATCTTGCTGCAACTATTGCTGAAGATTGTTTTGTGCAAATTTAAAGGAATATGTTGCATTTTTTATAGTGAACTTTATTGTGTGTCAACAATTCACGGCTGGGCATACACTGTGCACAGTTAGGGGAGTCATTCCGAGACCTAATTGCCCTTTTCAGCACTTGCATATCGACTATGTTGACATGATACAAGTATGTAATGGATATAGATACCTGATCGTAGTGGTGTGTCCCTTCTCAAGATGGATAGTAGCAGGTCCATGTACACAACCAGATTCCACCTGTGCAGCAAAAGTCTTAGGAGGTCATTACGACCCAGGCGGCAAGTACACCAACTTTACCACCATGGTGTAAACTATGTTTACACCATGGTGGATGGCGGATTTACCGCCCCATTCCAAGGTGAGTGGGGCGGTAAATCCCCATTTCCCATTTACCCTTCCCCATTCCCATTTTTGCCCCATAGGGCATAATGGGAGTGGGGAAGGCGCTAATTACGGCACCGTAAATTACGGTGCCGTAATTAGCACCAAGGCGGTTTAGCGCCATGGATTTTAACGCCTGCTAAAAGCAGCCGTTAAAATTGGAATCAGGCGTTAAGGGTTAACGACGGCGTTAACCCTTAACGCCCGAGTTGTAGTGTGGGAAGTATTCCCTAGATGGGGAGTATGTGAAGTCATGAGGTTAGATAATGGTCCTCATTTTGTGAATCAGACATTTGAGCAGATCAGCTTGGTGCTTGGTATAAAGCACACGCTTTCTTCAGCTTATCATCCACAAGGAAATGGGATTTGTTAGAGGCTCAATGGCTTGCTTAAAGAAATAATAGCCAAGTTGAAGCTTACCTTGAGGAAAGGGTTGTTGCATTGCCTACCACTGGCATTATATGCTTTAATGAACCAACTGGGTTCTGACCACCATCTCACACCCAACGAAATAGTGATGGGGAGACGAATGAGGACACCTCTAATGCCTTCATCCAGAGTTAGAAGTGATGCTCAGCCAACTGCAGAACTGTTAGGAATGGAATTGCATGATTATTTGAACTGTATGACTTCCAGTATTTCTGTCATTTCACGACAGCTGCAGCGACAAGAGTGTAGGGCAGTACAGAACATAGAATTACGTGTTCCCCAATTATTCCCCAGAGATGCGGTCCTAGTCCACAACCACATAAGGAAATAGTGGGACGAACCCCATTTTAACATCCATTCATTGTAGAAGACGTCACACCGTCTGCTGTCAAAGTACCGGGCAGGCGTGCTTGGTTTTTCCTTTGGGTTTTAAAATCTTTGCTGGAGAAACTCCCCTGCCCGCACCCCTACACGAAGAAAGTACAAGCATCGGGGAAGAAACACAGCATGTGCAGACGAGATCTATGACGAGGAAGAAGGACGCAGAAACAGACAAGTAGAACGACAAAGAGTTCATTGAACTGTGGCTTGGTTCGGGACACTCCTTTTAAGCCATTTATAAAAGGGTTAAAGGAAGCAAATTTAAACACTCTGTGCATATCAGTTGCAGGGTCAAGGGAAGATATGTATTCATAAAGCCACAGTAGCTTATTGATTTTGGACTGAGACATGCTTAAGCGTTGATAAGAAGAGGATTATACCAGATTCTGATCGTGGATACAGCAATTGGAAAAGAGTACAGTACCCAGGCTCGTTTAAATCTGAGTTCCTGTTTGGATTTACCTATGTTGTCACCCAGGGATGACCTTTCTGGGCATGGTCTTACTTATTTCTAGTTGGTGTTGCGATATTTCCCTTTGCTGGTGGGGAGAACTACTTGCATACCAACTTTCTTGCGAGATCCTAAGAATGGCCCAATATATTGCTTATAGCCATCACGGAACAATTCTAGCAACTACCTGAGTACAGCGAGGAGAGTACAAATGCCCCTATCAACTGATGCAGCTCATAGACTAGTCAGTGTGGTGTTCTTTCGTCTGATTGAGGAGTACCTGCATCTTGTTTGAAGGCACGCTGATGTGCTCACCTTTCTAAGGTATCTGAGAAACACTGCAAATCTAAATGTGATCGTGGAAGGCATTATCATCCAAGTGAGCATTTATTCTGAGCGAAATCACAGGTTGTGTAGAAGCTTTCCTTCGAGGGACAGATCGAGAGGTTGCTGATAAAGAAAAAAGACTTTTGGCTCATGCTGAAAGAAGTTCATCATGTCATCAGCACTGAAGCAGATTCTGGGCATGGATAGAGAGATAATCTATGTCATTGAGCTTGTTTAGACTTACTAAGGTCGGTTTTCTTCATACTAAAGAGGCATCTACAGTTCAGCTGGTGAAAGACTGGTTCAAGAGATACAGAGAAAGTTGTTTTTGTCATCCAGTAAGCAGATAACTGATCGAGGACAAGTTGTTGACCAAGACAGCAGCTTCCAGAAGCAGTTCACAATGCTGATGTATTAAAGTTGGAGTTTTTCCTTCATTAGGTAATCAAGATGGGGAATCTCAGTAGCAATATAATATTACAGCATGAAGAGAGACGCTCACGTTGTCTAAGAAGTAAATGTTGTAGGGTGACATATCTTTGTGTCATCTACACTTGCATTGTGTTCATACTCATACTGCTTTCATTGTCTGTACCAACAGCGTTCTACATTGGTGCAAATGGAGCTAAGACTCCTGTGCATGCTCCTGAGCAGAAGGAAAATGTACGCGTGGCAACTACTAGGCAGCCTAGACCCTATGTAGTCATTCCTGTTCCAAAGAAAGATGGCAAATTGCCTGAGTTTGAGATGGATGTCACTAACAACCGTTCACATGCAAAGAGTGTCTTAGAACTTATTTTTGGACACCAGAGACAGGTTTGGCAAGACAGGCAAGAAAGGGTTGTTAGAGGGTGAACCTACACAAGTAATGCATGCAAGTACACCTGGTCCAGTGACAATTGACCCAAAAGCAGTTTCAAAAAGAAGATCTCAGATGGAGATTCTTCAAGACATTTTCATGCCTAAATAGGCTGCTGAGCAGATGAGACGTTCTGAACTTTCTCCAACACAGGGAACGCGAATAGACGTTCCTGTGATTAATTCAGTCAGAACTAGCTATGTTGGTACACTTCATGATATGATTATGGAAGCTCACATGAAAAGAATGAGACCTAAAAGAAGCACACAGGAAGATAATTATGAATTAAATGATTACCTGGACAGCACGGCACACTTGGGAAATAACATATGGTACCAACACATGAAGGAAGTTGGGAGAAGGACTTCAAAGGAGGAATGCTTTGTATGTGCACTCCTGCCTCACAGCATGGGGAAGTCAAAAATCTTTATAGCTGTTGAAATAGATGCCCTGACTGCACATTGCATAGTGCATCTAGCATTCTGCAGTACAAGAGGCCAGTTCATGGGCCGAACAGCCTCTCTCAAATGGGCAACCAAATGGACAGATCCAGATGAAGATGACATATTCAAGATATTAAGACAAGAAACAACGTCAAGACGAGGAATCGCGTGATCAGATATAGGAAACCTGGAGTAAAAGGAACTGGAATCGGATAGGAAGTGATTAAAAGACTGAAAGTTCCAGGAAAGTCTGCAGAAGATATTCGTAGATGGAAGAACAGAGGCCAGATGCAGATTTGGGGAACTGTTCTATCACCAGATGGCTGGGAAGAAGGTGTGATGATCTGCAGAGATTGGGTAATAATGGGTCACTACCAACCAACAATTGAGAATGCACAAATGGTGTGTATGCCTCTATGGCTGAAACTTGCTAAGCTACTGACATGGGTCAAAGACAGAGGAGGGCCCTTGCAGATAGTGCCGTTAAAGAGTGCAAAGCTGTGTTTCAGAAATAATGGAACAAGAAGAATGGGAGAGAACCAGAAATGTGGTCGAATATTTGAAGCAACAGGCACGAACATTATTTATTTCTTTTTGGGATTTGTAAAGCGCACCACAGCCCTCCAGGCAACGAGGCGCTATAAGTAGACTTAAAGGAGGCTTGCTTGTGGGTTACAGTAAGCGGCCCAAGGTGTGAAGCATAACAACATACAGTTATTTATACAGTTCAGTTACTGAGTACAATGTTCTACAATACAGAGTATGTCGAGGAATAGACTCTATAGACAAAGAGCCTTGTTTTTAGGGCCTTCCGGAAGGCACCATGGGACTCGATAGATCTAATCTGGTCTGGGAGCTTGTTCCAGAGAGTAGCGGCCTTAGTTGGGTAGCTAGATTCTCCAGCACGCACTCTGCGTGAGTGAGGTACTGTGATGCTGTTGGCATAGACAGATCTGGCGGGTCTGGAGGCTGTTTGTCTGGAGATCCTTTGCGTAAGGTATCTGGGGGCGAGGCCGTGAATACATTTGTGGGTTAGGGCTAGTGTTTTGAAGATGACCCTTTCCTTGATAGGTAGCCAGTGTGCCTGTCTTCTGATCGTGGAGATGTGTTCCCTGCGTGAAAGGCCGGTGGCTGCCATTAAGGTGTTGTTCTGTGCTATCTGAAGTTTGGCCAAGTTCTTTTGGGATGTGCCAATGAAGAGATCATTGCAGTAGTCCAATCTAGAGGCGATGAGGGCTCTAGCTATGGTGATACAGTTCTGTTGGGTTAGGAATGGTCTGACAGCGTTGATCAATTTAGAGTGGTAGGCTGCAGAGGAGGCGATGTCGTTGACCTGTCTGTCCATGGTCAGGCTTGGTTCGAGGTACACGCCTAGTGTTTTAATCGTTTGTGATAATGTGATAGGGATGTTATCAATAGTGAATGTGTGATATTCTTTGGCAAGTTTGTTTAAAGTGAAGGGGGATCCTATCAGCACGAGTTCCGTTTTGTCACTGTTTAGACAAAGCTAATTATCTGCCATCCAAGATTGGATGGTGGAGTAGATGAAGTTGAGGGTGTTAGAGTCAGCTAGATAGTCTCTTGTGAGAGGTATGAGCACCTGGGTGTGATCTGCATAATTGGTATATGAGAAGCCCAGTGAGTCTAAAATTTTGAATAAGGGTCTGGTGAAAAGGTTATACAGCGTAGGGGCTATGCAGGAGCCCTGTGGGACTCCACATTTGATAGGACTCGGGTGGCATTAGGTGATTCAGAAAAGACCTTCATTACTCTCTCCTGAAGGAATGAGTTGATCCAGTCGCATGCCTTTGGAGAGAAGTTTGCCATGGAGGTGAGATGGTGACATAGGGTTTTGTGCTCAACGAGGTCGAAGGCAGCGGAGAGGTCTAGGAGCAGGAGGAGAGCAGGTTTGCCTGCATCTCTGAAGTCATCTATTTGGTTTTTCAAATCTAGTAGTGCCGTTTCTGTGCCATGGCGAGGACAAAAGCCAGACTGGCGAAGTCCAAGAAGGTGATTGTCTTCAATGAATTTATGAACTTCCAGGTAGGCTGCTTTGTCCAGGATTTTTAATAGGAACGGAACCATGGTGATGGGTCTATAGTTCTCTGGTGTCATTGGATCGAGAGAGGTTTTTTTTAGTAGGGGTCTGACCCACTCTTCTTTAAGGGAAGTGGGTACATGAGCTGTTTGGAAGGATGAATTGATGAAGGCAGTAACAAATGGCACGAGGGCTGGTGCACATTCTTTGATGATGTGAGCCGGGCAATTGGAACAGCAGTAATCATGGAACATTATTGGGCTTGTGGATCCCAGGCATACATAAAGCTACCTAAAGACTGGGGAGCAATATGCACATTGGTGAATGTCCATGTTCCAGCATTAGTGATTCCAAAAAGTGATCTGAACTCAACAGTTCTCCAAAAGCAGATGATCACCTGAGCAAGAAGAGATCTGTGGAGCTGATAAAGAGGATGAAGAGAGAGAACTATTTCTGAGCCAAGTCAATAGAAGCTTTTGACTCTATTCCAGACTCCAGTTCAGCCAGACTTCTTCAGTGTTCACGTTGATCTTCATGCCAAGAACCCAGGTTAAAGCAAATACCAAGTGGCTTCCGATAAGCAGATGGGAATTGCTGCACACAATTAACACTACCATAAAGGGATTCAATGCAATCAGAGAAGGGATGAGAGCCATAAGATTGATGACGGAGAATCATGTTGCACGTGCAGACCTTCTCATGATGATGAGAATGGAACCTTGACAGGCTAGATGACTGACGAAGTAGAAGACATTGCTGATGACAGCTGGTTTGGATCATTCTTCTCTTGGGTTGCACAATGGATGGCAGATAAATTCAAGTTCCTTGGAGCCCTGATCGTGTTGGTATTACTTGGATTTTGTGTGATCAAGATAATAATCTCACAGTGCAAGAAGACAGCTCAGAAAGCCCTTGGGATGAAGATTATGATTGATGTTGAACCAGGATGGAAGCCCCGAGATCTAACAGATGAAGAGATCAGAGACTTTGTGAAGGCCACTATACATGCACCCGAGGGAACGAAGTTCCTGTACCCAAAGAATCATAAGGAATATGTGGGAAGATGGATCTATTGCAGTCGAAGTGGACAGTGCATGCTCATGACATGGAACAAGGATGAGCATGTGAAATCAGCTGGATGCCTGAAGGGAGTCATAAAGATATGGATCCCAAAGAAGCAGTTCTTCAGACAAGGATGTCTAGATGTGAAGGATGATGGGAAAGTTGTCGATGAATCACCCAGAGGGGGGAGTGTAGAGGAGGAGCCAAGTACCCCTACACCAACTGCGCCGCTTCTATTACCTATAGAGTGGGAACCGAAGTATGTGACGTATGCGGAACAGTTGAACCAACAAAGAGCAGAGTGTGGACTCTGTGCAGTGCCAATAAGAAGATATGGGAGGCAAGATACCCATTGAGAAAACTGTACCTGCATACAAGACAATATGATGGCCATTTGAATGAGATTCCTGAAGAAGCAGAGCAGATGAATGGCAAAGAAGAATAGTGACGTCACAACAGAATAGAGCTGATGTCTACAGAAGAAGATGCAGAGACCAGAGAATGCAGTACCAAGGATAAGTGACATCTTGGGATCAAGGTGAAGAAGCTTATGCCACAGAAACAGATGAAGATATTAAGCTAGTTTAAACATGTACAGATGAAACAGAAATACAAGCAGCAAAGTAATCTTAAAAGCAAGCCTCAAGCTTTATGGTAAACAGATCGTGGTAAGCGCCAATATATATAAATGCATATGGACAAGTAAAGGATGGGTGTTTCCACTACGCATTATAAGCAGTGCTGAACTTTAGCAAGAAGGCCTAATTTCAGTATGTTGCAGTTAAAAAGCAAATTGAATTACAAATGAATCTCAGCAGAAGGAGTTTGATGAGCCAAGAAGTCAAGAACTTATCAAACTGGAATTGACTGACATTGGATACAAATCGTGTGAAAGAACAGGGACTCCTGTTCAAAAGGCTTGAGCAAAACAAAAGATGAGGACTATTAGAAAATAATATTAAACATTCTTGTTGATAATGTAAGGTTACTATTTACGAAAACAATAAAAACATCTTTTAAAAAAAATAAGAATAAAATTTTACAAAAAAGAAAATATTAAATACACAAAAAGGCTCAATTTTATGGTGTCCAGTCACGTGGAAGAAGGAAGTTGGACGATCGAGGTGGTCACACCTATGCACGAGGACAAGCTGTGCCCGCACTCCTTAAAAATTCTCAGAGCACAGTACAAACTCAAGGCCAAACTTCAAAGCACTAATTGACACTGGACCATTGAGGTGATGATGGATTGATACATAAACTAGTGTTAAGACGAGCTCACCAGCACCTGGATGTTCAGTCTGCATGCTGCTAGACGTATGTGAAAAAGTACTGACGGGGTTAGATGCCAACCAATTATAGAGGACTGCATAATTAAGGGTCCTAAAGTTTGTGTAGCCAATGGAACGTGTATATTTATTGATGTTCATAGTGGCCCTTTTGAGGGGTGGGCTTAGTTGCCCCACCTGATGTTAAGTACCCTATAACTTTCCTTCACTGTTCTATACTGATATGGAACATTCTCTTAGAGCTTCACTTAGAGCCTATCACTCCCTCCAATAGGTTTTATAGTTTGCCACGTAGGATGACATTGGTAATGACGCAGGTCAGCACGTCACTGATGACGATTTGCATTATATAACCTCAGTTTTTACTAAAGATAAGTTGAGTAAGAGGATTGAGCGAATGCTGATGTTCGTTGTACTCCCTGTCTTACATACTTGATATTAAAATGGACTCCTTTTTGCCAAACTACCTGAGTCGTCTTGATTATTGATGTATTAATAAAATCTGCATCCCCATCCATCTCCTGGGTATTGCTACTCATCTTAAAGGGATGGGCAACCCAGTTCAGGAGGTGCCACTGTGGTGGGAGGGAATCCCTTCACAGGTGCGGGGGTATGCATGTATCAGCATTAGGACAGCTCACAAGGTGACTTGATGTGTTCAGTACTTTCTGTGACACCAGACACCCAAGAGGAACCAAGGGTCGATGTGAAAACAGGAGGCAAATCTTTTTTCTTTTTTAGTAGACACTGGGAATACTCGTTCATGTATACGAGAGGGAAAGTATCCAATGTCGGGAATTGCCATGAATGCTCAAGGGTTCTCTGGAGCTACAAGTCGAGTTTCTTTTACTGATGAATTACCAGTCTCTATAGGAGAGTGTGACATGTCTGTTCCATTGTTGTATTCACGACAGACACCAGTTAACATTCTGGGAAGAGATTTGATGACAAAACGTAACGTACGATTTCATTTACTGACAAAGGAATATTGTGTTCCACTCCTAGAATACACTACATGAATGTGGGTGAGTTTATACTGGCGTTCACAGGGCAAGTGGCTCTGCGAGGTGTTCCAGTGGAGCCAGCGGTTTTCCTTTATGGGGTGAGCATTCTATTAACATGGCTACCTGGCTTAGTGGGGAAGACTGTGATGATGCATGACAAATTCTTGTTCAGGCCAGAGATACCTAAGGATGAAGAGGGGGAACAGACTATCCAGAGCCGTAGCCAAGATTGTCTAGCAAATTGGGCCTGAATCTAATGTAGTTGGGCCCACTCCACTGACAAAAATATATGTAAATGCCCACACAGTGATGCTGAGTGGGCATTTACAGATTTTGGATGGGCCTGACCCTCAGGCCCTACCCTGTCTACGCCTCCGAGACTATCCCTATAGAGTTAGAAGCAGCCATAGTACAAAGGGAAATTACACTGCTTGAAGAAACAGATGACGAGGGCAGACCATGGAGGACAGTGATAGCTCTCGAATAGGGGTACAGGTTGAATGACATTACTGATGATGACATGTTCAGATATGACCCAACAGACACTGGAATAGTGTTCTTTAGAAGCATCACATACTGGATAAGAATAGAGAAAAGGGAAGTCCCACAGTGAATGGAAATAATATGACAGCGCCCATACTTTTTTTAAGAGGACTTGGACAAGGTGCCAAGTATCCTTTGGACCACAGGCCCCTATGATGTAGGTTTGTTAAAAGGGATAGGTGAAGTGAAGTTAAAATAAAGTTGAAGCCAGGGGCGATTTTACCTCGAGCAAGACAGTACTCCATGGGCCTCATTACAAATTGCCCGGTATGGAAACAACTGTGGCGGTACACCCGCCGCCACCGTTGTTTCCATGCCGGGCGATCACAACTCCTGCAGGCGGGAGGTGATGTTCCCGCCAGGTCTGACCTGGCAGGTTTAACACCGCCGCCTGCAGGCGGACGAGGAAACACCGGCAGCATTACGAGATGCTGCTGGTGTTTCCATGATCCCCATTCCCATCGAGTCCCATAGGGCTCGATGGGAATGGGGATTAACATCATTCCGCCTCCGTGATTCCCGGAAAACCGGGGTTGTAATGCCCTGGTAATTCCGGGAATCATGGAGGCGGAATGGTAATACGAGTCCGGCGGTAACCAGGCGGTTTTACTGCCGCGGTTACTGCCGGACTCGTAATGAGGCCCCATGTTTCGCGAGGCTGATGAGGTTATAGTCAAGACTATTTCAGCACTGATGAAACAAGGCATTCTGGTACCATCAGAATTGTTGTGCAACACTGCGGTGTATCTGATTAAGAAATAAAAGGGAGGGTCGTGGAGATTCATACAAGACATGAGACCGTTTAACCAGATTGTAGACACAGAGTTTCCTCTAGTTCCCAACCCCGCAATGATACTATACAGTATCCCGGTGTAAGCTCGATATTTCATGGTGATCGATTTGAAAAATGCGTTTTTCTCAATCCCGTTGCACAAGGACTCACAAGCCTTGACTTCATTTACATTTCGCCAAACTCCTCTGAAACATACTCGTTTGCCCCAGGGGTACTGCGAGTCTCCATCGATCTTTAACAGGGTCCTCCAGCTGGACGTAGCCAATGTGGATTTGAAAAGTAGGGTGATACAGTACATAGATGATATTTTAATTTGTAGCACTACAGAAGATGAGTGCGGACAAGACTCGATTCATTTGATGGCTATCCTAGCAGACAAAGGATACAAGGTAGACAAGGAAAGATTACAGTATTTCTAAGAAGAGGTTTTATATAGAGGACAGTTGATTTCGCATGAGGGAAAGAAAGTGTCGCCTGAAAGGGCTGAGGTGATTATGAAAACTGCAAAACCGCACACAGTAAAACAGATGCAACAGTTTTTGGGGCTATGTAATTATGTTAGAGCCTGGGTGTTTGGTTACAGTTCATACACAAGACCCCTGTTGCAGGCTTTAAAGAAAGCACAAGTGGACAAAGTTACAATAGACTGAACTGAAGAGATGGAGGAAGGATTTGAAGAGTTGAAAAAAGCAATTTGTACAGCTCCTGTTCTGGGAATTCCCAATTATGCTGAGGAATTTTATTTATTCTCGCATACGGATGGGATAGTTATGACTGCAGTGCTTACACAGAGGACCAAATTCGGGTGAAAACCTTTAGCATACTACAGTGGGATTTTAGACCTAGTTATGAAAGGACACTTTCCTTGTGAACAGTCATTGGCAGCTGCCTTGTTCACAAATGACAAGTCTACAAGTATTGTGATGGGCTGCTCTATGACTTTCTTTGTGGAGCATGCTCTGTTTGCCATTTTAGAGAAACCCAAGGGCACATTGACATCTCAGAGAGGTGTATTATATAATATGATAAGGCATTTCCAGGCATAAATTAGTTTTAAAAAATTGATTAGCAGAGTTTGCTAATTAAAATTGTATTGATTAGCAAACAGAACCATTTGATTAGCAATCTTGTACTAATATTGCTAATGTCACCATAAGTTGTTTGTACCACATACATGAAATGAGCAAAAATACAGCATTTTTGCGTACAGCTGAAATAAAACAAGAGTGAAAACAATTAGGACTTGCAAATTCATTAAAATTCAGCTAGACATGCAGGTCGGGTAACTTCGTTTACCTGTTCAATCTAAGAGAAATGCAATCCACCCATAGCAACGGATGACAACAAATGTGATATCTGTAAAATAGGGCATGTCACTACAAACCCGCTTTATGGTTGGCACACTGCTGCCACCCATAGGCCAGCTATGCATAGTGAAACCTTCATTTGACATTTGCTGCAAACATAGTAAATATTAAACAAGTTTTAAACATCCCTTGCAAATGGTACTCGCCCTTCATAAAATCTACTCGACTATGCGAGTGGACGAAAAGACTTTGTGAGCCGTGGATGAGTCTGTAAAATGTAAAGGGTTAGCTGCATGAAGGGACACCAATAGATATGATAATAAAAAGGCTGTGAAAACAGTTTGGCCAGCTGTCTCTTGCAGGTGCTAATATATATAATGCAATCATAATTATAAAGCACATTGACCTCTGGATGCTTAATACAGTGTATAGTAGGGCAGTAGATCTGTAGATGTAGCAACTGAATGACCTATTGATCACTACTTTGCGTAAACATCTAGTCAGCTTCATGTATTCATTATTTAAGAGGAAATAAAGTAGGAGACTGCGCAGAGTGGATGGCGTAGCAAGCAGAGAACTGGGCAAACTTGGTGTACTATTGTAGTTTGTGGTCATCTCACTTTCAGGGTAGCTCGTATAATTAAAAAAAGGCTGATAAAATAGAAAGTCAATGAGTATGATATCTGCTCATGGGTCGAGCACCAATTGCAGACATGCAAGCAACCAGTAAGTTACAGAACTAGGCTTGCCATCAAAAGCATTTGATTGTGTGATCATGTACATTTTCAAAAGTGTCCACTTGCCAATATTATGCATCTTCATTAACCAAATTAAATATGAGATTTAGATACACTAACCTAATATTTACTGTAATGCATGGAGACAATGCAGTGTTTTACAGTATCAATACTATAATTATGCATTATGTAACATTTTACATTTTTAGAAATGGAAATGCATGACTGTCTTTTAAAGAAATATAAAGTTAACACATACTGGCCTTAGCCACACAGGCTACAGTTAGCTTAAAAGAAATATCACTATCATCCCCATTACTTCTGGTTTGCAATTATTTTTAGAAGAAAGAGAAAAATGCAATTTTTGCCTGGCACTCCCACACAGGCCTTTAGCACTTAAGAGTGTAGCAGATGATTACTGCTGCACTTTCTCTCCATTAGCACTAGAAGTGAACTGAGAAAAGAGAGGGAAGAGAGCACCAAGGGCAAAAGAGGAATGCGGGGCTAGCTGTGCTTTGATTGAACATGGCAACTTAAATAGCTAGCTTTGCATCACAAGTGTCAATTTGATTAGCAAACCTACAGAATTGCATAGCAAATTGCTATGCGACACTGCTTATTTTATGCCTTGAATTTATAATGCACCCATACACAAGTGTTTCAAGGCGTGACGAGGCAAGGGAGGGGAAACAGAGGGAAGACAGACAACGATCCTACTAGGCCAGGTGTCATTCAGATCACGCAAGTGCCTAGGAGGGGGTGAAAGAGAATGTGTGGGGGCTGGGGACAGTGCAGTACATGGGATATTTGAATAAATATGCAATAAATAGAATACGGACAGCAGGTGCCAAGTGCAGGGGTAAGTGCAGACAATGGGTGTCACGTGCTGGTGGTGGGACTGTAGGGATACAGAAACAGTCCCCATGAGCGGGGGTTGACAGGAAGGCAGTGCAAGTGTGTGAACTGGCGGGGAAGGGGACCTGGGCCCGAGATCCGAGGGTGGCCAGGTAACAAGTGCAGTTTCAGCCAGGAAGTCAGCAGGGAAGCAGAGGAGAAAAAGCAGAAGCAAAGAGAAAGGTTTTGAGGTGTTTCTGGAACCGGAGATGGTTCTCCTTGTGTTTCAGGGAGGCCCCAGCCTAAGAAAGCAATCTACCTCCAATTCGTTGCTTAGAGAAGCGACTGACCGTGAGGGAGTTGGAGGCGGATGAGCAAAGTGCTCGAGAAGGCAGGTATTTAGGAAGAGAGAGTTGAAGGTAATGAGGCCCCAGGCTCCAGACTGAGTGTAGTGGATACAGGTATCTGATAGTGGTGGTGTGTCCCTTCTCCACGTGGATCGAGGCAAGTACACGCCATGATGCCACTTTTACAGTGAAGTTTCTAGTGTGCAAAGTCTTTCCAAATGGGAAGTGTGTGGAATGCTGAGATCCTATAATGGGCCACATTTTGCTAATGAAGTATTTGAACAGATAGGGCTTTTGTTACACATTAAGCATACGTTTTATTCTGCTTATCACCCGCAAGCGAACAGATTTGTGAGAGACTTAACGGTCTGCGTAATTAAAGGATTGCCAAGATAAAACTGACACTGAAAAAGGGATGGCTATATTGCCTGCCCCTAGCTTTATATGTCTTATGGAATCATTCTAGTTCGGACAATCACCTTACCCCCCATGAACTAGTAAAAGGGAGGCAAATGAGAACACCTCTTGCACCTCCATCGAGGAGTAGAAGTGATGCCCAGAGCACAGCAAAAATGTTAGGAAATGAATGAAATGAATATTTGACATGTATGACATCTAGCATCTCTCTCATTTCAGATCAACTCAAGCGCCAAGGAGGTTGCTATTATTATATGTTATCTGTTAAGGATCTGTTAACTATAAAGTCACCAAAAATAGGGAGACAACAGACCACTAGCCTGAGCAGATGTCAACAGCTTAGAGGCAGTGAGAGATTCCCCTGAAGATCCTACAATCTACCGTCTGACTAATAACAGAACAGAGGAAAGCACAACCCCTAGGGAAACCCTCTGGGGAAGAAAACCCTGAAGCAGGAATAGGGAGCGATGCTTCTCCAAGTCTCCTATTCTTCGGAATCACGTGGTGTGGGTCTGGTTGCAGAGTCATGGATTGTGGAGAGTCCTTAGGAATGAACAGAGAGAAACAGACAGAGAGGTGAGTAGACAGCACATAGAAGTTAGACATGTAATCAGGAACAAGCTAATTATCTCACTTGAGGCGGTATTAACCACTGGCCCAGGTGAGGATGCTGGGAAGTCCAGGAATGCTCTGTAATGAAAGAAGCGTAAAGTAAGAGCTGCGCGTGAGACTATAGAGAGATAAAAAAAAGGCAATGAATGAATTGAACACCTACATGTGTATCCTAATGTTCCCGAACTGTCAGAAACAGCGTGTAGATGCTGGGCAATGAAGATCTGAAAGGAAGCATATGAGAAATAACTTCCAAGATCCGACCGATAGAAAGAGGAAGCGGACAATGCCTACACGATTGTAAATCTCTACCTGGAATCACGAGAGGGATCGGGAATCAAACTCTCTCGGTCAGTGGTCCCAAGAGTCGTAGAGGAGAAGGGACTCGAGCAACAGGCTGGGTTCGAAGGGTTCCCTGAAACCCAGGGGTGGAGTCTAATAGTACGGCTCAGACTCCGATCTGGAGAAAGTAGATCAGAAGGGTTAGCTGGAGAGGCAGACCTGAAAGAACACAGAAAAGTAAGCGGTTTAGAATGTACACAAAAAATTGGAAAGTAAGAGCCTAGGAGCGAACTTACGTAGCATCTCTTAGCGGAGTAGCGACGCAATGAGATTCCCGGGTCTGGCTTCTAAATACTGTCACGTGATTGTTCGTACGTGGAAGCACAGAACCTGCAAAGGTAGACAGTACAGTAACACTGGAGCAGGCTACCTCAGCGGCCATCTTAGGATAGATAGGCAAAACAGCATAGCATGATCTGCCCCGGTGCCACAGAGCCCAGCGCCGGTAATGGTTTAGAACAGGTATCAGAACACACATGAAAACCATTCAGCAACCGGAGCAACTGAATTATTATCGACACCTAAACTATTTATTGGAGACATTGTATTAATTAGAAATGTTACCCCTAAGTGGCACAAGCCACTTTTCCATGGCCCTTTTATCATTGAGAACATTACCCCATCAGCAGTAAATGTTCATGGCAGGCGAGCTTGGCTCCATTTAAATGACACTAAAATGTACAAGAGGTGAGCCCATACCTCTAACTGTTGCCAATAAAGAAGCAAGGCAAGAAGAAGAATTTCAGCGTGTGCAGATTCGATCAATGACGAAGAAGAAGGACGATAAAGCTACTAGCTGATAAATGCAGATTTGCGTTTGGACTGTGACTCCCCTTGGACACTCCTTATAGATATTATAATAGGGGTGTAGTGCTTTGTTCAGAGTCACAGGAATTTTAAAAATGAACTTTAGAAAAATATTGATGCATCACAAATATGCCTGATCTTGATTTTGAGTTTGAAGATTGGAAACAAGAGCAATACCCTGACTCATTTCTCACTGAGTATCTATTTGGTTAGACCTATGGTTCTAACCTACGGGGAGTTGCATGGGCTTGTGCCTACTGTTTTCATATTCATTCTTCAAGCTTATCCTGCTCTTGTCTGAAGAAATGTTGTTGTTCGCACTTTTTTACAGGATCCTAAAAATGGGCCAGTGATCAGAAAATTGCTAATCGCAATTGCTAATTGTAAAAGTATTGCAACTGCAGAAGTAAAAGTATTTATTTTTCCTTCATTGATTATAGTAGAAATAAGAAATAATGAGGAAAACACAATGTTAGTGAATGCACAAGCCCAACCAATTCCAGAATGCCACAAATGGTGGGGATTCATGTGTTCATTTTTGATATACATATGTACAACTATGCTTTGTGTCTTTCTGTTTCTCCTGGTTCACTTTCTCTATTTTATTGATTCAAACAAGGCAGATGTCCCTTTGATCCTCCCCACTCCAGGAACTATTGTTGATTTAACTATTGTTGATTTGCCCATTACCGATAAGCCAAAACCCTTTATGGTGTCTCCTCAGAGTACAGCTGCTTTAGAGTTGTTTGCATGTACTGCAACCATTATGTTAGGGAGACACAAGAGAAGCGTGGAGGAAGATAATGAGGGGATAAATACATACTTGGATAACGCAGCACACTTGGGTCACAACATGTGGTATCAACACTTGAGTAATGTAGTGGAAAGAATGTCTAAAGAGAGTTGCTACGTTTGTGCTCTCATGCCTTATGCCATGAATCCTGCCCGAATGTTCATCTCCAGAGAAATTCCAGAACATGATGCCAGATGTCTTGTTCACCTTGCTACATGCATGACTCGAGGACAGTTCCAAGGAAATTGGGCCACTCTGCGATGGAGACTGAAATGGTGATTTCCATTCCAGGATGATTATATCAAGACTACACAGATGGAAAAGGAGCCTGCATGGAAAAGAAAGATGCTCACGTATCCTAGGGCAGGACAGGATGAAGTGGTCACATAAGAAATTAAGAGAATGGATCGCCCTGATAAAGCAGAAATAGCTTGGATGCTTGGATGCTGGGAACAATCTCAGCTGCTAGCCTATGGACGAGAGAAACCAAGAAAGGATGGGAAGGATTGATGTCCTGTGCAGCTCATCTTTTGA
The DNA here is from genome assembly GCF_040938575.1 of Ambystoma mexicanum. Taxonomy (NCBI): domain Eukaryota; kingdom Metazoa; phylum Chordata; class Amphibia; order Caudata; family Ambystomatidae; genus Ambystoma; species Ambystoma mexicanum. Next base: position 514,417,160 of record NC_090933.1, read on the forward strand.
AGCCAGAATACATGTGAGAAGTACAAAGAGTAAATGATGGGTGTTCAATGTCATGGGCCGAACATGCCAAGCTACTGATATGGGTAGAAGATGAATCAGGCCCAATATGATTCCACTGGTGAATGTGACACTATGCTTTTCAAAAGAAGGAAAGAAGCATGTGGGAAATAACATAGGTTGCAAGACTATAGTTGATGTATCCAGGATGCGAGCAGAGACAACCGTCATGATGGATCGATATTGGACTTGTGGGTCCAGAGCCTACATGAAGTTGCTCAAACATTGGGGAGGAACGTGTTCCTTAGTGCTCAACCATCTTCCAGTGTTTGTGATTCCTCAGATTGACCTGAACATTGGAGAATTGAAGAGAGCAATTGCCCATTTCATAAGAAGATCACTCGAATTCCTCAAACAAGAGCGAGAACTACTTCTCAGCAAAATCAATAGATGCATGTGAGGCTATCCCGTATGAGCATAGGCTGTTCAGAAAAACTGCTTCAATCTTCATGGCTATCTTTATGCCTGGGATCCAGATGATGGCAAATGCGAAGTGGTCACAAATCACTCGCTGGGAGCTTCTACAGACAATCAACACTACCATAAAAGGATTCAATGCTATCAAGGAAGAATTGAGGGCCATGTGACTAATGACCCTCCAGAACAGATATGTCCTAGATATGATTACAGCGATGGTAGGGGAAGTTTGCACCAACTTTGGGCAATCATGTTGCACATTCATACCTTCTCACGATGACGAGAATGGGGCCTTGACAGAGGCCATAACGTTGGTAAATAATAGATTTTTATTGATTTTTCAACACAAACAACGATACAAACCAAACAGCAGTGCAATAAACAATATTCCAATAAACATTTAACCATTAGTGCGCACTACTCCCCTGATCCCTCCCCCCTCGCGAGCCATTTTCCATGTCTTGTTCCGCTTCTGTTGCACATGAGCGAGCATCGTCATCATCTGGATCTCCCGAAACCCCTGTCCCGAATATGCAGGATATCAATGTCTTCCATGCCATCAAAGAGCCCAGTTCCTCCTCCCAAGACATACAACTCGCCTCTTGCCACACCGCTGTCTCAGCCTCCGCCCATTTCTGTAGGTCATTCCACCACACCTCAACCCGTGGCTTGCTACATTTTTTCCAGCCCATGGCTATTCGTCGTTTGGCCAGCACATACGCTAAGTCTTTCAGTTTGCTTACATGTTTCTGCTGCCGAGGTCTGGGAAACCCACCCAGAAGGCATGCCCAGGCGGTGTCTATGGCAAACGTGACCCCTCTCTCTCTCAGCTTGCGCGCCGCCTCCCTCCAGAACCCCTCAATCACTGGGCACGCCCAAAACATATGCGTCATGTCCGCATTTTCTTCGTCGCATTTGGGGCACGCCTGTCTGCCTGCATTCCGAAATTTGGATATCCTCAGAGGGGTCATGTACGCTCTGTGCGTGACGTACAGTTGTATTTGCTGCAGTCTGGCATTTCGAGACACTTTCCTGTGGTACCCCAAAGCCCGTTCCCACATCCCATCTCCCATTTCGATCCCCACCTCACTCTCCCATTCCAATCGTAGGCATGTCAGTTCCTTCCCAACTTTCGACATCACCATCTCATACAGCCTAGAAATTTCATGTCCCCCTTCCGTTGTATCATATATCCCCGCCATCGTAACCTCCGATTCGTCTGCCATGATATTCTCAGGCCACAGTTCCCGTATTTTCTTCCCCAATCTGTGGTATGTAACATATTGGCCTTCGTGCAATCCAATCTCCTCGCTAAGTTCCACAAACCCCTTAATAGCACCCTCCTGCCACACATCGCCCAATGTCACCAACCCCACCGATTCCCAGTAGGTCCTAATAATCTCCCTCAGCTGTCCATCCACCCCCGCCAGGGCAACCAGTGGAATTTGCGGAGAACACGGAAGTGGGTCACCCATCATTGTACATGCCCGTCTCCACACCTTCCACCCCAGCTTCACCATCGCCGGGTACCTTCTCGTGACAGCCTCGGGCAACCAAATGACCTCCTTTAAGAAAAATGGGGCACAATCTTGCCCGAATAGTCTGAATTCTGGGGTCTCTTCGTCGGACAGCCATTTAGACACAAACTGTAGTTGGCTCGCTATGTAATACGCCTCAAAGTTTGGGAGTTTGACTCCCCCCTTTTCATGAAAGTTCTGTAGCTTCCAGAGCGCTACTCTGTTACGAGTACCATGCCACAGAAACTCTCTGCAAACCCCATTTATTTTAGTGAAAAAACCCTTAGGGATCATGTATGGGATGTTGCTAAAGTAATGTAGCAGCCTAGGCAGAACTACCATCTTGATCATCGCCCCACGCCCCATCATCGCTAGGGGCAACTTCTGCCAAAAGCTCATACATGCGCGTATCTTCTCAACAGCCATCTCTGTGTTGCGCTTGTATTCTTCCTCCACCGTGTGGTAGATATCTATTCCCAGGTAACGGAATGTATTGACTGACCAGGGCACCTGGAGCACCGGCAGCCGCTCCGTGGGAACACCCCTATAGCAGCCCAACGGGAAAATGTACGATTTCTGGGGGTTGACCGCTATGCCCGACAACCTCGCATATCTCCCCATCACGTCCAGGATATATTGTAAATTCTCCTCCGGATGACTCAAGTACAATAACAAGTCATCCGCATACAGGGATATCAGATGGTTTTCTCCCCCCACCTCAATGCCCACGATATCATACTGCTGCCGCAAGTACAGTGCCAGAGGCTCCAGGGCCAAGATATACAACATCGGGGACCAAGGACACCCCTGTCTAGTGCCTCTACTAAGCTGCCATCTCTCGGATATAATCATGCCCGTCCGAACTCTAGCCAGCGGAGCGCTGTACAGCAGCTCCGCCCATCTAATATATCCTGGTCCCAGTCCGTATTCTCTCAAGGCCGCCAGCAGCCACTTCCAATTAACCGAGTCGAAGGCTTTAACAGCGTCCAACGACACTATCGCCATTTCCCCATCACTGTTAGATCCCATTTCAATCACCCGGTGGAGTCGTCTATGGTTTTGGGCAATGTTTCTCCCCGGGACATATCCCGTTTGGTCCGGGTGTACCAGTTTGCCTATCACCCTCCGCAGTCTGTTGGCCAGGACAGCCGTTAGTATTTTGCTGTCCTGATTCAGCATAGATATTGGTCTGTACGACCCACAACTATGCCCGGGTTTATTAGGCTTAGGGAGCGGTATAATAATCGCTTCCCTGAGCGATTCCGGCAACCTCCCCTTCTCGAACGCCTCATTAAGCATATCAAGCATCGGGGGGGAGTACTTCCGCTCCAAAAGTTTTATAAAATTCACTGGGCAGGCCGTCCGTTCCTGGGGTCTTGCTAGTGGGTAGCTGCCGGACGACCGCCTCCAACTCCCCTAGTGTTATTGGGGCATCTAGTTCCTCTCTTTCCTCCGTGCTTATCCTGGGCAGCCCGATATCTTGCAGGGTCTCCAACATTTCCTCCCGGTCGCCGCCACCCGGATCCCCATACAATGCTTTATAGTAATTTACGAATTCCTCATTGACACCCTCCTGGGTATTTATCTGCTCCCCATCCTCTCTGATTATTGTCCTAATCGGGGGCCTCGGGGTTTCTCTTTTATATAACCATGCCAAAAGACGACCCGTTTTATCTCCTCCCGCATGTTGCCTTTCAATATACTTTTTGTAATTTAGATTACAGAGCCTCCCCCAATGTTCTGTACACTGCTGCTGCAGTTTAAGCACCAGTTCGTTATCTATATGCTCGCTCTTCAGCACCTTTTCCAGCTCTCTCTCCGCCTTCTGTAAATCGACCAGGGCCCCATTCTGCAAACCTTTCGATTTAGCAATCGCCACCCCTCGTACCACAACCTTAAAGGCCTCCCACAGAGTTCCCGCCGAGTCAACGCTGCCAGTATTGGTATCGAAATAGCTAACTATTTCCTCCCGCATGTCTTCCCTAAAAGCCTGGTCTTTAAGCGCCTCTGCGCGCAGGCGCCACGTCGGGATCCGCGCTCTGGGGCGGCCATATTGCCATCCCACCACCATAGGCGAGTGGTCCGAGAGGACCCTCGCTCTATATTCCGCACTAGACACATCCCCCAAGACGTCCGACGTGGCAAAAATATAGTCTAGCCTAGTGTGCAACCGCTGCGGGGCCGAGTAATGCGAGTACTGTCTCTCATTGGGGTGCTTGGTCCTCCACACGTCATCAAGCTCAAAGTCCCGCAGCAGCGTCCGCAGCACCCGGGCTGCCGGGGCGGGCCTAATCACCTTATCATCGGATCTGTCCATCCCCGGGTCCAACACACAGTTAAAATCCCCTCCCCAGAACACCGCACTCCCCACACACCAACTCAAGTTGGTACTCATGGTCCGGAAGTACTCTGCCGCGCCCTGGTTCGGGGCATACGTGTTCACTACACACATCTCTCTGTTCTCGACTACCCCTCTCACCATAGCCAGACGCCCCTCAGTATCCACACGTTCCTGCTGCAGTTGAAACGGGACATGCGGCGCCACCCAGATCAGCACGCCTCTAGCATAAGCTGAGTACGCGGATCCTACCACCGTTCCACCCCACTTTTTCTTCACCAGCTCTAGTTTGTCTCGGGTCAAATGCGTCTCTTGCAGTAATGCGACTTCTATCTTTTGTCGCCTCAAGTACAACATAACTTTGTTCCGTTTAAGATAGCTATTGAGGCCCCTGACGTTCCATGTCAACAATTTTAGCTCCCCCATGATGTACTGATATCTTGCACTCTCCCCCCCGACCATCCCTGCTCGTTCATGCTATCCAGAAGTCTCATCCAAAATCTTCCCTCAGGGCTCGCAATCCCGTTCAAACCTCCCAACACTATGTACACCCCAACTGCCCCCCCACCCCCCATTCCCCCTGCCCATCCCCTCCCCCCCAACTCCCACCCCAACTGTTGCCCAGCTCCATCCCGGGAACTCAGGCCCCCCCACATCTAGTTCCGGCTGTTACACACAGAGCCCAGTAGGGTAAAGTCGCCCTAGCGGCCACTTAACTAAGAAATACTAAACGGGGGTGAATGGACCAGCCCTGAAAGGCTCCCATGTACGACAACAATTACAGTGCAAACAGTGCATTTAACATCCAGTTCCAGGCCCGACCTCCCCAGGCCATAGCAATAACTATAGTCAAGTCCCATAGTCTCCGGCAACACCCTCTCTCGTCGTAGAGCACTTATCTCTCATTGCCACCTTCATCCGCCCGGACCTCCGACTCCTGGGGGCTGCCCTGCATGTCCAGCCAACCCATGGCTTCCTCCGGTGACTCAAAAAACAGGGATCTATTATTGTGGATCACCTTTAATTTGGCCGGGTAGAGGAGCATATATTTCTTCCCTGCCTCTCTCAATCTTCTCTTGACCGCCCCGAAGTTCATCCGACTCCTCTGCACCATCATGGTGTAGTCTGGGTAGGCCGTTATAGTGGCCTCCCCCCTTTTGATGGTTCCTCCTTTACGAAAATGCTCTAAAATCCTTTCCCGGTCACGGTAGTTAAGGATTTTGGCTATCATTGGCCTGGGCGGACCGCCCGGTGGAGGCCTCCTAGCCAATGCTCTATGTGCTCGCTCCACCGCAAAACCCTGCGACAGCGCACCCCCGGTGATCTCTTGGAGCAACATATTTTCAATGAAGTCCGTGGGGTTATGACCCTCCAATCCTTCCGGGATGCCCACAACACGGATATTGTTCCTTCGGGCGCGCCCCTCCGCTTCTTCGGCGCTGTTCTCCAAGTTGCGTACTTTCTGTTCCAAAATCTGCAGGTCGGCCTTGTGTGAGGCACAATCTGCCGTGTTGGCGCTGCCCTCCTTTTCCAGACTCTCTGTGCGCTCCGATAGGGCCTTCACATCCTGTCGAAGTAGGTTCACCTCCTCCCGAACTTCTCCGACTTTGAGGTCGAGCGCTGTTTTCAGGTCCGCCACCACCATTTCAAGCTTGGCCTCCCAAGCGCTTTTCAAGTCCGCTTTCAGTTCAGCGAGAGCAGCTAGCACGTCCTGGTTTGGGCTAGCCGCGGCCATGGGTGGCTTCTCCTTGGTCCGAGCACTCTCTGGGCCCGTCGGTGTCTTGGTAAACTCGTCCAATGTGGGCTGTTTTGCTCTCTGACGGCCTTATTCGCCATTCCACAGCCGCTGTAAGCCGTGGGCCCGTACACGCGACCCCGTCGTAGGATCAGCCACTATCCGAGTGTCCCCTAAAGGTCAGGGCCAAAGCACGTAGTCCGTTGCACCAGTCAGCTCAGGCGGGTCCTAGTGCCGACCGCCGACCTTCGCCGACCGTTTCCCAGGCCCGCGTTAGGTCATCGGTGCCCACAGAGACGCGCTGACGCTCTCCCAAAGGCTTATCTGTATCTCCACGGCCTGCACCGCCCACGTCGCCGCCGATCACCGCGAGGGTGTTCCTTTCAACGCGTTTGTGTCCCCTCCATTGTCCGGTGTGGCCGCCATTTTCACTCCGTCCGGTCCGCGACTCCAGGAACTTCGATGGCATTTATCTACCGTTGCCGGGCTTGTGGAGGTTTCAGCTCTTCCATAGTTGTGCAGCTCACATTCATGGACAGGTACACTCGTTTCTGGCCTGCGGGAGTTAGTGCCAATGCACTATTGCACAGGATGGATGTAGGATCTCCGGGAGCTCTCCCAAGAGCGCGTCCTCTCACATGGTTTCCAAGCCACGCCCCCTTGACAGAGGCCATAACGTTGTTGACGAACCTGCATAATAAGATGGAAGATAAGACAGAGGATGTTGCAGATGACAGTTTGTTTGCCTCAGTCTTCTCAAGGGTTCCGCAGTGGATGGCAAACCTTTTCAAGCTTCTTGGAGCAGTCTTGGTGATGGTGATGTTTGGATTCTGTGTGAGTAGGATGATTATTGCACAGTGCATTAAGACAGCGAAGAAAGCAGTAGGAATGAAGATCATGATTGGTGTTGAATCAAGATTTGAACACAAGGAATTGACTGATGAAGAAATCAGAAGAAACATAAAGACCAGCATCGAGCATCTGAGGGAACGGAGTTCCTGTATCCAAAGAATCACAAAAAGTACAAGGGACGATGGGTCTACTGTAACCCAAACGGACAGTGCAGTTACATGACCTTGAGTGTGGATGAACATGTCAAATCAGTTGGTCCCTGAAGGGAGTTATGAAGATCTGGACTCCAAAGAAGCACTTCTTCAAGAGAAGATACCAAGATGTGGGGACTAATGAAGGTGTGGTCGATGACTTGACCAGAGGGGGAAGTGTAGAGGAGCAGCAAAATGCCTCTGCAGGAAGTCCAACCCCCCCTACTGCCAATATGTTGGAAGCCTGAAACTGCATCCATGCTTGACACCAGTAAATGTGACCATACTGCGACGAGTGTTCGAGAAAATGTATCCGTTAAGAAAGCCATACCAGATTTATGCCCATAGAGATGACAATCTCTCGGAAGAAGTTGCCAAAGGAATATGAAAACAAGAGAAAGAGAAACTGGTGAAGTCAAGAGAAGTGAGAGTGACGCCCTAAGAAAAAAAAGATGTATGAACCTTATAGAAACTAATGACAAAATAAGGAATCGAGTGGACGTTCCTATGCGGAAAGAAGATTGCATGTGTGTGTGTGACGCACTGCAGAAAATGCAAACCGTTCAATGAATGTACAGATGCAGCAGCGCAAGTAGACTAAGTGATCATAGAAGCTGGCTATACATAGTGAATAGACCGCAGGCGAAGCCGCCATTGTATAGGCTCTGAACATCGGTATCACAATTTTAGTAAACTCATACCCATGATAAAAAAGGATTGAAAACGGCGTTGCAGCAACTAATTAGCTGGGAGCATGAAATAAGCGAGAAGGGCTGTCTGGTCTGGTGTCAAGACTAGAGGCAGCCAAGAACTGGTTACCTAGCCTCAAAGAACAGTGAACGTGAGAAGCTGAATTATCTCTCTTCAAGGTGCAAGGAAGGAACACCATGAGTGCCAAGTTTATTAATTCAAGACAATTAAATGCTAAACAAATGGGGTGAATTGAGGTCCCCTGTCATGTGAGCCGAAGATGGAAATAGGAGTTGGGCATCCATACCAGAACTGTGATAAGCATGTACCAGCACTTCCTTATATTCCCAGAGAAGAGAATCTACTGCAAGGACAAGTTCAAAGACAGTCTTCATGGCAGAAGGCATGAACGATGAGAGATGTGAAGTCCAGTTCACCCCCTGGCACCTGGGTCTGAGCTTATGTGCTGCTAGTGAGCCAAATGTTCCAGGCATGGCACGGGCGTGCCAATCAATTGTAGAGGTCCACATAACGAAGGGCCTTATAGTTTAAGAGCCAATAGTATTCTGTGTACTTAATACGTTTTGAGGATGACTTGCACTAGAGGCTGGCTTAAGTTCTCCACCTGACAGTAAATGTCCCATCACAATCACAATCCCTATAGAAAGTATACTTCGATGTTCCCCTTGAGCCAACCACAATACCCCATAAGTTTTTCTTATTTCCCACATAGTATGACAACACGTATGATGAATTTTTAGTATATAAGTTTGTTTTTATGTAAAATGCACTGAGAGCTCGAGCGTCAGTTGGTGTCTGTTCTAACTCCATGTTTTAGACAATTGATATTAAACCAGTCGAATGGGACTTTACCAACTTCCGAGTCGGTCTGATTACTTGGTGTAAGAGTTACTCTGCATTCCATCCTTTGCACGACATGTTACTGATTAAGGACCTTATGTTCAGCGCTGTGCACCAACTCATTTGGCCATCTTGTCTGCCTTGGGTTGGAGTGAAAATCTATCTGAAACCCTTGAACTGTCTTCGTGACCCAGGTGTCTGATGATAAAGGGCACCAGTGTTTTACCCATAACCTGGGCATTTGTCCATTAGTTAGGCCATGTGTATCACCCATTTCTCATTCTTGCCAGCCCCTTTCCTGTCCCCTCTAGTAAGGTGCTGAATGAGACATTTTCTTTTGGTTTGGCGTAACAAGGCCGCAGATTTATTTTCACATAAATACAACCACAGCAAACAGATCTTGAAAATAGATCCAAAGATGTAGCGACTGCTCCTTGTCCTGTTTCCCCCTTTTTATCCATGTCCATTGCAGGCCCAACTCCCCCCAAGACCTTTGAGTCTGAGAACCGCCTGCCCCTGCAGGTATTTGCGGACTGGGGGAGCGCCGTTTGTTGGGGGGAAGCTGAGCCCCAATTGCTACCGCCAGACACCCCCGCCGTTTAGGCTCCCAGGAGGCGCTGTCCAGACTGGGCGAAGCCCCTTCCGGTTAAGCAATGGCTCATTCGGAGTCTTTCTCTTCTCATTGGTCGCCACAACACCGCCACGCCAAAGGTGGGTTACCGCCCACCGTGGCTCCCCCCTTTTCCTATTTTGTAGTTCTAGCAGTTCTGAGTACACCTTGCTGCCCAGTGCAACTCCGTCTATCCTCCTTTGACCAGGGATTTCACCTTTGCCGGTTGTGTCTGATCTAGGGATACCTCCTTCCCCTCCATCTTTTCCGTCATACCTTGACCTGCTCTCGCACAACCGGCTCCTGGTTCGACCAGCGCTTTGAAGCCAACTGCCTCACCTTTCTTCCAACCATCCCTTGGTAGACCCAAATCTCTCAACCCTCCGTGCCTGCCACCCTCCTGCCCCTGCAGGTGTTTCTGGGCTGAGAGAGCGCCATTTGTTCGAGGAAGCGGAGCCCTCGTTGCCACCACCAGACGCCCCTGCCTTTTTAGGCTCCCAAGGGGCGTTGGTCCGACTCCGTTCCTTGCATAGTCCAACCATCTCCTTCGTAGACACCACTCTCTCAACCCTCCATGCCTGATACCCACCTGCCCCTGCAGGTGTTTTGGACTGAGAGAGCGCAATTTGCTCGAGGAAGTGAAGCCCTTTCTGCCCCGACCAGACGCCCCTGCCGTTTTCGAGTCCCAAGAGGTGCTGGTCCGACTCCGTTCCTTGCCTTGTCCAACCATCTCCTTCGCAGAAACAACTCTCTCAACCCTCCGTTCCTGATGCCACCCTGCCCCTGCAGGTGTTTTCTGGGCTGAGTGAGCGCCATTTGTTCGAGGAAGCGGAGCCCTCGTTGCCACCACCAGACGCCCCTGCCGTTTCAGGCTCACAAGGGGCGCTGGTCCGACTCTGTTCCTTGCCTTGTCCAACCATCTCCTCCGTAGACACGACTCTCTCAACCCTCCGTGCCTGATACCCCCTGCCCGTGCAGTGGTTTTTGGGCTGAGAGAACGCCATTTGTTTGAGGAAGCGTAGCCCACGTTGCCACACCAGAACGCCCCTGCCGTTTAAGCTCCCAAGAGGCGCTGGTCCAACCCCCGAGTAGTGGAGTCTATACCTGAGGCTACTGTACATACTGACTTGTATTCTGGATCGAAACTTATTCCCCCTTTTGCCTCCTAATCCTGGTGTTATATTGTGTCAACTTAACTGACCGCCCTTACACAAGCCCCAATAAATTGCGCTGTGTATTAGTCTCCTTCGTGGCCACCTCTGCAGCCCAATAGATAGCCTGAGCCATCTCCCCCGCATCAGTGCCCTTGCAACTACCCGGCCATGCAGTGATAAGGGACCCCACCATGCCCCAAACCTGGACAAACTACCTTGTAGGGTATGCCCTCTTGTGCATCCACCTTGGTGGATCAGCCACTGACCTGAGTGACCCAGCCACCTTCACCCCCTGGCCAATTTAGACATGTGTCCCATACCGTGAACCTTAGAATCTGGCCAGATATGGCTGCCTACAGGGGTATCCATCTACCTCCGTGCCCCTCCTTTGAATCCTGTGAGGGGCGTTATTTTCTGGAAGTTCCAACCTTCCTGCGGGGGCCCTCCGGGGGAGAGCTATCCTTCTAATGCCTCCCCCTTGCTTAGCCCGGGAACAAACCTTGTCCTCACCTACTGTACCGCGACCTGCGCCACCCTGTCGTGATCCAGACCCACCACCTCCGTGTGGTGGAAATTCCCTTAACAGCCCGCTGCGCTGGAAGCTGGCTACAGCAACGTGTCTTCACAGGCCACCAAGTGAATTCCGTAATAGTCATTTGCTGGAATCACAGGACCAGTATTGATTCCCTGCCGTGCCTTTCCCTATTGACGGCACAGCGCCCTTTGCCGTAGTGCATCACCCTGTGAGTCACCATCTTGAAACCCTTAATGGAATTAACATTCATGCTGTGACAGGAGGGATCCGAACCCCCCCCAACCTTACAGGACTCTACCCCCTGCCTTAACCGGTTGTGCCACCAGACCAGTTGTACTATCAGGCCACCCGACTGTTTCGTTCGTAATTTGCCTGTCCAACACACCGTTTCCGGCATGGGGTGACTAGCAACTCGAGTTCAAAAACAGGGCAAACTTCTATAATGATAATGATGCATTATTCATATAGCGCCTTAATCCAAAGCTCTTTACCAAGCCCCTGTTTATCGGAATGATGAAAGGCTGAGTTGGCCTTGCAGGGCTCCGAACCTGCAGATCACACTAGCGAGCGCTTAACCTGTTGATTTATTAATTTATGTTTTTTAAAGCGTTTCCCAGCCCACGGAATTCCAGGAATTAAATTCATTATTTGGCACGCGCTTAAATACCCAGAGGTTTCAAAGCGCAGACCCGTGGCTCAAACCTGTGTTGCTTTGTGTCGAAGGCGAACACGTTGCCGCTGCGCTAACCTCCTGCGACAGCTGAACCCGAAGTGGTCGACCTTAGATTTGCGCCCCCTCGGGCTTTGCGACTTATTTGGGGGAATGCTGGCCACATTGCGACCTACTAGTCTGAACAACAAGCAAAGTGAAACACCGTCCCGGAGGACTGATCTTTTATTCCTACACCCCACTTGCTAGTCTTATCATCCCTGCCTCGCCTGTGTTTCTCCATGGTCGCGTCTCCTGCTCTTTCCGGGGCCTAGTCCCACTACTCTGTGTGCTACAGTTTTACCTGTGCCGGACACTATTGCATTTTTCCTAACATAGTATTCTAGGACAAATCCTGCAAAACATTGCACTGTTGCGTTTTACTGAGTCCCCCCCTTAGACACATTGCCCACTCCCTGTTCTATCCATATTCAGACCTGCGCGCCTTACCAGAGCATGTGCTAGGGAGTAACCGAATAACCCTCTTCCCAAGTTACCCCAGATGGATTATAAAATTATATTTATGCATTGGATTAGCACAATTTTTTAACTGCTCCAAATTCGCGCAAAACCCAGTACTGGCGTGAACCAAACCGCCTGTTCAAGTTAAAGAATTACAATATGCCATAACCGTGTCAGTAAAAGTTTGATACCAAGCAGCCCCCTGGTGCTCCCCCATCCATTGTCCCTTCCTAATAAACACCTGATCGGGCACGGTAAAACGTGGACTGGCGCCTTAGTTCTCAATCACCTAATTACACCACTACACGTGTTTCCCCCTTCATCGACTGCCGAATTTGGAAACGCATCGTGCAGGACGGAGGCCATCGCACGTGCCACTTGTAACCATGTCCATATGACTGCAAGGGTAGACATCTTCACAAACTTCATTTAAGAAGTAGACCCGCGGTGATCCACCGCAACTGGACAACAGCAAACGCCTTTATAACACACAGCGCAGGGCCCTCTTCATAAATAATGCTGTGCACTACCTTACAAGCCTTAACGTACAACCCTGGATTTGAGATCCCATGAACTGCTTTACACCACCATTGCTCCAGAGCTAACCCAAAATGTATTTCAGAAAAAACAGTGCGGGTCCACCTCCGAATTACGCATCATGCGGGACGGAGGCCATCGCACGTGCCACTTGGAACCATGTCCATATGACTGCAAAGGTAGACATCTTCACAAACTTCATTTAAGAAGTAGACCCGCGGCGATCCACTGCAACTGGACCACAGCAGACGTCTTTCATACCACACAGCGCAGGGCCCTCTTCATAAATAATGCCGTGCACTACCTTACAAGCCTTAACGTACAACCCTGGATTTGAGATCCCATGAACTGCTTTACACTACCATTGCTCCACAGAGCTAACCCAAAATGTATTTCAGAAAAAACAGTGCAGGGCCACTTCAGAATTTGCGTTCCTCTGAATGATGTGTTCATTAAAAATCAAATCAGCACACTGACTATGGCCTGCCGAACCGCCGATGCGTAGCTCAGAGTGCACCCGCATCATTCATACTGACATTTTTCCCCCGCTCGGGATGCCCCCACAGACAAAGCGGCCGTATTTGTATGAACATATTGATCTACCGTTATATAACAGCGTGGCCCCCCCCAGGTAACCCGTCGTTCTAAGTTTTGTTCCTATTTTTCATGCAACCGAGGAACATTAAGTAGATCCGCCCTCGGTAAATTCCGAAATGAGTATGCCACCATTACATGAGACCCTCGAACCCTACATCGCATTGAAATTCATGAACCCTGGGCCCGGCGGACAAAAAACGGAACAGAGTGCCGCCTGCGTGGTAGCCATACAATAACAGACCCATGAGGATGGAAAACGCATACTACCTAATTCATGTAAAATATGCAAAACGCTGCTGAACAGTAGAACCTCTTGGAGTACTCCTGCGCAGCACGGCGGCCGTATTAACCCCTGAATACACAATGTGGTGAAACATGTCCGAGATTTTGATATTACGGCCACCCGACATGCCCATAGTGACCACAACCGTGCACCCTTACCGCCTAAAATTGCCAGCCCCTCTCACCAAAGGTCACCCGACTACTGGCTAGCTCGCTGCTGCAGTGCAAGCCCGTATAACTTGCACCACGTGGCCAGGCAGCCCCAGAGTACACGTGGGAAACGTCGAAGGTCCATGCTCACAAATACCTTGCTGGGACACCCTGCTCTCAGCAACTCGACCTGCAGCCGACTGTACTACTAACCCTTTAGCAGTTCGTAGTCCTCGTACTACCTAGTGTCAGGCACACCCGAGCAGAGTCCCGCTTTCCTCTCTAAAATTACCCCGTTCCTTACCCGACGCACCCTCCTAGCTGCAACCATACCGATGCTTCCCTGGAACCCGTCATGAAACCGGAACCCTTCTTCTTCTGTCTGGAAACCTTCTTTTTCTGGTTCGTGAACAGCAATCCGGACAGTAACGAAATCCTCAAGAAAACGAAATCCTCTCCTGGTTGACGGGCGCCCGGCTGCTGGAAGAGCTGCAAGTGCTCCTGTGCCGGGCGCCCGCTGCATATGAAGCCCTTGCCCCTCCCCTTTCCATTGTTGCCCTTCGCGGGCTTCCTGTTGCGCTTGGCGCTCTTTTGAAACTCTTGCCGCCCTCTCCCCTGCCCCCGAGGGGGGGGGGGGACGAGAGAGCGGAAGGAGGAAGGCCCCTGCCCCGGTTATCGGGGTGCCTCCTCCATTTTCTTTCTGTATTTCCGTCGTCACCTTCATTGCACCAGTCTTCGGCCTACTGCAGGCACTCTGTCACACAGTCTCTCTGAATCACTGTTCTCACCTGAGTTAGGCTGCTGTTAGCATTCTGGTTGCCTCCAGCCTCTTCCTCTCCCTCCTCCACTCGATCGGAAGAAAGGGTTGGGTCGAGCTGTTCAATTGACAGAAGCTTATTGCTTCAACTGATGCTGCGCGTATTACCGGCAACTAATGTTGTTGTTTTGAGGTAAAATAGTCTTTAATGGCGAGAGATTGACTCTCCTAAAGCTGAGGGCGAGCAGTGAATACACGGCTGACAAGGAGAGAGAGGGGGGGGGGAGGGGCGGCGGAAATACGTCTACTACTAAAGACGGGAGTTTCATGGACATGTCAAGTGGTGTGCTATTGTTATGCTGCTCGAGTTAGTAAAGTACAAGAGAAGTATAATCTGAGCCTGCGGGTCTTTATATAGATTCTGCACAGACCCCATGCAGGTAGAAAACTTAGAACACTTGATCATGTTCTGCCACACCTTGCAAGACAAGCGTTCACTTTATTTAACGTTCTAAAGATAAGCCTTTAGAAGGTTTTAGTCACATTCCCAGGATGCGACCTAGCAGAATGTTATCAGCACGGAATGCTCTGATTACTTACCGGTAATCTTCATTACTCCTAGTCCTACTCTTCCTCGTCACAGTACTTACTTCATGAGGCACCCGCCTCCGACACAGGACTTTCTTCTATTTCTTTAAATCCCTATAACTCCTCCCCCACATCCATGTCACTCAGTTTCATATTACCAAGCCGGAGCATGGGACCTTCCCCGCAGGGAGGGTGAGGAGGGTCGTCAGTACTGTGACGAGGAAGAGTAGGACTAGGAGTAATGAAGATTACCGGTAAGTAATCAGAGCATTACCTCCACGTCCACTCTTCCTCGTCCCAGTACTTACTTCATGAGGTATACCAAAGCATCAAAGGGGAAAAGGTCCCAATGAGACAGAGCCAAAAACAGTGCAGCAAAACACACCCACAATAACTCTTAAGTCACATCCCCACAGACAAAAACTCCAACCACGAAGGAACCAACCCCCGAGTGGGAGAAACTCAACCCATAGCTGTTGATGAAAATGCCTAGACCAGCCAAGGCGGCAGCCATACAAATCTCTTGCAGAGAAAAACCCTCCTTACATCGGGCCAGGAAGCCGCGAAACCCCTGGTAGACCGCCCCTGATTGTGCGCAGGCACAGGCAGGCCAGAAGCCACATAGGCCCTAGAGATCACAATCCGGAACCACCGGAAAATGGAAACCACAGATGCGTTATGCCCAGCCCCAGCCAGACCACAAGCAATCAGAAGACTATCAGATTGGTGGAAAAGGCAAACCAAGCCAAATACTCCAACGCGTCCCGCCGGACATCAATGTTAAGCAGAGCCACCTCCTCAGGCGTTCTTGGATCATGAAAGAAGTCAGGGAGAACCAGACCCTGAGAGGTGTGAAACCCGAGAGACAACTGAAGGGAGAAACTTCGGACCACACCCCGGCACCACCGAGTCTGGCAGCACCCTCAGGAAAGGAGCGTGACATAAGAGAGCCCCAATCTCCCCAAGCCTACGGGCAGAAGTGAGGCCAATAAGAAAAGCAGATTTCAGTGTAAGATGTTTGATATCAATCTCGGAAATGGGCTCAAAAGGAGGCCCGTGAAGGAACCGTAATACAAGAGGGAGATCCCAAAAGGAAAACCCTTTATCAGCACAAGGAAGGGAAGAAGAAAAACCCTGGATCAACTTCCCCACCAACACCTCCCCATCCAAGTGACCGTCAGAGTCCCCCAAAAGGAATTTCATGGAGGCCTGCTGAGAGCGAAGCCTGGAAAAACTGCCAGGCCCCTGTCAAAACCCCTCCTGGAGGAACCGAAGGATAGCAGAGGCCAGAACGCAGGGGAGGGATCCCAGACTGCCCATACCAGTCTCGGAAATGGCCCCAATGTCTGCCTAACACCTTCAGAGTGGAGGGTCTAAGAGCATCCATTTGGACTCAACTAAAGGATCTGAGAACCCCTGAGATATCAACCTAGACTGAGCAATAGCCACACCGCCCATTGCATCCGGTGGAATTCTAACCGCAGATCCCCTTGAAGGGGACACGGCCATCTCGGAACCAGCCAAGGTTCCTAGGAACGAAGCTCCAACAGAGAGGGGAGCCAACTCCGGCGGCACCAGAACAGAGCTAACAACAACACAGTCACCCTGGACACTCAGATGCGCCAAACCACCCGGGGCAGAAGGGGAATAGGCGGAAAGGCATAAAGGAAAACCCCAAGGCCACTGTACAGAGAGGGCGTCCATCCCCCAATCCCCTCAACCTGAAACCGAGAGCAGAAGAGGGGAACTTCTGCTGAGGCCGGGATGCAAACAGGTCTAGAACCAAGGACCCTAATCTGAAACAGGTCACCGCAAAGACCTGGGCCAACAGGACCAGTTCTGCAGAGGAGTGAAAACCGGCGTCTGAGAAGATCCGCTTGAACATTGTCCACCCTTCTGATACGTGAGGCCAGCAGATACACCAGATGAGATTCCTCCCAGGTGCCCATCAGCGCTGCCAGAGCATTCAAGGAACAGCCGGAACCCCTTTTGCAGTTCACATATGCCAAGGCCGTCGTATTGTCCGATCGGACCAAAAACCGCTGACCGTCCAGCAACTCCTCGAAGTACACCAGAGCTTGCACAATGGCACAACTCTTGCCAATTGGATGATCACCGGCTCTCCCCAGATCTCACAACCCTTGAGCTGAGAGGACCCCCAATGTATACCCTTTCTGCTGGTGTTGGTAGTAGGAGAGGTCACAGGAGGAAGGACCATGCACACCTCAGCCTGTAGACCTGAAACCCCCCGCCACCATAGCAGGGACACTCGCAGCGCTGGGGACACTGAAAACAAAACTACGAAAGCCGAGATGTCGGGAGCCAGTGGGAGAGAGTATAAGACACCAGGAGACGTAACCGAAGACAGGCTCAAGGAACTGGAAAACATGCAAGACGCCACGTGCCCCGTAACTTCAGCAACAGGTGAGTCGAGACATACTGCCTTCTGAGAACCCAGCCCAGAACAGCCAGCAAGCGCCCCCCCCTGCACAACATCCAGAGTACACTCTCCCCAGACGTCCGGACAAGCAGTGCAGGGTCTTGAGACCCATAAGCAGGTGACACATCCTAGAAGGCATAGGGACCAGGAACACCCGCAAGTAGAAAACTTGACCCTGAACAGGGAGAGGAACGGGCAAGACGGTAACCCACAACAACCGTTCGGAGAGAACGGATCCCATGGCCAACTACTTGGACCGTGAGCTGGGTACCAAAGTCCTAACCATGCAAACCTGGACAGGAGGAGACAGGAACGGCAACTGGTACCCCATCCAGAAGGAGCCCATTACCCAGGAAGCCGAACCCCACCGGTCCCATACACCTCCGAGAAGATAGAGACGAGGAGCCAGGGAAAACCGCCAGTCACTGCACTTGCACCAGAGGGAAATCACAGGACGTTGAAACAGGCCTGCGCCACAATATAACAGCATGCTTGTCAGCCCACAAAAAGATTTGACCTATCAAAAGGAAGATACTGGACAGGCCAGAAGTCCAGCAGACTATGGCCCCCTCAGCCGACAGAGGAGCCACCAGGCTGGCGTCAAAAGGGCAGAGTACTGTCACAAAGCGGGGCAAAGCAATCCATCCCGGATAGCCGACATCAAAGGCAACCCCCTACCTGAGGTATGCCTATACTGGAAAACCCACTGAAGTGACATCCCCCTCCACCGGCACCAGGGCCTCTGAGAACCCCTCTAAGCACAGACATGTGCCACCATGTGCCCTATCACTTCCCACAAGTCTGAGAGGAGGCGTGAAAGCAACAGGTCAGCACCGGAGGACCTAGGGCCTAAAAGAAGAGACACTGGGAACCCCCTGCATGGCCGTTACTTCATGATCATTTTCCATAATCCCATGCCGGACAAGGGAAAAGCAAATCAACTCCTTTGACTTTCCCTTGCGCAGTTTAGAGGAAGAGGACAGGACAAGGAGTCTGCGTCCATAGCTAGCACAGACCCAAACACACCACTAACACACCACATGACTGAGAGGTGGCTTGAGCCCTGTATCCAGTAGCTGGTAGCCCCATGCTCTAAATCGTTCCAATGCATCGGTCTAGGAAGGATGAAGGACCGAGTCAGCACCGCTGAGACTCGAACCCGAAGTGTAGACTATGCCAGGCCGGTACCCTTCCGACTGCTTGCAGATGTGTCCAAAATCTGCGCCGTATTCACAGGCAGCACGCAAGGAATGCAGCCAACATCCGGTGCATACTGGGCTGTGTGTGTCTGAGGAGCTGGTAGTATGTGACATGTCTGTGACAGAACAGAGCCCCGCACTTTCAAATACTCTGTCACAGTCACCCCACGACAAGAAGCAGAGAGTCCTCACAACAAAAAAGGAAGGCTAGCCCATACTGCCAAGTGCTTGCCATCATTTCCAATAAAGATGTGTACACAGAGCACGAGGTAACGGCCTTTCAAAGGAGTCAAGATGGCCATAACCAGCAAGAGAGGGGAAACATCAAGCACAGTCCTCCCCTCTCCTTACCTTCCCCCAGAGAATGCAGCTGACATCCGGTGCATCCTGGGCCGTGTGTCTCTGAGGAGCGGGTGGTATGTGGCATGCCTGCGACAGAACAGAGCCCCCACACTTTCAAATACTCTGTCACAGTCACCCCACGACAAGAAGCAGAGAGGCCTCACAACAAAAGGGAAGGCTTAGCCCATACTGCCAAGTGCTTGCCATCATTTCCAATAAAGATGTGCACACAAAGCACGAGGAAAACGGCATGTTGAAGGAGTCAAAATGGCCATACCAGCAAGAGAGGGGAAAACATCAAGCACAGTCCTCCCCTCTCCTTACCTTCCCCCAGATAATGCAGCCAACATCCGGTGCATCCTGTGCTGTGTGTCTGAGGAGCGGGTGGTATGTGACATGCCCGCGACAGAACAGAGCCCCCGCACTCCCAAAGACTCTCTGCCACTGTCACCCCACGACAAGAAGCAGAGAGGCCTCACAATAAAAGGGAAGGCTAGCCCACACTGCCAAGTCGAATCAAGATGGCCAAACAGGAGGAGAGGGGAAAAACACCAAGCCCAGTCCTCCCCTCTCCTTACCTTCCCCCGGGCCGTGCAGGACCCGGGACACAATGCTCACGCTGCGGTCCGGAGCCCAGCAAAGAACCGAGCGAGGCAATCCAGCTCAACTGTGACCCCAAGCCCCGCAGGGGGCCCAGGAGCAGTGCCACACCTGAGGGAGCCGAGGGCCCCGCCACACAGCCCCCCCCCCCCCAGGGGGCCAGCAATCGGTGCTCCCTGGTGCCCCGCACCGGGAAGAAAAAGTCCAACCTGCTGGAGGCAGGAAAAATTTAAACTGAGTGAAATGGATGTGGGGAGGAGTTATAGGGATTTAAAGAAATAGAAGAAAGTCCTGTGTCGGAGGCGGGTGCCTCATGAAGTAAGTACTGGGACGAGGAAGAGTGGACGTGGAGGTAATGGATCTCTTTATGCATTGCTGTGCTGAAGTTTTTAAAGGATATTTTAAAATTGTAAAGTTATATTTATGTCTATATTCGTATATTTATTTCCAACTGTGTGAACATGTATTCATTAAGAACGTATGACATTGTTTTAAAGTTTTGTATTTCTGCATACATTTTTTTCTTTTAATAATTGTGAAAGGTGTAACTGTAAAACATAACTCAAATATTATAATTTTTTTAAACAAACATGTTTTTTTTACGAGTTTGCTGATTGTGTACAGCTATTAACTGGGTTGCGCACAGTAGTTTTCAAGATTTGAATGATTAAAGTGCACAGAAGATTCGTATAATGCGAAACATACTGAAATTTAAAAAAAAGAAAGCTTTCAGGAGAAGCTGTTTTTTTCACCTAAATGATAAAGTAGTACATAGGCTACTCGTGCCTGAAACAAGGGCATGCAAACATGTGCATTTTACGGATGATGGCATTACATTTCTAAATGGTTTGCATTGGGGTAGGGATATCATTGGGATGGCGGAGCGGGAGGTGGGACATATCCACTTTATTTTATAACACTAGAGTATTGTTACTCATAGTACCGTATAGATATATATAACATAATTTAAAAAGTTCATCGGTGAACAATAATGTTCCAAAGAGTGAAAGGTTCAAAAGTGGCAGAGAGGACAAATCAGTGCTTTCCACCTGTCCCACAATCCCGGGAGCCAGCCTGTGTATTTTCGGGAGGGAAGCCTCCAGCTCTGACTGGGAACTCGATGACTGACCGAGAGCGAAGAAGAAAGTTAGGGGAGGGGCAGGTCTTTGTTGCAGGTGCGCAGCCGGTTGTTTATTTAACTAGGTTGGCAGCTGCTCCCTCAGAGCGATTACAAAACATGTTGTGTGGCAGGTGGTTGCCAGGTGCAGACTGGCCGCGTCCCAGGTAGGCCTGTGCTAACGGGACATCATCGTCATCTGCCTGCAATTAAACCTTTTGTGGGCTATAGGTAAGGGCCGGCCTAGTTTGTGCGCCATGTCTGCAACCAACAGCAGTCTTGCGAAAGGTTCTTTGGTAATTAGGGAAGCGAGCGCTGCGGCTGATTTAGAAAGGAAAACGTGGCGTGCTGCTGTGCCTCAGGTTTTACGCCATTGTTTAGATGGTGCGAAAACGGGCGCACCCGTTGTATCACTGTCTGCATGAACAGCTTTTCGTTTTTAAAAATACTCAACAATGTGTACACATGAAAAACGACGGAAAGGTGATGGTGGCGTCTGCATGGGTAAACATAAGTACACGTTTATAATTAACTGGTCACAGGCGAAATGTTATTTGTACATTTATTTGTAATTAAAGAAATATCCCAAGGGACTCTTTACAGGTAGTCCACCCCATGTTTTGGAACGTGAGACCCGAACGTAGCCCTTTAAAGTGACGGGACACGTTAATTGTCACTCAGCCACACGTCACCTGCCTCAGCCAAACGCGCTCCCGCCCCCGAAGTCCGCACCAATAACATGCAGAATAGTCTAGTCCAAACCGTCTGAGCTGCTATTTGCATGTGGTCTTAACCCTTTGTTGATCTTGATATTTTATTTCTATTGTGCTTGTGCACAAGTGTTTCAGAGCGCGACGAGGCAAGGGAGGGGAACAGGGGAGAACAAACAACCATCTTACTAGGCCAATGACATTGAGAACGTGCAAGTGCATGGGAGGGGGAACGAGAAAAGTGCATGGAAGGGGGGGGGGGGAGAAGTGGGAAATGCGGAGCAAAGGAGAAACAGATCAATAATAAATAATAAAGGCAACAAACAGTGGCAGTACAGCCAGCAAGTGCTGGGTTTAAGGCAGCAGACAGGGTATGTCTGATAAGTACAGGAAGGGGAGGAGGCTGTATGGGTACAACTACAGACCCCAGCGCAAGGGGTGACCTGGAGGCAGTGAAGGAGGGTGGCAGGGTGAGTAGGTACCTGAGCCTTGATGACAGAGGGTGGCCAGATGCACAATGCCGAGAGAGAACAGATCAGCGAGGACGGTTGGGGGGGGCAGGGGGAGGGGTCGAGAGAGATGGTTCTCCTCAAGTTCAAGAGTGGCAAGGAGGTTGTTACAGAGGGAGGCCCCAGCCGAAGACAGAGATCTACCCCAGCTTGTTTCTTTGAAAAATGACATTGCGGGAGTTACAGGGAGAGGAGCGAAGAGCTGGGAGATATTTGCGGAGGGATAGCTGAAGGTATTTTTTAACCCAGGCCCCAGAAAGCCTTTGGACAATGCAGGGGGTTTTGAATTTAATCCTTGCATCCACTGGGAGCCAATGGAGAGATTTCAGAGCTGGAGAGATACCATCCCAGGGCTTGAGGCCAAGGACAAAATATAAGGCATGTTGGGACCACCCCAAAAGCGCAGTGTAGAATGAAAGGGCTCCTGTGCTGCCAACCTTTATGAAATCAGTACCTTGGGCTTTAAACTTTAAGAAAATTGAATGGGGGAAATAAATACATAAGCATTAAATTATCAATTTTGATGTAAAAAACATAAATGCCTTCTTAGCACTTCACTGACGTATACTTGTCCGAAACGTTTATTACAAGGTTAATTCTAGACTTGAAAATGTTTTAATGTTGTGAGTTGTGATGCTAATCTTTGCATCAAGTGTTAATTAGGAATGATTCCGTATTGTTTACCTTTCCCCACGTAACTGCAGTGCTCGGAGCTTCACGAAGATGATTGTTGACACAATTAAGGTTCAGTACACTATCTCAGACACCAGGTGGCAGTGTCCAACAATGCAAAGCACAGACAGCTTCTTGCGGTGGGAGCCAATGGAAGAGGACACTTGTCAGCTTGTAACAAGCCAGAACTCGGACACTCTTAAGCACTAGCAGGTCATTGTAAACACATGCTATGCCAATAAAGAATAGTATAATTACACGGATTTGGATTGAACAGGCCAATGGTGTATGACTGAAATATAATATAAGTGGTTTTGTGAAGCGCAGGCCAGTCCCCGAGGTGCGTCAGAGCGCTTTACAACGGCAGCAATATAATTTACAGTGGAGGCAAACCAGGTAGGCTGTGTCCTGGGTAGACAAGAGAAGAAGACCTCCAACCCATGCAACAACAATGTCTAATCCCCCACACTAGCGTGAGATGGGGGTTTAGATTCTATAAAAGACAAGGAGGCGAGTATTATGCATTTCAATCTTTACTCTGAACCACAGCAGCAAAGAATAAAAAACTTTGTAAACGAAATTTTTTTAATAAACATAACGTTATAACAATGCAATGGGAAACATCCCAGTCCAATATGGTGGGCAGGTCATGCCCTGGGGGTAGCCAATAGGGAGCGAGCCAGTCCCAATATAGGTCCATTCCTTTAGTAACTCCCCCTCTTTCTGACGCTGATCTGTCTCACACGACCACCGAACTCCTTCTCCACGTGGAACGAAGAACAAACTCCCATGGAGACGCCGGGGCTGAAACCTTCTGCAACCTGGAGCTCAATCTCCCACTTCCTCCTGCATCGAAGTCATCAACTGCCCTCTGAAACAACAACCGACACCAGTAATAATACTCGCCTCCTTGTCTTTTATAGAATCTAAACCCCCATCTCACGCTAGTGTGGGGGATTAGACATTCTATGGCAAGACAGGAGGCTCATATTATGCAAGTTCAAAGCCCTTGCATTACATTCACCGCTACATGGGCAATACGCTTATGGTAAAATGTCTTAAAAGTTGATTCCCTTGACCAGTCAGCTGCTTTTAGGATCTGTTCCAAACTACCCCCCAGAAAGGCTGCTTTAGAGGCCATAGCGCCTCGGACTGAGTGGGGACCAAAAGAGGAAGTGTCAACCCCCGCCTCCCGCATAACCCATTTGATCCATCTGGCCAAAGTAGAAGGGGAGACCGGCTTATGGGGTTTCCTGTAGGAAATCAGCAGCTGAGAGGTATTGGGAGGTCTAAAACCTTCAGTTATAATCTCAAAACATTTCAAACAGTTGACCACACATAGTTTACAATCTTCAGGAAAAGCTGGATAGGATATCGAAGAAGTCATGCATTTAGTCCTTCGTGAGATAAAGAAAGTAACCCCTTGAGGGGTGAACATCTTATTATCCACATCAAGAGCTCTGATATCAGAGACCCTTTTAATAGACACCAGACATAGTAACATAGCAAGTTGGGGCGTGGCCTGACGCGCATGGAGTGAGGACGGCGCTTCCTTGAGCTCCGGTCGGGCCGCGCAGTCGGATCCTTTTTTCGGGCACTACGAGCGCAGCTGTGCCGTCTACTCACCGGTACAGCTGCTCATAAGGCGATTGCCCGTGTGTGGCACCTCTTCCCGAAGAAAATCGGAGCCTGGGCACCCGTGGAATCGACTCAGCCCGGCTCCCCCCAACCTCCCGAGGGAAGTCTCCAAGATGGCGGCCGCATTACGTCGTTGACTCCGGGGCTCCGGAGCACCCGCGGAGATCGGGACACCCACCAGGCTGATCACTCGCTCCTTCTGATAACAGCTGCCATCCAGGGGCCCGAGCCACCCCTCGAACCGAGGCCCCACAGACCTCTACCAAGATCGGACGGCGGCATCGCGGGGGCCCTCCGCTTCGCGCCCAGAACCGGCGCCCCCGCGGATCATACACCGCCGGCTCTGCGGACTCTGAGCCCCGGCCTGTGGGGCGCCTGACACACTCGCCGCCAACCGGGGGCCCTGGCCGCTCACTCGGGCGGACTTCCACACCTGGGATTGGCACAAGGACGCCTCACCTGGGGCGTGTGTCGCACTTGCAGTGGGAGCCCCCCGCCCCATCTAAAGGCCGACCCCACCATCTTCCTGCGAGCCTCAGACCAGCAGTCCACCGGCCAGACGGCGGGGGCCTTCTCACCTCCCCCAACTGGCATTCTCCTGCCCCGCAGCAACCAGCTTTGACCGGCTCCCGCCACCATTCCATCTGCATCACGTCGTTGACTCCGGGGCACCGGAGAGCCCGCGGAGATTGGGTCACCTGCCGGGCTGATCACTCGCTCCCTCTGCGGACCGCTGTCACCCAGGGGCCCGTGCCATACCTCGGAACGAGGCCCCACAGACTTGGGACAACATTGCGGGGGCCCTCCGCCTCCTGCCCAGAATCAGCGCCCCCGCGGATCAGACATTGCTGGCTCACTTGGGCGGACTTCCACACTGCGGCCGTGTTCGGCGGTCTCCAACTGGGACCGACACAAGGACGCCGCACCTGGGGCGTATACCACACTCACTACGGGAGCCCCCCGCCCCATCTAAAGGCCGACCCCAACATCTTTCGCGGGCCTCAGACCGGCAGTCCACCAGCCAGATGACGGGAGCCTTCCCACCTCCCCCAACCAGCACCCCCCTGCCCCGCAGCAACCAGCTTTGACCGGCTCCCGCCACCACTTCATCCTCGGGCCGCAACGACTTGCACGCCCCCACCACGGGGCAGCTGCACACCTGTCACAGGGAGTGCACTAGGATTGGCGACACGACGCACCTAACGGACACGCAGTGGTGGGCTGCCTGAAGTCGCATGCTTACCCACTCTGCGGGAAGACACTGAACCCCTTGCCTCACTCATCGAAGCCAAGAAACTCCACTATGGCGGCCGCAAGAAATAAGGCCAGAAATGCCACCATGGACCCTTTCGTTACATCTAAGTCTCAGCCCGCCTCCCAGACCACCCCGACAGGCCCAGCACCGCGAGCCAGCTCGGAGGACGACACCAGGCACAATCAGGTATTGGATGCGATCGCTGCCCTAAGATCATCCATAGAATCAAAGATTGGCGAAGTCAAAGCCGACATCCAACTGATAAGACAGGATGCCCGCAACCTGACGGAACATGTCACCGCTATTGAATCTTCCCAGAAGGACAGATCCGACGACACGGCGGTCCTAAAGTCGGAGGTTGCAACTCTCAAAAACAAGGTGTCCCTTCTGGAGGCGAGGTCCGAAGAGGCGGAGGGCCGCGCCAGGCGCAACAACATCAGGATACTGGGGGTGCCGGAGGGGACAGAGGCTATGGACCCGACAGCCTTTGTGGAATCCTTAATCCAACAGGAGATCGGGGTGGCAAATCTCTCCCAGGGCTTCGCCATAGAGAGGGCTCACCGATCCCTCCAAAAGAAACCCCCCCCAGGCTCCTACCCTCGCCCCATCATTGCGAAGGTACTCAACTTCCGGGACCGGGAGGTAATCCTGAAGTTCTCGCGAGAAGGCGGAGAAATAAAACGGGGCAACTCTAAAATCACTATATATCCCGATTACACCCAGTCGGTTCAGAGAGCCAGGAACTCGTTCGTACCAATCAAGGCTAGACTGAGGAAACTGAATCTGAAATATATGCTGCTTTACCCCTCCAGACTGAAAGTGCTTTTTAAGGGAAGGGCAGTGTTCCTGGAAACTCCAGCGGCAGCCACTATGTGGATGGAACATAACGGCCTGGCCGAGGTCCCTGCGGAGGCTTCTCTCGGACAACATAATGAAGATAGCCAGGGATGACGCAGATGCCCCCCAACACACCAGAAATGGTAAAAGAGCCCCGACCCACCTGAAGCAAAACTACAAAAAGAGTTCGCTAAACGAGTGCGCGGCCCGCCGGACTCCCCATGCGCGTACATGGACCCCGTTCCCGCGAGAGACCAGTGCAGGCCAGTTGCCAGCACATACTTACTCGCGCTAGACACCCGGATGGGGACAGACAGTGCGAGAGCACCCGAGCACTGCACCGTTGTGACAGGAGCTGGGTGCACCAGTTACAGTTGTGTTTTTCAAGTTGTTGTTGTTCTAACTCTCCCGCCTCCGAGAACTCTTACCGGCTCCAGAACTAACTCAAAATTAAACATTGAAACGGATCGCCCCTCACGGTTTGGACAGGTCATGGCCCGAGACAACATACGATCAACCCTTGGAAAAGTGGGGGTATCTCTGCTGACATCTGAAGTCGACGCACAATGGCATCAAAACCTAAGGTGATCACGTGGAACGTCAGGGGAATGGGGTCCTACCTTCGTAGAAACCGGATACACTCCTATCTGAAGAGGAAGAAGATATCCTTCGCTCTACTACAGGAAACGCACCTCTCCACAGACTCCGCGGACAAACTATTGAAATACTGGGGTGGCCAGGGGCATGGCTCATCCTACTCGAGATATGCACGGGGAGTGTACACATGGGTAAGCCCAGGCACCCCTTTCCAACAACTGGGCGTAGAAAGAGACAACGAAGGAAGATACCTGATAATGTGGGGCATGCTGGAGAACACTCGGCTATGCATAGTGAACTCATATTTCCCCCAACACGGCATTCCCTCTCACCTCGGGAAGCTGTGCGCCAAAATCATGCTCCATAGGGACCATACTCTAATATGGGGAGGGGATTTCAACTGTGTCATGGACGCTGAAATGGACAGGTCTATCACACCACGCGCACCCAACAATCTTTCCTCCGAAGCCCTTCGCAGAGCAATGGAGGAGTTACACATGACCGACATTTGGCGGGACTTGCACCCAGTCGATAGATCCTACTCGTTCTATTCGGCCCCCCACAATCTCCACACCAGGATAGACTATCTCTTCATAAACCACGAGCTGACTTCACAAGCTGAATCTGCGTCCTACCTGGGCAGATCGATATCGGACCACTCCCCGCTAGTACTGCAACTCTGTCTGAGAGGCCCTAGACCCCCTATCCCGATGTGGCGCATGCCAACAGAGGCCTTGACCGATCCCGCATTCAAGGAAACCCTAGCTGAGAAGCTTGAGGAATATATAGACCTCAATAAGGGCTCAGTCGACAAATGGAGTACACTTTGGGAAGCAATGAAGGTGGTGACGAGGGGAGAGGTAATTGCCGAAGCAGGCGGGATTAGGAGGCAATTGAGACAAGTACTAGAGTCCGAGGAGGAGGAGATCAAGCACCTTGAGAGTACACTCCCCCCAACGATAGAGACGGAAGCCAGGCTGAAGGAGGCTAGAGAAGACTGTAAAACCGCATGGGAGAGACTCTCGAAGTTCGACTATTCCACTCGGTCTGCGAAGGCACACAGCGAAGCGGACAAACCAGGTAGGATACTTGCCTGGTTATGCAGTAAAGAACACCCTAGGTCGGCACTAAATTTGATTAAGGACAGCGGGGGTACACCCCACAGGACACAGCAAGCTATAAATGACACCTTCTCTGACTACTATGCCGAACTATACGCCCACACCAATCGCATACCCAAGGCTGACATCAAAGACACCTTGGAGGAAGTCGGTCTACCCAGACTGAATCAGGAGCAGAGAGACATGCTGGGGGAGCCCATCACGCCCGAGGACATTTCCGAGGCAATCAGATCCCTTTCCACGAGCAAAACCCCCGGAACAGACGGCCTTACACCGGAGTTCTACAAGGCATACGAGGAGCTCCTATCCCCCATACTACAAGAAGTCTACGCGGAGGCATTCGAAACTGGAGGGTTACCTAGTAGCATGAGGGAGACCCTTATAGTCCCACTGCTTAAGCCTGGCAAACCACCTGAAAACTGTGACTCATACCGCCCAATAGCGCTCCTGAACTACGACAGCAAAATACTAACAACTATTCTGGCAAAGAGGCTCTCGAAAGTAATAGGAACCCTGGTACACGAAGACCAAACTGGTTTCGTTCCGGGACGCAACACCACGGCCAACCTGCGTAGACTCCAGCATGTGATAGCACACACGGCCGAATCCACCGAAGACCTGGCTGTGCTGTCGCTGGATGCCATCAAGGCTTTCGACTCGATCTTCTGGGAGTGGCTGATTGAGACCCTGAGGGAATTTGGGCTAGGCGATCAATTTGTTCGCTGGGTCGAGGTGCTCTACAACAATCCAGTTGCGAGAGTGAAGACTGGTAGCATGATATGGAAGGCGTGGCCCATCCAGAGGGGAACCAGGCAGGGATGTCCCCTCTCCCCAATGCTATACATTCTGGGCCTTGAACCGGTGGCGATCTATTTCAGGAATCAGCTTTTTGATGCCGGCATCAGCTTGGGCGGAACAGACAATATCATCTCCCTGTATGCCGATGATGTCCTCCTATACCTACGAGACCCCCAGATAAACGCCCCTATAGCCCTGGATATCCTAGACAACTTCGCGAAATACTCTGGGATAAAATTTAGCCGCCAGAAATCATGCTCCTTCCCCTTGGCTGGACTCAGAGGCAAGAGCGCTGACGAACTCCCCACGATTGGGATTCAATGGCAGGTGGAGGCGTTCCGCTACCTGGGCCTCACCATTAAGCACACGCCGGCCTCTACTCATGACTGCAACACGGAGGTGGCCATGTCCGGAGTACGCAGATCTATCAAATTCTGGTCGAAACTGCCGCTCTCAATGATGGGTAGAGTGGCAATATCCAAAATGATAATATTGCCCAGATTTCTTTACTACTTCACAAACATAACATACTACATTCCACCACCCTTCTTCAGGAAGCTGGAATCCCTATTAAGAGACTTTCTTTGGGGCCGAGCCAGACACAAGCTTGCACTGAACATCCTTACGCTCCCCTACGCCGAGGGCGGCGTTCAGCTTCCCGACTTTCAGAGGTATTATCTGGCGGCACAACTGACCCATATCGCAAAATGGCTATGTGACGACCTCTCGGCAGAGACGAATCTCCTGCATCAACTAACCTCCACCATGCACCCCAAGGAGCTAATATGGAACAAGCAAGTGGGGCCTCATGACCCACCTATGATAGCACAGCTGGGGCGACAGGTGTGGACAAAAGTCACCGCTATGCTGGGGCTACGGCACCCGTACGCACCAGAGATTCCCATCCTGGCATACGTGTGCAAAACCAACAGCGACTTATCGGCGATGAGGAGATGGGAGCATCACGGCCTTTACTCATGGGGAGACATGTTCAGCGATGGGCTGTTTAGAGACTTTGAATCACTGCAACAGACAATTCCTATGGTACCAGAAGGTGAGACAGGTTGCCAAAGAGAAATGGACTGAATGGCCTGAGGAGCCGGACACACGCCCACTTGTGCGGGAATTGTATGGTGTCGGTGACGGCTGGAAACCGACGTCGAGATTGTACATCCAAATAAACGACAGGACCAACCCAAGAAGCGCACGCCTGAAAGAGAAATGGGAGTCTGACTTAGGGACCGAAATCACAGAAGGAGAATGGTCGAGGGCCCTATCATACCCGAAGGAGATATCCCGGAATGCGAGGTTCAGGTTGATTCAGCTCAATATCCTCTACAGGACCTACATGACTCCGCACAGGATAGCCACATTCTCTGACAAGGTGGCTCCGACCTGCCCATGGTGCACCGCCGACCACGCCGACATGATCCACATGTTCTGGACCTGCCCTAAAACACAGAAACTCTGGTCCGCCGCCGAACAGACCTGTAGGAGAGCTGGGCTGGAGACATACGAATGGACACCCAAGGAATGCCTCCTGGGTACCTACCCCAGGTTGAGTAAAATCAAACACCTGGTGAAGTTTATGGACATTGCATGCGCACTCGCGAAGAGAACAATTGCCATGGCTTGGAAATCCCCGACTGGCCCCAGACACGAACCCTGGACTAAGGAGATGCTAAGATGGACGGCAGCCGAAACCAGGGCGTGGGAGGAAGGGATTAACCGAGGCGGAGAAGATCCAAGCACCGCGCTGGAGGCCTGGAAGTCCCTCCTGAGAGACTTGATTTCCTCAACGAGCCTCAAGCCCCCTTGAATCTACCCCCCCTGGACCATCGAGTAAGTTCGACCGAGATACTGGAACATCAAACCCACACTCCCCTCCACAATACGCTCTAGTATGATTGGCCAGCCCTCACCGACCTGAGACGAGGGTCCGACAACAAAGCGATGAGCCCAACACCCCGGAGGACATGCGAACAGTTAGTGTTACTTTTGTTATTTGTTAAGTTAAGTTGCCCACCCTTACCAAGCTCAAATTGCATATATGTTATACTTTAGGTGACTCACCCTCACCATGTTCTTGATGCTTCACTGTACATGCATACATAAATGCTAATAAAAACATTTAAAAATTAAAGTAACATAGCAAGTTTGGCAAATAACTGCTGCAGGGACAGTTCTTCATTAAGAGGCCAGGACCTGAAGAGCTGCAGCACCACATTAACATCCCAAAGAACCAAATATTTCGGTTGTGGCGGAACCTTAATACGGATAGATTTGAGGGCCCTTCGCACTAAAAAGTGTCTACCCACTGGTTCCCCTTTAACCAAAAGATGACCGGCTGAAATAGCCGAACGAAAACCATTAACAGTTCTGTAGGCTTTCCCTTCCTTAAACAATTCTACAAGAAAATTAACCACCTCTACAGGAGGAGCAGAAACGGGATTGAGGTGCCTAGCCACACACCAGCTAACCCATCTGTTCCATGCAGTGGAATACCCTGCCTTAGTAGAGGGCGCCCAGGAGTCCCTGATGACCGCCATAGAGTCTTGCGAAAGTCCTCTGAAGCACCAGGAAGAGCTGAAATCTTCCAAGCCATAAGGGCAAGGTGTCCCTGCAAGACCAACTCGTGAGGGAGACCCTCCGGATCCACTAGCAACTGGGGATCGCGAGGGAGAAGACAGGGAATATCTATTGCCAATTCTAGAAGGGCCGGGAACCAAACTTGAGAGGGCCAAAAGGGGGCAACTAGAACCAGAGACACCGCCTGAGTGCGAACCTGGACCAGAACCCGGGCTATCCTAGCAAAGGGAGGAAAGGCATACCCCAACTGACCCGACCAATCCTGGAGGAAAGCGTCGGTGGCTAGAGCTAACGGATCTGGTCTCCAACTGTAAAACCTGGGAACTTGACAATTCAGTCTGGAGGCAAACAAGTCTATCATCAGAGGACCCCAGAGGGACTCTATGCGGGCGAAAAGAGACCTGTTCAGCATCCAATCGCTCCTGTCCTGCAGGTGCCTGGAGTTCCAATCTGCAACCTCGTTGCTGACTCCTGGGAGGTATTCCGCTTTCAAGAGAATATCCCTGTCGAGGCAAAAATGCCAAAACTCTCTCGCCAAATCCGCCAAGACTTTGGACCTGGTACCCCCCAGGTGATTGATGTACCTCACCGCAGATATGTTGTCCATGCGGAGGAGAACACAACAATTCCCCTGATCCTTGAGGTGACTCCGAACAGCAAAAGACCCTGCTAACAACTCTAGGCAATTGATATGGAGTAGTTTCTCTGACTCCGACCATTTCCCTCCTGTGGAGACCTGACCCAATCTGGCTCCCCAACCCGATCTGCTCGCATCTGACTCCAGAACGACATCCGGTGATGGGCCAAATATTGCCTTGCCATTCCAGGCCTCCATGTGCCTGAGCCACCACAGAAGTTCCAACCTGGCCTCTGGCGGCAATTCCACCATTTGGGAGTAAGAGAGACACTTGCGCAAATGCCTGGCCTTTAAGCGTTGCAGTGCTCTGTAATGTAGGGGAGCAGGGAAGATAGCCTGAATGGATGCCGACAACATCCCTACAACTCTGGCCAACTGCCTGAGGGAGATCCTCCCTCTCCTGAGGAGTAGACGAATTTCCTTCTTTATCTTGGACAGTCTGCTGTCTGGGAGAAGAAGGATGCAAAGCTTTGAATCTATATTGAAGCCCAGAAATTGGATACATTGCGTAGGCTTCAATATGGATTTTTTTACATTTATCACAAAACCTAGATCCTGTAAGAGGGTCACAGTAAATTTCAGATGAGAACACAGAGTTTGACAATTCTGGGCCAGGAGCAACATGTCGTCTAGATAAACTATGATCCGAATCCCCCTGGACCTGAGAAGAGCCATCACAGGGCGCATGAGCTTGGTGAAACACCATGGGGCCGAGGACAGGCCAAACGGAAGGGATGCAAACTGCCACACCCGACCCCCCCACTGAAACTGAAGATACTCCTGATGTGGGGGAAAGACGGGAACCACTAGGTAAGCGTCTTTGAGGTCCAATTTGACCATCCAGTCTGCAGGGAGAAGAGTATCCCTGAGTAAATGAATTCCCTCCATCTTGAAGTGGTGATAAACCACAAAAGAGTTGAGAGCTTTCAGGTTGATTACTGGACGAAACCCCTGGTCCGGTTTCGGAACTAGAAAAATGGTACTCTGGAACTGAGAGGCCCTGTAAGAGGCCGGGACTACCGCCCCTTTGGAGATGAGATCCCGTACCTCCCCATCTATAAGGGATTGTTTGACTTCGTCGAACACCAAAGGAAGGGGAATGGACAACTGGCAAGGAGGGGCATAGAACTCTATCTGATAACCCTGAATCGTTTGTAGCACCCAAGGATCCGAAGTGAGAGCCTTCCACTGTGGAAGGAACCTGGCTAGTCTGCCACCTAAACTTTTGAGGGAAAAAACTTTTAGCACCTCGGAAATTACCTGCTGGCCCTCTTGATCTTCCGGCTCCCCTGCCGGCACGTCCTCTCCAACTGGAGTTTTGTTGCGGATAGAACTGATTATGTGCTCCTCGAGCAGAGGAGGTATGGTATGCGCCACGGGGCGCAAACTGTCGGGGGCGGGAGGAGCCCTGGGAAAAACGGCCGGAGGAGCGGGCCCTACCTCGTCCAGCCTTGTTAAAAACCTTTGGGGCAAAAACCTTTTTTATATTAACCTGCGCTTTGTCCAGCGCTGTAAATGTGTGAACATAAGCTGACAAATCTTTCAGGAAAGAATCCCCAAACAAATTACCCTGAGCTGCAGGGCCACCTTCCCTCTCTGACATGTCTGCCAGTTTGGAATCCAACCTCATTAATAATGATTTCCTCCTCTCCCTACATATGGAGGCATTAGCATTGCCGAGCAGGCATACTGTACGTTGGATCCAACCCCTTAATGCGTCAACATCTATCGGGGTATTAGAGGACGCCGCCTCTTCTGCCATTTCAAAAATCTGCGTGACTGGACCCAGGATGTCCAACAGTCTGTCTTGACAACTACGCCACGCTTTATCGACCCCCTTCTTGGGGTCCTTCCCTTTCTGGGAAAGAAAAGCCGCCATAGACTGGTCTATTTCTGGCGCTAGAGCTACCTTGTCGGCGAGCAACGGTCTAGGGCATTCTGCCCGTAACTTATTACGATCCTCTTTGGCCATAGGGCGCCGGATCCAGAACTTGAGGAAAGAGGAAACCTCCTCAGAGGGTTGTCACTCAGCAGACCTGGGGTGTTGTATCAGGGCAGGATCAAAGAAAGGAACACCACTACCATCCAGCAGGGGACCCCCTTGAGGGACTACCGAGGTCACCTTCCTTTTTTGCCTCTTAGGGGGCGAATCAGAATCATCTGCACTGTCAGAGGATGAGACATCAATAGGGGGCTCCACCGGCGCGAAAGGCGCGGGGGCCGGCCAGGGGGTGGAAGAGATAGGTCGAGATTCTTCCCACCCGCGCTTTAAATTACCCTTAGGGGAAGCAATAGGAGATATGGCCACTAGGGGACTGAGTTGTCCCTGGGTATGTTTAGATTTAACCTTACATTTTCTGGGTGCCTGGGACTCCACAGATGGGACAGCGTCCTGGGAGGGATGAAAATCCGCAATGCGGGTAATTAATCTGTCAAAGGCTGACGCCAAAGTATTATTCAAATCAGATAAAGCGGAGTCCAAAGAGGACTGAATAGCTTGAGCCACTAAAGGCTGGGAATGACAGGCTTGATCCCCAATGTTTTCAAGTACCTTCTCACTTTTTTTGGCAGTGCGCACTTGAGTGCTGGCATCTGCAGAGGAGGGAAGCACTCCTTTGTCCATGACAGCACCAATTTCTTTGGTAAAATATATATATATATATATATATACATACCGTTATTTAAACACAGCCGGGTCAAAGCTGCACTCACACAAGCCGAGCAGGCTGTAAGGACTCAAGTTAATAGTGTGCCACAAACCACAGGTAAGGGCCACCAAGGCAGAACATGGGCAGTGTCTGAATTCCCACAGACAAACACGCGAGCAGCGTGTGAGGGCAAAGAAGCAAAATTTTTAAACCTACAAACAACGGTAACACTATTACTAATTTATAAAAGAAAATGGAACATATTACGAAAAAATAAAAATATATAAACTGCTAAACCTGCCTTTCACAAGCAGCACGCTTACCGCGTGTGCCACAGAGCTCCCTAGGCTACAAAGCAACAACAATGCGAGCGAACTCCACGCTCGAATAAATCACCTCAGGCGAACGCGGGCGAGATAAACAAACGCTCCGCTTGCCTGAGGAAAATCACAGCATATACAAAGTATCAAGTAAAAGAAACGCGTTCTCCCAAACGCTGCTCCCTGAAACCAAGTGATATAATTAACACTTCAAAGCACACAGTCTAAGAGAAAACCAGAGGTGTGACTTAGCTTGTGGGTCAGCAGCAAAGAAAGAGGGGGAGTTACTAAAGGAATGGACCTATATTGGGACTGGCTCGCTCCCTATTGGCTACCCCCAGGGCATGACCTGCCCACCATATTGGACTGGGATGTTTCCCATTGCATTGTTATAACGTTATGTTTATTGAAAAAATTTCGTTTACAAAGTTTTTTATTCTTTGCTGCTGTGGTTCAGAGTAAAGATTGAAATGCATAATATGAGCCTCCTGTCTTGCCATAGAATAAAATACACATATACAGACGCACATGAGCGGTAAGGAATTACTAGGGATTGCGTTTGGGAATCTAAGGGTCTCCTTTCAACGTCACAGTCCTTACTAAAGGAAAGCTGACTGCCTTCAGAGACCGAGGCTCACACAAATTCTGAACATTTTTTACATGAATCTTTTTAGGGATATAAGCCCTCCCCTACACTGCCACCCTCCTGTGTTTGTGTGCCTCTGGACGGAGACTCCAAAAGAGGGTGTTAAAGAAGTTTCTGGTGGCACTGTTGCGGACTGGCACCTTCATTGCTACAACACAGGTATTCTTGAGTAGGGGCTGTCAGCTCATGCGTACTCCGCTCGGTGGGGGGCTCGCCCTAGTAGTGGAGGGGAGCCGCCAGCAAATAAGGCAAGGACACGGGACGGCCAGTGGAACATCAACATCTTTATTCCACACCGTCCAAGAACTGTTAACCCCTCGTCACATCCCGTTTCTTCCCCCACCTGGGTCATCTGAGAGCTGGTCACTTTGACTGTCATATGATATGATATGATATGGCATTTGTAACGCGCCTATACACAAGTGTTTCAAGGCGCGACGAGGCAGGGAGGGGGAAACGGGGGAAGACAGACAACGATCCTAGTAGGCCAGGTGTCATTCAGATCGTGCAAGTGCAGGGGAAGGGGGAAGGGACAAAGCGCAAGGGGAGGGGAAGGGGCAAGTGCAGTACAAGGTAAGTATATATAATAAAATGAATAGGGCCAGCTGGTGGCAAGTGCAAGGTAAGTGCAGACAAGTGCTGGGAACGGGGGCTGTAGGGATACAGAGACAGTCCCGCAGAGCAGGGGTTGCCAGCGAGGCAGTGCAAGTGCAGAGTGGCTGGGCCCAGGACCGAGGTCGGCGAGAGTGGCCCAGTTGCAGATTCGGTGCAGATTCAGCGAAGAATTAGCAGGGGAGAGGGAGAGAAAGCAGAAGCAAAGAGGAAGGTTTTGAGGTGCTTCCGGAACCGTAGATGGTTCTCCTCATGTGGGGGACCGGGTGCCCCTGAGCGTCTTGAAGTAGGAGGAGCTTCTCGTTATGGACTGTTGCTGATCTCTGCTTGCTGTTATCATGGTTCCCTTTTTGCTGGTTATGTCCAGTTGCTCGGGCGTGAATGTGGGGTCCTCCTTTCAGTTGTCGTACCAACACATAAGGCCTCATTACGAGTTTGGAGGTAGCCATGGTGCTATTAGAGCCATGGCTGCCTCCAAAATTGGTCCAGGTTCCTTGAATGATGAATTACCGGGCCATTCCAACCTTGGAGGACCCAGTAATTCCTCATTCAAAATACCCATCCCCATTCCCATTCGAGCCCCCCTAGGGCTCAATGGGAATGGGGAGGGAGCTAATAACGGGCCTGTTAATAACGGGCCTGGTAGCTACCTGGTCCTGTAGCGGCTCCCGCTAAGGGCGGCTGGTAAAACCAGCCGTTCTTAGCAGGACCCGTTAAGGGACCTCGGAATGCGAAGGTAAGGGGTTAACGGCACAGGCATCCTTACTGGTGGCATTAACCCCTTACCGCCGCACTCGTAATGAGGCCCATAGTCTCCCGGTTCTATGTTGTACTCTTTTGCTCCTCGTCGGGAATCTGCTCTGTCTTTCATTTTGTTTTTCTCGTCTTAGTTCCGGGCCCTTGCTTATAGTTCCAGGGGTGCTGTCTGTGTTTGTGTATGGCCCTCGGGCAGCCTTGTCCTAATATTTCAGCGTAACATGTGGCTTGAGGGGCAGACCCTTGTGCTGCAGTGTGGCGATATTCATGTAGGAGTTGGTAGACGGCTTGTTCAAACAGGTTGTTGAGGATGTTGGCTATCTGTAGGATCCTCTTGATGTTGGCCATGAATCTCTCAGCTATGCAGTTGGCATGGGGCCACTGTGGTGTTATCATCCTGTGCTAGAATCCCATGTAGCGTGCAAAGTTCTCAATCTTGACTGGCGAATGGCAGGCCATTGTCCGACTTTATGATCTTTGGAATCCTGTATGTGGACAACATGTGGTCTAGTGCAGGGATGACACACGTAGCTGCTGTGGATTCTATCAGCTGGGCATTAGGAAACCGTGAGTGTTCGACAATTAGTAAGAATATGTATGATCCATTTCGTAGTGGTCCGAAGTAGTCCACTCCAGTTCTTCCCAGACACCTTTTGGGAGTGGGGACGTCTGTAGTGTGTTGGGGTGAAGAGGCTGAGCCACTTGAGAACAGATGGTGCACCTGCCTATGATCGCTCTACGATGGCGTCTAGTTTGGGGAACCATACTTTTTGATGTAGGAGGTGTTTTGTGGACACTACCCCCCGGTGGCCTTCATGCACCCGCATGACCATCTTTTCCCAGAGTCTCTCTGAGATGATCACCTTGCAGCCCTTCATGACGATGTGATCGTCCACGACAATCAGTTCATCCTTCACTAGATCCATGCATCTTATGTCGTTCTTCACTGATTCTCGTTAATTTCTGGCTGATGTTTCAAGTGTGCCGTCTCTCCTGTTCTAACACAGTGAGCCACGATCACGAGAGCTGGATCCCTTTCCAATGCCTTCCCAAGGGGGTGGTCCAGTCCAGTAGGTGGTGGATGATGTAGTTAATATAGGCATCCACAATAGAGGGGCCCGCTTAGGCTGGCCCTGTGTGGCGTCTGGATAAATAGTCAGCGGGGTTGTCTTCCTTGCCTGGGGGATGCACAATATCAAATGTGTAGTCCTGTAGCCTCAGGCCCCACTGTGCTATTCTTGGGGGCACTCTTGCTTTGGAGTCTCCGTAAATTGTCAGGAGGGCCTGTGGTCGGTGATGACCGTGAATGCCTTTCCGTACAAGAAAACATGGAAATACTCGAAGGCCCACATAACTGCCAGGCTTTCCTTCTCTTGCTGGGAGTACGCTTGTTTTGTAGGTGTGAGACTTCTGCTAGCATAGGCCACAACAAACAGGTTGGATAGGTTGATAGGATCTCATTGGGTTAGTATGGCTCCTAGACCAACAGGGCTGGCGTCTACTATTACCTCTGTCTTTCCTTTCCACGTTGACGTATGCCATATGCTCTGCTTTGGAAATGTTGTTCTGGATAGTTTCAAAAGCATGTTGGCAGTCGGTTCACCACTTAAAGGGTTGATTTTTACGTGTAAGTAGCTGAAGAGTGTTGCTGACTGTTGCTTAGTCTTGGAGTTAGTTTGCTAGTTCCAAGAACGAGCACAGTTCGGACACGTTTTGGGGTGGTTGGACGGTGTTTAGTGCTGCCACCTTGCCTGGGTCAGGTCACATTCCTTTCTCTGAGAAGATGTGCCCGAAGAATCTGAGTGACCCTTTGCTGAACTCACATTTGGATTTGTTGAGTGTTAGACCCGCCGCTTCGAGTGCTGCGCAGTCCCTGTGTAGGGCTGCGTCATGCTCTTCTTTCTTTTGCTGCCGTTTTTACTGGAACAGGCCCATGTTGGAAATGAAAGTAGTAATGTATCAGAACTCGGTTCCAATCTCTTTGATACCCTTTTGTGAGAATAATTTGCGCCGTGTAGTAGGTGTATCATGTCCGTTATCCTGGGAGCCTGGTGTCTTTCTCGCTTGATTGCTTCATTCGCGCACCTCATGTCCACGCATAGTCTGATCAAGCTGTCCAGTGATTTTTTTTTTGGGACGGGTTCTATGGGTGACAGCCACAGGGTGGGTCTTGTTATTGCCTCAATTACTTGTTTTTTTAGGAGTTTGCTGATCTCCTCTTCCACTTGTCGTTGTATATTGATGGGTATGCCCCGGTAGTGTTGGGCAACCTGTCGGACCTCCGTGTTGATATGTAACTGGATTTTCCGGTGCTTTAGTTTGGGAATGCAGCCTCGATGTCTTCAGGCCTACTCGCAAAGTATTTGTGGACCATTAGCTGGTTAAGGATATGTACTAGACCCATTTCTAATGCTGTTTTGAAGATAAGTATGCATGCGCTGTTGACTTCTGTTTTAAGGACGTGTAGCAGGATCTTCGTGGCGTGGGCCTTGTGGGTGCACCAAGCTGTGATGGCGCCTTTGCATGGTAGTGGCGAGGTGGATCCATAGGGATAGATGTCGACTGTCAATCTTTTGAGCTTCGGAGCCCTGGAGAGCGCGTTGTAGGCCTCTTTGCTAATTATGTTGACTGTCGCCCCGTGTCTGAGGAGTTCTAGGGGGGTGTCGTTGGCTTGAAGCATGAGGACTGAGATGTGTTGGGTTGCTGTACTGCTGTTTAGGGCCCACATGTAGCCATTTTCCCGCTGATCTTACCATGACGAGGGTGAGTTGCTACTTGAGGGTGATCGCATCTCGATATATCGGACGAATGTCCTCTGGCTGCTGCGTCTGGAACTTTCGGGCAGTCGATGGTCTTCCCGAGCATAGTAGCTTCTGTATTTGCGTTCGTCTCCCCTCGGCCCTCTGGATTCACTGTTGTCTTATGACATGTGGGCTTGTTCGTGCGGTTTTTCGTCGCACCTTGATTGATCTCCAGCTGGCTGGCTGGTTGGGCGCATTTTTGCAGATGGCCCTGAAGTGGTCATCCCTGCCGCATGCAGCACATATTTGACCCACGGCTGGGCATTCCCCTCTGTGAGGATATTCTTATACGCACCTGAAGCACGTGGCCGCCGATCGTCTGGTTAGGTGCAGTAAACAATTTGTTGATGGTGTCCGGTTCAACAATTTTG